>NC_090856.1:3840000-5040000 GCF_024217435.2 Syngnathus scovelli
TTTTCCTAACAAAACCGCCACTGGTGCTCACCCCCTCCCTTTCTGCGCTGACCCCTTCCAACCCCCTACCGCGTTTGTCCTTAGCCGACCACCCGCCACCCTTTTCACATTCACAGACATCTTCGCAGACCGGCCAGGCAAACGACGGCGAGATTTGGGTGCCAGAGGCCGGGCTAATTATGCTAATCCAATGAGACTGATAAGAAGAAGGAGAATCTGCACGGTAGCATTGCAGACCAACGGATGAAATACACTCACTAGACACCTTATTAGGTACACCTGTATGCTGTGTCCAAAAAAGGGTTGTTATATTGACAATAATTCTTAACGTTTAACAAAGAATCCCTTTTTCACTCTTATATTGATTCAGACGTGTTTTTAAAAATTGTATGTACAGTATATTTATTGGACATTGAATACATTTGTCACACTGATACTGTATATTACAAACAAGTTATTAAAATAAAAACTATGAAAATGACCAGATAGCGTTGCTACACAGCTGGCCTTTGCCCGCACTCCCCGTGAACTGACTGACTGAGGCCCGTGGGCGTCCGGCGCCGCCGCCGCTTCACTCAACCACAACTCATCAAAGCACCACTCTGCAGCTCTTTCTCTGCCTCTGCTCGCTGCTCTTTTCATCCGCACGCCCGAATCGGACTCACGGCAGCTGCGGCGTTGCTTTTGCAACTCTCCGATGTTTGTTTGAGAAATTTAAATGCTGAAACTCTCAAACTTGTGGTATGAAAACACATTGTAGCTATTTAATAGATTTATATCTACTTTCTGCGCAATTATTTTTTATTGCTTATCTGATTCGACTTGGAATAACGCACACAGCATAGCATATGAGCTAAAAGTGAAAGAGATGGAGGTGGTAAGATTGAGGCGATGCCGTATCAGTGGGAGGATAATTAACTCTGCTGGAGAGCTGATTCAGTACACAGATAGTTTTAAATGGCTCAGGCGGGAGAATGGGCTCAGGTGAGAAGCTCATTAGAGATAAGGTCAGAGTAGAAACACCATCAAGGTACAAATGTGTCATGAAATAATGTTGTAAAAAGACCATCCGAACAGTTCGTTCAAGGAATGGACTGACTAGAGTGTGTGACAACACTGACATCTAGCGGCTGAATCATGAAAACCCGTTTTTTTTTTTTTTTTTTTTTTTTTTTACAGTATTCATGTATAAATGCTTACTATTATCCCAAAATAAATAAAATAAAAAAAACAATGACCATAAACTGTTTTTGGCAAAGATCTATTTATCTTGATAAATAAAGCTATCTCCAAAATTTAGCACCTTTTCATGTCAGCCGTGTGCATTCACCTGAGCGTGCTCCTCCGGGCTGTGAGAGCTAGTGTCATCCAACTCTGGCAGGAGACCCCAACTCCTGAGGAGAGCAGGTCGCTGGGCAGGCGACGTGGAGAAGTAGTCCTTCTGTTTCTGCGAGTAAGTCTGCGAAGGAGTGATGATGTTCCTGTAGCTCCAATCCTATGGGGTAAAACAACGTGATGACGGGAACGTGGAATGTTTCATTTTGCCTTTGTGCTACCTGCCACCGCAAGTTGAAATCCTCCAGCAACTGAATCCTGGCCTCCCTGGAGGGCACGCAGTCTAGAGGGACAGGCTGGAGCTCCTCTGGGTCCATTTTAACGTCTTGGAACACCAGCAGAGCTCGGATGGCGAACCAGCCTCCCAATTTGGGATGCACGCACACACCGAACATCTTCTGTTGGCAAATTCATGGAATGAAAAGTCAAACGAAGGTTCAATATTTTAGACCCAAAAAAAATCAAAGTCAGGTTAAAATAATAGTTCTAAAGTAAAATCTAAAAACTGCTTAGGACTACTTTGTTAGCCCAGGGTTGGTCGCTGACGTCGGACTGCTGATAGTAGAAAGCCGCTCCTGACACGTGTGCGGCGGTCTGCGCTAAGAATTTGGGCTTTCTGCTCGGCAGCATCTCGTAGTCGTAACTCACGTCCACCTTCTGTCCGGGAAAGTTCTGTAGATGACACAAAAGGGAGGAATCAATTGGGGTTAAAGACAATTAATCATTCCCAAAAGTGATATGAATATCACAAACTTGAGTGAGAGCAGAGGTGACACAATGTTTAACACACTGGTCAATGGGGTCTGAAACCCCTTGGCATCCTTTCTCCTCCATGAAGGGAAGGAAGGCTTGCTCGAACATATCGGGAGTGCTGAGGAGCACCACGGCCAAGGTGTCATTCGGGTACGGCAGCTGAAACTTGGTGGTCAGCACGGAGTTGTACCAACCTACCTGAAAATACACAGCACAGGTGTCATGAGGAAGCGACACTCGAGACAACAGTTTCTGCTAGTTTCTGCAATTAACGTGGACTTTGGGGTGATAAGGTTCAGAAAATAAAATTCAGAAGTTGGAGTATAAATACCTTCAAGGTGTAAACTTCAAATCCGAGTTTGAGCAGACTGCCCTCGAGTAACTTTTTGACATTTTCCGCGTTAACGGTAGAGGCCGCCATTTTAACATTACATCATCTCCGCGTGGCATTGTGGGATATTGTGTTCTCTTCCTCTGATGAGGAACCTGAGAATAAATAAGACGCTACTAGAAATATATCTAAACTAATAAAAATGCAGTACAACAATATTTAATTCAAGGGGTAGTCATTTACTACGAATGTCTTGGTATTTAAAATAAAATAAATGCCTGCTAAAACTACAATTCCCAGATGTCCTCGAGGCTCGCGTGTGACGTCATCACGTAGTCTCACGGCTCCTTTATTTAAAAGTGGCTCGCGATGCTTGGAAGTAATAGTTACCTTTTTATTTTATTTTGTTTTGCTTTGATTTGTTTTACTAGTGTTTTGATCCATAAATAGATTCCATGTGACCATCTTGTGCGTTTGATACGGTTATGCCGACATAGTTATTACCGTACAATAGCATTGTCTGCTAATGTAAACATCCTTGGGACAAAACCTCTTTTTTTTTTTTTTTTTTTGCTCAGGTTTGTGCTCATTAGTCCAAAAATCCTACTTCTGAGTAGAGCAGGCGTTCCGTTGTAACCGAATCTCCCCAGCAAGTGTCAAATCTGTTACCTAGGTTGTTACCTCGGCACAGAAGTGTAACGTTACATGTTGACAGCTTCCTTGTTTAATGACTACAGAGATCTTCATGTCCTTGTAGATCGACTGCAAGATGAACTGGGACCGCCAGGTGAGCTCCATCCTCTCTGCAGCTGACGACAGCGTGGCTAACATGAGGGTGAGTACATTCTAATGCATAAATGTATTTATTTCTAGAAATATAATCATTTTGTACTATTCTATGTCCACAGGGGAGACTGTCCTCACTGGGAAACACAAGCAAAAGAGAAGGTGCATGAGTTAAGAAATTCATGTCATTATTAACTGAGCTAATATATTCGCTTCTCTTCAGAGTCATTTCAATTCAAGGAGAAGTTTCATGATTCCGATTTTGACACCCTTGCCGTCAGCGCTCCATCATCTAGTGCACAGCAGGTTCGTCCTGTTAATCCTGGGGTGCAATGGGCAGATATAGCCTCCATCCAGTCTCAGCTCCAGACACAGAACCAGGTGATTATGGAGTCACTCACCAAGAAGCTCAGGGACATCGAACAGGAGAAACAGTCTCAGCAATTTCACATGCAGACGCTTCAAGGTAGCGCAAATTGACGATCGAAGCTTCGTGAAGAGCACAAATAGTCAATCCGTAACACCGACGTGTCTTCCAGCCGAGGTGGACCGATTGCGTCAAGACTTGAGAGGAAGGAGACGTGAGAAGGACTTTGGAGGACAGGAGCAAGTGATGAGTGATGTTGGAACGAGCGCCTTCCCCAAAGACAGGTGCGTTACAAAATCTTGAGCTTGTAAGAAATCTTTCATTTTCCCTTCTTATGGTTAGCTGGAGCTCCAAGACATGTCGAGCAGAACTGGAACATCTACGCAAAGAAGTAGAGCAGCTGAAAACACGACTGAGTGAGTCACACTAAATCTGCAAGACTGTGCAAGACTCAATATTGGCATTCAAAACATCGTTATTATCTTCTCGACATGTACTTTGATTTATTTCATTTGTGCCGCGGGACAAGGGAGGCAAGAGGAGGCCATGATGCTCCAGGAGAAAGAGGCCCGAGAGCACCGGAGACAGTGCCAGCATAGCAGTGAGGTGAAAGAGCTTCCACTCTCTAACATATGACATTTCTCATTTTGTATCTCAATAGCATGTTGTCTTTGCTTTTTCTAGCAGATGCTTCAGGAGCTGACAGATCGCTACAAATCTCACAGCACAGATCTGGCCAAACGTTCCTTTGAGTATGTGCAAAAGGAGGTCCACCATATCAGGTGTGTGTACTTTTGCACGCCCTGGATGTTTGTGCTCTGATTCACCTTCGTGCAATTCTTGATCTCACTACAGCAACACCGTGTCAGAGCTAGAGGGCGAGGTCATACGTCTGCGAGAGCGCCAAATCACGTTAACAGCAAGTAAGACTTTCCACTGCTGCTCCAAGTCAATTTTTATTTTTTATTTACGCTGCTATGACTATCTTGCTACTTGAGAGCAAAAAAAAAATTTGTATTGGCCAGACGACTCGCCCAGGGTCAAAGTCGAAGAGGCCAAGCAGGACTCGGACTCAGATGACTTCAGCCCCACAGCGAGCCTGGCTGAGATCAGCTCGGATCTCTCACTGCTGGATGATCTCGGTGAGTCAATTATTACTCTAGGTGGCGCTATAATCATTGAAGTAATGACCGTGCAGCAAAGGATGACCTCACCAACGACCCCCATCTGCTCCTCCGCTAGCTCTCGAGCGTCAGAGTATTCCATCCGGAGTCAAGAACGACTTCCTAGACGAGGAGGAATATGACGACCGAGACATCCTGGATGATGACGATGACGTGAATCCAGAGTTTGGATCCGACCTGAGTCTGACGGATTTCTGATCTTCTTTTCTGTGAGGTCAGTTTTGGGATATCAGTAGGAAATTCCCGTTTATTTGCATTGCTATTTTCCGATTCATTTATTCTAGTCAACACATTTTATTTGAATTTTTTTTGACAATAAAGTAAAAAAACACAACGCTCCATTTCAAATACCTTTTAATGATAATGGTCCATAATCCACATTGACCAGCAAAGCCACACAAAGCAACAGTGAATTGCGTTTGACACCTCAACAGACAAAACATTTTAAAATATGGCTTTCCATATTAAGAATTCCATCTCGAAGGGGAATGCGTCTTGTACGAGTTTTTATAAATTAATCTACCAACGCAACAATAATAGTATTTACAATATGAACACTTCATCAAGGCCACTGCTCCGGTCGTATTTTCATGACATAAATAGAAATGTTTAAAAGGCACTCTCACCTGGACTACAATATGGGGGGGGGGCAAAAAAGCATCAGCAACAATACTGGATTTCAACACGAGGTGGACACTTCATTAGGTACACCCAGTCAATCCATATGCACCTAATGTGACCAACTAGCGTTAAATAACACACGCAAAATTTAAACACACACACACTTAAAAACGCACACACAGCTAAAACACACTCGCACAAACAATAACTTTTCTCAGAAAGAAATAGAAAATGAAAATAAAGTGCAACCTCATTGAAAGTAAAAGTAGGCCGTTTGTTTTGTTCTCCTCCTTTTGTATTTCGTCCAAATAGTGAATTAGGATGTTTCATTTTTTTCTCCTGCAGTTGGGCAGATGCTTTTATTTGTGAAGTTACTCTATGACGTTTGTTTTTTTTTGTTTTAACTCGGCCTCTATTGGAGGAAATACGGTAAATGAGAAATGGCGGCTTTTTCTACCCAGTACTGTTTGTGGTCACACAAAACCTGGATTCTTCAAGATCAGGAGTCACAACTTAGAAGACAGACCGGGTAGTTCAATCATGGCAACTATTACCCATGAAGAAAGGATTTTTTTTTTTTTCTTCATTGTTTGGCTGTGCATACATATCAGTAGCTGTACATCGACAAAGGTGTCTCCTCCATCATGTCGTCCTAGGAAAAAAAAAAAAGAGAAACACACCAAAGCCAGTTAATTCAAAAGGAGACTTAATAAGAAATCGACTTTTTATTGGCCTGGTATAAATAGTCGGGTCTCTGAATCTGTTCAAGTCCGACGCTCCAGCAACACTTTGTTGTCATGGTAACAAAGAGCTTGCTGTTAATGCGCTTCTTTTAGTTTAGAGACTGAGACCTTTTTTTTTTTTTTTTACTATTTATGTTCTCAGCTTTCAAAATAAAAGGATGGACATTTTTGAAAATCATTCTCCCTCACCATAGGCAAGTCCTGTAGCCTGCGGAATTCCGGCCTGTTGTCTCGTCGTCGGAGTTTGAGGAAGAGGAGCAGGGTGATGACGGCGGCGCTGATGATGAAGGCCGACACCAGGCCGGCCAGCAGGGGATCCAGCTTCGGGGAGTCGTGGACCATGACGGCTGGAGCGGAACCACAAACCACAAGAGATGCATTGGAGTTTTTCCAAAAGTACCCACCGGACATAATTAGTTACATTATAATGTCATTTAAATGTACTCATTTTTATTCCCCATACGATGATTTTTAATTAAATTATCATTAGAATTTTATTTCAAATGCAACCACTTTCACTTAAATGTACATTATTTTCATGTACTTTCTATTATTGATTATATTGACTGCTTCAGATGATGTAAGTGGCACAACCGTGCTATTAAATTTGAATTACTTTATATTATATAATTGCAACTTGGTTGTTAGGTCGGCTATCTATACGCGTTGCTATGGAGCACTGTTTTGCCAACTCGACAGTTTTCACATCATCAAGTAAAAACAACCACAGAGGAGCGAGCCATCCCTTTTTCTCTGGCTCATGGAAAAAAGGCAACGTGCCAAGTATGGACTAATAAAACCACATCACCAGGAAAGCAGGAATCATGGGAGGTTTTTTTTTTTTGCCAATGTCCTAGAAAATGGAAAGATAAAATGAATAAGACGGCACGCTCCCACAGTGGATCAAGAAGGCCTTCATGGGTGTTTAAATAATTGAGCGGGCAGATAAAGTGCTACGCAACACGAGTCCCATGACTGTCTCCAAACAGAGGAACCCAGTGTGGACGGCCTGGTGGCGACAGTACTTGTGTGTAGAAGAAGGAGAAAAGAGCTGGCTCGTGTCTAAACAAACAAAAGAACACTGTTGCTTTTGTTCTCGGGCCAGTTTAGCCTCTGTCATCATCTAAACAGTGAAAAGCCCAGGACATATTTAGAAAGCACTCGGTGACTATTTTGCATTTAGGGCAAGTGAGCTGAAAAGTAGAAGGTAACACAAGTTAATATGAAATTGCGTTGTGCTTACTTTCGCCCTTTACGTTGAGCTGCGACGGGGTGTCTGGATGCAGTTTGGTCTGCGTGGTGGTGAGGCCGAGTGGAGGGATGCTGGTGTGCAAGGGGGATTCGCTGGAGGTCATCTGGAGTAACGTGAGAGTCGTCGTCCGAGAGGTGGAGCTGGTTGTTAAGATCTTCGTGGTGGTGTGCGTGGTAGTGGGTGTGGTCGATTGCTGAGTCGTCAAGGGTGTGTTATTCGACGTGATGCGAGGCAAGGGGGGTGATGTGGGGGGATGCGTTTCCACGGGAGATGTCCGGCTCGATGGCGTAGTGGAGACAGGAAGTGAACCTGGCGAGTGATGTGAAGTAGTGTTGATGTCGGTTTTGTTTGAAGGGATCTGAGGAGATGTTGTGTCCGCCGCAGCTTGAGTGGTGAGTGTGGGGGAAGCAGAAGGTATCACGTCGTTGGTCAGGTTGGTGGAGCTTTCTGGGATGGACGTCGTTGAGATGACCTCCATGTCGGTGGCTACAAAAGAGAATCATGTTAGCTCTGTTGAGAAGTTCATTTTTATTGTTACTAATTCCTGTGTATTTTGTTCCATCTTCTATTTCTTCAAATTTTTTGTTGAATAATATTTTGTAGCATTTTACATCTTTTTTTTAAAACTTTTTAATGTTTCGTTCAAATAAATACAGTGATCCCTCGCTACTTCGCGTTTCGTTTATCGCTGCTTCACGACATCGCGGATTTTTTTTCAAAATTAAAAAAAAAAACATTTAAAAGTCAAAATAAAACGTCTAAATTGAGGAAACATGTGTCTAACCTTTAGGACAATGTAGTATTGCTCCAAATGTTCGTTTACATTCCTTTAGAAGTCCGTTTTCGCGTGTTAGCATGAATTAGCATCTTTCCGCTAACTCATTAGCCTGCCTAGTACTTCTTGTTGGTGACCGTACTTCGCGGATTTCTCTTATCGCGGGTGGGTTTTGGAACCAATTATCAGACCAAAACAGTCGCTAAAAAAGGCGGCCACTATCTGCAGAGCTTCTGGCGACGAGTCGTGAAAGCAAACTGTCGTCTGATGTAACCTTCAAGTGCCTGTGTATGTGCCTACGTTCCTCACGACAAAGTGAGAAGTCTCACACGGCAAATGATTTTTTCATGTCTTGCTCTATAGCTATCCAAATACTTTCCCTCTTTGCCCCTGCATGCCCCACATGGGTGGCACTTTGTCATCTTATCGACCTCCTCGACAGCTCACGATAATGAGCAAATATAGCTCAGCTAATGACTTCCCGTAGTGCATGGCATCCATAAATCTCCACACTTACTGTTCCCTCTAGTCGGTTGTGGCGTCGCAATGGCGACTTCCCACTCCGTCGTCGTACCGTTGCCAGAAGAGGAAGTGGAGTTGGTGTTCTTTGGAACAATTATGGGCGGAAGATTGCTGGTGAGATTCAGGTCACGTTCTGGTGGTGGTTGTGTCGTGTGCTCGTTACCTGATGGGAAGGCAAACAGAGCCAAGTTTGATTAATGGTTATTCGGTGTCGTGGGCAATCGGTTTGCGAAAATGTAGACCGAGTGCGGTCCAAATAAATCTGAATTATAATTTTCGGTTATATGTGGACTAAAAAGTTGCATCGTCAGTAAAAGCTGAGCAAACGAAGGAAGCAAGAAACGAGGGAGACCTTTGTAGCTACAACATTGCTGATTATTTTTCCCTATTATTCATTATCAATATATGTAGATATATTTTTAAGCTAGTTACTCAGTCATTATCAACATGACACAAAGCTATAATAAGTCTACACACCCCTGTTCAAATGCAATGTGTTTTAGATCAATCATTTGAATGTGGCCTATAACCTGTACAACACAACTAAGTGTTTTTTTGTAATTATTTTTCGAGGGGGAGTCAAATTAAAACTGTACGCACATCTTGTTCAAGAAGAGGATGTGGTTGTGGTCAAAAATTCCCCATCACGTACAAACAGTTAGCTAACACACACGTGCTGTCATTTCAAGTATCTCCAATTAAATATTGAATGCTAGCAATATGAGATTCGAGGCCGCGACATGAACGAATCATTTCTTTCTCGGATTTAATTTGTGAACACTGCTTCCCTTTTCCATATCTCTTGATTACTTTAACAAGTTTTGTTCTCATTCTCTTCCCCGCTCCCTTCTCAACATCTCGTTGAGGCAATCCAGAATGCACATGTAACATAATGGCATTAGCGCTGGCTAGCTCATTAGCACAGAGCCTTTCATTAGTTCAACTATCACTCACACACGTACAGTTTGCAGTATAACATATTTTCAGCAATGTTTACTAGCGGATGGAATTTTCCATATGTTAACCAGTCGGGGACAGTGCCTCTGGATTGGCAGACTGGGGTGGTGGTTCCCCTCTTTAAGAAGGGGGACCGGAGGGTGTGTTCCAATTACAGGGGAATCACACTCCTCAGCCTCCCTGGTAAGGTCTATTCAGGGGTGCTGGAGAGGAGGGTCCGTCGGGAGGTCGAACCTCGGATTCAGGAGGAGCAATGTGGCTTTCGTCCTGGCCGTGGAACAGTGGACCAGCTCTACACCCTCGGCAGGATCCTCGAGGGTGCATGGGAGTTTGCCCAACCAGTCCACATGTGTTTTGTGGACTTGGAGAAGGCGTTCGACCGTGTCCCTCGGGAGGTTCTGTGGAGGGTGCTTCGGGAGTACGGGGTGCCGAGCCAACTGATAAGGGCGGTTCGGTCCCTGTATCACCGATGCCAGAGTCTGGTCCGCATTTCCGGCAGTAAGTCGGATTCGTTCCCAGTGAGGGTTGGACTCCGCCAAGGCTGCCCTTTGTCACCGATTCTGTTCATAATTTTTATGGACAGAATTTCTAGGCGCAGCCGAGGCGTTGAGGGGGTCCGGTTTGGGGACCTCAGCATCGCGTCTCTGCTTTTTGCAGATGACGTGGTGCTGTTGGCTTCTTCAGGCCGTGATCTCCAGCTCTCGCTGGAACGGTTCGCAGCCGAGTGTGAAGCGGTCGGGATGAGGGTCAGCACCTCCAAATCCGAGTCCATGGTCCTCGATCGGAAAAGGGTGGAATGCCCTCTCCGGATCGGGGATGAGATCCTGCCCCAAGTGGAGGAGTTCAAGTATCTTGGAGTCTTGTTCACGAGTGAGGGGAGGATGGAGCGTGAGATCGACAGGCGGATCGGTGCAGCGTCGGCAGTAATGCGGACCCTGTACCGGTCCGTTGTGGTGAAGAGAGAGCTGAGCCAAAAGGCAAAGCTCTCAATTTACCGGTCGATTTACGCTCCTACCCTCACCTATGGTCACGAGCTATGGGTCGTGACCGAAAGAACGAGATCTCGGATACAAGCGGCCGAAATGAGTTTTCTCCGCAGGATGTCCGGGCTCTCCCTTAGAGATAGGGTGAGAAGCTCGGTCATCCGGGAGAGACTCGGAGTAGAGTCGCTACTCCTCCACGTTGAGAGGAGCCAGATGAGGTGGCTCGGGCATCTTATCAGGATGCCTCCTGGACGCCTCCCTGGGGAGGTGTTCCGGGCATGTCCCACCGGTAGGAGACCCCGGGGACGACCCAGGACGCGCTGGAGAGACTATGTCTCTCAGCTGGCCTGGGAACGCCTTGGGATCCCCCGGGATGAGCTGGATGAAGTGGCTGGGGAGAGGGAAGTCTGGGAGTCCCTCCTGAAGCTGTTGCCCCCGCGACCCGACCCCGGATAAGCGGAAGAAGATGGATGGATGGATGGATGGATTAACCAGTCAGTCATGGAAAAAAAAAATATTTACACATAAAGCAATTTAAAAAAATCTAACGCAGTAAACGTGCTTATAAATAAACAGAGATCCCTATCTGGATAATACCGGCCTTGTGCAACAACTTGACTGATACTTTTGATTTTTTTTTTTTTGTATATCTTACATGTGTGCCGAGTGGGGTCATACGGTACAGAGAACCACTGTTACGTGCTGCAAGTTCGAGTTGGTCTATATGAAACTCGACATGTAGGAACCTGCTTCTGCAATCCTCAAAGCAGAAAGTTGGTCCTCCTTAGTACCTTAGCTTACTTTCAGTGAATGTGCTTTTCTTTTAAAATAACTAGACATGTTTAAAAACAAGTTTCATCCATTATTCATACATGTTATTATTATTAAGGTCACATTGGAACTGACCCCAGGAGGCCATTTAGCTAGCATAATAAGCTAACGTAGCATCACCTCTGTGCTTTTGCTTGTCAAACATCACACGCATTGTGTGACATTTGAACCACGATGTCCCCTAAAGAATGTGTCAAACTCCAACGGTTTGAAGCTTTAATCAACCATGATAATATATTTTCCTGATATGTCTAACGGGGTTTTTCCTGTTGCACATTTCGCAGGTGCTCGCCGCCTACTTACTGACCTCAGACTGCCTACAGTCTGTCATTTTCCTATCCGCTCCAATATGTCACCCTGTAATGAACGTTACGATCGCCGCTGGGTCGTTCTGTTCTAACAAAAAATAAATAAAAAGAATATGCGGGATCGTGGTCAAACAGGCTTTCCCTCAATATGTGCCCGATGGCAAGGAAATCACTTTTATTTCTAATCTGGATTTATAGTAGATATAAAAAGTCTACACACCTCTATTTAAATACCAGTTTGTGTGACGAGGCAGCCAAGAGCAACTTTAAAGGAGCTGCAGGAATTTCTAGCAAGTACTGGCTGTTTAGGACATAACAACAGACAAAGAAAAACATCCCAAGTTTATCTACGGTTCGCAAAAACAAACATCCCCTAAACTTATGTGGGAAAATGTGTCGCTCCAGTGAAACCAAGGTGACAAAGACACAATAATAACACACGGGAACATTTTCTTCTTCAGTCTGGGAAAAAAAACTGTGACCTTTTCTTCTTTCATCGGCACTAAAATAGCAGAATGTGTGAGATGTGAAGAGCGTTAATTAACTGCCATGTGTCGTAGTCTTGTAATTACTTAATGAAGAGCTGAAGATTTTTGTACTTAGTATAGTTCCTTATCATCTGATAATACCCAGCGTGACAATGTCAAGAGGTCACGTTAATAATACCGCAAACGGAAAAGTCTGGTTGATAGTAGCCCACAACTGGTCCCATTGATTGCATACTCATCCATTGATAGTCAATAAATGGGAATTTTAATCCCAAATGTGAAAAACTGACAAGCGGGAAATGAGAACATAGATGTGTAATAGATGTGCTGAAAGAGGAAAAGGAAGGGGAAATGTGTGAAAGACAAAAGTGTGAAATTAATGACATAGAGAGATGACTCCTCTTTGCCCTTCAGGAGGAAAAGAACTATATTTAGGAAATGTCACATCAACATCTTCAGTAAACCAGAGATGAAGCTTTCAACAGTGATTTTTTTTTTCTCGATCAGATGCTAATGCTAAAAGTATGGACACCCGAGAATGACCCCAACTTACAAATTGTTTCCATTTATGGGCTGTGGGTTGTTTGATTTTTTTTTGCTTCCTGTTATGACTCAAAATTCAAGTCACAAGCAAGCTTAAGTTGCGCTGCCGCATAATTGAAGTAGGGAAAAAATTAGAGGTACTGTAATGCCCTTGCATGTGGGCAAGGAGAGCCACAGTTAGGGGTTCACTTTCAGTTGTTTACTGAATAGGACAAAATGTCAAATACAAACTGAGGACATCAGAAATGACTCCAGCCAGCACCAGGCCTGATGTCACCTGAAAGGCCACGCCCCCTAAAGACACACCAACACATCATATTTTATAAAACCAGTTTATTTTTTTATAATATATTTATGTTTTATACACTCCACTGGTATATTTTCTTTACTGTATTAACAACATAACAACCGAGCTGGAACCGATTAATGTCATTGTAATTCATTTCTATGGGAAAAATTGATTTGACCAAGAACAAGAACAGGCACCACGCCACTGCATTGGAAAGAAAAAAACATATTTTTTTATTCTTGATTAAAAAAACAACAACAACACTATTCTATTTTAGTTGTTGAGCATGACATAGATAACTTTCCTTTACCTTTGAGTGACAACTCTGGAAAGTTTGAGGTCAAACACAACAATGCAGCAACAATGTGACGGGTGTAGCAAAAGTACTCACACCCATTTACACAATGCAATAATTGCAGCGCAATTATACCAAGTACAAAGAAAACAATAGAATAAAAAGTGCCTACCATGATCAGCAGATCCAACATGAAGCAGAAACAAGGCACCAAGGTAAATACACGTTCTAACTTCCATCGTCATCTCTTCTTCTTCCTTAAAGTTACTGTATTCCACGATCGCTCAGTCACTTGTGTACAGTGACGCACTGCAGCTTCAGCTTCTGCTACAGTGTTGTGTTCGTGGCTGAAACAGGAGTCTCTCTCTCTCTCTCTCTCTCTCTCTCTCTCTCTCTCTCTCTCTCTCTCTCTCTCTCTCTCTCTCTCTAGCTCTCGTTTACCAGAAACTGTGCCACGTGTTCCCAGTTCAAAAATAGCCCGCTGAGCTCACACTTTGGCTGCCCTAAAGGTCAGAATCGCCTCAACAGAGCCGAGTTATTCCATTCAAAATTAAAAAAAAAAATTATAACAATGTGCTTTTGTAAAGACGTCTCATTTCGATCGTGTGCGAAATAAAAAATTTCCTGACTCGTCTTGTCATTTCAGAGTTTGGCCACCGAGTGGCGCTGTTGCCATATAGTTACGTTTTGGCTCGTCTTTTTTGCCCCGTTGCTTGGGTACGCATTCACGTCCGTCATATTGAATGTGTCCGATCTTCCCCTAAATTAATGCAAGTTAGATGACTGAACTTTAAATAGCTCCAAAATGGACTTGCAACGTTTATTGGCAAATTGAATGTTTTGGTTAGTAAGGCCACAAGCCAATTGACAGCCAGGGTTACAACAGCACTTGAACGCAGCCAAAATTGCTTAATTGAATCGAACTACGTCACTCTACTGTCAAAATGACCACCGTCGTTTTTTTCGGGCAATGCATATATAGGAGTGATATTGTCTAGTAAAAAAAAAAAAAGATGCCAAAATCAGGAACGCTAGCATTTGAGCAGTGAGCGGTGTTGCTGGGCGGGATGACACTGAGAATTCCTACAGCACTGTAACGCAGCACAGAGTTCGGAATCGGAGGCAAAAGCAAAGCAGCGGCATCAAGCTGGCAGCCAGCCCGCATCGTTGCTCTCCCCCAGCGGACGCAAAGGTATGGAAAAGCTCGTTATAATCCTCAGAGGCTCCATCACTAGCTCCTCCTAATTAATCCCGCGCATCATGTTTGCGGTTTAATGATGGCGAGTGTCGTATCGGGAGGCGTGCATTGCTAAAGTTAGCCTCTTCGCTAGCCGTGTTGAATGTTTCTAATAGGTTCGCGTTAGCATCGGTTAGCTCGCCGCTGTCAAGTCGGGTGAGCTAGTGTTAGCACGCCGGCGAGTGTCCCACTATTACCACCGATTATCACCATTTATGAGACCACTTCATTTAACTTTCACTTGAAGATTTATTCGTTTTTCCTCTGTTCTTGTGTTAAGAGGTTAGGGGACATTTGACAGCTCCGTACCCCAGAAGGGGTTACTATGATGGAGACGCCGGGGCGGATAGCAAATACACAGGACGCCTTGGACTTCACCGTGGAGAATGTTGAAAAGGTAAGGAGGCAATTGTGTGATCATCATGTTGTGCATTAAGATTTATGACCAGAGTATGCGTGAGGCTAAGCTAACAGTCTGCATCTTGTTAAACAATACAGATACGACTCAAAAATAAACTTGTCACACTGACACAAAATATTTTTGTCATAGTTAAATAGCTTGTGGGAAGCTCACGAGGTAGAATTTGAGCACACTTGTTAAAAAGCACAAATACGCACTAACGTGAGAAGACTGACTTTTTAAATGACGTCACTTGCCTCCAAAAACTCCATTCAAATGGCATAAATTCAGCCTACATAACTGGAACAATCGCTAGCCCGGGACAAAATGACTTGGCCATCACATATTCTGTGATGCTGGCAGAAATGAGGTCTTTAAATTTTAAAGCAGCAGTGATGCCTCTTCATCCACCATTTTGCACAAGATTGATTTCGGGTGGTGAACTGTGTGTAGTGTTGTGTTGCGGCCATAAATCTCCCTGCTGGGTGGCCACAGACGCTACTGAAGGGTTGGGTGGGGGAGGATGGAGACAGGAAGGTGTGTGTGTGTGTGTGAGTAGAGTAATGTGCAGAAATGGATGGGAGTGGGCGGGGCGGGGGTGCAGAGTGGACCGGGAAAGAGGGGCATCCATGGAGGATGGCGATGTCATTAAAGGTGCAATGGCGATGTTGTAATTGTACTTTAACATCTTCTCGGACCTTTGCTGTCATTTTAGCAACCAAGTAACCAGTGCATACATAATTAATATGTTCATTAATAATTGATCCACGTTCAATTGAGCTATAGTGAAAGTACCTGGTGTGTTAGGTGGTGTGAACCATATGAACCAAGCACTACTTTTATCTAAATGAAGTTCTTCAATTTACTTGAACATAGTTTTTCGGTACTAATATGCCACAAGATGGTGGCAAAGCTGTTGATTTTTGTGGACATAGCCCCCGGAGATGATGGTTCCTGGCTCGGCGGCCATGCTTTTGTTCTTTCTTTGGTCCGACAGACAACGTTCCACATTGTCCTCACTCGCCAGCCACACACATACTGACCTGACCTCTGAAAGCGAAAGACAAGTGAAGGGCATGGCGCTGTTAGCATTAGCATTCTGTGAGGATGTTTGAATGTCATCGTCTAATGTGTTACTGTGCTAAAAAAAAAATTGGACCCTTATGACATCGCCGGTAAAAAGAGGCTTTTTTTTTTTTTCTTCATTGATCCTTTGCGGCTGCCTATTTGCGTTTTGCTCGTCACTTGGCACAATTTAGTTTGAGAGCAGATGGCGAGGCTGTGACCAAAGGGACATTTTCTCACTTGTGTCACCACTCCTCCGCCTCGCAACGGCCGATCTGCCAAAAGCCCGCTGTACTCAGGTGCAGCCAGGTGGCACAGGCGGGTTCCCGCCGTTTCTAGCTTGATAGCGGCTTAAATTAAGTAGTAGCTCAGAGAAATGACATCAAAATGGCCTCGGGCTAGCATGGCGAACGATACGTGACCAAGCAATGTGAGTCCGTAGATGTCTCGCCATGAAGTCACTATAGTCGGGGCTCTGCCTGGTTTTCTACACGTCTCCTTTAAATCCGGAGTGAGGCCGGTGAGCTGCACTAATGATCCCGCAGCACCGCGTTGCTACGTTTAACTCGAATAGGGCAATTGGTGGAACGGGGAAGTCGAGAGGTGCTGACTCACAAAAGCATCCTACTGCAAATTTGCTACACTGATGGAAGATTGCAAGAGCTGGTTTATACTTTTGTCCCCTTTTATTCTCATTTCATACACCGTATCATTTTAATATTAAAACTCTGTCGCTGCTCCATTATCGCATCGTCAAACCTGTCCGTGGTTTTAATGATGAATGGTTCGGTGGATTTTATTGCAAATTTGCGCCTGTTCAGAAGCCATCATTCATCTCGACTGCTCTCAAACGCCCTTGCTGCTTTGTGTACCACTCAGAAGCTGTACTTGTGAGCGCCATCTTATTTTTTTAGGTCAATGCTTTTCTGCTAATCGTGTAAAAAAGTGGCTCGGGGCTTTTTTTTTGGGCACGATATTAGTAAGCAATGTTGCTGGCGTTTTATATTTTTATGTCAAGTGGAACTGGTGAAATAAAAAGGAGCTGTTATGCAATAAAATAGCCAAGAATAGAAATATTATTCCGCGCAACATTCTGGAGTTTCATTTTTCAAACAGAACGAATTTCATTGTCGTAATTGATTTCATTCGATTTTTAC
This sequence comes from Syngnathus scovelli, assembly GCF_024217435.2. Lineage (NCBI taxonomy): Eukaryota > Metazoa > Chordata > Actinopteri > Syngnathiformes > Syngnathidae > Syngnathus > Syngnathus scovelli. The sequence continues at coordinate 3,857,223 of NC_090856.1, forward strand.
TATCCTCTGTTCGCCTTTTGTTGGCAGGCCCTCCACCAGTTGTATTATGATCCCAACATCGACAATAAGAATCTGGCCCAGAAATGGCTTATGCAGGCCCAGGTGTCTCCTCAAGCCTGGCAGTTCTGCTGGGCTCTGCTCAGCCCAGACAAGGTATAAAAATTCACACACCATCACATGCATCGGAGTAAAATTGAACATTCATCATAATTACTGCACAGGTGCCGGAGATCCAGTATTTCGGTGCCAGCGCGCTCCACACCAAGATTTCCCGCTACTGGTCGGACATCCCCAGCGACCAGTACGAGTCGTTGAAAAGCCAGCTGTTCACTCAGATCGCTTGCTTCTCCTCGGGCGCCAAGATGGTGCTGACGCGGTTATGCGTGGCGCTGGCGTCGCTGGCACTCAACACCATGCCCGAGGCCTGGCCCGGCGCCGTGTCCGAGATGGTGCGGGTGTTCCAGGAGGAGGGCGGAGGGATCGACGGGCGGGCACGTTGCCTGGCGCTGCTGGAGCTCCTCACCGTCCTTCCCGAGGAGTTCCAGACCAGCCGCTTGCCGCAGTACAGAAAGGGACTGGTATGATTGGTTGATGTTGTTACCACAGCACAACAAATTCTAAATATTCTTCCTATCAGGTTCGGGGTGCCCTGGGCCGGGAGTGGGGGTCCGTTTGCCCTCTGCTGCAGCAGCTGCTGCGACGGACGGACAGCCCCGGGGCGGTGAAGGCCCGGGTGCTGCGCTGCCTGTCGTCTTGGGTGCTGCTGGACGTGCCGCTCAGCGAGAGCGAAGCCCTGGTGCACGACTGCTTTGTTGCCCTGCCCGACCCCGAACTTTTTGACACCGCTGTGGAGGCGCTGGTCAACGCCATCTCACAGCCAGACTCCCAAAGGTGAGAAGGTTATTTAGCAAAACTGGCTGATTATTATTATTATTATTATTATTATTATTATTATTATTATTATTATTATTATTATTATTATTGTAGAGGCCTAATAATTAGCCAACCATTAAACGATCAGGCCCTACTCCCCTATGATGTCTCAATTAAAACAAATTATGGTATTTAAAATTATAATGTAATAAAAATAATAAATAAAAATAAAAACTCCATAAAATAAATAACTACAATTGAGATTTCAGCCCAAACAGCTTGAAACTTGTCATGGTAATAATGGAAAAATTTCCTTCGGGGAATTGTGAGCGTTATAACTTCATTCGGAGGAGACAGGGTGGGTGGGCACTGGCTGGGCATAAAGGCGGGAGGGAGGGAGGGAGGGAGGGAGGGATGTGATGCAGGGGCATGTTGACAGCTAAAAGGGGGGAGGAGAGGCAAAAGGGGGGGTGGAGGAAGCGAGCGGCATGTCTTGGTTGGCTGGCGTCGCTATGGTTACAGAGCCGGGGCGAGATGTCATCGCGACCGGTCGATTCCGATGTGTTGAATAATCCTTACCCCTTCTCCGCAAAAGGATGGAAGTGGAGGTGGAGGTGGGGGTGGGGGGGTTCTTACCTCTGCTCTAAGACAAGGAAGGATCTAAACGCTGATCAATCACTTTTAATGCGAATGTATTGGCTCTGGAACCTCAAACTATTTTTATATCCTCGAGAAATCTATAGATTGATATTTATTCTCCTGTCTATTTCCTCTTCCCGCCCTCCCCGCCCCGCCTCGGGTTCTCTCCCTCTGTTTAAACTCATCACAATCAACTCATTGGAGGGCACGCGATTGGTGCAGCCGCATCCTGTTGCCAGGCAACCCTTCCCCCCCCTCCTCCCCCGTCTCTGAGGTAATTGCAGAGGGGATCGCAACAGGGAGTAGACCGCAACTGACCCCCCCCACCCCTCCTCGCTCCATGTCAGGCTTCTTTAAAAGGGAAATAGTATGTAAGACCTTTTGATAGTTAAATGCAAATAATTGGGTCTCTGGCGTTTCCAAATAAAATGAATTAAAAAAACATTAATTAGTTCTGGACCACAAACTTCCCCCAAAAAAACAAAAAACAAATATTCATATGTCCTTTTTAGGACATGAGCTACAACTTTATAGCTCGCACTGGTTAAAAATGAATGACTCGTTAAGTGCTACTCGCAGAGTTGCTAATTTCGATTTAAGTGCAGGCAGTCCATTGGCAAAAATGCACGTCTTCATCTCCCTCTTGCTCTCTCTGCATATATGTGTAATTTATTTTTTATTTTTTGCAAACACACATGGCCTGTGGCATTTGGATACACATACCCTTGATCTTTAAATGTCACGCTATTGCATGACTCCATTGAGGACGTCTCTAGATGTCGTGCGAGCCAACTCCGAGCAGTTGCTTTGATTCCAATAGAACACAAAATCTGGCCATTTTAGGTTAATTAAGTTTTAGCTTGAACTTCTACGTGTCCTTGACGGTTGTTAACTTTCTTCTTCTTCTTCTAGGTACGTGAACACGTTGCTGAAGTTGGTCCCGCTGGTGCTGGCACTCCAGGAGCAGCTCAGAGAAGCCGTCCAGAACGGCGACATGGAGACTTGCCACGGGATTTGCCGCATTGCTGTCACGTTGGGAGAAAACCACTCCAGGTTGGTTTGTGTTTTTCCCCTTAACAATATAGAGACATTTAAAAATGATGATTTATGATTTTATATTCAGGATTCTGCTGGAGCAAGTGGATCACTGGCAGAGCTTCCTGGCTTTAGTCAACATGATCATGTTTTGCACGGGCATCCCGGGCCACTACCCGGTCAATGAGACCACCAGCTCGCTCACACTCACCTTCTGGTACACGTTGCAGGTAAGGCATCATCTCACCAACGCTGCGTCCGCCACTTACGATTGTCTTTTATCGCCTTCAAGGATGAAATCATGTCGTTCGAGTCAAACAAGCAGGCAGTGTACCTCCAAGTGTACAGGCCGGTGTATTTCCAGCTAGTAGATGTTTTGCTCCACAAAGCCCAGTTCCCATCGGATCAAGAGTACGCATCCTGGTCCTCGGATGAGAAGGAGCAATTCCGTATTTACAGGTTTGTGGGCACTCAGGATTTTTTTTTTTTAATTTTTTTTTGGGAAAGAAACTAAAACTAGTTTCTCCTTCAGGGTGGACATCTCTGACACACTCATGTACGTCTACGAGATGCTAGGCGCTGAGCTCCTGAGTAATCTCTATGACAAACTGGGACGACTCTTGACGAATACTGAACAGCCCACGTCGTGGCAGGTGGGCGGGACGCTGATTTGAGAAACTTAAAAAACGTGACTAGCTTATTAGCACTGTTAAAAATACCCCAACGCTTTGAATATTTTTATTCCAGCACACAGAAGCTTTGCTGTACGGTTTCCAGTCCATCGCGGAGACGATAGACGTCAATTACTCTGATGTCATTCCGGGCCTCATAGGCCTCATCCCAAGAATCAGTATCAACAACGTTCAGCTGGCCGACACGGTGATGTTCACTATAGGTGAGACTCGGCGCCGGTGATGAACTTTAACCCGGGGGCGCCGGTGGTTGACTTTAAATCCCGGTACCAGGTGCTCTGGCTGAATGGTTGGCCGACCACCCGGTGATGCTGAGCAGCGTCCTGCCCCTGGTGCTGCAGGCTCTGGGCAACCCGGACCTTTCCGTTTCGTCCGTTTCAACGCTAAAGAAGATCTGCCGCGAGTGTAAAAGCGACCTGCCGCCTTATGCCACCAATATTGTAGCCGTATCTCAGGTGCGTTTGTTTTCTACTTCATGACCACATTGAGGTTCATTGTGTTCACTATTGTGTTTTTTTTTTTTTTTTTGCAGGAGGTTTTAATAAAGCAGATCCACAAGGTCAGTTTGTGGTCTGGCTTTTATTTTTATTTTTTTAATAATATAAATAATAACACAACTATGACCTTTAAATTTTACATTTTTTTTTAACTGCTTTATTTTTCTAGACGAGTCAGTGCATGTGGCTGATGCAAGCGTTGGGCTTTCTACTGTCTGCTCTACCCGTGGAGGAAATTCTGAGGAATCTTCATTCCCTAATCACGCCTTACATCCAGCAACTAGAGAAGCTGGCGGAGGAGACGGTGGGTGGACAAAAAAAAAAAGCCTTTTTAATATCCGCTACGTCAGCCAAGATGAATCTTTGTCTTTGTCGGCAGCCTACCCACACGTAACCTCATCGATCCTCGTCGCTGTTGTTTACTGTCTCGCATTTGCTTTGTCAGCGTGACATCAGACTGGCAAATCAGCTCGGAACAAATAGCGGCCAAATAGTGGCGCCTAGTGGGCAGGCCTTCAACCTCTCGGAGACAATGTTTGTTATTCAAATCAAGCATGGCCATTTTGTAATGCGTCACATCGCCATGGAAACTGCAGTGAGTCAAACTCGGAGTCATTAAGCGAATGAGGTGTGGCTGGATGTGGATCCCCAGAGAAGCCTGCAAAACAACTCCGTTTATTGGGTTCTACTCATGAACACGTGTTCTCCACTTGACGACCGCTGTGCTAATGCGGCCTCATTAAGATGAATTCAAGTCATGCGAAAGTAATCCAATTAGGCAGGGGACTTTTTAGTCATGAACCAAAGACGACTCTCTTAACTCAATTGCAAAGACGTCTGTTTTATTTAAAGCGCATTTTTGTAATGACTACAAAAATAAAACATTACAATTTAAGATTTTCCTCTTCACTGGATATTTAATATTTTCTATTTATTTGCATTCATTTTAATATTTTTTTTATATATTTTTATTATTTTTGATTGAATAATGAATGAATGTCTCTTTCGTTTCTCCTCTCAGCCTAATCCGTCCAATAAATTAGCGATCATCCATATCTTGGGGCTGTTGTCCAACTTGTTCACCACGCTTGACATTAGCAAACAGGATGACGAATCGGGAGACGGCTCAGCTGTGCCTGTCAAAACAGCCCCGCCCCCTCCTGGACCCAACCCGGTCAGTGCTCCTCTAAATCTTCCATCGAAAGTCTTGTATGTTTTATTTCCGCCGATACGCATCGTGCATTTGTGTGCCCCTCAGGTGGTGGTGGTCCTACAGCAAGTCTTTGCCCTCATCCAGAACGTTCTCAGCAAGTGGCTGAACGACTCCCAAGTGGTCGAGGTGCGTCGCCTCCTTTCCTCACCCGTTGGAATTCGGTGTGGGTTTGAACGACTTTCCCGTGTGCTACTCAGGCCGTGTGCGCCATCTTCGAGAAGTCGGTAAAGACGCTGCTACACAACTTTGCCCCCATGGTGGAGCAGCTGAGCCAAATGCTCGGACAGATGTACAGCACCATCCCCCAAGCCTCAGCCCTCGACCTTACACGACAGGTGTTATTTTTATTTGTCTGGTCTGCTGATGTCTTCTCTGACGTTGCATCAGAACATGGGTTGCCAAGGCAACTCCGTCTATGTGGTCGTTTCTAAAAATAACCAAATGACTGCCACTGGAGATCTTAAAGGATCGTAACACAGGTTCATCTGAGGTTTTTCTTTTTTCTTTTCAGCTGGTCCACATCTTCGCCAGCCAGACGGAACATTTCCCACCCATCAAGGCTCTGTTTGAGCTGGTTACATCTGTAACCTTGTCCATCTTCCAGCAAGGTAGGGCTTGGTAATATTGCGAAACATTAATTTTCATTTTACACGGTCCAAAAGCGGAACACAAAACAGCTGAGTGAAAACGACATTTTGCATAATTCACGTACTCTACAGAATCTTTTTACCGTTTACGATAGTGATGTTGTAACGCTGCCGTGCCGACCGGGACGTGCGAAAACACGACTGTTCAAATGTTGAATATTTTCTGTTAAATATTCAGAACTTTTGCCGGACATTTCTCCACTTGCACAGAATAATGAGGGAAATTCTGCCTTCACAAAGATATTAGTGTCTGAAAGTGTACCTAATGTTGTGTCCAGTATTATTCCAATATAGCCCAGAAAGGCATTTTTGGGCACTCAAGCCAAACACCGAACACGAAATAAGAAAAAAGAAGACATTTGACGTCCGCCTCTCCCGCTTCCCCTTTATGTTGCCTTCTCCCCCCCACCCTCCTCCACTGTCTCCTGCCTCCCTGCTTCCGCAATGGCTGCCTCACCCTTTGACTCCTCAACTCTTTCCTTTCTGAGCAGGTGCCTTTCTTCAGTAAGACGTGCTCGATTATTCATATGGCGGCCATGTAAACGTTGAATACGCCGCTACTCGAGCTGCTTGGCGGCCATCTGAATAAGCCCCGCGTGTGTGTGTCTGTGTGTGTAGGGCTGCAGGGAGGGCTTGGTTTTGCTTTGCTGACGCCTAAAATATGTTTGGAGTGTGGGAACAGCTAAAGCTGGGCGCTCACTACAGACGTCGGTCGTTGCAATATTAATTTGGAGTTGTCAGCCATTGTTCACTGAAATTGTATTTTTGTCAGATGTGCATCATTTTATTTTTCTATGTTTGCAATTGGTAAAAGAAATGTCGAGTGGTCTGTGTCCAGCAATTAATAATTTCGGTTCATCTTTGGAGCGAACGGGGAATCCGCTGACAGCTGAAACACAAGCCTTGTTGAGATTTTTCGAACGTGTCTATTATCTAGAATCCAGCCCAATTTTTTATTTTTTTATTTAACTCGGCATGTGTTTCAAGGTGAGCAGCTCGCTCCCCATCCCTCCAAAGCGTCACAGTAACAGAGGTGCCTCCTGGGTTCCCACTCCAAAGCCACTTTTCTTTCTTAGGTTTCTTCTGTTCCTCTCTTTCTTTGTCGAAAACAGACCCATGTCTCCTCCGTCTTCCTGCCTATTCTTTTCTTTCTTTCTCCTTCCAAGAGTTTGCCAACGCTTCATCCCTCGCCCCGCCCCCTCCCTTCCCTTCCTCTTTGTTCTTTACTCACATGTGAATTATTTCAATGAACTACTTTTGAGTTCTCTTTTGAGTTCCACATGACTGTTGAATCTGTTCCGTTGCTGTTTGTATATTATTCTTATTCTCTTTTGATTTCTTAAGTTTCATCTTTATTATATTTTAGGACCCAGGGATCATCCTGATATTGTTGATTCATTTATGCAACTCCAAGCTCAGGTGTGTTTTTGGTTACTTATTTCACTCACTTTGAGTTTCTCTCTTCCTCTGTTTCTCTCTGTCCTTTTCTCCTCCTCTCATCTTGGACCTTAAAAATATCCCGTCACATAAGAGTAAGGCTTTCAAATGACTATTCAACTCAAAGGCTCAGCATTCTAACAGTCACCTTGTCACAGCAATCGTGGCCCAGTTTGGGGGGGGGGAGAAAAATCAATGGTACCTTGACTTGAGTTTGATTTTTTTTTTTTTTAAGTGACTCGTCAATTTTTGAGGGCGAGATATCCTGTCAACATGTCGGACAAAGTTTAGCCACCTCACACTTGAACATATTGTGTATGTACGGTATAAAAAGAGCAAAACTGCAATGATTAAAAAAATCAAATTAATCAGTTCATCTTGAAAATTTTAAAATGGTCCAAAGAGTCACCGATTCCTCGTTTTTGTTGTTTTATACGCAAACATTAGCATCAATCCCTGCTTTTTGCTAGTTTTGATGAAACCAACTACTGCTAATTACTAAAGAACGAGCTATTTTTTATTAACTCTTTCTTTTTGTGGGTTCTATTATTATACAATAATATCAGTCGAAATGCTCAAGCACAACCAACAATATGGCGAACACGACTTTAAAAACAACTGCCCACTGAGTTTTTTATTTTTTTAAATCCCCCAATGACATTTATAGACAAGCATTTGCACTTACATCGAAATGGACAATTTAGCATTCAGTGAACTTCAACCGTACTCTCCGGAGAAAAGCCGTGAACAAGCAAACTCAAAAGCTGTAACTTAAATCGACAAAGCATCGACTCGTTTTACGATTCCTCGTAAATCATTTATTTGTCGATAATCCCTCAAAGGTGACTGCTTAGTCTCTGAGTGCCCTCCTCTTCAGTCATTTCAGCCCACAGCCAATCAGAGCCCCCGAAAGAATTAATATTCAACTCTAATATTAATCCCTCCAGACAAATTGGCTGATGGATTGTCTGTTGTTAGAATAATTCTTTTTGTTCTTATTGTCTTCATTCCTCTCCCTTTTTGTTTTTTCTATCTTTGGATAGATCTGACCTCCATCTTTCTCCTCCTCCTCTCCCTCTCTCCTCCATCCTGAATGAGTTGTTTATGAGATGAGTTGTATTATCTGCACATGTCGATTACCTGCACACTTTTGTTGCATATTCAACCAAAAACACACACATCCAAAATTACGTTTTTATTTTTTTTTTATTTCAAACTTTTGGTTGCAATTCTTTTTTTGCGGAGTCGTGCGTCAGAGCATTTTTCTCTCTGAAGTTTTTGGATAGTCCAGCAAGCACTGCGGCCTGGTAGCCAGATCTGTTCTCAGTCCTTCGTTGCTGTCAGATATGACTACCAGGCTGGTAGGAATGGAAATATTTTTTTTCACCCCGCCGTGTCAACCAAGCCACCTAACGCTTCTGTTTGCCTCTTAGGCCCTCAAACGGAAGCCCGATTTGTACTTGTCTGAGAGTCTGGACGTAAAAGCTGTGTACCACTGTGGTAGGTTGAACGTTGGCTTTCAGAATTTCATCGTTTGGTTCCAATTGGATACAGTAAGGAAATGTAGAACCATTTCCCTGACAGTAGACTGTTTTAGGATCATGATTTTAATCCATTTTCTTATATATTTTTATTTTTTTTATTTTTCAAAACGTTTTATCCGAACAAATATTTCATACAAACCAAACTGAATTTTTTTGTTGACATAAAAAACTGTCTAACCTCTGACCATCTTTTTTTTTTTCCCCAACTTGCAGGGATTCTATCGCTAAAGTTCCCCGAGGCTCCGACCGTCAAGTCGACATGTCTCTTCTTTGTGAGTGCGAGCCTTCATGTGAGATGATGACGATTCAAAATCTTTGCTGACGGCTTTGTGTCCATTTTAGACTGAGCTGTTGCCACGCTGCTCCGACGTGCCCCCAGTGGCCAGATTGTTGCAGGAGGACGGAAAGCTGCTGATCCAAGCCCTTCTAGAGGTGATCAATATTTCACGTTCTACATGTAAACAAAAACTGGGTAGATATTGTTTATGCAGTTTTATATTCCCCCCCCCTTTGTTCAGGGTATCGGAGGCGGAGCCTCTCGGAACCTGATGGACCAATTCGCAGAGGTGTTGTTCAGTCTGAACAAGCACTGCTTCTCGCTGCTGGCCGTGTGGCTGAAGGTGGCGCTGCAGCCGCCGGGGTTCCCGTCGTCGCGAGTCACGTCGGCGCAGAAGGATCACTTCTCCCAGCAGATACTTAGGTAGCACCACGAGTCAAGTTTCAATATGTCAAGTTCTATTACAAATTTGAACATTTATTGTTCCTCATAGAGAGCGAGTGAACAAGCGACGGGTGAAGGAAATCGTCAAGGAGTTCACGCTGCTTTGCCGAGGCCTGCACGGCACCGAGTACGCCGCCGAGTACTGACGAAACAAAACCCCCCGACGGGCGACATAAGAATTGATGACGGGACAAGACGTTGGACCCCTTTTAACGAACAAACACCCTTGTGGCTTTTAGGGAGGCTTTTTTTTTTTCCCCGTCCTCCAGCTTCCCAGCATGCTGCCTCGTGTCCCCCTCCAAGTTCCTTTCACTGCAAAATGGGCCGGTGTGTGATTCGGCCTTCTCTTGATCTTCCTGTGGTTTCCTGGTGATTATCCATGTGAAATGAAAATGGTATCGTAACGTAGCTACTAGACGTACTCATTCAGGATGACTTATATATAAATATACATATATGATATCTTTATATATTGAAAGAAGAAGTCGTGCTGCTACTGGGGAGGACGTGATGTAAATGTCATATGTTTGGGGGGGGGGGGGGGGGGTAATCTGGACCACCCCGTGATACCTGCTCTTGCCAAATGATTAATTCGTGTGAGTGTGGTACGCGTTTGAAACTAAAGGACGAGAAGGGAACTCTGGGAAAAGCGAGCTGGGGACAGGGATGGGGAAGCTGCCAGAGCCTGATGAATAGTCATTCCTTATTTCTTCATTTAAAAAGGCTCGCAGAAGACAACAACTCGGTGTCCCTAAAGTCTGGATACAAGCAAAAAAAGCTAATTTTCATAAAATTAAAGTTTTTAGCATGGTGTAGAAGTGGTTGTCCTATCCGCTTCACAGTTCAGAAATTCAGGGCTTGAATCTGGGCTCAAGTTTTCCTGTGTGGAGTTTGCACGTCCTCTGACTTCCTCCCACATTCTAAAACGTGCGTCGGATTCATTGAAGACTATTTTGGAACTAGCTTCTCTTGCCAAATTAATTGTCCATAACTATGAATGTGAAAAATTGACTGCATGGACATTTTTTTGCCATTTTATCCAATTTAAATATTATCAAGTTGTAAAATTTGTTATGCAATCCAATCAATGGCCCATATGCTCAGACTTTAGGACCACCAAAAATGGTTTCCCCACCCCTGCATCGTTGATAAAAGGAATCAAAGTTGTGCATATTATTAGTTATTTCTGCGGCATATTTTTGACTGTGCAAATTCATAGCTGCAGCTTTAAACACTTGTCCAGCGCACTTATATTGGACCTACAAGTACACGACCATAACCTCCTCATTGTTCACTCCATCATAAAAAGACACTTCAACTTTTCACCAGACGGTCATTGATCAGGCTCCTTGAAATCAGGATCGGAGGTCATGAATATCGAAGAGGACCATCATCAGCATTCAAATGTATCTACTCCCATCCACACTCTAATCCTGCTGTCTTACCCGAGGTGCCTGCAGACATGTAGCATGTGTTTGTGTTCAGTGGGGGGAGAGCGGCGAGGCTTTCGGGACTATTGACCTCTTCAGCGTTTGGAAAGTCTACGGAGTTTGTATATGAACAGTGACAGACTGGATTCTCATATGTCTGAGGGGAAAGATGATGGTGGTGAATCAGAGGGAGGGTTTGAAATGTACATTTTTTTGTACCTTGGCTTTAATTTATTAAATATATCTAAGACTGCAGCTGACTCTTGATTTAATGTTTTCTAAAAATGTTTCAAAATATTGTAAAATCTAACATTATTTTATACAGTCCACATGTATTGGGAAAAAGTACATTAGTGCACAAAAAAATGGCAAATACTGGAAAATTAAAAATAGATGGTAGTGCAAAATGTTGGAAAAGAATGCAAAATATAAATCTACAAAACAATGCTACAAGAATAGTATTAGATGATTAAAAAATCGACCATTAACTGATTTATTGGTGCCGATAAACTCGATCAATTCTCCTCTGTTGTGGCCCGTGATGCGTTCAAGTGTCACAAGGTCGTCATCCTTCTTCGCTCCTCGAAGTAAGCACTGCGCCTGCGCAGAGTAGCACCTCCTTGTCCGCTTCTCCATGTGTCCACGCGGATGTCACTCGTTTTCCATCCATTCATTCTGTCAACCTCCACCACCGCCCCAACCAGCACCGTCACGTCGTCACCTCTCTCCCGACTATTCGTTACCTTCTTCGGGGACGAAAAGAGCATCTCACTCACACTTTAACGTAAGTTAGCTAACTTTTTTGAGAGGGGGGACTAAGCTAGCAGCTAGTTTAGCTTCTATCGTAACTAATGGCGCGAAATCACACACAAAAATTAAATATAGGAATTTGTCTTCGTTGATCTCCTGGTAGTCGTTCAGTAACAAGAAGAATATACAATGTCGTACTTTGCTGAGAAAAGAATGTGAAGTTGTGTGAATGTGCGGCACAACGCTTGCCATCACGTGTGTTTGTGTGTGTTTAGTGTGTGTAGCTATTAGTGTGTGTTTCTAAATTGTGTGCGTGTGAGACAAGCGTCTGTGTGTGACAACATTTTCGACACAATGATAAAATGAAAGAATATTATGTCCCAACTTTTATCAATCTTTTCATCTGTCAGTCATGGCTGTGGTGAGATTTTATGGTGGTGAGGTGAAGGAGCGGAGCCTTCAGCAGGGGGTCAAGCTCTACCCCCAGCTGTCCATCTCCACGGAGCTTTGCTACAACGTGGAGCTGACGGGTAAGTGCAAAATAAATACCTGACAGCCAGTAGATATATAAAATCAACACAACTATGCAAATGGCATTTGCACAGGGGTGTGTAGACTTTTAATAGTCGGTATAGTTAATGATAATTATCTCTGTGTGCGGCAGGAAGCGACAGTCTGAGTGCACAATACAAGGAGGTCCTCATCTGGTTGTTCCAACCGCCGCTACAGGCACAAACGCTCAGTGAGACGCCCAAACTAAAAGAGGGTGACGGGGCTACTCTGGTGGAGATTGGACCTAGGTACTGTGTAGTGATATTTTTTTTCTTGCATTGATTACAAATATTTATTTTGAAGAAGAAAATAATACGAAAATTGAGTCGACCTGCTTAGAAAATTACTAATTGTGTTCTTCAGGCTGAACTTCTCCACTGCGTGGTCCACCAATGCCGTCTCCATCTGCCAGAGCGCCGGCCTTGCCAACGTCACACGAGTAGAATTGTCACGGAGGTTCCTTATCAAGGTGAGCATGCCTCAAAAGAAATAAGGAATATATTTGTGTGATCAATTCCTGTGTCTTCTCCTCCCCAAGCCGAAGGACAATGGGGACACGAGCAACTTCCAGAAAGACGTGAAGAATCTGATCGTCCTCCTGCATGACAGCATGACGGAATGCGTCTACGAGCGTCCCATCACTTCCTTCGCCGTGGACACTCGAGCGCAGCCTGTGTTTGAGGTGGACATCCTGAGTGGCGGGCGAGCGGCGCTGGAGAAAGCCAATGACCAGCTGGGTAAAAATTTCCCTTCCTAGTTTAATCCCTCATTCGCGTACATATCAATTTTCTGTTCTCTTCTTCACGGCCCCTTTTCAGTCTGCTGGTGGAGGTAATGGTGTCACATGAGCCTGCACTAATGTTATTGCTAGTCACACCACCGCCATGCTTCTCATTATCTTGCACGTGCTTGTGCGTGACCACACGTAGAGGAAGTGACCATTAATATGGCACACTCAAAAATATTATGAAAATGTAATGTGAAAATAAAATTCATCCAAATGACATGACTGAAAATATTTCTTGAATAAATTCAAATTACAAACGAGGAGAAGAAGAAAAAAAAAGTACTCAGGATATACTTTCCAAAGTCACAAATATGGAGTCAAAGAACCCAAGTGAAGCTCTCATGCGTCTGCCTCACATAGGTCTGGCCTTCGACGCCTGGGATCTGGACTTGTACACGGCAATGTTCCAGAAGATCAAGCGGAACCCGACCAGCGTGGAGTGTTTCGACCTAGCCCAGTCCAACAGCGAGCACAGCCGCCACTGGTTCTTCCGAGGCCGCGTGTTCATCGACGGGCAGGAACAGGAGGAGACGCTCTTCCGTCTCATCATGGACACGCAGAAGCACAGCAACGACAACAATGTCATCAAGTTCTGCGACAACAGCAGGTTCGACATAAGCAAACAACACACTAGGTGTTTGTGCGCCACTTCAGTGTGTGTTTGTGTGTGTTTGTTTAGTGGTATCAAAGGCATGGAGCTGGAGTGCTTCTACCCCAAAGATACTTCGCAAGCCAGTCCCTATGAAACACGCCGGTCACTTCGACATGTCATCTTCACTGCTGAGACGCACAACTTCCCAACAGGTCAGATCACTTCAACACAAGATGGACTTTTTTATCAATTTCGGTCTATAAGTGTGTCGTGGTTAAATGCGCAGGCGTGGCTCCATTTAGCGGCGCCACCACGGGAACCGGGGGCCGCATCCGAGACGTCCAGAGCGCCGGGCAGGGAGGTCACGTCATCGCCGGCACCGCCGGATACTGCTTTGGCAACTTGCACATACCAGGTCCGAGACTCAGCGGCTCTCAAAGCCACACACAAACGTTAACGCCTTCCGACGTGCTCTGCAGGTTACTCGCTTCCCTGGGAGCAAGATGGCGACAAATGGGAGTACCCCACCAGCTTCGCCCCGCCGTTGCAGGTGGCCATCGAGGCCAGCAATGGCGCCTCGGACTACGGGAACAAGTTTGGAGAGCCGGTTCTGTCAGGTGGGTTGATGAAACATATGCACACACAATTGTGACTACAGAAAAAAAAAACTGATATTTTATTTCCCAGGATTCGCCCGATCCTTTGGTATGCGGCTGCCCAATGGGGAACGGCGAGAGTGGATTAAGCCCATCATGTTTAGCGGAGGACTCGGTTCCATTGAGGATGCACATGTCAAGAAAGAGCAGCCAGAGAAAGGTAATAATAATAAACATATATCTTAGTGTAATCGTTAATATTAATCAACAGTCTTGCATTGGTCACTCAGGTATGGAAGTGGTGAAGATTGGGGGCCCGGTGTATCGGATTGGCGTGGGAGGAGGAGCGGCTTCCTCTGTTCAAGTATGGCCACTGTTGTGTGATGTTCAGTGGCTTCATATTAACGCTCCAATCCGTTTTGGCGCCCGACAGGTGCAAGGCGACAACTCCAGCGATAGAGACTTGGGCGCCGTGCAGCGAGGAGATGCCGAGATGGAACAGAAGATGAATCGAGCGCTGAGGGCCTGCCTGGAACGAGGCGGCGGCGGCGGCGGCAACCCCATCTGCAGCATTCATGACCAGGGAGCGGGAGGAAACGGTAGGAGGGAAATGTTCCCCAGGCGATTTAATGATGAAACTCACTTATTTTTTTATTTCCAGGAAATGTTCTGAAGGAGCTGAGCGAGCCTGCAGGTGCTGTCATCTACTGCAGCCGATTCCAGGTGAGATGAAACGTAAAAATCAGATCAAAGCTCAGAGGTACTTTTTGAGCCCAGCAATGCGGCGTTTGAAGGCGTTGTGAGTTTCACAAAAAGCAATCTGTGTATAAATGAAACAGTTACAGAAAAAAAATGCAAGTATAATAAATTTGGCATTTCAGAAAGGCGACCCGACACTGAGTGTGCTGGAGTTGTGGGGAGCTGAGTATCAGGAGAGCAACGCCCTGCTGCTACGTCCATCAGACCGCGCCTTCTTGGAGAAGGTGTGCCAACGTGAGAAATGCCCTGTGGACTTTGTGGGGAACATCACCGGCGATGGCAAGGTGCGCATCTTTGTATGAGACGTATCAAGGTTCTTCTGCAATTTACTCCTAGCTTCTGTTTTCCATCAGATTGTGTTGGTGGACGACGAGGGCACAGTCGGGAACGGGCGCCATCCTGTGGACCTGCAGCTGGAATGGGTGCTAGGCAAGATGCCCCAGAAGGAGTTCAGGATGGAGCGCTTGAGCCCTGTGCTTCAGCCGCTGGAGCTTCCTGCTGGGCTGACGGTCAGAGACGCCCTGGAGCGAGTTTTACGTTTGCCCGCTGTGGCCTCCAAACGCTACTTGACCAATAAGGTTTGTTCTTGTTACTTGTTGTCGTAAATACAAGAATAAATTCAATCAATTTGCGACTTTTGGTGCAGGTGGACAGGTCCGTGACGGGCTTGGTGGCCCAGCAACAGTGCGTGGGCCCCCTTCACACGCCGCTGGCAGATGTGGCCGTGGTGGCTCTGTCGCCGCTGGGCCTGCAGGGGGCGGCGACGGCCATTGGCGAGCAGCCCATCAAAGCGCTGGTGAGCGCGGCGGCGGGAGCTCGCATGGCGGTTGGCGAAGCGCTCACCAACTTGATGTTTGCCCAAGTCACTGCGCTAAAGGTGAGCCGACGCCTCATCGTGACAAAACAATTAATTGACGTTGGAGACTACTTACAACTTTTCTGGAATAAAATGTTTTGTGTCTGTTCTAGGACGTGAAATGCAGCGGGAACTGGATGTGGGCCGCCAAGCTGCCCGGCGAGGGGGCGCTTCTTTGGGACTCGTGCCGAGCCATGTGCAAGGTGATGGGGGAGCTGGGCGTGGCCATCGACGGCGGCAAGGACTCGCTGAGTATGGCCGCGCGTGTTGGGAAGGAGACTGTCAAAGCTCCAGGTATGCTCGCAAATGTCACTCTGTGCCACCTGCTTTGTTTCTTACTTGGCTTGTGTTTCAGGAGCTCTGGTTATCTCGGCCTACGCCGTGTGTCCAGACATTAGTGCCACTGTCACGCCTGATCTTGAAGATCCAGATGGCAAAGGTAATGGACACATAAACCAAAGAGGTGTTCTGTCCTTACCTTTGACTCGTATCTCCAGGTGTGCTTCTGTGGGTTTCTCTCAGCCCGGGCCAGCACCGTCTGGGTGGTTCAGCTCTGGCTCAATGCTACGCTCAGCTTGGAAATTGTTCTCCTGATATGGACCAGCCACATCTCCTGGCTGCCTGCTTCAACATCACTCAGTCGCTAATAAGCGGTCAGTTTGCATTTTGAAATGCATCGTCAACATTTTTAGAGTATTTTTAGGATTTGTGAGGATATGAGATGGAATGCGTGCTCCCCTCAGATGGTCTGCTGAGCGCAGGACATGACATCAGCGACGGAGGCCTCATTTCCTGTGTACTGGAGATGGCGTTTGCTGGAAACCGAGGCGTGGACGTGAATGTGCCGTCAGAGGGAGCCCCGGGAGGTGAGGGAGATGGCCACATTATTAGCATCTTTGACGATTAAAACCACTCTTGATCCTTGATGCAGTCTTGGAGGTGCTCTTCAGCGAAGAACTGGGTCTTCTTCTGGAGGTGTCCGAGCCCGATGAAGAAAGCGTGCGCTGCAGATTCCTCGATGCCGGCGTTGCGTGTCACAGCATCGGCAGAACCAGCGGCTTCGGTCCCGAGGCCTTGGTGAGACCTCCTCTTCATCATCTCCCTAATCTCCGCCATCTTCACTTTCTATCTGGTTGCACTTTCTCCAGGTGACGGTGCGCGTGGACGGAGAACAAGTGCTGAGGGAACCGTTGCCTGTCCTCCGAGCATTGTGGGAGGAGACCAGCTTCCGGCTGGAGCGCCTGCAGGCCGACGAGCTCTGCGTTCAACAGGAAGAGGAGGGGCTCGGCAGGAGGACACAGCCTACTTTTAAAGTGACCTTTGATCCATCTGAGATGCCTCTTTGCAAGCAGCTTGGTGAGACTAACTCCAAAAAGAATGTCTGGTCTCCTGGAGGACCTGAGAATTTTTACTACTGAGAGGCTGAAATTCTTTGGATTTGGAGAAACGATTATCAGATTAATTTGATAATCGATTAGTTGTCGATGAATCGTTGTTGAAGGAGCGGTGCAGCCTCGTGTGGCCGTGGTGAGGGAGGAAGGCAGCAACGGCGATCGAGAAATGTCAGCTTCTCTCTACATGGCGGGATTTGAGGTTGGTACGCAAGATTTTCAATTCAATCTGGCTTTGGTTACAAATTGTGCTTGGGTTGGTCACCGCATAATCTTTCCACTGGTTTGTAGGTGTGGGACGTGACCATGCAGGACCTGTGCTCGGCCGCCATCACACTGGAGCCATTCAAGGCCGTCGTGTTTGTGGGAGGCTTCAGCTACGCAGACGTGCTGGGCTCGGCCAAAGGCTGGGCCGCCACCGTGGCCTATAACGCCGCCGCCAAAGCCCAGTTTGAACGCTTCCGGCAGAGGGCTGACACGCTGAGCCTGGGCATTTGCAACGGCTGCCAGCTGCTCGCTCTGCTGGGCTGGGTGGGAGAGAGCCAAGATGGCGCAGGTGAGATGCATTTTCCTTCGGCCCACTTTGAAAAAGGCTAATATTAGCCCATTAATAGGTCACGTTCGAGTATTCGGTACTATTTGGTCTATTTCATTTGGTCTGTTTTATTTTTCTGTCCCCCAGCGTCCGACGTGGTTCTGACCCACAACAAGTCGGGCAGATTCGAGTCTCGCTTTGTCACTGTGGGGATCCAGGCGTCACCGTCCGTGTGGCTTTCCGGCATGGAAGGCTCGGCTCTGGGTGTTTGGGTTGCTCACGGAGAAGGTACCTCGCTGACCAAACGCCTGATTCATTGAGACACATTGAACACAATTTCACCCCCACCATAGGTTTGATGCAGTTTCGTAATTCCCGGGTTCTTGATGACATCACCTCGGGTGGCCTGGCCCCGGTCCGTTACCTGGACGACGCCGGCCAACCCACCGAAGAGTATCCCCTGAACCCTAACGGCTCGCCGCGAGGCGTGGCAGGCCTGAGCTCTGGGGACGGCAGGCACCTGGCTATGATGCCCCACCCGGAGCGATGCACGCTGGGCTGGCAGTGGCCGTGGGCACCCCGGAGCTTCAGACCACAACTCCAAACATCGCCATGGTTGCGCATGTTCCGTAATGCCGCCGCCTGGTGTAGCCAAAAATGCTGAATTCCCCCCCCCATTGTTACTGCTGTACTATTTCCACCTTTTTTAGATTTTTTTTTCCTTTAAAATATTTTGTTTTCAAAAAAAGGTCAACAATTGTCCAAGTGAAATTTGACAAAAAATAAAATGCAAACTAAACATTCAAACATTAAGTTTTTTATTATTAATATAAAAATAAAATTTAAATGAAAAAAGTATTAACAAGTAAAAAATGCATGTTGAAAGTTCTCAAAAGAATATCTAAAAATGTAAGGTATCAAAGTAATTATGACAAATATTTAAAAATAAATATTAAAAAAAAGAAATAATATAAACAATTTTTATTTGACAGAAAACAAATATTTTATTTTACACAATCTACTATATTTACAGGAACATTCAGTCCTGATTAGAAGAATGCCGATTATTTATTGTACATAATGATTTGGAATTGATTTAATATTCTTCTAGCTGGCCACGATTCTGGTGCCGGCGGAGCGCCCTCTCTCCGGCACCATCTGATGATTGACGTTGAGGATGCACAGAAGGAGCAAGACCACCACCACCAGGTCGTCCATCAGCCCCAAAAGGCCGCTTAGGGACAGGGGTGCTTTCGGGGAACCCGTTGGAGAGGCTGCGGCGACGGCGGCGCCTGCGCAGCACACCGCCACCCTCAAGAAGAAGAGACACACCAAACCACCTGAGGTGCCCGGACTACGGAACGCCAGCTGCAGGAGGACGGGCGCGTCTGACAGGTAGTCTCGTATCTGGAAATGGAATGGAATGGTATGCCAAATTTACTAGAGAATGTATCTAATCAATTTTTAAAAAAATTCACACTGACAAAAAAATACCCCAAAATGTGTTAAATAATTCATTGAAAATACAAATTAAAATCTTATCTTAAAAAAGGAAAAATGTATACTTAGGTACTTAATTTAATAAGTATATGTATATATATTTAAATAATTATGAAAAATTCAAAAACCAAATTTCTTCAGCCTGTACTGACCCGTCTGGGCGCTCCAGAATAGCGTTTGTTGTAGTCGCTTATTTGGCTCAGAACGTCCTTGGACTGCTGGTCCGGTCGGCTCTCGTTAAACAGCTGACACATGACGCTAACCTGAGTAGAAATTTAAATTTTTAACTTTGTCACTCCATTCAAACAATCACACATACAAATATTACTGTTAAGTATTTGTGAATGTGATGAGTGTGATGTTTTACCATCATCTGTTTTAAGTGCTCTACCGCCATCTAGTGGCACCTACGTGTAATTACAAATTGGGCATTTGTGGAGTCACTATCCCCCCACAAATAACAGAGGCTCACTGCAATGTAGCTTCGTACCTTTTGCCTACAGAGGGGACAGTTGACTGCATCTAACCACGTCCCGTGCCTCCAATAGGCGATCAAACATGGAGCTGCAAAAACAGGGAAAAGATGAAAATTATTACCCATATTCAAATCAATTGTATAAAAAAATACAGTACTAAAAGTAACAATTTCTAATTTATCAAAATATCTGTATCTAATGTATCTGTAATAAACAAACAAAAGCATCTAAATAATACTAATCAAATAATGTCATGAAATATTACAAAACATTGTGTTTTTTTTACCCATCAAGGTGGCTGAGTCAGCTCAAAAGAGTTAGTCATCAGTGAACAGATGGCCCTCAGACCGCACTGATGTATTAAACACACAAACCGTAGAGCGCCATTTTGCATGGCAAACAACCAGCCGCTGATTCTCGTACCGCAGAATAGATGTCCGCAGTTGGTCTGCACGGGAAAGCTGGCCGGCTGAAGGCACACTGGACAATGTCGCTCTCGGTGGCTTGTCGGTGGACACAACTGCAGACATTCCTGAACCTGAGACAGTAAAATCACTTGATGGAGGAAGTAGATGGGAGTGGAAGAAAACACGACTATGGCCTTGTTCGAGCTACAATAAAAGGGAGTGGCAGCATTATATTAGTGTTTTTACAGCTTGTCATCCATCTTAGTTCCAAAATAAAATCTACAGTAGATGTGGTATCTGTAAAGCTGACATTTGCGTTGAAATTTCATAATAGGAGAAATAAAATGGAAGATGAACAACAAACCAACAAGAAGTGAAATGATGACATTCTTACCATGCTTGGTGGTGTCTGGCCTTGGACTGGGTGACCCTGACCCGTTGGATCTTGAGAAGGAAATTGGCGCCATCTGTAATATGACAGGAGACCAAGGTAAACACACGTCATCTCCATCATCTAATTGCCAATCCTTGCTCCGGAGTAAAAAAAAAATTGGTGCCATCTGTACCACAATTGCATTCCATTTAAATTGAAAAGTGATGCTGAATGTCTGACCTGACCTGATCATGGAGATCTTGGAGATGTTCATAGTGAAGCAGAAGCAAACTGGTGACGAGGAAGTGAAATGCGGCTCGCCAGCAGTAGTGTGGCCTATATGAAATCTGCCTGTTAATCATCAACCGCGTTCTCCTCTCCGATTTTGTACGGTACGAGTACTAAGTAACCCCTTGAACTCACGCTGCTGGTGAGATTAGCAAATTAACACGGAAAAACAATCCCACAAGCCGTAAAACGATATTTGCATTCCAACGTTGGTCACATGACTGGCAGGTTAAGGTCAAACCAGACCATGCCCACTTACAATTATTTACCTGACACGTCATTCTACCTCATTATGATACCATAAAATCAACACACATGACTAATAAAACCACCCTCTAGCAAATATTGAATTGCTTCTGTCACCCCAAGTGACCTTAAACTAGTAAGCACGACACATGCAATGGGTCATCTAAAAATAGCACTCATCAGTCATGGGGGGTCAGGATGGGTTCAGTCTTGATTGAGAGATAAAAGACCTGGCCCGCCTCACAGAGGCTGCTGCAAAGTCCAGTCTTGTGTCACTATTAAATATCACAAGGTTTTGTGTGTCTTGCCTTTAATTTGAGCAATCCCAGGTAAAGAGAGTGATGGTCCATTTTTGAGAAATTTTGGGTCAAATAGGGAGTAGCTATTTTGTATTATTACTGCACTTTTATGACTGCGGTTAATTTATCTTAATGCATTTATGAGAAACCCTATCTAAAATGGATTATCAGACAGAATATTTCAGAAGATAAAATGACATACTGTGTATGTTATATTTATATTAATAAATTATATCATAATTTCAAGTAACTCAAGCAACACTTATGCACGATTCTTAATTAAATTGCTAGTATTTTTTATTTGGTCTGGCCCTTTAAACGGAATAAAAAGAAGGCGGGGAATCACTCTTTTTCTACTGCTATTGGTTTAAGCAGCCGTCAATCTTTAAGCGCATCGACGCTGATTGGATACACCGCCTGCGAGGAAACCTTAAAAAAATAAGGCGTAAGTGTCAATACGCTATCCACGTTCGTCTTTACGCCATTTATGTTGGAGCGACTGTTACGTCCCCCGTTTCTACGTAGTTGACGTTAAAGCTTTACTTCGCGACAGCAGGTGAGGTCAAATGCAAAAAAAGAGAAAGAACGGGGAGCGAGGACGGGGTTGGCGGACAGGTGGAGAGGAAGTAATCGATGTATTTATTTGCCTAGTCGGGAAATGGACGAGAGCAAAACGGTTTTGGTTGAAAGCCTCATAATATGGGTGAGTTTTATGTTTGTGACACACGGTAACCAATGCCATGGCAGCACCTGTTTGGAGGTAGTCTGGTCGGGTTCTTCCATTAAAAATGCCTGACTAAAGTAGATAAGCGTCAGGTATTATCTAACAACACAACGAGTCATTTCAAATTTTAATTTAATTTGTGTTTAACAGCAGTTAGTGTGCTTGTATTAGCGTAATGGGAAGTCGCTTGCCATTGCTAATGTAAACAGGTTGCCAGGTTGGAGTCCCGAGACGACATCCCCCAATTCATACACTAATCCGGTTAATTCATCTAATTAAGTCCTCATTTATTTAATGGGTTTGCTAGACATGTGCAACTTTTGAACTTGGACTCATTTGATGAAATTTCACTTCTCAAATTTAATTTGGCAGGACCTGAAATTGGTTCAAGAAACTTTGTTCATACTGATATTCACTCTGAGTACGCACCGATACCGAATACCGATACCACTAGTAGTTTTTGATCAACTGAATCAAATGCCTTTGGTAAGGCACTTAGTCATGGGATTTTCTTGTCGAAATGTACTTGTGCGCGGAGTGTCAAGTTCACTTAGAGTTCTTAGGTGAGTCACTTGGCCTATCCAGCTCCAAGTGACTGCATTTAGAACACAAATCTGTTTAACCAGCAGACTAGCGACACATCCTTTTAATTAAGCCTAGTTTCTCTAAGTAACATCGCCAAAAGTAGGTTAACCTATCAAATAAGAAAATAACTGCAGGTGTTTGCTAAGGAAACATTTTGTACTTTTTTATCTCTTCCCCAGCTGCAAACATTCAACAACTCTGCACCATGCACAACAGTAGAAGACCTGACCACCGGAGTCACCATATCACAGACTCTGCAGAAAATGTGAGGAGACACACATAAAGTGGTGCACTTTTTTATTTTTTTTTACTTTGTTGGTTGTGTGTTGTGCAGAGATCCTTCATGGTTCACCGACGGATGGCTCGCTCGCATCAAAACAGACGTGGAAGACAACTGGAGGCTGAAGGTAGCAAACAGCTTATAGTTGCACTGTACGACCTAATAATCTTATCTCTGAATGTGTGTGTGTGACCTCCACAGTGGAACAACCTGAAGAAGATCCTACAGATGGTGCTAGAGTATTACAACGAGGTATGCTGGAAGGTCACTGCGCCTGCTCATCTCGTTCATTGTGATCATATGTCCATCGAGCCGCATCGTTGTGTTGTTAGCAAGACGCACAAGAAAGAAAACAGCCTGCATTGTGACTAATAAAGCTGGGATTAAGTCTGGTATGCGCTAATGTAATCAAATCTTCAGGCAGTCGAGGCAAAAGGTTGACCTTTTTGTGCTCGGTGTAACTCACTGTACTTGGTACTAGGTCTTGGTCCAGGGGCTGTCTGACTTCCCCTTACCAGACGTGGCCCTGGTTGCTGAGCACTCGGACCCCGTGGAGCTGGGCAGGCTGCTGCAGCTCGTCCTGGGCTGTGCTGTCAGATGCGAACGCAGGCAAGGTGAGGTGCTCACTATACGTTCCTACGCGTTGGACTGGGGTGATTAATTGATTTAATTCATCTCTATTTCTAGAATATATCCAGAACATCATGACACTTGAGGAATCTGTGCAGCACGTCGTCATGGCGGCCATACAGGAGGTCTGTGCATGATTAGCCATCACATACTGCTTGCTGTGGTGTGAATGGATGAAAGGCCTTCTTTTTCCATTCATTCATTCATTCAGTCATTCATTCGCAGCTCCTACATAGAGAGACCATGACCCCCTTAGGAGCAGAGCTGTGTGGGGACCTGGAACAGCAGGTCAGTATAAAATCAAAATAAAAGCACCTCATGGAAATCACAACAAAAAAAAAAGACTCCAAAGCACGAATGAGCAAACTATTAATTTAGATTGTCATGTGCATGTCTCAAGCTAAGAAAAGCTTTGGAGGAACTGTCAGAACTTTCCTCAGAGAAGGAAGCCCTCGCACAACGCTGCCAGGAGTTGGACCAGCAGGTGACTTTGCTTCTTGTAAACACACACACACACACACACAGCGAGAGCACACACACGCATGTCTGCGGGTCAATGTAAACAAAATCCCGCCATTGTCTGGAGCTGCTGTGGCAGAAGGACTGTTAGCTTATCCAGTCTGCCCGGCACTCTGCGTTCACACAGCGCTCATGAGCAGGCACTGACCTATCCACGTCTTCAACCAGACTCTCGACAGATTCACTTGTCCCTTTTGCCGCTCCGCCAGGCCTCGCTTTTGGCCGCCAGGTAAGTTCCACGTGCGCAGAACTAAACCCCCCCCGTGCTGCTTGGATATTGACGCTAACCAGGTGGCTCCATCGGGACGCTTCGTGGCCATGCTGTGTGAATTGAATAATTTGACATGTCCACGATGACTAACTGTGTGTTTGTGCATGCATTAACTTGCACTACTGCTGGACCGTGAAGATGTTCCTTCTCTGAGGTTACCTTTGTTTTTTATTCTCGGAACTGCAGGTGGCCATTCTCCAAGAGGAACATAACAGCCTGTTGGCCGAGAATGACATCCTGACCGACCGGGCCAATCAGTTGGACACGTTTGATGACCCCAACACGCCGTCAGGGAGGAAGCACAGCCAGCTACAGCAGCAGCTGGAATTGGTGCAGGAGGAGAACTTCAGGTGAGTAGAAAAAACTCCACGACGAGGAGATAGAAGCAAAGCTTTGAGACTTGGTGGGGGGGTTTCAGGCTGGAGGCCGCCAAAGACGACTACAGGATCCACTGCGAGGAGCTGGAGAAGCAGCTGGTGGAGGTCCAGCACCGCAACGACGAGCTCACGGGCCTGGCGGAGGAGTCGCGATCGCTCAAAGACGAGCTGGACGTGCTGAGGTTTGTTTGGTGGAGTCTAAAAGATGGATTTCCTCCATTGTATTTTCATGCATCGACCTTTCAGGAACTGTTCGGACCGGGTGGTGATGCTGGAGGCCTCGGTGGAGACGTACAAGCGAAAGCTGGAGAACCTGGGGGACCTGAAGAGGCAGATGAAACTTCTGGAGGAGAACAATACCATCTACATGCAGAACACCGTCAGCCTGGAGGAGGAACTGCGCAAGGCCAATGCCGCCCGGGCACAGCTGGAGACGTACAAGCGGCAGGTAGCGCTGGACCACTTATTGTCAGGCGAATTATTTGATTTGGATCAAAAGCAATCGACTTAGAAATGCTGGTCGTCCCCATCAGGTCCAAGAGCTCCACAGAAAGTTGTCGGATGAAACAAGGCGAGCGGACAATCAGGCCTTTGAATTGAAAAAGCTGGAGGAGAAACACGAGCTGGTGACCAAGGAGAAAGAGGTGTGACTCGCTGAAAATGGTCGAGGATCACAGGGGACGCCATTTGTAACGTTTCACTCCGCCGGCAGCGCATCATCATGGAGCGAGACTCTCTGAAGGAGCTCAACGAGGAGCTTCGATGCACCCAAGCCCAACAGCACCAGCTCTCCCAAGCAGGTACACTGCATTCGGAAAGTAGTCAACACCATTTAGTCTGCTCATCCATCTCCCAAGTTCTCAACAATCCAAACTCTACAGGGATACTCCCTTCCTCGAGCCCCAGTCAAGACAACCTGGCAGCAGAATTGATCCCCATCGAGCACAGGTACAACAGCCCCGATACCAGAATTCATCACCGCGAGACCGCTTGACTTGGTTTCGGGGTTCCATGTAGAGAGAAGTTCATCAGGCTTCAGCATGAAAACAGAATGCTGAGAGTGCAGCAGGAGGAATTTGAGAGGGAGAAGATCGCCTCCCTGCAGGCTCAGCTGGAAGACGCTCACAAGAGTCACAGCCAACTGGACACAGAGAACAGGTTTCGGGCTCACTCCATTCTTGGTCACAAATTTGAGTCATTTCTCGTGTACCTCATCGCCTTGCTTGCAATGTAACCTCCTCGCTTTGTGTTGCCTCCAGATTGAGTCGCCAGCGGGTCAGCGAGCTGCAGCAGCAAGTTGAGGACCTCCAGAAGGCACTGCAGAGTCAGGCGGTCAAGCCCGATGACGTGAGTTCTTGGCAGATGTGCCATCAGGATAGAATTTGAATTAATATTAAATATTTCTTATTCCCCCTCCAGTCAAACCTGAAGCGGAAACTGGATGCTCACATGTAAGCCGTCAGCCATCAGGATGGAAGCTGAAATATGCTGAGTAAGCGAACACGTCTTTGTTTCCTCAGGGTCCAGCTGAATGAGGCTCAAGATGAAATCCTGAAGAAGAAAGAGCTGCTGGAGGACTTGCAACCCGAGAACACTCAGAACTGTGAGTTTCACGCCGACACGCTGACCCGGGGCTCCGCTCACGAGTCCAAATATTTTGGTTAGCGCTAAAGGTGGACGAGCTCATGGCTGCGCTGAAAAAGAAGGACGACGACATGAGGGCCATGGAGGAAAGGTACAAGATGTACCTGGAGAAAGCTCGCAATGTGAGTCGCTTAGTCTTTTGCTGTCCTCGGTGCGCTGGAGAAGTTGAGAGCATTGGTGTTCTTGACTCCAGGTGATCCAAGCTCTGGACCCTAAACTGAACCCGGCCACCGCTGAGATCCAGGTACTGAGAAACCAGCTGGCGGACAGAGACAAACAGATCCTCAACCTGGAGGTAATTCTCAATTGTCCATGTACTCACAAACGTGGCACTTAGTGAAACATGTCACCCGCAGCGTCAGTGCGAGCAGGCCCGACTGCGTGAATATGAGGAGAAGCTGATAGTCTCCGCCTGGTACAACAAGGTAAGGTCAAAGATGTGACTGCGCCGCCCACGCCGTCGTCCACGCCGTCGCCCACGTTACGGAGGAACACGCCTGTCTCCCCTCAGAGTCTGAACTTTCAGAGGCTGGCCATCGAGTCACGCTTGAGCGGCCGCGCCAGCCCGGTGCTATCCCCCGGACAGTCCTTCTTGTCCCAACAGCGGCAAGTGTCCAACGCCCCTCGCCGGGCGCTCTCCGTCAGCGTGCCCAGCGCCACCTCAAAGTAGGGCCGCTTCAAGCCACGTGCCTCTTCTCGGTGTTTCCCAACCTTTATTGGATTATTTGAGGCCGATTCTGATATTTAGCTGGATGAAAAACATTTTTTTAAAAAAGGTTTACTTGAGTAAAATCTTGAAATTTATGTAAAATCACCAAAGGGAGGATTGAAAAGAAAATAATTCAAACAAAAGAAGCTTGTCAGCATTTACTGTTTCATCAGGCACGATTTTATCCGCTTTTAATCAGCAATACGACAACCGTTTATTATCATCTGACATAATACGCCTGCTGATTAATCAGTCGAGCCCGGCTCTCGACGACCTCTCATATCGGTCGGGAATCAGTGAGCTACGGGACCCATCTACCCTCAAGTGACCTTAAACATGTCCGCGCGTAAGGGATGACGGGATTTAAGGTTGCCCCTCTGATCTGACGTCATATTTCCCACGCTGACTGAACAGGACCCTCACAAGTTTGCATTCTGTACATAAATGTTAGATTTGACTGTAGTGGCGCGACGGGAGGTTTGGTCGATTTGGTGCCGGCCACCGACCGCTCTCACCAGCCAGGAAGTTGCTAAATACTATTTAAAAAATACTTAACGAAATAAAAGCTTATGTGAAGTACAATCAGGAGACAGCCAGCATCTATCATGTTAGTAGAGTTGCACTGATAATATTGTGATTTTTAACACCAGCTTTTTTTTTTTTTTAATACAAATGTCCCACGCAGGATTGATCTTATTCATAAATATTCTGGTTTTTGGTTAATGTTATAATCTGACCTCAAGTAGGCTGTCAGGAAGTGTTAATATCCACAGGTACTAACCTGGTTAGAGCTAAATGCAGGTTCTTGTATGTCAAATAGCTCGGTGCTTATCTGTACCTAATGAGAAATGTTGAACAAAATAAAATTGTGAATATAAATGAGCTTTCCCGAATCTCCTACATTCTCTGGCGCACCCACAGACATTTCGTCCCGATGCCAGCGATGTGATAATAAATGAGACCGCCTCGGAGACGGCCCACATTTCTCGGCTGTAGCGTTGTTGGCCTCCAAGTAACCACCTCACAGCACATTAAAATCATTCCATTTTATTTAAAAGGACTCAACATTGTCATTGGATTTCATTGATTACAAAAAGTCCTCTATGCAAAAGAAGACGGAATAACCTTCAGACACGTGTCGATTAGACTTAGTATTAAAACAGCACTACATCTGAACAATTAAAAAAAAAATTACCCAAAATGGCTTTGACATCCTTTTACAAACTGTATCTCTAAAAGTTTCTGGTATTAGCGCTAAAACCACAGAAGAACAATTTCAACACCCCCGAACAACTAGGCACATAAAAACACCATCAAGCCCTCCCGCCCTTTTGAGTCTTGACCTCCCACCTAGTCTGGTTTACAGTACAGTTAATATATGAGCATCATGGACGTGTGCGATGATGTCACGACTTGCTATATAATACACAACTTTTTTTGTTTAGATGTGGTGGAAGAAAGCAACCAAAATGGCAAACGTCAGGAGCCATTAAAGGAATCATGCTAGACATGTCAAGAGGGTAAAGGTCAACCATGTTACAACCGTAGCTTCTTCTACATTTGCTATTATCATTATTACAAGGGGAAAATACATTTATTTCTCTCAAAAGGTAAAATGTTTCCATGAAAAAAAATATATAAAATCTTATTCCCTTAATGGCAAATGGATTTTTTTTTTAATTTTGGCAACGAGTTTTATATTGTTGACCAGTGTTTTTATATAATGAAGTTATTTTTTTCCAGTCATATTTGACATGTTCACTTTTTTTTTTGTCTTTTTGCTATTTTCACAGGGCTGCATTGACTTTCTGGGTAACTTCACGGGTCACTGCAGAAGCGAAAGTGAATCCAAAACATTTCACCAGAAGACCAAAGTGCCCCCTTGTGTAAATCCTCATTTTGTTTTTATAATCATCCTTGTGGCATGTGATTGCAAATAGTAAGGCAGGAAAAGGAAAATGCAACACACACAAAAACAACGTGCATCCAAAAGTGAGGAGTTCAACGGAGTTGTCTTTTAAAGCCCTCCCGGAAGACGCATTTCAAGAATCTGTGACGTCTCCATGAGCAGATAAGAAGGAAGGTGAGTGTCGTTCATCTGTTTGTTTTTCGTATAACAGCCAAGGCGGTCATTCGGATGGCCTATCGTTTTGCACGACCTCGTTACTTTTGCCCAGGATCTTGCACAGCTCTGGAGACATGAAGTAGGGCTTAGCTAAGGAACCGTCATTCCTCTCCAGGTCTTCGCCTGACCAGCGTGGAAAAAGCAGAACAAAAAATCAGCAAGAATTGAGTAGTATTTTTCTAAATCAGTTTTAAATGTGTCACAGAAAATAAAAGACTACTTACAAAAGCACAGGAACAATGTGTCCACGCACATGGAGTAGACGCTAAAAAAGCCATGTGCAACTAAATAGGATAACAAAATCACCGCCTGAAAGACCAAGAGGAAAAAATAATCACACCAAAAACCATTTAGCCCATCTCTTTTTTTTTTTACATTCCTTACCACTAGAGGGACCCAGTAGTAGTTTAAGGTCGGCGCCTGCCCTTTAAGGAAGGGGATTTTACGGGTGAAGAAGAAAAAGGCAAGCGCGCCTGGGGCGGATGAAAACGGAGGAAAATAATATCATTTGGAGGAAAAACAGAAACTCAAGATAATTTAGATAGCGCTGCCGGACTCACCGACAGTTCCCGCAATTAGAAGTTTTCCCAGGAATAACAAGAAGTCCGTTACCTTGTCCAGGACGGCCACCCTAAAAGCATGCGAAAACAATGTTGAATGTACCACACTGCCCCCTGGTGGTTAGTCAGAGTAATGCGTGCCATGATCATTTTCCCTTGGCAGAAGAAAAAAAGCTTACCGAATAACGTTTCTCATCAGGAGGAAGAAAGCATTCTTGGAGGAGGTGCAGAAGTTTTTTCCATGTATTGCTATCTGTTGAAAGGACAGCTAATAAGTCTGCAGGTAGTTGAGCAACCCAAAAAAAAAAAAAAAAGACTCATCACTCACCATGATGTATGCATTTTTGTTGAGGAACTTGATGAAACGTTCCAGGCACCAGAAACAATATTTGAGGCAGGACATCATGAAGCGAGCACACCTAGTCTGGCCATCTGAGAAGAACACAAGCCACACGTCAACAAAGTCGTCAACAAAGTTGGAATCTGGAACGGTTGGAAAGTTTACGCTTGAGTTTTTTATCCAGGTATTCCAGAATGATGCGGACCATTTGCACCAGAGAGAGGATGAGTGCACCAAAGGCCAGTGAGCCGATGTGGTATCTGCAGTTCCACATAATAAAACACGTGATTTGCAAATAGTGAACACGCAACATGTATCTGTTGATCCACCTACTGTAAGGTTCGATTAAAAGACGCAGCGAGCGGCCAGGCTGGGATGTCTCTGGGCTTCGTCATGGCCCAGTAGTAGGTAGCAAAGGCTCCAGCTAGAGTGCACTGGCTGAGCGCCATGACAAAGTTAACTAGCCACAGGAAGGTGAACAAGTTGAAAACTTGGAAGAGCATGATGTAGCTGTGGTAGAAGCCCTCGCCGCCGTAGGAGTCGAAAAAACATTGCGAGTTGCTACAATTCTCAGGAAGGTTGATCTGACTGAAATTCTGAGAGATTCAATCACAGGTGTGTTATTTCAAATGTCCAGATACATTCCAAGAAAGAAATTGTAAGGATAACCTTTGGATCGCATGTAGTGTTGTCACCTAAGCGGCAGTGGCTATTTTTAGGTTTAATTTTGTAGACGGCAACTCCGGACGTTGATAAACACCTAAAGTCAACCCAAGTTAAGGCACAAACACACAAAAATGTAGCTATATAAAGTCATAAATTTAAGGGGGTTAATACTTTTGCAAGTTGTCATATACAGGTTCGACCATTTCTATCCCACCAAACAATGGCGTCTCAAGGATACATTGCCACCACCACTCCATAACCGATGCAGAGGCATAACAGCCAGAAAGTGAAGATGGGATAGAAGAGAGTAGTCATGATGTGTGCGACGGCACTAAAAAAAAAAAAATGGCACCAGTTAAGTGTGAAAGCAGTCAAAAAATCGTTGCAACTTACTTGCTCGCTTCCTTCAGCAGCGCGATGGAGATGAGCAGTCGCTCCCTCAGGAAAATCAGGATAAGTAGAACGACGCCCTCGATCACAGATAGCACAATCACTTTAAAACAAAACCACATGTGGATTTAGTTTTCTTTTTTTCTTCCCCCCACAGGTCGGAGAGAACCCACTGGCTCATTAAAGCGTACTGAAAATGAACCACGTCTGACTGAGCTCCAGATAGACTTGAAAGTCTGCTTGGAAGCCGATCTGGGAGATGGTGATGTCGGCGCCTTCCTTCCCGAGAAGATTCGTGTACTGCCAATAGCAGTGGCCGATACCTGCGATACACACAAAGCTGGAGAATCAAATTCGAAAGGCGACGGACGAAGTGGCGCGAAACTCACCATAACCGATGGCGCCGACGATGGCACCAACTATGAGCCACAGCAGCACGCCGGCGATGAAGCGCAAGAGGAGGAGGAAGATCAAGCTGATCACCATCGAGATTGCCATGCCACTGCAAAGACATTCGCTGGTCACATCATTAGGTACACCTAAACCCCGCCCCTTTCTAACTATTTTACAGGTTTAAATGATGTGGTTCTTTCTGTTTGATCAACTCACGTCAGGATCCATTCCCAGGAAGCGGCTAAATCCTCAAAGACCTTCGCGCTAATATCTTTAGCACGCATGGCAATGCTGAGAGAAGACGGAACAACATGGTCATCGAAGATGGTAAGATGTGCGAGCGAGCGGCTCTTACCTGCTAGCGTTTTTCAAGTCGGCGGCGCTAATCTTTTTATCGCCGGCTTCCAATGACTCCGATTGGTTTGTGACAATAGGGAAGCACCGATTAAGAACTGAGGAAGGGGGGAAAGGGGGTACGGTGAAGAAATCAAAATATGGCGTGCTGGTGCTTTGACTTACAGGCTGAGCTCGGCAAGAGCACGGATGGGCAGTCTTCATTGGCTAAGAGCCGAGGAACCGGCTGAAAGAAGACAAACAGGCCGAGTGATTTCAGAGGAGAAGCTTATGAATATTTCTAGAACGAGTCAACTCGTGTGGTTGCTCAAAAAAGAACTCTCGTACCGTGCTCTTCGTTACTCCCGGTTTGCAGAATTTCTTATAATAATTCCATTCGTCGTCTTTTTTCACGGCAGTCAGAAGTAACATAAATTGATGAGGGCATTCGGAGACACAGAGCTGGAGGAGGCAACATATTGTGTTAATGAGAAAGGTCCGTCAATCTCGGATCAGCCAGCGTTGCAGATGGTCTCACCTGGGTGGTGGGGCACTGAAGGTCAAGGCTCAGACAACTGAGAATGTCAATGTAGAACAATTTGGTTTTGTTTCTGCCGGGGTGAGGAAAAGAGAGAGGTCAGAACATTTTCGGAGTGATTCGATAAACTAAGGGAGAGATGAAGACTCACTTATTGCTCCCCTCGCCGCAGAGCGTCCCGTAGCTGTCGGTTGGAAAGGTGACTTTCTTGAGATCGCCGTTGACCCAGGCTGAAAACACAAAATTGGGATATTAGTTTTTAAAAGCTAAGCCAGCATTTGTGTGATTCCAAACTATCGTGTGATGTCATCAGCAGCAGCGTGACACACTCACCCACAAGGCCCAGGATGATGTAAGCAAAGATGACGATGACTAAAATTAAACAGAAGACCACATCAGTGAGCTCTCTGCAAAGATACAAAAAAAAAAAGATCAAAATGAGAAGAAAATACTTCATTCATTCATCCATGTGGGTTCTGGAAACAAAGACAGCAGTGAAAGTGGGACAAGACCAGACAAGAAGAGAAAAAAACTGTAATTAGCGTTTTCTTTCAAACGTTTGAAGAAAAAAAAAAATTGAAGAGGAAGCGGTGCTTAGATTGCCATGGCAACCGCTGCGGATGGCAACCTCCCTCCTTCAACGCTCGTACAGTGTACGCTAACGACCACTTGGCATCATGGACGATCAAGATGGCCGCCGGCGAGCTGACCTTGCTCCTCCGCAGTAACGAGAGAGTTACGCGTCGTTATCGAGACATAGCGCAAACGCAGCAGCGTGCGGCGGCCAATACAAAGTCACCTCAGAAGCATGCTGACAAAGTGAGAGTGAAAACAAGTTGGCTTTGTTCTTTTATCGCGGGAAGGCAGGCCGCAGTCGTTATCACTTGGAGTGGGCGGGGCTTCAAAGGTGACATATTCCGTATCGCCTTTTTTTTTTTTTGCTTTCAATTGTGTTTTGTTAAAAGCCCAGGTGGGAGTCTACGTCAAAACAAGAGCAAACGTGTGCAGTACAGTATGTTCTCTGAAGGTTCTCATTAGGAGAAAGCCTCTCAGCCAACAAAACATCAAAAGTACACGTGGTGCGAGATGTTCTGCAGACGAGGGACAAAAGAAAGCCAAACGACTCCTAGAGAAGCCTGCAGGCATTGAATCCAACCAAGAAAAAAATCTGAACAGGACTAAATCATAAAAAATAAACTGGGGAGACCATTGGGAGGTTTGCTTCAGTAGAAAAATATCTTCGTTGTGCCACTGGAATCCCGCAAGAGCCAAATTATTAGGAACACTTGCACTAGATAAGATCCAGAAGAAGAAGAATATCAAAAATGGTTGCCTTGACAAAGAGAATGCTAAAAAAAGGCACATGTATTGATCTTTTAGATTTTCTCATCCATTACATAAATGGGGATGAAGAAAAGCACATTTGAATGGACCTTAAATTGTGACTAGTATATTTTAAAAAAAAAATTTAAAAAAAGACAATATTTATGTGGTTTTTTTTATAAGTTATATAGCAATCTATGATATGATGGATTAGGACAACATGTAGAATAAATTCAACAATTCTGGACACATTTTTAAAAGGATTTTCTATGCTACTGATGCTATTGGTTAGCATTAGTTAATTTGTTAGCATTGCGCTAAACCTACAGACTATATGGTTTTGTGTGTGTGTTTTCTGTGTGTGTCTACTTCCGAACATGTGCCATCAGCTGAACTCCCAGCACCAGTTTGACTTATGCTCATTGATTTGTGTGGTGAAGCGGAGAGCGCCGCCGGCACTGCACCTCGCTCTGTATTAACCCACCATGACAAATGATCAATTTGTCCCCTACCGGGCAGAGAGCTTACACAATAGTTGGAATCAAGACACACAGTTTTTGGTAGAACTAGTCAATGCTGCCATCTTGGTTTTAGATTTTATCCCGAAAACGATGATTGTGAGAATAATCAATACCTGTCATGAATTGGCCCTCGGAACTTTGGGTCGAAAGTGCATGGCTCACCTATAAAATAAAACATGAGTAGAGTTAACCATATTTTCAAACATATACATTATCAACTGTTTACTACAGTGGTTCGAATAGCTGCTGAGTGTTACCACTTCAGTTTGTGCATGGAATATTTCACTCGCACACACTCTCACACAAAATGATCACACCATTCGCCCACAGTTCCCGTTGGGCTCCATCTCGGATGCAATCACCGCAGCTAAGAGGCACCAGATGGCTCTTTTTTTTTTTTCCCCACTCCTTCCAATATTAACGCTGTTTCAAGATAATCTCCATCCTTTCTCTCCCCACTTTGGTTCCTTTTCCGTATCCGTGCTATCTTTTAAGTTCTTGTCTCGTTGCTAAGACAATACATCCGGATCTGTGCTTTAAATTAACTTAGCAGCGTCCCTCTGGGATCTTTTTAAATATTAGCAATCTTTGGAGGACAGCGCAGTCAGCTATTTTTTTTTTAAGCCTACCGGATCATCTTTGAGATCGGGAGGAGGGAAAAAAAAGACTTGCTGACAGCCTCTTTAAAAAACAGCAGCGGGGATGCGGTTTGGGATTCGGCCCCCGGAGAGGCGTTAGCGTCTGAGATTGTCAGCCGTTGACAGCTAGCCTGCTGCTCTGTGCTTTTGACTAGAAGTGTTGTTGCCGTCGTGTGACCTTGACAACTTCTTTGGGAAGCCTCGCTTTTTGTCCAGCAGTGACAGTGATCGTCAAAGGACAAAGTTTACTGTCAAACCAAATATTTAACATGACAATGACACGTCATGTATTTAAAACAAGCACATAAGCCTTTGCTTAGCTTAATGCTAACAAACAAAAACATTAAGACTTACAAACAAGCCTTTAAGAAATGGACTGATTTGAGCACAAACAAAAAAAAACAGATAATATGACAATACATAAATGCATATATTCTTTATCCTCTCTGATAAGTTGAATTGGCAATTATTGGGATAATTAAATTAAGATAGTCTGAAGCACTGGGGCCAAGACAGTAAAGTAAAAAAAAAAAAAATCAGGATTTACTTTGGGGTGAGTCACATTACGACTTTGATGAAAGTGTAATTTCATCCAGAGTGGTGTTTGACGAGTGTGACAGGACTTCATCTTAAGCGTCTATGTTGGCTGGCTGTGAGAACGCAGGATTTAGGGAATCCACCCATGCGGGAAATTTCTTAATTAACTTCGCGCCAGACTTAACACTTCTCCATTTTTTTTTTTTGAATGGAACAACTATCTAATCACGCCAGCTACCCTGTCCCTGAATGATTACGATATTATCTCCATTTCAATAATTGCACACCGGAGGAACCTTAAATCAAGGATTAACAGGAGAACCACATTGACATTTACATTTAGAAATAAGCATCATAGAGAGTATCCTCAAATAAAAAGGGGATGAATACAGCGTTGATGGTGCCATTACTATTTCTACCACTTGCTCACTCCATGACACCACAAAATGCTCCATTAGCTTGATGCATTGAACACCGCTGTGGTACAATTAACCTCACTAATTGACTTGTCTCGGTAAAACGAAAGGTGAAACAATGCCACTGTATTATACTGTGTGTAAGTCTATTAAGACTTGTATTTACCCTGTGACGAGAATACATCACTATCTGTAATTGGTAAATGCACATGGCCAACTAGGGCTAAATATTATTATCATTATTATTATAGTGGCCTTTTTTTGGAACTTTAAGAAAAATGTCCACCTTAATTCTCAATCCTATAAAGTTAAGACATCAATGACACCATTAAAAACATTTCATTTTCAATATTACTTTCCAATATAAAATAGCTCACGCATCGAATCCTTTGCCATTGTCCTTCTGAGCTAGTGTGAGAAAATCGGACTAACACCATTGAGTTGTCTGATGATCCAATTCGCTGCTTCCTTCAACAATCAACCAGAGAACGAGATGTCACTGTCATCACCTTTACGCGTCAACGACGACGAGGCTTGACGACAAAAAAATATAGTCGTCAATCAGACAATCATCATTGTCTGATGATCCAATTCGCTGCTTCCTTCAACAATCAACCAGAGAACGAGATGTCACTGTCATCACCTTTACGCGTCAACGACGACGAGGCTTGACGACAAAAAAATATGGCAACAAATTCAAAATATACACACAACGTGCGTAAAAGCACGAGTCCGTGTATAAATGTCAATTAATACATCAATATTAATCAATTAAATTATGTGCTTGCAAAGAACCAATAGTGTTCTATCGGAAACACTGACAACCTTTTTTTTTTTATTATTATAATAAAATCTAACTTGTTATAATAGCGTTTGTCTGTTAGCAGCTAACATTCCTTCACTGGACTCCTCCGAGAGCTGTCATGATGTTACCGGACAAAAGAAAGATTCCGAAAGGCAAGCTCACCATAATACACGGATGGAACGACCGTCTTCCGAGCCATGGCACTCTTCAAACGGGACCGATGCTGCGCCGTCGTCGCTTTGGACCCGGGGACCGCATATGATGAGGTGAGTCGAGGTATGCAGGTGGAGGACGGGAGTGGGGGGGTGGACTGACCACCGAGAGTCCAACAAAACACGCGGCCACCTGGCTCCGAGATCGTGGAGGATGCTTGCTTTGGCCACGCAGCTTTGCTTCAGCGGTGTTTACAGCTCCACTTCATGAATTATTCCAAAATGCTCTTAAAGGGTCCGCAGCTGTCTTTTCTTTGTTCGGCACTACTTTCCTCGATGGCCTTTCACGTTGTTTACTTCTGCAGATAGATTTGGATAGAATCGGTTCTAATTGGCATTAAAATAGAAAATGTCGGAATAAAAGAGCAAAAATCTCTTCCTTTGTTTTTTCTCAGCAGAGAAAGTTATGCAAAACACTGTCCCCTGCAGAGATTTACGTGGAAGACCCCCCCTCCCTTTTTTGTGTAAACAAAGGAGTGCATAAATCCGTGTATCATTTCGTTTATATTTGAAATTGACAATCGGAAATAAGTAACTGGGTTAACTCAGTAATATTATTTACAGAGGACCGTAAACAGATCGCACTAAACCAACGTGCACAGAGGCGGTTCTAGGTTAAATAGGACCCAACGCCCCCCCAAGTAATACATGCGCGCTCACGTACACACACGCACGCGCACACAGTGTACAAGGTAATATAATTAGCCATTGTAAAAAAAATGTACATTGATGTGATATAGTATTTTTTACATATTAAATTAATAGTTTTTTTTTAAAACAAATGAACATAGAAATAAATCAAAATATTTACACACTGTCCCTTTAAAGAAGTGTTTGAGTAAAGATACACCGGTCAGCAGAACTTATTCTGAAGGCCGTGGGCACACAAGATTTAGGGAGGACACCAAAAAAGCTACAAGGGCATCCTAGTGATGGCTTTCCTCATTTTTTTCAAGAGTATCCTTTGGAATTTGTGCTGCACAACAAGTGATGCGATTGGGCTTTGATGCTATAAATAGATAGCACAGGCAGATGGACCCGCTCCTCCACCAAGAGCATCAGCGGAATTCACAAGCTTCTTCTCAATATCCATTGTGGTAGATGTCCCACACATTTTGAAAAGCGAGCAAGTAGCGTTTTTAGATCATACATAAGAATTGCATAGCAATCATTTGTTCGATTCAATTTATTTTCATCAATGAGGTCTTAATAGTCGTAGGAACTCAAAGATACTATCTCACTTTTAGCTCTCCTTTATTTTGTGGGAGTGAGTTGAATTGATTATTGTGTCAAACAAACGGAATGAGCTGAGTTGAAGGACTTTCTATTTTAGGAGTCTTGCATAATGACTTTTTTTTTTCCTGCAAAATGTTGCTTGTGCAGACAGTCCTATTGTTTTGTTGGATTGCAAGCTACTGCTAGATTAATTATCATTCATTTAAAAATATAGACCTATTATTCGGATTTTTTTTTTTCACACGAAATAAACCCATGACTAAAAAAAAAAAAGTATTTAGTGTGCTCTACGTTTGCGACACTCGAGACTCGGAGGTGTTTAGGATCATGCGGTGGAGAAGAGAGACTGCGCAAGCTTGCATGAGGAAAGGGAAGAGGGCGGGGTGGAGTAGGCGCGTCACCGGAGCGTTGTTTCTCTTGAGGTCCCGCGTTCAAGTCCCACTGTGTGACGAGCAGTACCGACGCTACGTACCAGCTTTGCCCGAGAAAGGATGAGGGCTCCAAACGAGGGGAGAGGAAAATGAGGATACGCTTGGTAATTATAAATTAGACCTGTAGGGGGGGAAATATGTGTATTTTTGCTCTGCTCTGAAGTTAGCTTGATCTTATTGGTAAGGATTTTATATTATACTGCTCGTAATATAGATTATGAAGCAGCATGGGGTCCATCAATGCAATGCAGTCTTACTGGTCAGGATTTTTTTTTATATACATTTTTAATTCCTTTGCGTTTCACTGACCTCCATCCGAGTCTTGGTTGTGTAGCAATGACGTGTTTGTCTGGTCTCTCTGTTGCAGTGGAAAGGAGTTGGTAGCATTATTGTTGTTACCATGGTTACCAGTTTGATGGTGGCGTACAACAGGAGATCTAGTGGTGACAGATCATCCTCACCACAATCATTAGCATCCTCCTCCCAACACAAAGAAGGTGCTATGTCTGCCATGAGAAAGAGACCAAGGATGGTATCAACGCTAGGTGGCTACACAGGTGTTATGGACCGCAAGGTAAATAATATGTCAAATTAAGTGAGTTTTTTCATTTGGACATTTTGCTTCCCTCGCAGCACTTCCTGCTGTAGTTTGTGAGCAGCGGAAATTTTGCCACGGCACATCCGGTTGCGCTATCTGTGTTTCTTCAGGGGGTATCTGAGGTCACCTGCTCCCCGCGTGGAGAAAAGTCATCGCATTTTGCCAGCATTACACTGCAAAGCTGCTTTTGACCTTCATGAGGAGCAGCCGAAAGAAGATTTTTGTAATTTTATTTGGGTGTTTTAGAGAGAGGAGATAAAAAAATTGTGGATGCACAAATGTGTCCATTTGACAACTGGGGATTTATGTTGGTCCCATTTTATTTTAATCACACCCAAAGGCTTTGCTGGACTGGCCATCTGCCAAGCGGCGGAGATACCTTGGTGGGCTGGCATCTTTTGGGGCTTCTATTTACTTGTTCTCCATTACTTTATGAAACTAGCCCATAATTTAGAAGTCAAAATCCCAAGGTTGTCTAGCCATGATCATAAAAACCTGGCATTTAAAAGGGGTGTGTAGACTTTTTATAACCACCGTATTCCGTTTGTCTCCTAGACTCTCAAGATGCATTGTGGGACGTGCGCCCTCATCACCAGCTCAGGTCACCTCACCGGCGGAGAGAGGGGCCCTGAAATCGACCGTGCCGACTGCGTCATCCGTATGAACGACGCCCCCAGCGTGGGCTACGAGCGGGACGTGAGCCGGCGTACCACTCTCCGTGTGGTGGCGCATTCCAGCCTGCAGCGGGTGCTACGCAAGCAACGGGAGCTGCTCAACGCCACCCAAGGCACGGTGTTCGTCTTCTGGGGACCGAGCAACTGCATGAAACGCGACGGCAGAGGCCACGTGTTCAACCATCTGAAGATATTGAACCAGCAGCTACCCAGTCTCAAACTTTATATCATTTCTCGACTTCAAATGATGGCATTTGATGAACTTTTCAAAAATGAAACCGGCATTGACAGGTAAATGTGAGATGAATAAAATAGTTGCTAATTGATTTGATATAAATATCAACATTTATATTCAGGAAAAGTTCCAACACCTGGCTGAGTACTGGTTGGTTCACGATGGCCATGGCCTTGGAGCTATGTGACAGGATCAACGTTTATGGCATGGTGCCACCTGACCACTGCAGGTATCTTCTCATTTTCAGTAGATACTTTGTTGTGTTTCCAAAATACCTCATCACCCAAAAATTGTTCCAACCAAACTGATCTCCTCCCCTGTCTTGAAGATCCCCCTCCAGTCCATCAGTGCCATATCACTACTACGAGCCGTCCGGCCCCGCCGAGTGCACCATGTACCTGTCTCATGAGAGAAGCCGACGAGGGAGTCACCACCGCTTCATCACAGAGAAGATGGTCTTTGCCAACTGGGCTCAGAGCCTCGACATCCATTTCTACCAGCCGGACTGGAAGCCAGTAAAAGTCTCCAGTGCCATTCAGACTGGATCTTGAGATGCTTGCGAGATTCCCACTTGGACCAAACTTTGTTTTGATCATTAAATATTACAATACACAGGACTGTCCTGTATTGGTGGGGGGAGGGGGGGAGGGGTTTTGACTGCTGCTTGTTCTCGTGTGTTACAAGAACGCCTTATGAATTTCACCACATGAGCAAACTTGCGTGCAGAATCTGAATGATCTCAGGTGCTCTGGACCAAGACGGTGCTGGGATGTTATGCTAAGGTGCCCCGTGTGTCCTGCATACAGATGGCACCACCCCTTCAGGTGTAACTAGAAAGTTCCACCAGTCGTTAATGTGACCTCTAACCTGTAAAACTAATTTTTTTTCTGACATCTGGCCAGGTAGCATCTTGTTGCCACAATCCGCAGAGATAGAAAATAAAAATCATTTTAAACCTACATGTCAACAAATCAAATCGCCATAAATTATTTTATTTGTTCAGCTATGAGAGAACCAAGTCATTAAAATAACAAGGTCATACTGACACCTGCTGGCAAGAATGATCATAACAGCTAGAAATATTGAATTTCCTTTTTGTAAAGTCGCCATTCATTTTCTAACTACGCGTTAAATAATAAATTAATTACAAACAAAGCACTACTGTTTTCTTACTTCCGGAAATCTGGTCGATTTTAGAGTATTCCAGAAAGAACACAATAATAGGAAAATTACTTTGCAAATGGCTACAGAAAAAATATGTGAATTTGTAAATTGTGAACCACTGATTAATTTTAAAAAACTGAAAAGGAGTCACAAGGAACAAGGTGTTTTTTTCCTACTTGTAGCACCTTAATAATGACTGTCTGGGCACCATTTAGGCCCACTTGATGGTGAGAAAATGATGACGACGAGTACGAAGAGTACGTTTGATACTTGTGACTTTTGCTGTTGGTGTTCTTTTTGTGATTAGGTGCAGAAAAGTAGCGTGAAGCCAACATTACGCCTTATTTTCTTTGACTACTCCGTTCGAACATGTGACTCACGCTTCCGTCTGTGGCAGCACACTTGGAACGCGTTATGTCAAACCCGGAAAAGGATTTGACAGAAAAATATGTACAAACTAAAATATGAAATGCATTTTTTCAATTAAATTTGTTAAAGAATTTTATTGCTGTTGCTTGTGGTGGTGGTGTTGCGCAACACATTTGTTAATAGTCGTGAATGAACGCAACATTTCGTTGCATCTGTATGAAGTCTTAATTGGAACTAGGCCAAGAAGCTCATTTTGAGTTGCTTGGCAGGTTTGTGTGATTCAGTGCTCTTTATCAGTGGAGAGCCAATCTCACATCCAAAAGAGCAACACACACACATCCGCAAACGTGTGTGAGCTGGAGTGTGTCATGCTTCATCATATTACTCGGAGGAGCCGAGGCCGTTGGATGACACGTATGTTTGACAGACAGCACTGAAGCTTTTTTTTTTTTTTTTTTTTTTTTTTTTTATGCAGCAGGAGTTGGGAGTCAGGAGCCAAGGAAACAGCACATCACCACCTCAACATCGATTGGAGCAAAGTTGATTAGACAGCACAAAGGCAGGAGAAGCTTCATGACGTGAGGTAACAAGGTTCAGGTAATAAATCTTTTTGAATGTTTTTTTTTTGTTGTTCTAGAAAATGCATTTGCGTGTTTCAACATTCGGGAGTTTGTCCTAGCTTACTTTTAATCCTGAGGTTGAATCTGACCCTCTGCACACCTCATGATTCATTTTGTCTTTCTGTGAGAGTCATCTGTTTATTTTGTGTTGAGGGATGCTTTGGATCCTGAGCGGTTCCTTTCCCCGTCCAAATGTCTTTCTTGACTACTGTTGTGAAAGTTTCAATTAACATTTGTCTTGTGTGATTTTCCCCGATGGTCCTGTCTCAATTGCGTTCTTGTTTTGAATGAACGTGATGACACCTGCTGGTTTTCCCCTTTTTTTTTTTAGTCAAACAATGTCCTCCTTAAAATGTTCTGTACAGTCAAAGAGTTGCCAAATGCCAACTCGGTTATCTGTCATTTGTTTTGAAATATCAAAAGAACACGCCTGGACAATTAACCTTTTGTATGTTCAAAAGGTCCAAGTACTTTTGAGCCCCTGAAAAATGTAGTTACTCAAATGGTGCAATTACGAAATAATAATTGCGACCATTAGTGAAAGTGATTAAACGAAAGGTACATAGTTCACGTTTGATTTGAAATCCATTATGGTGGCGTGCTGCTCCATTTCATGTTATTTCACATTTCTGTCCAGTCTTGATAGTTTTGGGACGTTACTGATGTTTTCTAGATTCCAAGCCTACAATGTCGGCCGATGAGAACGCTGATCTGAGTTGGAAAGAGGCCCCGCCCACAAACATCACCAGCATTGCCGAGAGTCGTTCGGTGACCACTTCAGTCATCTCCATGAGCGTCGGCATTCTGTCCAACAGCCTTGCCCTCTTCATCTTGCTCAAATCTCCCAAACGCTTGCCGCAGAAGAGCAGGGCGCCCTTCTCGGTCTTCGCCACCTCCCTGGTGGCCACCGACCTGCTGGGCCACCTGGTCAACGGCTCGGTGGTGATTTACGTCTACAGCTTGCGCAAGCAATGGGAGACCTTTGACCCCCACGGCAGAGTGTGCAACCTCTTCGGCGCCACCTTGGTCTTCTTCGGACTGAGCCCGCTGTTCCTGGGGAGCGCCATGGCCATCGAGCGCTGCATCGGGATCACCAAGCCCTTTTACCACTCCACCGGATTGGCCTTCCGCCACATGAACAAGCTGCTGTCCGTCATCTGGCTCCTGGCCGCTCTGGTGGCTGCCCTCCCTGTGGCGCTGAGGAGGTCCTACAGGGTGCAGAGCTCCAGGAGCTGGTGCTTTTACAATTTGGACGAGCCCAGCGACTGGTTGGATGTGTTCCTGCCTTTGCTCTTTTCCCTGCTAGGCTTGCTGGCTCTGCTCTTCTCTATCGTTTGCAACACGGTGACCAGCTGCTCCCTGCTGTTGTCCACCATGCACCGTAAGCATCACAGCAGAGGAACGTCTTACCACGTTGAAATGATCTGCCAGCTCATGGCCATCATGCTGGTTTCCTGTGTATGCTGGGGACCTTTACTGGTAAGCAAAATGACCCTGAGAAATTATTTTCTTGAGGCACAAATTTTAAGACCATTAAATACAATATTGGAGAAATGTAACCAGACTGAATGTATAATATTTTCATAAAGTATACATATTGATATTTGCCCACTATTATTGCATATAAAATTTATCCCATAGTATTGACTGATTTCTCGTTCGTTTTATGTGTGACTTTGTGCAGACCCGCATCATCTTCCTTACCTCCAAAGACGATTATGACCCAGCATCCGACAAACTGCTTTTTGTGCTGCGCATAGCCACATGGAACCAGATCCTTGACCCCTGGGTCTACATCCTCCTGAGGAAGGCCGTGCTGAAGAAATTCTTTCTTATGTTACAACGCTGCTGCAGGTCCAAGTCCCAGGAGCCGGTGTGCTGGCGGCACAGCTTTCTGCAAAGCTCCAGCCACTCCAAGTTGGACCCACCGGCGAGCCTCTTCGACGGCTTGTTCGTACAAAACACGAACATCAGTCTGACTGAGGACTCCAAGACCGAAGTGTTTCACATGGTGCTATCCGTGTGGAAGAAAAGCTGAAAGAAAGTGGGGAGATAGTGATGGAAAACATTATGTGATGTAGATCAAGTAACCTGTGTTAACTCTTGTATAATATATGATGTCCAATATGTGTAATTTCATGGCTTCACTATTAAATGTTCATGTTTGATAGCACATCACTTATTATGTAAAGTCCTCTTTTGTCTTAAGGCAGCTATTGTTGTCACTATCAAGTCCTTTGTAAAATGTGAAAAGTGTTTCTATACAGTGGATGGGAGTCAATAAAAATATTAAAATGTGTGGAATCGAGGTGTAATTGAGAGATCCGTAAAAATGTTGACAAAATAATAATTTTACATGATATTCCGTGAGGGCCTTTGTTGATGAAATACCGCAATCATCCACACGGTGGCAGCACCGTTGACAAACGTCGATAAC
The DNA here is from genome assembly GCF_024217435.2 of Syngnathus scovelli. Classification (NCBI taxonomy): domain Eukaryota; kingdom Metazoa; phylum Chordata; class Actinopteri; order Syngnathiformes; family Syngnathidae; genus Syngnathus; species Syngnathus scovelli. The sequence continues at coordinate 3,901,658 of NC_090856.1, forward strand.
TTTGGCACAAAGAAGAAGATAAATCCACATCCATTTGTGACTAATAAACCCGTTTCTTATTACCTAAGTCTTTTTAAATAAAAGAAAAACCCGCATGCCTCCGTGGAAACGCGTACAGGTTACAGTATTAAACGTTACAATGTTTGAATATGTGCCGTGTCGCGTACGAGACGCTTTTGCGTATGTTTTGTTTTGTTGTCGTCGCGCTACACTGAGATGGAGCTAATAATAGCTCGTTTCAAGTCGTGCGTGCTATTACTTTACAATTTAACAATTGGACCTTCATTTTCAGAATGCGTCCATTTGTCGTTTGGCTTCAGCTATAATTTGTCTTGCTACAGGTAACAAGATGAATCAGGAAAAATTGGCCAAACTTCAGGCCCAAGTGCGGATAGGAGGAAAGGCAAGTGCGAACTCGGAAGTGTCTTAGACCAACCTTCTGTTATCTACTCTAAAATTACTCGACGTCTCTATTACAGATGAATAACTACCTCAAATATTTTTGTATGGTTTCAGGGTTCAGCACGCAGGAAGAAGAAGGTGGTACACAGAACTGCTACAGCAGATGACAAGAAGCTTCAGAGTTCACTAAAGAAGTTGGCTGTCAACAATATTGCCGGGATTGAAGAGGTAAATACTTCCGACTGCATCATCGTATTTCCCGAAATATAAATAACAGGTAGTGACTGTCGTTGATCTTCTTTCAGGTCAACATGATCAAGGACGACGGGACGGTGATCCACTTCAATAACCCCAAAGTGCAAGCCTCGCTGTCGGCCAACACGTTCGCCGTCACGGGACACGCCGAGAGCAAGCAGCTGACCGAGATGTTACCGGGGATCCTCAGCCAGCTGGGGGCCGACAGTTTGAGCAGCCTGCGGAAGTTGGCTGAGCAGTTCCCGCGCCAAGGTGGTTGTGAAGGAATTTAGTATTGTCAAATTGATCTGAACATGTTTTTTTTTTTTTTTTTGTGGCAGCTTATCAAAATGGCTACTGTATGTTAATCTGTTTTATTCTTTTTTTTTTCAGCACTTGACAGCAAATCTCCAAAAGTAGAAGACATCGAGGAAGAGGATGATGATGTTCCAGGTAGTTTTTTGTGGTTGTTGTATCCATTGCATAAAAGACCTGGTTTTGATATTTCATCCAATTTTAAATCAGAAGTGACACATGATTAAGGGGGGAAAAATGTTTATACTTGTGTTGTCTTGTTGCCGTGAAGATTTGGTGGAGAACTTTGACGAAGCGTCCAAGAATGAAGCCAACTGACGACTGCGCCAAAACCAGAAAAACTCTTCAACGTTTTCATTTCTACTTATCCAGAATGGGCACACACACACACACACACACACACACACACACAAATGAGAGACTTTTCTTTTTCCAGATGACCAAGCAGGCTGACATCATTTGAGCTTCATTTGTCGCCACATTGTCAGTCATTTTAAATGTTTAAAGTTGTTTGTTTTTGAAACAGTATAAAGATGATTAACATTTTTTTAGAGGCCGTTGTCATCATCACTGCCAATTGAGGTATCCAAGAATTCCAACCAGCAGAGCCACATTAGGTACACCCATACAATCTAATGATAATGAACAACGAATAAACAATCTGTTTCAGTATTTATTTCTATTTTGAAGTGGTCTAGTGCTCTTGCTAATTTAGCACAAAAAAAAAAGGATCTGCCAGCACAATACAGACACCCAACCACAAATATCTGGTTTATGTGAGTGCACAACATGTGACGTCAGCACAGCTCCATTCGCCTCGAGAGTTTCCTCCTTTTGAAGAGCTGCGGAGAAACACAAGGGGGGCAGGGAGGGGGTCGCTCACAGGGGGGTAGAGAGCCAACACCCCCCCTCCCTCCTTGCCTCCTCATCGCCTCCCCCCAACCCGTCATCATTATTTCAGATGCAGCTGCTGTATGCGATGTAAGCGCAAGACCATGTTGAAGTTGTTCTCCGCGCGGGACGACGACAACGAGAGCCTCTTGGGGGGCATCGCAGAAGGTGAGAAGTATATTTTGTTTCTTTTTGTGCACTCCATCCATACTACCTTTCCTTGCATGTGCGTCACGATGACGACGACGATGATTTTTGTGCGCGAAAAGCGCTGATGCAGCATTTTTTTCACAACGCGCTTTTTTCCCTCCACCTTCTTGTTGAGTGTCAGAAAAATAATGATGGCATAAAAATGGAATGTGCAATGTCCCGTTGACGTTTGCTTACTCTTCCGGACGAGTGTCGCATTGGCGAGCTCGGAGTGAACTCAATGCGTCACACAACCTGCAGCATTTAAGCGTCACACTTTTATGACCAATTTACCATACAGTGTTTTAATTTAGATTTTCTGGAAACATGGCATTAATACATATTGATTGGATTTAATTAGTGCTGCAAAAACGCGCAGTTGTCATGTGGTGCTCATGAATCCCCCCCTCCCCTTTTTTTTTTTTTTTTGCCATGTGCGCTACTCGTGATGTATTCTGTTATCGTGAATGCAATTTGACAAGTGGTCCTCGGTTTATGATTTTCAGTTGTGCAGGTTCTGGCATTTGGATTCTTGTTTCCTGAATTTGACATTTTTCCCTTGAAACAGATGAAGGAGACAACCCATCCCTCGGTGACACCAAGCTGCCCTGGCTAAGCAGACCTTATCTCCTGGTGCTCAAAGATGCAGGCGATATGTCCAAATCAAAGCAAATCAGATCCGAAGTTCCATCTTCCAAGTCGCCCTCGGATGAAATGGTCACGCCGTGTGAAGAAAAACCTCCTGCCAAGATGCTCCATGTGGAGGAAGGTGGCTGCATGGTGACTCCATGGGGTGAAGTCATGCGTGAGGAGCCTCCAGGCCCTCTGCTTCTGAGTCCGGCCCAGGAAGAGAGGAAGCTCAAAACCTCCAAGGAGGACTCTGTGATCGAGGAGAAGGAGATGGAAGAATCCAAAGACCTCCAGAATCATCTTAAAGAGGCTGTGTCCAATTCGGGAGAAGAAGCAAAAGCCTCCGCATCTTCCCCGGTCCATCCTGACAATGAGTCCGATCCGGTCGACATCTTGACAAAAGATCAATCCGACGCCTTGGGGGAGGTTGCTCCGGTCTGGATCCCGGACGCAGAGGCTCTCGCGTGCATGAAGTGCAGCGTCAAGTTCACGTTTACCAAACGGAGGCACCACTGTCGTGCTTGTGGCAAGGTGAGGCTCATCCTCCGTCCGTCCCTTCTGGTGTTTTGTGCACTTCTCAAGTCATTCAATATACGTGTGCATGTGCACGGGTGTGTCGTCAGGTGTTTTGTGCACTTTGCTCCGGCCTGAAGTTCAGACTTACACATCTGGACGGCAAGGAGGGGCGGGTTTGTGTTTCCTGTCATTCAACCCTCATTAAAAGTGAGCCACTTATGGTTTTTTTTTTTTTTTTTGCCAATGTCACTTTTGAGACGGCTGGCGGGGGGGGCTTTTGAAAACACCCCCACAACAATTGGTATCTTCCTCCCAGGCACGTCACCGAGGTCGAAAAGAAGGGTGTGGTTCGCAGACGAACTCCTAATCGACAAGCAGTCCGAGTCCGCCCCCGCCACGCCGGTCAGAGGTCACGGGTTCTCGCCATCTATGAGCCGAGCGGCGCCAAGTGGGGCAGGGTCGCCGCAACTCAGGAGAGCCTCCAGACCACATGGGGGCGCTAATGTAGGATCACCCAAAAAAAAGACACCACATTTGTTTGAGCTGTATTCTTAATCTTGCGTTCCTCTTCCAGGAGGCCAGTGCTCCTCGAAGCTGGGGAATGTCTACTCTTGTGAACAGCTCGTCCAACCTCATCCCGCTGCAAGGCCTGCCGCCGATCCTCACCTCCACAGGGGTCAAAGGAGGTGACTAATCATCCATCAATACGTTGTCTCCAGAACCGTTTATGTAACAATGAGTTCGACCTGCTTCAGTTTTATCTTCAAATTCCAAGTTGCCCGACCTTGCGGCTCGAGACAGAACAATTTCACAGTGATTTATTTTAGAGCTATGTGAATATTTCTGGAGGTCCTGCAGATAAGGCCAATGTCAGAATAATTACAGCTTCGGGTTGCCCTTGGTCTGCTTAAAGCACTTTAATCCGGTCCCTCCTCAGATTACACCGTGGAGGAGCGGCCCTCCGAGACCTTGCTCATCCAAGAACTGGAAAGCGGCCGTTCTAGCTCTCTGGTTTTTGTCCTCAATGCCAACCTGCTCGCCATGGTCAAGATGGTCAACTGTAAGTTTTTTTTTTCGGTTTGTGACTTCCACCGCGCTGTTTTGACACTTCCATACTTGTGGCACAGACGTTAACAGGAAGTGTTGGTGCGTGACCACCAAAGGGATGCATGCCGTGGGTCAGGTGGAGGTGGTGGTGCTCCTGCAGTGTTTGCCTGAGGAGAAGAGCTTTCCCAGGGATCTCTTCAGCCACTTTGTCCAGCTGTACAGGGACAGCCTTACCGGTAAGGTCATTTCATTAGGTACACAGTTTGGTTCCAAAGTTTGTTTGGAGGTTCCAAAGGTCTGGTTTTGTTCGTTCTTGACACACCAGTGATGATATGGCTTGTTGGTCTAGGGGTATGATTCTCGCTTCGGGTGTGAGAGGTCCTGGGTTCAATTCCCAGACAAGCCCACCTTTAAGTCAAGTGTCCCGCTGAATTGTTTACGTTCTTGATATCTTCTCTTTCTCATCCACAGGGAAGTTGATAAAGCACTTGTCGCTGTCGCTATCCGGCAGCCGCTTCCTGGGCAGCGACGAGCACGCGGGCCTCTTGTTTGTCCGTCCCACCCGTCAGTCGCTTCAAGGTCTGCCCCTACCCAGCCAGCCGTACCTCTTCGGCCTGCTGCTCCACCGGGCCGAGGTGGTCTGGGCCAAGACGTTCCCCCTGCGTCTCATGCTGCGCTTGGGTGCTGAGTACCGATGTGAGTTTACATCATGAGGACTTAAGCAAACTTTTAGTTTCTTTTGGGGTTAGAGGTCACCGGTTCATATGCAAGTTCCTAGTTGGCTTCTTTCTCTCTTTTCTTTGCAGTCTACCCATGTCCTCTTTACAGTGTGCGCTTTCGGAAGCCATTGTTTGGGGAAATAGGCCACACAGTCATGAGACTTTTAGTGGTGAGTATGAATTGTGTACTACATTCAGATTTGGAAATGTATAATATTATATTGTATACAAATGAAGAAGACTTTCCCAAGTACGGTGAGGGACTCATTAATCACAATAATATTATTTATATAAAGAAATTAGTGAGTGCTGTTGCATTGTCTGTCTACATGTGTTGCTTCACCCTTTGTGATCAGACATATGTTCATTAATTTAAGGGTTTATCGGTGAATTCTACATAAAAGTTCAATCAAATTACATTTCCCCTTAAATTCCCACCACTTTGCCTGTGCAGGACTTTAGGAATTTTCGTTATAGTCTTCCAATGGTGCCGGGGCTCATGGTGGACCTGGAAGCTCAGAGAACCTGCATCAAGATCCCAACTAGCGGCTACAACGAAGTGAGACGGGAGATTTGCACTGTGCCATTTTGAAAATTCTTTCATTCATGGTTTCCTGTCACGTCAGCTGATGAAGGCCATGAACAAGTGCAACGAGCATGTCCTGGCCATGGGCGCTTGCTTCAACGAGGAGGCCGATTCTCACCTCATCTGCGTGCAAAGGGACGACGGCCAGTACCAGACGCAAGCCATCAGCATTCACAACGAGCCGCGGAAAGGTAACCAAGCAACAATATTTTTTTGAGGGGGTCACAGTTGAAAACTCGTGTTTGTTTGTCCCTTTTCTCCACTTAGTGACCGGCTCGTGTTTTTTCATATTCAGTAACGCGCTGAAAGCAACGGCAGGTTACTTCGCCAAATCCAGCATCGTAGAAGGTAACGCAACAAAGGGCGACTTTACTCTTTCGTTGTTTCTACATATCCACAATATTCATCTTTCTTCGTATATGGTAAATGTGTGTGTGTTCACTTGAACAGCCTGTTTGGCACTGTCTGTCAATGTTGCCAAATGTATATTAGCGTGTGTGTGTTCTTGAGTGTGTGTCATCCCCCTCCCCCCTCCCTCCCCCAGATGGACTCATGGTGCAGATTACCCCAGAGACCATGGCAGAACTACGTAGGTCGCTCCGGGAGATGAAGGACTACGTCATCACCTGCGGCCGCGTGGACCAAGCCGACAGCCAGGAGCTCGTTTGTGTGCAGTGGGTGGAGGCCAAGTGTACCTTCAATAAAGGGTCGGGCACCTCCAGCTGCTTAAAGTTTATTGATCCAAATTGGAATTCAGTTGAGACATGTTTTGTCGTTGTCCACAGGGTTATAAGCCCCATTGATGGTAAATCCATGGAGTCCATCAGCAGTACCAAGATGTTCCAGAAATCCGAATACAAAGAAAACGGGAAGATTATTCACTGGACAGAAGTGTGTTTGACCTACTTTTAAAATCAATATGTTAAGATTTTACGTCAACAAATGTCGTGTGCAGGTCTTCTACCTGCAGAGAGCCGAGCCCCCGAAAGGAATGGCGGCCAACGTGCCAGAACACAACCGACTGACGGAGCGGATCGCCAGAGCTTTTTGCTTGGCGCTGTGCCCGTACCTCAAACTCCTCAAGGAGGACGGCATGGCCAAATTGGGGCTGCGTGTCACCTTTGACCCCCAGCAAGTCAGTGTGATGCATTCCAACATGTTGACTTTATAAAGATAAGATTCATGTTGGTTTTTGATTGACACATTCAGAGTGGTATTTAATTGATTATATCAGTTCTAATTAAATCGATCTGTATTTCTTTGTTGATAATTTCAGGTGGGCTTCGTGGCAGGCAGCAACGGACACCCTCTCCCTCCTCAGTACTTGAACGCCCTGGACAGCACGCTCATCCCGGTCATCCACAGCAGGGGGCGCAAGAGAGGCGACGAGTCCATCGTGATGGAGCTTATCTTTTACATCCTGGAGTACATCACATAAAAGTAACACAAACGCAACACTAATCGGATCTTTTCCCCTGAAATTCAGCGGGACAATCCACTCATGAGAGATTTCAAGATTTCATCCGTGGTGGGTTTTCTGATCTTACCCAGCAGCAACGTGGGTGTTATCAGTCAAACAAGACATCAAATAGACAAAACATTAGTAGCAACTCCACAGCTTGAGTGGGAACAGTACCTTTAACAGAGGGGCTGGATTCAGACCCTGCTAGTTTAGATAAGAGAATGACCTAGTTAGTAGTGGATGCACATGTAATGAATGCCTGAAGGATGCTCTTGAATGGAATGTTGAATTTAATTATTGACAGCCTTGAATTAAAATTTGCAATGAAAATAAATCTCTGGTGAACCATGTTTGCAGAGAAAATAGTCAATCCTAAAAATTAGCCATAGTGGGCTCATGGAGGAAATTTGAGAATAAAATGTACTATATTTTAATATAACTTAAATGCATGAAGACTGGGAAAAAAAATTGTCATAAGATTACAATTAATTTAACATAATTTAAATGATTTATTTGATTGCAAAAATAACAACTGTCCCTTTCTTTTTGTCAATGAACCAGCTGAACCGAGGGGGCGTTCTGTCTTCAACAAAGCAGAATGTGCCGCTTGTGTAACTCCTACGAGCCAAAGTCACATTCTTCGCATATCCCGGGCGAGAGGCACAAGACAAGCTCATGCTTTTCGTCTTTGTTGCAACAAGGTCACACGCTGATCTGATGATGACCTGATGGCTACACAAGAAAAAAAAAAAACACCTAAAATTTCACATAAAATAGAAAAAGATGCACCCAAGATCATTTCTATCATGGTTTATTGGCATTTTATTTTTAAATACACAATTTAGAAAGTAGAAAGCCTAACCAATACAATTAGTCATTTTGTTGTAAAACTATTTACAGGTAAAAAGTATTTTCAAGTCTTCTGTACAGTCATCTGTCCACAAAGGGGTTTATCGAGGACACGTGAAAGGCAACCAGTGTGATACTAAACTCGTAAGTCAGTGAATATCTTCTCTTCATAAATTGTGCTTTCCCCAAAAACTCAGAGAGACAACCGAACCAACCTAATGTGGAATCCCCCTTTGTGGAAGTCATGGACCGCGTGACTTCCCTCCCACGGTTCACAGAGACAACTCAAAATAGGACAAGAAACACAGCCAAAATCATCTTTGGAATCCGTGATCGGTGCATCGGCTTAGTGAGGTCATACTTTTTGGGGAGTTTTCTTCTTGCATCCCTAGGCCTTCTTCATCTTGCCCATGGGAGCGCTGCCGTTTTCATAGTGGGCCGAACCGTTGGTGGTGCCATTGGTGTGTTTGATGCCGTTCTCGTGGTGCTTGCCGTTAGCGTAGACCGCAGGGGGGGCGGCGGCCGTGCCGTTGTGACGCGACTTGATGTCCTGCTTGGGCAGCCGCTTGCCCTTGACGTAGGCCTGAACCCAGAAGTTGGAGAAGAGCACGAAGAAGAAGGTGCCGTAAACCCACACCAAGTGGATGATGATGGGGAACTGGTAGTCGCAGCTGTCCATGAAGTAATACTGAGTCACGTGGAGGGATACCAGGACAAACTGGGTCTGGCAAGGGGGGAACCAAAGCAAGACAGATGAGTGAGGAGCTCAAGTGAAACGGTAAAGGAGAACAAGAAGTTCAATACTACGTACGAGCTGAATGGCTGTCATGTATTTCTTCCACCACAGGAACTTCTGGAAGCGAGGTCCGGCAGCAGCGAGGAAATAGTAGAAATACATGATCACGTGGACGGAAGAATTCACCATTGCGTGGAAGGAGCCCATTCCACCTAAGGCCGGAAACACAGAACATAAAGGTAAAAAAAAATTAAAAAAATTCAAGTGTTTGTCATCTTAAGCTAACACTAGAATTGTATTTTTTGATATTTGTATATTTTATGGGGGTTGCACATCCCTTTCTGGCCCCATCTTATTGACGCCTAAAATTAATTTTCTTCTCATGGAGAGCCAAACGAGCCAATCGGAGATCGTAGCCACTAGATCGTAGTCATTCAAATCTTGCTAGCAGCTAAATGCAAAGCCATTAGTGTATTTCCATGAACTAAGTCACAGTTGAACGAATTTTTCGAAACAAAATGGTGGTCGGACATTCCAGGTTTCCATCAGACTATAAACGGTTATCACTGGCCAGAGTCTGTGGAGAGACAAAGGCTTTTTTGACAAGATAGCAAAAGAACGGTATGTAAGAGACACGCAGTCACGTCTGCGATCGAAGTTTGAGTTTTTGTGTACTCACCGGGAGCGTAGCCAACTCCCCACCACCAAGTCCAGGGCATGAAAGAGTGGTGGAAGATGTGCAGAAAGGTGATCTGGCCGCTCTTTTTTCTCAACACAAAGAAGATCTATCCCCCCAAAAAATAAAATCGTTTTTTTTTTAACTTAACTTGACTGACACCAATGTTTATGCTAATTGCAAACTGTTACTTACAGTGTCCATGAGCTCGATAATTTTGGAGAACCAAAACAACCAGGCTACCTCGACCATCTAAAGGAGGAAAAAAAAAGAGACCACCGCTCATAAACACGGTACGTGCATGTTTGTTCAGCTATGCTTAGTTTTTCTTGAAGGAGGGGGGTTGCTTTTTTTCATACTGTGTCAATGTTAATGCTGACTTTTGCACGACTGTTAAGATCTTTATCTATTGTGGCAACATTTTCCTGTATTTCCACAATAAACACTAGGAAGAGTCATTCTAAGATACCTGCACTTTTAAAATAAGAGACAGCATAACTACTAAAACAAAATTATTCACTTTAAACTTGTTTTAAATAGAAAAAAAAAAAATCCAAACTTACTCGAAGTGCTTGAGGGCTGTCGGACATATCGATTGCGTCACATCGCCAAGTATACGTCGTGGCCCATCCAGACATTAAAAACTTAAAACACAAACAGACTTAAAAATTTTGAAACAACATGCAAAATGCAGCTTCGGCAGACTTGGAGATGCAAAGCAGACTCACCTCGTAGACGATGTATATCGACAGCACCACCAGTGAAAAATTATAGACGATCATGGCTTCTTTTAACTGGAAAGGCTTTCGGGAGGCCATAATATGAGGGCCAAGGTACAGTACAAAGAACAGGTAGCACAGCAAAATTGCAGTCATGGGAACAGGACTCTGCATCAGGAAATGATTCTTCACTCGAGGATCTAGAGGAAGAAAATAGAGGTTGACGATTGTGAAATGGAATAAAAATAGAAAATCCATAAGGTTACTTAAAAGGAGACTGACCAACTCCTGCGACGAGGTAGTCGTATATATCCATGGCGTGCGAGCCAAACTCCTTGAGCTCTTGCAGCATGTTTGCTGTTTAGTAGCCAGTTACCTAAAATAAAAATAAAAAATTAGAGAAACACACCACAAATGCAAAAATAAAACCACAATGATTATTCCAGTAATTTGCTCCGTCGGATTCTTTTGCGGAACCTTGTGACAGTCTGCACAAGATCATGCCTCATTAAATAAAAAAAAATAAAAAAGCGGTTAATCATTACTCAACGCTGTAATTTCCACACACATTTGCAAATCAAACAGCAAGAATTTCCAAACATCTTCAATGTCACGCTACTAAATGACATCACTCACAAAAGCAAGAAGTTGCATTTTAGGACATACCTGCTGATTCAGCTGCACGCAAAAACAAAAGCCAAGTACGTCCCCAAACCAAACAAGTCCAATGAAAATTACAGGATGCCCGGCTTAGCTCATGCGACATGGCCTGACATCAGATGGGGAGGGGCCGGGGGGGGGAGGAGGAGTGGGATGGCTTTCGCCACTCCTCGCTACTTCCTCACCTCTCAGCCCCGACACACAAATATCGGCAAAAATTAGATTATCGATCGTGATTGTTGTACCTCTGCAATCTTAAAGTTGAACTAGAAATATGGCGAGCATGAACACACTAAACTCTGAGGGTCTTTGAGGACAAATGGGACGTGTTCACCTTTGAAAGTGGAGTAAGAGAGCGCCATTGTTTGACGTACAATCAACAATGACCGACCACACAACAGTGGGCCGGCCCTCCTTAAGCCAATATCATTACAAGCAGATATGTTGTCGCCAAGGACGGCAAACAAAGGCGGGTTAAATATTTCCCTCCGATGGGTTTGGAATTAAAAGCCTCCAGGCAGTGCATTCAGTAAAAATTATTTGTTTGAAGCTTTGGGCTTGTAAGTGAGGGAGGGAACAAAAATATTTTTCCAAGTACAGCCTTGCCTTAATGGCCGTGAACGAAACATGAAACAGAATGACACCTTGTGTATTTAAAACAAACAGAGCTTTAACCTTTCAATCCTCTTGACGCTAAATAACATCCACCCCACAACGCTATAATATTAAAGAAGTAGTTAACTGACAAACTTAAAAAGAATTCCACTTTATATATTTAAATGACAAACTAAAAGAGAATTCCACATTATATATTTAAAACCACAGTGTTAATAATGTTAGTTTGGCTTAATGCTAACAAAAAAAACTAAAATCAGGTTAATGAATAGCATAAGTGTCTCAGTATGTAATTATATATATTCAAAATTTTCACCAAATCGTGTATTTCCAAACAGCAAAACCACCATCTAACCAGGAAAATAATACTAAAAAAAAAAAAACATCTGGGCCTGCGTGTACACAATCGACCCACTCACTTGAAGAAAGTTCTCCCGCTGACTCGTCGAAACTTATTCGGCCGTCCGTAACGCATGACAAGATCAGATAAATGACATTTCACAAAACTCTTACGCATAACGCTGTAGCTGGTATTTGAGGCGGGCGCCTCACATTTCAGCAAGCGCACCCTCATGTGCAAACGTCAAGGTCTTGATCTGAGGAAAAATGCTCAACAGTTAAGCCGGAGAAAACAATGTAGCGGACCAGCTGAAAGGAAGGTGGAGCTGATCCGTTAACTAGGCCATTTTTTTTCAGTAATGCCAGCATGACAAGTAGCTGAAATAATCGCACGTCCATTCGAGTTCCAAAAATCTCCCAACCATGACAACCATTAGGATAGGGAGAAACAACATATATATAAATCACCTGAAACCCAGATAAAGATCATAGTTGAAGGGAATTGAAATTAAACCTCCGTCTTTGCACTTTGTCCAGCACTTCAACGACAACTAAACGGCACCACGATGCCGATAGTCTTAACACACACCAGATTGTAAAGGTAGCACTTGTTAAAAGAATTTAAAAAAAAAAAACGCTTTAAATAATTGACCCATAGTCCTTTCATTGACAATAGGCACTTAATTTGTTATTGTGAGGAGATTAAGTCCGCCTAGAGGAGGTGTGTCGCCACACAGATTGACCTCAATTTGCCATTCTTGACATCATGCTTGTTCCTCGAAAGCACGTTAACTGCACCAAGAAACCATTCACGGGCCAATCGAGTGCAACAATCATTGCATTAATTCATCGATAACAATGCCCCAAGTCTAGAAGCCAGAAACTTCCTTAAGAGCGTGTGTAGTTTTTTTTTTTCCCAAGCCACATGACACCATTACCTCCTCAGCAATTTCCGTCAATGCTAAAACCAGAAAAACAACACGATATAACATTTGAATTTTCAACCATGGTTTGTTTGAGCTTAGCCTTGACAACAAAGTGGCGGGTTGACATCTAGTGAAGGAGACAAAGTGGAGTGCTTCCTGCTCAGTGAATGAATCACATGATGGAAAATAAGGTGGGAAGAGTTAATGATGAACAAACAGGGGTAAGGGATGTGGGAGTTAAAAAAAAAAAAAAAAATGAACACCCAAAGTAAAAAGTAAAGCATCTGTTTGTTAGGGGAAAAGTTTAACCTCCAGTACTCACATGAAAATAAATCAAATGACCAAGTTAATTCGATTTAAACTTACCCTGCTGAAAAAAAAGACGACTTTCCAGCTTCGGAAAAACTAAAGCCAGCGTTGAGAGAATCCTCTTCGGGAGCCTCTCTCTCGCTTGCTCTCTCTCTCGGAGAGAAGAGTGGAGCGGGTAGAAACTGCAGTGCGATGAGGGAGAGAATGAGCGTGTGTGTGTGGAACAGAGGGGAGGGAATGGAAAAAAAAAAAAAAAAATCAACCGACAGACGTGACTGGTACAGCCGTCTTCCGACTCTCCACCCTCCCTGACTCACACCGGTGGATGAATAACCAACACAGAAACAGACTGAAAGCGAAATAGAGAAACGAGATGTAGACTCTGAAAGCGAGAGCACGGCCTGACTTTCAGTACGACCCCTTTAGCTCTCCTCCCAACGACTGACTCTCCTGGCCACACCCTACACACACATAGGCATGGAAAGCTGGCTCTCAAATTGCCCCGTTTGTCCTCACTAGGGTGGGAAGATGAAGCGGGCGAGGAATCAATGGCACCCGCTCTGGTCAAGGCCAGCCATTGTTCTGTTATGGCACAGTTTGCTGAACGAGCCTCATAGTGTTCAAATCGGAAATTTGAAAAAGGGGAAAGAAAAAAGTGCTATTTGTTGAAAATATACATGAGGTTTAGTTTATTATATTTCATTAAAAGTGAAATGTTGATGCGATAAGGCCACAAATCATTAACAGAGTCTTAATCCAATTTGATTTATTGACTCATATTTATGCCAAATGATAAGCCTACCAATCATTAACATTATAGTCTTAATCCAATTTGATTTATTGACTCATATTTATGTCACCCTTGAATGTTCCGAAGTTGTCATGGAGAACATTTAACATCGTACGTTAACTCTAATGAAATGTCATATTAATTCACGTTTTAATTTTAGTGTAAGACCAAAAACATGATAAATCTGATTTGTAAATTAAAGAGGGAAGAGGACCATAAAAAAAATTATTTGTGTTTTGAGTGAGTGAAATGCAGTTCACAAGAAATAATAACTAGCATAATCATTGTTAGCATCTTTTCTCATTGTGTTGTAATAGGATGACTGAAAAATAACATCACTAAAGTCAATTTAGTTCATTGAGCGATTTCTCCACCTTTGGGTGCGCTCTACATTTTGGTTGGACTTTGCAACATTGCCAACACACACAAAACAAACAATGGCTTTGTCAATCAACACCATCTCCAAACGACCATGATGTTTACTCGAGGGATAGCAAGCTCAGACAAAAATGGGACTTGATGACAACATATCTCAGCTAGCTACCTGACTGCATATGACAAGAATGCCTCTTTACTTTAGCACCTCATTATTCCTCAAAGTAGTGATTTCCGAAGTCGGACTTTATCCCTGCCACACCCAAATATGAAGTACTCATGTCATATTAATAGCACTAGTGACATTCTCCAATTGTGACTTAAAATATTTTTTTTAAAGGGGAAAAAATAGACGCGGAGGAAGAGGAATTTCATTCTTAAGATTGACAAGCGCCACTTAGACGGGTCATTTGCGGGTGCGGAGAAAAAAAAACATGACTCGGCAAATGCTCCATAAAGTAACGAGTTTAAAATAATAAAATCAGCTGGACTGGACTAAAAGTGCCGAGGCAACCTGGTACACAGACCGACTGGGCTGGTTTGACTTGTCACTCAAGCCCCGTTGGGTTGCTGGTTTGCGGGTGGTGGTGGCAGCAGGAGTCGGGCGTCCCTCCTCCAAATACCACACAAAACACCTGACAACAAAATCATCATCCTCCCGCAGTGTAGTCGCTGTAAAATGATTGTCATCTCGCCCCGTGAGGCCAACGCCTTGTCAAAATTACGGCCTTAGAAACAAAGGTGTAATAGAGGAAACGCAAATGTCAATCATTGTGGTTTTGTTTAAAAGCTAGTTATGAAAGCGCAGGATTTAAATATTCAAGGTCTGATACCATTCAAGGTGTTTAAATATTCAATGTTTAATCCTTTTTTGTTTCAATTTAATGTCAGTTGTTTAAATTGAATGTGTCGGGTGACCAGTAAATTTCCACTGGCAGTGACAAACAGCATCAAGCTATCATAATTGATAGAAGTAGTATACTTAAATACTTAAAAAACTATTAAAGGTATGTTTCAATAAGTTTAATTGTGTTCAAAGCATGATTAATAACAAACCTAGTTTGCTGGCATAACTGGTTTTCAGACTTCCAGGAAAATAACTTCTATGTAGAGTACACCTCATCACTTTATTTTGTTTTGTTTGGCAACCAAAAATATTAGCTTAGCAATTAGCGTTGGCTTCATTTTGACTTCTTATCTGCCCTTAGTGAAAACGATGCTGTATCTTATTTGCTGCCACAAAAGCGATGATGAGTTTTGACAATTTTGATGCCAGCTAGCAAGCGCAGCTAGCATCTTGTGCCTCAATCTGAGTGCGTTCGTGGACCACATTATCTAGAATCACAAATCCGATCAAAAAAACGATCAATCGTTCATCACTACGCTCGAAATCTACAATGACCTTATTTAGTTAGCAGCCGCCGTCAGCCAGATAGGCCACAAAATGCTGACGCCAGTAAAATTCCTGTGACAAGATGTATTTCTGATATACGTTTGCGTGCAACAACATTTCGAAATCTTCTGTGATAGCAACGTATGACCTAATGTATAAATGTCATCATTGGGTGTGGAGTTCAAAAGTTTGACTTGCTGCCATGCGAGTAATTATCACAGTAATTGCTATAAGTTTGAAGCAAAACAACTCAATGATATTCAAACATTACGTGTGTGCAACTAACAAAAAGAACACGAGTGCAAACATATATAATCGACATTTAGAGTGCGGAGTCTGCCATTGCTGTCAGGGTCAAACTTGCTCTGTTGTAGAAGCACCGTGTGAAATATTTGCAGTGCGCTCAACATGGAATACATCCAAACCACACAAACAAATTAAAAAAATAAAAATTCAAGTGCATGCCAAAGCAACAGGAAGTGCGACATTTAAAAATAGGAAAAAAAATATGGATGAGTTACTCCTGACAAGAATTGTAAAATAACAGAAATTTTAGAAATATAAAAAGAAATATTACACTATATTATTTTAAAAAAATACTAGTAGTTCATAGTCCATGTTAGTCAAGACAGTGAACATTCGGAGTGAACTATAGGCTCACTAGCATATCGATTTCAAATACTCATGTATGTACAGAGTGAGAGCTCTCATGTTATTGTCACATTGTGCAGAATCTATGATGACGTGTTAAATTTTCAGAAAAAATTAGCAATGTTCCAGAAATAATGACAACCCATGTTTGATGTAGTGAAGTAATTATCCACCTCAGAACTGAATAAATCAAACCAATAGGGAGGACAAAACATGAAGGTGCAACCTGAGGCTAGCGGGGATGGAGCCAAAGTCAAAATGAGCAGTCACAAGCTGGTGTCATTCTACGCTCTTCACGACTCAATGTCAACATAACTTGCTCTGCCGCTTTGTCGGGAATAAAAAACTAACTTACCAAACACCCCTAGCTCATACCGCAGCTATGTAGCAAAACACAACATAAATACTGAAAGGTCATAATATAATCCCTTTGCAATGTCGGGATTATTTACGGTAAAAAATAAAATTCAGAGTATAATTGCATAAACAGGATGGAAGCTACTCTGTACTCAAGTAGTTTACTGTTACAGCGCCCCCTAATTTTATTGGAATGTCACATGACTAGCCTGAGGACAAGGTGCAGCTGCTTGAGACCCCCCCACATCGACCCACCTCGTTCAGAAATGGATGACCTTTCACCTTTACTGATCTCATTCTCCCAATGCCACACCTTCCCTCCCTCTTGCCTCCACAGGTTTCTCTCGCTTATGATTCACTTTTCTGGAACTTTCCACAAGACAACAAAAGCACACCGCTGCATCCTTACCAATGAGCTCATTAGCGATAGTGGAGAAACTGCATTTCAGCAGATGCCTATTACCAAACGGAAATGCTGACATGTGGAGGTGTGGCTACTACTCAAACATATTTTGATGATCTCACAGCATGTCTGTGTTGGAAAGGAGGACAAAGGTGAACTGCAATTTTAGAACCAGGTAAAGTAAATAGATTGCAATTTGTGTGAAAACACCCTTACACTTGTTACTGCAGGATATTTAAAAATGATTTTCAGGGATATTTTGTTTGAAAGCAGCACCTTGCTGCGTTTAGGGACTGTTGCCGTTACATAACACCTACGGGAATATTTTTGTTCATTTATTGATCCTGTCGAAATTTGCAAGGGACTCAATTGGCCCGAGTAAACGCGCTTTTCCAGGTCAGACTTCCTGTCACAGGAAGTGAAATAAAAGCCGCATTCACAGGTTTCTCCCAAAATATCACGTTCAAGCAGCCAATGTAGAACTGCAACAAATGACATCATCCTTGACAGCGCCTAAGTTTTAACCTGCAATCATGTTCATAAGTCTTAAATATATTATGCCAAGGTTACCTTTATAACTATTTGACAACAGAGATGCTAAACTCAATATGAAGAGTTTTAACCTTAACTCACCACTATTATTTACAGGATGTTTAGGCCTGCTACTTGTTTATGTCAATTTGAGAGTCCAACAACGTGACAGTTTGCTGTGTAAACTACATGCTTTGCATAATTAAACACCACGGGCAAAACACTATGCAAAACTTGAAAATCCCCCACCCCCACTTTTTTTATTTTTAAACTGAAAATTGCAAGGTTTGAAGTATTTCCAAACTGGGTGAGGAAATAGTATTTTAAGTTTATGAAGTAAGGGGGGGGGAATGACGTTGATATTGCAAAAGACTAAATCCCATACCGTACTTATTCTCAACAACTCATTTGTTCGATGACGTTCCTATTTATTTTAAAATAGAGGTTAACCAAAAATATTTGTCCATTAAAAGAAAAAAGAAAAAGGCCATTTTTAATTGTTGGTACTTTAGCAAGGAACTTGAAGTTTGCCTTGGCAGGGGCAGTCCCCATGCACTCGTGGAATGTTAGAGAATCACTGCCTACAGGTCAGTTGTATTTAACTTTAACGATCTTGCATTAATCGATTAAGAGCCGTGTGTTTTCCGAATGCTTTTTGATGGTTTAACAACAACCCTAACTTAGTACTACCCAAACGTGCACGCACACGCAATGGATATGCATGCAACTTCAATCAAGTGCCAAAATGAAGAGGGCGTGTGTCAATAATGTCGCTGTGAGCAGTTCCGACGACGGGCAAATGGTATAGAGCACAATCGGTGTCGGAAATTATAGCCGCAAAAAACAAATAAATAATCATAAAACGCATACAAATAGAAAATGTAAACCGACCGGCTTTATAATTGATGGAGATGTAGTTGCACTCAACTCGATAAGTTGACATGTAGGAACATTTTTCATGGCATGTTAAGTTACTTACTCACTCACTCCCTTTTTTGGGGGGGGGCAGAGGATCGAATCAAGCCAGCGGAGATGGTCAAAACGAGACGGCTAAAGTGGCCCGACGCGTGCGTCTAGTTGCCTCAACCTGTTCATTTCCGCATCAAACTTTGAAGCAGAGCACGGCAAAATGCCTTTGAGACAGGAAAGGTGGAGTCAAACTCCCTGGCGCGCTTTGTAAATCGTCTCATTTGCACGTCATCAAGTGAAAATGCCGCAAAAAAGTCGCAATTCTGAAATAATGATTGCACGCTTGGTAAGACAATTTAGAATTAGTAGAAAAAAAAGAATGATAGGTAATCATGCTTGAAATAAACAAGCCAGGGTTTCCAGTTGTGACAAAGATATGGACTAATATGTCTATTATAAGTTTTAAAAAACGTCAGTGACATCATAAAAAAAATTACTCCATATCTAGTTCATAGACATTTGTTTGTGTACTGCTGCACCCAAGCAGTCTCAAATCACAACTGGGTTATTGTTATCTTTGTGTTGTTATTCGATTGATTCTGAAAGTATGAATGGTAAGTACAAGAATGTTTGAATGATTCTTTCATCATCAGAACATTACTTTTATCATGTTTTAAAAACTGCTAAGGATAGCAAGATAAAACCGGTTTTGCTTGAAAACTTGAATCTTCGAAAGTTTCCACTGCAGTGGTCTTACCATGCCATTGTTATCATTACAACACAATCAGCGTTTTGTACTTTGTAAAACGTGATTTCCGTGCTGATAATATTGACCGGAAAGGAGAATGTGTTTTGATTGTGTTCGAGTCTTTGAGTCTGAGCCCCTCTGGTGCCATCCAAGTCTTCAAAAGCGAGACAAGGGTCATCGCCCTGCGGGGCCGGTTCACCTTTCGTAATAATCTTAGAAACTGATCCGAGTCGTACTTGTCTGTCAAACAACGGCTCCGCCGGATGTTTAACAAAGGTGCTCTGTAGAATCCACGCTTTCGCTCCACATGCTTGTCATAGTTAAGAGTTTAGGTCAAAGCAGCTGCTGCCTTTCTTGTTCATGACACCCCGTTCCTGGAAGGGACAAGTAAAGTTGAAGTTCAACTACAGCATGTCAGCAATGTGGACGAACCATAGACCATTAACCATTAACCACCTTCAACATCCGCCTGACAGTTGAGGCTTGACTGGTTCCCACTTTTGTGTGTCACAATTGTGTTGACACCAACATCTGGCATGAGACAGCGGCAGGCATATAGGCAAAGTCATGCAGCCACATTTTGCAGCGACAGCTTTTTAAATGATCTCATAATTATTTTAATTGGCCTTTTTGAAGCTGACTTATGATTGAAGTAAACAAGGTGGTGCAATGTTCGCATTCCTAGAGTAGAACACATTTCTTTAGAGGATATGCATAACAATAATTATACAACTACTGTCACTCCATACGTACTTTAATAGTTTGCTTATGTTGTCATCAATTGCTCCTTTATTTTAAGATTATTCCTAAGTAAAAACATCTAAAGTAATCATATCCATATGTCTTTCAAATCATCTTTCCCTATTGAAATAAATGCAAATGACATTAATCTTTTTTTTTTTTTTTTTTGCAGCGCCAGCTATACCTGAAATAATTTAAAAGACAGGAGGACCCCAAGTGGCCAATTGGAGTTACTACAACTTGTATTGCTTTCTGGGTTGGAAAATTCCCTATAAAAAACCCAAGTGACAAAAGTACTCACATTGTGGTATGTGCACATATATAGGAGATAAATATACGTGTGTTAAAAGGAGATTCTTACAACGATGTGATTTGACCCCTGAACCCAAAACTTTTAAATTTGCTTTGTTGCAATTTTTCCTAATTTGACACAACAACAAAAATTAACAAAAAGTTACCCTGTTGAGTAACGTTGTGATTTTAGCTATCAAAACCAAAACAAACCAACAAAAAAATTCCCTTTGTAATTTCCCCAACCTACAACTTCTGAATGAAGTTTCACGAGGGCGTTTCTTTTGGTGACTCAAATCCTCGACATGTATAAAGCGTGTCTTGTGGGTTGTCGGTCTGAATACAAACTAGTGAAACTGATACTGATCACTTTTAAAGGGCCCGGGAACACCTTGGGGCCTTGTAGGGATAACCTAACCACATCACTCTGATCCTATCATGAACCTTTGACTGAAGCACATTTTATTCCATGACAACATTTAAAGGATTTAAATGATACGTTGTCATAAAAGAGCAGCCCGCTCTGCCAAATATTCGGACATATTTGCGGCACTGTTGTGCTCCCCGCTCTGTACTTGTGGTGGATAGACGTGGCCCACTCTACCGGAGGGGGGGGGGCGGGCTTCTACGTGCTGGTCGCGAGAGGAAAAGTAAAGGGAAAAGAAAGAGGAAGGATTGAAAGAAGTCTTTTCCCAGCGTTCACACATATGTAGGCACAGAAGACAAAGTCAGGATGTGACATCATCTGCAGGAAGGGAAACCAAAAGAGTAGTTCAGCTTTTTTCTTGACTTGTGCGTTGTTGTGGAGCCAAGTTGAACGTCTGTTTGAGACAGGGAGAGAGAGCGAGAGAGAGCAAGAGAGGGAGGAGAAAGGGGTAAAGCAGCTGGAGCTGTCCTCCAAAATACACTCCGGCCTCTCCCAAAGCTTTCGTCAACATTGTGGAGCTTCCATTGTTGCACAGCAAGCAGGTACAACTTTTTCTTATTCTGTCCTATTTGTGAACTTATCTTTAACGCCACCAAGCTCGTATTCCGATTTAGACCAGGCAGGGTTTTTTTTTTAGCTTGTGGGGTCAAACACAAGGGAGGTATGCGTATACGTCAGATGAGTGCAGGATCAGACATGCTTGAAGCTATGAGGGAGGGGAGGGGGGGTGAAGCCCACAAGGATTTATCTTTTGTGGTACTAAAGGGTGTCCGTGTTTATTAAGTCTTGCTCGGAAACTCTTTTGTTGTGGCGCTGTCTCATGACCACGTATTCACGCACCCCCACCGAAGAGGAAGAAAAATGATCTCTTTTGCAGATCACTAAAATCATTATGTCATCTTTTTCCCATCATTTTTTTTTGGGGGGGGGGGGTCTTAAATGTTTTATCAATCAGCAATGGATATACTGTCACATTTAGACACTCTTGTGAAGTAAAAAAAAAAAAACATGACGAATTGTGTAGAGTCACTTTACACACAATTGTTGATGATAGTGTCACGTTGCATCCAAGGTCAATAGAGGTCGAATCTAATTAGAAACTGTAAAGAGCACAAGACCTGGAAATTCGCATAATCCAAATATCAAATCATAATAATCAAATGTTTATTCGTCAGCTTGGTTAATGATTAACATTTATCATGGCATGCCTCACCTCATTCACTCTAACACTTTCCACCACTGATATTACGTGAAATTCAAAATGTTTATTCTTCACAGTGAACCCCCAAGGATCTGGAGCCAGTCTTGACCAGGTTCTTGTGACCCTATCCGGGCCACCCCGCCATCTTCAAGGCAATTAAACTCCAGAGAGTACAAACTGCTCATCTGTGGGGAGGAACAGTTAAGGACATGGCTTTGTGTTTGGGTCAGGTGTTCAGCAAAGACAAAACGTTCCGACCTAGGAAACGCTTCGAACCCGGCACACAACGGTTTGAACTGTACAAAAAGGCCCAGGCCTCGCTCAAGTCCGGCCTTGACCTGAGGAAGGTGGTGCAGCTGCCCGAGGGCGAGAGCCTCAATGACTGGGTCGCAATGCACGTGGTGGATTTCTTTAACAGAATCAACCTGATCTACGGAACGGTCAGCGAGTACTGCACCGAACGTACCTGTCCCATCATGTCCGGGGGGCTCAGGTACGAGTACAGGTGGCAGGACGGCGACGACTACAGGAAGCCCACCAAGCTGCCTGCTCTCAAGTACATGAACCTGATGATGGACTGGATCGAGTCGCTGATCAACGATGAAGATATCTTCCCCACCAGAGTAGGTGCGTGTGGTTCATGAAGCTTCATTAATGTGCTACTGATTCAAACGGGGTTAATTAAACCATAAGGCTGACATTTAGATGCAATCATGTTTTCTCGCATTAACAGACTTGATAATTACCATATTGGAGGTTGTCATGATGAAATTGTATCCATCTATTTTTTGCAGGTGTTCCTTTCCCCAAGAATTTCCAGCAGGTGTGCAAGAAGATCCTGAGTCGGCTCTTCAGAGTGTTTGTGCATGTTTACATCCATCACTTTGACAGTATATGCAGCATGGGTGCAGAGGCCCACATCAATACCTGCTACAAGCACTACTACTACTTCATCTCGGAGTTCAACCTCATCGACCACTCTGAACTTGAGCCCCTGGTGAGACATGAGCATTTTTTTGGAATGTAATTTGATGAGCTCACGGTTTTTAATGTGATCTGTTTTGTTGTCCTACAGAAAGAGATGACTGAGAAGATTTGCAATTGAACTACAAAGATGAAGACTAATGCTCACCTTCAATGAACTTTAAACTAAGAACATGTTACAATGTGAGCGGTGTGAGTGTCACTGTGAATTTTTTACAAGCCAGCCACAATTTTTTCAGGTGGTGTCAAGATGTGGATTACTTATGGGAACAATGGTGCTGGTTTTTATGCTTGTGGCTTTCCTCCTGTGCATGTATTTATGCTTGGCCTTTTTTAAGCTATTTTGAGCTTTTTTTGACGTTTATTTAAGCTTGTTAATATTTTTTTGCTGTCTTTCCTCCAGTGCATGTATTTATGCTTGTCCTTTTATAAGTTGAGCTTTTTTTTTTTACTTTTATTGAGTAAATAATTTTTACTCACTCTGAAGAAGGGTCAAACTCAAAGGGAAAGAATAAATCAAAATTAATGGACATTATCTGCTGTTTGTTACCTAAAGCAGTGGTCCCCAACCTTTTTTGCGTCACGGAAATATTTTCGCGGACCAGCCTTTATAGAAATAAATAATACATTTATATAAATAAATAATACATTTATAATAACTATATAAATATGATGAAATAAAATGAAACGACTGGCATAAAAAGTATAAACGATATACATTTTTTATTATTTATTCATTTGTTTATTTATTTTTAACTATTGTTTATTAAATTCTATTAATCAACCGGTCCCATCTTGGCGTAATCGAAGACAATGACACCCGAAGTGGGGAGGTGAAACATGGATAAAAAAAGATTTTGCATAAAGAAAGAAATATGTCTTCAAACTTCACCAATATCAAAACAAAATCCTTATAATGTTAAGAGGCGTGCCAAATTACGTCACTGGCGTTTTCTAGCCAACGAATGGGAGAAGAGAAAACACGGAGGTGGGCGTGGCCATTGTTTCATACGGGTTTTCCCGCTTGACGCGTCAGTGGTCGACTTGGCTGGTGGCTTTCAGCTCGCGATGAGACCTTACATCAGCTCTCGAAGGCTCTGACCAACGGGGACTCGGACAGTTCGGAGAACGTTCAGGTTAAAAACCATTTATGTCCAATGTTTGCTTGAACGCTACCGGCTTTAATTTTTGAGTCAATAGGGGCTGCATGAATATCTCTCGGTTTCTACAGGTTTATGCTAGGCTAGCCAGCTAGCCATGACTAGCGCAGAAAACATGTCGTTCGTGTGTCCTTTTTAATACATAACCACTTTTCGGTACTTTTACCAAGCTAGTTTTGGGAAGATATTAGTTTACTGCTGTGCTTATATTTGACTGCCAAAGTCAAATATAAGTAAAAACGTAGGTACTAACGTTGACGTTGGCTTGTCTGTCAATGACGTCACGACCTGATTCGGATTTGCTACCGTAAATTGATACTGCGTACTGATGTATCCTCGTAAGCTCATTTATTTATATAGCGCTTCTCTCAAACAACTTTAAAAGTCAAATACTTGATTAAAATGCAAAATAAAATAGACAGAACAAAAAGTTAATGTTTGTTTCTTTTACAGCAGAACGCCACCTTTAGCATTTAACCATATAGTTTTCAAGTGAGACTACACTTCTGACTTATCATTAATACAATTAGTTACTATTGAACGATTGTATATGTGTAACCAAAGATATAAGAGTTGACATGATGTTCTTTGCCTGACATGAGCTTGCTTATCTTGTTTTTACATCTGCGTAACTAAATATTTGTCATGTTCCTTCAGATGGCAGCGATGGTGAGGCACAACACAATGACGGAGTTTCAAGTCTTTCAACACTCGCTCCAGGTATGATCAGTCACTGTGGATGTAGAACATCCGCTTATCAGTTTGACTTATTCGCCTTATCTACGTTTACACACGGACGTCATTTACTATGACTGGATGTGTAGATACATTTTCCGGTAATAGCCGATAACGTTGGCATGTTGAGCTACTGTTCTGGCTGGTTGCCATAGAGGAGGGGTGGATTCAAAGCAATTAGAAATTAAAAATGAAATATTGATGTAGAAAACCATGCATTTCCTCTTTGACTTAGTAGAATCAGAATTTGATTTTACACCACTCTAACATGTTTCCTCTTGGTTCCTGTCTGTTCCAGGGTAACTCCCTGGCCCTGGGCCAAGTAGGGCAGTATTATGGGGAACATCATCAGCAGAAGCAGCCAAATGGGATCGTTTCAGATGACAGGCAGCACACGGCTCAAGTCCCTGCAGGTACTGCAGCGCTATCTTTTGTGTTTCAAATGTCTTCATTTGTTCTTGTCCTCGTGTGCTGCATCAGAAGCTGAGAAAAGCCAGCCTTTGAACATCCCAGACGCAGCCAAACGAAAGAAGAAGAAAAGGTCAAGTGCGACTAACAGCTCCACTGGAACCTTTGATGGTAATAATTGAGCAGAATTTGAGTCGGACTCAAATGTGATATGTACTGTCTTTATTTATTTTAGACGTCTACAAGCTGACAGATGAGGTGCTTGGCCAAGGGGCCTTTGCCAAAGTCCAAGGATGCATCAGTCTGCAGAATGGGCAGGAGTATGCAGTAAAGGTGACAAATTTACTAGTAACTAGTCCCTCATGCACTTCAAACGAATCGTTAACACTTCTTGTGGGAAAGACACAAAAGGTTGTTTGTGTAATTTTGAGATCGGTGTTGAAATCTTTCAAGGCTGATTGTGTCTCGAAGTGAACCGGGAAGATATTCACGTAACTGTTTTGGTCCGTCACACAGATCATCGAAAAGAGCGCGGGTCACAGCCGCAGCCGAGTCTTCCGGGAAGTGGAGACGCTTTACCAGTGTCAAGGAAACAAGTGAGGAAATTTACGTCATGTTTAAAAAACATTCCACCGCAATTAAGACTAAATCCTATATTGTCTCAGGAACATTTTGGAACTGATCGAGTTCTTTGAAGACAACGCCTGCTTTTATTTGGTGTTTGAAAAGTTACGAGGAGGTGAGCCGAAATGGTGACACGCTCTGCGACGCACACCCTCACTAAATGATTATTTGCTTTTCCCAGGTTCCATTCTTACGCACATCCAGAACCGGAAGCACTTTGATGAGCTGGAGGCCAGCAAGGTGGTCCGTGACATCGCTCATGCGCTTGACTTCCTTCACATCAAGGGTAAAGTCACCTTCTTGTCCAATCTAACCGCATTTACATCCTGACCTTTCCGGGTTGTCATGGTAACAGTTTGTTGTCCTCGCAGGTATCGCTCACAGAGACCTCAAACTGGAAAACGTCCTTTGTGAATGCATCGATCAAGTACGGCCTGCTTTCAAATATCAAAAAGGGTCTTAATGTTTTGAGCCATGACTTACCCCAAATAAGAAACCTTCTAACCTTGAGGAACCCTCCATGTGTCTCTCTTCAGGTGTCACCGGTTAAGATCTGTGACTTTGACCTGGGAAGCGGCGTGCAGCTCAGCAGCGCCTGCACACCCATTACCACTCCAGAACTCACCACGCCCGTAAGTTGTAGTTCCTGATGAGAGCTGATAAAGTATAAAAAAAAATAAATCTAGATTTATTGTGACAGGCAGGGCAATTAAATGTAACTCCACTAAGTGGCAGCAGGTACAGTTAACCTGTTGAGAATCAGAACAGTTTGTGTTCATTTATGTTCAATGTAGGTTGAGAAATACTGCTTGCAATCACGTCTGTTTGTTTTGGGGGGGGCTTTTTAGTGTGGCTCGGCAGAATACATGGCTCCAGAAGTGGTGGAGGTGTTCACCGACGAGGCGTCCTTCTACGACAAACGCTGCGACCTGTGGAGCCTAGGGGTCATTCTCTACATCCTGTTAAGTGGCAGCCCCCCCTTCACGGGCCACTGTGGCAGCGACTGTGGGTGGGACCGTGGGGAAACGTGCCGCACGTGCCAGGTACATTTTCCCAACATGTTGTTTGCCTCAAAGCAAAGTTGCCTGTGTGTTGCCCGCATGTTGTCACAAGGAGGTCTAAAAATTAGATCGCTATTGCAGCAGGAACATGGCGATTGCTTGCGGAGAATGTCACCTCTGTTCTAAAATTCATGAAGCATGTCTAATTACGAGCCCATGTCACGTTCCACCCCCAGAGTCACCTGTTTGAAAGCATCCAGCAGGGCAAATACGAGTTTCCCGATAAGGACTGGGCTCACATCACCGACTCCGCCAAGGATCTTATCAGCAAGTTGCTGGTACGAGACGCCACGCTGCGCCTCAGCGCTGCGCAGGTCCTCAAGCATCCGTGGGTGCAGGGGGTTGGTATTTATTTTTTAAGATTTTTTTTTGGGGGGGAGGCCTACATTTCATATGCATCTCTTCACCTTTCATTGTACAGAATGCACCAGAGAGAGGTCTTCCAACCCCTCACGCCCTACAGAGGTAAGACGAAAAATCGGCAAACAGTCAAAAAGATGCGCGAGAGTGGTGAGAATTTTTTAAGATAATAGCAGAAGAACAAAAAGCCACAATTTCTCACCACCCCATAAGAAGATTGTACTTGCCTACAGATTCCTCACGATGGCAGCTACTCCCGTCACTTTAACACTGGCACTAAGATGGCGCCAAAGCAATACACCTTTGGCTTGAGCACGCTAAACAACAAATTTGAAAACCCAGTGCATGTACAAAACTACACACTCTAAAAATCTGGGCTATCTTGAGCCTTTTATGTCGACCTTGTAGGAACAGCAGCACCAAAGACCTGAGCCAGTTTGCGGCCGAAGCCATCGCCTTCAACCGGCAGCTGTCGCAGCACGACGAGCAGCAGCATCAGGAGGAGGGCGAAGAGGAAGAGGTGTGCCCCATGTTTTGCTCCATGAGGCTCTCTCCACCATCCAACTCCAGACTGGCTCGCAGGAGGGCACAGTCCAATGCCATGCGCAGCCAAGACGGCACGGCTGAGCTCACCACCTGAATCTGCCCTCTTACTTTTATGTGTATATGTGTTAATGGGTCAACCTATCATAGATTTTAAACTTATTATTTTTTTTAAACAAGATTTCAGTAGGTCATTATTTTTGTATTTATTGCAGTAAAAATAACATATTTTTATATGATATCTTTTTGCTTTAATGAAACCTGTCAGTGTTTGTGAACAAGAATGTCTGGACGTGGACTAAATGCTCGTGATTTACATTCTAGTTCTTTAAAGTGAACTGAATCTTTAGAACCAGTTGACTCAAAAGAATCGTTCAACGAATCGTCACAAATTCTTCACAGTCGGAAGATTTAAAAAAAAAAAAGTCAAATGCATTTAGTAGAGTTGGCTCGTAAGTGAACGATTCGTTCAAAACAATGAATCTTCAGTGAACGAATCACTTTCTAAAGTGATTCTTCTTTCGGTTCATATGACTTTCAACCGGTAGGTGTCAGTAATGCGCATTGAAGCAACAACAAACAAAATTGAACTGAATTGAACAAAACAAAGAAAATGACGTAACTTCCTGTTCATGAAGGAGTAGTTAATTAGTGATGTGCATTCCAGTTCTTTTAGGTGAACGAATCTTTAGAATCAGGTTCACTCAAACGAATCGTTCAACGAATCCCCCGGGACGGGAAATTACGTCTCTGATTCGCAAAGTCCCTCCTCCATCTAACCTTCGCTGAGTCCACGGGAGCACTGCAACGGCCGCAGAATTTTTGCAAGAACAGTTTATTTTAGGATGACCTATCGATACAAATATTTTCATTTGATTGAAGGCAATGGTGTTAACCACTCGACCAGAGCCTGCTCGGAAACAAAAGGAGATTTGGTCATATTGATAGGGTATCCATCCAAACATGTTCGGTGTTCAAAGTTTCAACGGATAGTCCGAAGCAACCCTTTCCACAGTAGTCACCATGACTACTAGTGTGCCAAGCGCCGTTGGACGATCAGGAGAAGAAGATTTAATTGACGGATGTGACGTCAGGACTTTAAGTAAATTGATGGCAGGTGTGCTCAAGAGGAGTTATCATATGCAGGTGCCACCGAGCGCGTGGCATTTTCTCAGGTAAGGGAGCAAATGTTTGTCGTATCTTGCCGTCTCTCACGACGGACGCCATGTGTGTTTGTTGGAGGATTTTCACACGGCGACTGTAGGCGTCGAAGTTAACTGGAGACCGCAAGGAGAGTTTTCACATAGGCCCCAAAATGTGTGGTTGTTGCCTTTTCTCACAAACCTTTTTTATTTTGTTTGTCGCAGGATTGTCGTACTCTCGTGACTCGGCAGCGTCACGTCCACCGCAACGGTGGGCCTGGAGGTAAATTGTAGGCCGCAGGCAATTTAGCTTGTTTGTTTGTAGAAGGTTCGTAAATGACGCCGCCGTTAAGCGCGTGTTTGTCTGACTATAGGAAATGTTAGTTCGACTCTAGTCAACTAAACCATTTTTTAAATTATTTTATATTATGCGTGTGCCATTTCCGTGTTATGCAAACTGATAAATGTAACGAATGTTACATCATGTCCAAATCAGACCAAATCCATTCAAAGATGGCGCCCGTCCGCTCTCGTTCCGTTACGCAACAAACATTTGCGCGGGTTATTTTCTCCCGTTTTGGACGCCGCCAACCTGGATCATCTATCCAATGTGAGGTGACTTGATGAATAATGAAATGAAAATATGAATTATAATTATGATAATTTACTACATTATAATGTTTTTTCAACTGCAAAACTTTACTATGTATAAAATTAAAATATCTATTTTTGTTGCAATAATTTCTGTTTGTCTTTTGTAGCACTAGAAAAGGCTGCCCAGCCAGCATCCTTCTATACAAAGCAAGCAGGAGGCTCTTGAGGAGCTATTTCAGTGATGCTGAGGACAGAGGAAGAGTAGTCCTAAATTAGGTGAAAACCTGTTTTTGTCAAGTTTAGGCTTCCCAACACACAATGGTTGTCGAGCTTTAGCTTCGCAGCACACAATTAATGACTGTCTGTGTGTTATTGTAGGCTGCAAGAGGAGCCGAATGGGAAAAGTAAAATTCCATATGAAAAGGCACAATGGCCTATCCAAAGGCGCAATGGCCTAGCCAAAGGAGCCATGGCCTAGCCAAAGGAGCCATGGCCTATCCAAAGGAGCCATGGCCTATCCAAAGGAGCCATGGCCTATCCAAAGGAGCCATGGCCTATCCAAAGGAGCCATGGCCTATCCAAAGGAGCCATGGCCTATCCAAAGGAGCCGTGGCCTATCCAAAGGAGCCATGGCCTATCCAAAGGAGCAATGGCCATATCCAAAGGAGCAATGGCCATATCCAAAGGAGCAATGGCCATATGCAAAGGAGCAATGGCCATATGCAAAGGAGCAATGGCCATATAAAGTCAAGAATCAAGCAGCACGCTGCAAAAGTCGACGTGTGCTGATCATGTGCCCAGGAGGGGGCAGTGTGGTTGCCTTTGGTTATGGGTGCACGACGGAAAGGTTACATGCAGGTGTGGACGGTGTTTGGGGCTCCGATGGTTGGTCTTGCTTTAGAGGTGCGCTGTGGTTGTGGCTTGTCTGGATCCAGCGTTGTCTTGTGCTTGGTTGCCATTGACGGCTCACTTGGGGGAGGACGTGGTTCCGTGGATAGACACAAAACTGAACTTTGACGTGGAGCTGAATGTCCAATTGTGCCATATGACTTGTACCATTTTGTATCTTTTTCTAACCTGCCACTGTCGTAGTTGCTGCGTTCTTTGTTCTTTCCCCTCGGTGTAGGGTGGCGTTGGAGCGAGCCGATCCCGAATGCCCAATTTTGCAATTTGACTTGTGACATTTTCTTTTTCTAACCTACCACTGTTGCACTTCCTCTAACCCTAACCTACCACTGTGGTACTTGCGTTCTTTGTTCTCCCCTAGGTGTTGGAGCGAGACAGTCACATTGTGTCTTTTTCTAACCTAGCGCTGTCGTGCTTGATCGAAGCCTAACGTACCACTGTGCGTCCTTTGTTCTCCAGGTGTAGGGGGCAGTGTTGGGGCGAGCCGGTCCATGATAAAGACCTAATGATGCGAGCAGCGCCCAACTCATTGCATGTTCTGCTTTTTGCAGGCCGGACGCAAAAGGGGGCTGCATGGCCCGATTCGACCCGGTGACGGTCACCAAGAGTACCTAACCGCTGTGATCAAGTAAGCAAGTGACCTACAACTTGGGGTGCTCTTTGAGTCTCTAATATTTGTTTGTTTGTGCAGATGGCGACCGGGACGCGACACGATCTGCTCCGAGGTGGACGGACCGCTGTGGCATCGCTCTGAAGTAGCAGAGTTCTGAGGGAGACCCGCTTCCCTGGAGGCGTTGACCTGCGCAGCTTCAGCATGTGAAATAGATTTTAATTTTTTTTTTGGATTCACACCAGCGGTGTCCAAATGTCTGTTTGAGGGCTGCATACTGAATCAAATTGAGAATCCTTTGACACTAATTCATTAAGTCAATCACAAAATGTTGCCATTCATATTTTGTGCTACAAAGCAGTGTTGCGTTCATTCGTGTGGTGTGTTGATCAAGTTGGCCCGAGGCTACCATTTGGACACCAATGGTGATGTGTGTAGGGCTGCACGTGTATTGGAAAACTGCCATATGTTGGTCTAGGTTATTGACATGCACTTCAAGATAGCAAAGATTTGTTTTTTCATATCTCAAATGAAACATGTCTTCTTGCCTAACTATTTGTAATGAGTTAAGACGATAAGTCACTGATGTAAGTTAAAGTTAACTAATCTGATCTCATTGCGATCAAATAGTTAACCTCCATCCAAGAATTTTGCACAACTTGCCTCAATGCAGTGGTCTGGCCCAATACTGCCATATCATTGATTTTCCAAAATGTTGTGCAGCCCTCATTGAGTGCCAAACGCGCAGCGACGGCAAGCGCAAGCGACCGCGCAAGCCACCGCGCAAGCCACCGCGCAAGCCACCGCGCAAGCCACCGCGCAGCGACGGCAGGCGCAAGCGACCGCGCAGCGACAGCAAGCGCAAGCGACTGCGCAGCGACGGCAAGCGACTGCAAGCGACCGCGCAAGCGACGGCTAGCGCAAGCGACGGCTAGCGCAAGCGACGGCTAGCGCAAGCGACGGCTAGCGCAAGCGACGGCTAGCGCAAGCGACCGCGCAGCGAGACCTTTGTGCTTGTCTTGCAAGGTGGAAGAGACGATGTATGAAACGAAGAGCCGGTGGACGGAGGCCACCAGACTCGGGATTGGTGAGCGGGTTGCAAAGGAACGAATCACCCAAAGAAAGCAGTCGCCAAGTGTTGAAGAGGAGACTGATGCATGACTGGCCAAGGCTGGCCAGAGGCGGTGACATGGCAATCCAATCGGCAAGCGTAGTGGACACACTTGTTGGTTTTAATTTGATTTCCTTATTTTTCTGCCTTTCAGCTGGCAGCGGATGGGGCGAGCGTCAGCCTGCACCCAGAGGGACTGGGCTGCCCCCGCAAGACCAGGGAGGGGGCAGGTAATGAGTACGTTGACAGAAGTGAACCGCATGCACCTGAGTGCTAGTGGAAATTTTCCCCTTGCTGAAACCACCACAATATGTCTGCCTTTCAGGATTGCTGGGGCAGTGGATCGGACGAGTGCCTGCACAGAGAGGGACTGGACAGGACCACGAGACCAGAGGGTAATAAAAAACTTTATTTGTAGAGCACCTTTCATACAAGAAATGCAGCTCAAAGCACTTTACAACAAAGAAAGAAATTATAAGCATTGAATTCTTCATATAGGAACAGACAAAAAGAAAACAAAAACATTCATGTATGCATACGCAATTAATAAAGGGAGCTTAAAATGGGAGCAAGCTTTAATAGACAGGTGATGAGTACGTCCACAGAAGTGAACCGCATGCAACAGAGTGCCGTTTTTCTTTTTGCAGTGGCACGAGGCGGAGGATGAGTCCAAACGTCGAATACCGGCCGGGCGGGGAGGAGCCAACCATCGGCCGACCTTCGCCCGTGATGAGCGGCCGACACGAGACGGACGGGTGCGGATGCGGCGAGGGCAAAGCGCCCAGCCAGCATTTAAGGAGAGTATGACGTCGTTTTTCCTTTTGTGCTTTCTTTCTTTCCCTCCCTCCCTCCACTTTTTCACTGGGTGTGCACACTGGCTGTCTGCATGATGCCTCTTTCTTTCTCTCTCAGCGCTGCGTCATTTTGCAATATTGTTTTACTGTTGTTTTTTTAAATCATGAAATGAAGTGTTTGTACTGTAATTGTGTGTCTGTGTACCACTGAACTGCAATTAAACTGAACTGAATTCAAATGGTCCATTTTAAACATTGGCATTGGCAGTCTATCGTGCATACAAACTGGAATCATTTGAGACATTCTCAATGACAAGACAATTGTAAAGTTAGGCTGAAACAAAATTGACTTGTTAAATATGCAGTGTCAGGCTTTTTATTTACTTTTTTAACTACACAAAGAAAAGCTGTATGCATTCTAAATTGTTGACAAAAGCCAAGTAGCCAGACACCCATAGATGCAAACGACAAGCGTACAAACGGTGTCCGTTGCGATCAATAAGTCATCTTTGGCAACCCTGCTTTAAAATGGCCACCGAACTCAGAATCTTGCAGAATGTTGGTACATTTTTCTGTACGAATAAAAGCTGTTATTTTAATGTAGTCGGAGCCGTTTTTTGGTTTGTTTTGAATCGTCATGCATCATGTGGGCATTCTTGTGAATAAAATCAACAGTGGTGTGTTTGCTTCCTGTTGGTGGTCTTGTAAATAAAGTCAACTTTGGTGTCAGTCATCATTCGCGATGTGGCTCAATCGATGTTGCTTCTCTTGAATGTGAAACTTATTGCATGTTTTGTTACAGGGCTTGATGTCTTCATTGGCTGTCTGACTACAAAAAAGGCCGTTGCTGTACAGTCCAGGTTGCTGCTAAAGTCAATTGAATTTATAAACATAGCGTGTAACTTCCGGGACTTTAGCTTTCAATTCAAAGCAGAGTTTTGTAACTACACGGCCAGCCTCGGCACATGTACTGGGTGGTAGCACCCAGTTCAGAGTAAAGGCCAGAGTGGTCTTATTCATACCGGCATCCTTATAAAATTGACCATATCAGAAAGGCTAGATGAATTCCAAGTGCTGCCACCGAGTAGCAGCATATTTGCCTCAACCTGTCTGATGCTGGCTCAATGCGATGCACCTTTCGTTGTTTTGCCCAAAACAACCTAAGAAATGAAGTACTGGCAATGTGCATGTGTGTTTAAAGTACACAACACTCATTTGCATGATAGACCACATGCTAGATATTTGCCTCAACCCGTCTGATGCTCTATGTAACTCTACGTGATCATTTTTAACAATTTTAATCATTTTAATTAAGTACATTACAAATGGTTGGGTGGCGGGTCAGAGCTTGCTTTGACAAAGGAAGTGTAAGGCGCTCCTTCCCTCCGCTAGCCTATGGGAGGTCCTTGGGCTAGACTGAGTACCCATTTAGCCCCCCCTTGTCAGGGTCACGATGAAGCCACGGGAAGCAGGTGGTGGATGAAATTTGAAGGCAGCCAGAGAGTATCTTTGTTACTGGTTTTGGACTTCGTCGTGCTGAGCAGAGGATACTCTTAGGTACAATGGTCAGGACAGCCGCCCAGTATGGGCACTGCTCGGACAGAAAGCAATTGCAACCTACTGTCTGCAAAATTGCAAAGAAAGCCATGGAAAGACATTCAATTCTTTGGATGACAGAAGAATGGAGGGCCGTGGCCGTCAATGCCTTTTCCAGGCAAGACACCTGATGACAAATGATAGGCGCCCCAATTAGACAGCTGGGTCAATGTGACCCGTCTTTTGCGGTTTGTTCTGCCCAGAGCAACCTAACAAATACACATAAGCACTGCCGCCATCTCGACAATGTGCATGTCTCTCAAAAGTACAAAGCAAACAAGTTCATTTGTATAATACACTTCTAAACCACACGCTAAAATAATTCATGTGATGCAGAAAGTCTTCTGTAGCTTGCTATGATTTGCCAATTTGAGCAATGACGTATCCGGACCCGAGGCTGGGGGTTGCCCGTCCATGTGCCTAATCGCTCGGGCATTGATACATCAGCAATGCTTCTTTCTAGGTCTCCTCATGTCCTCAGCATTGCAAACCTTTGTGCCGGTACACCATATGAAGTAAATGACGGAATGTTTTTTTTTATTATTATTATTATCACACCTCCTCTAATGTGTATCAAGCATACCAGATCGTGTTTTAGAACAGCCTAGAATAGTAAATTAGAAAAAGTTAAAAAAAAAAAAAAAACTTGTAAAGTCCTAAAAAGTTATTAATTCACTTATTAATCGCTGAAAGTACAGGTAAGCGTCTGCCTATCCGTAGGCATCGCAATGTAGCGAATACCGCAGGGCGGCATATGCAGTAGGGAGCGCAGGCGGCAGAGAGCGCAGGCGGCATGGTGGGCAGAGAGCGCAGGCGGCATGGAGCGCAGGCGGCATGGAGCGCAGGCGGCGCAGGCGGCGCAGGCGGCGCAAGCAGCAAGGGTGGGGAATCGAACCCTGGATCTCAGGTGTTCAAGCGCAGCGACGGAGCCACTCGCCAAGCGTGGCGAGCTCGGCAGTCACCCCGCTTTCACTTCGAGTCATTCTTAGACGTTCAGTATTGCGCTCCGCGCGCGATGGGTAAGTACAAAAGGGAACAGACCGCCGCCGGCTGTCAGGTCACACTGGCCGACCGGTTAGTGACACGGCCTCTTGCCCCGTACAGTCCTGGTTCGATCCCAGGGGTGAGCACATTCACCGGGCCACTTTTGTAGGTGTCTGGATACATGCATATAGATTGCTTATCCAAGTATTTATTTATGTGTAAACGCCCAGTGTGGCCCCGCCCGGAAGTGGGCGGAGCGATGCAGCTGGCCCCGCCCCCATCGAAATGGCCCCGCCCCCCTGCCCTACTAAATGACAGTAGGGCAGGGGGCGGGGCGAAGCCCCGCCCCCCTGCCCTACTAAATGACAGTAGGGCAGGGGGCGGGGCGAAGCCCCGCCCCCTGCCCTACTAAATGACAGTAGGGTAGGGGGCGGGGCGAAGCCCCGCCCCCTGCCCCATCAAAAGACAATTAATAGTGTATTGAAAGACAGTAGGGTAGGGGGCGGGGCGAAGCCCCGCCCCCTACCCTACTGTCTTTCAATACACTATTAAAAGACAGTAGGGTAGGGGGCGGGGCGAAGCCCCGCCCCCTACCCTACTGTCTTTTATTAGTCTTCAATTCAATTTCAATACACTATTAAAAGACAGTAGGGTAGGGGGCGGGGCTTCGCCCCGCCCCCTACCCTACTGTCTTTTAATAGTGTATTGAAAGACAGTAGGGTAGGGGGCGGGGCTTCGCCCCGCCCCCTACCCTACTGTCTTTCAATACACTTTTAATTGTCTTTTGATGGGGCAGGGGGCGGGGCTTCGCCCCGCCCCCTACCCTACTGTCATTTAGTAGGGCAGGGGGCGGGGCTTCGCCCCGCCCCCTGCCCTACTGTCATTTAGTAGGGCAGGGGGGCGGGGCTTCGCCCCGCCCCCCTGCCCTACTGTCATTTAGTAGGGCAGGGGGGCGGGGCCATTTCGATGGGGGCGGGGCCAGCTGCATCGCTCCGCCCACTTCCGGGCGGGGCCACACTGGGCGTTTACACATAAATAAATACTTGGATAAGCAATCTATATGCATGTATCCAGACACCTACAAAAGTGGCCCGGTGAATGTGCTCACCCCTGGGATCGAACCAGGACTGTACGGGGCAAGAGGCCGTGTCACTAACCGGTCGGCCAGTGTGACCTGACAGCCGGCGGCGGTCTGTTCCCTTTTGTACTTACCCATCGCGCGCGGAGCGCAATACTGAACGTCTAAGAATGACTCGAAGTGAAAGCGGGGTGACTGCCGAGCTCGCCACGCTTGGCGAGTGGCTCCGTCGCTGCGCTTGAACACCTGAGATCCAGGGTTCGATTCCCCACCCTTGCTGCTTGCGCCGCCTGCGCCGCCTGCGCTCCATGCCGCCTGCGCTCCATGCCGCCTGCGCTCTCTGCCCACCATGCCGCCTGCGCTCTCTGCCGCCTGCGCTCCCTACTGCATATGCCGCCCTGCGGTATTCGCTACATTGCGATGCCTACGGATAGGCAGACGCTTACCTGTACTTTCAGCGATTAATAAGTGAATTAATAACTTTTTAGGACTTTACAAGTTTTTTTTTTTTTTTTAACTTTTTCTAATTTACTATTCTAGGCTGTTCTAAAACACGATCTGGTATGCTTGATACACATTAGAGGAGGTGTGATAATAATAATAATAAAAAAAAACATTCCGTCATTTACTTCATATGGTGTACCGGCACAAAGGTTTGCAATGCTGAGGACATGAGGAGACCTAGAAAGAAGCATTGCTGATGTATCAATGCCCGAGCGATTAGGCACATGGACGGGCAACCCCCAGCCTCGGGTCCGGATACGTCATTGCTCAAATTGGCAAATCATAGCAAGCTACAGAAGACTTTCTGCATCACATGAATTATTTTAGCGTGTGGTTTAGAAGTGTATTATACAAATGAACTTGTTTGCTTTGTACTTTTGAGAGACATGCACATTGTCGAGATGGCGGCAGTGCTTATGTGTATTTGTTAGGTTGCTCTGGGCAGAACAAACCGCAAAAGACGGGTCACATTGACCCAGCTGTCTAATTGGGGCGCCTATCATTTGTCATCAGGTGTCTTGCCTGGAAAAGGCATTGACGGCCACGGCCCTCCATTCTTCTGTCATCCAAAGAATTGAATGTCTTTCCATGGCTTTCTTTGCAATTTTGCAGACAGTAGGTTGCAATTGCTTTCTGTCCGAGCAGTGCCCATACTGGGCGGCTGTCCTGACCATTGTACCTAAGAGTATCCTCTGCTCAGCACGACGAAGTCCAAAACCAGTAACAAAGATACTCTCTGGCTGCCTTCAAATTTCATCCACCACCTGCTTCCCGTGGCTTCATCGTGACCCTGACAAGGGGGGGCTAAATGGGTACTCAGTCTAGCCCAAGGACCTCCCATAGGCTAGCGGAGGGAAGGAGCGCCTTACACTTCCTTTGTCAAAGCAAGCTCTGACCCGCCACCCAACCATTTGTAATGTACTTAATTAAAATGATTAAAATTGTTAAAAATGATCACGTAGAGTTACATAGAGCATCAGACGGGTTGAGGCAAATATCTAGCATGTGGTCTATCATGCAAATGAGTGTTGTGTACTTTAAACACACATGCACATTGCCAGTACTTCATTTCTTAGGTTGTTTTGGGCAAAACAACGAAAGGTGCATCGCATTGAGCCAGCATCAGACAGGTTGAGGCAAATATGCTGCTACTCGGTGGCAGCACTTGGAATTCATCTAGCCTTTCTGATATGGTCAATTTTATAAGGATGCCGGTATGAATAAGACCACTCTGGCCTTTACTCTGAACTGGGTGCTACCACCCAGTACATGTGCCGAGGCTGGCCGTGTAGTTACAAAACTCTGCTTTGAATTGAAAGCTAAAGTCCCGGAAGTTACACGCTATGTTTATAAATTCAATTGACTTTAGCAGCAACCTGGACTGTACAGCAACGGCCTTTTTTGTAGTCAGACAGCCAATGAAGACATCAAGCCCTGTAACAAAACATGCAATAAGTTTCACATTCAAGAGAAGCAACATCGATTGAGCCACATCGCGAATGATGACTGACACCAAAGTTGACTTTATTTACAAGACCACCAACAGGAAGCAAACACACCACTGTTGATTTTATTCACAAGAATGCCCACATGATGCATGACGATTCAAAACAAACCAAAAAACGGCTCCGACTACATTAAAATAACAGCTTTTATTCGTACAGAAAAATGTACCAACATTCTGCAAGATTCTGAGTTCGGTGGCCATTTTAAAGCAGGGTTGCCAAAGATGACTTATTGATCGCAACGGACACCGTTTGTACGCTTGTCGTTTGCATCTATGGGTGTCTGGCTACTTGGCTTTTGTCAACAATTTAGAATGCATACAGCTTTTCTTTGTGTAGTTAAAAAAGTAAATAAAAAGCCTGACACTGCATATTTAACAAGTCAATTTTGTTTCAGCCTAACTTTACAATTGTCTTGTCATTGAGAATGTCTCAAATGATTCCAGTTTGTATGCACGATAGACTGCCAATGCCAATGTTTAAAATGGACCATTTGAATTCAGTTCAGTTTAATTGCAGTTCAGTGGTACACAGACACACAATTACAGTACAAACACTTCATTTCATGATTTAAAAAAACAACAGTAAAACAATATTGCAAAATGACGCAGCGCTGAGAGAGAAAGAAAGAGGCATCATGCAGACAGCCAGTGTGCACACCCAGTGAAAAAGTGGAGGGAGGGAGGGAAAGAAAGAAAGCACAAAAGGAAAAACGACGTCATACTCTCCTTAAATGCTGGCTGGGCGCTTTGCCCTCGCCGCATCCGCACCCGTCCGTCTCGTGTCGGCCGCTCATCACGGGCGAAGGTCGGCCGATGGTTGGCTCCTCCCCGCCCGGCCGGTATTCGACGTTTGGACTCATCCTCCGCCTCGTGCCACTGCAAAAAGAAAAACGGCACTCTGTTGCATGCGGTTCACTTCTGTGGACGTACTCATCACCTGTCTATTAAAGCTTGCTCCCATTTTAAGCTCCCTTTATTAATTGCGTATGCATACATGAATGTTTTTGTTTTCTTTTTGTCTGTTCCTATATGAAGAATTCAATGCTTATAATTTCTTTCTTTGTTGTAAAGTGCTTTGAGCTGCATTTCTTGTATGAAAGGTGCTCTACAAATAAAGTTTTTTATTACCCTCTGGTCTCGTGGTCCTGTCCAGTCCCTCTCTGTGCAGGCACTCGTCCGATCCACTGCCCCAGCAATCCTGAAAGGCAGACATATTGTGGTGGTTTCAGCAAGGGGAAAATTTCCACTAGCACTCAGGTGCATGCGGTTCACTTCTGTCAACGTACTCATTACCTGCCCCCTCCCTGGTCTTGCGGGGGCAGCCCAGTCCCTCTGGGTGCAGGCTGACGCTCGCCCCATCCGCTGCCAGCTGAAAGGCAGAAAAATAAGGAAATCAAATTAAAACCAACAAGTGTGTCCACTACGCTTGCCGATTGGATTGCCATGTCACCGCCTCTGGCCAGCCTTGGCCAGTCATGCATCAGTCTCCTCTTCAACACTTGGCGACTGCTTTCTTTGGGTGATTCGTTCCTTTGCAACCCGCTCACCAATCCCGAGTCTGGTGGCCTCCGTCCACCGGCTCTTCGTTTCATACATCGTCTCTTCCACCTTGCAAGACAAGCACAAAGGTCTCGCTGCGCGGTCGCTTGCGCTAGCCGTCGCTTGCGCTAGCCGTCGCTTGCGCTAGCCGTCGCTTGCGCTAGCCGTCGCTTGCGCTAGCCGTCGCTTGCGCGGTCGCTTGCAGTCGCTTGCCGTCGCTGCGCAGTCGCTTGCGCTTGCTGTCGCTGCGCGGTCGCTTGCGCCTGCCGTCGCTGCGCGGTGGCTTGCGCGGTGGCTTGCGCGGTGGCTTGCGCGGTCGCTTGCGCTTGCCGTCGCTGCGCGTTTGGCACTCAATGAGGGCTGCACAACATTTTGGAAAATCAATGATATGGCAGTATTGGGCCAGACCACTGCATTGAGGCAAGTTGTGCAAAATTCTTGGATGGAGGTTAACTATTTGATCGCAATGAGATCAGATTAGTTAACTTTAACTTACATCAGTGACTTATCGTCTTAACTCATTACAAATAGTTAGGCAAGAAGACATGTTTCATTTGAGATATGAAAAAACAAATCTTTGCTATCTTGAAGTGCATGTCAATAACCTAGACCACCATATGGCAGTTTTCCAATACACGTGCAGCCCTACACACATCACCATTGGTGTCCAAATGGCAGCCTCTGGGCAACTTGATCAACACACCACACGAATGAACGCAACACTGCTTTGTCGCACAAAATGTCAATGGCAACATTTCGTGATTGATTGAATGAATTGTCAAAGAATTCTGAATTTGTTTCAGTATGCAGCCCTCAAGCAGACATTGGGACACCGCTGGTGTAATTTAAAAAAAAAAAAAATCCATTTCACACATTGAAGCTGCGCAGGTCGACGCCTCCAGGGAAGCGGGTCTCCCTCAAAACTCTGCGACTTCAGAGCGATGCCACAGCGGTCCGTTCACCTCTGATTAGATCGTGTCGCATCCCGGTCGCCATCTGCAGAAACAGACGTTAGAAACTCAAACCCCAAGTTTTTGGTCACTTGTTTACTTGAGCACAGCGGCTAGCTACTATTGGTGACCGTCGCCCTTTTGCGTCCGGCCTGCAAATGGCAGAACATGCAATGAGTTGGGCGCTGCTCGCATCATTACGTCTTCCTCGTGGACCGGCTCGCCCAAACACCGCCCCCTACACCTAGAGAACAAAGGACACACAGCTTAGATCAAGCACGACAGTGGTAGGGTTAGAAAAAGACAAAATGTTACCGTCTCGCTCCAATACTGTCCTACACCTAGGGGAGAACAAAGACCGCAAGTACCACAGTGGTGGTAGGTTAGGGTTAGATGAAGTGCAACAGTGGCAGGTTAGAAAAAGACAAAATGGTACAAGTCAAATTGCAAAATTGGACATTCGGGATCGGCTCGCTCCAACGCCGCCCTACACCGATGGGGGAGAACAAAGAACGCACCAAGCACGACTGTGGCAGGTTAGAAAAAGACACAAAATGGTACAAGTCATATGGCAAGCTTGGACATTGGGCTCCGCGTCAAAGTTCAGTTTTGTCTCCATCCAAGTCACCACGTCCTCCCCCAAGTGAGCCGTCAATGGCAACCAAGCACAAGACACCGCTGGATCCAGACAAGCCACAACCTCTTAAGCAAGACCAACCGTCAGACCCCCAAACACTGTCCACACCTGCAACCTTTCCGTCGTGCACCCATAACCAAAGGCAACCACACTGCCCCCTCCTGGGCACACAATCCGCACATGTTGACTTTTGCAGCGTGCTGCTTGATTCTTGACTTGATATAGCATTGCTCTTTTGGATATGGCATTGGTCCTTTGGATAGGCCATGGCTCCTTTGGATAGGCCATGGCTCCTTTGGATAGGCCATGGCTCCTTTGGATAGGCCATGGCTCCTTTGGATAGGCCATGGCTCCTTTGGATAGGCCATGGCTCCTTTGGATAGGCCATGGCTCCTTTGGATAGGCCATGGCTCCTTTGG
This sequence comes from Syngnathus scovelli, assembly GCF_024217435.2. Taxonomy (NCBI): domain Eukaryota; kingdom Metazoa; phylum Chordata; class Actinopteri; order Syngnathiformes; family Syngnathidae; genus Syngnathus; species Syngnathus scovelli. Next base: position 3,943,541 of record NC_090856.1, read on the forward strand.
ATAGGCCATGGCTCCTTTGGATAGGCCATGGCTCCTTTGGATAGGCCATGGCTCCTTTGGATAGGCCATTGTGCCTTTTCATATGGAATTCTACTTTTCCCATTCGGCTCCTCTTGCAGCCTACACACAGACAGTCATTAATTGTGGATGCTGGCTGGGCAGCCTTGTCTAGTGCTACAAAAGACAAACAGAAATTGCAACAAAAATAGATATTTAAATTTTATACATACTAAGTAGTTTTGCAGTTGAAAAAATATATTATATTGTAGTAAATTATCATAATTATTCAGGATTATAATTCATATTTTTATTTCATCATTCATCAACTCACCTCACATTGGACAGATGATCCAGGTTGGCGGCGTCCAAAACGGGAGAAAATAACCCGCGCAAATGTTTGTTGCGTAACGGAACGAGAGCGGACGGGCGCCATCTTTGAATGGATTTGGTCTAATTTGGACATGACGTAACAAATTCGTTACATTTATCAATTTGCATAACACGGAAATGGCACACGCATAATATAAAATAATTTAAAAAATGGTTTAGTTGACTAGAGTTGAACTAACATTTCCTATAGTCAGACAAACACACGCTTATCAGCGGCGTCATTTACGAACCTTCTACAAACAACCGAATGAAAAAATGCTGGCCAGCATTAAAAAAAAAAAAAAAAAACGCGAAAGACATTTAAAATACCACCAAAACGCGCAACGACGCGACGCAAAGTCGACTGTGGCGTGCCGTGCCCAAACCTCAAGCACTCCCTAGACAGCGAAAATCCTGCAAGAAATAATAAATGGCATCGTAAGACACTGCAAACATTTGCTCACGGGCTAAATTGCCTGCGGCCTACAATTTACCTCCAGGCCCATCGTCGCGGTGGACGTGACGCTGCCGAGTCACAAGAGTAAGACAATCCTGCGACGGCAGGAGACGACAAACATTTGCTAGCATGCTACCTTACCTGACAAACCGTCCGCCGCCACGCGCTCTGTGGCACCTGCATATGATAACTCCCTTTGAGCACACCGGTTTTCAATTTACCTAAAGCCCTGACGTCACATCCGTCAATTCAAATCTTCTTCTCCTGATCGTCCAACGGCGCTCGGCACACTGACGCCACCAGGTGGTCGCCTGAAAAGATCTTTAGATCTTTTCGTTCACTCTCGTTCACTGAAAACATTCGTTCTTTTGAACCCATCGTTCACTCACAAGCCAACACTACACTGCTGACTTTCCCGTTGGCGAACGAGGCAATGGGTTAACTGCCCGTGCATCAACGGATCAGTCAGTGAACGTGTTGCATCTCCCTCCTGGCATGAACTTTGTAAGCCAGAATGTAGAACCACTCACTGAAACACCACTTCTTTTATGCACGTTTTCTCCAAGGTAACTGCTAACTTTATTGCATGAAGGGATGCGCAATATCTATCTTTGCCAGTAGAGGGCAGTGTTGTCATTCGGACAGTAGTGATGCGCCAATTTGGCCCGCTGCTCTTGGTGATGAGATGGAACAATTCTTTAGCCTTCAGCCATGCATTCTTGATAGTTGCGTTGTCGTCGATCCCAGCTGACTTTGGGCAATGATCTGCTGTGTAATCACGATCCTGATGCTACACCTTTAAAGCAAATGGATTATTTTGGCAAAGAAGATAGGTTTATTAAAACAAATTTAAGACAGATTTGTGAGCAATGTTTGAGAACAGACACACACAAATTTTGAGCAGATTGGGTTAAATATTTTGACCTTACAGAATGGGTTGATCACCATTTTGGGCAGTTGACTGAATTTAAGCCACTGTGCTGGGTATAAAAAAACTATTGGTGGAAATTGAGATTAATTTACTTTTTTACCTTGTGGTTGAATAAACCAGAGGGTCAATAAATTGAGATTGAGGAGGCCTTGAATGCATCACGGCCTCGTGGTTGTCTTATGTTTATTTCGTTCTTGGGTCTCTGGCACTTTTTTCAAGGGAATTTAAATTTTGCCCTTCAGCACTGAATAGCTGCATAACAAAATGCAATACCCGCCAGTAAAACATTTTCATTGGCAAAATATCCCAACGGAGAACAATTGCAAGGCCAACATGCATTTGACCGCCCTGGGTGAAAAAAATCAGGTGAATGATTTCAAGCATTTATCTTTGCGGTCAAACATTTCTGGACCGCCCTGCTACTAACAAAACCTGGTGACTGTTTCCCTTTCTGCCTCGTCGGCCACGTTTTCGGCGAGCGAGCGTTTAACATCTTGTCTTATTCATTATTTGACGCTTTTGAAAAGGGGCCTTCGTTTCTAATTCCCTAATGACTGTTGTGAGTGCTGACTCGGCTGTTGTAGAACAAATGATATCTCTGTCCTGCTGGAATAATCCTCATCTATTTCAACACCAGGGTCCGCATTAAAAATGACAGACGGAGACGACCGCAAGTGAAGAAACCAAGGGGGGGGGGGGGGGGGGGGGGGGGGTATTTCCATCTCTTGATAAATGTGCAAATGCCCAGGGACGCTGAATCAGACATTCGGTGTTAATGTGCGTTCATTTCTCGCCTCATTCTCTAGCAGGCCTTTGTAACGCCGAGCTGGTCATATTTTGTCCCAGATTAGCAGAGTGACAGTTGCCTCTGCTCAAGGTATTTAGAAGACATAATTCATTCATGGATCTAGAAGTGGCCCCATTTGTCATTTAATGCATAGCGCTGTAGTTGAGTGTGTGTGTGTGTGTCAAGGGAGATGAGTGCCCGGGCACTTTTCATCTGATGTATTAGCTGGCATATGCAAGCAATGAATTATCAAGCAGGAAAAAGGAGTCAATTATCCACTCCTAAAGAGGGGGCCGGGCCTTTTGAGCCCTTGGGGCCCTTTTCCATATTTACCATATCATTTTCACAGAAAGGTACGCCGGCAGATCCGAGGACAGGCAGTGGACACAGTCTGTAGGCAAGTAAATGTCATTATCAGTTTTGGTAATTGAAAAAAAATTATAAAAAAATTATAATTTTGGTGCTGTTTCTGCAGTAAGCATTAAAAGTGTGAAGATCGGACCAAGGTTAGACAGATAAAATAATCACAGGCATATATTCTTTATATGCCATGATTGTATTTATTTGGGGTGAGCTGGAATAGCCACGCTGTGACCGCCACTTCTCCATGACCCCCCGTCCCCAATCCCTCACCTCACTTACCTATCAAAATGTCGCCCCCACCCGCAATTGACTACTTGGCTTCCCGCTAATAGAGTGGATATGGTAAATGAAATACTTGCCATTTTCATTCCAAAAGTCTCTCACCCCCAGTGTGACATGCGAGCGTCCTTTGCTGGTTTTGATGAGGACTGTGTGTGTGTGCGTGTGTGTGATGCCTCCAAGCAGACCCACTCGAGGTCCGTCTCTAGGCCCGTGGTTCTTGACAGCACTTGACACTTAGGTAAATGAGGTGGTTAGACTGCATTATGGCCGGGCTGATAGCTCGCTAATGGGTTTTAAGTTGGGGAATTTACCGGCCGAGCCCATCGGGGACGTTTTTTTTTTTTTTTTTTTTGACAGGCGGGTTGCTGCGGAATAAAGACGGAGAGGGGGACTCTCCAAGGGGGGACTTGGCTGGAGAGGAGATGGCGTACTAAAAATAAAGCACAGGTGACAGCAGAGGTAACAAAATGGCAGAAGTGTGTGATGTAAAAATGATGGCCGATGAAGCTAAGATAAAAACATGGCTTGTAAATAATAAGTAAAAAATAAAAAGTAAAAAATAATCAGCAAAAATAAGGGCAAAAAACAAAACTAAGACAAAAACATGGCTTGTAAATAATAAGTACAAGTAAAAAATAATAAGTAAAATAAGTAAAAAATAATAAGCAAAATAATATGTAAAAAATAATAAGCAAAAAAAAAAAGGGCAAAAACAAACAATAGAAAATAAGATGCATGGTTGACCTCCTTTTAACAGCAAAGTGTCTCCCAAGTTATTCCTCAAGGCAGCCAATGAGTAATTTGATTTCAAAACAAAAGCACAGTTCACATCCTTTGTTACACTCGGGAAGGTTTGTAATTTTGCACGCTGTATATATGCACACGCATTCCGAGTCTTAAGTCAAGGCGTCTAAATTTAGCGGCTAACGATAAACTCTTAAGTTTTAAGACATAGGCTAATGCGTACGGGCGTTAAAACCAGTGGGGACAGTTTAGTGGAGATTAAAGACGTATCAAAGTCTGGTGCAAAGCTCCATCCGGAGCTGCGCGCTTGTTTGCTCTGCATCTGCCTTCGCAAAGAAAAAAGGACGACGGAGGAAAAAGAGCTCCTGGCCGGGACTCCGGTGGCTCCTTTACCGTATATCTCAAAATCCAAGTGACGATTCAAAGGCGGACCTCCTCTGCCTCCTCCTCAAACGGAATCTGGAACAAACAAGAACATTGAGGGGTCAGATTTAATCCCCTGCCCCTTTTCTTTTGTATTCAGATTAGAGACTAAGGAGGATTTAGAGGAGCCCGGAGTCTCTTGTTAAGAGACGGTGTTCTCCACTTAACCTGCAATTTACCTGTCGCTTAAGCCGCACCGCAGCCATCATCAAACACCTTCGATAGAGTGGAGAAGCTTTTCTTTGTGGCTTGTATACAACACCGAGGAGAGGTTTTGTGTTGACGTGTGCCCCCGAGAATACGGATTATGGAGGTCAGAGTGGTGTAAACCTCCAATTTAAATCAAGTGTTGACCTCCACCAAAGTCTAATTTGATTGGACGACTCTCAAATTTGACTTGAAGTAATATTTTCTCTGAGAAGTTATTTTGGTTATATTTGAATCAGAAAAAGCGTAAAGTGAAATGTAGAAATGGACACAAAAACCTGCCTTGACAACAATTACTACTTTCCTATTACCTCATGGCACTCCAAAAACAGGGCTTTAAAAATAATAACCCAGATTGGGTCAAATTGGGACTGACCCAATTTTTGGGTGAAATTTTTAAAATCCCCAAAATTGCGTGATGTTGAGCCAAATAAAGAAAAAAAAACAACACAAAACACACACAATAATAGGGCCCACTGGCTTCTCTCAAACGCACATCCCACCATCTTTTTTTGCCCAAAATGTTGACTTAATTGTGTCTGAAACACCAAAAGGCATCAAAACAACAACATAAACGACCCCCCCATGCTTATTTAGCGGTGACGGCGGCACCTAAAGATTCGGAAAACGGAGAGGAGAAAAAAGGGCCGGGGTGAGGCTGGCTGCGAGAGAAAGGCGCTTTGGGTTGTCAACGTTTTAGAAGCTTAGAGTCAAACGTATCCGGGCTCAGGAGAGAGGAGTCTGGGTGTTAGGCAGCCAGAATGACTCCTGATAGAAGGAGTTTGCGGCTCAAGTCGAGAGGAATCGTATTGGCTGTGGGATAAGGCGCCGACTAATTGATTCTCTGAAGTTTCCTGTCGCACAGCCCGATTACAGGTGTGACCGGATTAAAAAAAAATGGAGAGAGGGGGGGAAAAAAACAAGGGATCTGGAGGAGGGAAACGGTGAAAAAAAAATCAAAGAGAAAAGAAGATGAGGCCTGCCATAGACGGATCAGCATCACTTCTACTCATTGATGTGCTTATTCCCGCCTTGTTTGTGTGTGCACGGCAACGTTTAATCTCGGCGCTCGGTGGCAAACCTCAGGTCACGTTACCGGGCCCTCTCTTTTTTCTTTCGTTCTAATAAAGCAAGACATTATTGTCGCAACACGCTCGCCCTGATCACTCACTTCTTGTTAACACATCTCCCCAAGGCCCGAGGCGTTGACGTCTCGCCGGCCCGTAACGCCTCGTGACAAGATGGAGCACCGAGGTGAGCGGGAAAGGAGTGTTAGGACGCATATCTCCACCTAAGCTGTCATGCGTGAAGGCTGTTCTGGCTTGTTTGGCGCCAAAGTCCAATCTCAGGCCCCAAAGAGCCATTTTTCCCGGACTATCGATCGGGCCCTAAGGCCAGCGCATTTCGGGGCCCCCGGTCCCTGATCCTGTTCAGTAATAAGCGTACTCGTGTCAAGGTGGTAATTATCATTGATCTGGAGCTGGCGCGACAGGGCAGCGGGCCCCCGTGCCGTGATTCATACCGGGCTGCTGGCAGCTAATCAGAACCGCGCGCACGTCGTGATGGAGTTGCAGCAAAGGACTTAGTCTAGTTTTTGTCAGTGTCAGGAAGTAGCGAACTATACATACTTGCTTATATAACATAGCATTTTTTTTTTTTTTTCAAGAATGGCACATTTCAAAAGTGAACCAATTTGATTCGGTTTGATTCAACGCGCTCGTATTTAGATTAAAAATCGATTGTCTGATTCAAGAGACATGGAGGAATTTTAATTTGGATGACGCAATAAATTTGGACATGTTTTATTTAAGAATCAGTGCAACTATCTGAAAAGTCTTCTTAAGTACAGGAAGGAAATATTTGCACTTTGCTATTTCCGACCGCTAATATTTGTGATGTCCTCATGTCGCGTGAGAGGCAAAAGGTGGGAGAGACAGACGGCGGCGGTGTCAAAGCAGGCAATCGGTTTTCTCTGCGCGAGCGCCGGAGCGGCACGCGTGTCACCTGCAGACCAAACCCCATTTCCTCTGATTAAGTCCTCTGAAATATTCCATTTGTCAGTGTCAAGGCGGTGGCAGGAGCGGCGGCAGCGAGCCAGCCAGCCGTGACTGTTGACTGTGTCATTTTCCAATTTACATCAGACAACGACGACATCATCATCACTAATGTCCCCTCGCATCGTCTTGATGTTTTTGTTGTTCCTTTGGGTGATGCGCCACCAAGGAGTCATTTGGGAAGCTGACATTTGGGTCCCAGTCAGAATGTCAAACTTAGCGTACAGTCTAAAAATAGTTGGGTCAGAAATAACCCACAATAGGTTAAAAAGGGAACTTTTAGTAGATCTATAATCCTATCTACTTTATATCTAGGGCTGGTTTTCTCTTTCTCCCGCATTCCAAGAAGCCGGTCAACTGGGAACGGCCACAGTTGAGGGAGGATGGAAAATTTCAATCTCCCTTCTATGGTTTTTGTCCTCATCATCCCGAGCCATCTGCCGGGCGCTTTTCTCCATCTTGAATCCCGAGTGGGACCGGGAAGGAGGGCACGCCGTCGTACTTGATGCCCAACTTCAATATGATGGTGGGAAGGGAGGGAGGGAGGGGCGGGGGGGGGGGGTGTTATTATTAGAGCTCGGTTATAAAGCAGTCATCACACTGACAGGTAGCGGGCGGTCCGCCTTGATGACTAGACTCAATCACCTGTGACAGTTTTGATTTGATGTCACTCGTCGGGTCGCTCTATTTGTTTGAGCACTTAAGAGGTAATTGTGTGACATCGGCGGCGGAAGGCGTGCTTTGGCGCCGCACCCGCTGAACCGAGGGGACCAGACGAGGCATGGCGATAATAAATGAGGGCTGTTTCCCTTCCAGCATTACCGCACGGTGTGTGTGCGTGTGTGTGTGTATGGGGCAACGGCGATGAGCCACTCTACCCTGAGGGAATTCAACTGTGAGATGCACACGGTGGTGGCCCGCCCGCCCGCGTACTCATCATCGCTATCTCGGCTACGATTGTTTCCGTGTTTCTTTTTTTTTTTTTTCCATGAAAGTGAACATCTCACTTCAGATGGAACTTTGGGAGCTTGGGAAAAGAAGTGAGGCGATATTTTTTGTGTTACTTTTAGCAGCCATAAATAAGAGGTGCATCCCAAAGAGCTGATATGGATTTAGTTGAATTAAAAAAAGAAATAAATAAAATACAAAAAATATATATACATTTTGGGGATATTTTTTCTGTTATTAATTTTGAGACTATCAAATAACCTTTGATTTGATTTTAATTGGTGACTAAAAGTTCAACAACGAGAAGACCTAGTTCTATTTTGGCCATAAGTTTTTTTTGTGTGTGTGAACTGTGTGACGTCCCCTAAAAAAAAAGCAACTGCAAGCATCAGTCCAAATCAGAAATAAATCTGATAAGGAGTGCCGGAGAAGCAGTGAAGCTTCGGTGGCTCCCCGCTCAGCTTTGAATGCCAACGCTAATCTGGAAGCGGAATCCTCCTTTTCTTATGGAGAAGACGAAAGAAGAGAACTCGTCGAGTACAAATCTGTCGACTCGGGCCTTTTCTCTCTCCTCCGTCGAGTCCGCCGGCCGCTCGCAGGGAGACACGAGGGGCGATTTTAGGTGAGCGCGGCACAATGGGCCGGGCCAAAAATGGCGACTGCAAAAAAACGAAAGAAATAAAAGTCTTTTGTACTCTGACCGTGAGGCGGCACCGGGAATGGCTTCTAAGATGCCAGCAGAAAGGCTTTTTCTTTTTTCTGCGAGTTGAGCTCATCCATTTGTTTGTTATCTCAATCCAGGATTTGGAGAGATACAAAGCTGATTAAACAACAAAAGCATATGGGAAGATAAAGAACACTTAGGTAATGGGTTTAGCCCGCCTGTTTAGCACGCCAAATTCACCCCCCCCCTCCTTTCTCTCTCTCTCAGCTCAAAATGCATTTGTTATTCTTTGCGAGTTTTTTGCAACTCTTATGAGCGACTTGGATACGAGTAGCAACAGTTAAATCATAATAAATTATCGTACACTTATAGGACAATATTATTTATTATGATATGATTTATATTTGTTTTTTTGCATCTTATGTATAACCAATATGAAGACAAGCCTTGCTCCCCTTAGCGAACCTGCTAAAAGCAATTTCTGGCTCAGATAATAACAGCGCAAAGAGGTCAGTGAGGAGGATGGAGGGGGGGGGGGGGGGGGTAAGGGGAGGTATAAACATATTTACACTCCGCCCAAACCCCCCTTTATGAAAAGCAACCATGAGAAAGGTGCTTACTTAGAGCAGATAAAGAGCAAGATGAGAGGCGGCGGACTTGGATTAGGAAAAGGAGACGAGCCGGGCCAGAAAAGACACGCAGGGAAGGGTTGGGGGTGAGGTGTGTGCGTGTGGGGAGGCAGGGTCTTGGGGTGGGGTGGGGGGGCAAGCGAGGCCGGGTGCCGGTGTCTGGGCCGCTTGGATATGGGGGGAATATTAATCTGGGTTTAGCGCGAGCAGGACCCCACAAACGGCTCAAGCAAACAGAGCTTAGACGGGGCCAAGCCTCGGAGAAAGTCCTAAATCTTCACATTAGCTCCCCGCGTTTCTTCTGCTCAACCCGTAAGCTCTTTTTCTAAAGGACAGCACAAACAAACCGCAAGCCCCCCTATCCCACCCTCAACTCACGCGTACCCCCACCTCCCCGTCGCACCTCTTGCCAGTTGTACACTTCCTCTCTCACACTCTCTCAAAATCAAGACGGCTTTGAGATTGCAGGAAATGTATAAATCCAGGGCCTGAGTGGAGAGGTAAAGATTAGAAGGGTTCTCCCCCCCTCATCCCACCCCTCTTAAAGGGACAGGATGCCCTCCAATTGTGTCACTTATTCTCCACTTTGGCCTGCAAAGAAAGAGGGAGCAAAGAGAAACATTTTAAAGGACTTGAGCCGCTGTCTCGATAACCTCGGTGAGATGCGGGAGAAGAACGGAAGTGGGTGGACGAAGGGGGTTGCCTTTTAATTGGTGGAATCTTCCAACGTGAATCGCAGTAATTTTTTTTTGTTTTACAATCAAGCCCGTCTGCGATGAAAACAACGAATTCCAGACAACAAAATGCAGTCAAGAACGAGTCATGTGATTCAAGTATTTTAAGTCGGGCACCTTGTTGGGCAGCTATAGAAGTCCAGAAGATATTTTTCATTTATTTTTGACAAAGCGTGGGTTTTGTTTGTGGCAACTATTTTTTGTTTTTATATCAATCTATCTGTATTTGTGATGCAGATATCAGACACTAAGACCTTATTTAAAAGCAAAAACAGTAACATACTGCCTGGTGTCACTTGCTTTTGCCAATGGAAAAAAATAGTTATATTATCGCAATATTAGGAGACTGTTGGGAAAGTTGTTTGGAGAGAATCGTTGAACCTCATCCCGTCACCCGCAGCTTGGCGGCGGGGAAGGAAACGGGAGAAGTGCCTTCTCACTGAGTTTCATTAACCTGACCACATGCGCCAAAAGCCGCCGTGTTAGCCTTAATCAAAGTGACACCGACACACTTGACGCCTCTCCTGGGAAGCTCATCCGAGGGCCTGCTGGCTCGCTGCTTGTATTTGCTTACACACACACACACACACACACACGCTATCTGGTGAGTTCCAATTAACTCGGGGAAAAGTCTGATGTTAGCCTTGTAGCATTGCCTCAATGTGACTGCAACATCAAATGACATCAAAATCATTAGACTGGAGTCCAAATTTAAATCCATCCAATATATAAAATGCATCTTGTATTGTCAATAACATCACATATAAGTGATTAAAATAGCATTAATATAATTTTGTTAGTGCCGGAATGACATGGCCTCGAGTACCGTTGAGGCAAAGCGAGCCCAACGCCACCCAGTATATTCGCACAAGTTAAGAATTAGCGCGCGATTAGCCTAATGCTCGGCAAAGTGGAGAAAGTAGCGCTTTCAAAGTGACAGAGAGTAAAAATCCACTTCTGTGGACAAGAATTACTCACGCAAAGGAGCAAAATGGGGGGTTTAGATGTGTACGGTAGGAGGACTGCTCGTGTTTAAGCTCCCCGCAAAGTCTCCCGCCGGCGGCATTATGGCGCCCGTGCACCTGTCAGACAACACAAGACGACGAGCCGACGCGCCTTCATCAAAAGCGGCCTAGCAAATATTAGACAACCTTCAAACATTAGCCACGAGCATGCGGAAAATGATTTATTTTAACATATTTAAGATTTTTTTTTTGCCATCCCACACACACACACGTTTTTGCCATATTATTTAAATAAATATTTGTATTATAAACTGCTCCAGATAATTGTTATTATCATTATATCACATTTTCTATGATGTCGACGTGGATTAAGTTAGTTAAGTCCCCACTGAAGGCCCAGGTAGCAACGGCTCGGCCCGTCACTGAGGACCCGAGGGTGTTTGCGGAGGAGGTAGAAGAACAACCTTCATCTGAGAAGATCAATCTTCTGGTGACACTTCATTTAGGCTGCATTGATGTGGAATTAAGGCCCATTATGGCTATTGGCAGGATCTGACAGCGCTTCCCAGGCGAGGCCTTTGCTGAATAGAGCAGATAAGGCTTTTTTTTTTTTTTTTTTTTTTGGCCGCTCTTTCATTCAAGCCCGTCATCAGTATTGCTAATCAACTAAAAGAACACGTAAGGGTTTTTTCCCTCTTCTCCATTCGGTCAACTTTGGCTCAGAGGATCATACCAAAGCCTTTTCAAGGGTAGATTTCAATATTTTCAATTTTTTTTTTAATCTACAATCTGAATGCACGCTTAGACATCTCATATCACTAACTGACTCCTGGCCTAATCCAAACGGGTGATTTTCATCATTCAGAGTACGGGAAAGGTTTTAGTCGCAAAGGGGAGGGGGGTAAAGTCACGCTCGATAGGTTGGATGAAGTGGGTGTTCCCAAAAACATTTAAAAAATCTGTAAACAGCCGTCTAGGTGATGACATCTTTGTGGTTCATTGTTGGCCAGTGCAGGTGACGGCTTGCCAGAGGTTGGGAGTGAGGTCAGCCCCCCCCCCCACTTGCCGTCTACTGCCTTGAGACGCCCCCCCACCCCCCGGCGCATCCCTGACTGACCAAGCGGCTGAGAGGCACACAGATACCCCCTTAAGGAGCTTTGCTTTCTGCAGGAAACTTAATCTCCTTTTTAAACGCCATGCCGAGGCTCCTCACAAGCCCCTGAATGGAGCATGAGGGAGGGCAGGGGGAGGGGGGGGTGTTAGGAGGAGAGTATCTCCGAGCCCACATGGCAGCCCGGCCCAAATCTGAATATGCGAGGCGACGCCTCCGACGCCAGCGCGGGAATTAAACCTCCGACAGGCCACGCCAAATACGCCACCTCGTCCTCAGGCCTTCCTGCAGCGCCTCGAGCGTGACGGCCCGTGACGGACTGACATGACAACATGGACACCTATCGAAGGAACTTTATGACTAACAAAGACACCCCAAAAAGCAAACAGCATCATTTCGCAGTTTAAAAAGAAATAGGCCTCGAGTAGTCAAGCGTGTTTTCTAGCTTAGCAAAGGTGTCCAGATGACAACATCACCTCAGCTAGGTCTGACTGGCAGGAAACGAAGCGTGAACCCTGACAGAAGTGTGTCAAAATCTTTGCGACGTTTTATCCCGGAGGTGGTGTGACAGATTATCGGTGAAGGAAGGGGCGGCTTCTTTCGCCGGGAGCGGCGGAAGCACTTCGGGCCCCGTGCGCCGACACGCTACTTTAGCGGTCTGTCAGCGGACTATTCCCCAAAGCAAACATAGCCAAGGCTTTCTACGGGCCTTGGTAAACTCCCTGAAAAGGACTTAAGAGTGGCGAGGAGCCCCAAGAAAACACGACGTGTGCAAAGCAAACAGGCCTCACAAAGCCCAGGGACATGGTGCCTTTCGTTAACCTAACAGGAGTTACGGTGTTCGTTCGTCGCTGTCTGAAAGGAAAGACACATTTTATCGCAGTGGCTACGACAAATGGAGAACGGCCAGTCTATTTCATGCTCAATTTATACAAGACAAGAAGGGAGACAGTAAAAACGGAACCTTTGTCCATCCTCACAGTTTCCTTGAGGACACATCTAGAAGATAAGAGCTCCACCTGTCCGAGACTTGAATATCTCTCATTCTCTGAAAGCCTTTTCTTCTTCATAAGCTCTTTCTACGGATGTACCCTAAAAACCTGCCCAGATTCTTCATCTGTCTTGGATCTCCCTCATTGGTCCTTTTCTTTAAGGGTCTTTATTAATGCAGAGAGAGATAGTGAGTCTTTCAAGACCATAGAAAACGATATGGCCTATTGGAGTGCTTAGTTCTGACTAAATGAGTTTTGACAGTGCGGAGGATGCTCAGCCCAGTATTGTAACCAGTCAATGCCCCCCCCCCCCACCCCATACTATATCCCAGTGCCTTAGATACTGTGACACCCCCTCCCCCTGTCCGGCAGCTATAGCCCGACCACATCGCAATCCTCTTAACGCTCTGCCTTATTAACCATTCATCTAAATGACATGAAAGCAAAAACTGGAGAGCGAGAGAGGTTGGCAGCTGTTTTTAAAGGGGGCACAAAAAAAATATAGAAGCCATACATTTGCGTCGTATTGCCCCCATTTGATCATGTGACAAGTGTAGCTAAGGCCGCTCAAATGTACTTTAGGTCCCATCAAGCGGAGCCAATTTAGCCGAGAGCGTCGGCTAAATTGAATTCCAATTAAGACGGCTGTGCGGATAATGAATACGCGGCTGATCCACGTTGGCTTTTGACTTTTTCAATTTGGGAAATTGGGCATCGCTTGATCCCTCTTACGCCCCCCCCCAACCTCAGACAAATAGAAGCGCCAGAGGAAGCCACTCATTAGGATCCATTTGTGAATCGAGTTTTGATTTCGGAAATTAATTTTCAGTCAGGGCTGCGCAGAGCGGAACTGAACTCGCAAAAAAGTCCCATACCAGACTTGCTGATACTGAAATCATAATAATCGGTAATCAGTGTCACTAGGCAACAAGAAGCAAACTTAAATCAATTAAACCAAGGAAGCAAAAGTAAAGTCATCTATGGAAGGTGCTGCAACATTTTTTTATACTTCTGTATGACTTCAATATTTTTTTTTCCGCCAGGCCTGATGTGTGTGCAAATTTTAATTTATGGTCAGGCCTTCAAAAATGAGATTCATTACATCAGGTAATAATAATAATAATAATTTCTCCAAAAACAGCAGGTGAAAATCTACTCAATCAAGTATAAATAAGTAAACAAGCCCTTTGAAAACCATTAATTAATTTCATGTATCATTTAATGAGCCCACAGGAAAAAAAAAAAAAACGATTCTCCACCTCATTGCACTGGCATCCATCAATATCATCACCAAGCGTGGTATCGATATTATCCACATTTGAATCCATCTGCCTGCTGCTAAACTGCCACCTTGAGTCCACTTTAAAAATTCTGCATAATCACACACAACATCCGCACATGCAGTCCCACCACCCCTGGACCGGGTGGCCGCGCCCGGCGCCGGGCGGGGCGTCTTAACGGCGTCTTTAATTCAGCCAACTTTGAAGTGGCACTCTGGCAAATGCACTCAATCAATTATAAATGAAATAATCTCCTTATAATATTAGAGATTTTTCCAGTCTAAGAAATAGCGGGAGATTAGGGCGCCCAAATCAGTTTTAGCGGTATCTAAAGTGACAGCAGCAGAATCATTGGAAGGAGCGGCGAGGAACTTAAAATGATTATGTAGATCTGTGTCAAACTGGCGAATGTTTCCGCAAATCCCTCCGCCGGATCGGCCGCCGTGAGGGAAACAGATTATTCTTGGCCTTATTTAAAGGGTTGCACTTCTTAAATGGGGGAAACGTTCATATATATTTACACTTATATTTACACACACTCCCTCGCCGCCATTTTTCTGGCTCCGGGGTCAACATGTTACACGGAGCTCGCTTTTGTGTTGCTAATTCGACGAACGCGCGTGTTTTGGTGTAAGATTAAGACACTGGCTGCTTTTCATGCAGTGCCTCAGGTACATGATTCAATGGCCATTTTTTTTTTTTTGTTTTGATAAAAATTCTGAATTGAATAACTTGCCTTTTTGAGAAGTTTGGATGTTGTTTGGACTTGTTTCTCTCTCTGCTCTTCTATCATTACTCACAGAAATTATGACCCAGCGCACATTTCTATCACGCTGGGGCTCATTCATCTTTGATTACACCTTTCAGATGATATAAATTAGGCCTATCCCACATTGTTAGCTTGATGGATTACAGGGACCCATAGGAAACGCACTGATCAATATCATGGATTAGCCTCATGAGTTTCCAGGCGATGCCATTGCGCTTGGCGGGTTTGTTTGCGTGGCGCTGTTCGCCGCTAATAAAAACCTCGGAGTGTTACGTTTTGAACTTTGTAGTTTAAAATAGCTTAACTTCCATAAAAGACAATTAGCCTCACAAAATTTCATGTTGGGTTGGTCTGTTAGTTTGGCTAGCTTCAAATCAAAATGGCCGACTTCCTGTTTGCTTTTGGGCTTTTTTTTTTTAAAGAAGCCATCTGTGGTAAACGTCTAGCCATTTAGGTCAGCGAAACTGATAAAAAATAAATTGGGGGTCTTGTTTGAGATCCCTGAAAAAAAAATGTTTTGAAAATGATGCATCGCCTAATTCTTACACATTCAATTAATGTGGAATTAAGATGAAGGTTGCTGACTGGATGTAATAACGATTAATTGAATGAACGGGTCTTTTGATATAACATAAAGAAAACGATGAGGACATTAAATTTAGTGAGTGTGACATTAAACACACTGAAGCATTTATCAGGCTTAATGAAAATGCTCCCTCCGCACAAAGGAAGGAGCCGAATGAACATGCTTTTAAAAATCAATCTCACCAATTACTGTCCATCTCTGTGTCACGCTTGCCTCGGCATACATTTAAAAAAAAAAATAGAAGGAGAAAAAAAAAAAGGGGGGGGGGGCAGATGCTGAGTAGGAGACTGACAACTTCATGTTTGGGTAATTATCAGCACTGCCGCCACGTCGTGAGGGGCCTCTTAGCAGCCTCATTGTTGGTGTTAAACACTTTGGGCCGGCGATTGATGAATGAAAAGGGAACATGGACACACGCGGCTCTCGTGGGACTGACTGAAAATGTGTGCGTGCGTGTGCGACCTCCGCCAGCTGGGTAGACTAAACACAAGTGACGCACATGGCGGGATTGTGAGGACTATACCAGAGGGGGCTGGCTATCAATACATTATTCATAACCATCTGATGGGACGGGTCGGCTCTGACACGCACAAAGTGAATGCGGCCACTTTATCATGTCAGTGACGGGGAGTGAGTGAGAAGTCCCCAAGCGTCTTTTTACTGCACTGTCATCAACTTCCGTGACACTCCCTCGTGTGTTAGCGCAGCTCATTCATCTCATTCATAGTCATGACTCTAATATACTAATAATAGCAAGCCTATTATGTCCGCATGTATCCCACTTGCTTATTCTTGGAAAATAAAACAAGAACCACAGAGCTTCGATTCTTTTAGCACAAGGAAATAAGTGATTATAGTTGCAATTTCTAATCGAATCTAATATGATTTTACCTCATCAAATCTAATTAAATCTAATATGATTGAATCAAATTGAATCAAACCGAACTGAATCAAATTGAGTCTAATCGAATCGAATCAAATTGAATTGAATCAACTTGAATCGAATTGAATCTGCCCAGTTCCTTCAGAATCAGTAGTACTATATTGGCAAATCGAATAAGTTTATGTCGAAATTCATTCCATTACATTATAACCACGTAAAAGCAGAGATCATCCAATTTTGAACAACAAAACAGAACCAGAAATGAACGAGGAATAATCCACAATGTTACAATTATTGATAAAATATTGCCCTCATGGACTCTGACATACCTGCCAGTCAGGCGGCGACTGCTCGCTCCATGGGCCTACTGGCGGCTGCGATTCTTCTTTGGAGGTCAGCCAAAGCTTTTCTAAGAAGGCTTTTTTGTAGAGCACGGTTTAAAACCAGATTATAAAGCAACAATAAAAACAATCCCTGATGCTCATTTCTCCAAACAACACCAGGCAGTAATAAAGCTTACAAAAGGATCGAATGTGCATGCTAACTTAAATATAGCAGCGGCCATTATTGCGATGAAGGCCTATAAGACAAGACTGCGCTTAAGCTGCACAGATGAGCTTCAATTCTCTAAATGTCGCAATCCACATGACCCGTAGATGCTTTAGCGCAGATTTGACCACAAAAGACAGATGTCGAGAGCTAGCTCGCACTATCGCCTGTTTGAATAGCGTAAAGACTCGGAGCTGTTTCTAAGTGCTCCCAAATCAGATAAAAACAGATGGAGAAAACCCAACTTCTCCGTGTAAGAGTGCGCCGCTTTGTGCGGCTCATGAGGACCAGAGAGGATTACCCCGGGATGGGAGCCTGGCTTTGGGAGGACTATGAAGACGGGAATATGGACTTTATAGGATCACCGGGAGTCAAATAGTGGATGGGAGCCATTGTGTGCGCCGTGCACGTTGTTCTTAGAGGGCAATACGATGGCGCTTGGCCAATAGGGGGCGAGAGAGTGCCGGGAGGGTGGTCATGTGTGGACGCCATTTTGGGTTGATCCCCAGTCTTCCCCTGGGTGCTGGTTAATTACCCCAAGATAAATCCATTGGCAATTTCTCCAGTAGCACCGTCAGCCCCCCCGACTAGACCACTTCCTCCTTTTTGCTCTTTCTAAGCTCATGTAATGAATCACTAATCACTCATTCCCTCATGAGCGTCCCTAGTCTGTTATCTCTTAATTACCCCCTTCCAGGGGGTAACAGGGCAGTATCTAAGGAGGTGCTGGTGGGAAAATAGCATTCCACTAAAGTCCATTTGTGCCGTATATTGAATTTTAAAATCCAGAAATCCTGTGAGGAAAGTGTGGTGGCAGCTATTGTAAATTATCACCGTGGCCCGAGAGCCTCGGAGCCATGCTAGTTTATGGACTTGAAGAACCGGAACAAAGCGAGCCGTTCTCAATCTCCGCACACCTCCTTGGGACTCAAATGGTCCTCCAGTGGTGCATTTAGAAAATGGAGTGCCGAACCGGGTCATTTGCGCAACGCGGCGCTTGGGATTGCGAAGGTCCGAGACACAAATTGGAATTGGCAGTGAAACGGGGTCACGGGGATTTGTCCGCCGTACGTGCAAGCGAGATGGCGCGCGCGTACGCGGGAGGTCCACTCAAACAATAGCCGACGCGTCCGAGAGCTGGTACAAACGGACTTAGGGTTTGTCGCTGCCATTCAACGTCTTTTGGGGGAATTCCCACACATGGAACCGGCTCAATCCTTCCCAACCCGGGATCTTTTTTGAGGTCACGGTCAGGAAAAGAGACTTTCCCCCACCGAGCCAAAGTTCAAGATCCAGTCGTTGACATCATCCGCGCGAAGCAACGTGCAAATCTGACAGGTGCCCCCTGGCAAGTCCTCATACGGTTGTGGAATTTAATCTGGCTAATTTCAACATATCCCGCCGAGGATCTTAAAGCTCAACTTGAGCATAAAGAGAGACTCCGAATGGCCCTTTTTTGGAATCCCGGTGTCCGTTTTGTGTCAATCCTTTAGTGAAAGCCTGTCAAAAATGGTTAGCTTCTCCAGAGAAACTACTTCTTTGCATCTTAGCTCCCGCTCTTGCCCTGCGCCTGCACAATTTCTTTCTCTCCTCTTGTTTCTCTCCTTTTGTTTCCATAAAGCGAGGGATTAGGAAAGATTTTCCCCCGTAAAGTAGTGGTTTGATGGGCTTTTATCCCACCATGTTGCTAAAGCTGTGTAGCCCCTGGATTAGAACCCGACAATAGGAACCCTTGTGCTGGGCCGCAGCCCCAGGGGCACAAGCAAAGCGCGGCTCTGAGAAAGAGGGAGGAAACAAACCTGCCAACCTCGATATGTCAACGTCTGCAAGAGGCGTTCGGGAGAGCGGCCTCGGGTTGCCTCCGCAGGAACACGTCGGGATAAACTCGGGAAGAAAACTTGCGGTCACCTTCACAGGAACGAGATCTTGCCAGGATGTTCTGGAGCTCCGAAAGCATCAGCATGTCCGATACGTGTCTAGAAAGAGAAAAACTTCAGACATTTGATTTTGAAAAAACTCAGGTGGACTTCCAGGGGCGGAGTAAGACTTTTTTTCTGTGGGGTGGCCAGGGTGTCACACAAATTTTACTCAAGGCAGAGTCGCACAATTTGGAAGGAATATAAACACTCAAATCTGGGGGAGGAAAACCTGCACTCTTAAAAATTGGGTAAAAAAATAGTAAACAAAATAATTGACTCTATTTTCTGGTTTTTGACCAGAAATTGGGTCAAATTAATCAAAGCAAACCAATGAAGTCCTTTGGTATTAAACAATGCAGAAAGTTGCATCAAGTTGACCCAAATAGTGGATTTGTCCATTTTTTTTTATCCAGGAGTTGTCAGCTGGCGTTCAGCACGTGAGGCCTGCGTGGCATTGTCATTCGCCTCACTCTTCCCGGAGCAGAAGGTCGCTCCCCGCCAACCCGAGTCGCAAGTCGGAGGATGGCTAATGGCAGCTCGCTTTGTTACTCCAGTCACAGAAGTCCCTTGGAAGCGCTCCATTCCAAGCCATACATCAAAATGATTAATTTCACCCAAATGAGCGCGCGTGCGGGCTAACCTTGACAGCGAGCACGCGCGGGCCACGCCGGCTAATATATTCATGAAGTTCAAGAAAGCTTAATGATACAAGTTAATGGGCTCTGAAGGCTGAAGGCGTCAACTTTCTCCTCGACTTGACGCACAAGGCTTGTGCAGTGGCCACTGGAGGAGTGAAATGACAAACACGCCGGCGTTCTAAAACCTGATTAAAAACCCAACGAGGTTCATAAATCGCCCGGGCTGAGCCGCCTCGAGTCCTGATGCAGGGATAAAGTTTGCATGCGGGAAGAGGATGATGGAGAGGAAAGGCGATGAGTTAGATCTGGAGAGGAGCTTAAAAGTGGGGGCTGAATGCGGGCCCGGCGTACAGAACAATGAGAGCGCCCGGAAAATCCACGCAAATCTCAGATGAATTCCTGCTTTAGGAAAGTTAGCAGCCTGAAGGTGAGCACAATGAACGGCCGCGTTTGCAAAAGGAGAGGGGAAAACTTCCGACGCAGCAACAGCGTCAGAAGCACAAAATGGATGAAAGCCAATAAGCTGCAACTTTGAATAAATCAATCAGAAGAGGAGAAACGGTTTCTTGACTTGTTTTTCTGAGTTCAAAATCTCATCGAGTATATTGAGAAACATTTCTGTCACCATATATCAATCTGTGTGATATCTGTATGTAAATATTTATATCATTCTATTCTATATATAACTATAGAAGAGTGGGAAGAAACAAAAAATTAAATTGTGCATGAGATTTTTCCATGTTGGATTTTCCTGATAGTACTTTTTTTTAAATCCCATTAAATTCATAAAATAATATGATCTGAAAAAAACGGTAAATATGTCATTTAAAGTTAGATTTGAGGCGAGTCCTTTTAATTGCTTTATAAATTGTTTGCCCACATGGAGTCCTATTTCTATTGGCTTTCAAAGTTAATCCGATTGTCCTTTCCTCTTTAGACCAAAAGGCAGCGCAACTGTGCAAACTTTGGAACAAAAAGAAAAAAAACCCGAAACATTTGAAACAAATTTGGCGTGTTATGTTTTACGGATATAATAAGTAGGCCTCCATGCACGGATAACCATCTGTTGCATGGGTTGGAAATACAACAACAATGTCAATAGTTGCTTTGTTTCCCACGCTGCACGACTGCAAATGTGTCCAAACATCTCCAGTGAAGTTTAGCATTTCGCGACACCCTCCCTCTCGCCCCCCCCCCTTTTTTTTGTCTCACACTCCGCACTCCACAAAATATGCAAGCTTTACTTACATTAAAAGGCTACTTCGTCTTCTTCTTTTCGCTGCCCTTAATTCCAAACCTAAACGTTTTTTTCCTCACGAAGAAGAAATCTTTTGAGGAAAAAAACCTTGAAGAGGAGCGGGGCATTATTGTTTTAATCCTCTTAGCAGCAGTCATTTCAAGACATTTTTAAGGGAGGGTGTAAGTGAGATGGCGTCTTGTCTCCCAAATCCTGACCCCCCCCCCCCAAAAAAAAAAAAATCCCTTGGGGGCCTGACCGCGGGTTGATGCAGGCAGGAACCGGGCAGCCGGAGTTTCCTTCTCAGGTGACTTTCCGGCAAACAGTCGTTTAAGAAACATGAAAAAAAAAAAAAACGTAATTAATTCAACCATTTAAAGCAATTTTGTTACTAATTGTCAATCTTTTAATTAATTTCTGCAGATCATTGCAGCTTAGAGGGATATTTTTTCTTTAGCACAAATTAAAAACATATATGGTTGTAATTTAATTAATCAATGATATTGGATAAAATAATAGTAATAAATACCAAATAAATAAATACGTGAGCGTGTGTTGTGAGGCGCTGTCATGAAAGTGCGGCTGCTAAATTTTACAACGTTAAATACAATAAAAAATATGTGACTATCAGCTCTTACTAATAAAGTACTGAATAAAATAATCACGTTCCAAACAAAGCAAACTACAAAAATTAAGAATGGAAATTGACAGTACGTAAAGTACCGATGCAAAACTTAAGGGGAGGGGCTGCTAGTTGGAGGAGAGGGATGTGATTGGCTGACACCGCGTCTACGTCAGTGCGCCCACTAGACTTTTAAAAGGGCCAAGAGATGGACGCCGCAAGCATCCTCTTCACTTTTCAGGAACCAACCAAGATGTTTTCGGGATACGCACAAAGTCAAACGGGAACCATTTAAATTATATTTTCAAACAGAAACATGAAAAGATGAGGATTTTTGGAGAGACGATTTAGGAGGACAACAATCGCTGGCCAGTGGAGATATTTCATTTTAGAAGAGCACAGCGAGGAAAGAGGTAACCTTGAAAAAAATCTATTTGTTTTAATGTTTTTAAACTCCAATTTTAGTTTTGTGCTGCTTATTTTTTATTTCGGTAAGGAAAATAGTTCCAAAATTCACGTAAATGTTTGGAAATTGAACGTTTAGGGGGGGGAAGATCACATAACGCTAAACTAATTCCAACTCCGCCAAGACTGAACAGTTAAAAGCGCATTTATCCAGATTCTTAACAATATATATATATATTTTGGCTAAAGGAAATCAATTATGTATTTGTGTCTGTACTCTACTCACTTGCACGTGTCCTATTTTTTCCTGTCAAAAATGAACGAAAGATGGTTTACACCTGTATTTTTTTCCTTAACACATTAAAATTTTACATTTTTTTTGTGTTTTTCTATTCGGATAAAAGATTGCGTGCACGTGTTTTTTTTATGTTTATTTCTCGCGGGTTGAATCCCTCCAATATAAATGTTTTTTTTTTGTCCCCACAATGTTTTCAATACAACTTCCACGCCTCAAGCTAAATGCTGTGTAACTCATAAATCCACGGCAATTAGCATAATGAGGGTTAAATCACAGCCCGGAGCCACTCTCTTGAAAGACGACAATGTTGATTTTTTTTTATTTTTAAAGTCTTCTCTATTGCATTTTACAAGGCTACAGATTACAGGAATATTGCCTCGGGTTGATGGAGGCAAAAGAAAGCGAAATTATGTTATTTTATAAGGAGATTTGATTTTACAGACACGTACAGACGCGCGCGCGCGCACGCTCACACGCACGCGCATGGTCGACCTTTCATGTGTCAGCCAGATGATAAATTAATAGCCCGGTACAGTTCAAACCTATTTGCACCCACATTAGACAGGAGTCCACGGGGACCCCACGCAAATGTGTCAGTCAGCCTGCAGGCGTTTGGACTATAACACGAAGGACCCGAGAATTAAGTAAATAGAAAGAGGAAAAAACCGGGTTATACTGTCACACAGCAAAAAACAAAAACAAAGCAATGTCAACCTTAGAAATAAATATTGAGATTGTCAATGGTAGAATTGGTAGTAATAAAAACCAAAAGTTGTCACTGTCCGAATGGATTTTTTAAATGACTAGAAAAATATTAAGAAACTACAAAGTTGCCGTTAGGTGACAATTATAATTAATAAAGTTATACTGCATAATAAATTGATGATGGCAAAGAAGCATCATCATCATCATCAAGATAATTTTAAAACCTGATATAAAACATTTATATAAAACATTTAATTGCAAAATTTTCTATGAACAAATTGCATGAGGCTGAAATTATGATAAGATATTTTATGTTAAATATAATGAAAATACAAATAGATTGCCATTGTAGACCTGCCTACAATTCTTTGTATTTATATTGTGTGACCAATTTATTCATTAAACTAACTGGAAATATATACTAGCAAGCTTGAAATGTATTACTAAACTTCATCATAATATAAAAACATTTTTTGTTGTATACGGTGGTCTAAACTATATTGTACCAGTAGTAATGAGTATAAGTATGATTATTTGATTTATTTGTCCACAGCATCACAAGCACACTTTCTGAAACCATAATAACGAAATTTAGTGTGAGAAATTTTGCTTTAAATGTAACCATACGGTTCTGGAGAATTTACAATTTACAATCCACTGATGCCAATTGTAAACCACAACACACAGCACACACAACAAACTCCACGATAAAAATACCTATAAGATTTTTTGTGGCACACCACGTAGAGAACATCTACTAAAAAAGACTATTTATAAATATCTGCAGTATCTATGCCAGTGACGTATAGTGACAGGCAAATGCTCTTCCGCTAGATGGCAGACAGTTCAGAAGTAAAAGTCATATCTCCTTTGGACATATGCCATAATTGTTTTCAATGTATATGCGCTTTGACTCAATAAAGGTTGCCAGCATTAATTAGTGGCTTTCTCCAGGTCATGCAGCACTACGGGGTTAACGGCTACTCCCTGCACGCCATGAACTCCCTCAGCGCCATGTATAACCTCCACCAGCAGGCGGCGCAACAGGCCCAGCACGCCCCCGACTACCGGCCCTCGGTGCACGCCCTCACTTTGGCCGAAAGACTGGCTGGTAAGCATCAGCCGCGGGTCACGGGGCGTCGCCGTCAAGACACCTCAGACAAACGTGCCCGTATGGCTTATTTTTTTTCCTTCTCAACGGCTGCACATTTCAAGACATCATCCTGGAGGCCCGCTACGGCTCGCAGCACCGAAAGCAGCGGCGCAGTAGAACGGCCTTCACCGCCCAGCAGCTGGAAGCTCTGGAGAAGACCTTCCAGAAGACGCACTACCCAGATGTAGTCATGCGGGAGCGTCTGGCCATGTGCACCAACCTCCCCGAGGCCCGAGTGCAGGTAAAACGCTGACAAAATACCAGCTGTCTGTTTTAAATTGTGACAAGAAATGCGTATCTCACCTTCAGGTGTGGTTCAAGAACCGGCGGGCCAAGTTTCGCAAGAAGCAGCGCAGCCTGCAGAAGGAGCAGCTCCAGAAGCAGAAAGAGGTGTCAGGAACCGCTGAGGCCTCCGCCGAGGACACCAAGGCCGAGGTTACGCCTCCCGTGGACGCTCAGGCTACCCCGCCTCCTCCCTCCTCCGCCTCATCCTGCCACTCCGAGTCGGACAGGCTGGCGGGGGCGGCGGCGAGGTCTCACGAGCCCGGCGAGACGAGCGTGGAGGTGAATGTCACCTCCCCCGAGCCGTCCGATGGCGAGTCAGCGGTGGAGGACAATTCGTACGCAGAGGAGGACAGAGTGAGGGGGGAGGCGAGGGGAAGGAATAGGGAGGAGGCGCAAGGGCATGGGGAGATGCAGCCCGGTGGCAGCTCGCCGTCCTACAAGCAACTCAGCCCGACATCAGGTAGGAATACTGTCTTCGTGACAATACTGTATTTTGGGAATGTCAAGAAGATAAGCATGACACTCTGCTATCCAAAATCTTCTCCCAGACTCCGCCCTGAGCTCGCCCGCCCTGCCGTCCTCCAGCAGCATGCCGAGCGGCCCGGCCCAAAGCAACTCGTACGCATCGTCGCCACTCAGCCTCTTCCGGCTGCAGGAGCAGTTCCGCCAGCACATGGCGGCCACCAACAACCTGGTGCACTACCCGTCCTTCGACATGAGCGCGCCGTCCTCGCTGCCCTACTTGGGCATGAATGTCAACATGCCGGCCCCGCTGGGCTCGCTGCCCTGCCAGTCTTACTACCAGACGCTGTCTCAAGCCCAGCAGGTGTGGAACAGCCCCCTGCTGCCGGGGGCCTCGGGCGGCCTTCCGGGAAGCCTCAATAGCAAGACCACCAGTATCGAAAACCTGCGGCTGAGAGCCAAGCAGCATGCGGCCTCACTGGGATTGGACACGCTCCCCAACTGAAGGCGCTGCCATGCCAAGCGCTTTCGCCCTTCGATCCGGGCTTGAGGACTTTGGCTCCACCTGTGTTTTCCTCATTCAACCGCAACAACTTCAGAGGCCACCTCGATTTGAACTTTCCAACTGGCCATGTTCTTTTTCAAGGCCTCTGCCAGAGGAACAAAAAAAAAAAGAAGAGATCCACTGGACTGCAGTGCACTGAATCCCCGCTATCCTGCTGCGACTAGCAAAACCCCCAAAATATGTATGTCATTGCCTAAAGATGCCACAAGAGGGTGGGAAAGCCAATGAAACTCAACTCACTTCAGTATACTGTACTGATTGGGAATAGGCAAGTATTTCCTGGAGAAAAAAAACAGAGCATAGTATCGTAAAAAGAAGAAAAAATTTTTTAAAAATCGCCAAATCGGCAAAGTCAGAAAAGCCGAACGGCAAATAAGCTGTACTATGCTTTCCCATTCCACTTTTGCTGCTGTACACACAGAATGAATTACACTCTTATTAGCCAGAAGAACGCATGCAAACATTGCATTAAAGTTGACAGGTGGACCGTTGATTTAGCTGTCGACAAAAAAAAAAAAAACATTTGCAAAATTTTAATCGGTCACTATAATCCATGTACATGCAAAAAAGACTCTACGTAACAACCCAGGCTAAATTTAGCCCTGTGGCTTACAAAGTTTGTCTCTCAGTCAAGGTGTACCACCAACTCTATTACTATTTTCTTATTTAGACAGGGCTTTGGTGCCATCTTGTGGCTCACAAAAAAACCACAAATAGGTGAGTTTTTGGTGAATAACAGGATAGGGGAAAAAAATGCTAAAAAAGTAAAGCAATGAATGTATGCTCTAAAAGCTAAAAATTCATTTGTGTTATATTCCTAAATCTGGTAATATGCATTGTCTGATCATTTTGAGCTAACCGCAAATAGAAAAGTAACCAAGTAAGAAAGTCCACCAAAATTTTACAGCGCAA
The DNA here is from genome assembly GCF_024217435.2 of Syngnathus scovelli. Lineage (NCBI taxonomy): Eukaryota > Metazoa > Chordata > Actinopteri > Syngnathiformes > Syngnathidae > Syngnathus > Syngnathus scovelli. The sequence continues at coordinate 3,969,469 of NC_090856.1, forward strand.
CAACGACAGAAAAGCAGTTAAAATTCAACAAGTTATCGTTTTAAAAAAAAAATAGCGGGATTAAATTAGAGCGCTCCAAATCTTTGTAAATGACCTCTGTACATTTAAGATGTGTATCTTTCAATTGTTGAAAAAAATAATAATTTATCTGTGAAATGTGAAGAAATAAATCAAGCCTGAGAGATGAAAATGTGTTTGCCTATTTCACTTATAAGTTGTTTTTGACAACAAAGTTGTAAAGTTTCTTTTAAATAGTATTTCAGAAGAATTTAATCTACAAAAAAAGGCTTTATATAACAATTTGAGCAGTTTTGGCAGTAAAATCCCCTCACACGTATTCACGACCTTTGACCCCTTCTACGACACACACGCACGGCGCAGTTAGCTTCCATCACGCGACCCGTAAATAATTCCGCCACACGGCCGTCCCTCGCATCCTCGACACTGAGGTTCCCGACGTGGTGCGCGGGGGAGAACCCGTCGCTTGTTCTGCCGCTGCGGGAGAGCTAATCCTGAATGACGCGGGGGTGTCACACCAAGCCCCCCCCCCCTACGCTGCCAGCTGAGGTTTGGCTGTGCACCGAAACCAAACGCTTTTGCCATAAGAAGATTACCTTGGGTCGGGATATCGATGGATTAAGTAAGAATAGAAGGAGATAAAATAGAAGGGAAAGAGTTCATACAGTCAGCAGAGTTCACACACCTGTTTTTTTCACACACCACTATAAACCAACAAGGCCTTTTGTCTTGACCTAAATTTACAAAATATTTTGTTTTATAAAATCATATTAAATGAATGCAAACATTTTTCCAGTACGTGTATGTTGAGATGTTTGATTTTGGGAGTGCTTCTTTAACTAATTTTGAATTCATCTGGCTAGCGAGCTGGCCTTTGATGATGTCAGCATTTTTCTATCTTCTGATTGGTTGATTAGCAAATCATGTCTGTAGCAATCTAAAGTGATGAATATTTTTGAATAATCAACATCTTTGGTTAGTTTTATTTATTTGACTTATTAAATAAGTATATTATACTGATTGTCAGCTTCTCTAGTTTTATTTATTTGACTTGATTTACAATTATATTATATTGATTCTCAGCTTCTGTAGATGATGTAAGCAGTACAATACCGATGGTTTGTATAATTGTGATGTGACAGTGGTGGTATTAAGAGCTGGATTAAGTCTGGTAAGTCCCCACTAAAGGCCCACCACTGCTATAAACTACATTAGATCACTTTCTCAAAGTGGTTGGTGTTTTCATAATGGGACACGTTTACACAAGACGACATTCTTTTAAGCGCATGCACTTCAGATCCTTTTAAATATGAGCTCCGTTTACCATCAACACTTGAGTTTTATTTGCAGCACGGTAGGGGTGGAAGTTAATGCTAAGTGTGTGTGTGTGTGTGTATGTGCTAAGCCGCTGAAGGTTTCCAGGAGCTCTTTGATGTGTATCTCGGCAATGCGCTATTAGAGGGATTTTCCTAGTTGACAGCTCAGAGAATGTGTGGAGGAATTGCGATGCCAGCGGGCCTAAAAGAATGCTGGAAACAGGATTAGGATCATATTCTGGCAGCGCCTGTCACTTCATCAATGGCTAAGGTTTCCTCAGTGACAGCCCTCCTTCTCTGTGAGCCTAAAACCTTTACTGGGACCATAAAGGGGGTGAGAGAGGGCGAGGGGGAGAAACAACACAATGATTGAATGGTGCGCCGTGATTTTCTGGGTTGGTTTGGATGCGAGGGGCTTTGTGTTGGGAGGTCGGAGAGGGGCGGCATTGGGAGTAAAAGGAGGGGGGGGGGGGGGGGGGCGGCTTACACCCACAAACACATGGAAGTTTTTGGTTTTTTTTACATCAATTCCTTTACGTTAGAGGGGCAGAGGTTAGGTGACCCCCCCCCAGGTGCATGAGGGCAGACCAGGATGCAGTCTGGAGTCCTGTCAAACTAAAGCTTGTGTATTCTAAGTAGAATCATAAAGTTAAAACAGAAAAGCGACAGGAAGTTAGCCATTTTTTGCTTAATTCGGACATTTTAAGGTCAATTTTTCTAATTCCAGAGGTCAAATTTTCGTCTTGGGGAATTTGTATGTAATTACAAAGGGTAAAACTAAATTGCAAAAAACTTGCTGACTCAAGAAACTGTAGTAAATGAGGTGCATAAGGTCAGATCATGCCAAAGTGGTTCTTCTCTTAGGTGGGGGGCCCTTGAGTGTCGCCGTCACCAAAACAAAACCCTAACTCTACACATTTTTGCTCGCCCCCGTGAAACATGACTTCCACAATGCGGCAGGAGTTTGATTGTTGGCGACAAGTTATATAATGCCAAGAATTAGAGCCTAGCATGCAAATGTGAAATCCTGCTCTGGTTCTCCTGCATGAGAAGGACTCTATCTGCAGGCTTCACTCGGGCTCCCCCCGGCTTTGTGCAACAGAGGCGCTCTTCCTTTTCTCCCCACCGACTCGGGTGATAATCCTGACACGCACTGTCTGCATTTTCTTACTGTACGTCTTTAAGCGCATTTGCCGAGCATTTATCTCGCCAATGTAAACCAATTTGCCTATAAGGGCCCGGGGCCAATCAAGACGCTGGAAGGGAGGGGAAGGGGGAGAGAATGGAAAACCCAAACGTAGCAGATGTGCAGAGAGGGCTCGACGGGAGAGCTTGGCAACGATGCCGGCTTTGACGAACAAGTGAATGCGGCCCAAAAAAAAAAGTAGAACGGAGTAGAAGAAAGAAAGAGCGTCCCTTGTCCGAAGGGTAAGCTTTTCAAACTTGGGATAGGGGCCTTTAAAGCCGATAGTGAGTGGATCACGGAATTGTTGAGTCACAGAATTGGAGAAAATCATAGTGAGCGTGTTTGTTAATCCTGTCATGGGGGGGGGGGGGGGGGTACTTTGGGAATCCCAGCCTCCTTCTTCTGATATTGAGAAGCTGCTGTATTGACAAATGCTGTTGTTTAATAGAACCTGAATACCTGTATCAGCTCTCTTGTAATCTCCACCGGGCTCCTCCCATCACACACTATTGCTTCCCGTGTAACCAGGTTGGGGGTCCAAAAGACATGAAGCCCCCCTCCCACTGTGTCGCATATTGCCGCGATGGCCATAATGACAATGGGTTCCTCGGTCCCTGAAATGGGACATTAAGACAGAATCATCCCAGGTTAGTTGGGGCGACAGCAAGGTGTTTTATTTGTCGGCACACGAGCACGGTAGGAGCGAGACCGGATGGCTTTTCAAGTACCCGATCGTATCGCCTAAGGTTGCTGGAAATGAGGTGTTTGGCGCTTTTATCAAGGCCGATTGCGTTCAACAGGCTGATCGCTGTTCGCCCCCATCACGGCGCAGACTTCATATTTCACGATACACTAGCTCAACACTTTGCGGGAAGGATTGGAATGGTCGCACCGCAATAAGTAAATGGGGACATCCGGAAAGTTTTCCAGCCATGATGCCAATGGGAATTGATGCCACATGGTATCAAGCAATGAGGGGAAAAGTATAGCAATCCTTTCCTTAAATAGGATGTGGACTCTTTACCCTCCATTAAGTTAATGTGTTTGTTTATACAAGATGAGAGTTGCTTCATTTATTTTATCTGTTCTTTTTATACCCATTGATTTTAATATAAAACATTACAAAAAAATTCCAATAATAAATCAAATAAGTTTTGAGGGTGACTGTCTAAATCTTTTATTTTAATATAAAAAATGGAGCTTTTTTTCTTCTCACATATACAGCTCGTGTGAAACTTGCTAATTCAATAATAAACAAATTAAAATCCCCCAAATATAATTACCGGATGTTTTATTTGTGTGCGTGATTGTCAGCGCCATACCTCCTCAGTTTCTGCAGGATTTATGAACAATGTCAAGTTCCCCGAGGGCCCGGCGAGTCTCTCGAGTGCCTCTTAAAGCTTAACGCTCCCTGACTGAGTGGCACAGCGAGAGCCACTCGCTCTCTCTCCACGCGCCTCCGATAAGAGCCGAGAACAACCTCTCGATTGCGGCTCGTCTCATGAGCCCGATTGTAATGGAAAACGTCGGCGCCGTACCTAATGGCTTGGCGAGAGCTGGGGAAACATATGTAAATTTATGTAAACCTACCGCAAAACACATATTTACAATAATGTGACGACACGCTAGATGGAGGCGGCATGTGTCATTAGGCCGCTTTATCGCTTTTCTTTTTTACCTGGGAGGTGCTACGATCACTCAGTGAGAAGAGAGGGAGAAAGGAAATGATGTGGAGCAGTGATGAAGAAGAGGAAGAGGAAGGGATACAAAGACAGAGTTGCTAGGGTGAAAAGAAGGCAAATTTATTATATCACTCATTGACAAAAAAAAGTTTGTGAGGAGGTGCTATCAAATATCGATATAACGTGACAGGAACCCCCCCCCCCCCCATAAACTTTAGAAATTCAAATTTGGGATATTCCAGTGAATAGCTAGTGTGCAAATTTGTCTAATGACTAATGAAAAACCACTTCAAATATGATACAAAAGTCTAACGCTCTCAAAACTTCAATGAAATGTGAAAACTTTTAAGTTTGTCAATGGATTAGCTTGAAAAACCCAAACATTGGAGTGCATTTTTTTTTTTAACATTATTTTTAAGTTTGTGTCTTTGCAGTAGTATGTGCACATTTTTAGTAAATAAGTCAAAGGTTTGGACAGTTTCTCCTTTGACTGGTAGTGTCATGTACATACATTCTGATTTGAATGAAAATATTGCGATGAAATTATCTTGAGTGCAAAAGGGCACTGGTTGTGTTTTGATAACATTATCTCAAGTGCAAAGCGGAAATGGTTGTGTTTCATGATAACGTCGCAGACAGGCTTATCTTGTGTCCAAAGGTTCACTTAACAGACTTATACCTGAGGCCTCACTTGATCCTACTCTGTTTAACAAGGTCTTCCACCTCCTTCATGAAGCGCAGACACAGCTCGTCCTGCCACGGCGGGGCCACACACTGCACGGCCATGGGCATACCTTGGCTACCTGACAATGCCTACACACAAACGCACACAGGGCACATATAAGGGCAGAGAAATTCCGAGAGGCAAGACAGCAGTGAGGCCACAGTCTGCTGTCGCCACCTGTTGACTGACAGTGGAACTACATCTAATATTTATCCGAGCAGAAACTTACCCAATTCATGAGATGGACACCATATGTAAACTTCACACCTGTTACTGTTTTATGTAAAGGCAAAAAAATATCGTCCATAGCTAAAATAGGACAAAATGTGTTCATGCTGATGATGTGATGCAACAGTGTGCATTAACAAACGCGTCAATAAACTAATGAAGAAAAAAACTGGCCTCTGGGAGAGCATCAATCATAAATGTAACTAACATGTAGCACAGAAATGGTGATTATTCATAAAATGTTTCCCAGTCCTGGCTCCCTTTTTGCATGTTGCATTACCCGTTTGAAAAGCTTGTCCCAGTGGTCCCGATGGAAGCCTTCATAATGGCGCAATTCCTCCTCATCCTCTGCTGTCACCGTGGAAACAGGAACGACGCCAGCAGGAAAATTGAGCAGATTGAAGAGAGCCGTGAAAGACGCACTAACTGGACAGAAACATCAAGAAAAAAATAGGTCAAAACTAGGATATGAAGAATGTGATTTTTTTCTGGGCACATAATAAATTGCAATGTCCGTACACATAAGCCTGCCGCAGTACAAGAAGTTGTAAGCAGGTCCGAACATGGGGCAGAGCAGCACGTCGATGTTGCATCGTCTCCATTCGGCCAGGGTCTCATCTATGTAGTCCTGACGAACACACGTTCAGTGTCTCCTTCTGCACGTGCTCAAACGTCATCTGCTCACCTGCACAGCCACATGCTGCTCCCACAGCTCCACAACAGACCTGAAACACGAGCAAAGAGTATTAGCGTGTGCCATTATTGACGATGAAAGCTTGAAAGTTCTCACCTGACTCCAGTGGAGCATTGCAGGAGGAAAGAACCGCGAGGAGACTGCGGACAAAAAAAAAAAAAAGACTATGAGACAGAGCAGTTCTGCAGCTCAAAAAAAGACATCTCACCAGAGGTCTGATCAGGAACGAGAGCATCTTCCTCAGCCACAGAGGAAGATAGAGAGGAAGCACTTGAAGTTTGAGACAAGGATCAAAAGATCCCCCCTTCCTAAAAGTATGAGAGTTTGAAACCAGTGTCAGAGTGATTTATTTAAAGTGATTTATGGTAATAGTCTCCTAAGTGACACACAAATTGATAAAACTAACAATTAACTTAAACTGAAATGTAACATTAAACCACTATTGTAATTCACTGGGTCACTTAAAGAAACGCTTCTCGTATGCCCGTGTTATCCTGCCCCCTGGTGGCCAAGATGAACATACCAGATTGTATAAGACTTACAGTTTTTGTATCAGAGAGGCGCCTCCATCTCCAAAGATGCCATTGCTAATGAGCAAAAGGGTATCCTTAACTCTCAGATGATTGTATGGCACCACCTTTGTGTTCACAGAATCATATTAGAAATCTAAAAACACACTTCATTTGTGCTCTTACGGTGAGGTTTTACTGTATGGCCCGCCTGCTCCAACAAATCCCTGACTTCTCGGAGGCTTCGGGCCATGCTCGGTGTCAGTTGCGTGATGCCGTCGCTTTCCACGTAGCCGATCCTCAGAGGCTTGGCGCTCTTATACACCTGACATACATCCCACAATTAGAATAACTTAAGGAAATTTAGACATGCTAATTTTTTTGTGCGTACAGGATCCAGTAAACCTCAATTACTTTTAAGTTTGAAAGAGTTTAAAAAGTTTTAAAGTTTGTCTAAATTATATTAATATTTATTTCCAATGACTTTAATGGGAAAGTTGCCCCAGCCAACATGGCTGCCACATTAATGCAATTTTTAGCCTGCACAGGACCAAATTGCAACTAATTCTGGAACGAGCGGACTCGTGTGAAGGTTAGCAAACATTAACACATGAAAAAGTGATTTAGATGACCGCTATAAAAGATCTTGTGACAATCCGTAAATGATTCTGTGAGGACACACCTGCATATTAAAAGGCAGGGGCGGGATAGTTGGGTCCAGGTCAAACATGTGGTCGCAGAGCAGAGCCTGCATACCCAGAGCCAAGCCGTCCACATCCTTTGCCATTGGCCCGGAAGTTGCCAACACTAAATGCACCACAAAAATAAACATACTGTAATGAAGAGTACAATCAATACACATTAACACTTTCGAACTTAGGAAACACATTTTAACTTATTAAAACATGTTAAACAGCACAAACAGATAAGTTACTCACCCGACTTTTGTCCCGGACTAACAGAGCTAATGCCCTGTTTGCTAGGGCACAAATAGGACATTTTATTGTGAGAGTTGAATGCCAGCTCATAAAAGTGAAGCCAGAAAGATGATGGCTAACCTGACTCGGCCCGCTGTTGGCTTGAAGCCACAGATCCCGCAGAAGGCAGCGGGGATACGAATGCTGCCGGCGACATCGCTGCCTATGCCGAGGATGGAGCCGCCGCCCCCAATGAGAGCCCCCTCACCGCCGGAAGAACCGCCGCTGGTCTTCTTGAGGTTGTGGGGGTTTACAGTCTGCCCGAAGATGACATTACTGCAGTCGTAGCTTCAGGTGACACACGAAGGAAAAAGCAGGTGAGTGTGACTGGTTTTTTTTTTTTTTTTGTTAAACAGCACATTGTTAACTTTACCTCAACATGCCTTGGGGGACGTTTGTTTTCACAAAGGGAATGGCGCCTTGTCTCCTCAAGACTTCCACAATAACCGAGTCCTTCTCGGCCGGATCGCCGAGGTTAGAAACCAGACCGCAGGAGGAATCGTAGGACTGTAGGAGGGTTTTGAATGGCATGCGTGATTCGATACAGAGAGTCTGTATCAGCGATATGCACAAGACGCCATCTTGCCATTACCTTGTAGGCAATGTTATCCTTGATGCTGACCGGAACGCCATACAGGAGCCCTCGTTTGTTGGAGTCCAGAGTTTTTACATGGTCAAAACTTTCCAGCAGGATGGTGGTGCAACAGTTCAACCTTTTGTTTTCATTGATAGTCTGTAAAAAGAATGATGGTTAAAGTAATCAATCAGTTGATATTAGCTCCTTGACTCGACTCGAAGAATATTAAAACTGGATTTATCATACTGCACCTTTTCCATGTAGGAGTAAAACACATCTTCAGGTACCAGCTGGCCATCCTGTAGTTTTTTTGTCAGCTCAGTCAAGGACAAAGACAAAATGAGAGATGAATCCATCTTTGGATGCTGGAAGGAGAATCACACGTAAAGTTAAATAGCCTTAACTCTCATTTGAGTGCCCACACTCCCATAAAATAAATGAAAAGAAATTCGGAGTGCTTCTAATTAAATCACAATTTGAGATTTAGTGTTATGCCATATCACTAGCAACAAATTTTCTAAGTTTTATTAAAATATAAATCTGCTAGGTTAAATGCATTGGGTGATTTGTCATGGAACAACCCAATGCTCAGAATGTTAAAGTGATTTACAATAATATGAAATTGGCTTTTTAATAGGACCTCCATCTTGTTAATGATGAAAATTTGGTGTACCTTAATTTTGTCGTGGTACTGTACTTGGGGAATTACTTTTAATTTTTTTAGGTTGTACTGCAAGCTACTTGGTTGAAAAAGTTTGAAAAGTATTTTTATAGTGACGTTAAGGCAGAAACACAAGCTATTTTCAACTCACCGCTTTCTTGTATAGTAACACAGCCTCTTCGGCTTTTAGAAAGCTGTCATCTCTCAGTTTCCTGGCTTTCTGAATCTTCCTCCTGGCGTCCAGATGGCCGTCGACCGCCCGGGCAAGCGTCACAAGAGCCCCCGCTAGGCCAGCAGCAGCCCCGGCTAAGAGGGCGGCTGTTGACCAGGTGTCCATTTCCAGCCCCGAGAAAAACTGTTTGACATTGTCCATATTCGCTAGCTAAAAAAAATGACCTCCCTAGCCTGTAAACGGTCTGTGTCACTTTGACGGCGCAAGCTCGTCTAGTATTTAAGGCTTGGAGTGTTGATGAGCAAATCATTAGCGAAAGAACACTACGGATGCCTTAGACAATCAAATCTACGCATGCGCAGTTATCCGTTTGGACTATTCAATAGCATTACCTAAAACGGCCTCCTAGAGGGCGCTACTGTTGCTATTCTTTCGTTAGATTAATTTAGAATCCAACCGTTTTCATTGTGATGTGACTGGTTTTGTGATGCATTTTGCACAAAATAATTCAACCTAATTTTGCATTTTTATGAATACCAGTACGGTGAAAAGTAGGAGCCCCTTCCTGATTTTTTTTTACCCCAAATTAAATGAAGCCATAACCTACTTAACACTAATCACAAATTCTGATGCTTCTAATGAATAGGCAAAATGTCTTGACCTTCCACTTTAATATTTGCTTCCACTTGCTCTGCAGGTTTCTAATATGATCATACAGATAAAATAACATATTCATATACATACAGTGAATATTTTAGATCTATTTAGAACCATATTCTGCTTGTAAGCCACTGGCACAGCCAATAAGAAGAGGAGCTTCATTTAACCGAATGGAAGAGTTTGTGCGCCACCTGGAGACATAAAATGGGAATTACACACCGACATCATACTGACCTGTCCCCCTACTGCAATAAAATAAAGCCTCTCACTTACACAATGGTCCCGTGCATGGAGGAAGTCAAAAAGTTCCTCGGTGCAGTCCTCCGTTGTGGAGGAACGAGAGTTGACTCGGGTCTCACATTGTTCCAGACGTGCCTGTGTGTGTACGCAGTGCTCCGCCTCTGCACACTTTTCTCGCATCGTTTCCAGGGGATCCTGCAAAACAGCACCATTTGATTTTCGGGTCCGATTCCTTTCAAACGCGAATAATGGGTTCAACATACCACTAGGTCTTCCTCTTCTTCTTCCTCCTCTTCCTCCTGCAACCGATCAGCGTTAGTGACAGTGAATATACTCATTCATCCAGGTCATTGTAGTCTCAATACAATGAATGACTGTAACTGGACTGTTCAGACATCAGCTAACATCTAATGCTGTCCTTCCATCTCAAGCTAGCGTTACAAAACAAGATGACACGTTTGTTTGTTTATTCGCCTTTATAACACCTACTTACGTCGTCTGGCTCTCCATTCGCGATCATTTTGTCTTCGAGGACCATATTTGCTGATGTGCCGTGTCCCTACCTGACCACAAACCGAATCAAATGTTTTGTTTGGAGGTCACGCCAGTTGTATTCAAAGCGAGCAAGTCGTTTGTTTCCGTCTTTCAAAATAAATGACCACTCTCTGTCTCATGAGTCGAAAGGGTCCCTATCTGGCGTTGTTATCCATACCTATTTTTTAAAAAACATACAAAGAGTAGATATTACAAACAATATGTCAACGATAGTCACTAATTTTATTGAGATACAACAGAACGCTTTTAATTTGGTTAGTCGACAGCGGAACTGTACTGCTCAATATTACGCAACCTTTACCACCACCGTGTGGCTTAAACAGGTACTACACAAATAAGCCAAAGAGTCCGGCTGGCTGTAGTTTGGCCACTTGTGGGGTAATTTAAAGCCAAACAGCATAACGGATCGACTCCATTGCGTAATGCACAAAATATTCCAGAGGATTCACGGCTATTTACATTACATACATATTTACCAGCTCAGTGGACTAGTGGTAGAGTGTCCTCCCTGAGACTGGAAGGTTTTGGATGGGGTCTCCCCTTTCCCCTTGGGGATGAATCAAAATCACACGGGGCTGGGTTAAATGCAAAGGACAAATTTCACCACACCCAGATGTGTGTGTGTGAGGATCATTGGGACTTTAATTTTAATTATGCATGCTCATATGGCTTTCATTTGACAAATGCTTGCCAGGTGTCTTGGTGTGAAGAGTTTGCACTGTTCAGTTTGAAGTATTGCATTCAGCGTAGGTTTGACCAATAAGTAGGACAACAATTTATATACGGTCATTTTAAAGCTCGCTATATCCATCATTAAAATCACATAAAAAATATATAAAAGGTATGTTGTACAGTTTAACTTCCAGAAAAACATCACGTGAAATGGAAACAAAGATAATTGTCACTTTGGCTTAGAGCCTATTAAGCTGTATTTCAACATTTTGGCAAATTGTAGTTGCTTGTTTTAGCCCTGACTGAAATGTGATTTCTAGAATGTTTATTTTAAACACTACATCATCGGCCTTTCCTCTCTGGGCATTGGATTTTGTAGCCCACCCTGTAGGCTTGCAGGTACACACGTGCCTGGTTCATCCTGTTGAAAAAAAAAAAATATATATATATATATAATTATATAATTAATCATGCTAAGATCTAACTATTGGAATAATTGTGTTCCATATGCTAATTTACATATACATCAACCTGTATTTGGTGCAAAGCTGAATCCCAAAAGGTCCGCAACGGTCAACGTAACTTTCCCTAAACGCTTTCCTCACCGCTCGAGCCATGCTGACCACAGTAGTAACCACCGGGCATGTCCTTCAAATCAATGAGAACATCACACATGACATTACAAAAACAAAATAGTGTCCACATTATTGATTACATCATACTTACAGTCGCTCACAGCGCAGGCCCGCGGTGCCCTCGGGACATGTGCAAGTATTGAGAGGACTGCAGGTGGCGCCGTTCCGGCAGGGAGGAACGCACGGTGTAGTCACGGCTGCGTATGAGCACACAAAAAAGTTTTAAGACGCACAATGTGTGATGCAATAATGGCACAAACATGCACTGACCTGTTTCACAGAGACTTCCGGTGAATCCTTTGGCACAGCGACACCTATTGAGGCCTTCGCACACGCCGCCATTTTTACAAGTCTTCTGACACTGAACAGGCTCTGAATAAAAACAATTAAAGGGAGGGAGGTATGAAAAAGAAAAGTGTCGCAATGGCAGGGGTTCAGAAGAAACTACATAAGACTGTTATGAGTACAGATAAAATAAATCTCAGTTGAATTTTACCTATTTGGCATCGAGCTCCTTGCCATCCGCCAACGCACGTGCACATATTCACGTTCACACATCGGCCGCCATTTTGACAAGCGGGTGTGCACAAGGCTACAAAACACAAACAAACACTGTCGATGTTGCCGAAGAGGAAAGTCATCTGCTATAACTGACCAAGCTTGGATTGGGTTACTCACGCGAAAGGCACTGGGGGCCTGTATAGTCTGACGGACATTGGCAGGTATCAGGACCCACGCAGCGGCCGCCATTAGCGCATAGCAGCTGACATACGGCTGAGATTTAAAAATGCAAAAAAATAAAAAAGCACATGAAGAATGATGACATCATTATAAAAGAAGTCTACCTGTGTGGCAGCCTTCTCCAGTCCAACCAGGAGGACATAAACATTTGTTCCAGCGCATACATGTACCTCCATGGGCACAAGGTGGGGAGCACATGGCTAAAATGCACACAAATAATCAAAAAAACTTCCCATCCCTTGATATCTACAACATGTCAGTCGAGAAAGAAACCTGAGCAGCCAAGGCCAGGGTAGCCTGGAGGACAGTCGCAGCTGTTTGGCGCCGTACACACTCCGTAGTTCTGACATGGCGGCTCACACACAGCTGGAAAGACGGGATGCCTTGTGTCATGCCAACACAAAAACTGGACTGTACAGCGTACTGTACATTTCGACTCACGTCGACATTTGGTGAGGTCATCGTTCTGCACTTGATAGCCCTCCTTGCAGGTGCAGTTGAAGGTCCCGGGGTGATTCTTGCACAATTGGTCACAGCCTCCGTTTGTGAAATCTCCGCACTCGTCCACATCTCAGAAAACACAGACGGTGTAATAAAAAGATTGCTTTGGCGCCCTCTTGTGGATCTTACCATCGCAGCTCCTCAGATCCTCGCTCAGTTTCCAGCCCGCGCGGCAGCTACATCGAACATGACCCTCGGCCCCCGTGACACAAATATGGTCGCAACCGCCGTTTCTCAATTCACAAGACGAAACATCTGTGCAGATGATGAAAAGAGAAAATGATCCGCTTGAAAATACAATTAGCTTTTAATTTCATTTGGAAGTGAAATACTGCTGCAGGTGAGGTTATCGGTGTCCAGCAGCAGAGGAGGTGGGCAGTAGCAGTCGTGTCCCCCCGGGGAATTGGTGCAGAAATGCGAGCAGCCGCCATTCTGAAGTTTACATTCGTCGACGTCTAAGCACACACAGAAAAAAAAAAGGCCCAAAAAGTCATTTTCAACAAACTTTTCTCTCTCGACGCAACACATTTTTGCTATCACTGAACCATAAAATGTGAGTGCTGCTCGTCCGTGTTTAAATGCTTGAAAATGAGCAGGTAAACAGCGAGTGAGGAATCTGACCCACGCAGGTGCGGCCGTCGATGTGGAGCTGGTAGCCGGGCCTGCACGAGCATCGGAAGGATCCCGGGGTGTTGACGCACGAGTGCGCGCAGCTTCCGTTCCGGGACAAACACTCGTTCACGTCTATCAGATTTTAATTCGACAATCAATATGGGAAGTTATTAACATTGATGGCAGGGCGAATATTTCTCACCTGTGCATCCGTGTCCATCTGGATTTAGTTGGTAGCCGGAAGAACACTGGCAGCTGTAGCCTCCTGGTTCATTCGTGCAGTTGTGGTCACAATGTCCGTTGTTCACGGCACACTCGTCAACATCTGCCGGAAAAATTACGTAGCATTAACTCAACTTTTCAAACCGGATTGAGTTTCTGAGGGAAACCGATATTGGCCCAGCGCTCACCGAAACAAGAATGTCCATCCCCGTTGAAACCTTGGTAGCACTGGCAGAAGTAGGAGCCGACGATGTTGCCGCAACGAGCGTTGACGTCACAACCGTGAGCGCCGGACGCGCACTCGTTCGTATCTGAGAAGAAACCCGATGATCATATCTCACTCCAAAACAAAATGGCGGTCTTTCCCGGAATGTGCTGGTAAAACTTTAGCATGAGTCAACTCAAGTTTCTGAGTGAAACTTGCCTTCACAGTTTTGTCCATTGTGAGCCCCGTGGTATCCCACAGGGCAGGAACAGCTGAAGGAGCCGAGGGTGTTTGTGCACTCCGCATTACCCTCGCAGGCTCGCAGACCCGTCACCGCGGCCAGGGCGCACTCGTCGACATCTGCGAAACCAGAACAGCGTGCTATTTAGCCGGGACCACCGCGGCGCGGTTAATTACTCCTCATCATGCTCTCACACACACAAACATCTCTGCGGACGGACCCTGGCACCCTTCTGCACCCTTCAGGTAACCACGGTGACATTGGCACAAGTAGGACCCCGGGGTGTTGGTGCACTTTGCGTGAGGGCCACACTGTTCCTTTTCTCCACACTCGTCAACATCTGCAGAAGGGACAGAAGAAAATGCATGTATCTCAGTAAATTTGATTGTCTTTATTTTAGTTGTTCATTTCAAAAAGTTCAATTCAAAACTCATGCACAGTATTATATAGATTAGTTTCACAAATTGAAATATTTTCTTTGAACATAGATGGCAAAGCTACACATGCACACAAATAATATAATAAAACCCACAAGCATATATTCTTTATCCTCTGTAAAGAGCATCAGGTTGACACTTTACCTTTGCACTCTGCTGCTTCCTCAAGACTGAAGCCAAGTGGGCAGGTGCAGATGTCTCCAGTCTTTAGCATGTCTGATGGACAGCCACAATCCGAGCTGCCCTCAAGCATCACCTGGTTGCCGGGACACTGAGGAGCAGCACTGGGGAACTGGCGGGCAGCTGAAGTGGGTACAAGGCTGGTAGTTGACAATTGACTAGGTAGGCTAGTGGATGCTTGGCTGGGAGCAGTGGAAGTGACTAATATGAAAGAAAAAGCGTTAAGAAGCACATTATGACTCAAAATGGAAAAAGTTGTTTTTCAAATCACCCATAGTTGGTTGGCTGAGATTCCCGATGAGATTCTCAATCTGTAAGAGAAGATCGATGGATGTTTTTCTTTCCCAGGCTATAAAATTGGTATGCCGCAGGCGTCGGACTAATCAATTTCATCTCATTGCTCTGTAGTTCAGTCACTTGCCTGGGGCTTGACGAGATCGGACTGCATGCTTTTGAACACTTCATTTTCATCTCCCTCGGTGCTGTTCGGTGATTTAGTCGCTGAGGCGGCCAGCAGCAGGGCAGACAGGAGGATGGAGAGGTGAAGCATGGCTTGATGAAGAGGAGCAGGAGAAGCCTAATCAAAGACCAAAACAAATCTGATATTATTTTAATAGAGATGAACCTATTGCTTGAGGGGGGAAAACATTAAATCACGACTGAAATACTCCTTTAGAATGACTCTTACTTTTTTTTTTTTTTTTTAAGAAACAACGATAGGTTCCACAAACGAGAAATGAATGAGTGAATCCGTGATTATGGAGAATGGTGGGGGGTAAACGCGCAAATCGCAACTACACTGCGAAACTTATCCAGAAGTAAATAAGACTTGTATCCCAGGCCCAGAATGTTATGTTCGAAAATGTGCAAAAGAATTTTGAAGAGCCACTATAGAAGATCAAATGTACTTTAAAAAGCGGGGGCTCATTCATAGTGAACATGTCCGGACGGGCGGAACAACTCCGAAATGCACCCTGTTATTAAGTTGACATGAAGCCCCTTCCTCTTCCTTCCTCGGAACAAAAAAAAAAAAAAAAAAAACTTGAATAAAAAACGTTCACAATATTGAGAAATATGTGAAATATTATACCGACTAATTAATCGTTGATTAAAACATGGAAGTGTTTAGCGCGATCGAGCCTCGAGGACAATCTACAAATGGACCTAAAAACTCACTTTGAATCTTTTTCTATATAAAGTTAAATGCTTTACTGTGATTGAAAGTGCTAAGTTATGAACTTACCTGGTGAACAAGAATCAAAGAGCATACATAATGGTTCCGAGATGTCAAAACGTGTGGATCCGCGATAGAACTTTGCCCACTCCTCAACTTCTCCAGAGCCTCCTGTAGGGAGGGAGTACATCGTGGCCCCGCGACGGAAGGGGTGAGGGAGGGAGGGAAGAAGGGGGTGGTGGTGGTGGTGGTTCTGGCCCGACGTCAACAAAGTTTGGGTCAGCAGGTCGAATCCATTTCCATGCTTCGAATCAAGTATCCTCGAGTTTGGTGCATATAAATGAAGCCACAAGGGGGCAGCAGATGAATCCTCAGTGTATGCATGTTCAGTTATTACCGTTTTGACCATTTTATTAAAATTTGTACAGGTTAATGATTACGAAAAAAACGTGACACGTTTAAATAGGACTACAGTAAAAAAAAAAAAAAAGGTACACAACAATAACAACAACAATAACGTCACACATGTTAAAGGTAAGATGTGTTTTGTAAACTGCATTATACTGCACTGTTTTCCTTTTGTGTTTATGAAAAACAAAAATTAAGCTTGTTCCCATAATCCAATTTACATGAAACAATATTTTGGAGCTGCCATTACTATTGTAACCTTGTGAAAAGCAAACAAAGCGGCTTTTCACAAGGCGTTAAAAAGCCCATTGTGAATTGAGCACACATGAAGATGCGTCAAAATACATCATACAAAGGACTGATGTAGGCTACACGTCTTTGTAATAAAACTACAAAGCTCACAGAATCCTTACTAATGAAACACAACTGACGTAATATGTAACGCAAAATACTGTATTATAATATCTATAATGCCATGTAGCAGAGCGACTGAACAACATACATTGGCAGCGGTGGAAGCTCACTCTGTGCAGCCCACGAAAAGCGAAAAGGTGCCTGTTGAAATGCATTGGGTGGGATTGAAGAAAAATTGTCCCAAAAAAGCTGAAGTAAACGTGTGTGTGTGTGTGTGTAATGCCTTGGCACGTCTATAAGGGTGTGTCCATCATGCTGCCCTTTGCCGCGGGGGACACCACACCACAGTTCCTCTCCTGCCACCTGAGCCACTGCATGTGCACCTCTTTTTGCACCTGTAAAACACAAACACACAAATGCTTGTTTTTGTCAGCCATTTTAGTTTTAGTCTACAAAACCATTATTATTACTTTCCGTCACACATCAGTCATTCATTTAAAAAAACACCCTTGTGTTTTTTTCATGGTAAATCCATGAACTGATCAAAATTCTACACCATGCTCACCCTACTTTAGATGGAAAAAAAAAGGTAAATGAATGTGATTTGATTAGCGTGTGGTGTGCACTCACCTCTTGATTGAGGAAGCAGTAGAGGATTGCGACAAGGAGCCCCTGAAAAACAAGCACGTTTTCATTTACAAAACCTGAACGAGGACAAATAGACAATCAACTCTGAAAGTGCGTGTAAACAAAAAATGAAAACAAACATTTTCTTAATGTGCTCTTAATATCATCACGTTCGACAGTCACATTTGAAAAAATTGGCAGCTCTAAATATGGATGATAACGTTAATGTCCATAACAGCGAGTGTACAAATGTAATTAACAAAATAAAGTATAGTTTTCAGATTAGATTGAAACGAGCCATGAAAATGTATTTGACAATTTACCCAGCAGAGAACACCTATTGGATCTGATGATCCGCATTAGCCTCGAGTTGCACTTCCTCACCTAATTGCCAGACAGGAAGGTGCAAAGAACTTAATTATCTTACGGGTCGCAATCGAGCATCCTATGCTTCAGAAAAAAAAAAAAAAAAACACTCCGCATTTAGTTTCGAGAGCAGTCTCTGGCCTCACTAACTCATAAAGTCATACATTATTCATTTTTCATCCTCCTCGGTGATTAATCTTTTGAAAGAGTAAGTGATTGAACTTGAATCTGCTAATGAAGGTTGCACTTAGAATGCATTCACTAACCAGATGTATCAGGATGGTTTATTTCCTGTAATTTTTTTTCTAAACCAAAAACCTTCAGTGCCACCAAATGCAATTTCCCATCTTACCCACAACCCTCATACCTACTTAGAGCTTTTAAAAAGCAGGAAGGGATCCAACTACCTGGAAGGATCCGATGCAGAGCTCAACCCAGAGGCGCAGGTTTATGTTAAAGTAGTCAGGCAGGAAATTGAAAAAGATGTAGTGGGTGCCAAACAAGGGGATGAGCAGCAGGGTGGACTTGGTCAGGCGTCTGGTGGCACAAACAAATGCAATATAGATGAGTAAAATAAAAATGACATATTGTGTATTTATAAGAACCAACACAGCAATTCCGCTAACTTAATGCTAACACAAAAAAAAAAAAAAACGAGCTAACGTACTATACTATAAAATATAAAACTATAAAATTCTGCATGTTTCATAAATGAGATATCACACCATTTACACTAAACATGACGACCACAATTTTTTTTTTTTTTTTACTGTTATTTGGTACAGCGTGTGCAAGACCGACCTTGGACAATGAGTCCACATGTTGGTTCACTTAGTGAAAAAGATACTGTTGTTAGCTGATGACGTGTAGCATCTTGCGCTGGTAAATTCCCATTACAGGAACACTCACTGCCAAAGATTTCATGTACCGTTCTGTCTATGTTTATGACGGTAATAGAACAAGAGTGCTGAGAAAAAAGTAGTAGTGTGTTGTCAATTTAGCCGCCTCCAGGCAACTCATCTCGGCATCGATGGATGTTTTTTTCCCCCCTCTCTCTCTCTCTTCCATCACGTACATGGTGTGCCCAAACACTTTCCTCTGATCTGCCGGCTCATTTCAATGAGTTTCCTCGTAAGCCTCTCATGAAGCAGAGAGCGAGGCAGAGCAGCGGCTAAATGAATTCATCACGGGCCCGAGCTGCGATGCATCAACAATTTTGCACGCAATTTGCATGGTTTCAATTGAAATGAAAATGTTGACAGGTATGTTTTATGAATGGCTAGATTGTAGAGGTGCCAAATTGTGATGCACCCATGCAGCTTGACGGTTCAAAATAAATGTTTCCCTTGGAAGCAACATGCATTGCGCAATAGTAGTGTTGCATTTCCCACATTGCATAAGTTGGAATTGATTTCTATCGGGTGCAGCTCCATCTATAGTGATCACTCAAGGAGAACGTCAAGGAATAATAACAGCGGCAAAGGAATCACCTGTACTGTGATGAGTTATTGAACTGGATTAGTCGCGGACTCAGCTTCTGGATCAGAATTCTAACGATGTTGACAAAGAGAATGAAGTTGACCTGAAAGAAGAAGGAGAATGAGTGGAGAGAGAGGGAGGTGATGAAGGTTGGCTGCCTATTATTGCACACGGCGGCAACAATACGTGCAGCGGAGCGTATAACGGGATGGGATGGACGCATCTGGCACGTCGTTCTGGCAAGCACAAATGGTGCATCATTGAAATTTACGTGTGATGCTTTATCAGCGGAGGAAGGCGTAAACAAAAAACGCAAACAAGTCATCTGCATGACAATCGGGGCGGAACGAGCAGGTGCCAATGAACAATGAGGAGCATTTACCACAATGGACACCACAATGGGGCCCTTGATGATCCACCAATAGTGCGAGTCTTCATTGATGTCCCAGCATCTGTACGGAATGACAGGGGAGAGACATTTAGAGACGTAACCTTTAGACTAGGGGTGTCAAAATCGTTTTTGTCACTTCAGTTCTTTAGCACACCCAAATCTAATTTTCAATCCAATCTGTAGTGGAGAAAATATTTCACCCGCATTTATTTTTTTTTTCTAAGCGTGTAGAGCAGTAATCCAATTTCAGATGATGGCGCCTTTATTTGAAAGGTCAATTGATTTCTTCATGATTAGATTGTAAGGAATACGTTTGAAGATACAAACTCTGTGTCTTCAAAATAAACCCTGGACCCGATCCACAGCACGATGAAGAACACGGGAACCCCTGTGAAGTTAGAAAAATAAATAAATAAAACAGTTTGAAACACGTCAAATTAGATTTTTTTTTTTTAACATTCCTAATAGTGCTATTGATCCCTTGTGCCGGGAAGAAGATAACAATCAATGAAATGATGTCAATGTCTCTTGCCTCTTCAATGTTCACTGTACTGAGAGAAGAAAACTCACTTTTGTCCCAATGAAACAGCTCATTTTAAGATCAATATGAGATTTTCATCATCTTTGATGTCCTTTGAATTCACCTTCATGTCTTATCTTGGGTTAATCCTGGGAAATCCTCCCTTTTCCTCCCGTCTGGCTGCCATCGAAAGTAATCTCCTCCCCTGATCACGTTGCGGTAAAATGAAATCTCAACATTTCTATGCAATTTATCTCCGCGGGGCCTCGCTCAAAGTAATCTTATTCCTAAACTGGACACTAGTGCCTGTCTTAAAGGCGTCATCCATTTTTTTTCTTCTTCACACTTTAAAATAGTTTCCGGATATTTTTCTAACATAATATACATAAATTTGAGCGTCTCACCCCATCCCAGCAGGCTGAATCCCCACAAGCACCGTCGTCTGTGGTAAAACGAGGAGAGCAGTAGGGAAGTGAGGTAGAGCGCCTCCACCAGGAGCCAGAAGAAATTGGCCATGACGCAATAGTGACAAAAGACCACCGCGGCCTTACAGGCGAACTGGGAAGACGACAAAAAAGGGTGAGGCTTTAGTTAATACCACGAGCGGGCGTTAATGAGCCCGAGAACTTTTCTCTTACGGTGGAGAGGGTGCAGTGGTTGGTGTCGTCGCTGGAGAACAGAGTGGCGTCCTTGACGAACACCGCCGCGGCTTTCAGGATGAAGGTGAGGAAGAGTTGGATGTGGATGAAGTTTCTAGCGCAACGGAGCCTCCTGGTGAAAAAGAAAATTTGATTTGTATCGGGTGTATGAGGAGAAACATGTCCGCCTACCTAAAGAAGAGCAGGATGACCACGGCGGCAGTCAACACCAGCAGCGAGATACTGTAGCCGATGGTGTAGATCAATTTCACAGTGGCAAAGTAGCTCTGCTCTGTCTGGAGAAAAGAAGATTACACAACATGGCTGCGGGAGGACTCCGAAAAGCCTTTTGTCACATTTTAAATGGTGTCGAGAGGCAATGTGATAAATTGACTCAAGTGAAAAAGCTGCTTTATTCATGTAATCACTCAGGCGGGTTTTTATTGCCGTCGTGAAACGCAATGTGTGGCACTTAAAGTAGTACGCTGATAATTATCTCACACTTATTTTCTTCTTAATAGTGATACAACGTTCTTGTTTTGAGAAACAAGATAATCGGCGCTATTATCGGACAGATGACGAGCCATCCACTTAAATATTTGCATAGTAGCTCATTAATGTCTTTGATGCTCTTTAGAGTTTTACACAACTCGGAATAAAAATCCCACAGTGTGTATATTCCATGAATGGAAACAGCTGGATAGTTTTTTTTTGTGTGAGATTGACGATCGCTCTCACCTCTGGTATGTCATCGTCCACCCTGCAGGCGACGTGGTACGGCGGGAAAGGTTTGGACCAACCTCCATCGGTGCAATTTCGGCTCACTTGTCCTTATGTAAAGGAGAAGATTAATTAGATTAGTTCTCACTCTGGGATATGCATAATCGCCCCAAAAAAAAAAAAAAAAAAGAAAAAAAGCGGCTTCATGGTTCAATATTTCTAAACATGAGCCGGCATTTTGGTGAAAAATCTATACCTGGTGGATTTAAACGCTCTCCATTTTGGCAAATTGGATAAATACGTTGAATATTTTGCCGTTATTTATGCTAATGACTGAGCCCGGCTTTGTGATGACAGCACTAATAAGCAAATGGGATGCAAATTGGTGTCATGAACATAATTAGCGGCATCCCCGCTGAGCATCAGTCAACGATCAAAAGATATAAACGTTCTACTTCGCATTGTTCAGTCATCGAGAGTTGTCACGGACTTTTCTCAAAGCTCACGCACCCTCCCATTGCGGGTAATTAGCAAAGACCCCGCCAGCATCCGATCCACAGGAGTCATTGCCTCTTTATAAAGAACAGGCCACATGAATAAATGAATCGACAAAAATTCCTAACAAGTGTTGTTGTTCTAATCTAGAGGCACTCACACCACTACAGAATCGGAAATGATATTGCGACGCAAAAGTCACCTGTGCCGTTTCGGAAGAGGGAAAACACAGCAGGACAAGCGCTGTAAACAGTTTCCCCGACTCCAGCGTGAGGCCAACACACCACTGCGTCCCAGAATGCTCGACAACCTGGGGCGGTAGGGAGAACAAATAAATGGCAAGAAATTCAAAAAAATGTCTAAAATTGCCCACAAAATAATTGATGTTTACATTTTTAAAGCTATTATTTTGTGGAACCTTTAAACTGGCCATTAAAGGGGACATACGATGACTTTTAAATTGTTTGTATACAAATAGTGCACTCGTTAAAGGTGAAATCAGCCAAAGTATTTTTTGTTGATTTCATAAATCCTTAATCAACCTGATCAGACAACAAAAACATTAATTTTCCTGATTATCGAAACGTTCGTACGCCACCTGAAGGCAACGTACTATCTTTAATTGGCTTGTTGACAGCTGAGTCTTACACTGCTGCTAATTCCATTGTGGATAATTCTGAGAAGCAATTAGGAGTAGACACTTGCTCAAACATCTCACATATCAGCCAGGGGGTTGGGATGTTGTTTGCAAACGCACCGTGAGCACTCGTGTTTCCCTGCTCGGCGATGGATCGCAGGCATCGGCGCTCGTCTTTTTCCAACTGGAAGATGAACTCGCACTCGGGGTGGAGGCTTGTTAGCGCCTGGAGACATCACAAACAGAATCAACGGACTTTTAAATGAAGTAAGAGTAAGTTTTGTTTTGAAAAGAGAAGACTTGACCGGTCTTATTTATAACGTGCACGTATGTGACCTTTTCCCATTTGCTTGATTTATCAAAGGGGTTTGTTCCTGAAGAGGGTCAAGATTGTCCCTCATCAGCTTCCAGCACTCCATCAGAGTCCGAGCCACCGGAGATGATGTCTGGCACCGTTCCCACCACCGCGGCGCCAAATAACCACTCACCATTATTTTTTATTTGTCTCACAGTATAACAAATAAGAAGGCGTTGAGAAGATGGATGAATAAGATATTTACTATTTGTATTGATATTTCCTCGTGGACAGATTCAATTAAAAGAAGCAATCTAATTAATTAAAGGTTCTGTATTGAATTAATCTTAATTCATGAAGTATAGAGTGTCGTTCGTAATGTATCAAATAGTTAAAACATGTTTGTGTTTATCAACAATAAAGGAATTAGTTAGACCATACATCCAAGTTGATTTGCTCTCCTCAATTATTCAGTTATGCTAAGCAAATGTGACGGACGTGATTGCTCGGGATGAGATTGTAAAAGATGTTTTTCCAGAAAACCAGAACTAAATTCTGTCCCTTAACACTTTGTCAAGTATCTCCAAATGACTTTTTGTCCAAAGTACAACAAAATTCTTAAGAGAATAAGCCTTTTGATTGCTTCCTCTCTTAAATATCTTAAGTGTTTTGTGTTGGTCTTTTGCTCAAAGTCAGATGGGATAAAAATGAATCCGGGTGGATGTTTGTGAAGAAGCTCCCTTTTGCTTTAGAAGATACACAAACATACGATTTGACTCCGCATTATGCTTGAGATAAACAAAAACAACGCAATGTCTTTGAATTAGTAGTGTGGCGTGATTTTAAAGCCCAAGGGCATGTGAAATCTTGAGGAGGAGCTTCTTTGTTCTATCGGGAGCACAGCCTACAGGCGGGAAAGAAAAAGTAAAAAATAGTTGGAAATTTAAAAACAGCTTGCGTTTGGCCTTTTGAATTCCCATTGCTGATGAAATTAAAGGATTAAGTGTTTTTGTGACGTGCACAATTTTGTACATGCAGATATAATAATCGCAAGCTTTAATTTAAACAATCCCTGAATGATCACTTTTTTTTTTCCCCTTTTTGTTTCACTCGCCGTAGCGAACTTAAGAGAGAAACAAAAGAAAATGGACAAAGAGGAAGATTAAAGCTCCTCGGCGCTGGGCAGCAAAGAAAATTAACGAGCGAGCCGAGTGCGCCAACACTTCCGTTTCCATCTGCGAGGGGGAAAAAACGGATCCGGAAACCGAACTGCCGGGCTAACGATTTAATGAGAGCCGTTAACTTGAGTTATGATGCATAATGATGGTTTTCTTCAAAGTCAGAGAAGGGATGAAAGGAAAAATATCGTGTCTTTTTTCAGCAGGTGGACAAATATACTTCAAACGTGATATGAATCCGAATGCGTTGACTTCCCCTTTCACATCTTCTGCTTTTAAATTCTTAGACTGCATAATAATTTCCCCTTTTGTCTTTTTCTCAACAACAGTGTTGTTTTTGTGTGTGGAACGCATTAATGGAATTTCCATTCACTTTAGGAGGAGCGGTTGATTTGAGAAGTGAACCTGTGTAGTCTACCTATCAATCAAAATAAATGAGCAGAAGGATTGGTCATTTTTCACAGTGGCTGTTTTGTTTGTTTGAGTCTGAGTGGACTTGTGTGTTTGTTTTGATGATTATGATTCTCAACACCTCTGTGCGCTGAATGGTAATAGATTGAAGTGGAACACGGTGATGAGCGGCGTTCCCGCTCCGGCGACGTTGATCACCGCGCTGATCGATTGTCCGCGTCTATGAATTCTATTTGGTTATGAAAACACACGGAAGTGGAAACAGAGCGGTGGGGGCTGACTAATAACAGCTGCGGATTGAAAGACGGGAGCGCCGGAGCGCTGCACTCCATTTGGCACAAATAAATTGAGGGTTCTAGAAACTAAATGGCAAATCAAAGTAATTAAGGTCTGCATTGTTTATTCTCAGTAGGTATGACATGAGGACAATTGAAAAGTATCAATACACGATAATAATGGATGATATGGAAAAGCATTTGAATGTTCTGAACTCCTATTTCCTTAATCAGTCTAGTGGCGAAGTAAAAATGAACAACTGCGATCATCTGGTTGCAAAAGTGTGCACACCCTCATAGCTGCCGATGTGGCTGTGCTCAGAATGAACCAATTAGACTCAAACTCATGTTAAAAAGGAGTCAGTGAGAACCATTCAAAAGTTTTTATAAGCTTTTTCTGACATTTTTCATCCTTTCTAACACGTATTTATAAACCAATTGATTGAATATTCCTGACACACATAATATTAACCTGCATTTTATTTTTTTGCACTGATCGGTTGGCACTTTTTAAATTTCGTTGTACATGTGTGACAATGACAATAAAGATCTATTCTTTTTAATAAGGATTTTTTTTTTTTTTAAATGTCCTGTCAGACAGCATTTAATTTTCATTTACTTTAAAAGCACCTGAGCTCTGTCGGGTATCTTCTGATTCTAATTGAAGCTCATTCCACAAGACAATAAGACGAGAAATTACACGGGTATAGAAATGAACTAAATTTGGGTCACCAGTTCAGCAAATCTAAATTTCCTCCTCTTCCATCTAAACACATTAAAGATAAATAAGTTTAGAATGTACTCACGGCAGGAGTCAAGCACAGTGTGAGGAAAGCCCCCCTGGAGTATATCTGCTGCATGTTGCCGTCCACCCGGCGTGAAGCCTGTGGAGAGTGGAACCCACGCTGGAAGCAGCTTGGGGATGCAGAGCCTCTCTCTTTCTCTCTCTCTCATCCACCTTTCAATCTCAAAGACATGAGAAATGCAGACTTCCAGGGTGTGTTTTCAGAATAAAAGCATTTCTCATCAATTAGAAAATGAACACGCTCGCCAAATAAAATGTCTGACTTGTTTACAGCAAGCACTCTAGTAATTCTTCATGCAAGTAAAACACATCAAGGCATGGATCATACCATTAAAACTTTTTATATATTTAACAAGTGCAGGTCTGTCGTGAAAAATAGCATTGCATACAAATTTGCACCGATCAAAAATAGAAGAAATAACCCCATGCTTTAACAAGAACGATATTTCAATGGAACCCAACAGTTTTGTCTCTAAATACAAAATTCAAATACGAGAAACACAAAAAAGCTATGTCAAAAAAGACTTACGGAATAAAACCCAACCTACACAAACAGCCAACGTTGTCCGAAAGTGAAGACCTTCTACAGTTAAGAGTCGATAGGCACTTAGAAGCTACAGAGCAACGGACTGCAACAAATTGTCGCAGCTCGTCACAGTAAGATGGTGGTGCTCATTTAATGTTTTGTTTTGCTGGATAGAAAAATATAAAATGACAACTAAGTGTCATACCAAACTCCTGAGAAATGTGCACAGTGCAAATAGTGTCCAAATGCAAAAACTAAAATAAAAAAATAAACTTTCAATGTTTTTGACCTCTTGAGGGTGTCTGAATCAGAAGATTGCAAATTTTTAAAATAATGTTGCATAGTAAAACACGGTCTTTGTAGTCTTATTTTAGAGTTAAATATTTGCCAGATTTCTCCAATGTAAAATTGACTAAATTGAAATTAATTAAACCGTACATTTAAACATTGCTCATTGCTCATGTCAGCAAATTTGGTGGGATATTTTTGTTTTCCTTTTCAGGTTGAAACAAAAACAAAATGTCATTCATGAGTTTTTTTTAGTAATCTCCCTTCGGTTGCCATGGTGATACTTAGTGTTGGCAAAGCTTCAGGGGAAGTCGCTTCCATCGTAGATGATGGGCTTTTCCATGGTCAGATGATAGAAGACTTTCTTGGAGATAAATCTGGGGGAGAATGCAAATCCCGTTAACTGTTGCATGACAGCTGGATAAACGCTAGCGGGGAGCTCATGGTGAGAGTTGTCTTAACCAAATCGCTCGTCCGGAAGCATCGGCCCACGCAAAAAGGATGAATCACTCGCAGGTAAAGAAACACGCTCCTACCGTGAGAAGGAGTTGTCGAAGATGAGCGCGTAGGTTCCCGGCTGACGCACTTTTAGCTGTCCCTGAATGGTCTCTTTGTGAGAATTGCAGCGCGTCAGTGGAATGAGAACCTGGAAAAGAGAAGAATGGAATCATGTTGGCTAGTGGTTTCAAAAAATAAAAAGTGATTGCTCTTCCCGGGTGCCAATCAGAAGGATCAAAGCAGTCTGATTACTGCCTGTAGGGGGCGCTAATAAAAGCCTACTGCATTGTTCAGTTCAAATTTTGGGACACCCTGAATGTGAGTAATTGATTTTTGGTCTTTATGGATGGATGGACAATTTTATTGATATCATTTTAAACTAGAATAAAAAAAATCTCGAGCTGTGTCCCTAAAGTGAACCTGGCTGAATCTACCTTTGATCGCTCCAATTGATCATCAGCACATTCCCGGTAAACCACACTAAAGGAAATGCTTTTTGGTTCCGAAGAAAACATCCAGCCGATGCTCGGCCCCGCGTCAGCCACCGCTACGGTCACCACGCTGTAACAGCTGGATTTGATGAAGAGCTCCCGCGAGCCGTCGCCAAACTGGGAAATATCCTCGATGCTGAGCGGGACGGCCATCCTGCAGGGAGACGGCCATTTTAATGAAAAAGGATTTTGTAAAAGTCTTGCGCAGGTCGACGGCAGCGCTCACGTGAGTTCTCCGGACTTGAGAAGGTTGATTTCCGAATCCTGTACAGTGACAACGTTCTCCTCCGGCTCGTCGGGGGTTAATTCTCCTACGCCTCTGCAAAATTGATCACACCCAAAAAAAAATTAATATCAGAATACCATCCGCATGATGGAACCAGTGTTAAAGCTCAGGAGAAGAGGGATGGCTATCTCTGAAGAAGACTTGGTGAGACTCTTCAGGATAATAACTTGTGCACTCGGATTCTAGCCGCAAGTCCCTCGACAATCTTCACCCGAAATCTACCGTAACCTTTTTTTTTTTTTTTCTAGGGCTTTCAGACAAATCTTAGCAGCCATATGCTCTGTCGTCATGGAGACGGCAAAGTTGTCATTACATGTAACCATCGGGAGCCACTGATAACCTTCACTGATACGCAGTTGAAAGCTCCTCCAAGAGCAAATCCAGAATATTTTCGACCCATTCTGAAGCAGTCTGACTTTCACACGATTACTCGGAACCGCTACACGTCCTGTATATTAATCCGAGCATTGTTCTCTAAGGTGAACCTTCTAAGCCCTGAACCACACCAAGCAAGGCCAATGAATTGGCTTTGGAAGCACAGCGATGGAAGACTTACATATTCAAGGATCCGGATGGCCTTTGCTCGTGCTCTGCCTCCAAGGAGCCGCCGGTGGTCTGTGAATTAGCGTCACTGTCGTAGACGCCGTTTACCTCCTCTTCTGTGATGATATCAAAAGCCCCGTCGTCAGGCTTGTTGCTCGGGTCTGAAACTGGGAGAGATGTGATTCGGTTGAATAAAAAGAACTGAAAAACTTTGGAGCATAAAAGAAATGGATAGAAATTCTTCACATTCAGCAAACTGTCACGCAAATCACCGGGATGATGTCGCCTTGTACCTGTGACACTCGGAGTGGGTGTATCAGGGGCCGCCTCAGGAGTAGGATGTGGTTCGGCTCCCGGCGGAGAAGGCTGCCGATCGGACGAGCTCAACTCGGCGGCGATGAAGCGTTCCATCACTCCGCTGTGACACTCCCGGCAGCAGCGCTCCTTCTTACCGCTGTGCTTGATCATCGCATAGTAGTTGCTGCAGTAGTAGCAGAAGATGCGGCCGCAGAGTCTACAAAAAAAAAAAATGTTAGTGGTGCGTCTTGGAAATGAGTCCGATGTTGAGCGCTGACCTGCAGTGGTGCCTGCGCAGCCACCAGGTGAACTGGCCCTGACAGCCGAGGCAGTGAGTGGCATCATTGTCAACCAACCACCAGCGCTCCTCCGCTCGCAGTTTTTGCTCAAACTCCAGCGCGTCCGACTTCTGCCACAGAGCATCTTTGTCCCTGAGTGCAAAGGAGAGCACACAACTTTGCCATATGTGAAGGCCTTGCGGGCACTGAGGCAACGTTTACCTTATAAGCTCAATGAGGCGCTCCTCCAGATTGACCTTAGTCCTGTTAAGGTCATCAATCTCGGCTGTCATCTTCAAGTGCTGATTTTGTTGGGTGTCTTGGGTCGCGGTCAGTTCCCGCTTCAACGCCTCGCATTCATTTTGCGAGGCCAAGTGTGAGCTTTCGGCACTGAAGGGGGTGGGGGGGGGGAAGACAGAGTTGATACGTCTGCATTACGCCGAGAAATCCGCCAGAGTCGAACCTGGCGAGGGCGTCTCTCAGCTGCTGGATGGCATCGTCGCTCTCGCGAACCGACGCTTCCGTCTTGGTGATGTGGGCGTCTTTCTCACCGCTCAGCTGCAGGAACTGCTCATTCTCAGCCTGTGAAGAGCAAAAGAAGAATTAGCGTTTTAAATTTTTTGGAACTGGAAATTTATGTATAAAAAATGCACACACAAACAACACCGACACAATGATTGGTCACTACAGACCAATTTGGAGGCCTCCACTAATTAATTTTGGGCAGCCGTTGAACTCTTCCTTCCGCCTGCCACCATTAAAGTAATCCACATCTCATTATCGGTATACTACGTGTGAGCGGAAGAGCTCTCGATGTGTCGCGAGAGAATGTTGAACAAGGCATACGAGTGTGTGCAATTATCTGCCAAGGCCTTTGAAGATAACGATAACGTCTGCACCCTGAGTGGAGTCGCGCACTACTACACACCAGGAAAAGACGATAAATTTGACTTCAAGTGTAGATTCATAAACTGCCTCCACATATGAACTCTTGGAGAATGGAGATGTCGCACTATTACTCATGGAGTTGTTTGACGCTGGCAGAACACAAACCTCAAGTTCCGACACCCTTTCCCGCAAATGTGACACCTTCTCGTTTTCCTCTTGAAGCTGGCTTTTGACGTCGGCGAGCTGCTTCTCGACATTCTAAGAAGTGAGACATGTGAGTAAGCATGGTGTGAAAAGAAACAGGAGTGAAATGTTTTTGGACTTGAAGTCACCTTCATCTGGGCTTGATGGTTCATGTTTTCCGAGCTCATCTGGAACTTCAGGGATTTTACCTCCTCTTGGTTGGAGACTTTGAGGTTCTGCAGCTGGTTGCTGCTTTGTCCCAACTGTTCTTGAAGTTTGGCGATAGCTTCTGGGAGTTTCTCTTTGTGGTTCAGCTCCGCTTCCAGTCTTTCATTCTTGAGCTGCAACTGGCCCACGCATTCCTCCAGGCGCTCAACCTCGTGCCTCAGTTCCTCCATGGCGACGGTGTCTTCGGCCCAGTTCTTTTTGGCTTCCTCTTTCTCGGCGCTTAGCTTACAGATGCTCATCCCCAGCTCGGCCATCTCTGTGTTGGCCCTGTGCAAGCCTTCCCGTGTTTCGGTGATCTCAAGGGCGAGACGGTTGTTGTCGGCTTTAAGGGCAGCCATCTCCTCTCGGAGGGCGGCGGCGGAGATGGACAGCTCGGCGTGGGCGGCCATCTCTCGGTCCCGCTGCTCGGTTAGCGCCTCTTCTTTCTTTTTGCACTCGAGGAGCTCGGCGACGTGCTTTTGGTTCAAGGCCTCGGTCTGGACTTTGAGCTGCTCGGTCAGAGTCCGGAGCTCATCCCTTTGGGCCTCGGTCACCTCCAGCTGCGCTTGGGACTTGAGCTTCTCCTCCTCCGAACGCTGCAAGTTCACCTTGAGGTTGAGGATGTCCGCCTGGAGTCTTGACACTTCCTTCATGTTCACCTCCAACTGGCCCTCCATCACGGTCAGCTTGACGACCGCTTCCTGGTTCTCTTTTGCCTGAACGGCACTCCTCTCCAGCTGACACTTTTCCATCGCCTGCTTCTCACACGTAACTGCTTCGGTCATTTCGGTTTGTTTCTCGCAAGCTGCTTTTGCCAATTTTAGCTCCTTCTCCATGGACTCTAGAGTAAGCACCCTGGACTGGACCTCAAGAAGGTTCTTCTCTTTAGCCTGGAGCTGCGCCTCCGCGGCCTGCAGTTGCTCTTGAAGGCTGGCTTCATTCTTTCGCGAGTCTCCTAAGCTCTTCTCCAGCTCGCCGATCTGCCCGTGAACGCTCTTCAAGTCGGCCTGCATGAGAAACAGAGATTGTTTCACCGTGTCCTGCTCCTCTCTCAGACTCTGGTTCTCCTCCTCGAGATGCTTCGACTTGTCATCTGAGAGCTTGGCGGCCATGTTGGCATTCTGCAGACTCTCCTCCAGTTTGAGATTGTCTTCTCGCAACCCTTTTTCTTTTTCACCCACAGTCATCTTGGCGTCGTCCAGCTGTCTCCGTAGTTGTTTCTTAGAAGCCCTAAGAGATGCTAATTCACCTTCGAGGGTTGCTCGGTTCTCTGCCATTTCCTTCTTAAGCTCGTCGTTTTTCTTTGCCGAGCTCAGCAGTTTGTCATTTAATTCTATTAGATTGGCACACTGTGTCTTGTAGTCTTCTATCTTTGCGTCTTTCTCTCGAACGCAACTCTCTAGGTTGTCAAGCTTTGGGGTCAGCGTGTCCTTCTCGGCGCTCAGGCTTTGGCAGTGGTCTTCGAGAAGTTGCAGCTTTTGGCAGCTGGTGGTCAGCTCTGCTTCTTTAACCTCCCACTGCTTTTTCAACGTGGCAATTTCTCCTTCTAAAGCCTCCCTCTGGCTACCCAGGTCCTCTTGTGCTCTCCTTTTCACCTCTTGCGCCTCTTTGTCCTTCTCCTCCAGAGATGTTTGGAGGTCTTGCAGCTGCCTTTGTAAGTTGCTGGCCTCTTTGTCTCGCAGTGTCAAGGCACCTTGGAGCTTTTCAAGGGCGTGGCACTGTTCCTCTACTCTGGTCTGCAGTTTGCCTTTTTCTTCAGACTCAGATGCAAGTTGCGCTCTGAGCTTTGTTTCAACATCCTTTGCCGCAGCTTCCTTAACCCGGAGTTGCTCCTCTGCCCTTTCCGTCTGCCTCTTCTTCTCTTCGGCCTCAGCAACGGCCTCCATCTTGCCCTTCTCTGCCTCCTTCAAGCTGTCCAACAACTCGTGTATCTTTTGCGCAGAATCAAAGTGACTGGCCGCCTGCTGCCCCTTCTCACTTAGAACTCCGTCCAACTTGGCCAGCAGCTCGATGTTCTTCCCTTCAGAGGCCGCCAACTTTTCCTGGAGGAGGAGCTGCTCGGCCTCTGTGGCTTTTTCGGCAGACCTGAGCTTCTCCACCTCTCTGGAAAGGCTCTCCTCTCTGCCTTGTAGACCTTTTAACTCTCCCTGCAAACCTCGTTGCTCCTCTTGCGCGGTGAGTGATGTATCCAGCTGTCTCTGGAGCTCCACCACAACCCCTCTGAGCTCCTCAGCCTCCGCGCTCAGCTGCTTCATTTTATTCAGGAGCTCCTGCTGCTTCAGATCGGAGCGGTCCAGCTCCAGACGAAGTTCTTCCACCGTGCTGACGTCTTCGCTGCAGGCAGGCAGGGAGTCGTTCAGGTCATTCAGCAAACCCTGACCATAGTCGGGGCTGGAGAGCAACTCAGATGCTTGCTAGATGTTTGCAAGGGACAAGAAAAGACAATGAGCAATGAATTATACTGGATTTTGCTTAACTTCCGATCAGTTACCTGGGAGTAACTGCTGGCCAAACTGTTGATACTGGAACTGCGACTGGGCGGTTTCCATGTGTGTCCAGGTGAGCTTGCACCTCCCAGTGTCCTCCTGTTGAACGTTGCATTTGTAATTTAAAAAAAAAAACTTTTCCCTGAACTTTACTCTTACCTAGCAAAGGTGGGCCAGGAGGCATCGAGGTCATAGCCTCTGGACGCGACATCAAAGTGAATCTCGTTGAGTTCGTACAAGTGGTTGATGATATCCACACTGAGGTGAGGCTTCAAGA
Source organism: Syngnathus scovelli (assembly GCF_024217435.2). Classification (NCBI taxonomy): domain Eukaryota; kingdom Metazoa; phylum Chordata; class Actinopteri; order Syngnathiformes; family Syngnathidae; genus Syngnathus; species Syngnathus scovelli. Next base: position 4,002,135 of record NC_090856.1, read on the forward strand.
ATGGGCTTCTTGTGTAGTACCAGTCGCTGTGGGCACACACACATAGAATACTGAAAAGAACTTGCATGAAAAGAAAAATGAAAACCAGCTCTTAAAATCATCAATGGAAATATTTTTGTTGTTTTGTTTGCAAAAATTGTTTGGAATGAGAAGTTGTACCTGGTGACTCTCTGGTTCAAGAGGCACTGTTGAAGAGTGTCAGCCAATCGCTGGTGCACGAGGGAGTAACGAATGAACGCCCGGCCCTTCCCTAGTGACGTCTTCAGCTGTTGGACGGAGAAAAGGTTAAAGGTCCAATTTCTTCCACAAACAAGAAGTTGCACTTCCAGTTGCGTTGGTTCCACCCTTGTGGATTACGACTACCTGGATGACTATTCTACACAGACATTGTCTAACAAATGGCTCAGTTTGCCTGAAGTGACGTTCAGAAAAACAGCCATTTGATACAAATGGCAATTCATCATCCTGTCTCCCAGCTCCAATTTAAATCACATTACACCACATGACTGAACACAAGACGCGGGCAATCCATTTTACACAGATGTAAACTGACTCATTTGATTTGGTCTCGTGATTTCTGCCGTATAAATGCCAATGTTCAGTCAGCGGCGGCGCCTGATTCTTCATAAGCGCTCCTTACGAGAGGTTGCAGTTTTTGATTGGACAGTTTTCATCACTTCTAAACAAGTAAAAAAATGATTAGAGAGATTCAGGGTGAAGGTTTTCATACCTCCGTTATGGATTTGACGAAACGAATGCCATCATTGGCGCCTTTGATTTTAGCCAGGCAATCAGTGAAGTAATCCCAGTAATCTTTTTTTGTGCCAAGAAATGTTGTCTTCTCCTTCTGGTCAAACTAAAAGACAAGTTGTGACACAGTTGTCATAAATCATTGGAATGACATTAAGAAGCTGAATAACTGTGACACACACTTGTAGCAGGTACTCCAGTTTGTAGGAGAATTTGTGCAGGCTGGTGCTGTCATCTGTGATAGGCTCCCCGTTTTCCTTATACTCTTTAGCAAGCTCCCCAACAGCCTCTGCAATTCCAAAGAACAAATATAATAATTTATTAGTGACAAACAACACAAAACACAACATTAATTTGTGTATTTCTATAAAGTGGTGAACAACCGTGGTACACAGGCTCCCCCTAGTGGTATGCAAAATACAAAAAGCCTAAATAGAGTTCAGTTGTATTTAACTTTTTACTTCATTTGCATTAGGTAATTTCCAAACTTTTATTAAGACACAAGTTTCATTTGACTTCAATTTTAATTCAACTACTAAGTAAAGTTTCTTCTAATTTTCTTTACAGTGACATAAAACAATATGAAACATCTACTTGCCTCGTATCCACCGCAAAAATTGGAAGGACGCTTGGGCAGGGTGTACCCTCAGCACATGCGCTTTGTCTGGCTGCATGCCGACACAGAGTTCACCACTTTTGTAAACGGACACTAAAGTCACATCCACTGGCGATTGTTTTTTTATTTTATTTTTTTATTAACCAGATTAGCTACATCCAGGCGTATCGAAGAGTGTCATAGTGTGCCGATTAAGTCTAGTGACTCTCCTGTAGCTTCTCTGCAGTCACACACCATGTCAGGCCACAACTGTCCCAATGATCTATTCACACACACGCACGCACATAAAGCTGATGGCCTACCATGTAGATCTCGGATAATCCTCTGTAGCTGGCTCTCCCCAACCGTAGCCCCAGCAGCCATGGTCCCACTGCTCCTCCTCCCTGAAGTCACGTCCAGTCTGCTGAATCAAAAAATCACAATCCAGGGTACAAAAAAAGTCACAAAAATGTAGACTTTTTTTTTTTAATATGCTGTTGTGTATACAGTGATGTTTAAAAGAGCGTAAACATGATGCTCTAGCAATGTTGCACTGCAGTTAATACAGATTTTATGAAGCTTCAAATTGAAGGTTTATTACCACCAAGCTAGCAATCAATTATGAACTCGAACTGATGTAACTGTTTGTGATATTTATCAAGGTTATGGGAAACGAGTATGGAGGTGGGAAATTAAGCAAAGGTAGTGGAAAAAAACAAGGAATGACCAAATGAAAGTAAGACATTTAATAAGCTAATGTAAACCAAACCTTATTCATGCTTTATTACATAGTCCATTTTCTTAAACGGGGCTATTTAAGAGCAATGTTACGATGTATAACGTTCGCTAGAAGCTAACTAGGTTAATCTCCAGCGGCTTTGTTTAACTTTCACAAAAAATTGAACCCTCGAGCAAAAAAACAAGTGTCTTAATAAAAACATTTTGATACTAATACACGAAAAGAAACGTTTAAAGGTCCCGAAGGGAAGGGTTTTCGCCGTATTGACAAACTTAGAACTTAGCTTTAAAACGGTCAACATTCAACAAGCATTCTTGACAACACTTCGTCAACGAAAACGTCATTTTAAAACTTCGAATATTATTTTTGACATTTGCTATAAGCGAAATTAGAAAACTTTTACATACTTTTCAGCATATGACTCATGTCCATGTCAGCCCAGTTGCGCTATGAGATCAAATTAGAGCAGCTGGTGTGATTGACACATATCGTCAGCCAATCATAGACCAACACTTATGTCCTCGACCAATGATGTTGTGGAAAATAGGCGGGAATTAACGACCAGCATGTCATAGCAAGTTTGTTGTCGTTCGAGTGTAAACACTGGCGTCATGTGATTGCTGGCATCACTTGCCCTATTTTTCATCTGCTTATTTTTACAGTCACTTCTAACCAGCAGTACAATTCTACACACAATTTAAATCCTTTATTATGTATAATTATGTTTTAATAATAAAATATAAAGAGTGGGCCTATATTTATTTTATATCTTTTTCTTTCTGACCTCAAAGTTTCTTTTGATCATAACTCCTTATTTATGCTTATTTTTATCCTTCTTTTGCTGGAATCAACATTCCCTTTTCCCTCTCTGACATTTTCAAAGCTTTCATTCTTGTCAAATGCATTTTTTCCCGGGTATTTTTTCCTTCCTGACTTTTTATGGGGTACTCCCAAAAAACCCTTCATACTTTCACTTAAATCTACTTATGTACCTTCTAGATCTACCTGTATAATATCATAACATAACAGGATGAACCACTAAAGCAGAAGAGGAAATACAGCCTGTCAGTACTCTTTGATAATCAAGAGGGAACAGCAAACAACAAATCATAACAACTCCAGGTAGTTTTCTGTTTTGCTTCATATTTTTAGATTTTTTTTTTTCATGATTTTAAGATGTAGTGTGTTGGGCTTTGAGGGGGATTTCAGGGTTAACCTTGACCTCTAAGGTCAAAGGATCTAATGCATTTTAGGATCATCCTGAAATGTCACACAGATACATAATATCTTTGGTGAGCAGTGTTTAAAATACTATTTTATCATTTTTTATTTCATCTTAATTGTTGTTAGGCACAACAATGAATGACTCCGACATTTCCTACGACTACAACTATGATGACGAAGTATGCGAAAAAGACGAGGTGGTCCGATTCGTCTCCATTGTAGTTCCTGCTTTCTTCTCAATCGTGATCACGCTGAGCCTCGTCGGAAACGTCCTGGTTCTCGTCATCCTGGCTTTGTACGAGAACCTTAAATCTCTAACCAACATTCTCATTCTCAATCTGGCCGTGTCTGACCTGGTCTTCACCAGCGGTCTCCCGTTCTGGGCCATCTACCACAGTCGGGGCTGGCTGTTCCACAAGACCCTCTGCAAAATTGTCACTTTTGTCTTCTTCATCGGCTTTTACAGCAGCGTCCTCTTCCTGACAGTCATGACCGTCTACAGGTATCTGACTGTGGTCCGCCCGCTGTCGGACTTGAGGCCAAAAACTGTATGCGCGGGGGTTCTGGTCTCCATCCTGCTGTGGATAGTCAGCGTGGGCGCGGCCTTGCCCTCTCTGCTCTTCAGTAACGTTGTCTTCATCCCACACAAGGACAAACCCTCCCTGGGTTGCGAGTACGAGGACGATCTGTGGGCAACGGTTGGCGTTTCCCAGCAGAACCTCTTCTTCTTAGTCGCCTCTGCCGTCATGGCTTTCTGCTACTGCAAGATACTGGGCAGAATCACCAGAACCAGATCGCACACCAAGAGCCGAGCGGTAAAACTCGTCTTGTGCGTCGTGGTCGTCTTCTTCCTGGGATGGGTGCCGTATAACGTGGTGATCTTTCTGAGACTTTTATCGAACAAGTTGGTTCCGCCTTTTGAAGATTGCGACGTAAGTATCCGACTTGATTATGCGTTCTTTGTGTGCCGACTCATTGCCTTCTCCCACTGCTGCCTCAACCCGGTCTTTTACGTGCTAGTGGGCGTGAGGTTCAGACGTCACCTAAAGACAATTTTCTTGAAGATGTTCAGAAGACCGAGGCCTGTCGAGATACAACAGGGGAGGATGCAAAACATAATCTCACAGGGATCAATGTATTAGATGGTGTTTCTATTGTCAAATAATTTGTTTTTTTGTGTGTGGAATGTTTAACAGATACATGATTGTACTTGAATAATTTTGCTTCCAATTGTCTACAAATGAATCATATGCAAATAAATGTTTTTCAAAAGAACCTCTATTGTGTACAAAGAGGAAATTAATTCAATGTGCCTTTTTTAACACTACACAGGTGACCTTTGCAAAAATACAAAGCATGAAAAATAAATTATTGACATTCACATCTTAATTACCATATCATCAGTCAATGCTTGTATCATAATGGATTGGGATGGATAAATTAAATGAGGGAATGCTCAGAAAGTACTCATTTAAACTTGCCTTGTGATCATAAATGCTTATTATTGATAGCAAGATTCTATTGTGGAACATTTCATGTATCAAAATAATTTTTATTAACCATCACTCAGGCATGTGAACTAGTCTTATAAGTGACACACAAAATCAGACAAAAAAGGTAATTTTAAAAACACAAATCAGGAAAAAAAAAAAAGATTTTTTTTTGTAGACAGTTTCAATCATTCAAATATTTTGTTTTGCATATTTCAAAGTCTTTGTTTTCCCCTCGAGACTTAAAGGCACACGTTAGTCATAAAAAGCTGTATCATTTTCTAGGGCACAGATTCAATTCTTATAGTATTTCCAATATTCACACAAAAATATAAAACAAATCCCAGGATCCGAGATATTATGAACGGAATTAGCAGTACAAAATGGATTCTGTAATAAAAGCCTCCAACATTTTAAGTGTAAACTTGTACACAAGAGAAGAGGAATGAAAAGAGGAATTGAGACATTTAAAATGAATTTATCGGTCATGTGAGAGGTTGAATGCATGAGTACATGTAGATTTTCACTCCAAAACAAAAGAGGATGTTTGCTGATCCGTCACCAAAAGGAACACGTTGAACAAAGTTTCTAGTTCAGAACAGGCGATTCAAACATCAGAACAGGCGATTCAAACAACAGTCAAACTGAATGCAGCGACTGCGGGTTGAGTTCAACAATGAGCTCTCATTTTGGTCATGTGATGAAACTGAGCCGTGATTGGTTGTTAACTGAGTCCCCAGTCGGGTCCTCAGCATCCATTCTGCTCTACGTCCTCCTCAGCCACCACGGGCAGGACCAGGTGAGAGATGCGACTCCACAGCCCGCCGAACTTATCCGTGTCCATCTCGTTGAAGGCTGTCTGGTTGCTTGAGTCCACCAGCCTGTCCTTAAGATAGTCCTGAACCATCTCCTCGACAGCCCTGAGCTCCCCGCTGACCTCTTCCTGAGGCAGTAGGACGGTGAACAACAGGAAGACCTCCTTGTAGGCGGCGTATTCGTGGTCACAGTAGCGATAGAAGATGAGGGTGGAGCCGGGGGGCAGCTCCTCAAAGCGGTGGATGACAGCCGCCGCTTGGTTTCCCCCAAAGGCTGCCCGCAGCTGCCTGTCCATGTCCAGCTTCACCTCGTCGCTCTCCACGGCGGCTTTACCGGTTCCGTCGATTTGGAGCACGGAAGCTTCCAGCGCCGAGGAGAAAGAGGACGCCAGACCCTCGGCCAGGCAGGACAGCGTCTTTTCAGCGCCGCGCCCAGACGTCAGGATCAGACTGACGGGCTCCGTGGGCTCAGCGCTTTTGAGGTGCTTCTCCAGGTGGATCTTGCTCCTTTTCCAAAGTTCTGGTCTTTGACTGCGGAAGCGGGCCTCCAATTGAGACAAGAGATCCGCGAAGGGCTGGAGCTTCACAGACCTGGATGGACGCCGTGCTCCCTCCGCAAACGTCCGGTACAACTTGTCCTTGTAGAGCAGCATTGCAACAGAGCTAAGCAGCAGCACGACCACAACCGACCAGCGCAAATAATGAGGGAATCCTGAAAGACAACAGGAGAACTTTCAACTCCAAACAAAGTTGGACAGACTTTTTGCTGCAATCGATTTTTTCATGTTATTCGAACCTCTTGATGATCCTCCAGAGGATCCCCTGGTAACCCCTTGTGTCTTATTAACTGCTGAGAGAAGAAAAACAAATAGAAAAATAGCAACACTGTTTAGCAAATCAAACAACCAGGTGGAATCTGCTAAGGGTTCAGTCACCTGTTTTGCTGTGCGAGACCGGTTCTTTCCGGATGGGAATGTTATGGGCTCTGTGTCGTACTGGGTACGATGTCACGGAGGCTGTGGAGATGCCTACACATGGGGGACATTTTGAGTGCAATTTCGTAACGCAAGAAGTTTCACTTTCAAAATGTAGTAACGTCGACCATACCAGAGCTTTTATATTTAGCCTCCATCTCCTTCTTGTACTCGTCCATGCTGGTGATTTTGCAGCTTTGCACATTGCGTATGCTCGCCGGAGATCTCGTCGGTGCGCTGGGCTTCCTGAAGGTGGCAGTTTCTTCCCCTGATGGTGTCTTAACTGAACAAATAGCAAAACTGAAGTGCAATCGTATTGTAACCTTTCAATTAATGCGGAGAGAAACGGGTTGTACCTTCGTTGCGTTTCATCAAGTGTGTGTCAGTATTTTCACTTGTACGGTAGCGCTTGCCCAGCACAAGTGGGGGCATCTTCACATCTCCTGTGGATGAGGGTGTTTGAGGTTTGACAACGGAATGGAAATCTCAATTTATGCAGTAAAGAATGTCACATGATGGACTTACTAAGTGATGTTTCTGGATGATCTGGACTATGCACAGAATCTCCTTCAATATCCATTTCCTGGTCTTCATTTTCTTCCAGTGCTGATTCCTGAAGATCCATCTCTTTCTTATTACCGCTATCACCTGACATTTCTTCTTCCTCTAGTCGACTTTTCTTTCCTGGGGATGCTGGAAGACAAGTTTTGGACAACTGAAGCACTTTTCATCGAAAGTAAATGGCATGATATTGTGGGGGACCTCAGTAGGAGGCCTACAGTCATGAAATAAAGACGTGTTCCTCCCTTCTGCCACAATTTAATTGTCGTTGAAGCCAAGAAAATACAGTCGCCTCACCTTCATCTTCTGAGCCAGTCTCCACATTTTTGGATCCATTAATAGTTGGGACAGAAGAAGAAGAAGAAGAAGACGTCGCCTGCTTTTCTATCCCCCTTTTAGACCTCCTGATTGGACCTCTTGCGGTCACTTCATAAATGAAAGCTACACAAGGAAGTATAAATTTAATTAGGCGAGAATTACTGGATTTACTGCCTTCAACCACAATTAACTAGCAAGAAACAAACATGTCAGTGGACGTGTTGCCATTAAACAAAGCCCATCGCGTTCATCGAGAAGACTTAAGTGCGCTAGCATCGAAGGTTAACATTACTGTCTGTTACACTTACTTTTTTCTGTTGACTGCCGTCGCGTCGGTCTCCTCAGAGTCCGGAGCTCCGCATTTTCAGAAACATCCGTATCCATTTATGGTTTTAATTAGACCGAGAAAATGTACTAAACGCGAATTAAATAAATTCCAACATCGTGTTCGGACGAGATACGATTTAAGGGAAAGAATTACGCAGAGGACATAAAGAGCGGAAATAAGCTTCCGTCACTTAAACCCGTCCCTTCAGCAACTCTGTTCCCCTTCAATGGTTCCACCCGGAGCTGTCAGAAAGCTAAACCACAGAGTCAAGACTACGTCGTTGCCGGATTTCACGGTTATGTGATTAAGGTGAGTTTAACAAATATATCTACCTGTTATTTATGTATTTGTGCTCGTATTAAATTTTCCACAGTAATGCAGCTTCACATTGCAGCTGTTAGCATAGGCTTGCTAATGTGCGTATCGAAATGGCTTTCAATTTCAGTGAACCTACATAATGGCTTTTATCTTAATGTTTGCATACAATTTAGTAATTTACATGTAGGTTGGTTAACTTTTAAACAGCTTTGCAATCGATCTAGTCGTAAGGGTGTCCGTAGTACTTTGGACCAATTAATTGTGGACTCTGGACACCGAAAGAACCTAGTTGTCCCTGTTGGAACAATGTGCAAGTTAGTGTAGTCATAACATGACACGCTTTTTCTTCAAAGGACTACTCGTTGGGCCCGTTTGAACAGTCATGGAAGACTCACCAAACCCAGCTGCCCACCCCCAGCAAGAAGAACCAGCAGCAGGTAATGCAGTGCACTGGCAGTTGCTAAACTTCAATGGACCGACTTGTTTGTGTTGCAGACAACGATCAGCCTGAGAAGAAGACCGTCCTTCCGCCTGATGGGTGCAGCAAAGCCGAGTTGGACGAGCCAGATGTGGAGAATGAGGCACTTGACCTTGATGGTTCTGCTGCTGACCATGATTGCACGGGAGCACAACAAGATGAGGAGCCAACAACGAAAGAAGATTATGGTGGTGAGTGTTTCCTGCCTCAAATGAGAACTGAAGGAAGATGATTACAAGCTTGGTCACGGGACGAATTAAACTCGTTGAAATTCACATTGTTATCGGCTGTAGCTGGGGAGGACCAACCAGAGGATGACGAGAAGGCACCAGAAGACACCACAGCAGCAGAGTCCAACGCAAACCCTGATCATGTAGACGGTCCTGTTGAAAGTCTCCAAGAAGACCAGCTGGTCCTTAATGACACAAACTGTGATGACCAAAAAGGTGTGGACCACACGTTTTAAATATGTACATATTCACCAACTAGTTTTAATCTTCCCTCTTGAGGATCAGAATCCAGAATTCAGGACCCCATGGAAGAGGAGGACCCACAGATGCCACGGAAAGCCTCAGTGGAGATTCTGAAGGATGTTGATCGGAGGAATAAGGTGGAGACCATTGGCCCAGCCACTTGGGAAACTGCTGATTCAGGAGTTACTGGAATTCTTGGAGGTAGGCTAACCAAGTTAGGATCAAGGTCACACTTAAACTAGAATCTGTCCAAGATGAGTTCGACCAAGTAGTATAGTATAGTTGTTACAACCTCAACAAAATACAGGAGGGCCTCAAGATCTGACTGTCATTTTCTCAAATAAATATCAAGCTTGTGTGTGTGTACAGGAAGAAGATACCTGATGGGCATCGGCGTCGTGTTGGTACTCGTCGCCGTGGTGGTGCAGCGCATCCTCCGGCCCGAACCTCCGCCTCCAAGCGCCATGCCTCCCGTCGCCATCTTCCTGAGGCAGCTTGAAAGAGTCGAGTCCCGCTTCCCTGGCCAGCGCCCCGAGCTGTGGACCCGCAGCCGGATCCACCTGAAGAGGCACCTCTTGACGGAACGGCCCAGCCAACCTGTCAGTCTGATCCTGACGGCGGGGGCGTCGGGCCGCCGAACGCTACGATGCCTGGCCCGCGAGCTGGCCTCCGCCTTCTCCTCCGCCCTCAACGGCTCCGTGCTTCACATCGACGGCGCCAGCAAAGCCGGGGTGGACAGCGACCGGGTCAAACTGGACATCGACGGCCAGCTGCAGGTGGCCTTCGAAGGGGACAAACCCGTGGCGGTGATTCATCACTTGGAGCAGCTTCCCCCGGGCTCCACGCTCATCTTCTATCGCTACTGCGACCACGAGAACGCGGCCTACAAGAAGACGTTCCTCATCTTCACCGTGCTGCTGGAGGGAGAGGAGGAGATACCCGCCGGGATTCCTTTGAGCGCCGTGGAGGAGATGGTGGACGACCACCTCCAGAGCAGGTTCCTCTCACACGGTCGTCCCCTGGCCTTCGACAGGATGGACCTGGACAAGTACAGCGGACTGTGGAGCCGCATTTCGCACCTCATCCTTCCAGTTGCCGCCGAGGCGTGGACGGAGCATGAAAGCTGCTCGTGAACTTTCAGATTTTTTACAGGGTTGGTGAAAAGATGACACTTTATAGATGATGATTAAGTCCAAGGCTGATGAAGGGTTTTGTTTTTTTAACAAAAGTTTTAACCGTTTCCAGAACATATTTTTCTTAAAAAATCATCATAAAAATCAGTTATATCTTGTTAATGAACAACTTAACACAAACAACAAATGAAAATTCAATTTAATTCTGGTGTGGATGCTAGAATCAAATTCTGGACACTATAGCGTGAAATGTAATTTATTATCTAATGCATCAAAATACAAATAAAAGTCTTATACAGTCCAAAATTGACATTTTACCATTCTGAGGTTGTTGTTTTTTTTAAATTATCTCTATTTATATCCACTCAGAACAAATGCAAACCTAAACCAAGGAGCTCTATGCAATATGAATGTTACAATTTTAAAAAGGGTATTTATGATTTATCTGTTTTATTCTCTGATAACTTTGACTGCTTTCAGCATTGTCTTTTTTTTTTTGCAATTCCCAACCTTCCAACATGACAGTGTCCCTTAACCAAACTTTCTCTCATACTCCAGGAAAACAGTACTGTACTGCTTCATACTGTTCATGTGCCTTATATCGAATAAAGACGAAAGATCTCAGGCTTGTTCGTTTCGTTGCAGTGTATGGTAAAGCCCTATAGAGGGCAGCATTTAGCAAATCCACCGTTAAACCCAGGGTTGGGCAAATTTATGCATTCTGGGCCAGGTCATACATTGATGAGATATCATGAAAGAAAAACAGTTAAAACCTGTATGCTCTATTTGGAATTTACCTTACCAATTATTTAAAAATATACATACATTTAAAAAATGCATGTAAAAATCATTACTTTCACAATCTTAGTGTTTCAAATACAGACCCAAAATAAATAATATAAAACTGATATTTTATTAACCAATTTTTTTGGGAATAATTTCCCAAAACAATGTTTCGACACTTGCCAGCCACTACATTAAGTACGCTTAAGCCATGAGGTCATAATTATATAGTAGTTTGAAGCTACATCCTAATGGGATCTTTTCCAATATTTTGGTTACCCTATCTTTAAAAAACATTTATTTCCCGAGACTTACTTTCACATGTAGAGCTGATGGATTGTGAGTTGAACTCCTCCTCACTCCTTCCATCATCAGGGCCCGCCTCCTGTCGGCACTCGCTCAGCTTTCACACGCACCCTCTCCCTGCCTCCACTCTCCATCAGTGCGTTGACATCATGGCCTCGTAGAGCCTTCATCTCCAGTCTGGACCCGCCATGAGGAGGCCAAAGACATTTCTTGCCTGCTAATTTGAACAATCTGCAACTTTTTTTTAAACTCTCTCATCGGCGTCCCAGCATGTTGAAGTGTTGCGTGGTGATCTTGGTGCACTGTGCACTTCTTGTGCACGGAGTGACCGTGCCGCCAAACAGCCTGGCTGCTGCAGACTCCAGGCTGCAAACTGACACAGAGGCAGGGCAAAATGCCAACAAGCTGCAGGAGGTGACTGATGATGAGCAAAACACCCTCTCCGAGGTAAGGCGTGCGTGCACTCACAATGCATCATGCAGTTTGATCCGGATGGATTTTTGCCTTTACACACCACTTGGATTTAAACTGGAACAATATCAAGTCCTGCTGGGATAAATAAAGCCATCATTGGGATATAAATCCAGTGAGGTGGTGTATGAAAGCAACAAAAATCCGGATTTAACTGTATGTTGTGTGGACACCTGACAAACTGCAGAAAAAAATACATACCGTCCTTTTCTCTTTGTAGCTGCTGGGTGATTATGACAAAGTGAAAGCCCTCTCGGAAGGTTCTGACTGTCGGTGTCAATGTGTTGTCAGACCCCTGAGCAGGAGCGCCTGCCGGCGGATAGAGGAGGGCACCGCAACCGCGCAGGACTCCTACACTGTGGAGACCATCACCTCCGGTCCGGAGTGTAAGTGCGCCTGCGTCGCTCCTCCGGCTGCGGTCAACCCCTGCGAAAGAGAGCGAAGACTGAAAAAGCTTAGGGAAGCTACGAAAGAAGATGTCAAGGTGAAGTTTAAAAAAAAAAAATACCTCAAAAGGATCATCATGGAGCTAGATTGGATCTCTGGTCTCCAGTTGACGCTTTTTGACCGAGTCCACTTGATCGTTATAGTTGGCCACCGTCCTTGAGCTTCTGGAAGGTTCCTATAATGGGATGGATCTACCCAAGCTGCACACCATCATCAGCAATCTGGTGGATCGTGTGACACACATTGAAAAGGTACCAGATGACGGTGAAGTTTTTTTGTCACCAATTTATTTGAAAACAACAATTTGAAAACAAAAAGATATCCGGCAGGTGTCCCAATACTTACGCAAGCGGGGTTGCATCAGACAAGTCCCCAGAAGAATTTGGCAGTCTACATTTCCTTCTCTTCAAAATAAATCCCAATTGTAATCATGGCCGGGACAAATTATGGCGTCGTCACCTCACAGCGGAATAAAAAATCAAAAGTAGTCAAATTCGGTAACATTAGTCACGCTTTCGCACCATCCAAATGATGATCGTTCACTCGCTGGCTGACTTGACTTGTGATGTGACACAGCCATTGTTAGGCACACTGAAAATAGATGTGCCTTTCCCCACTAAGTGGCCTCTGGAGACTTTTTTTTTTTTTGCACGGGTAAACCTGGAGAAAAATAAACCTCCATTTAGACTTGCAGTATTTATATCGTCTACTGTAACTAGCACAATCCGATCCGTTTCATTTTCTCATTGAACAAATATGTTGAATGTTAAATTGACTATATCATTTATTTACGATTACGTAAAAGGTGATGGCCGTTAAAGACACCAAAGATGACGTGAAGTCCAACCCAGCACATGGTGGCGAAAGTTGGACCACCGCCCCGAATTCCCCTTCACACCACCAAGATGATCAAGGAAGAGAGAAAATCGATAGACCGGAAACGTCTCAAAAAATCCCGGTAAATGTGATATCTTACATAACTAAGTAAATCTCAAACTATGGACGGAGAACATTGTTGATAAGAGGGAGGCCGGGTGATTGTAGCACTGTTGACCCCATGACAGCATCCAAGTGAAATGGCGATCTTCTCCAGAAGTGTTGGGTGGGCTTCTTCTCCCAAAATTGAATCACCATGCTGGTATGCTTTCTCAGGGGCATTACGCAAGATTATTGATGAAAACTGAAACGAAATATGTGGCCACAAGATGCTGAGTCCAACACATAAAGTCCGTTTGAAAATCCCCAATCAACACAAACAGCTCTGATTGTTAACAAACAAAAACAAATTCTGTCCCGATTGTTATTTTGAATCATTTCCATCTAATTTATCTCACAGAGTTACATTGAGGGCGCCAACTATGGCTACAAATAAATATTTAATGATGTCAACTGTTTTTGTTTGGCAAACCGTCACTGGGTGGTTTTGAAGTTGTTCTTCTGTTTATAAACAGGAGAAGCACAGAATTCTGTCGGACGGTTCGGCTCGGGTCACCGAGGTGAAGCAGCACGTGGCTCGCAAAAAGGCGGGCGCTAAGGTTTTTCAGGAATCCAAGACTGCTCTTAATGGGATGATTATCAGAGGAGTGACTTTTTACAAGTCGGAGCCAGAACCAATGGCCACTGACGACGGGGAGCATGAAGAGACCGGTAAATGGGACATACCCTCGGAATTTGTCCAGCCATTTTGTTTTTGCAATGTGCACCTCTGACAATGGAGAGCCTTTGACCTAAACTTCTTCATCCTCTGTAGATTTTGAGTATCATGGATTCAGCGGCGATGGTCCGATCGACCTCCTGGTTGAGGAGAATCTTCTCCGACACAAAGCTCGTCCTCGTCCCAGGCAGACGGTAGAGCCAAGATCTTTCCACCCCGTGTCTCCTGACCTCTCCCATGGCTCCAAGAAAGCCAGTCGGCCTACAACCCTACCAAAACTTCTGAGTAACGACATTGTAGACATCGACGCTCCAACCGCTTCCACAACAATCGCGACTGACACAAACACAACAAGCAAAGTCACGTTAGCACCCAACACGACCTTGTTGAACCCCACCACCATGAACTCTGCATCTCAATCTGTTCCTTCAAACTCCTCCCTGGATGTAACTACCACGGAGATGACCAAAACCACTCAAGCGGATGCTACGTCAACCCCTACAAACGATACACAAACAATCCCGCTAGAAACCACAAGGCTGGAGATGAGTGACCAAACGACAGGAGCACCAATCTCCACTGTGAAGGACGTGACCACCAGCTCTGGAACCCACACCACCAACATTCCAACAGTCACTCAGGTGGCCCCCACAACACCACAAGACACCGACCCGACGACCTACTTTCCAACATCTCCAACAAACCCTCCAAGCACTTCCCCACCCGTCACCACACCTGTGACGACTCCTCCACCGACCACCACCATCAAACCCACGACGACCACGACCGTCCCCACCACCGTCAAACCCACGACGACCACGACCGCCCCCACTCCCACCACCGTCAAACCCACGACGACCACGACCGTCCCTAGTCCAACCACCATCAAGACCACCACGACCGTCCCTCGTCGGACTCCTGCTGTCAAACGGAAGTATAAAATCAGCTGGGAGGAGGAAGAAGAAGATGTGGAGTTTGATGACATCATGCAAAGGCAGGAGGGAGCAACAACAAGAAAACCCGGTAAATACATTCACTGCCTTTTTTCCGTTGCGTGGATACAAAATCAAAAACACTAACTTAAGAATGTACAATCCTAATTTGGATCAGCAGTTTTTCTGTGACCCTGATCTGCTGTAAAAGGTGGATGGCTTGAGTCATTAATGACCAAGACATTCCAGAAGAATGTACCATATGTCAACAACTTCTACAAAAACAAATCTATGATCAGCACCAAATGTTGAAAGGTTCTTGCCTCACGCTACCATCAGTTCAGTCAAAATAGTATTTTTTGGACAAACTGACGAAAAAACAGATCAAAATTTTATCTGAGGTTCCTACAAAAAAGATAAAATGGACCATCAATTTTGTGAAAAAATACAATTCTACAATAAAGTATTATTTGGATCGTTCTGTGCCAATGTGGCAACTTTGCGTGTAGGAGTCTGGTTCAAATAAAAGCCTGTTAGACTAATTATTGTCAGACTCTTTGAGGTGGGTCTAAAAAATGTTGATGTTCTTCTAAAGCCTCCCTCATAACACTCGGGGTCTTTTGCAGAGGAATGTAAGGACACTTTGGCAACCATCTCCGACCCGGTGACTCACAACACGTACGGCAGGACCGAAGGGGCCTGGATGAAGGATCCGAAATCGGACAAAGACAGGATTTATGTGACCAACTTCTATTACGGGAACAACCTCCTGGAGTTTCAGAACATGGATGTTTTCAAAAAAGGTAAAAGTGTTTTTGTTGATTCTGAGCTTTTGAACTTCCTTTGAGATGTTTTTTTTGTCCTCAGGCCGTTTTACAAACTCCTACAAACTTCCTTACAATTGGATGGGCACCAATCACGTGGTGTACAACGGGGCCTTCTTCTACAACCGCGCCTTCTCCCGAGACATTATCAAATTTGATCTGCAGCGGCGTTACGTGGCCGCCTGGACCATGCTGCACGACGCCGTGATGGAAGAGTCGACGGCGGCGTGGGAGTGGCGCAGTCACTCGGACGTCGACTTCGCTTTGGACGAGAGCGGGATCTGGATCATCTACCCGTCCATGGATGACGAGGGCTTCTTACAGGAAGTGGTTGTTCTGAGCCGCCTGAACCCGGTGGACCTCAGCATGCAAAGGGAGACCACGTGGAGAACCGGGCTGAGGAGGAACCACTACGGGAACTGCTTCATCGTGTGTGGCGTCTTGTACGCTGTTGACAGCTACGACCGAAAGGAGGCCAACTTGGAATACGCCTTCGACACTCACACCAACACTCAGATGATTCCCAGAATGCCTTTCAGCAACAATTACACCTACACTACCCAAATTGACTATAACCCCAAAGAGGGCGTCTTGTACGCATGGGACAATGGACACCAAGTTACATACGATATTAAGTTGGCATATGTAGACTCCAATTAAAACTTTAATTGTAGTGAAGTTGAAATTTTCAAATGGATTGTAGATCGGTCCAACTGGCCTATAACGGCTATTTGTTCAATTTGTATCTGAATTCAATAAAAAGTGAGCCACATAAAGCCGGTCACACGTCGAAAGGCGAGTTTTTTTTTTTTGTGGGCTGCGTGAAGATCTGATGAAATGCACAAAAAAGAAAAATGAAGAGTCATCATTACAAATTAGATATACATACAGAAAATCCAGTGTTTATTATTTTGGGGTATTCACAAAAAAATGTATCGTCCATAAGTACAATTGGCTTGCAGTGACATCACGGGAATCAAAATGTATTTCTCCGCTCAGTGTTTAAAAATACAGGGTTAAAATAATGTCGGTTATTTCAAATCCAAAAAGTGCACGATACAAATAGGGCAATATATTTTTCTCCTATTTTTACCCCCAAAAAACTCCTCCTGGAATCATTAAATCCATTTGAGAAAAATATCCATATATAAACAAATCTCCACAATACAACTAGACACAGAAATGCAAACATACATTTTTGTCAAAACAATTAAAATAAATACACAGAACATCAGTTCGTTCTTCATCAAGAGTAGAAAAAGTATGTAGATGTGAGAGAACACCATTTCCTGAGCTTTCTGTATGTAGCTGCGCGCAATCTTTTCTGATACTTATCCATAATTTATGAAACCAAATCTTACAGCAAAAAGTCGAAATGAAACAAGTATTATTCTTCTGATTGGTTGATGAAGAAATGAGGAGCGAGTGGGACTTGAGGAAAGAGCTGTTCTGGTGCATTTGTGTTGCGACGGGGTGACTCAGGGTTCACTGCTCAGCCCCCTGCTGTTAAGCAATTACCTGTGCGTGGGACGTCTGAGGTTATGTGGGGAAGGAAGTCGGTGCAGCTACACAAGGCGCTAACACGTCCAGACCTCCTTCAGGCCACGATAAAGAATGCGGCCAGTCGTTTTCGCTTGCAGTCTTTTTGTTTTGTTTTTACCGCTGGGTTTAGGCCGACCCCATGAGCACACCTACGGGAGGGGCGGGCTGAGCCTCCTGCTGGTAGAAGGTTTGCGTGCGGTTTACTCGCAGCATTGGCGGGATGGTGGCTGATCGGATGTGGAGGATCCTGGTATCGGTCACTTCGCAATCGATCTGCATCATCACCTCGAATTCCTTGTCTCCGATGATGCTATCTGTAAAGCGTAGATGAAGAGATGTTGAGGAAAAGTGGCTTTTTAATTACGTATGTCGTTTGGATTCTGTCAAAACTCTTTTGGTTGTCACGCCTTAAGTGTGAGAACGTTTTTGGGAGCAGCTGGAAGCTCGCTCACAGATGGAAGTTTGGAGGTGAGTCACGCTGGATTTCTCCCTCGTATGGAGACAAAGCGAGAGCTGCATATTTGAGAGGAAAAAGCGGTGAGAGGACAAAGAGTGGGGGATGCGACGCCCCTTGTGGGTTTAGAGGACGAGACAGAAACCGTAACGTACCCCAGCCATTTTGTAATTTACAAGCGTGTGGGGTTTTAACATTAGACACAAGATCCCATCAAACTAGCTTGTAAAACTTCTTCACGAAAGGGAATCTGTTCAGATTAATACAGAGGTTACGAAGAAGAAAGTAAAAACAGATTTATCCGAGCAGTCATTTTCCAGCCACCTGTTCAAAACATCAACCTCCACAGCATCTTCACAGGGCTCTCCCTTAGAAGGACAATATGGGAGCTCCTTCTACTTCCTAGAAGATTCCACAGGTGTTCCTGTCATTAAATGTCCGTCCTGACTATGACCTCATGGACTGCTGAGATTCATCCTTCGCACCTGGAGTGAAACACACTCAGCAGACTTCTTTGGATGGAATCCAAGGTTGAAGATCCGTTTGGCTATGTGGCTTTTGATTTTAAAAGCAAGCTCCGCTCAAGCTCATCTCAGTAACTTTGTAAGATAACACTTTCAGCCTGCTTGAATGGGCAAGTAAGTATCGGTGCTTTTGGAATTTTAATCCACTCTGAAAATGTGCTTAGGAGAGCACAAATCTCAGCTAAGGCCACATTTTTAGTCGTATTCAAATCCACAAATGGACATTCGCATAATTATATACAGTTTGGCGAGCCAGCCAGGGGTCTGGGGAGAAGATAGGCGAAACAAACGTCCAATGAGAGGAGAGCAGTCACAGTCATTTTCAAACTGCTGCTTTGTGAAAACCAGATGTCAGAAAATGACTGCACGCTGTTTGTGCAGTTGTGTTGCCTTTTTGGTTTCCAAATGATCACTCAACAAGTCAGTGAGTGACACACTACGTTTACATTTGCGTCAGCTACCAGGTGGAACGATAGTTGGAATTTGAAAACAAATCAAAGCCATGTTAGGGGACATTTTGGATACCCAAGTACTCCCTCGTTGGTGACTTAAGTCGATGTCGTGATCT
This sequence comes from Syngnathus scovelli, assembly GCF_024217435.2. Taxonomy (NCBI): domain Eukaryota; kingdom Metazoa; phylum Chordata; class Actinopteri; order Syngnathiformes; family Syngnathidae; genus Syngnathus; species Syngnathus scovelli. The sequence goes on from NC_090856.1 coordinate 4,020,836, forward strand.
GCTCCCTCGACTGTATTCCTGTTTTTGTTTTTGAGACTTTAACCTCAAGCCTGTCATTATTTTTGAACAGAAACCAGTCATTCTAATAATTACCCTGTAATTTGCGGGCCATGATCTGAAGCGATTGCATCCCGTTTGAGGTCCCCTTGATTTGTGTTGCTGCTTACGGTCTTTCAACCGATGGTCTCAAGGGCACAATGGAACAACCGCAAGACAACATCAAGCGACACGGTCTCCTTCACTTACTTCCAGAATCCATCTGGAGGTGTTCCACGACATTTCAGTGACACAATGAGCCTGATAAAGGCTGGGGGTCTGCTTCGAAGTAATCCCGAGAGACATTTTGAGAGGATGCTATCTCCCGCATCGGCGCCAACACTGAAGGAAATGTTAACGGTTGAACTGACGACCCCGAAACGTTTTTAATAATCTCTGATCCAATTTGAATCGAGGATGGCTTTTAAAAAAATCTCTGAAATGATTATTCTAATCAAAAAAGGTTGATTTAATCTGAGAACATGGTCCTGTTTTTTTTTTTAAAGAGAATAAACACATCTGTCCCAACTTCTCTACAAAACACAATTTTCTTTCGAATAGGCAACTTTTTAATTCATTTAGCGGTACACATGGTTCAGTTGGTGTTAGGATTCGGGGTTGGGTGGGGGGTGTACTACACCTGGTTCAAATTTGGGCAAAATCCGGGGAATTCCCATGGAGTACAAACCCTGGAAGGAGCCAAAATGTCCCCCCCCCCCCCCCCCTACTGGTTATACTTTGCTCGTACCAGATCTCAAATCGTATTGCGTGAACATATGTGAACAGAGCATCGATCATACCGGTTGAGCGCTCAAATGGCGATGCACTGTTTAGATTAGGAAAGTAGGGAAATGGGAATCCGCCCCTTTACCTTCAACCCCCGCCGTGCCTGCCGCTGAGCACACGTACCCGAGAGTAAATAGACTGACTCCGACGGTTGATCCACCTGTAAATGATGTCATCGCCCGAACATTCCTCTCCTCCAAACATGTCACTTCCACTTGATTGAGCTACTTTCAAACTCTACGGCTCATTAAATAAACACACCCGCGGTCCTTATAAGGAGCCACTGCTCGGGTCTGATACGACTCCGAGGCGGGATGTCGAAAGGTCACGAAACTTTGCTCGAAAGCTGCGTATCGAAAACTATCCTGTTCACTGCACATTAAATTTGTCCGATGGAAGCCATCGAGTGAGTGGAAGCGAAAAGCATTCCTCAAAAGGGAGCTGGAAAGAATTTTAAATCCAGTGTGGAAAAATCGAGTTACTATGTAATGTCGCTCACCCAGTTGCGTTGAATGGAAGCTTCAAATAAAAACTGGCAAAATCGTAAAAGTCTATGTTCCATACCAGGCGGAATATTCGGAAAACGGCTCCGATCGTTTCGATTTCATTCGGTCTCCATTGGCATGTGTTGGAAATGATGACAAGGCAGAAGAACTTTATGAACCCATCGAAATAAAACATATGCACACTTGAATGATTCACAAGACGGGTGACAGCCAAATGGTGACCTAATTGAAACAGACACGGCGGGGGTTTGCCTTTTTTTTTTCCAATAGGCTCGAGAAAAAGTCCGCCAGAGCCGGCTGGGCTCGATTAGATAAGCTAAGTGAGCTAGCACGTTGCAAGCGAGTGCAATGGGCAGCTGTGCAAAACTTTGAAAGAGAAAGTATATTTTATTTACTCAATAAACGCCGCAGCAGCAAAATTGAGGGCGCTTAAAAATACCAACAGGGCCAAATTTAAAACGATATCTGGGCAGATAAAATATAAAAGCTGCCTCACACTGCCTTTACCCAAAAAGGAATTTTTTTTTTCATGTGTTTCAAATTTCTTTTAGTAGTATCATTATTATATAAACATGTCGGCCCTGGCATCTGTTAAATTATTTCAAGTACAAGATCTGCAACGGCACCGCCAAAAGGAAATGGCAACACTGAAAAAGCTTCTTTTTTTTTTCTTCTTCAATCTTTGTGTCTGCATGTGGTTTGGACGGTGGCTGTGCAGCCACGTTGCAGCTCTGCTAAATGCAGCAGGGAGAAGAACAGGCCGAGGGACGTGACAAAGGGTACTGAGAACTCCAGATTTGGGGAGGGGAGGGGCGGGGGCTTTAATCCATTCCTACAACTTGTAAAGATTCTTACCGTTGACATTCATAGCAGGCAACACCACAGACATCTTAGGGCGACTTCCTTTGTTGTGGCTGGTGGCAGGAAGTAGAAGATGATCCTACGAACCAACACGAGAAGGTTATGGCAAATATACAACAGCTTTTAAAAAAAAAAATGAAGCTTCTCATTTGATCCCTTGCGGTCAATCGGGTTCATTTCTTCGAAACGTCGCAAAGCGAGTCCAATTTCCACACTGCAGCCTATAATCAAAATCGGCTTCGCAAAGCACTTTTTGGCGTCTTTGGTTTCCAAAGGATGAAAATGGTGGCTCATTTATGACATTAATATAGGATGCTTTTGCCTTGCAGTGCCGGCGTGCAAATATCCGTGTGACTCGAAAGCAGCAGGGGGAGTGTTTATCATAATTGCAGATTCATACGGGATGACAGTGAGAGCATTACTACAGGAAATGACGACGATATTTTAGCGCGCCAACAAGCCGAAATATCAGGACCAGAATATGAAACCCACATCAAACGTGAATTTTGTGAGGAATAAATCATTTCTCACAAGCAGGCTTTGGCATTTAGGATTATTTAGTATTTAGTGGAGCCTCCGAGCAGGCTTGGCATTTGGGATTATTTAGCGGAGCCTCACACAAACGGCGACAATTTCCCAGGGGGAAATAACGTAAATCTGTTTTAAAGTCTGGCGAGGATAATAAAATTGGCAGTTCAGGCAATGTTAACATTATTTAAGTGTTGTACTTAACTTCTGACTGGCCATTAGTGACGAGTCGAATAAAGCTGCATTAAAATTGATTTACGATAATAAAATGGTATAAAAGGATGGATTAGCTTAAATAATACAATGATTAAAGGTGACCTTGACACACGAGGAAACGATAAATCATTGAAATAATCATTTTTAAAGATTTACAGTCTGACAGATAGATACTGCTTATCATCAGGAGATTTGCAGCTCAACAATCTAGCATGAGAGCTTTGGGCTCCATGACGACAGGTACGTTTTTTCCCCTGAAAAATGGATAAGACCCTCAAATGTTTCCATCACGTCACCCCTACTAGACGATTCCATAAAGCTGCAGGTGCCACAACGCAAGAATCATGAGTACTTCCATTTTTCTGCTTTTGTTTGAGAGGTACATTTTCCATCCCCTCAGCTCATTTCAAGCTCGAAAAGAGCTTGTTTGTGTGTGAAGGGCTTTAAGTGATCTGGGGCTTGCACATGAACAATGAGCTGAAACAGCCGGGCAAAATGGTATCAACAAACCACGAGACGAGTAAAAAATTAATAATGATTGCCTTCAAATTCCAAATTCAATCCAGAAGCTTGGCTAGTCTTCTTACTCACATCATACAATGGAAAAACAAGGCCCCCATACTTTCAAATACGGAGGAACCCGGGAAACAAAACACACAAATAAAAGTTGCATCAGAACAGATTCTTGAAAAAATTAAAAAACAATTAAAACATGCTAATTATTGTATTTAAAAATATTATATTGTATTAAAAATATGATATTGTCTCAGCATGTAACAGCATTTTAAGAGTCGTGACTGGTGTGCTGAGACAAACAATATTACAAAATGTTCAAAAATGGAAAATGACAACTTAAAGAAATCTAATAAAATGGCAGCAACCAAACCCCGAATGATCAAAGGCCTTTAATTGAAAGTGATGTCCAGTATTCATCATGTCAGGCGATTGAAAATAAAAAACAGGCGCCATGTCTTAACTTGCCTAACGTCGAAGGTCAAGAGATGAATAATGACATGAAGTCGTGCATAAAAACATAAAACATGACGGCAAATGGGCCGGGAAAAACGGAGCGGAAAGGGGGAGTTACACCGGTGGGTGGGTGTGTGAACCCGTTCGCCGTTGTTGACTCACAATAAATGTTCATGTTAAGGAACAGCCATTATTTATGATTAGTAACACAAAGGACGGTTCCAACTTACCCTGCGGAAAGACACGACGTAGAAGGTGTCTCCTCGCCGGTTCATCTCGGCAAAGAAGTCGCCGTACGTGTGCGAGGGTCTGTAGTACACCTGGAGCTCACTGCCAGGGGTCCTTTGAAAAAAAAAAAAAAAAAAAAAAGCTAGCTTGGCACTAGTGCTCAAAACATGTCTGACACTTGGGAACCGTTTTTATTTTTCTTCTAGCCTGAGTATGTACTTTGGTGACAGATAGATGAGTTTTCCGACTTAAATTAGCTCCTTGTGTGATGTTTTCATTCCAAACGGTCATTTCTGGTCAGAGCAGTGAAACCTTAAAAGGCTAAATTGGAAGGATTACTAATACAATCCTGGCTCTTAATATTATTATTTTTTTTTTTTACGGAGTATTTTCATGCAAATCTGCCAGCTCCTCTATTTACTGTACAATATGAAGCATTAAAAAAAAAAAAAAATTCTCATACTTGACCGCCGGACCTGTTAAAACCGTCCCCCCCCCCCCACTTCATCCTTCACATTTCTTCGCGAAGGAGTGAGGAGAAAAAAACGATAGGGGGCCTACAAAACCTATTGACTCCATCTGTGTGATGTGAGTGCAGCTCAGCAGAAGAGCCAAAACTCTGAAGTCAAGTAGTGGGGTCATTCTTTACAATCTGTGCCTCATTAAACTGTAAAAAGCAAGATGGGGGTAGGGGCTGGGGGGGCAATTCCCAAAAAAGGAGAAGATATTTTACCTCCCGTCATGGTTCCATTTACAGAGCCACTTAAGTCAAATGGCGTTATGGGAACAGTTGGCTTTACGTAATGGTAGCGTGTCATGGAAAATGTGGATTTTTCAGATAGTTTTTTTTTTTTCTTCTGCGGGGTGTGTAATTAATGCCAGGTCAGAAATAGCAAAGCCTTCTAAAGCAACATGATTCAAAATGATGTTGATGTTAGAGTGGTTCACCACACACATTGGCAATATTTGTTAGCGTTTTGCTGACCAATGCACAAAATGGAATTATAAGTAAATAAAGCGTCCTTAAAAAACATTATCTGCCCCATACTGCTTCTTTAAATTAAATCTACATCTTTAAAGGTGTAATAAAATGAACATTTGTGAAAATAAATGATATCATGCCATTACTCACTTTTCTTTGGCAGTTTCAGCGTATGGAACAGTCACAATTTGGGAGTTCTCGGCATCCTTATGTTCACTTTTCTGTTGGAAAATTGAAAAACATGGTCTCAGGATACTCCCGGCCATTAACAACAATAACATTGGCCGTCCAACCTCACAATTAAGTCTAATGGCTGGGCCGGCAAATTTTTAAGAAAACATGTCTAATTTTTATTTTTTTTTAATCACTACTTCAAAAATGAGAGGCACTATTTTTGGTCCACGTTGAGAACTGTGCAATGAAAGCGATGGTCGACACGGCAAAACATTTTGCAGAACGAGCTGACGGGACTTGCCAGAATGCTCCTGGAGGGTCTGAGGTGACTGTTACTCATGCGCCTGGATTTGGTCAGCTGCAAGTCATGACGATTAACCCAGCCCCTCAACTCGTGGGCCAACCTGTCCATCAAAGAGTCAACAAACATTTACGAGCAAATTCTGGATCCATCATCTATATTCTATTGTGGGCGTGTGAAAACAATAAGTCACGCTTGAAGGGCTTTTAATACTCACTCCAAACACTTGGTCCTATTAACCGGCGGCAGGCAGGAGGGCGGCGGCGGCGGCCTGAGGAAGTTCAGCTCCTTCACCACCATCAGCGCCTTGCCTTCAGCACTGCGACACAAACATGACGGGAGGCCAAGAGAACATTGATGAGAGTCCAAAGGCTTGGAAATGTGCAAGTGAGAATCTCATATTGGCTTTAACGACCCGTTCGAAAATGTTCTTCTCATTAATAATTTGCTTTCGATGCAACGGGAGAGCCAAGATGGCCGCCCGCCTTTGCAGTCAAACATCCGTGACGAGCTGGCGAAAGGAAAGTCGATCGACTTGGCTTCGATTCCAGCACAAGTGTGACTTTATGGATTTTTTTATGGCATTGATTACATTTTAATGATTATCATGTGGTAAAAGCCAGTCAGTAATTTTAGCACATGGCAACGTTAAAAGTGATATGTTGGGACATTGTCGATAAAAACGAATATTGGACTATAATAGTCGTGAATTTGTCTTGACTTGTGTTGTTGGGTCAGTTGTGAACATATTGCAACAATTCCCGTACATTCCCCTTAAAATAAATTTGACCAGCTGGACCTACAAAACGTAACCAGCTTGATTCCTCGACATGTTTTTTTTTATGACTTATGGCCACCACACAATTGTTATTGTTACTTTCTGGAGGGACTTCCCGATGTCGAGCGTCTACGCTCGGAGCCCACCTGCAACGACGCTCGCGACAAAAATGCGGGCCGCCAAAGAAATCCCCCGCAACCTCGGCCAGCGCTCAAGGCCTTGGAAAACGTTCTGCTAGACATGTCAGACCGCAGGGGCCTGATCGTAATTCTTGCTGAGGGGCCCTGTATTAACCTTTCTGCGCAGACGGCTTCCTATTCAGGCAGAACCCCCCCAGATTAGGTTGCATTATTCTCCACCCCCCCTCCCCAATCATGCTGTCCTCTGTGAGCATTTAGCGCTGTCACACCCTTTTGAAAATGCTAATATGTTCCTTCCTCCCTACGAAAGTTGATGCTACAGGTGCCTGGCTTGCATTAACAAGTGACATCGTGCACATGTAAGACTGACAAAACACAGGAGTGCCAACACGTCATTTTTCAGGTGGGGGTGGGGGCGTAGGTCAAATAAGAATGTTATTCGTGCAATTTACAAATGAGACGTGCCGGGCCTCAACCGCTTTCAAAATAGAAAGAAAAATACGTGAGCCCTTGGAAAAATAAACTGTTACGAGTGATATAAAACTGGATGTCAAACATGGCCTGACCCCAATTTCCCACCTTGTTACTCAAAGCGCAACACGAGGGATTTTTCTGGAAGGTTTGCGCTCATGTTTAGATGTGGTGCCAGTACGGGCCGGGCCTGGAGCACAGGTGCATCCTGGGCCGCGGTGTCAACGTCACGGCGGGCGTTGTTACCTGTCGGTCGTCTCGGTGGCGGCGTTCCCAACGGGCTCAGGGCCCTCGCTGGTCTTGCCGTCGGAGAAACCTAACAGGTGTCTGCTGTGCTGCGCCGGCACAAGCTCCAACCCAGACCCCGAGTTGCCCTGAAGTTGACTGATGAAGGCGGACGTGCGTGGGGGAGGAAAAAGAGAAATAAAAAATGTTAAAAAAGGAAATGCCAAATGGCTCTCATCCTGTGTACATATCAGTTTCTTTTTTTTTTTTTTTTGTATTAAGCTACAAAGTCCAACAGTGAACTCTGATCTAGCCCGCTCCATCCAAAATACACTGAGGAGGCCGTGTGGTGTCCTTCAATGTTTCTTCAACACCATCATTTTACATTTTAAAAAGGAATTTGGCAGATAAAAAGAATTTCGCGTGTAAAAAATATTTTTTTTTATTCTGTAAAAACACATAAGCAGATAAAGTTGACTCAAGAATCAGAGCACACCACAAAAGCAACAACAAAAATTTGCTATGCGAGCGCCGCTCGGCTAAATCTCAGATCCAGCGCACATTCCGAGCCGAGTAAAGCTTATCAAAGTCAACAAATCCGACCCGCATCCCTCGTGGGGGGACGTCGCCCCCCCACGGAAGAAAACCAACATTTCTTTTTATGACATCAGACAATCTGTTGTTCCAGTTGGAATATAAAATCCCGCCATGTTCGAACCGGAGCTCTTTTATATAACCTGTGGTAAAAAATGTGGTAACGGTCAACACAAGATGAAAAAAGATTGGCCACATGTGTATTTTTCGCCGCACGTAGAGCGTTGACATGTTTTGTTCCAACAGTCACACGAGGTAAATGTTTACATCTTGCCAAACCCCAACAAGGTTGCTGGAAGGTTTATTCCCCGATTAGTCACCCAGTCCTATAAACTCTGGCGACAACATCAGAGGAAGGGACGAGCGAATGGACATTTATTTTCTGACTCATTTAAAAACGGGGACATCTATGGACTGGACTGCTAAATCCTTACACTTGGTGGATTCAATGTAATCACATCAAACGCTTTGCTCAACCTAAAGTTGGCGGGCAATTTGACAAACTGTCAACTGCTTTTAGCAACTGCTTGAATAGGAACGACGTTGGCGCTGGTTTCAATTAGATTTTTTTTTGGATCCCGTCTTACATGACAGGCAGGAGTCCCACAGTGAATCATCGGGATTCCCGTTCATTTCCTCCCGGGGAGCCCACCGTAAATTCAACATGGCAGCGACGTTGCTCTAACTGCCAACGAGTTTTCTTAAAATAAAGCCACGCTCGGGTGTTACCTTATTGATCCGACGTTAAGCGCGAGGAAGAGCAGGACCGCCATGAGGCACACCGCTCGTCTCTTGGGAGCCGTTGCCTTGAGCAGGGAATTCTGTTGGGGGGGGGAGGACAGACATTTTAATTGTGTATGATGCCATTTTCCAAGTAATGGGAAGTAACTAAGTTGAGTTTTTTTAATTTTTCAGATTCATTGAGTATTTCCATTCCCTACATTTGAAGAAAAATGACCAATCTGTACTTTGACCACCTTTGGACTGAATCTGAGCGATACCTCGCCGCTCACCTCATTCCGCAGGCCTTCCAGTTGCTTCTTGAGGTTTCCGTTCTCGCTTTTGAGCGCCGCGTTCTCAGACAGCGCCATTTTTAGCCGCTCTTCCAGCGACAGCAGATATTCTTTCTTCTTCTTCCGCGACAGGGAGGCCGACTCGCGGTTCTTTATCATGCGTTGCTGCCTCTGGGAGAATTTTGACTGGAGGACGAAGGGAATAGGGGTGGGAGAAGAAAAGAACAACATTCGGGATGATGACTCATGTCGTAGGATTCACATCACATCTGGATGCGTTTGAGGAGCACCTATCCAAACAGGACGAACGAGGCGGCCATGTTGCGAGGATGCAATTAATGCCCATGCGAGCTACCTGCCGAGCTGTACATTGGTGTGACATCATGTTTAAACATCTAAAACGCTTTTCATTCCTCTTATGAGTAACACCAAGTCAATATTGCGTACTTTTAATACGTTATTATCCAAATATACATTTTATTTACGGTAATGTTGACAATTGAGCGTTGGTAATGAGCCACGTTGCTTCACCATGTTCAAAGACAACAATTCGATTCCCATTATTCATCTTTGGAGTGTTTGTGGTCAAGACATTTGCCAAAAGCAAAGAGTGACAAGAACAGAAAGCTGGTGTGAAAAACGGAGGGGGCGCCAGTAAAAAGAAACGGCAGATAGAAGGAATGAAATCAAGGAGAAGGTCAGGGTTGCGTCGCTCGCATTCCTGTTTAGTTCTAATGATAGTCGTCTGAAAGAGAAATGTTCAAAAGATCTGCCAGTGGGATTCGCGACACCTACTTCACACCGCAAAGAGTTCTTAAGTGTAGACGAAAAAGCTTCTGTTGAAACAATATTTACATAAAGATGCAGTGTTTACGAAGAGTGTCGTCCTTTTTGAGAAATGACTTCCTTTTAGAGACACCACACTTGATAATATCTAAATAAACAACTAAATACAGGAGAGGGCTAATTTCTTAGCAAACACGACTACCCCAATGCTACACACAAACATCATCCCTGGGGTAAGGTCTCCAAAATGTCAGGATAAATAGCCCTGGCGATGATTAAGTTATTTGGAACCCCGTATTTGTGTTTTGTCTCCTGAGAAACTCCTCAAAATCTCCCAGCGAGGATCTGGGAGTCGTGCCACAAGCGCGAGCCTGGGAACGCCGCAACTACTCAGTTACCAGGGAGTGGAGCACTGGGTGAACGTCACCACGACAACAACAGTGAGGCTGAGCAGGGCATTTTTTTTTTTTTTTTGCTGGGGTGGAAAATGTTCATGCACGGTACCATGCAAAAACATCTGCCCAGGAGCGGATTACACGGATGGAGCTGCCCTTTAAAGGGCCACCAATGGAGGAAATATGTGATTAAGCCATCCTAAGTGGACTGGATGGTGTAAACATCTCAACGATGAGAAATCTCTCCATCATTTTTGCGTTTTCTTGAATCTGGGTCATTTCACATAACGACAATCATTCCAAGTTTTAAAAACAATGAAGGGCAGATGCATCCAATTGCCACACACAATACATGACTTTTATGTGGTCGCTTGCTAACGCCAAATTCTGGGAGCAATAGATTTCTTTTGTAATGTTTGTTTTTTGATGACACTTTGCATTCCATCACTTCAAGGGTTTTGCTAAAAACAGAAGACAACGCTGATACATTTCAACAACTGCGTTTAAGCCACGGACAGGTATCCCCCGCTGTAAAAAAATGAACAACTATCAATCAAGTCTCACTCGATGTCTCCTTTAAATCCCCTAATCCTGACAATGAGAGATTTGTGGAGGCCGTTTCAGTCAAATCCCCCCTCGGCTGTGCAGGAGTGGCATTACATCCCCCCGCTAGCTGTTTACAGCTGTCGCAAAAACGTCATCCCGCGCGACACCTGTCTGGAGCATGTAAATCGTTGGCGGCCGTTTTACACCCGGGATTTATAAGCTAACTGTAGGTTACAGTATAGTAACAGAAACACACGTGTAACACCTGGCGCCGTCCAGCTATGTTTACCAGGCATGTGACCCGGCCCGCATTGCACACACACCACTGTGCTCCATTTCACAGCTGAATAGATTCTCAACAAAAATGATATGACCTACATACGGGGCTGTTTTATTTGACTTTTCCAGACACTCGTAGTAAACCAGCAGTTTTGATGCTTAGAATGTACGAAGCATTTTAAATTTCTCCAATGGCAAACCATTTTTGTTTTGGCCTCTAGGGGTTGCCCACAAATTTCATTAGAATTTGATTTTTACAGCCTTAGATGGATTTTTTGGGGGGTTTACACAATTAGGATTTCGGGGCCAATCATCAATCAGGGAGTTTTCAAAATTGATCAGATAATTGATCAATCTCTCCATTCTCCTTATTACCATAATTATCTTTTACCTTTAGCCTAAAACCTAAAAAGACAAACTCTTTTCTTGTAAGTAATTATTTCACTATTTCCACACCATATACATGGCATTAATTATTACTTCTCCAGAATACGACACAAAGACTCCTCTTCATGCAAGAGCTTAATCAAACATTTTGGCAACCCGGACACCAAGTTGCATGTAGAGACCCATCTCCTGGCAGCAAAAAATGTGAGAGCATATCTCAACTCATCAAAAAGGAACGCTGAGAGCGAGCCGCTGTGGACCCAAGCCCGAAACAACACTCGGCTTTGTGTAACAGAGGCAAACAATCCCGGACAGGCAGGACAAGATTTGTAGATGCAGTTTAAACAGAAACAATGAGGAGGAAGTACATGTCACTGCGCAAGACGGTATTTAACTCCGTGTGTGCCAAACCACAAAGGTCACGAAACTCTTGACAACCTCAGGCCATCCTAACCTACTTGTTTTTCTATGTTGGGGTACTGAAGGGTGTGCGATTGTTTCTACTGGCATATGAGGAACGAACTCTACCCGGCAACAAGTGGTAAATGTGATTTTGTTATGTCAGGCGCCGAGCATAGCACCCCGAAAGCATTTAACTCACATCGTCGTCCGAGGAAGGGCTTCGAAGCGAGGACACTGGTGGCGCCACGGCAGTCATGTCCTGGGTTGGCATGGCGACCACGCCGCCAGTGACACCCTGGGAGGTATTGATGTGTAGTAATTGGTTGGATTGTGACAGCATGATAGGCTGGCCTGTAAATAAAAAATAAAAAAACACATTTGAGTTACACAAATGAAAAAAAAAACATTTATGCTGTGATTGTTTGGCGACGGTAGATGTGAACCTAATGAGGTGGCGAGTGAATTCCAGAAAAATCCTTTCAATCCTAATTTGTCATGTCATCATCTCAAACAAAAAGTGTGAGGGTGTATGTTGATGCTAGCAGGAAGCCGTACCGGTGTCATGTTTAAAAAGCCGTTGTCTGCAGATGGCACAGAACTTCCCTCACCACTGGTGACCTCCATTAACCCTTCGCTTTTTAACAGCTCTCACTGTTTACAGATGGAACAGACGTTTACTATCTTTGACCAGTTTTTTTTTTAACGTCCACATTCCAAGTGAAGAGGCGTCATGCGAATGAGTGCTTATAAATGTGCACGACGTATGGCCGTGTTTTAAAAACACAATTTATCTCTGATAAGAGGATATTCCAGCAATATTGCAAAAGCCGCCCCCCAGGAACTTTCTTCCAGGAGTCACGCTTTAATACGAAACAACCCGTCAGAGCTAATCAAGCGTTGGCCACTTCTGCTAATGAGTGTGTGTGCTGTGCCAAACACCTCAAAATTAGAGTGATGAATAAAAAAAGCCTCAAGAGAGCAGTTTGTTCTTCATAAAAAAAAAAACGTACATTATGGCCCAGGCCAGACAACAAAATGAAAACATTACTGTCATTTCTCATGCATTTGATTGATGCAAATGGTCTTTCCGTGAATAATCAGGAGAATAATCAACTTGTTGAAACAACGATCAGGCAACTTGAGACTTTTTCTTTGATATATCAGACTTGGCCATCTGCAGCCTTGGCTATTACCGAGTGGACAGCAGAAGTGCCAAGTTCAAATTGAAGGCAAGAGTTAGATGAGATGTATTTACATTGGCCTGGTCTACACGTTAAAATATGTAACATCGTGGACCAATGTGGTAAAATATTACGGGAAACTAATTGAAAGATGAAGACATGTAAAGAGCCAGCTAGATACATTAACATAAACCTCCAACAGATCATTTTGAACGGGCACTTTTAACTGCGAGCCAACAGCGCCCTCTGTTGGTAGCATGACAAATGACGCAAGTTCAAGTTGTTACCTGGAGAGGGCGCTGGCTGGATGCTGATAGGAGCTGCTTTGACCACAGGCAGCATGGTGGTCTGCAGGGGCTGGAGGATGATCGTCTTGGGTTGCAGGGGGGCGGCCGCATGGGCCAAGGGCACAGCTGCAATCACCGGTTTGGGCTGGATGGAAACTTTTGTGCTCATCTGAATGGGCCTGTTGCTTGACGGTGCTGGTTTGGCTGTGCCAGGAAAGGAGATAAAAGGACACGACTGGTATTATTTATCCTGTGACATTATATGAATGTGATTTTTAATCATGAGGTTTCACCGACATAACCTCAGCCCACCCACCTCGTGCTGTCTGGCTGGTCCTCTTTGGCGCTTTCTTCGCCGGCGGAGAGATTTCAGAAAACCCACTGGACTCGGAGCACACCGACACTGGGGAAGGCTGCGACTGCGGGGACCAGGCCTCATCCTGCAGGGGAAAATCTACACTCAGAAACTGGAAAGTATCTATATAACGTCACTAGAAAAGATAAAGTCCTTCTTGAGACACGGTGTGAAAATATCTGCCCTTTAAATTATGCTAATGTGATGAAAGCTGTCAACATGTTTTGTATTAATGATGAGGCAAGGTTCACATGACGAATTATAAATACTAAGTTGACAAGGCGTTTACAGGTTTTGCTAATAAGTTTCTCTCAGGAGTGAAGGATCACTGCGTACGGTAGCCGTCTGTCAGGCAAGAGCATCTGTCCATGTTGGGGTACCATCTGGATTTAGGGGGGTGGGGGGGGCAAATTTGCATTGGAAACACAAATCAAAAGAAAACTAAGAAGGCGTGAAGCCACCGGACTTACGTGTAAGGAGTACGGGGACGGCGCCTCGGCAGCTGTGGGGGAGGAGGCGGAGCTCAAGGTGTGAGCAGGTGACAGAGAGTGCACGCTCACCTCACCGTCTGGATGCACAAGGACAAACGGGACATTGTGTGAAATAACGCACGTGTGTAATAAACATTACTTTATCATTAGGCATCGCTTCCAGCCACTTAAAAAAAACCTTTATTAAGACTAAAAATGTCATTTTGTTGTATTTAAAGCAACACGTTCATTAATGTGCATTGTCCTTATTCAAATAAATAAATAAACAAACAAATAAATAACATCGGGTCTTGTATGTTTATTTTGACCATTTTTTTGTGTGATTTTACATACATTTGAGAGATTTTAAGGATCTGTTACAACTACAAAAGTTGAACATTATCTACTCCAGTCAAATAATGCGTTAGAAGATAAAAGAGATCTTGTTGTACCTGTGCAGGCGGTGCTTGAGTAGTCACTCTCTGTCCATGCAGGTATGGGAATATCAAAGTTAAGGTCTGCACCTCCGCATATCTGAAATACCAAACACGTTTCTTATGGCAAAGCATATTGTAGACTGATTAGATCCCAGTCATAATTTTAACAAATCTGTGGTTTTATCACTTTAAGGTGATCACTGCCGCTACTGAGGGATGGAAAGCCAGAAGCTCACTCGAATGTCAAATTAGTGCTTGCAAGAAAAATAAAAAATAAAATCACCAGACGGTGACTCAAAGCTATTAATAATAAACCCTCACAAATTAAGGTACCACTGCAATGCCAAATTATCCAAATATCTAATTAAATAGTGACCAAAAATAGTTATGTTCACGCTTTAGCTGTTATCCAGCTTTGTTATTCACACTCAGCTCTTTTCAAGGAAAACATACTCACATAGTCTGCATTTTCAAGGACCTTGAACAAATCGTCCGCATCTCCCAGGGAGTCAAGTTCATCAAAAAGGCTGATGTCTGTGGGCAGAAGAGAGAAACGTTAAAATTACTCAAAAAATTAAGATTTCACTTTAGTTAATATTGGTTCATGCCACTGTAAAATCATGCAGTTAATTATTTCTGTGATGTATGACAAGCAGAAGGTAGTCCTTAAATCTTGATGATGGTTAAATTCTATTAGTTAGCAGTGTACAAGTGAAGTGTACAAATGTAATTCGTCATTTGAACATTTGAATCACAATTTAAATTGCACATTTAGTCATAATAATGTAAAAAGTCGTATTTGGGAACGAGTTTGTTTGCTATTGCATTCTAACACAACCTATTACATAATCGCGTCATTTCCAGTTAGCTAATGATAAACAGCATTTGAATCACAATTTAAATTGCACATTTAGTCATAATAATGTCAAAAGTCGTATTTAGGAACGAGTTTGTTTGCCATTGCATTCTAACACAACCTATTACATCATCGCGTTATTTCCAGTTAGCTAATGCTAAGTTAAAATGGGGCGCAAGGTACACTGTCAACACATTACACATTCAGTCTATACTATACAAAAAAATTATCAAACGCTACCACGAATCATATTTTGATTTATTTATGATCTTCGGTGGTTAATAAGAGACACTTCTTGCTTTGGGTAAGAACGATCTAGAAAAACTTACCCCACTCGCCTCCCTGGTCGATGGAGAAGTCCGTTTCTGTCATCATCATGGAACAACGTTGATCGTTATCCAAGTCTAACGTTAAGTTGGACGACATTTTTGTTCAAATTCATAAGTAGGTTTAATATCAACAAATATAACGCGAAAAGATCAAAGTGTGCCCATTAACCGAAACTGACCGGAAGATAAGTGCATTGCAGTATTGATGACGTAAAAAATACACGTCTGATTTTAAGAGTGACGGCATCCACGGAGGGACAAAAGGCATTAAAACTGACGTCACGCTGCTGTGACAAGCATTGGCCACTAGGCAGCGAGATGGTACTAAAATCTGGAGGCAATCGCCTGTTACCAGGTTTCTAAATAAATTAGGATAAAATGGTTAACAGAATTCGTTCCTTATTTGAATATCACTTCAGAAATTCTGCACATTTTTAACCACAATAATCCTTGTAATGTCATATTATTAGCATACTCCTGCACAACGTCCTGTCAACCTGATCATAATCTGAATAGTCAAAAATCTTTTGCAACTAATTTTTAGACTCTTTTTTGGTATTCAGGGATCTTCAAAAATTGAGCACTCTATTAAAAGTAATCGCGTGTCTCCTTAAGGCAGTGATTAAATGGCTCTATAAAAAATACTCAAGGTGTGTGTTAAAAATCTGAAGCAGGTGTACATCCGACTTAATCCTTGGTGGGCATTTCAGGACGCAAAGAGATTAACCTGAGGTGGTCTGCTTGACTCAGCACTGGATTGGATCCTGCTAACTGCGTTTTGACAGATCAGGAGATCATCTCATTTGATTTACGTCGCATAAAGCACTCGTTAAGCGTCAGCCATCTGCCTGGAGCACGAAAACCCAATATGTTGATCAATAAAGTTAATCGTGCATACTGTTTTTCCTATGGTGGGGCCATGGGGTGGGCCAAGGACATCTCAGCGTGCCCCCCAAAAATATAAAATATAAATGACATATATATGTATAATAAATATATAGTTTTTGTACATAAGGAAAAAGTGGTACCATACATCCACATATTTTGTCGCACTTGTGTAAATCTATAATAAAAAAAAATATAGGCCACATGCAACATCGTTCAAAAGAGTTGTGCAATCATGGAGTGCATGATGGCAGGCGGTTGAGGGTCATCATATCGATTGTGTGTAAAGCCCCTCATATCCAGACATGGACAGCGGATTAGCATGTTAACCCAATAAAGAGCGGTTTAATAGTTTAAGACTGTGAAATGATCTTCCGCATTTTGTCTGATCGTGTTATGATAATCATTTACAGAATATGTTATATTGACTCATATTTGAATGTGAATATGTGCTAACCACTCGCCCGCTGTGCTACTCAATCACATCTTGGAGATTCTAGGTTACTTTTTAATCCTGACTATTAAGCATGACTTATGTCACGCCAATGTTCTTTCAAAGCCTACACGCTTCACAAGTTGTTTATTCCCAGGAAATCACATTAGCGTCGGAGCATAGGTGCTTGCATGTTGCGTCTGCCTCTCGTTATGGGTAGTCATGATGGCGGGCTCCGATAATACTTGCACATTAGTGAGCACAAATATAAACAATGTTCTTATTATGATTTTTTTCTCGGGCGCAAAAATAAAAAAATCAGGCCATGTGAAGGAAAATAATTTCAGGGAACTGCTGTGTCAGGGAAAAGAAGAAAAACCTTTGTGGGGGGAAAAAAAAAAAAAAATCAGACTACATTTCATCTTTTGTGTCCCAGATTGATGACTTTTGAGATGGATGATGCTCCTCGGCGCTGTGTTGCATTGTCTTATGCGGGTCGACACAAAGAGGGTAGAACACTTATCATCTCAGGCGTAGTATGTATGGAACCGGGAGGAGGGGTTGTCAAAGAAGTCAAGAGGTGGAGGGGGGGGGGGTTCCCCTCTGATAAAATGTAATGGAGCTAGGCTAATGAGAGCACAGGCAGATGGAGGTTGCCCTCTCCCGTGACGACAACAACAGCTTCAACCTCCATGCTAATGATGGAAGAAGTGTATTATTTAGACATGCTTTTATTTGTTGGCTTTTTTTGGTGATGCTTGGTTGACTTGCAGCAGGTGGCTCACCAGGTTTGGGATTAGACATTGTTTGGTGGGAATGGTGCCGTGAATACAAAGGGATTAGTGCATAGGGTTGCTTCATTGACCATGTTGTGTGTGTGTGTTTGTGTGTGCCGAAGTTGATGGATGCACTGGAGAACCTCCAAAATGATTCCAATGGAGTCTTAGTTGAAATCCGTTGTTTATGTACCAGATGCAAAAATTCTAACAACAGTCAGCTCCCACGTCTTGTACTCGAAATGTTTCAGGGAAGGCGTAACAACAACAAAAAAGCCCCCCCGCAATCATCTCAATGCCTTGAACCATGTGCCACCATTAGGGCCACACAAAGAACAGTCTGACAAATGACCACTTTACGTCCCTCTTTGACTTTAATGAATTTATATGTTATCTTGGCCCTAATGGAGGCCGCGGCGGAGGGGCTGGCGCGAGGCCATAACAAATGAAAAGCTCTGATTAGCACAGAATGAGCCGAGAAGAGAAAAAATGCCATTCATCTTGGTTAGCATCCTCCTGAGCTCTTTTATGGGTCGCTGTTACAAGGACGGCGGAGCCGGGGGTGGCGGTCCCATTAGCGGGGCAGCTGAGTGGTCAGCGGCCCCGGCGTTGACGGAGCGTCTGGCGCACTCGCATGGTTCAAGTCAGTGAATGGCTTAGTGCGGCTTGACTCCTGAATAACCTTCGGAGGTACCGGGAGCTTCACCCCTGCGTGACCCCGCTCTGTGGAGAGAGGGGTGTGTGTATATGTGTGTGGGAGGTTAGGGGGTCTGCTCCACAGGGGGAGGGAGTGGGGGGGGGGGGGGGGGGGGGCGCCACCCACTCTTAGTCACTCTCACACTAGCAACAGGTAAACATAAGAATGGCTGAAATAAACATCTTGAATATGCAAATAGTCAGGAGCATTTGAAAATAATGTGTTTCCCGAATTTGAAGACGCACGTGTAACGAGATAAATGATGATTATTTTCAGTGGTGATTGGTGCAGACTCCCATTGAACACAAGATTGAATGTGATTGGTTATTTATGAACACAGCCACACTCGGTTATGAAAGATTGTGCAACCATATCGTCATAGTTGATTTTTTTCCTGATTATTTATATATTTTGAATTGAGTTTAATTGGTTAGATAGATAGATAGATAGATAGATAGATAGATAGATAGATAGATAGATAGATAGATAGATAGATAGATAGATAGATAGATAGATAGATAGATAGATAGATAGATAGATAGATAGATCGATCGATCGTAAATAGATATATCATGTGTTCTGCTGAACTTTGCTTGTAAACATTTCCTTCCCGGATTCTCAGCTGACAGTCTTGAGCTCTGTAATTCTTGGTATTCTTTGATGGAGCATTTTTCTATTTAATTGCAAAGTAGGCCAGCAAGTTTTTGTGTGAAAAAAAAAACACTCCGATCCACCAGAGCAGCAGCAGAGGCGTTGGGTCCCGATCCTGTTGAAGCTTGATACGGACCACTGCTGTCATTGGGAGAAGTGCTCTTTTTGAGCGGCCCCTCCTCCTCCTCCCTGGCCGGGCCCCCCGGGCTCTAGAGCCGCCTCGCACACTTTTCAGTCCGGTCCGGGAGAGGAATGTGCGGGGATGCCGAGCACCGCTGGCTGTAGGACACCTCGGAAACCTCGACGACAACACCGTTATGGACAGCCATGATCCATATGTGCATTTAAGTAAGTACACCTTCTCGTATTCGACTTTTAAAGCCGTCGCGGAGAAAGCGAGAGACAGACAGGAAGAGCAGTTTTCTGCAGGAGTGCTTCCCGGCTATGGCGTCCTCTCTCCGGGGCTTTCAGCGCATGCAGCCTCGGTCCTAGTGTCCCCCGGTTGCTCCAGTAGCGATTATTTTTGTGCTGTAAATAAAGTCAGGTGATCGTGGCGGTCAGGCAAGGTCAGAGGTTGGCATTTTAATTGCTCTTATGTAATTTACGACCCTGCTAAACTGTTTGAAATTTAATTTACTGCGAGGAGCACAGAAGAGGCTTCAGAAAACAGACAGCAGAAATGGTTGACACAAACAAACTTGTGGCACAAAGTGGGACCCCCACACTAGACCCCCCCCTCCTCTATACAACGCGGGTCATTTTAGAGGGCATCCATCCCACGGACAGCGTGATGTCATTTTGCTAAGTAAAGCTTCACTCCTGCTCTGACTCGACGACTTTGCCCTTGAACCAGCTGATGGCTTTCTTGTTTTCCCCTTTGCCCTTCTATTAGCAGAATTGTTTATGTGACAGCTTTACAGCCCTGTGGAGTTGGGCAACACGTGGATCACAGTGGGCCAATGGCTTTTGTCTGTTCAGTACACTGATTTAACAAGTTGATTATTCTGTATGTTTTCGCCATCATCATGTGATGTTGTCTCCTGGCTCATGTGCTGCAAAAAAAAAAAGTGTCTAGTCTTATAAACGTTTGTTTACTTGTCACTTTTGCAAGGCAGAGAAATTTCAAATTGACTTAAAAGGAAAATACAATCAAATTTTCTTAATTAGCGATTCTTTTGCGCACAACTCGAATAAGCCATTTTTTTTGTACATTACAAGACTTTTAAATGTAAATTAAGTGTTTTCAGAAAATATGCCTACAGTCATTTAATGCACTGTCTAGTTTACTCAGCGGCACAAAAACAAGATGTCACATGGCAGGTTTTTCATTTGGCCGTTTTATATTTATGGCCTGGAAGCGTTTTTCTCTCAAATATTTACTCAAATGTTAAATATCCTAATGTGTTGGTAGAAGTCAATGATAGACATTTGGATAGAGATCAGCCGTAGGAATGAAACTAGATGCTTTCTTTATGCATGAACATCTTTTTTTTTTATACTTTCTTGTTTCTCTCAACTCTCGCCAGGTATGAGGCTGTAAAAGCTATTTTACGGCACACATTTCTCGGGCAAGAACTTTTAGCTCTTTAACATAGTTTCTGAAATTTAAGGAGTGAATGTTTGCCAACTTTTACTGAGCCAAGGCACATAATTTATATTCGAAAGATCTCACCGCACACCATCAAGCAAAAATGATACTAAATAATGTCTTTGGATACTTTGCATCTCAACTTTTTTTTTTTGGCCTAGCGTTTTCTTTAGCGGTTGTCGTCCGAAAGCCAACAATCAATTACCGCAGTGCTTTTTTTTTGTTTTTAAAGTCGAGTGAGTGTAGCAAAAGATAATCGCAAAGCATTAAATAATAACACAAAATGGGCCTTTGAGCATAAACAACGTCAGTATGCTATCGCTAAAATCTCGACACCACTCACAGAGGCTGGTAATTGTTTCCATAAGCAGTGTGCCCCCAAGGGGGACGCAAGAGACATCTGGATGGGACAACTTGTAAGTAGTAGACCGGATATGGAATATTTCAGCCCTGTGGCATCCCAAATGGCCCGATTATTTTTAGTTTCATCTTCAGCTTAAAATGCAATTTTCTGGATTTGTGTGTTGTTGAAGACTTGTCTTTTACACCCTGGTCTGATTTATATTATTGTTATTTTAGCAGGAGAATCATTTAAAATGAATGATTAGTTATCTGGAACTTTATCTTACAAGACCTGTAATTAAAAATGGTTGCAGAATTAATATCACCTCTTAGAAAGTATCTTTCTTGTGTCTAACTGATGTTTCACCAGGGCCATAAATGTGATTTGTTTCTTGGACGGATGATTAAATTGCAAAATGAATCTTAAAGTCACCACGTGCAGCATGGATGAAACAAAAGCGTCTTGTGTTCTGATCGCTTAGAGGTCTACTCCTTTTCTCACGGATCTGTTCCAGTAGGCTTGACGAAGGCCCGCCCTTCATTCTGCAGAATAAGCAGCATCTCTTCTTTCTCAGCATTTTATTTTTCTTCATAATTCCCTTTTCGTCGAAGTGATCCTGGATGCCCCCCCCCCCCCTCCTGCCTTTGATGCTGACAACTTATTTAAGAAGTGGTGACAGGGAAAAGGGAGAACTCTAAAAGAGGAAGAATCTCAGGGCGGGCTGAAGAAAGCAATCGCCCTGTTTGATGTGAACAACCGCGAATGACTCGACACTATGAGTCCGGACTTGCAAACATTGCCAGCGTATAGCTCACCGTCTGTGACCCGGCGGCGGCCGCCACGCCGTCATGTGACTGAAAGAATGCGGCCGTTGCCGTGCGTTTTGAAAACCTGCTCGCTGACTGCCAAGCCCTGCACGCAGTTTAGCTCCCCCCCCACAGATAAATAAACCACACAGGTAGAGGGTGTGGTTCTTGGCAGGTTTACTCAAGGATTCTCGCTACTTGAGCCCCAATGCATTAGCACACAATGCATGCGCTAGTATTGAGTGTGTGTCGTTGTGTGCTGCTGGAAAAGGCTGCTTGACTGGATTGTGTGTGTGTGCGTGTGTGTGGGCACATGTGCTTATTGTGAGAACAGAGTTGAGGGAAAAGAAGGGGGCGCAGTGAGGTCATTCTCAGGGCTAATTGTCAGTAATTAGTCATTAGCGAAGAAGGTCAAAGCCTTGATTTAATTTCAGATTGAATCAAGCAAGAGGACCTTGGAAAGGTTGCAACGGTGTTTGCTCGTGAGGTGCATTTTGAAATGTCTTCATTAATTGTGCAATAACTGCATGCAATCCGCACAAACTCGAACTTCCACCGGCTGGCTCGCCGAGTGTTTGCTTGTTTTGAGTGCACTATTGACTTGTGGGTTTTAGAACTCCCCCCTGTATAGGAATTTAATAATCATTTTATGGATCGAAAAATCCCCAATCGTAATATTTTTATTAAAGTCGAAATCTACGCCAAATTTAACTCTTGGCGTCAATTCACTGTGTTTATATACGCCACAATATTTGATCGTAACAGGAAGGATTTGAGTTTCTCCTGCTGGGGTTTGTTAAATCTTGGAATGTTGTGTGTCTCCTGCTGGTCTTCTCGCGTCTCTTTTGCCAGACTGCGAGGTGATCTGATTACTGCTGGTGGCCCTCATCCAAGTGCCGTATGAACATTTGATGCTCAAGGTGCATGTACAGGGCTTTGCTTAGCATGCTTATGTTTATTTATAAGGCTGGAAGGGCATCAGGTGAATTTTTGATACGATGGCAGGAGGCGTTAAAGAAGCAGCTGTGCACTTCTGCTAGGGACAGCTTGTATTCTCTGGTGATTAGAATTAATAAGTACTCGCAAACTTTTCAAAGTACTTCTTAAATCCAAAATTGAGAACTGTTTGTTCCAGAATAGTCGTGTAGAAAGACGGTGG
This sequence comes from Syngnathus scovelli, assembly GCF_024217435.2. NCBI lineage: Eukaryota > Metazoa > Chordata > Actinopteri > Syngnathiformes > Syngnathidae > Syngnathus > Syngnathus scovelli. The sequence goes on from NC_090856.1 coordinate 4,043,692, forward strand.
TGCCTGGAGATACGAAAGATTTGAGTTTTTAACTAGATATGAGAGCTACATGCTAGCATTGAATTGAACGATTCTTAAAAAAACAGGCTTCAAATGGTTTATTTGAAGTTTATCGTCAAATCGAGCAAAGTGAATTACAGAACATGACACGCATATTCAATACAAACATATAAGTTTGCCTTAAAATGTTTTTAGCTAAATGCTAACAAGTGAAATGAAGCTAACAATGTTCAATTTAATATGTCATTATTGTATGTTTTTCTAAAATACAACACTATATCGTTGTGTTTCTTGTAAAAAAAAATACTTTTTGTTGTTGTTTTTTTGGGAGGCTGAACGGATTAGTGGCATTACCATTCATTGCAATGAGGAAGCATGATTTGAACAAATTCAACTCGTATCACAAAGCACCGCTGTACTTTTTTCCATGTCCTTACTTCCTTTTACCAACGTTCAGACTAAACCTGCATTCCCCTGCTGGGTTTTGCAGTTTATTTAAGTTCCCCCAGGCTTTGCCATGCATTGTTCTTCTTTGCCTTTAAGGTATATTTTGGGCTTGTGTTTTGCATCTGGCTTTTCGCTTTGCTCTGTTTACTTGACCACTGTCCAGTATTCGAACAAGACAATTCCTGACTTCCTGGAATGCTATACATGAGAAACGTTTGTGCTAAGGCTAAGGACAAACGCATATTAATAACCACAAGCACACGGGCAACCGACCATGTCATAACATTTTTCTTCATGACATCAAAGAGAATTACAGATGTTTGGAGGAAGGTAGAAGACGGAGGTGAAAATTCTTTAGCCGAGGGCCTCATCTTGTCACTTTTTTTTTTCAGAATTCACACCTCATTTGTCATACATTTCAAATAAGCCACAGGGTAGTGGTTACAAGTATCACCCTAAAAAAAAAAGTTGAAAAAAAACTTTTCCTAAAGAGAAAATGGAAACTTATTTAAAAGTTAAATACAACTGAATTGTACTTAGCTGTAATTCTTTCCCATACCACTAGAGGGAGTATTTTCACCACTATCCTACGCATACCAGCGTAAACAAGTGGAACTTCGGAAAATTGTTAGCACGGAAGCTACCTGGGGCTAATAGAAAGCCCCGCAACCACCTGGTAAGGCGTCATATGAATCTTTTTTTTTGAGGGGGGGTCGGGGGGGACATTAAGGCGCCTGTCTTAACAGCCTTTGGCTATGGAAGCTGTCCTCCATGTATTAATGTCTGATCCCTTTTAAGAAGCTGTAATTGGAAACTAGCTCTTATAGGCTAAGTGTGATTCCCCCCATTCCCGCTTTAATGCCCCCCTCATTTGCCACCCTGCACTATAACAGGTGTCCCTGCACAGTTTTAGCCACTGCCGGAGGTATAGAGAAACACAAGTGGGCGTCCAAAGAGCTGATTTGTGTCATCAGTCGGACAGCAAAGAGTTCCTATGGGATTGATCTCCCGGGAAGGATAATCTGCCTAATCTTGTAACTGGACTGATGGACTCCACCTCTTTTTTTGCTCTTGCACCACTCCCCCTTTCCGCCTCCTCCTCCTCCTGACCATTCCTAAAAAGTAGCAAGGATCCGGAGTTTCCGCTTCATCGTTAGTTTGTCAGCTCAGCATCAGTCAAGTCGGACGCCGCGCACGGCGACTGGCGTCCTGCCAGCTCGCAATCGAAGGCATGTGGCAACCTGCGGCATCACCTGCAGCTGGATGTGGCGCCGGGCGGGAGCTGGGTTACGGCCACTGTGAGTAGTTGACTCGCTGCGTCCTTGGAGGGAATAATAGAAAGCAGATCAGGGTCACTTGAGTGTTTATATTTCTTTTTTTTTTTGCTCTGGGTTTTTCCCACACATAGTTAGACTCGCTAATGGATGCATTATGGTAATACCTCTAATCCCTGGACGCTCTTTAAAAAAAAAACTCATCTTCCCAGGGTAGAAACTCTCAACACAAATAATGTCTGCTGCTTCTTTGCTTTTGGGTTTTCCGTTGCGGATTACACAACAAACTGGATTTTGTAGTTCTCTTTTATCTAGCCTGGAACGAAACTTCAAGACAATAATAGATATACTGTACTCATATCCGCTGAATCTTTTTTTTTTGTTCAAAAAAAGATCCCAAATTAATTTTACATGGGAAAACGTTCACTGTTTACCACAATTTTTGAAAACATGACTTTGAAAAACCTTAAATCACAACAATAATAATCATTTTGAATCTGTACCTCAAAACTTTATTAGTATGTTTTGAATCTTCGTTCATATTATTCGCCGTGATAATAAAGGATGCCAGCAAATTATTATTGGGGGCGGGGCCTAAATCATACACAGATTTTACAGCACCTTTTTCATTCTAATAATGAAATACATCAATATTGAATTGATTAAAATAAGATGCTGGCCCGCAAGTGAGGTTAAGTGTCAGGTAGAAAATGAATGGACGTCTCAGTCTCAATGTTTACTCATGGTCTCAATTACGGGGGAAGCCTTCTCCTCAAAGGGGAACCCCCCCTCAACCTTTCCCCCTACCCCAACACGTGTTGCTTCGTCCTTGGCTATCTGTTTGTCTCTCAACGCGTTTCCCTTCCGATTGGCCCGCTCCATCCTGCTTTCCCTCGCTTTTTTGCATCTGCTGTCCGTCAGCCAGCATCCTTCCGTCAACGCTTGCTCTGCTTTTCTGCTTTCCTCCTCCTCCTTCCTGTGTTTGAAGAGATGTGTCGGGAGGTGTTGACACGAGCTTCGTTTGCCCGCGTACTGTACTCGGACAATTATCGGGCATCTGTGCCCCGTTGTTCCATTTTATTTTAGTATCATTGTGTTTTTTTTTTTTTTTTTTTTCTAGACTCGTAAATCATCTCCCAGACTGCTTCGGCAGATCAGTCTATAAGTGAGCTGATTTGCCGTTGTTTGTGTTTTAAACTTTTTATCAAGTTTTTATCTCGGTCCTGTCAGCCCTGGCCTTCACATCGATCCTCGCTGCCTCTGTGTAAAAAAAAAAAAAAACTTTGAAGTCTGCCTACTTTGTGTATTTGGGAGTCGGGTAGGGGGGGTGATTTTCTATGTAGTTGTTGGACTTCTACTTAATTTTCCCATTATTGCACTAAACAGAAACAGAAAAGGGGTTGGCTTTTGTTGAAAATAGAGCAGAGGTCGTTCATCTTCTTTTCAGGGAAAGTTTGTGTGTTCACTCGAGAGTTCACCACGGGGCAGAATTGTGGGGTCAAAGGAGTTCACTGGTGCAAGTTGTTTGTGTTATTACAGCCGCATGGTTTGAGGACCAACTCGTTTCTTTTACGGTATAGTTGAGAAATGATGTGCCTTTTTCCTGTCATATCCAGGAAAATTATTTTATGGTGGCTTGGTCAGAAAATATAAAATTTTAGTTGCGTACCCTCAGGGAAGTTGTCAAATCGACAGAATCGTATTTTTCTTTTTATAAGGTGCACTTAAATCCTTTAATTTAGTGCCGTTGAGCGTTTTAAATCGAGATGGACCAATTATCGGCCGGGCAGATGCCGACGTTTGACTTTTTGATGAATTAAACATCTGACGACTGATAAGACATCAATTTAAAACTGATAAATTCAGTGAGCATGTTTCAGCGAACTTAAATTTTTTATAGATATTTTAAATCCCCCAAAATACCACAAAAAAAAAAAAAAGAACTAATCAAGCAAATGTTCTGTCTGTACTCAACATTCATCCATCTGTTCAACATGTCTATCGATCTCCGCACCACAGGGGGCTTCTCAATTGGTGGTCGACCATCCTTGGCCAGACTGAGAGATTACATGTGTGTTCCAGTAGGATCATGTTAGCTTTTGGGTGGAGAAAAAAAAAAAAAAAAAGCAGATTCCGTGCGGGACGTTGCCCCCGCCCGCCATCCATCAATCTGTCCGTCCCTCTCACGCTGTCTGCCTCCCTCCTCTTCGGCCTCCCACCTTCTTGACAGCTGGCCTGCTGAGCTGCACATACTTACCCAGGGATAAGAGGATTTAGTGACACAAATGATCAGGCATCAACCTCATTTAGCAAAGAAATGAATGTTTATGTTGCGCGTGTGGCGGGGGTGAGCTGCGTAGTTTCCACAGCGGCCTCCACGTTTCGGAGACTTGGTAATTACACGACATGTCCGCCCAAGGTAATGAGCTCTGCAGACTGTCTGCCTGATTACTTTAGGCTTCCTTCTGCTTTCTGTCCTTTGCTTCGATGACAGACGAGTTTGACGCGAACAAACCGAGTCGCCGAGACAACAGGTATCGAACAGATGGAAGTTGCGTAAGAGCTAATCCGGTCTTTATTAAAAGGCACGTGTTGTTTTGGATTCGATGCGTTGCCATCATTCCGTGGTTCGACCCACTCCCACGCTGTACTACGGAGAGGAGATATTATTAGTTAGTCGGCCGCGGGCTTATTGAATTACACCACGGATGGAGTGCTCCATCCACTTAGCGGTGTAATTAACAGTGAGGAATGCGGAGAAACTTTCGTTTTGTTCAACCTGTTGAGCTTCCCATCGAGAGGGGTGTCGTGGATATTTGCTGTGATAAAAACAGATTTGAATTAGAAAATCTGTTTTGATTCAAAAGATTTGTCAAATTGCACAGAATCGAATTGTTAATCGTATTTTGTCTGAAAGATGATCACTCCTTATGGTCATAAAAAAATTTGATGCGGTTTTTGATACACGGCGGGCATAAAGATTCGAGGAGGGTTCGATTTGAAATCGGAACGATTCAGTTGGACTCAGCGGTATTATGATTCGATTCGATTCGATATGGCTCAGTTCGTGACCTTTTTGTTGTCATTTTTACATACTACGTTTGAATCAATTCTGCCATTTTAAGATATATCTCTTTCCAATAAAATAAAATATGATCTTAATAGATTTAAAAGATGATTTGTGTAAGCGAGGCCCGCAAATTAGACTTCTTTTGAACACGGTTCAGGAGTTTGGCAAGAGTCGACCTTTGCTTCGCAGTCACCGGGTGGCCTTCGCCGCTCTCATATGTTTGCTCTCAAATAGATGCTTGCGTCCTCGCAGAGACATATTGGCTTGGCCCGAGTCCATCAGACAAGAATCAATGGAACAAATCTAGACTGGATGGTTTCACAAGATACGTGGATGTCTTCAATGTCTGACAATACTCTTTTTGTGAGATGCCCGGTGGATGACGAGCGGAGAGTGAGACGCTAGTTTGTACGGAGGAGATAAAACTTTCACCTTGACGTAGTTCATTTAAGGATATATAGCTTTTAGCTTCTCTTAACCTACGATACTTTTGCTGACGTTTAGGTGCCAGAGATCTTCAATTTAAATTGGGATTAAAAAGTCACCTAACAAGAGAATTCATCAAAATGTTCTCAGAAAGAAATTGAGGACAAAAAAATGATGGACTGCTTTTATTCCGCACACTCTTCTGTTGCTGAAGGCGACTCTCCCATTTCCTCAAACCTAAAACTTGCAGTTAGCGACTGGTCAAATCTGTAAATACATTGCGGAGCGGTCGACATGATGGATGTGAGAGCGTGTTGGCAAGTTGTTGGCAGAGCTCACGATATCGCTGTGCTATTTCTCGCACTCTTACACTTCCAGAATAGACTACGGTACATCTTCACAAGGCCTGGTGAGAATTTGTCATCCGTACAAAGACAAGCGTCACGGCGTAGAATGAAAACAGGACTGCCTGTTTATTACATCATCCTTTTGCATTAAAAGCTGAATTACATTTTGTTGCATTGTTAGCTTCTGTTCTGTTCAATCTCAGAGAGGCAAGTAGTAATACATACAGTATTTGCCTTGAGGGGATCACTTATGGAATACTCGGAGAATGTGGGAGCCGGTCAGTCAGGGGACAGAGCTTCTGTGCTAAACAGGAAGTTGCGCAACATCTGTTCTTAAGCATCCAGCACAGGAGTGAATGACCACTTGGATGATTTCTCACTTTCACAATCGTTTGACATCAATCAAATTAAGGAGGACCACTTCAACATTGTTGTTGCATAATATGAGCATATTATTAATCATTGGATGATGGGAGAGGATAACAGGAGGTCTCTATCCGAATTAAAAAACTGCTGTCATTTGAAGAAGATTGCATGCTGTCACACCCGCATGACATTTATACCACTCATCATTAGTAACATAAAAAAAAAAATTTATTTGAGTCACAGCCCTGAAAGAAGTATGCAGCCCACATGGCAACCTTTATACTCGACATGAATCGCGTCGGTGACAACAAACGGCCTCAAAGCTACGGCACATGCATGAAATTACACTCGGTGTGTCCTGTTGACTGACACGTTTCCTAAGTAGGTCATCTATGCAAATGCCAGCCTGTCAGTTCACATCAATAGATTCCGACGCAAGGTCAGCACTGTGGCACAAAAGTCAGGAACGCTGTTATTGTGAATATAATTTAGTGTTTAGAATTACAGTAAAAAAAATTTTGATTTCCATATACTTCTTTGTTGCTTTTCTTTTGTTATCTTTATTTTATGTTGTGTTAATGTGTGAAAAATATACTCTTTCGAAAGCTACAAATCTCCTTCGTACTTAGTGGCACATTCATTAATGCTGCTTAGCCATGTGTTCGCAAACGCATGTTAGCAAATAGCGAGTGATGCTAAGCTTACTTCAACGTGTTGGCACAGGGTCCAAATCTGTTATGAGTCAGCACTTTTACAATTTATATGTAATCCATTCACGCTCATTCATGGTTATTTATTTTCTTATTTTTTTATTGCACGTGACTTTGATTCACATTGTCATCCTAACGGGACACACCTTCTTCTTGCAGATTCTACCGGGCCAATGAGCACGGCCCATTCCCACCCCCACGGTGCGCCAATGGGCGGCATGGTGGGCCACCCGTCGGTTATCAGCACCGCCAGGCACCTGCCGTCGCCCATGTCATCCATGGGCTCGCACATGAACGGCTTGGCCTCACCTTACTCCGTCATCACCTCATCTCTGCCGTCCACGCCCAACTTGAACTTCGGACCGCTCGGAAGTCCGCAGGTGAGGGGAAAGTGATTAGATGTTATCTCGAGGAATAGAATCGAGTAGACCTTTTATGTCATGGTTCACGTGTCAAACTGGTTTGGTTATTTTTATTCGTTTGAAGGTTGTAGCTTGAGCCAGCGTGTTGGACTCGCATACCAGGGCCTTCCTGGAGCTCATGCTCACCGGGGACTGACCTTTAAATTTGTGGCCCTTGAGGTCATCCCTGCGTCTGTTGTCATGTGAGCGGACTTATACGCAGTCCTGCCATTAGCCCTTTAATGAGTTACTGCACGAAAGAGCGAGCGAGCAAGAGAGAGAGAGAGAGAGAGAGGCACAGGAAAAAAAACAGCCTTTATGATTGTGTATTTTCTTATGCTCTATTTACTTCTATGGCGCCAGCCTTTGTGTGGTCCTATCGTGCACTTTTGTAATCGTTTTTCACGCTCCATACATGCTTGCTTTCAATGTTCGCAGCACTTAATTCCCCCCCAGTACATGTAGGTTACAATTGTGTGTGGATATAAGGTGTGTCAGAAATGTTTCAGGACAAAAGATATATGGGCCTTCAGATTATGAGCTAAAATGGATGCAAGTACTGTTTGGTGGCAATGAACGCTCCTCGCTTCAGAACTAGCAGCAGATTGTTTTTTAAAAAAAGTCTTAAAAGGGTTATTGCCACTTCTAGATAAAGTTTAAAAAAAAAAAGACAAGTACACAGAGTATCTAAAACAACCACATAGCTTTGGTCAATAGCTTAATGCTAACAAACAATGTAAAACGTCATAGACAAGCTAACAAAACTATATTATGTTGTAGTTAGGGATTAAATGTATGAAATATGTTTTTTTTTTTGGAGCTTTTATGACCTCTCATATGGAAAAAAAGTTAATTATCCTTCCATTCTCCTGTCTCCTTTAATGGACTATGACAGCAAGCTAATGGATATTCAATAGCCACAGAAAATTGTTGAACGTCCGCAAACATGTCCCACTTTACATATCTTATATTTCCTTCATGCCAAAGGTCAAATCCCAACTTGTTTGATTTCACATTTAACCGGCTCAGTATGTTAATTTTTAAACATGTTTTATTATTTTATTTATATTTCAAGGTTAATTCTCGAATAGGAGTGAAGTTAGAGAACTGTACGGCTGTCGGCTCTTGAGTCCCGCCGCTGTATGTTTCTTTATATTGTATCAAAAATGGATGGGTGAGATTAATTATGAGTGAAATCTGTGGATGAGTGCGGCGAAAAGCACTAGCTGCTAAAAGGGGGGAGCGATGTGGATGCTCATTAAAAGTACAAGTGTCTGCTTACGGGAAAGAATCCCACGCATGTTCGTCTCAGTCGGAAGGTCACCACCGCAGAGGTTTGGGGATGAGCCCGCCATTAGGCGAGCGTCGGAGGAGAGCGAGGATTGTAAATAAGTGATAGGAAAAGCCTGAGGTGACGGAGACGCGGGTTCTTTATGTCACAACGCATCAAATATATAAAACACGAGGGCATTTGTAGGTCAATGTTTCCAGCTGGGATGCAGATGTTTGCACATAAACAGCAAAAAAAAAATCTGCTCGGCTTTTGTCAACATAAGAGGGTCAAAGGACGAGATGGTGATAAAGAAAACATTTGGAGCGAGAAGCGTTGCAGTTCTTATTTCGATTCATTTGGCGCAAAACTCAAGTGTTGTCTGAGTCGCTTACATTTTGGAGAAATATTTCCAAAAGCTTTACTCGACATTTTTCAGTCGACCCTCTCCGCTAGCAATTCACGCTTCCTTTTGCCTCTATTTAAGAACGACAACTCAGCGACCATGTGACTGGCCTCATGTGCCTCTCCCAGACTTCGAAACATTAAGAAACCTGCATGACAAGCCTCGGAGAGAACACTCAGCTCTCCCACTGAGCGGGCATGTGACACACTTTCACAATGAAATTGCGAGGGTGCGGCGGCGGCGGCGGAGGGGTGGGCAGAAGACAAAACGAGTAGGGAAAAAACAACAAAAACAGGAACATGTCACAAGACCACCTCACACCATCCACTTTTACTTCCCCCCTCCGCTTCCTGTCCTTCGACTGGAGTTGACCGACCGTCCTCTCTCCGTTTGTGCTCCTCAGATGAACTCTATGAACAGCGTGAGCAGCTCGGAGGACATCAAGCCTCCGCCGGGCCTGCAGAACCTGGGGAGCATCAACTACCAGTGCCCGAGCCCTGGGGGGATGTCAAAGCACATCTGCGCCATCTGCGGAGACCGTTCCTCAGGTGACCTCAAGGGCAGACGCTCCCCACGAAGCTTCCTTCCCTTCAGCTAAAGGTGACGCCTTTCCTTTCGTACGTGCGCAGGGAAACACTATGGCGTGTACAGCTGCGAGGGATGCAAAGGGTTCTTCAAGAGGACCGTGCGCAAAGATCTCACTTACACTTGTCGGGATAGTAAAGAGTGCCTGATCGACAAGCGCCAGCGGAACCGCTGTCAGTATTGTCGATACCAGAAGTGCCTGGCCATGGGCATGAAGAGAGAAGGTACATCATTATTCGCAACAACATGAAACAAACGAGTGTACTGTATATTATGTAACACATGAAATACATCATTTTGCATTATTACATTATTTTTACTCGTGCTTATAAAAAGTCTACACACCCCTCTTCATATCTTAGTAATATGATACACACCAAGATCATTTCAACATTTTCCAAATCTGTCCATCTCAATTAAAAAAAAACAATTCTAACAGGGGAAGTAACAGTAAAACAGATCAGAAAGTGTGCACACCCCCATAAACTGAGATGTGGCTGTGTTCAGATGTATCCAATCGCATTTAAATTGATCATGCGAAATGAAATCAGCAGACATCATCCCCAACCATCGGTTCCAAGTCTGTTTGGTACCGGGCCGCAGAGATATTGATTTAAATCATTTTTTTGTATCTTATGTAAATGACTGCAAAAAGATAAATGTGTGTGTGTGTGTGTGTGTGTGTGTGCGTGCGTGCGTGCGTGTGCTTATGTTGTAGCGGTACAGGAAGAGAGGCAGCGTGGGAAAGAGCGTGGGGAGAATGAGGTGGAGTCGACTAGCAGTTTTAATGAGGAGATGCCTGTGGACAAGATCCTAGACGCTGAGCTGGCGGTGGAGCCCAAGACGGAGACGTACTCGGACGGCAGCCCCGGCAACTCGGTAAGCGTCCAACATAGTCACGACTGTAAGGTTTGTGCAAATGCCACAAGGTGGCGCCAAAAGAGAAAGTAGTAATTGGTATTAGTAAGTAAAAGTGGGAGTCGCTAATGGTGTAGGGGATTTGCCGCATATGACGGTGTAAATGTGTGACCAAAAAAAAGTATGTTGAAATGACTGCATAAAATAATGAATTTTGCATAATAGTTACACATGACAGCAAGCTAGCTAGCCGGCTAGTGGATATAAAGTGAGAATATATTAATTTTGCTGGGGTCAAAGAGTCCAATCGGTACACTCCATTCCTTGTCCTGTTTCTCTTGGTCTCGATTTCCAAATGAGCTCTGAGGAATGATTGCTTCATGTTGGAGCGAAAGTTCTTGTGATATTCCTATCCATGTGATCCAAGATACTTCGTACTTGCCAAAACCTCGTTCGCAATCTCCCGAGAGAACGTTACTGTTGTGTGAAAGCATCCTAAAATGAGCTTTGCTGCACACTTTTTGTGTTGTCTTGACTTTTGTTCTGGAATGCCTGCTCAACCTCCCTGTTTGTCCGCCTGTAGACCAACGACCCCGTCACCAACATCTGCCAAGCGGCAGACAAGCAGCTCTTCACGTTAGTGGAGTGGGCCAAGAGGATTCCCCACTTCTCAGAGCTCCCCTTAGATGACCAGGTCATCCTATTACGAGCAGGTAAGTCCCATTCTGTACATACGTTCACTTTGCAAAAGCAGTTGGATATTTTTCCGCTGAGTTATATGCTTCCAAACCACAAATATTTTGATGAAGCTGCCTCACCTCACCTATATGTCATGAGAAAATCATGTGAGAGAATTAGAAATGCTGCGAGGCATGGCATGTCAAATGCATGTGATGCATCACCATCATAAAATGGACCCCAATTTGAGAACCTGCATATCGTGCGTCAGATTTTAACTGACAAGCTGCTCATGGTGGTTGTCGGTCATCCTCAGGCAGGCCATCTATTTAAGTCCCTTAACTGTCACTTGACATATTAACCATTTAGCTAAATGGAGCAGTGACACCAAAATAGCCCAGAAATCCCAGCAGTGCCTTTGTAACTGAAGAAACACTGACCTCTGCTGGTGGGAAATATGCCTGCAAGAGGAATATGATGGAAAGAGAAACTCAATCTTTTTTTTTTTTTTTTTTTGCTCCTTACAGGCTGGAACGAGCTGCTCATCGCGTCCTTCTCTCATCGGTCGGTGACGGTGAAAGATGGAATCTTACTGGCCACGGGCCTCCACGTCCATAGAAGCAGTGCCCACAGCGCTGGGGTGGGCTCCATCTTTGACAGGTTGGGAGCAAAGCTTAAAATCAAGACCAAAAATCGATTCCTTTAGTTGATGAAGGGCGTCAATTTGATATTATTGCAGAGTCCTGACAGAGCTGGTGTCCAAAATGAAGGATATGCAGATGGATAAAACGGAGCTAGGCTGCTTGCGAGCCATTGTCCTGTTCAACCCAGGTCAGTGCTTTTTTTTTTTTTACCGGTCCTTAGTAAATACAACCGTAGATAGCTATCTGGAATTATGCTGTCATTTATTATTAACATTTAATTAAAATAATGGATATTTTTGAGTGGATTAAAATGTAAAAATAAATAAAACAAGTGTTTCTTTCCTCTGCCACTAGAGGGAGCCCTACACTTTGAGTATCACTGAAGAGTTGAGAACGTACGAAACTAGATTTTCATTTTAAATGTTTTTAGTGAATAGAATAATAACAAATAAATAGAATATGAGGAATGTAATAATAAATAATAAAACTCAAAATTGCTATTGACCAGGGCTGTTGCTAATGTTGGGTTTTTTGATTCAGATGCAAAAGGTTTGTCCAACCCAACGGAGGTGGAGGCATTGAGGGAAAAAGTATACGCCTCTCTGGAGTCTTACACTAAACACAAATACCCGGACCAGCCTGGAAGGTGAGAATTACCATTTCTGATGTTTAGCAAACTTCCTCTTATGTAAGCAAATATTTGCGTTACTTAATCAGATTTTGTGGGATTATTTTATCCTAATGAATGGTTATACATGAACCTAAGTGTTCATAATAAAATGCATCATGTGTGTGTTGTTCTGGTGTTTCAGGTTTGCCAAGTTGCTGCTGCGTCTGCCCGCGTTGCGCTCCATCGGCCTCAAGTGCTTGGAGCACCTTTTCTTCTTCAAACTCATCGGAGACACGCCCATCGACACCTTCCTCATGGAGATGCTGGAAGCGCCGCATCAGATCACATGACCCCAGTCAAACATCCCCTCTTGTAAATAGCCCTTATCAGCAATATGAAGATGGAGTGAGGGAGGAAAGGACGTTGCAATTGCAAAGTTGAATATTTTATAACAATTAATAAAACAACGGTGTAATTAAATCCAAAACGGGATTTCAAGGCTGCAGAGAGGACTGAGTACAAGCGTCATGTTTTTTTTTTGTAAATAGATTATTGCAGGTGTCCGTTTCGAAAGAATTCCAGTGCATTTGAAAAGGAATCAGATTTTATTCATAGAGTAAATGTATAAAGTAAAATTTTAAGTAAAAAAAGAGAAAAATGAATTTCTTAAAACATATGAGTATTCTTACAGAATAAAGTTATTAAGAAATACATACAACACTCTATTTGTCATGTCTACAATATGTCCTGTGGATGCACTAAATATAAATTGGTGGCATGTCTACGTTTTAAAATTAGTTCCATTCTTGACCGCCAGGTGGGGCTGTAGAGCTAATTTTATTATTGTTGCCTTCAGGAACAGTCTGAAATCATAGCTTTATCTATTTATCTGGTTTGATTACGTTCCTCTATCCGTAACAGCACATTTTTGGATAGTTTTCGAATGAAATTTTAGTTTTTTGTGAAGAAATAAAAAGTAAGTTATTTTGGGGATATTTAGGGGGGGGCGGGGTCAGATGGTGTATGTTTGTGCGTGAGTGTGTGCACGTGGTGCAAGTCTCTCTCTCTCTCTCTCTCGCTCTCTTTCTCTCTGCCTTTCTCTTTATCTCTCCCTGCTGTCAGAATACTTGATAGAAAGTCCAAAGAGTGGGAACGACAAGAAGAATTTCCAAGGAGGAGAAACTTTTGGGCACTTAACTATTAAACGCCACCTGCACGTCCATCCACTTGGAGATGCTCTGAGAAGACCCTCAATACCACGATCAGCATTTTTGCAAGCTCACTTTCAAAAGGTAAGGACATCACATCCTGTACGTATTTAAATCACTAAATCTTGTGATTGGTGAAAATGTTCACGTGCAACCAATGGTGGCAAGAAATTAATTTCTATGTGACTATTGAGTATATTTGGCAAATATTTGCTTAAATTGGAAGAACTATTGAAAATACACGTTCTCTAAATGCATATAATAATATATATGCATGTTTTATAAGATCAAATATTAATACATACTGTATTTCTAAAATGTATCTAAAGGTTTCTCAAAGTTTATACGTATATTAAAAATGTTAATATTTGACTGAGAAGCTATTTTTCTGTCATTTGAATGAAATTACCGTTTTATAATTAAATAAATACAACCTGTATTAAATAAAATCATCACAGAAAAATGACCTACGTAAAATGTGAGTCTGAATGATTAATTTTATTTGCATAATACTTTTTGCTATGAATATTTTATGTATTTCGAAGAATACTTTTTGCTCTTTATATAAAGAAATGTTTTTTAAAAAGAAAATAATGCACAAAATCTTTACCAAAAAAATGTTCATAGGATTTGCGTAAGTATTGTAAACTGTATAAAAACTCCATGAGTTCATTCATCTGTCAATTATGTATCAACCTATTATTCAACAACTGCACTTTTTAAATTAATGAGATTATAATAAATAAGTGAGTAAAAACAAGTTATACAATAATAACATTACGATACTGGAATTAACCATTTGCGTGTAATTTCTCTCCCACTGTTCATTTTTCATTTGATAATCAAAAATCGTGTCACGTGGCGCCCATCAAGTTTATACGCATGATCCACGTCGTTTGATTTCCAGTATATATATAATTCCGTGCGTGTTGCCTCGCAGACATGCAGCGCAGGCCGGTGTGCGCGGGCTGCCGCAGGCCGATCTCGGACAAGTTCCTGCTGCGGGTGGCGGGTGGCCTCCGGCATGAGGCGTGTGCGCGCTGCTCGGCGTGCGGGGACGCGCTGCGGGACTCGTGCTTCGTGCGGGAGAAGCGACTCTACTGCAAGCGGGACTATGCGAAGTAAGTCACTCCGATCATTTTCACGTGTAGGACACACTCACCAAAATAAAATCATAATACACAGGTGACTGTAAATATTCCATTACAGGAAATTGTGTGATTCTCAGGACATTTTGACTTACATGTGTTTCCATGTGAAAACTTTGTGCGTCTTTTTTTTTTTTCAAATTGACCTCCACAAAACTTGAACAAGGTGACTGAGGGTGAGAGGTGTGATACAAACGCACACACACACACAAACAAGCAGGAGTGTAGCTCAAATGGCACGTTGTCAAAATGTGTTAAAATCGCAAGGTCCATTGGCCCGGTAATGACAAGCTGGGGGCCAACATATGGTAAAGAGGTAACCCCCTCCCTCCCTCCCTCTCTCCATCCGAACCTCCCATCACCTATCTTCATACTCCTTCCTAATCACCTTCTCCTCATCCAACTGAGCCACCTAGCGAATGTCATATTCTTACATGAACTTATTTTGGCGGACAGCGACCGTCACGAGCTTCTGGCATCGGAAGCGTCGTGGCATCTGGAAGGCCGCTCTCGCCGCGGCCCCTGTGTGACGCTACGGGACGACACCCAGCCAACCGTGAAATATCTGACCTGACCAATTAGCGGGAGTCCTCCTGCCAAAGCTCCGCCTCTGAGATTTCAAGTCTCCCGTCCACGTATACTGACCCCTCCACCACGCCTCTTGCCTCACCCACAGACTCAGTATTTATTTTATATTACAGAAATCAAATGCAAAAACTGCCAAGAATTAATTTGAGCTTGGATGGCACGCTGGTCATATCGGTCACATGACTGGCAGTGTCCTTGACCCTCAAGATCTGTATCTGACAAACACAGAGTCCTGCTTCACCTGATCCAGAAACCGGATCCGCTTCTGTACGTGTCCACTAGAGCGCACCAATCTAAGCTCGTGTTTTTTGCATGGGCAACATTACAGCTTGTGTGCATGGTAATCGATATAAAACTTTTTGGGGCTTTTTAGCAAAATTTTTTAAATTTTCCTTTGGCTAGATAATTAATCAAAGTGTGACTGTAGTCACTTTTATTCTTGGAAAATGTTGGTAATTTAAATGCTGGGTATAAATAACCAGCATTGGCTCTCATTGGACCAGTTTTATGAGTCTTGTCTTCCACCATATCCAATTTGAGTATGTTAATTGCGTCGTCGCGTCATAGAAACATTCCAAGCATTTTTTCAGCCGACTTCATTGATCCCCAACGTTCAGGAATGCGAGCGAGCGGCATGCCGACCAAATTAAAGTGCACGCCACCGCGGCCTCGGGGCAGACGACCCACATGGGACCTTACTTGACCCTGAGGAGGCTTCATTGTTTCCCCCGGCAACCGCTCAGCAAGAGTCAGAGGAATGTAAAAGGATGTCGACCTTCTGACAAGGATGTAGCGGCACCTTTGCTTGTTGAAAATCGTGATATAGCCGTTGTTAGATAACTCGTAAGTTTTGTGATTGTCATTTGCAGTGTTGTACAATTGCACCACATTTAAATGAATATATATTATTTATATATTTTACAAAAGGAAAGCCCGCCATCAAACAAATTGTCCCAAAATTGTACCCCATTGTGGTTACGTTCGAGACCACCAGCGCAATATGTGAAAGGACTTTACAGTGAAGTGTAAAGAGCTGTCAGTTTCTCATGTCCACTCCAGAATGATGACGCATCATCTGGCATGACAGCCCCAAGATGGGTCGGTGCCAGTGGCGGGACAATAGCCCCGCTGCTTGAGTGTTTGGGGAGGGAGAGGGGGGGCTCTGTCTTTGTCCCACCCTGGTTGAGCAGACTCGGGGATAATTCCACGGATAATTCCAAGGATCGGCGGCCCAGTCTCTCCCGTCGGGATTTCTGATTCCCCCCCTCCGCCTGGAGCCATGGCCCGCCGTGAGCCTTTTCTGGACGCTCCCCGGGGGCCCGGCCGCCGACATGGCAGCCGGAGCCACGGCAACCGTGTCACGGTGTGGCTAAGCCCAGGCCGCTCCCGGTTGCCAGGCGCTAAGACGCACACCCGTCATGCTGGGGGTATGCGTCTGAGCGGCTGGAGTGGGAGGAGGAGATGGAGGAGGAACCGGGGATCAAGTCAGTGAGACGGTTAGAGGCTGGGAGGCTTTCCGAGTGACAGACAACTCAGCAACATTCCCTGGGAACTTATTTGCTGAACAGTTTTTGTGCTACAATTACATCACTTGTGTTCAAAACAACCACCTAGCTTAGTTTTTCAATACATTAGCTTAATGCTAAAGCTAAATAGAGTCCATGCTCCAGTGCTCTAATACTTTAAGCAGTGTATTGGATATAAATGGTGCAGCAAAACATGTAACCAGACAATTTTCTTCATCTTCTGCGAAGAACAACTAATATCAGTGCCGTACAGAAGAGCTAAGGGGAGTTTAATTCTATTTAATTATATTTAATTACATTGATATGTTTTTTATAAACTGCTTTGTCACGTTTCTTTCCTTCTCACCAGGCTGTTTGCGGTGCGCTGCGGGGGCTGTGCCGAGAACATCTCCCCCTCGGACCTGGTGCTGCGCGCCGGGCCCGTCGTCTTCCACCTTCGGTGCTTCACCTGCAGCGTGTGCTCCGTCCCGCTGAGGACCGGAGATCTCTGCGTAGTCAGGGAGGGCCGGCTTGTGTGCGCCAGGGAAGACTACCACCAGCGAGTGGCCAGCCCGACTTCATCTGACACAGGTGGGAGCTCATGATTGTCTTTCAGATGTTCAGTAAGGTTCTTCAAGGAACCCCTTCCAGGACCGCTAATTTTTTCAAGGACTCCATAATGGAATGCTTGAATATTTATTTAGATAAAAGTGACGTGGAAGACGAGGTGGTGGAAGACAACTCAAGGAGGGTCACAAGCAGACGAGTCCGATCCAACGAGCAAGAAAGTAAACGTCCTAAAAGACCTCGCACAATTTTGACCACCCAGCAAAGACGACTCTTCAAAGCTTCCTTTGAGGTTTCATCCAAGCCGTGCCGAAAGGTAAAGTCCCGATTCTTCCGTTTGTTTAAAAGTTGGACTTTTGTTCCATCTTGTATAACCTTGACACGACTTGAGTTGTTTTTCCCTCTCCTTTTAAAATCATTATTTTATGAAATTAAAGGTACGGGAGACCTTGGCAGCAGACACTGGCCTTACTGTCCGGGTTGTGCAAGTCTGGTTCCAGAACCAAAGAGCCAAGGTAACA
Source organism: Syngnathus scovelli (assembly GCF_024217435.2). Lineage (NCBI taxonomy): Eukaryota > Metazoa > Chordata > Actinopteri > Syngnathiformes > Syngnathidae > Syngnathus > Syngnathus scovelli. The sequence goes on from NC_090856.1 coordinate 4,061,321, forward strand.
CACACACACACACACACAAAATAAGAAAATCTCTTTCAGCACGGTGCCGTCTGCCAAAGGTGAAATCAGCCCGATTATCTCCTCATAGAGGAACCCGATGACATGTCAGTGCACGGCGATGAAACTTCATATTTCCTCACAAAGTGGACTCGTGTGGTTCACTCCTAAAGCACTGAAAGATGTCTTCATCATCGAATAAATCCTTTTTTTTTTTTATTTAGATGAAGAAACTGGCCAGGAGGCAACAGCAGCAAGAACATGAGCAGCCGACTCAGGAGGAGCAAGAAGAGCCATCACATCACAAAGGTATTCCGCAACGACTGACAAATTACAAATTTCTCCATTGTGAAATTTCCCCGTTGCTCCACAGCGCCCCCCAATGGCTTGCCTACATCCCAGCTGGAACATCTGGGCTCTTCCTACTCTCACATCCAGCAGCAGCAGATGGGATTCACAAGGGTGGATCAGCAAGACTTTGACATGGACCCCTTCGGACAAGGCCTGACCCCTCCTCAGATGCCAGGAGATCACATGCACCCCTACGGTATAAATCAAGACTCCCAATTTCTATTCTTCAAATTAAAAAACGTTTTCTTGTCCAGGTTTGAATGCGATATACGGCGACGTGGTGGACGGCGACTGCTTGTCTCTGGTGGACACCTCGTCCCTCCTCTCCCCCATCGACTGCCTCTACTCCATGCAGGACTCTTACTTCACCTCCTGAGGGACGATCTTCATCGTGTCCGGACTCAGCAGAAAATGGGGCAGAAGACAAACAGGTGCGCAAATGTGAGGACCTCAGCTCTGTCGGACATTTTGACCATCCACCCTCTCTAGAATGCTTGAACGCCTCATTACGAGATTACAACGGATGCGAAGGACTGTTTGAATGTGTATTTATTCTTGTGCTCATTTTTAAATGTTCAATAAATAATGGCTGCGGCATAGTGCGGGATGTGCAGTGAAACTGAAGGACGCCGTTTTCTAGTCAGACTCCAACTTTACAACTTTCTTGTCCTGTCCTGTTCCACCCAATCCAGTCCTGCCTTTTTCTGTCCTACCCTGGTCTACCATTCCCCGTCCAATTCCCCGTGACCCGGGAGATAGGAAGACCCCTGGCTTCCTTGCCCTCGCCGTGAACCCTCTCCTGGAACCCGTCTCGTGTTTCCCCCGCTATGAAACGAGATCTCGGCGATCAGAGAGCGCAAGTCAATGGTCAGGAACAATCTAAGTGTCTGTCAGCGTGCTGTGCTTCTGCCAAGAGAGCCAAACAAGTGTGCAGTAGAGTGTGCAGTGGGGCCCCTCTTTTGTGTCTACGTGGGTTCCCGGCGTCTGGAACTCAAGTATCATGATGCCGCTTTGTGTTTTTAACTAGGGTAGGGGTTCTCCAAACTTTTGGTCTTCAGGCACCACCTTGTTACACAAATTATGCACAAAACAGCGAATAGGTGAGTTTTTCAAGTTCTGCTAAATTTCAAAATAGGCGAATTTGTGAATGCCTTGAATTAGATTACGGGATGGGAGCCAAATCCAAATATAAAAGAGGAGAGCCAAGGTGGTCACCTCCCTTCCTGCGGTTGCCATGCGGTGATGGTGACGGGTTTGGGAACAACACTCGAGTTGCGATCATACGGTCACAGCTTGTGGCGATAACCTCGTTATTATGCTCAAGGTAGTTGACAGTTTCCTGTCAGCGGTCCGGTTATTTATTGCGGCGTCCGTGCCAAGAAGCAGGCCACACACACACACGCACACACACACACATCCTTTTTAAGTGCAATAATTGGCTTCATGCTGTTGCAATGCCAGCACGGATGAATACGCTGTGCTGAAGATCCGTTGTCATCGGCCATTTACATGGTATTTTCATGCCAAATGTTAAGTTACGGTGAAGCTCCTTATATTTAATAATTCACCAATTGCATTATTTTTTAAGTCTATAAGCTGCTGGATGAAAAGCTTACCTATTTATGCTTTTTGGGCTTTTACTATAACGCTCTAAGATGCCACTAGATGTTGCTAAAGACGCGACTAATAGAAAAGTAGTATTTGGATTATTATTATATACATGTCCCAATGCTTGCCACTAGAGGGCGGCAGTGTGCTTTAAATCTGCCCTGCTGCTTCTAGTTGCTAATTTATGCCAGTTACACCCTTCAATATGGCTCCTAAATTTGTTGAACATTTTAAAGGGGGTATCAATTACTTTTTTTTTTTGCCTAGTTCCTATCCCCAGTGAATTATAATCATGCTTCCTGTCACATTGTCACCTATGGTGATACACATCATTTCTTCTTTGACCTGAAACTGTGTTAGTCACGAGTCGTCGCTGAACTTTCAGTCCTCTTCAACACTCTTTAATGTGCATTTCCTGGCAGACAGGAAGCGCACCACTCCAACAGAACAATTTAGTACATTTGTGCCAATCAGATCAAATTCTTCTCACTTGGTGTCACACCCTCGAGCAAAACAGTCTGAATATTGAGTGACGATTGCATTGACTATTCCGGATTATGAGTATTTTTTTATGTGTATTGAAAACAAGCAATTAGCTTTTCCTTAGTAAAGCTACCAAATGCTAACATAAAATGCAAACAGGTAAATGTATAATACACATAAAATGAACAAATAGCTTTCTGTAGGTGTAAAAAGCACGATTGCAGGGATTACAAATTTCTGTCTGTGCAGGATTAAACAGCAAGTAAGCACTATAACTAATTCAGCACGAATTGAAGTAATTATACGACAAGTTATTCTTCATTCTTCTAATTCACTGGACAGTCTTGCCGCGTCTTCTTGTCGACCTGAAATGATGATTACAATGTGTATTCAAAGTGTTGTCTTGAAGTTGCATGCCAATTTACCTTTCCTGCTTTTCATCCAACTAAGACACATGCAGCAGCAGCAACAAAATGTGATGACTCCGCAGGTCACGGCAACCAACACAAATTTATAGCCTGAGGAAGTAATGATAGTAATCGTTATGCCAACAATAATATTTAAAATATATCATAACAATGATCGGCTCACCCGCACAGATGGGCCTCGGGCCTCTCCAACGGGGCGACGACCCGCAGGTGACTTCCCCCGATCCGATCCTCAGGAAGCCAGGGTGACATGTGACCTGACACGAGGAGTTGACTGTTTGGTTTCCTTCTCCACAGCGGAGGTATCCGTTGGGGTGAAACAGAAGCGGGCATTCCACGGCTGGGGGCGCAGAAACTAAACAGCGAATTAAGTAGAAAACTTCAGATGACCTTGAAAGCTAAAAAAGTGGCTTACCTGTTTGGCAGGCATCTTCTTCTTCCTGCTCATACATGCAGGTGACGTTATTGACAGTCTCCTGGCATCTTCCTCTTCCACATATAGTCGCATTACATTGAGCTGTCATGGAACATAATGAAATAAAATAAAATACGTCGTGATAAAAAACAATCATGATTAATTATGGGGTACTCTGCTCCATTCTGACTGAGATTCCGTAACTCAAATGACCTTGATAGCACACCGCATATTTCCTTTGTTTGCACTTCTCATCGTTCCATTTCCCTCGATTGGCTCGGGCGTTGACGTAGAGCTCCACGCAAACGGGCCAGCTTCGGTTGTTGTTAGGCTCGTTCTCAGCCCACGACTCCTCGCCGACCCACGTGCTGTTATTCCCAATCCAGATCCAATTCCCGTCCTTCTGCAGTCTGGTGATCCCTAGCCAATAATACGGGCTGCTGTTCTTGTTCGGCAAAAAAGAGACCAAAGCGGCGTTCTCGTCCTGGTTCTGGACCACCACCATGTCCGTGTAGTACGTCTGGCACCACTCTCGGGCCTGGGTCCACGTCATGGTGATGTTGGAGTAGTGATACGTCCAGCCCGAGCTGACCCCTGCTAGGGATCCACCTGATAGGAACGTGACAGCAAAAAAAGTTATGCTAATCCATGCTAATCTTGTGCTAAGGTTATTTCTATGTGAGGTCAACACATCACAACTGTTCGAGTACCCACCAAGAAGCAGCACCAGTGTCCACTTCATTTTCAGCAACCTGAAAAGCAGAACAAAATCAATCAAAATTAATTCCGTGCTTACGGAGAGATCGTTCATTCACCTGCAAAAAAAGAGTGGTGGTCAGTTGAGGGCAGTTCCATGTCGAGCTCTTATAGGAACTCAGGACAATCCCTGGATGTTTCCACACAGAGTGAATCCAAGTGATGATTGATGGCCACAAAATTACAGTCAACTCTGAATTGTGCTTGCCTTTCAAATGCTTAACAAAAAAAAACTTTTGGGATATAATGTCATGTCATTGTGTTGTTGTGTCTACGTGGCAAATACCGTAAAAGTTCAACGATAGTTTGTGGTTACATAAGTCCGCTGATTAATGACAGTATCACCTTCAGAGTGCCCTCACATCTATTTTTCCTCTAAAGTGGAAATGGATGACAAACAATAATGGAAATATTGTGCAGAAATGACTTTCCACTCAAAGGCTAATAATAATAAAAATGGGTTATCTTATCTGAAAATTACTTCCTCTGCTGCTGCCCCTTTGACAGAAAAATACGAGCGGGAATTCAGCCGTTGAATGGAACAAAAGAGAAAATGTCCAAAGTCAAGTTGTCTTGTTGCATAAAAAGATTAAATAAAATATGTCTAAAAATGTTCAGTACAATATAAGGCTTTGCTATAATTAGTACTTTTCCTCAATTGGTGATAACTAATAATTGTATTGACTCTCAACAAATAAAATAGAGTGACAAAATTTTATTTTGTTCACATTTTTATTTTATTAGTGCATTTACAAAATAGATTACATACATGTCATGATATAAAAAAAAAATAAAGCACACTAAGAGACATTTTGACAATGAAAGAACATTCCAAATGTGACAATAAATAATATCACATATTATATAAATATACTAAATTACTCACAGCTTTTTAAGAACATGGCAGCATACTATTTTACATGACATCACACTTCCGGCGTGTTCCTAAAGGTGTCGAACAATGTGCTCAATACAAAACTCCCTTTGGGAGGAAATACATGTCAGCGACATGGCAAGAAGCACAATAATTTTTTTTTTTTTCAAATGATCTCATGGCGGTGATGTCACGGCCCTATATGAGGCTGTCAATGCTGTTTTTGTACACCTGAGGAGGGTCTTCAATATCGGAGTTGCTGTAAGACAAAAGATGAGCCATGAGTTCAAAATCACGTCATTTAGACTCCATTGATTGCTTCGACACTATAGAGTCGACTTTCTTACCTGTTCAGCTCAAACTTAGTTGCCTTCCTCCTCATCCGTCTGAGGAGCCACATGACCAGAGATAGAGTTGACAAGCACGCGGCGCCACCTATCGCTGCACCAGCCGTGATGGCCCCCAACTCAGACGTGACCTCTGCAGAAACGGTTTGAATATTCGTTAAGCACCGACAACCGATTGAAACAATTGGAATATTTTCATGCAGCCTGGTCCACTTTGATACCTGTGCATGTTGGAGGTTGGTCATTCCACTCGCCCAAGTGGGTGCACGCCATGCTGACTGCACCTTGGAGCTCGTGGCCTTCATGGCAGCTGAACGTGCAGACTGTGTCGTGAGGGTAGAGGGTCCAGGATGGGGAGAGGGATGGGCTGCAGTTCATGTGGCCGCTTTTGGGAACTTCGGGGGCGGGGCATGTGATTGCTTCACAGCGCGGCATCATGTCGCTCCACCTTGCAGCCGACGTGCACGTCAGACTTGCCGGCCCTTCCATCCGATAGCCGAGGTTGCAGCTGAAGGTGCAGCTCTTCCCGTAACTGAACCTTGTATCTGGATCATCTCCACAGTTGACTGTGCCGTTATCCAAGTGGAGAAGAGCCGGACATTGGACGGCTGCAGAGCAACAAAAAAAAGAACAGGAAATCAGCACTCTGGAATACGGGAAGTAAAATTTGCTTGTTTGTGGATTTTCCGCTCACCTTCACATGTTGGAGGAGGATGTGACCAGTTTTTGGTGGCAGTGCACCTTAAGGGTTCCGGCCTGCTGAGTTTGTAACCTTCCTCGCAGGAGTAGTGACACAGCGAGTCAAAAGTGTAGTTGCCATATTTGTCAGTGCAGACCATGCTGGCTTTGGGAGGGAGGGTCAGCTCGCTTTTGTTGCACTGAACCACTGAAACAAAAACACAATTTATAGATATATTTTTTTATATTGGCGCTTCACAATTCACAAAATCATTTTTGTCAAAATAAATCCTTACCATGCTCGCATTTGTCTCCATAGAAACCTTCGAAGCACTGGCATTGGTGGCTGTTTATGGTTTCCACGCATTCTCCGTGGATGCAGGAATCTTTTTGGCAAGCAGCTATGATGAGAAGAAAAATGTTTACATGCTTGAATATTCTTTTTTTTTTTTTAAACGCAGTTCCCTCTTCTTACCTGTGTAGCACAGAGCCGTTTTCTTCTTCCTGCACCTTTCATCGTTCCACTTCCCGGGCTGCGAATCCCTCTTGATGTACATCTCCACGCAATCCTCGCTCTCGCCAAAGATCTTGCCGCCTATGCCGTTGTTGGGCTCGCCCTGCGCCCAGTTGGTGGCCTCGGCCGTGAGGGTCTTGTTGGTGCCCACCCAGGTCCAGGTGCCGTTGATCTTCCGGATGCCGATCCAGTAGTAGGTGGGCTTTCTGGGCAACCTGCTGTTGAGATGGGCAATCTCATCCTGGTTTTGGATGGCCACCATGTCGGTGTAGTGCTCCTGGCACCACACTCGGGCTTGCTCCCAGTCCATCGTGTAGTTGGAGAAGAAGTAGGACCAGGAATCAACTTGCATGCAAAGCACTGAGAATGGAGGGACGCAACCAGATATTAGAATAACTTTTTAAAAAAAGCAAAATGGTGATCTAGCTCTATTGGGGTTTGCACCTACTTGAGAAAATAAAAACCAAGCTGATCCACGAGCTGGACATGTTGGATGCACGCTTCGGAAGTAATCCATAGAAAAATTCCTAAAATAAAAAAGCAAGGATAAAGTGAGACAAATTCCAGCATTCTGCTGCTTTCTCATGCATGAAGAAATTCACACTTACCATTTTAAGTGATGTATAGCTCGAGTCTATCAGCTTTTCGTGTTAAGTTTCAGTGAGTGAGATGATTGTGTCTGAAACATGCTGCGCTGCCTCCTTTTAAAGCCCCTCGCTCGCGTGGTCCAGCTTTCCGGGAAGCTGTCGTCAGCCTTTTGGTGGAAATTCCCACCTCCTTCCAGCCACTTATGCCCAATCTACACCGACTCCTTCAAAAATTCCTAAGGATGGTTGTGTGTGTGTGTGTGGGGGGGGGGGGGGGGGGGGAGTGGGAGGGGGGGGGGGCTCTCATTGTGTCTGGCGGAAGCACCTGTTGATTGGATTATTTTTATTTGCTTAATGATTACCAGAACTATTTGTTTTATTTATTTGCAGTTTTTATTTATAGTGTTTTTTACAACATTCTTGAAAATGGCCTATTTTAAACTGTTCATGCAAACATGTTTATATATATATATATATATATATATATATATATATATATATATATATATATATATATATAATTTAAAAAAAAATATTAATCAAATTAATTATACTGTTCATATATATATATATATATATATATAAAATATATATATCAAAAATATAAATATAAAATAAAAAAAATTATTAATAAAATTAACTATATTGTTCATATATATATATATATATATATATATATATATATATATATATATATGAAAGTCTTCTTGCTGATTTATTCCTGGAAGATGCACGGACGGAAGGATCGTGCTTAAGTGTCAGGGGAAATGCGCAGACAAACATTTACCTCTTTAAAAATCAAGAGTGAGATGTAAAACGTGACAAGAAAGGAAATGCAACACAATGCAATGCAATGTCGGCCACTACAAAGAATTTCCGGGCATTTTAACAAGGGTCCTGGGATTAGGGAATTCGAAGCCCGGGAGCCAAGGCGCCTGCCTGCTGGCTGGCTGGCCGCCTGTCTTTCCAGAAGTGACAGTGCATTTCCTTCCTGGCTGACCGCAAAGTTTGCATGTTGTTGACACCTCTTCACCTCCACCCTTTCCTTTGAAAAAGAATGCAACAGCGTTTTATGGGCCCCAGGGAGGAATTCGCTCCTTTTTGGTTGGGGGGCTTTGTTGGAACAGATGATTTTTAGCTTTGTTCTCTTGTCTTTGCAGTGATGCCTTGAGATAGCAATCACTTTATTTCAGTTCCACTTTTGGCCAGGTGAGGGCGCAAATGCGAGGATCAAACTGTTTAAAAGTGAAAAAAAGCGGCTGTCTCTTTAAGACCGGAAGTTGGAGTTAAAGTCCTTATTAGGCGTTTCCGGGATACGCTCGTCTGTGGTTTCAACCGAAAGTAAGCATGTCGGAGTCCCTGGCCGCAATCCCCGATGTGGAGATTGATCCAGATGGTACCTTCAAGTATATTTTAGTTCAAGTGAAAGTGAAAAACGGCGATGTCTGCAAAAACATTGTTCGTGGTACAAAAAGTGCCGAGTATCACAGTAAGTTAAAGGAAATGTCGCAGCTTTGCAGAGGTGTCAAACTAGTGTCGTATCTCTGGTAAACAATGACACGTTTAATTATCAAAAGCTTATCTTCTTTTCAGGAAAGACAACAGTTTAAGTAGTTTATGCTAAAAAATAAATTACTAATGATATTGTAGACTGGGCTATTTTGAGACGATATTTCTTTTCGGACCCACTCATGTTGTGCAATGAATTATTTGCAGATCATATTTTTGAGAAGGTCAAGCCAGCTGTGGAGGCCTTGGGCTTGGAGTGTCACTGCCTCGGTGGAGGGAAGATCGAACACAAGAGTCAAGAGAAAAGAATAAGGGTGTTCGGAGAGTCCACTGTAAGACATTTCTTAATATAAATTAGACTATGTACAGTTTTTGGCCTTTAGGTGTTTCTTGAATACATTGAGAGAGGTATAATCAACAAATGTGCCTTCAGTTTTCATGCATGACAGGTGAATAGAATGGCCAAAAAAAAAAAACCATATAGTTGTGCCAGATCACATTAACTGTACCGTCATAGCGAAACTTAATACTATGACCTATTTATATGCAGACAGTCTTGTTCTTTTTTGTTTTCAGGGTTTTGGTAAAGCAGACCACTCAATTTCAGTGGAGAAGTTGAAGAGCGTCTTCAGCGACTACGAGATCACCTGGAGTGACGACAAAAAATAAGTTAATTTCTTTACATTTGCACTATTTAAAAACCCAAGAGTCAAACTATGTATTTGTGTTTTTTTTGTCATAAATACACCCAAGCACAATTATGTCAGTGCAGGAATTATTTATGTTGTTACGGAATGGAGAGATGAGCAAGCCTTACTCAGAAATAGAATGACTCGCTCATAATTTTACTTTTTAATCAACTGTAATCACTCACAATCGGTGGCTGAGTGCCAAGCGTAAAGTCCATACAGGAAGGAGTGAGACTTTCGGAATCACAGACACATCCTGTAATTGAGAGGAAATGTTTCATTTTTTATCAAAACCCAGAAGGCAAAGAGAAACTTTGGCTTCTTACCACGATCAAACGTTTATTTTGTGAGCTGAGTTCATGGCCGTTGTTGTTAACACTCTTGCTTGACTGCCAAAATAAATTGAAGCCGGGAAAGTGAAACTTTGGGTGGAAAACAAAACTGACTCATTGTTTTATCTTTATCTTGTGGATAATTTCTTTCATCCAGTTTCATTTCTTTCTCGGGGCGTTGAAATGATCCCAGCTACTCTGTTGTGTTTGTTTTTCATTTATTTCAGCAATTTTTGCAGAATGTTAGGAAATAGTGCATTTAATCATGCATACAAACAAATTGTGCATTCATTGCCTTTATTTTTTTATTGTATCCTTTTGAGCATTTAAATAATTTCAAATTAAAATATAGCAGCCAGTGAGTGTAATTCACTAAGATTTTTTTGGACGAGATAATCACCACTATATCCTCTTCCTGGTGTTTTTGTACATTGAGTTGACTTAAGTTCCCAAAGGTGCAAGTCGGCGCTTAAGCACTAGAGCCATTTTTATCATCACCTTCATTGTTTCGCCGTGAATCAACCTCGAAGAGGATTCAGAGGCCTCCTCACCTTGAACGGCCAAGGCGACATATATGCTGGCAACCCAGCCAATTACCCTGTGGCCTTGAATGGAGAAAAACAAAAGGCTATCTTCCTTCCAGGTTGCATCCTCAAACCGGGGCCAGTTTCCTGTGAACCGGTAAACTCCGTTACTCTCCTAACAGGCAGCGAGGGAGAGTCGGAGACCCAGCCTCTTTCTCGGAAAACTTATCTGCTCCATTTTAGTATCTGAGGTAGGGTCAAGTGTTGTCATAAGGGCAAGTCCATGATGGTTAATTAATATTAGCCAGGTATCATTTTCCTTCAAGTGTATAAAATTCGCTTTGAAATCGTGACAAAACAAGCAATAGATGTCATGGATAAAATTAAAAGGCACTTGTGGATTTCATCATTTAGATGACAAATTGGGCTAAATTTAACTTTCTCCAAATTAATTCCTTCCTGGCCCGACGACTTCAGACGCCTCCGGTACGCTGCCGGGAAACTCAGAGCAGTGAAGGTGTGAGTGTTGACTCCACATTTCTATTTGTCATTGAAGAAACAATAGCTTTCCCACACACTGAGCTTATCAGCTTTCACTCAGCCATCTAGATGAAGCCTTGCTTAATGGCTAAGTGATGCTTATTTTACTTTTTTGCTTATTATTATCATAATTCTTTTTTTTGCTTTTCAGCATCCAGCCCAACAAATGATTGAAATAAGGCTTCATTAAGTTATGTTTTTAAATTTGTGCAATACATGCCTTTTTTTTACACAAGTTTCCTTAATTCCAATGTTTTGCTGTTGTGTTCTTGTTTGTGTATCAGTCAATATTTTTTTGAATAAAAAATACAATCAACTTAAGTTTCATTTGTGTGTGTGTGTTGACGGTGCAATACTAAAACTGTATTTAAAAAAAAGTTGCAAAGTTTGTAAATATTTGTACATTTTTAGACATTTTTCTTAAACCAGAGACACAAATATCCTTTTTTAGATGCAGTTTTTGCACTGAATCTAAAATTGCCGTTAATTTATTTTTATTTACAAATAAATAACAAAACTGTCTCAGAAACCTGACGTGCTAGAATAAAAAGGAAATCAATTTAGAAATCAGTGTCGAATATGCGTGGACATTGAAGAAAATTGAGAAAACAAGAAAAAAACATAACAAAGAAGTGGATGTGACATCACATCCGGTTTGAGAACTAACGCGCGAGACATGAAACGCTACTCTTAACAACTTATGCGAATCCAAAGGAATAAAAATGTAGTTTTCAACTTGAGTTGAAACAAACTCAACTACAATAGTGAAGTGACTCATGAAGAAGACGACAGAAGTTCGCCATTAAGTCTGTAAGTACGATAATAATGACAATGCTAAGGTGCTACATGAAACGCTCAAATTAGCTTAGCTACGTAATTGCCCACTGAGTGAACGAAAGTACACATGTTGTTGGGCGAACTTTACAAGTTGACTCACTTTTCAAGTGACTCACTTGTTGTATCGTTCGGACAGCGTGTCCGATCTCTGGTAGACTGGTGACATCATGTCCCAGACTAACACTTCACTCCTGGACGAGGTGGCGCAATGGAGCCAGGAAACCTGCCGCCAGGAGCTCAAGGCTGTCCTGCCCAAACTTACCATATCCTTCTCGGTACATTCTTGTCATGTAACTGTCCATAAAATTGACATTAAAATACAGCCAGCCAGGTTGCCCTTTACTTCTACTTGCTGATGACGTCAGTATTTTCACTCCAGTGCTGTAATTAAAATCAACATTTGTAATGTGAATTAAAAATGTCTAATATTCATTCACTGTTGACGTCATGGTCTTTCTTTGCTGTGATTTTCTTTAACTGCGTACACGCTTTGCAACACAAGTCTGAGGGCTGGGATGATCATATACGTAAGTTATGTTTACTTTTTGCAAGAATTCAGTTTGACCAATTTTAATCCTTGGATTCCTCTCCAACTTCCCTTCAGGTGTACTGAAGATAATAACAGACATGTTCCTTCCTCACATTGCTCTGACAGACCTAGAAAATGAATGCTTCTCCAAAATTTTACCAAAGGTAAATGGCATACACTTGCATTGCATAATTCTGGTTAGTTATTCTTGACCATATCTGCAGGCGGTTACCATGTTTGAAAGTATGATGAAAGAAGTTTCAATCCAAGTTGGAGGCTTGTCAAGTCAAAACCCAGAACTGTGTTCATTACTGAGGAACATTCTGAAGGTAGATTACCTCACCTTTATTTTTCAAAATCTGTTTTGGCGCTCTATATTGATTCGACTTTATTTTCAGTCACTGATGCAGATCATTGATGCAATGTTGGCATGTGTGCGTCACGTCGGGACGTATGACGAGGTCCTGGACCTTATGTCTATCCGCACCTTACCATCATGCATCCTAAAAGTTCTGCGAGACACTTTTCAGCACTGTAAGGTGAGTCTCGTAGAGCTGAACAAATTTGAAAATCTGAGTCATCTTGTGATGTGTTATTGTGTTAGCAACTGCAAAGACATTTGCGTATTGTCGACAGGAGAGCGAGGTGGTCTACTGCGGCCGTTTCTCCCTGGTGGCTGACCTTCTGCAAAGCCTCTTCAAGGAGGCCTACGCTCTCCACAAGGCCCTGTTGGAGCTCCTGGACCGGTTATCCCTTGATAACAATGCCTCTGAAGACGAAGTGTCTGACGTCGTCATCGGTTGTACCAGTTGAGGAGATGCCCTCCTCACGTTTCTTTTGAACTCTTTCCATGATGGAGCTCATTTGCCTTGTCAATTAATGTAACCTTTTGTTTTCATCATGTTCCTCAGTACTACACAGCCTCCTGGACATCTGCTCAGTCATCTCCAACCTGGACATGGCGCTGCATGCAAACACGTGGAAGTTCCTCATCAAGTCAGTGCCAGAACTATATATATATAGAAAAATATCGTTTTTATCAATGAAAGAGGACCTTAAAAAATGCATATGAAATCACAATTGCAATATTGACAAAATCATCCAGCTCCTCATTTGAAACTGTCCTTCCCCTGCTCAGACAGAGCGTGAAGTACCATTCACTGGTGGAGGAGCATTTGCACCACGGCGACATCAGCTCCAGCCTGTGCGACAACCTGCTGGCCTCCTTCCACAACTCCGTCGATCTGGCCGAGCAGATAACGCTTGCCCGTCTGCAGGTATGCGGCTGCGTGCTTGGCAATCAGCACAACTGTATCCCATTTATAGAATAATGACTTGCCACTTCCTGTGGTAACCACCCTCGCTTGATGTATTTTCTATCATCCAAGGTATTTTCAAGTCAAAGGTTCAAAGATGTTTTGCTTTTGTGCACTTTTGTGCGTTTTGCTAGGAGGCAACGCAAAGCGCAGAATACAAACTGTTCCAGAGAACTGCAAAGATGTGCAGATTATTTGCCAACACTTTGGTTCTTTATGTAAAGGTCAGGAAAAACAAAATCTTGTTGCATAATCATCTCCAGCTTAGTTTGAAATACAAGTTCTTTGCTCTTTTCACAGGAATTCAAATCTTTCTTAACAAGGTCTTGTGGAAACTTTCATAAACTTTATCTCCAGATTATCAGGTACATGCAATCTGATTTACAGTCACAGATTGGAATATTTGTCATGGAACCTTGGAGCAATGTGGAAATGTGTCACCACTATCTTTCAGTAAATTCCCCCCCAGCTTGTGTGCTCCTACGTTGCCTCCTCCTCTTTCTGAGGAGCTGAACGCGGCGGCCCTCGTTCCCATGGAGGCCTTTCTTTCTCAACTCTTACCTCTCAGGCCTTTTGCCGAAGTTGTCTTGCAAGAAGACCTGCGTGAGTTTGTCTAAATTCACCAATTCAAGCTGTGCGTTATTAATATTCTCTTTTTTTCTTAAATATATTACATAGCCAAAGAAAATAGATATGTTAGTACAATTATAAATTCAAATGTAGAATGCAAAATGATGTTTTCTAATACAAATTTAAATATATATATTTTTTAAATATAACTTACATTTTAAATAATGGGCATTTTAAAAGTAAAAAATATTAAATAAAAGAAATATGATTATTATTATACAACCACTTCTACTTTTTTTTTTACGCAGGGTTGAGTCAGCAACATGAGCTTCCTCAGTGTCTTTTGCTGGCTAACGTGTTGGATCAGTTGGCCTCCCAGCCTGAGGAGGTGCTGCAGCTTTGGCACTCCGGCAGTCAGCATTCCGAGGAAACGCCAAGGTAACGTTGCCATTTGTCCTTTTTAAATGGGCCAGATTGGTTAGTTTCAATATGACCTTTGTAGAATGATGTTGAGTATGTGTTTCCAGGCTTCCTCTCTACCGGGCGGTCTTCCGTAGTTTCCGAAATTGCTACACCGAGCGGAAGCTGCCGGTGCTGTTACCGGGGGTGATGACGAAAGGGCAGGCCCAAGTTTGGGTGTCTCTGCACAGTCACCTGTGCGTGCACCTTTGCGCCAGCGTCGCTGTTCTTTCGCCATTACACTTCTCTGTTCTGGTGAGTACTACGAAGCTGGTATTGTAAACTGCATCAGGACTCATAAAAAAAAAATATGAAATGACTTTAAGAGCATTCTCGCAATAGCACATTTCAAATGAATAGCTCCTTAGTTTAACTTTCAGAGTTTGCTGTGAAATCTGCTGTTTATTTTTTTTCCTGACTCTAATCTCCTTTTGGCTCCTGCTGGAGGGATTTCCTCTCATTCAGTGTAAACTTTGTTTTTTTTACTGGTTTCAATTTGTGATAGCATTTTATCCCTCTGTTTTCAATACACCCACTTTTATATTTTTTTTTCTCCATTTTAGGAGTGTTGCTTGTTGGAGGCCACGCTGCAGGCTGACACTCAGACTGCTCTGTTGGCCACGGATGTGTGGTGCTTCACCGCGCGGTGAGGACGACTTTGTGGCATTAATCTTTTTCTTTTAGATCTATATTACTTACCCTCAAAATGCCATTGTGCTCGCTAACAATGATTTTTTTTTTTCTGAAAAACATTTATTTACATGCTGTCGATCATGTGACCTTATAAAAAATCATCAAATATTCATTTGTATTTATCATTTGTACTTCAATGTATATTTGTCTGGTTTGTTGTAGGTACGGAACAGCTGAACTATGTCTCCATCATGTCCTCCTCGTAGCTCATCTGGTGGGTATTCTGCAAGAACACCCCTGCCCCAATCTCTGAAATTTGTGGGTTGCTCAAGGACCACTCAATGAAGCAAAAAGTAGCATCACACTTGATTAAAACTTTGACATCTGATCCAAGAGAAGCAGGTTTTAAAAGTTCACCTCCGAGTGTGGTGCAGTGCTGTTTGGATGCTAAAATAACTCAAAATCCCATAATCTCTCCGCGGGGTCCCCAGCGGCACCCCGACTGAGGTGACGATTGATGTCTCCGGAACACCTTTGCCTTAATCCCTCAAATTCAAGCTCATCTCACACATTTGCAACCGATCTCAGAACCCCCTTTGATTTTCACACAACCAACGAGCACCCCTTCTCTTTGCTTCAACCTCCTCAGGTCAAAACTAGCTCGGCTGAGTGCTACCAGAAGTCTCACCTGGGCTTGCTGCTCAGACGCATGCTTTTCCTCATGACGCCCAGCCATCAGGTTAGCAGGATTCGCATACAGTAGTCCCACTTTTTGGAGGTGAGGAGCATATCTGTATATTTGATATATATATTTTTTTAACATAGATGGAATTCTTGACACATTTCCCTCCATCCGAGGCTGAAAATCTCCCAGTGTGGCGTCACGTCCTCCTCAGAGCTCTTTCAAATGATGCCCGTCAACGCGTGGATGCAGACATCATCACTTTAGCACAAAAAGCTTTGAGCGACTGGCAAAATGGAGGCCACAAACTGGGCCAAGTGGAGAAACTGGTGAGGACAATATTATGAGTAACAGTCACCTCAGGCAGTGTGTGACTGTGTTGTTGTTTCCAGAATGCGGTGCTACAATGCCTCCTAGTGGTGGTTCAAGGAAAGTCACCTCTTGAGGAACGGTGCGCGACATCAGCTTTGAGGATAGTCACACAACTGTGGCAGCGAATGACACCACATCAGGTGAAAGCTACTAACAAATAGTTTTTATCACTTTTAGCTTCATCCTGAAATTTAACCTGCAAGGTCTAAGTTGTGTTTGTATCTCCCTAATGTACAGGTGCAGAGCCATCCTGTGTTGCACGTCACTCTACGCCTCCTTTTGTCAATCACGGCACCTTTAGTGACAAACATAGACCCGCCTGTGATCATTCAGGTGTGTAGATTCTAAATTGACTTTGAGCACATAGTGGAGACTGTTATGTAGTTTGTGTATGTGTGTGTTTTAGGTCCTGTTGTGTGTAGACGCTGTAGTATCTCAAAAGTGTGCAGATGAGTTGCTCCTGGCCACTCTAGAGTTCCTTTCATCACTGGGGAATATCTTTATTCCTCCTGACAACCAGGTACAGACTCCAACCAATCAGAATACAGGATTAAATTGATATTGCAATTGACTTGTACTTTTTCATCCCGTCTTTAGAGTAAAATTGTTCCCAAGTTGAGCAGCTTGTTTGGAATGCTGTTAGCACAAAGTTCCCCCTGGTTGCTGCATCAGCACGCTTTGGAGGCCTTTGCTCATTTTGCGGAGGTAAAGCAACAGCGCTGATAATACTACAAAATTCAAGTTACAACTCGTTTATTTACCCACCATCATACCTGCTGATGTTTGAAGGTCACAAACCATGAAGAGATCATTTCCTGCAGTTTAGGTGTGGAAGAAACCAGAAGCAAGGTGGTGGATTTTCTTCGCAAGGTAAGAAAAGTATGTTTGTCAGCGATTGTCTGCAAAAAGGCTGGATTTGAATGTGGGTGTGTTCTGTTGTAGACCGTTAACACAGTTGAAGAAGCAAAGGAAGCACGGCTAGGAAGAATCGAAGCAGAGAAAACTATTTTAGAGCAACACAACCAGATGCTGGACACCCCAAAACAGGTTCCCACTGAACTTTCTGCTCCATCTGCGACTCATTTGGAGGTTAGTAATGTAACCTGCTGTTATTAATCAATTTTACTTGGTTTTATTTTAGAATACTATATTAGAATGTCAACGATAATGATAATTTTCCTTAGATTTCTTTTTGCCAAACTTTATCGTTAAAATGTTGTTCCCATTCATTGCGCAGCCGCAAGCCAAACGGGCTCGGCAGGAGAACGTTGGGGATGAGGAGTTCAGCCGCAACATGCAGACAGCTGAAACTGCACTGAGAGCCCTGCATGCGCTTGTTACAGGTAAAACGGGCACACAGGAGTCTCCTCCTCCTCCTTCGTGGCTGGCATCCAGACTTCAAGAGTTGCAGGTGCTTCTAAATGACATTAGCTCAGTCACATCTGCAAAGCAGCCCTCATGACCTGTTATTTGTATATAAGTCATTTCATCTGTATTAAGGCTGCTTATCTGTTTTTTTACGTATCAAATTATTAAATTTTTGAATAGAAAAGAGTTTAAATCTGAGGTAATACTTATGAATGAAAACTGGGATATGGTACTGTTTTATACATCTCCATAGATTTATAATATTAGGAACTCCTACTTTAGTAGGTCAACTGAAAAATTGAAACTGTTATAATTTTACAACACGGTAAACATTTTAATAGGCCCAAAAAGACAAAATCAGGCTTCTGTACAGTAAACGCTTTGATTTCACCAGCAACTTCCCCAAAAAGCCACTAATAAATTAATCTGATGCATACTCCACATTCATTCAAAGTGCAACAAGTCTTCTGGGCATCAAACCTGACTCGGGTTGGAGAAATCCAGATCTTCACGTGCCCTTAGCAAAGTTGGCACTTTCCCCCCCCCCACCATGTTCTGTCAGCATCATCCATGTCAGTTGGCAAGCAATTAAAAATGGCTTCATTTATATCCCCCACCCATTTGATCAGCATTGATTCCTTCCAGTTGAATTAACAAAGGCAGGTCCATTCTTCTTGCGTCAAAAAATCAGAATTGGTATATTTTAAGGGTTTATTACTTTTGGGGTGGGAGTGTTCCAGAGTGGGTTCCTGGTTAATGTCATCCCCAACCATTTTCATCCTCCCAGTTGAGGTCGTCCCCATCGCCCCAACCTTCTGCTTCAGCCTGTGACACAGAAAGACACATTTTCAGTGGCCACTGTTTTTGATTTTGAATCTTCAGAGAGCCTAAAATGCACATTTTTGACCACTCACCTCAGTCTCACTTGTAGCAGCAAACTTGGCAGACAGCGTTGTCGTCGATGTGTCGATAGCAGCATTGCGCAACGTCGACGTGGCGTCGCCGCTCGCGCTCAGTATGAGCAGAGCCGAAGAGGATAGCTTAATATCCGGCACCATGTCCGCAAACAAATCCAGCTCTGGGTCTGCTTCTTGCTGCTTCTTCTTCTTCACCTTGATGGTGAACTCCTCGCCGAGACCTCCCGAAGCCTTCAGGTTCTGCGGCACCGCAGTCTTGGGGTCCACTGAGGCTTGATTAGCAGGTTGTGCCGCTGTGCCCAGTTTGAGGGGTTTGGAAGCTCCCAGTCTTAGTGGCTCAGTGGTTTGTTTTTCAGGGGGTGAAGTAAATACAACCGGTGTTGCGGGAGAAGCCTCGGAGGTGGCGTCATTGTCCTCAAAATCATCCCAAGGCTCTTCAGCTTCTACCGTCTGGTGCAGTCTAGCTGCATCTGAGGACTCGATGAGGATCTGGACCGGCTGGCTCTTTCCATCCTCACCCTCATCTGGATCGCTCCAGTCAGGCCAGTCCTCCCTGCGGCCTTTCAGTGAGTGCGCCGCCTCCTCTGGGCTGGAGGAGTCGGCGTCAACGTGCTGGCGGAAGCCATTTAAGGAGAGAAACGTCGGTTTACTGATACCTGTAAAACAAAGACACCAGCTTGTTATATTTTATAAAACCAGTTTAATTGTTGATAAGTGCACCGACAGCTAAGTTATCATACCTGTTGTCGCTTCCAGCGTGTTTCTTGAAATCTCCCTTCTCCCCATTAATTGCTCCGTGTTGCCCTTAAGGTCTTCAGGCGGCCTGGGGAACAAATTCAAAACCTTGGAAGGCTGCTCCATCTGAGGGAAGGAGCCTCCGATGATGTGGACGGGCGATGCTACAAAATCAAAAGAAACTTTCAGCTTCCAAAATGGCATCTTAAACTGCGTGATCTTTGGTCGTGTTGACTTACTTTCCGGCGTGGCCTCTGCTGACCTGCTGAAATTGGGAGTGGAGCGTTTAAAGACCTTAGTTCTCTCTCCTCCCACCACCACCTGAGCACCAAGCAAAGGCACCAGCACGGCCAGACTCTGCAGCGTCATGGCGACCAGAGCGTCATTGGTGTCTCTCATCCCGAGCAAAACCTACATGGGGAGGTAAAGAACATTTATCTGTTTTGTTTGTGTGTGGTTGCAGTCACTGTGAATTTATGTCCTCCCCTATCATACCTGAGGTAGGATCTGAACCTTCAGTTCCTCGTGGGAGAAGAACTGAGCGTAGATGTGGATGTGCGCCAACAACACCATCCGCACGTGCTCCTCGTTGACTCTGAAGAGCTTGAGGAGCTGTGGGATGACGTGCTTGCGGTAAAGAGACACGGACAGCAGGCATTCTTCACCGCTACCGCAATCTGTCCCGCCCAGCACACGACAAGAGAAACTTTTAGTGACTGAATTCCTCAGAGTGTCACGCCCGCTTTGTCTTTTGTCCTACCCTTCTTTGGCTTTAGGAGATGCGGCAGAAAGCTTTTGACCGCCATCGGCTCGGCAAACACCAGGGAGTTGAGGAGTTTGGGGACCAGACGTACGGCCGTCAGCTCTTCAGGGAGGCCCTGGACTCTGTCAAGAAGAAACCTGCGCAAACGTAATGCAAATGAATATTTAGTGCAGGACCCTTGATCATGTAAAAATGCTCAGTGGGTTCGCTTAAAATACGGAGTGGGCTACACAGAAAGAGCGGAGCTGAGATTTAGATCCCCAACGAGCTAAGCACAAGGTTGAATTTAATCTTTCAAATTGTGCGCCTTACTTGAAGAACTCATTCTTTTCTTCCTCCGTCTTCAGTGTGAGGCTGGTCAGAAAGTTCATCACCTCCAGAAAGTCGTTCCTATGCACAAGAGCAAGCGTGAGGGAGTTTGAGCAAATAAGCAGGTGACGGCAGCGCAACCGCGAGCACACCTGAAAAACTCGTGAGTCAGCAGGGAACTGAGGGCGGGCCGATATGAGGGGTCAGAGTTCAGCGGGCCCGCCTGCAGGGTCTTTTTCAGGCTATCGGAAAGCTCCTGTGACACTGAATGGAAAAAGAGACATAAGTTACGTTTATGAAAAACATCTCAGGTCAATTTACTCACCGTAATCGTTCAAGAGAGGCAGGAGGGCTTCGAGCATGGAGCCAAACGAGTAACAGTCCCGAGCGTGAGCATTTTTATCTGGAAGCATTTTAAAGCCCTCCACCTAAAAACAACACCTTTCTTTAGGGACACTACAAAAAAAGTCACTGTGATGGAGGGGTGGGTATGTTTGATATGCTGACCTGCTCCTCTGGTGGAACACAGCTGGCGTCTCTCACGCTCTGAATACTAACAAGAAACTGAGGAAGAGAACATCATGTGTCAATTATGATGTATATTTTGAGCCTACGTGTTTTTTCCACAAAAATGAATTCTGAGTTACAAGCCACCCTTTTAGGTGCGTCATCGTACCTCTGGAGTTGCTTCCGAGAACTTGCAGACTGTCTCCATCCCTCCAAGTTTCCAATGTCCATCTTCACTGACAAACACAGACGAGATGCACACGTTGTTGTGGCTTGACTTCCCCTGGCGGTTCAGGACAGCAGGTCAGCAAACATTCCATTTTTTGGAAGAAGGCTCCTTCATTTGCAGCTGGCTCACCCTCTCGTGCAGAAAGACAATTGCCTGCAGGAGGTCGTAGATTCCGGCGCAGATCTCTTCTGGCGAGAGCCCGTCCAGCAGCAGCTCCAGAGGCTTGACGCGCTCCGTCACCAGGTGGATGCTGCCGTCCTGCACCGAGCAGGACAGGAAGCGCAGCAGGCAAGGATGCCTCAGGGTCTTCAGGTGCTGTGGTGGCGGATTCATTTCACAGCATTTAAAACAGGCAACTAACAGCTTTCAATTTTTCTTTTCTAAGCCAACATACCTTAGCTGCTTTATTGACCTTATCTTCATTGCCACGCTTGTGAACAAACACGGAAGCGGCCCTTCCGTCCTGGAGCACTGCAGCGAACATGGTAAGACCAAAGGGCAGGCTCAGGAGCGGTTCCTCCGGTGTGCAACTCCGCACGGCGCTGCTCTCGGCGCCCATTGCTGCTCACCATCCACCGCACTACACCTGAGGGGGGGAGAGTGCAAAGTTACTCACCGGTGGGTGAAATGGCACTTTACAATTAGCGTCATGACGTCATGTCCTTAGCGAATCATACACAGTATTTTACTATCTTAATGACAATAAATAAATTGTTACATCAAACACAATATTAGAAGTTCTGGTATACGTGCATATTCTACCGCGATTGATTATAATCTCATTAATAACCTATGCGGTCAGATGAATACTGACTTCATGCACGTTGGGTTAGTTTTTGCAAGTCTTGTAAACACGGCGTGCAAAACAACCAGTTTATTTCAAACGAGGAAAAAAACGAGCAGAATAACGACATCGCGGGAGATTAGGCGCAAAGAACCTATCGATCCACCATTACAGTTGTCACGAATGTCAGACAAGTACATGAAACATTTTCAATTCTATGCGTCATTTACCTGTTTGACTCCACTGGCGGCGAGGAAGATGTTAGCCAGCCTCGCTAGTTGCCTCGTCAGCTGGCCATTGCTACGACTCGCCGTAGCCCGGACAGCTTCCAAACCACCATACGGGGCGTTATGAAACTTAATAATTCACGCGAGTAATTTAAATGGTCAGGTTGTTGTTTACAAAAACGAAAGGACTCCGAATGGCTTCTGACTATGCTAACGCGCTGTAAACACAGACATTTCCGGTATCGATAAAACCACGAAACACGAGGGGGAGGCATTCACAGCATTGGGATTCCCCCCCCCCCCCCTTCTTTTTAGTTCAATTTATATTTAACTTATTCATTTTAAAAAAGAATTTATTTTATTGCACTGCACATTGTTCGTTTTTTTTTTATGCTTCAAGAAGTTTAAAGCGGAAGTTAGTGTCGGCTCTAGTGTTGGCTCGTGAGTGAACGATTCGTTCAAAAGAACGAATCCTTTCAGTGAACGAATTACTTCCTAAAGTGATTCGTTCTATTTTCAGTTCGTATGACTTCAACCAGTTGGTGTCGGTAATGCGCATTGAAGCTGGTCCCACCTCGCCGTAAAACAAAATCATTTGGTAATGTAGCGCCCCATTCCAACCCCTTATACTGAGTGCCAAGCAGGGAAGAAATGGGTACCGTTTTTATAGTCTCTGGTATGACCCGGCCGTGGTTTGAACCCACGACCTTCCAGTCTCAGGGCGGACACTCTACCCATAGGCCACTGAGTTGGTGAAGTGCTGGATGCTGTGTAGCTAGCGAGTGGTGCAAGTGAGCATAATGCACTTCGAACGTGGTAAAAAGAGGAGAAAAGGCGGTACGGAAAGGGACCAAAAAAAAAGAAAGGCGCTGGAGGAGAACGCGGCCAAATGCATGTCGGCTCGTGATATACACCACATCACGAGCCGACTAGTGATGTGCATTCCAGATCTTTTAAGTGAACTGAATCTTTAGAATCAGTTCACTCAAAAGATTCGTTCAAAAGAATCCTTCAACGAACCTGAAAATGGCGGTGTACCTAATAGAGTGTCCGAGCGACGTCACATATCAAACAGCCAATCAGAAAGTGGGGGTGAGGGCACTTTTCACTTTCAGTTGAGCTATGACCATGATTTGAATGAAGTGGACTGTGATTAGGTACACCTCATGGACACTTCAATAGGTACACCACACGAGGTTAAAAAAAAAAGAATGAATAAATAAGAAAGTGTAGCAAACGATTCGGTGAACGATTCTTTTGAACAAATCTTTTGAGTGAACCGACTCTAAAGATTCAGTTCACTTTAGAGAACTGGAATGCACATGACTAGTACAAAAGAGTCCAGACGGCTGAGGGCTGCCAGGTTGAAATAGCCGACTGGTTAGTGACACGGGTTCGGTAAGACCCTGGTTCGATCCCAGGTGGGAGCATATTCCTAAATGTGCTTTTAGAATTGGAACCTCGCTTTGTATGCAAACAATGCATTTGCAAACAAATGAAAGTATGTATGTGTAAATACATAAGTGCGAGGGTTAGGTTTAGAGCTTGGGTTAGAGCTTGGGTTAGAGCTAGGTTCAGGGTTTGAGCTAGGGTTAGGGCTAGGGTTAGAGCTAGGGTTAGAGGGTTAGAGGGTTAGGGTCTGGGGTTAGGGTTAGGGTTTCCAAGGGGTTAGGGTTTTCCAGGGGGTTTCCAGGGGTTTCCAATGGGTTTCCAGGGGTTTCTAGAAATGTCCATGGTTGCCAGGATTTTCCAGGATTTCCCAGGATTTCCAGGATTTTCCAGGATATTCAAAGGGTTTCCAGGATATTCCAGGGTTTTCAAGGGGTTAGGGTCTGGGGTTAGGGTCTGGGGTTAGGGTTAGGGTCTAGGGTCTAGGGTCTAGGGTCTGGGGTTAGGGTCTGGGGTTAGGGTCTTGGGTTAGGGTTAGGGTCTGGGTTTAGGGTTAGGGTCTAGGGTCTGGGGTCTAGGGTCTGGGGTCTGGGGTTAGGGTCTGGGGTTGGGGTTAGGGACTGGGGATAGGGACTGGGGTTAGGGTTAGGGTCTGGGGTCTAGGGCTAGGGTCTGGGGTCTAGGGTTAGGGTCGGGGTCTGGGGTTAGGGTATGGGTTAGGGTTAGGGTCGAGGGTTAGGGTCGAGGGTTAGGGTCTGGGGTCTAGGGTTAGGGTTAGAGCTAGTGCGAGGGTTAGGGTTAGAGGTTAGGGTTAGAGGTTAGGGTTAGAGCTAGTGCGAGGGTTAGAGGTTAGGGTTAGAGGTTAGGGTTAGAAGTTAGAGGTTAGGGTTAGGGTTAGGGTTATAGCTAGGGTTAGAGCTAGGGTTAGAGCTAGGGTTACGGCTAGGGTTAGGGCTAGGGTTACAGGGTTAGAGGGTTAGGGTCTGGGGTTAGGGTCTGGGGTTAGGGTTTCCAAGGGGTTAGAGTTTTCCAAAGAGTTTCCAGGGGGTTTCCAGGGGTTAGGGTTTTCCAAAGGGTTTCCAGGGGGTTTCCAGGGGTTTCCAATGGGTTTCCAGGGGTTTCTAGAAATTTCCATGGTTTCCAGGATTTTCCAGGATTTTCCAGGTTTCCAGGATTTTCCAGGATTTTCCAGGATTTCCAGGATATTCAAGGATTTTCCAGGATATTCCAGGATATTCCAGGGTTTTCAAGGGGTTTCCAGGTTTTTCCATGGTCAGGGGTCTGGGGTTAGGGTTAGGGTCTGGGGTTAGGGTCTGGGGTTAGGGTCTAGGGTCTAGGGTCTGGGGTTAGGATTAGGGTTGGGGTCTAGGGTTAGGGTTTAGGGTTAGGGGTTAGGGGTTAGGGTTTAGGGTTAGGGTTAGGGTTGAGGTTAGGGTTTAGGTTAGGGTTTGGCGTTAGGGTTGAGGTTAGAGTTGAGGTTAGGGTTGAGGTTAGGGTGTAGGCTAGGGTTAGGGTTGAGGTTAGGGTTAGAGTTGAGGTTAGGTTTGAGGTTAGGGTTAGGTTTGAGGTTAGGGTTAGGGTTGAGGTTAGGGTTAGAGTTGAGGTTAGGGTTAGGGTTGAGGTTAGGGTTAGAATTGAGGTTAGGGTTGAGGTTAGGGTTAGGTTTGAGGTTAGGGTTAGAGTTGAGGTTAGGGTTGAGGTTAGGTTTGAGGTTAGGGTTAGGGTTGAAGTTAGGGTTAGGGTTGAGGTTAGGGTTAGGGTTGAGGTTAGGGTTAGAGTTGAGGTTAGGGTTGAGGTTAGGGTTAGAGTTGAGGTTAGGGTTAGGGTTGAGGTTAGGGTTGAGGTTAGGGTTAGGGTTGAGGTTAGGGTTGAGGTTAGGTTTAGGTTTGAGGTTAGGGTTAGAGTTGAGGTTAGGGTTGAGGTTAGGTTTGAGGTTAGGGTTGAGGTTAGGGTTAGGGTTGAGGTTAGGGTTAGAGTTGAGGTTAGGGTTAGGGTTGAGGTTAGGGTTAGAGTTGAGGTTAGGGTTAGGGTTGAGGTTAGGGTTGAGGTTAGGGTTAGGGTTAGGGTTGAGGTTAGGGTTAGGGTTGAGGTTAGGGTTGAGGTTAGGGTTAGGGTTGAGGTTAGGGTTAGAGTTGAGGTTAGGGTTAGGTTTGAGGTTAGGGTTGAGGTTAGGGTTAGAGTTGAGGTTAGGGTTAGGGTTAGGGTTAGGGTTGAGGTTAGGGTTAGAGTTGAGGTTAGGGTTAGGGTTGAGGTTAGGGTTAGAGGTTAGGGTTAGAGTTGAGGTTAGGGTTAGTGTTGAAGTTAGGGTTGAGGTTAGGGTTAGAGGTTAGAGGTTAGGGTTAGGGTTAGAGCTAGGGTTAGAGCTAGGGTTAGGGCTAGGGTTAGGGCTAGGGTTACAGGGTTAGAGGGTTAGGGTTAGGGTCTGGGGTTAGGGTCTGGGGTTAGGGTTTCCAAGGGGTTAGAGTTTTCCAAAGAGTTTCCAGGGGGTTTCCAGGGGTTAGGGTTTTCCAAAGGGTTTCCAGGGGGTTTCCAGGGGTTTCCAATGGGTTTCCAGGGGTTTCTAGAAATTTCCATGGTTTCCAGGATTTTCCAGGATTTTCCAGGTTTCCAGGATTTTCCAGGATTTTCCAGGATTTTCCAGGATTTTCCAGGATTTCCAGGATATTCAAGGATTTTCCAGGATATTCCAGGATATTCCAGGGTTTTCAAGGGGTTTCCAGGTTTTTCCATGGTCAGGGGTCTGGGGTTAGGGTCTGGGGTTAGGGTCTGGGGTTACGGTCTGGGGTCTGGGGTTAGGGTCTGGGGTTAGGGTCTAGGGTCTAGGGTCTGGGGTTAGGGTTAGGGTTGGGGTCTAGGGTTAGGGGTTAGGGTTTAGGGTTAGGGGTTAGGGTTAGGGTTAGGGTTTAGGTTAGGGTTTGGCGTTAGGGTTGAGGTTAGAGTTGAGGTTAGGGTTGAGGTTAGGGTGTAGGCTAGGGTTAGGGTTGAGGTTAGGGTTAGAGTTGAGGTTAGGTTTGAGGTTAGGGTTAGGGTTGAGGTTAGGGTTAGAGTTGAGGTTAGGGTTAGGGTTGAGGTTAGGGTTAGAATTGAGGTTAGGGTTGAGGTTAGGGTTAGGTTTGAGGTTAGGGTTAGAGTTGAAGTTAGGGTTAGGTTTGAGGTTAGGGTTAGGGTTGAAGTTAGGGTTAGGGTTGAGGTTAGGGTTAGGGTTGAGGTTAGGGTTGAGGTTGAGGTTAGGGTTGAGGTTAGGGTTGAGGTTAGGGTTAGGGTTGAGGTTAGGGTTAGAGTTGAGGTTAGGGTTAGGGTTGAGGTTAGGGTTGAGGTTAGGTTTGAGGTTAGGGTTGAGGTTAGGGTTAGGGTTGAGGTTAGGGTTAGAGTTGAGGTTGAGGTTAGGGTTGAGGTTAGGGTTGAGGTTAGGGTTGAGGTTAGGGTTAGAGTTGAGGTTAGGGTTAGGGTTGAGGTTAGGGTTGAGGTTAGGGTTAGGGTTGAGGTTAGGGTTAGAGTTGAGGTTAGGGTTAGGTTTGAGGTTAGGGTTGAGGTTAGGGTTAGAGTTGAGGTTAGGGTTAGGGTTGAGGTTAGGGTTAGAGTTGAGGTTAGGGTTGAGGTTAGGGTTGAGGTTAGGGTTAGAGGTTAGGGTTAGAGTTGAGGTTAGGGTTAGTGTTGAAGTTAGGGTTGAGGTTAGGGTTAGAGGTTAGGGTTAGGGTTAGAGCTAGGGTTAGAGCTAGGGTTAGGGTTAGAGCTAGGGTTAGGGCTAGGGTTAGGGCTAGGGTTACAGGGTTAGAGGGTTAGGGTTAGGGTCTGGGGTTAGGGTTTCCAAGGGGTTAGAGTTTTCCAAAGAGTTTCCAGGGGGTTTCCAGGGGTTAGGGTTTTCCAAAGGGTTTCCAGGGGGTTTCCAGGGGTTTCCAATGGGTTTCCAGGGGTTTCTAGAAATTTCCATGGTTTCCAGGATTTTCCAGGATTTTCCAGGTTTCCAGGATTTTCCAGGATTTTCCAGGATTTCCAGGATATTCAAGGATTTTCCAGGATATTCCAGGATATTCCAGGGTTTTCAAGGGGTTTCCAGGTTTTTCCATGGTCAGGGGTCTGGGGTTAGGGTTAGGGTCTGGGGTTAGGGTCTGGGGTTACGGTCTAGGGTCTGGGGTTAGGGTCTGGGGTTAGGGTCTAGGGTCTGGGGTTAGGGTTGGGGTCTAGGGTTAGGGGTTAGGGTTAGAGGTTAGGGTTTAGGGTTAGGGTTGAGGTTAGGGTTTAGGTTAAGGTTTGGCGTTAGGGTTGAGGTTAGAGTTGAGGTTAGGGTTGAGGTTAGGGTGTAGGCTAGGGTTAGGGTTGAGGTTAGGGTTAGAGTTGAGGTTAGGTTTGAGGTTAGGGTTGAGGTTAGGGTTAGAGTTGAGGTTAGGGTTAGGGTTGAGGTTAGGGTTAGAGTTGAGGTTAGGGTTAGGTTTGAGGTTAGGGTTAGATTTGAGGTTAGGGTTAGAGTTGAGGTTAGGTTTGAGGTTAGGGTTAGGGTTGAAGTTAGGGTTAGGGTTGAGGTTAGGGTTAGGGTTGAGGTTAGGGTTAGAGTTGACGTTAGAGTTAGGGTTGAGGTTAGGGTTAGAGTTGAGGTTAGGGTTAGGGTTTGGGTTGAGGTTAGGGTTGAGGTTAGGGTTAGGGTTGAGGTTGAGGTTAGGGTTAGAGTTGAGGTTAGGGTTAGGGTTGAGGTTAGGGTTGAGGTTAGGTTTGAGGTTAGGGTTGAGGTTAGGGTTAGGGTTGAGGTTAGGGTTAGAGTTGAGGTTAGGGTTAGGGTTGAGGTTAGGGTTAGAGTTGAGGTTAGGGTTAGGGTTGAGGTTAGGGTTGAGGTTAGGGTTAGGGTTGAGGTTAGGGTTAGAGTTGAGGTTAGGGTTAGGGTTGAGGTTAGGGTTGAGGTTAGGGTTAGGGTTGAAGTTAGGGTTAGAGTTGAGGTTAGGGTTAGGTTTGAGGTTAGGGTTGAGGTTAGGGTTAGAGTTGAGGTTAGGGTTAGGGTTGAGGTTAGGGTTAGAGTTGAGGTTAGGGTTAGGGTTGAGGTTAGGGTTGAGGTTAGGGTTAGAGTTGAGGTTAGGGTTAGGGTTAGGGTTAGGGTTGAGGTTAGGGTTGAGGTTAGGGTTAGAGTTGAGGTTAGGGTTAGGGTTGAGGTTAGGGTTGAGGTTAGGGTTAGGGTTGAGGTTAGGGTTAGGGTTGAGGTTAGGGTTAGGGTTGAGGTTAGGGTTGAGGTTAGGTTTGAGGTTAGGGTTGAGGTTAGGGTTAGGGTTGAGGTTAGGGTTAGAGTTGAGGTTAGGGTTAGGGTTGAGGTTAGGGTTAGAGTTGAGGTTAGGGTTAGGGTTGAGGTTAGGGTTGAGGTTAGGGTTAGGGTTGAGGTTAGGGTTAGGGTTGAGGTTAGGGTTAGAGTTGAGGTTAGGGTTAGGGTTGAGGTTAGGGTTGAGGTTAGGGTTAGGGTTGAAGTTAGGGTTAGAGTTGAGGTTAGGGTTAGGTTTGAGGTTAGGGTTGAGGTTAGGGTTAGAGTTGAGGTTAGGGTTAGGGTTGAGGTTAGGGTTAGAGTTGAGGTTAGGGTTAGGGTTGAGGTTAGGGTTGAGGTTAGGGTTGAGGTTAGGGTTAGAGTTGAGGTTAGGGTTAGAGTTGAGGTTAGGGTTAGGGTTGAGGTTAGGGTTGAGGTTAGGGTTAGGGTTGAGGTTAGGGTTAGGGATGAGGTTAGGATTGAGGTTGAGGTTAGGGTTGAGGTTAGGGTTGAGGTTAGGGTTAGGTTTGAGGTTAGGATTGAGGTCAGGGTTAGGGTTGAGGTTGGGGTTAGGGTTGAAGTTAGGGTTAGGGTTGAGGTTAGGGTTGAGGTTAGGGTTGAGGTTAGGGTTTAGGGTTTAGGTTAGGGTTAGAGTTGAGGTTAGGGTTAGGGTTGAGGTTAGAGTTGAGGTTAGGGTTAGGGTTGAGGTTAGGGTTGAGGTTAGGGTTGAGGTTAGGGTTAGGGTTGAAGTTAGGGTTAGGGTTGAGGTTAGGGTTAGGGTTGAGGTTAGGGTTAGAGTTGAGGTTAGGGTTAGGGTTGAGGTTAGGGTTAGGGATGAGGTTAGGGTTAGAGTTGAGGTTAGGGTTAGGGTTGAGGTTAGGTTTGAGGTTAGGGTTGAGGTTAGGGTTAGGGATGAGGTTAGGGTTAGAGTTGAGGTTAGGGTTGAGGTTAGGGTTAGAGTTGAGGTTAGGGTTAGAGTTGAGGTTAGGGTTAGGGTTGAGGTTAGGGTTGAGGTTAGGGTTGAGGTTGCTCAACCCTAACCCCAACCTCAACCCTAACCTCAACCCTAACCTCAACCCTAAACCTAACCTCAACCCTAACCCTAACCTCAACTCTAACCCTAACCTCAACCCTAACCTCAACCCTAACCCTAACCTCAACTCTAACCCTAACCTCAACCCTAACCTCAACCCTAACCTCAACCCTAACCTCAACCCTAACCCTAACCTCAACTCTAACCCTAACCTCAACCCTAACCCTAACCTCAACTCTAACCCTAACCTCAATCCTAACCTCAAACCTAACCCTAACCTCAACTCTAACCCTAACTTCAACCCTAACCCTAACCTCAACCCTAACCCTAACCTCAACTCTAACCCTAACCTCAACCCTAACCCTAACCTCAACCCTAACCTCAACCCTAACCCTAACCTCAACTCTAACCCTAACCTCAACCCTAACCCTAACCTCAACTCTAACCCTAACCTCAACCCTAACCCTAACCTCAACCCTAACCCTAACCTCAACCCTAACCTCAACCCTAACCCTAACCTCAACTCTAACCTTAACCTCAATCCTAACCTCAACCCTAACCCTAACCCTAACCTCAACTCTAACCCTAACCTCAACCCTAACCTCAACCCTAACCTCAACCCTAACCCTAACCTCAACTCTAACCCTAACCTCAACCCTAACCCTAACCTCAACTCTAACCCTAACCTCAACCCTAACCTCAAACCTAACCCTAACCTCAACTCTAACCCTAACTTCAACCCTAACCCTAACCTCAACCCTAACCTCAACCCTAACCCTAACCTCAACTCTAACCCTAACCTCAACCCTAACCCTAACCTCAACCCTAACCTCAACCCTAACCCTAACCTCAACTCTAACCCTAACCTCAACCCTAACCCTAACCTCAACTCTAACCCTAACCTCAACCCTAACCCTAACCTCAACCCTAACCTCAAACCTAACCTCAACCCTAACCTCAACCCTAACCCTAACCTCAACTCTAACCCTAACCTCAACCCTAACCCTAACCTCAACCCTAACCTCAACCCTAACCCTAACCTCAACTCTAACCCTAACCTCAACCCTAACCCTAACCCTAACCTCAACTCTAACCCTAACCTCAACCCTAACCCTAACCTCAACCCTAACCTCAAACCTAACCTCAACCCTAACCTCAACTCTAACCCTAACCTCAAACCTAACCCTAACCTCAACCCTAACCTCAACCCTAACCCTAACCTCAACCCTAACCCTAACCTCAACCCAAACCCTAACCCTAACCTCAACTCTAACCCTAACCTCAACCCTAACTCTAACGTCAACTCTAACCCTAACCTCAACCCTAACCCTAACCTCAACCCTAACCCTAACTTCAACCCTAACCCTAACCTCAAACTTAACCTCAACTCTAACCCTAACCTCAAATCTAACCCTAACCTCAAACCTAACCCTAACTTAACTCTAACCCTAACCTCAACCCTAACCCTAACCTCAACTCTAACCCTAACCTCAACCCTAACCCTAACCTCAAACCTAACCTCAACTCTAACCCTAACCTCAACCCTAACCCTAGCCTACACCCTAACCTCAACCCTAACCTCAACTCTAACCTCAACCCTAACGCCAAACCCTAACCTAAACCCTAACCTCAACCCTAACCCTAACCCTAACCCTAAACCCTAACCTCTAACCCTAACCCCTAACCCTAGACCCCAACCCTAACCCCAGACCCTAGACCCTAACCCCAGACCCTAACCCCAGACCCTAGACCGTAACCCCAGACCCTAACCCCAGACCCTAACCCTAACCCCAGACCCCTGACCATGGAAAAACCTGGAAACCCCTTGAAAACCCTGGAATATCCTGGAATATCCTGGAAAATCATTGAATATCCTGGAAATCCTGGAAAATCCTGGAAAATCCTGGAAACCTGGAAAATCCTGGAAAATCCTGGAAAATCCTGGAAACCATGGAAATTTCTAGAAACCCCTGGAAACCCATTGGAAACCCCTGGAAACCCCCTGGAAACCCTTTGGAAAACCCTAACCCCTGGAAACCCCCTGGAAACTCTTTGGAAAACTCTAACCCCTTGGAAACCCTAACCCCAGACCCTAACCCCAGACCCTAACCCTAACCCTCTAACCCTGTAACCCTAGCCCTAACCCTAGCCCTAACCCTAGCTCTAACCCTAACCCTAGCTCTAACCCTAGCTCTAACCCTAACCTCTAACCCTAACCTCAACCCTAACTTCAACACTAACCCTAACCTCAACTCTAACCCTAACCTCTAACCCTAACCTCAACCCTAACCTCAACCCTAACCCTAACCTCAACTCTAACCCTAACCTCAACCCTAACCCTAACCTCAACTCTAACCCTAACCTCAACCTCAACCCTAACCTCAAACCTAACCCTAACCTCAACTCTAACCCTAACCTCAACCCTAACCCTAACCTCAACCCTAACCTCTACCCTAACCCTAACCTCAACTCTAACCCTAACCTCAACCCTAACCTCAAACCTAACCCTAACCTCAACTCTAACCCTAACCTCAACCCTAACCCTAACCTCAACCCTAACCTCAACCCTAACCCTAACCTCAACTCTAACCCTAACCTCAACCCTAACCTCAACCCTAACCTCAACCCTAACCTCAACCTCAACTCTAACCCTAACCTCAACCCTAACCCTAACCTCAACCCTAACCTCAAACCTAACCTCAACCCTAACCTCAACTCTAACCCTAACCTCAAACCTAACCCTAACCTCAACCCTAACCCTAACCTCAACCCTAACCTCAACCCTAACCCTAACCTCAACCCTAACCTCAACCCTAACCCTAACCTCAACTCTAACTCTAACCCTAACCTCAACCCTAACCCTAACCTCAACTCTAACCCTAACCTCAACCCTAACCCTAACCTCAACCCTAACTTCAACCCTAACCCTAACCTCAACCCTAACCCTAACCTCAACTCTAACCCTAACCTCAACCCTAACCCTAACCTCAAACCTAACCTCAACTCTAACCCTAACCTCAATCCTAACCCTAGCCTACACCCTAACCTCAACCCTAACCTCAACTCTAACCTCAACCCTAACGCCAAACCCTAACCTAAACCCTAACCTCAACCCTAACCCTAACCCCTAACCCTAAACCCTAACCCCTAACCCTAGACCCCAACCCTAACCCCAGACCCTAGACCCTAACCCCAGACCCTAACCCCAGACCCCAGACCGTAACCCCAGACCCTAACCCCAGACCCTAACCCTAACCCCAGACCCCTGACCATGGAAAAACCTGGAAACCCCTTGAAAACCCTGGAATATCCTGGAATATCCTGGAAAATCCTTGAATATCCTGGAAATCCTGGAAAATCCTGGAAAATCCTGGAAAATCCTGGAAACCTGGAAAATCCTGGAAAATCCTGGAAACCATGGAAATTTCTAGAAACCCCTGGAAACCCATTGGAAACCCCTGGAAACCCCCTGGAAACCCTTTGGAAAACCCTAACCCCTGGAAACCCCCTGGAAACTCTTTGGAAAACTCTAACCCCTTGGAAACCCTAACCCCAGACCCTAACCCCAGACCCTAACCCTCTAACCCTGTAACCCTAGCCCTAACCCTAGCCCTAACCCTAGCTCTAACCCTAGCTCTAACCCTAACCCTAGCTCTAACCCTAGCTCTAACCCTAACCCTAACCTCTAACTTCTAACCCTAACCTCTAACCCTAACCTCTAACCCTCGCACTAGCTCTAACCCTAACCTCTAACCCTAACCTCTAACCCTAACCCTCGCACTAGCTCTAACCCTAACCCTAACCCTAGACCCCAGACCCTAACCCTCGACCCTAACCCTCGACCCTAACCCTAACCCATACCCTAACCCCAGACCCCGACCCTAACCCTAGACCCCAGACCCTAACCCTAGACCCCAGACCCTAACCCCAGTCCCTATCCCCAGTCCCTAACCCCAACCCCAGACCCTAACCCCAGACCCCAGACCCTAGACCCCAGACCCCAGACCCTAGACCCTAACCCTAAACCCAGACCCTAACCCTAACCCAAGACCCTAACCCCAGACCCTAACCCCAGACCCTAGACCCTAACCCTAACCCCAGACCCTAACCCCAGACCCTAACCCCTTGAAAACCCTGAAATATCCTGGAAACCCTTTGAATATCCTGGAAAATCCTGGAAATCCTGGGAAATCCTGGAAAATCCTGGCAACCATGGACATTTCTAGAAACCCCTGGAAACCCATTGGAAACCCCTGGAAACCCCCTGGAAAACCCTAACCCCTTGGAAACCCTAACCCTAACCCCAGACCCTAACCCTCTAACCCTAGCCCTAACCCTAGCTCTAACCCTAGCCCTAACCCTAGCCCTAACCCTAGCTCAAACCCTGAACCTAGCTCTAACCCAAGCTCTAACCCAAGCTCTAACTCTAACCCTAAGCCTAACCCTAGCTCTAAACCTAACCCTCGCACTTATGTATTTACACATACATACTTTCATTTGTTTGCAAATGCATTGTTTGCATACAAAGCGAGGTTCCAATTCTAAAAGCACATTTAGGAATATGCTCCCACCTGGGATCGAACCAGGGTCTTACCGAACAAGAGCCCGTGTCACTAACCAGTCGGCTATTTCAACCTGGCAGCCCTCAGCCGTCTGGACTCTTTTGTACTAGTCATGCGCATTCCTGTTCTCTAAAGTGAACTGAATCTTTAGAGTCGGTTCACTCAAAAGATTTGTTCAAAAGAATCGTTCACCGAATCGTTTGCTACACTTTCTTATTTATTCATTCTTTTTTTTTTAACCTCGTGTGGTGTACCTATTGAAGTGTCCATGAGGTGTACCTAATCACAGTCCACTTCATTCAAATCATGGTCATAGCTCAACTGAAAGTGAAAAGTGCCCTCACCCCCACTTTCTGATTGGCTGTTTGATATGTGACGTCGCTCGGACACTCTATTAGGTACACCGCCATTTTCAGGTTCGTTGAAGGATTCTTTTGAACGAATCTTTTGAGTGAACTGATTCTAAAGATTCAGTTCACTTAAAAGATCTGGAATGCACATCACTAGTCGGCTCGTGATGTGGTGTATATCACGAGCCGACATATAAGTGTAGTCAAGAGCCACATATGGCACTTGACTACACTTTTCACTTTCAGTTAAGCTTTGACCATGTTTTTTCCCTAATGCAGTGGCCTGTTATTAGGTACACCTCATGGAAACTTCGATAGGTACACTACACGAGGTAAAAAAAAAAAAAAAAAATGAATAAGAAAGTGTAGTCAAGTGCCATACGTGAATTCGTACCTGTGTCTCCTGAACTAAAGGCAAGACTATCTCTGAAGCTTAAATGATACAGCAGTTATGTTTGTTTTGGATTCTCGGAATTTATCAACGGGAGGATTTCTCATACTTGCCAGCAGAGGGCGACACACGGTACACTTTCTCTATCTTATTGCCAAATTCCGGCAATCCAAAACGCGTCGTTGTATTTTTGTTTCTCGCAATATATTCTATTTTTGTTTTAGATAAAAACAAAAAAATCAAACCGCTCTTTAACTTTTTTTTTTTTTTAACTTCACCTTGCACACCTCGTTTGGGTCATAGTTGCCCATTCTTCCTTGCAGAGTTGTACAAGTTCAATCTAATTGTTGTCACTTTCTGTGAATAAAAATAAACTACAATAATGAAGTTAAATAATCAAGAACTCTCTTAAGTCAGTTTCAATTTTTGGACTTCTTTTAATTGTCGTTGAACAGTTGCAATGCAAGCATGCATATTTTGCGTTTTAATCGCAAACCTTTGCTTGGTTTCTCTTTTTGGCATCGAAACAAGTGGATGGCTTCAGTGGCGGGCGGAGTCACACCGGCTGGTAGCCAACAGTTCTCAGTGCCTCGTGGTGGTGCCGGTGGCGCTGCTACAGTTGCGGCTCAGCTGGGGGAAGCGGACGGCGGGCGTCCTGGACGGGCCCAGCCTGGGAGATTTTTTTAGGCCAGGCGTCAGTTGTGTAACCAGGCCACCCTGGCCTTGCCCACACGTGCATGTTCACATCCACACTTAAATGCATGGGCACAAGCAAAACGCATGCACACAATCTACTTTGAGACTGTAACCCTAGCTTTAAACCCAACTTTGAAACCATAACCCTAGCTTTAAAGCCTACTTTGAAACCCCAACCCTCGTATGAAACTCTACTTTGAAGGGTTTTTAATAAATACGTAACTTTTCTGCATTTGGCCGCGTTCTCCTCCAGCGGCTTTCTTTTTTTTTGTACCTTTCCGTACCGCCTTTCGTCTTTTTTTTTTTTACCACGTTCGAAGTCCATTATGCTCACTTGCACCGCTCGCTAGCTACACAGCAGCCGTCACTGCACCAACTCAGTGGCCTATGGGTAGAGTGTCCGCCCTGAGACTGGAAGGTCGTGGGTTCAAACCCCGGCCGGGTCATACCAAAGACTATAAAAATGGTACCCATTTCTTCCCTGCTTGGCACTCAGTGTAAGGGGTTGGAATGGGGCCCTAGATCACTAAATGATTCCCGTGCGGGGTACCGCTGCTGCTCACTGCTCCCCCACAACATTGATCAAAATCACACGGGGATGGGTTAAATGCAGAGGACAAATGCCACCATCATGTGTGCGTGACGATCATTGGGACTTTAACTTTAACATACGTAATATGCTCCTGGCCTGGTCAGTCCGGGGGTGGGCACAGGTTTCGGGCCGCCGCTGACTTATTGGGCACCTTGACGCACGGGAAGGGCGAGAAGACTTGTGGCTTTGTCACGGACGGCGAGGTGGGATCAAGACGAGGAGCCGATGGAGGAGAGGGACGGGGTGGACGGGAAGCGTGTCTGGTACAAACCTTGAACGAGTGGCCGGAAGTCAATTTTCTCTGCAGTAATATGTATTCGGGCCGCGTTTCTTTTAGTCATTGGATATTACTTTTGGAAGCAGTTGTTAATAATAAAAAAAACGACTAGTTTGATTTTAGTTTTAATTTTAAAAATATCAAAGTTGAAATACCGCTTGTGTTTTTCTCCTTTGTAAGAGCCAGAAGATATCACTAGCAGCATTTCTCATTCTGACCAGGAGATGGCGACAAAAGGATGTCTGGAGACAATACAGTGAGTGTGATGATCCATCAGCGTTCTAAATTCCGCTTACTGCACGCGTAGAGAAAACTCGTTACACCTCTGTTAATGAAATATATATAATAAAAGCTTATAAATAAACTTAAGTGTGATTTTATGTAAGTTTTCTCCACTTCAGCAAAACGGCGCTGCTATCCAGATGCTATTAATAACGTGACGCTAAAAGTTAACAAAAAATGGCACACATTGTAAAATCACACACACAAAATCCAAAAGATCATATGGCTGAGTTTAAATACAACAACAAAAAAAGTCTATATTCAGCAATATGTCAGAAATATCAACAGAGGAAGTGAAGATATGACTTGTGGTAACTTGAGTAACAGCAGCTGCAGGGAGGGAGAGAGAAAACAACAACAGTCAGACAAATTCATTCTGAGAGAAACATGGATGAACTTGGTAAGGCAACTTTTTGCAATCTATTTTCAGTGATTCTCAGATAAATCAGTTGAATTTGATTCTGAGGCAAAGTGATCTTATGTAGTCAGTTGTATCAGGATAAATTTAATGGTGCGCATTTGTGATCTAATCTGATTAAATCCCCCAAATGTGTCAAATCGTAGTTTTATTAGATATGCTCGCTTTTGGTTAAAATGGTGAGAGGCATTCTTTTTTTGTGGTTCTTTCCTGTATAATATTGAGCAACACGGAGAAGGGCAAAATATTCCAAACAGTTCATTTATTTTAAACTTATTTACACTTGAATAACAACTACAGCCGCACCTATCGTTAGGGTATTACCATCATTAATATGTGCGTGACTGCACTGAGATTGACTTGAATATTTTCAAATGGATTATTTCAGCAAATTTTACTTCTGTAAAAGTTCTAACATCACTTCCTGAGGAAACCCGTTTGCACACAATCTCAAACAGAAAAGACAGACACCTCTGCCATCTGAGAGTTTGACAGGAAACACAAAACACACCACTTACCGGCTAAACCTTCAATTTATGTTTTAGATTTGCTGTTGGAAGAGCTCGCCCTTAATCCGACTGCTTCAGAAGACAGTCGTGAAACCTTGAAGGAGTCGGCTGCCGTCAGCACCGGACCTAACCTAAAACTGCACAGGTTCACTCACTAAATGTTGCACAACTGAAACCTCCATAGTAATTTTCCTGATTTGCCAAAAATGGTCCCCTCCAGTGGTGGCATCCAAAACACATGTAAAAAGAAAGAAAGAAAAAAGCACATTGATTTATAAGACTTTGAACAACCAATCTTCTCGTGGGGTTTTTAGTGAGCCAGCTCTTCCCGAGGCAGCTTCCCAGGACTCACCCACCGTTGAACTGGACTCCGTTTTGCAAGATCTGTTGAGCCTGGCATCAGGGGTGAGTGTTGCCTCACCTTTTACCTTTCGACGTGGACCTTGCATGCTGAACTTGTGAACTTAACCACACTCACCAAGAGGGGGCAGCATTGTTCCAATTTGGACACTGAGGCCAACCCCACGTCATCATCTGACCTTTGAGCATGCAACCCAATGCCCAATGTCCTTATCTCCATTTAGGACACAGCACCTTCGCCGCTTCTACAGGAGCAGTCTGATGAGAAGAAAACAAAAGATGGTCAAGGGGATTTTGACTCCAAGGCTTCAGTCAAGAGCAAAGACTCAGACAGCATTGATGATCTTCTCGGAGGACTGAGCACTGACTTTGAAAAGATTGGAGTCAACACTGCAGCCAAGGGCCGCTGTGCCGCCTGCAACAAAGTGATTGTGGGAAAGGTACTCTTGATTTTTACTACTAAAATGTTTCTCCCTCACATACGGACCTCTTCCTGTCTTGCTCAGATGCTGGCGGCTTTAGGTAAAGTGTGGCACCCGCAGCACTTTGTGTGTGTGGCGTGTCAGGCGGAGCTGAGTACCACAGGCTACTTTGAGAGGGACGGACGCCCGTACTGCCGGGAAGACTACGAGAAGCTCTTTGCGCCGTGCTGCGCCTACTGCAAGGGGCCTATTGTTCAGGTAGGAGGCCTCCCATTCGTTTGCAGTCAAATATATTAAAGCAACCATGGGCAGGAATTCATCCATCCATCCATCAGGCCTTATTAGTAGACAAGTCAATTAGCATGTGCAAATCTACCATCTTATTGCTTTCAAAAATCTTCATATAAAAGCTAGCCCAGACTAAGATAAGCTAAATCAAGCCAACCCAAGCTAAGATAAACAAAGCTAAACTAAACCAATAACAGGCTATAGGCAAGATTATAAGATAAGACTTTTTTTTTATCCCAGGACTACAATGGCTAACACTACATAATCAATCTTAAATGTTAAGTAAACAGTACCTAATATTTTCCGTTCATCCCATCTATTTTTTTTTCAACGGCTTATCCTCAATAGGATAGCTCCCTACTGTAGACATACTGCATAGCAAAGTCAATCATTCCAACTGTATTACGGCAACCTAAAAAGTAATTTGTTGATATTTGATGTTACAGAACATCCTGACAGCTCTGGACCAGACCTGGCATCCGGATCACTTTTTCTGTGCACATTGTGGACATTTTTTTGGCGATGACGGTAACATAAAAAAAAACTTTGCAAGGGGCCTTTAAAAAAAAAAAAAAGTGCAATGAGCTCATTAGCAATGTGCGTTCAAAGGTTTCCTGGAGAAGGATGGGAAGCCTTATTGTTCCGCCGACTTCTACCGCCTCTTCGCCCCCAAGTGCGCAGGCTGTGGGGGGTCGGTGACGAAAAACTACCTGAGCGCAGCCAACGACACGTGGCATCCGGAATGCTTCGTCTGTGCGGTGAGCTCCTCATCCTCGCACCTAAAAAAAAAATTGCAACTCAAGTACAGAGCGTGAGTCCTTTTGTGTCCTTCCAGGACTGTCGGAAGCCCTTCTCCGGCAGCCGCTTCATGGAGCTGGACGGCCGCCCGCTGTGCCAAACGGACTTCCACTTGCGTCAAGGCACTTTGTGCGGCAGCTGCCGTCAGCCCATCGTGGGCCGCTGTATCTCAGCTCTGGACCGCAAGTTTCACCCGGAGCACTTTGTGTGTGCTTTTTGTCTGCGGCAGCTCAGCCAAGGAATCTTTCAGGAGCACAAAGGCAAACCATACTGCTTGACGTGCTTTAACAAACTCCTTGTGTGATGTATAAGAATATAAAAAGAGCAATGTTATTATAGTCTGTCACCATTTTTTTTTTTTTTTTAGAAACTGACTGACTTCTCTGGTACTGATTAACACATTTGTTCACTGTATTATGTTATTATTATTGATAAATGATAGTCTTGAAATTTCCCAATGTCCTCAAACACACCATTTAGGACATTGGTCAAAGCAAGTTTAATACCTGTCCGGTTCTCTTCACACTTAGCCCAAAATGTTTATACAGAAAGAAGGAAATAAAACGAGACTGTTAAACTCGGGAAGCGCTAAGTAACATGCTTGCATAAAACCAGCAAACTGCACTTTTATTAGCCTCAGGTCATTTTGAAACAACTTTCTTATCAACTGCGCCTTTAAGTTGACTAGCTGATTGTTTTGCTTCACTGCTAGACTGCAGTTGACCCTGTGCAGCCACGTTTGGTTAGCTGCGTGGTGCTTGGTTTGTGTTGGCGCTATGAGACGCTTTCCTTTGACTTTTCTCTGGACCGCTCGCACAGAATCGTCGTTTGGTGAGCGCTTGCTGGGGTGGCGGGCATTAATCATGCTGTCATCGCTCGCCTCTTATAGTCTGTATACGTCACATGAGCCTTTGCATCATGGAAGAAGTGTCAATGTGTCCTTAAGTGAAGGCCAGCCATCCAACTGGTGGACTGGTGGTTAGGGTTACGGTCAGAGTTTAGGTCGGTCAATGGTTAGGTTTTCGGGTGTTAAACATGGTTAAACCTTCCGCGAATCATAAATGTTTCTGTGCGAGTTCAAATGTGTTTAACCACAAATGAAAAAAAAAGTAACTTCCTTCCAACTACCTTGGAAATACAAATCCAGCCAGGGCGTGCTGGTCCACTTCGGCCGTGTTTTCTCTGGTGCCGACGCAGGTATCACACCTGATACCCTGACTGCTTCCTCTGTCCAAGAGAAACATCACGCTCCTCTTGGCCTTACACTAAGCGAGTCTTAGCCATCGCACGCACGCAGGTACTCACATTTTATCGCCTCTGTGCGCCCACTGATCTTTGAAGAAGTTTTTTTTTTCTTCATGAGTTACATGGAGTCGTCTCTCGAGGACCAACACGATGGGAGGGCCAAAACAGGTCCTGCCAATGTTCCTTGTTGGACCTTCAGGAGGAAAGCTAGAGCACTAGAGGAAAAGAATGGAAAGATGTCACCAAAGAAACGAGCACAGATTAAATTAGTGGCAATTTCTATGGGAGTATTGATCAGTTTATGTTGACAGCTAATGTTGACAGATGAGTGTGACTAACAAGCTAACATTTTAATCGGTGTCATTTGTAGCCGTGTATCCTCAAAATTCCACCGCGGTTCACCCATATGGTATTGGCTCGGACATGTTGGAACATCACGTTGCCCACAAAGCAAACTGGTTTGGGTTTCATGGGAAAGGAAGAAACAGTGAGCCGTGTTTTTTTTCCTTCTTCTTTCGAGCCACACTCCAAAAAATTAAACCTCAGATTTACTCAAAAAGCTTTCTTCAAGTGGTCCCACAAAACTACTTTGAGTAACTGTTAGTTTCTTAGTATTGACTGAACAGCATAGATGTACATAAACCAAGTTCCTTGAAGTTATATGAAGTAGTTAACCACTTAAGATAAAAAGGATGAGTTGGGAGTTTCTATACAGAATCAATTTCTCTTTCAACACTTACCATAAAATCTTATATCAATCTGTTTGGATCTTCATTGAGGTAGACAGCAAGTGCTTTCAAGGTGCATCTTCTCTTCATTGTCATTGTGTCATTCTGTAAACCATAACATAAACAAATATGAATTTCAAAAGTAAACCCGGGGTTAAGACAGAAGCATCTGAACCGGATCAGGTGTTACGTGGGGGTCATAGAAAGACAGTTTTGAGACTGGGACAAGGCCAGTTACAGATACGAGGCTTATCCAAATCCACTGCCTGTGTGGCCGCCATCATTATGGGATTTTCTTGAAACAGTAATGGTTCCTTGTAATAACGCCCAACAGAACTGATCGGCCTCTTGAGGTTTCAGCCGTCTTGTGGTTTGCTCAAGGCTGGGAAGAGGAAAGCCCGCAAGGCGAGGAGAAGGGCACCGCTAAGCATTTGATGGATTAGAGTTGCCCCAGAAGGAGTCACAAATACTGTGCTCTCATAAAACTAAGAGGCAGAGGTTCATCAAGTCGTTTGCTACATTGGTGTATCATTTTCAGAAGATGCAAAGTCGACAGATAAAAAAAAGAAAACAAATCACTTAGAGTAAATTTGGCCAGGTTATAAATCATTTTGGGCTTAACTGTAAATTTCTGTATCTGTACGGTAG
Organism: Syngnathus scovelli; assembly: GCF_024217435.2. Classification (NCBI taxonomy): domain Eukaryota; kingdom Metazoa; phylum Chordata; class Actinopteri; order Syngnathiformes; family Syngnathidae; genus Syngnathus; species Syngnathus scovelli. Next base: position 4,103,396 of record NC_090856.1, read on the forward strand.
CAAATCAAGCTAAAGAAACAGCAACGTTGGCATTATTCATTCATTTTTATCGCCTTCTGTGGAAATATTACACAGTCAAGTCTCCATTAAGGGATTAAAGCTCAAATTACCGCCTCTGTGGCTCATTTATGCTCCCAATCCAAGTTACTCGTTGATGTATCCGGTGATACGATAATAACATAAAATGCGAAACACATTTCAAAATAAGAAATTCTTCCCAGCATTGATGGACTGAGGTTTTTATTTTGATGATGTTTGATATTTTAACACATCAAAAATGTGAAGGACAACAGAGGAGGAGAAAATGGAGATGTAAATTTTCCCGAGTGATCAAACCGAGCGTGAGAACGTCTGCCATTGATACGGTGGTGTTTACGGAATTAAAAAAATGTTGAAACGTAATATCTCGCGCTGTGGTTGAGAAGCAAAACGTTGGCCTCCAAGTTCTGTATGGTGGCATTGAGATCAATTTAACTCACTTCACAACAATTCGCAGTGGAGAACAATGAGAATTACATGTTGTGTAATCAACCAAACCACCAAAGTTTAGCGCACAATAGCCTGCTAGCTTCATGCTAACAAAACACAAATCGGTGCCACTGTCTTGTAACACTCAAACTAAATCTAAAACAAGAACAAGCATTTTGTGAATGTAAACAAACCACATAACTCTTTGAAATGTTTGCTAGCTTAATGCTAACCAAAAAGCACCGGTCGAAACAAACCACGTTAGTTTTTGAAAAGATTGCTAGCTTAATGCTAACCGACAACAACTGGTTGTCTGGAACGGAATCATTTCAATTCATTTCAAAAGGGAAAAATGAAAAGTCATATCTCAAGGCACCACTGCAATTCATGACCTTTGGGCTATTTTGACTTTCGCATGCTAAATACATCCGGCAGCCGCTTGAATTTGTGGAAAAATGTGGTTTCCGAGCTTTCGAGAGACTTAAGTGCGACAAAACCAAACAACCGAACAGTGAAGTCTGTATCACGTACGCTCAGATTACTTAGTAAATGTTACTCTGTCAACTTTGGTGGAGAGCATGCGACCTCAAAACAGAATCCAGTCATTTGCGGGTGTGTGCAGCGTGATGAGTGAGGAGGGCTCGCTCTGAAACCGACTCACAATCACAGCGGTGCGCCAAATCCAGTCAAACGGACTTTCATAAATCAGCCCGCTGTCTCGCTGTACCGGCTGAAGAATTCGGAGCTCCCAAGAGTGTAATACATAGCGCCACCCTCTCAGTACAAATACTTAATTATAAAAAAACAAGGGGTCAATCGGGATACTAGTTATGATTGTTCTTTATGTGATGTGTTCATTTCATGACAGCGCTTTATAAATAAAAATATATCGATGTACATATAAGATGATGTGGATGGCAGTAATTCACGTTGAAAAGTTGTTTATGACTGCAACAAAGTTGAAGGCTATCACTATCTTGTGCAGTCTGTAAAAGTTCCATAAATATAATCCAATCCACATGCTCTTAAAAAGCAATTTGTGTGTGACACATTCGCAGATTTAATGCTCATTAAAAGGACGTAATCCAATCAAATGTAAACACATGAAGCATATTTTTGAAATGTCATGCAAATGCACAGTAGCTTGCTTGTGCATCCAGCGTACAGTCAAGTATGTGTGTGCCGATGAAGTTTGCGCATGTGCCTGAGCGGCAACCAGTGTATTAATGACTTCCCCGGTGGCGAATAAAAGCCGCTTGGTGGTTCTCCGCCTAGGCCCGAGCATCGGCGCGCCATCTGAACCATGTAATAATTCTACGAGGCCCTTGTGGAGACCGGAGAATGTCCGTAGTATTTTTTTCTGCGCTTAAATAGAAAGACAACAAATATTTAAAATTGGTGTTTTTTTTTTTTTTTGCATTTCCAAAAAGATATGAAATCTCAGTTTTTATATTTAGATGAATTTAAGAATAGGCCAAACCGTAAAGTGTCAAGTGGACGGTGACATCAGCACAACGCCTCGAGGCTAAAGCATATATAAATGTGCATAAAGTCCTTCTATTTTCTTTTGTCTGTGTCCCGGAGTACACATCACAGCCCAACACATGTTCCGGATCAGCTGAAGAAGCAGAAAATTACCTCACTTAGATCTTTCCTACGAGCGCTCTGTACGTGTGTGTGTGTGTGTGTGTGTGTGTTCTTTATTGGAGAGCCCTCCAGTCATACAAGGCGTGCTGTTTCATTTTTTTTCCCCCTCTCAGGACCTACGTTTGTTTTTACGGTGCCATAGAAGCCATGCTGCTGACTGTTGACGTGTTTCATCTGTGGATCTATGTTCATGTCCCTGTGTGTGTGTCTATGTGTGTGTAGCACGATTGAGCCAGACTGTTTCCTAACAGGCTGCGGGCCTGTTGACAGCCCTTCTGCTTCCTGTCAAGCACCAGAACAGCTCTATGTGTTGGTGAAGAGTAGATAGAAGAGGGATGCTCATATTGGAGAGAGTGTTTTGTGTGTGTGTGTGTGTGTGTGTGTGTGTGTGTGTGTGTGTGTGTTTATCCGAGTCCACAGCCAGGTTATTATTAGAAGCGGCGGCTTCAAAAGCTTCTCTGCCCACTTCTTATATAGAGCATCCATTACAGTCACTTGAAAGCAGCATTTGAATCAATGCATTATGTTCATATTCCAGGGAAATAGAGATTCAAAACTGGTCACAATTTTAGGGACACCTGCGCAAAGAGATTGTGATTAAAAATCGATAAAATTTTTAGAGCACGAGGGTAATACACTGATTATTTTATTTATTCTTTTAAATCACGATTTAACACTTACTAATGTAAAATATTTGATAATGTTCGATAATAAACCTTTTTTTTTAAATATTAAGTCACCGCAGACGAGCGTCTTTACATTTTCCCGTCGGCTCTCAATATTACCCGACGGCGACTATCGTCATACGTGTGTGTGAGCTTTGATGCCTCGCAGTCAGCATAGATGTGCTATAAAAGCTCTTTTCAATCAGATAATCTTCCAAAGAAGCATAAAGCCCGTCTTCAAAAGAAGTCCTGACTTTTGCATCTTACGGTCCGAGTCACATATGTGTGATTCAAGCAACACATGCTGTTCCTCTACTGCCCCGCCCACCTCAACCTCAGAAAAGAAAATCTTAATTTGCGACCGAAATGATCTTTTCACCGTATATACGTTTCCCATTTCCATATTATCATAAAATGGAAGGCCTCTATTGTCTGCCGCCATGTCTTGTCGAGAACATGATGATTCCGCCTGGTCTTATTCTCAACGAGGCAAAAGGTAGATTTGCTTAACAGCGGGATGAGCCTCGCCTTCATCCATCCACTTTGCTTCTCTTCAATGAGGCCGAGAGAGGCGAGAGCCTCTATGGTTATGGCATAATACAATTACTCACAATGGCCCGTGATCAGGAGGAGAGAGGATGCATCACGGGGCGCCCTCGCCGGACAGCTTTGATGTGATGCACTCCTGCGTGAAGAGAGGCTGTAAGTGAGTGATGAGGGGAAAAAGCGGGGAAAAAAAACACGATAATCACAATAGCTGATGACCGAGAGCTGCTCGGGCTGCTGGCATAGTGCTTGTAATAGTATGTTGATGTCCCACATAAAAATAATAAATCCTTGCTCTCTCTTTCTCTCTAAATGGTGAAGTGCCCCAGACACAACATAAGGAAATCTCATGCACAAAAAATACTAATTAAAGGCCATCAATTATTTTCTGCGTGCATTATATTGGGAAAAAATCTCTAGTGACATCATGGAAACCACCAAATCTGAAGAAAAACAACCAGTCAGGAGGTGCAAGTCAAGAGCAGTCTAACATGGCAGAAGGGTAAAAGGGGCGTTGGCGCCGATGTGGGAGTGAACACCGCCAATTTACTCAGCTGTGGTGTGTGACGTCTTGACATTTTGCTGACTGTGATGGCTATGCAACCAAGCTAGAAGCCAAAACGGATAACAGCAAACTAATCTGTGCATGCAACAACATTGTAGCTTAGCATGCTAGCCAGAGACTCAAATTTGTTTATATAAGCCAATTAAAAGTCACTATTCTATACTGCAGCCCCTTTAATTAGGTCATACATACTCACAATTGAAAACATGTCATGTGATTTTTGTGATTCCAAACCATGAGAAGAAAAAGTATCATGAGACCTTGCTTTCAAGGACCCCCCCCCATGTGACCCTTGTCACTTTATCTCTTCCCTGTCCTGCCTTTTGTCAAGTTGACCTCTGAGTGATGAAGATAGAGAGACAGGCATCCTGCGCGCATGTTGACATGCCCTGAGGGGCAATCCGATGCAGGGATCAGTGGTGAGAACCAAATCCAAATCTAATTGAGTCGATACAGGAAAGTAGTAATTGAGTCAATGCTTATGTCTGGGACAAGCTCGATTTGTTATGGAGGGAAATTCCGCAAATTTGGTCCCATTGTTGGTACCTGTCGGCAGCTGGTGGACACATTCGCTCCCATCCCGACACTGTCCTCCTCCTCCTCCTCCGCCACATCTTCTTTTCCCAAGCTATCTGAAAAAGAAAACCACAATAACATTTCACCGGAGACTCCGTCAATATTATTCTTTGACATCTTCAAAGCGGGACAGAGGATATTGGAGCCCAAAGCTGGAGACGGGTGGAGATAGAGAGGGGGAGTGGGTGTGCATGTGTGTGTGTGTTTTGTAAGTGAAAGAAGACAGAGCGGCTGTTCAGTTTGGCCATCCCGGTCCGTCTTACTTTCCCCCTCTCAAGTATGGCTGCCTGAAGCTATGAGCCCCTCCTTGGTATCCGTCATCTCCAGCGGTTCTTTGAAGCTATATCTTAGCACCCCTGGGGTCAACCACATATCCCGCTCCATCTATGCGATCCTCTGATGTCCACTAGGGGGCCCCGTGTCTTAAACAGTGTGTGATGCGGTTTTAAGGGGAACGCAAGAAGCACCTCTTTCATTACACGCTCATAGAAAAGTTGTGATTTCGGAGGCGGTGAGTTACTGTCGCATTTTTGAGGCGGGATTCCTGCTAGCTATCAGACAGACAGACAGGCAGCCACAAGGACAAACAGACTGGATCTTCACGGATGGGGCCACGTTGCATCCGCTCTCTGTCCGTTGACATAAAAGAGCAGGATTCTGCTGTCACAAAAAAAAAGATAGCTGATCGTTTTCAGGAGGTTTGGATTTTTGTAACAGAACAAAAAGCCAATCTGAAAGCTGCAGCTGTTGGACTTCTTACTTGCAGCAGGAAACAACCTCAAATCTCCACACTGGCTTCCTGTGAGTCAAAAAAATACATTTGAAACATAAATATATTGTAAGATCTTTGTGATACTTCCAGATCCCTCGGGTTATCCGGTGTTGGCTTATTAAATGTTTCCAGAACCAGAAGCAAACAAAGTGGAGCAGCATTTTTTTTTTTTATGCTCCTCAAATGTCCTGAACACCTGGGATTGTCTCAAACTTTGAATTTTGACTACAGCACACGGGAGAATAAGTGTCCACGTTTGAAGTTAATAGCGAACTTTAGTGGCTGGGCTGTTATTGTGCAGCATGCCGTAAGGTCCTGGAGCTGGTCCAGGAATCTCCCGCAGTCAGCAGCTGACTTTCTAACGGGCCAAGAATGCGCGCAAGCTCCTTCAAAGGAGCAAAGTGCGGTTGAAGAAGGTATACCCGATTCCGCAGGTGCCCACATTAGAGCCGCCGCAAAATGCTAACTGAAATCTCACACCTGAGCAACGGGACAAAGGATGACCAGAAAAGATGAGAACCAAAGCCGCAGGAGAATGCGCTCGACTTTCAGAAATGTCCCGATGAATGGTGCCTATGTAGAAAAAGACTCAAGGGTCAAAGGTCAGCGTTTCTTTTTGCCGGCGTGCGACTGTGTTAAAAGACAAGTCGGTCAACGGGCCGCTCGATGAAGACGCGGGGAGAACACGGCCCGGGACAAAGAAGTGCTTGTACCGTGTCCGTCAGCTTTCAGTCCACTGGGGGGGAGGAGGAGGGGGGGGGGGGTGTCCTGGGGGCCGCCGGTGTGAGGCCTCTCTGTGATAAATGTCCCCGCTACTTGACTCTGTCACCGGGCCCTCGGCTGGGACAATGGCGAGGGTCAAAGCGGAGCGAAAGGGGCCACTTTCCCTCTCCCTGTTTATTTCAAACGGGTCTGCTCCACATCAGGACTTTCCCGACTGGAAAGTAAACGAAACGCTTCTCGCTGTTGTCCTTACTCGAGCTTGCTTATTTGTGACCATTCATCATCGACGTAAAGACCCCAGCGGTCGCGCTCTCGTGCCGCCGGCCAGTCAAACACAAACGGACGGAGATGAATGCAAGGCTGCCGAGGAGGAAGCACACGACAGCGTATGATGTATGGTTCATTTACATTGGAAAAACAACTTGCCTTGCAATCAAATGGAAGCAAAATATCCCAGCAACTTCATATAATATGGATATAAAGAAGTACTGTGAAAAAAATTACATTTTGATTAATTAGTTCCAAAAATAATTTAATATTAATTACAGTACTTGTATGTGTTCACAAATCCCCCCCTTATTGAATATAAACTTGTACAAGTTGCATTTATGTTTGCAGAAAGCTTTGTGTAAACCTCAAAGTACCACATTGAGAGTTTACAGCAAGCCTGTCATCCCTCTCTTAACCTGTGCCCCCCCTCCCTCCCCTCCCTCCCTCCTTTCCAAAGAGGAGGAGGGGTGCACGCCACCTCCCACTCTCCCAGCGCAGAGACGCTCCAAACTTGTGGAGCGCACGGCGGAAACTTTCCAAAGACTCTCAACAGTGACTTGCTCTGCACCGAGAGGAGGAAGAGAGAGGACGAGACGCGCTTTGGGGGCGCCGCAAAGTGGTGGGGATGGCGAGGAGGCGCGATGCTTCCCCCGCCGCACGGTGAGGACGTGAAATAAAAAGTTTTGAAGGCGACGCTGACAGCGCAGGGAAAGGAGAGGAAAGAGGGATTACACCACAAGCTGCGTGTCGTGGTGTCACCTGGACAGGACAGCATGGTGTGTGTAACGGGGCTGGGCTGGGTGCTCCTGAGCGCGCTCTTGCACCCTGCGGCGCCCTGGGGCGCGCGGCCGGCCGGCAGACCGAGGCAGTGCGACCCGCCCCAGTCGGTGAGTGACTTTATTACATCGATGGTGATAATTACTGATGTCAAAATATTATGAGTTAATCAAACTGCCAGGAAGAAGTTATATCACAAGAAAAGTAGATATTAACAAATTAAAGTCATAGTAAATAGCTATGTCAAAAATAACCCAATATTGATTAAAAAAAATTGATCGATCTAAAAGTTGTGCAAAATTGACAGAGTAGGGGATCGGTTCATATTACGAGAATACAATTTGAGGATTGTAATTAAAAATAGAAAGTGTTTGATTATATGGGGAATAAAAATCTCCATTTGAAAATCATAGCGTATCAAGTCGAATTTTACTATTTTGACACTTGTTTTCCTTTTTTAGTTCATATTACAATAATTAAATCTTATGAAAATGTATGTAGGGCCGCAAGTATTGAAGTTGGACTATTCCTACACAATTATCAGAATTTTGTTTTTGTTTTTTTAAACCAATTTGTAATATATATAAGTAACCCTCCAAAAAAACAGCAACCACAAGTGCTCCTACTTCTGAACAGCGAGTCATTTTAATTAATAATAATAAAACCTGCATGTTTTTTATCTGTGTGTCTGTGAAATAAACATGTCACAATAAGAACATGCAACCAGGTGAAAGTTGTTGCCCATGCAGGAGTGCTTGCCAGTTTTAAAAGCTGTTTATGTGACAAGTGCAAGTGGGGAGGGGGAGGCGGGGCTTGACTTCATTCGGAACATGTTTGCTGATCTTCCAGCAGTGTGTGCATCACATTCCAGCTATGAATGGCTTCTTCAAAAGAAAAACAATATTTAGGAGATTTAGAGAAATCTCTGTATGCTCCATAAAAAAAAAAAGTCCCATTAGTCATTCCAGTGCAGCCGTGATAAAAAGACAACAAGTTTCTACAAATGGGCACAATTCATCCACGATTATGAGCTTGACGAGATGCTGCTCCATAACTTTACATGACTTCTAACGCAGCACGGCGCACTCTGGTTTGTGTTAAGAGTAATTACCGCCATAAAAAAAAAAAAAAAAGGGAGCCCAGCGCGTCAAGGCTCTGCCGAGAGGTCCAGCGCATAAGCTCACCACTTTTCCATGTCTTAAAGTCTTCGCTTGAATGTGCACGCTCTTTTCACTGCATGACATGATGACTAATGGCACGAACCAAAAAAATAAAAAGCCTTCCACTTTGTCTGAAAATGAAAATTCAATTAAAGTTCTATTTCTGCATATGCGCCACGAGGCACGACGGCGCTCTGGATTAAATAAAAGCGCCGTGGATTTATTTCGTCTGGACGGAAACTTTGCCAGATATTTCAATATGTTCATGTCACTTAATTTTGACGATAAAAAGCAAATTCCGCAAGACGATTTGACTTGACTGCCTCCCCTCCGACGACAAACTCGGCGTTGGCGGCGTGCTATGATTGGAACTGACGGAAACCTTGGTCAGATTTTTCAAGTCAACAAATTTCAAAGAATAACGTGAAATCCCGGCAGTGGGCTGGATCTCTCGAATGCCCGATGACATCGCGCCGCCTCGGCCAGACAGACGAAGGCCCAAAGTGACGATGATGCCAAAAGCAAAGTTGCAGCACATGCACTTGTGCGTAGCACTTAACAAGAACCATATTCAAAAAGCAAAATGGTATTACGCTGATTTCATTTGCTGTAACATAAGCGCTGCGAGTCCCAAACAATGCCGTCTTGTCGACATCGAGCCCCCCCCACCCACCCGTAGTGTCAGAAATGTCACAAAGCAAAGTCTCGCAGCGGGTTCCCGCTAAGGAACAGCCTCCTTTCAGCATTTTGGACTTTATGAGCTCCGCTCGGAAAGCTTCGAAAAGAGGCTTTGGCAAGTGAGCTGGACAATAAACGGAGCTCTGTTTACAACCAAGTGGGCCTCTCTAAACGCGGGCTGATGGGAAGTCATATCTAATTTGCATCCCCCGAAACGATATCTCAATCTTATGTAGGTTGATGAGCATGACGAGCAGGGGGCGGAGCTAGTAGGGCGTGTGACCATGGCAAAAAAAAAAAAAAATCCCATACAATACTTAAGTGTAATTGCGCATCCACACCAGTAGGTGGTGTGTGTGGCAAGGTTGGTAAAACATGACACTCATGACATTTTTCTGGGTACAATAATAAAGTGTAATTGCAGATCCACACCAGTAGGTGGTGTCTGGGGCAATTTTTCCATTTACATCATTCTGCTTGTTCCACAGCAAAGCAACATGAACTCTTTCCTGTGGAAAGTGAAGCGTGCCCCCCCGCAGCCGCCTTCCTACTTGTACGGCACCATCCACGTGCCTTACACCCGAGTGTGGGACTTCATCCCGGACGTCTCTAAGCGGGCCTTCCGCACTAGCCGCAATGTTTTCTTTGAGCTGGATCTGACCGACCCGCTCACTGTCTCCAAACTGACCAGCTGCCAGCTGCTCCCCCACGGGGAGAACCTCCAAACGCTGCTACCTCGAGACTTGTACCGCCGCCTCAAACGCCACCTGGACTACGTCAAGCACATGATGCCGTACTGGATGACGGCGGACCAGCGCGGCCGCGGCCTCTACGCCGACTACCTCTTCAACGCCATCGCCGGGAACTGGGAGAGGAAGAGGCCCGTGTGGGTGATGCTGATGGTCAACTCGCTGACCGAGTGGGACGTGAGGTCCAGGGGCACCCCGGTGCTGGACTTGTATTTGGCGCAGGAGGCAGAGAGGATGGGGAAAACCACAGGGGCGGTGGAGCGGGTGGAGGAGCAGTGTCACCCGCTCAATGGCCTCAACTTTTCTCAGGTAAGAAAAGATTTTACTTTTTGTACCTTCTTCAAGGATTTTGCAATGACCCGCTCGGCCATGAGATTGAACAAGGTGAGAAGAGCACAATGCTCTCGCTTCCATCGAGGCAGACACGTTCTGTTTTGCTATGCGGTGAACAACCACAAGATGACTGGAACAAACCCACATGGCCATGAGAATCACATCAATCTTTAATTAATCGTTTTGGGATGAACAAATTAAGAGGCGGGTGCATGAAATTAAATAATGAGCCACGCTAATCTGAAAATACTCTTCTCGTGGGAGGTCCCATAAAAATCAGCAATGAGCCTTGACAGAATGAGGAAGACGCTGCCACTCTAAATTTATGCTCTCCTTTGCTCTTTGATCTCCACGGAGGAGGAGAAATATCTCCGTCATGCGAGACTCGACATGTGCTTTGAGTCCATGCTATGTCCACACACATGCAAATCTCCATTTCGTAGGCAACTAGGGGCCTTCGCCGCCACGTGATAGGTCAAAGGGGGCCCTGGGGCTACTTTTAGGAACAAATGCACAGCTAGCATCTTCGCTTTCATTCGAACGTCCTAACGACGCTGTCACAGTGTATGGGCGCCCCTTGCGTGCCAGGGAGCTTTGTGGCTCTTTAAATAAACTGAGCAGTCATCGATGTTAGCATTTCCTTTTTCACCTGCGTTAGAATTAGATGCTAAAAGGCTTTGGCTTTGCAAAAAAAGCCCCAACTGGCTCCAGGTAAAGAAAAAAAAGATAAAACTATAGCTATATGACGAGCTGTGAGTCCTCGGTGATGCTAAGGTAACGTCCATACTAGCCGTTCTGCTAGCATAGCCGCAAACATGGCTGCTTTTGATGGGAAAGTCGCCCCTGCCAACATGGCCGACACGTTGACCCATGTTTTAGCCCACCCGGGCCCGTTTAATCTTTACACTGCGTGGATAAAAATGTTGCAACACTGGCCATCACACCTACAGGGAAAAAAAATAGAGGGGGGGAAAAAAAAAATGCTGAATTGGGGAGTCCACACTGTTCCGAGGTTCAGGGCAAATGACCAAAAACGTCTGGAAGATTTAGAAGTCGCGCATGGAGCCAAACCCTGATTGTTTAAATCAATGATTAAGAGGCACATCTCGGTACTTTTGTTAGATGTCATAAGTTGACAGGTTTTGGCAATTAGAATTCCCCAAACAACATGACTTGAATGACATTTCAAATGTTTCAGTGCCATGGAACATTTTCTTGAAGTTCCCGTCGCATCCAATCTGGTTTTCAGATATGTTTGAGCGAGCCCACTAGATATGGAAACTATTATTGTCAATTATAACAATTTGCAATTTAATCTGAACGTTATGATTGATCAGCTCCCCGTCTGCTTGGCTGTAGGAGCGGCAAAGTCGAAATGCGTACGTAGATGATAGATGTGAAGGCGCTGGGTGGGAAGTCAAGTGAGATGGAGAGCGACCGGGGCCTGTGTGGTCACCGCTTGAGTTAATCTGAAACATGAGCCACGTTAAAAAGGGAAATCCGCGTTGGGAACGCTTCCAAAGCCTGCCGGCCAACATGCTATTTGTTCCCAATAAAGGCAAGCTTACAATATCCTGTAGCTGACTTTTGCGAGAGGCTCTTTAGAAACAAGAGTCGTGGTCATTCATCATCCGTAAGCACCCGGGTCTGCGTTCTGACACCGGCGAGACCGAGCGCCGAGGCACCGGTGAGCTCACAGGAAGTTGTTTCTCCTCGCCGGCTTTGTTTGTAGCGGCGATAATAGCGACGAGTCGTCGGGGCGTCAAAGCGCTCATTGTGCTCTAATGACAGCTGCATGGGACCTGGAGATCACAGCGAGGTGTGGCTGTCTCATCACGCCGGAGCGACTTTGTAGAATGCGGAAACAATGGCAGGTCACGGCGCATGCTTCTCGTCTAGTCGCGGTGACGCTGATTTAGCCCGACGGTCGGGTTCTGCGCTCAGCTGTGAAGCCTGATGCTTAACACTCGCAAAAATAAAGGTCTACATAAGGAGAAGGTATCTCCAGGGTGGCTCCAGCCTGTGGGCCTCCTAGCAAATAAACACCCTTATTTATTATTTTCCCCGGGTCACGTTCCAAGCTGAGCCCACTGGCCCGTGTCGGAGAGAAAAAAAAAAAATTGCATCATATCCGTGGCGCCTGACTCCCGTGTAGGGGTTCAGGGGTCACGTGGGAGGTGGCAGCAGAGGGGCAGCAGAGCGCTAAGGAGACTGGCGGTCTGCCGGGGTCAGTCCGGCCGGCCGAGCGCGGAGGCCGACCTCGGAGCGAGTTTTACACCAGTTGGGACTTGAACAATCCGGGCTCATTGTTTTTACTAGACGGACGAGCAGCCGGATTATTACATCATTTAGGTGTACCTAATGAAGCGTCCAATGAATCAGGCCCCACAGAGGAAAAAAGGATTCCATACCTGAACTTCTGCTTCCTCTCCTTGCTCCATCATTCTGTCGGACATGTCCCGAGGCTGCTGTTGTCCTGCTGTTCACCCACGCACACACACGAAAATGAGGGATGACAGAGGAGAAGATTAGATTTAAAGTGTGCAGGCTTCCGTGCATCCTCTCTTTAAGCGGGACATCAGAGGGTGTGTTTCACATCCAGGCTGTAATTACCTGAGCAAATATGTGGAAAAACTGCAAGGCAGCGCGTATCAACCCCGATCATCTCGACGTCGGCAGACGGCGGTCCCGCCGTTGCGCTAATGACTTAATCGGCCTGCCTTTAATGACCAAATAGCCCGCTGCCATCCAGAAGCACTTTGACAATTACAGGAGCCGGCCGGCCGGCTGGCTGGCTGTGAGATGGAGATGCAGAGAAAATGGTGTTTTTACATGAATTGGAGGAAAACATGAGATTAAAGAAGAAAACACAGCGAGAGTCGACTGAAAGAGAGGAAAATCGGCGAGCCTTCAAGGATTAGCCCATTTACAGGTTTTAGTGCTCAGAAAACAAGTCATTCATCAAAGGCTGAAAGTGAGCAATTATGACAAAAATCAGGAGACAAATGATGTTTGTTCTTCCATAACTATCTGAAATCCGAGGGGAGCGGAAGTAAAACATTCCTGATGTCAGGCGGCGTGGCGGCGCTGTAGACGAGAAGTGCTTTCATCGAATGCGAGCATGAAGAAATAAGTCTCAAGTCCAGATGTGAATATTTCTCCGGCGGTCGCTGTTCTAATTTTTCTAAGTGTCAACACAAGGCTATTATTCTATTGCGTGATTTGTGGATGTGATTGATACTGGCGGTTAATTGAGATTTTTTCATCATCTATATGCCCTAAGAAACATTTTTTGGACCAATCAGGTGGATTCGAATGACAGCCGTCTTTTTTTTTAAATTTCCCTCGGGATTAATAAATCAGCTATCCATCATTTCTTCCTGCTTTTCCCATCAGGGTGACACAGCAGCGGTGAGTGTTTGGTTGTTTTGGGATGCGAGGCCAGGTAGTTTTCCAGAAGGGCTGAATGAGGTTAATCTCGAGGTTGTCTGGGCTGATTGATCGCAGACTGGAATGTGACTGACTGATTTCCTCCGAGACTCACTCGCTCGGCCCCTCCGGAATGTTGTTGTCTTCTGGGACGTCACTGTTTTATAACTTTGGTAGTCCGTATTTAGTTTAAGCAGGGCCGTACCTTTGATGTTTGTGTGTTTGTGTGTGTGTGTATGCAATGAAAAGCCGCAGGAATTTATCTATTTATTTATTTATTAATTAAGTTATTTATTTAATAATTAAGACATTTATTTATTTGCCCATTTGTGCATTTATTTATTGCATTACTATCAACTTGTATGACAATAAGCTATGACAAAATGACAATTAAAAACATAAATTGATTTCCATCCATCCATCCATTTCCTGAACCGCTTAGTCCCCACGGGGGTCGCGGGCGTGCTGGAGCCTATCCCAGCCGTCATCGGGCAGTAGGCGGGGGACACCCTGAACTGGTTGCCAGCCAATCGCAGGGCACACAGAGACGAACAACCATCCGCACTCGCACTCACACCTAAGGGCAATTTGGAGTGCTCAATCGGCCTACCAAGCATGTTTTTGGAATGTGGGAGGAAACCGGAGTGCCCGGAGAAAACCCACGCGGGCCCGGGGAGAACATGCAAACTCCACACAGGGAGGGCCGGAGGTGGAATCGAACCCGCACCCTCCTAACTGTGAGGCGGACGTGCTACCCAGTGCGCCACCGAGCCGCTCATAAATTGATTTGTTTAAGGCAAATAAAGTACAATACAAAATTTGATTTAACATTTCTTTTAGGTGTAAAACCATTTTTTTTTTTTTTAAAATCCCAGTGTGCCTAGGCATGTAACTTTCCATGTCGGACACTTGTTGGTTGGACCTGAACTCAGCGTCCGGTTGTGTGCATATTAACACGCCCGTTCCTCACACACACACACACATTGACTAGTGGCCATAAATAGATGTCAGCAGAGAGCAAGTGTGTGTGTGCGTGCATGTGAGGGAGGCTTGTCGAGGATTAAGTGGAATTAGCGAAGCCCTCTCACTGAACCCACTTCTAATGTGACCTGTGCAAGTCCTGCGCCCCCTTCGCCTTGTGCCCCATTTCTACTCCAGCCACTGAGCGTTGCTTGCCTCTCCGAATCACGTACGCTGCAACCCTCTTGCATCACGTCTTATTTTTAGCGATTATTGATTCATGGGGAAAAAAAACGATCCAAAGCAGAAGCCGGCCGTCTGCGCGGCCTCACGTTACATCGACGTAAAAAATCCGTCTGGCCCCGCCGGTTAACCATCGTGTTTTACGACGCTGCGGGAGAAGCCGGGTGAGAACGATCAGAACGCCGCTTCAACCTTTCAAAGATTTTCCGTGAACCCGATTGACCGAAGGGGGCGGTCGCCTTTGTCATCGGCCTCCCGATGACCTCGTCTCCCTTTGGCTAAACGCGTGGGAGCCCCCTTAACTCACCCTCCCCGAGCGGCTCAACGTGCAACGACACCGACCTGAGCCAATTAGTCTGTGCGGATGATGTTTAATAGGATAAGCGGCTGGGAGAACATTTGACCAAGGTAAATGTGAGGGCACAATTCCTAAGCGTCAAAGCACAGTTTGTTGCTCGCGCCATAAAAAAGGACCTGGTGTACCGTAAACACAAGCAAAGAGCTTTCACGGCTTGGCCTCATTGCGTTTTACTTAAATCCGTCTTCTCCTTTCCGGCGCGGCTTATATCACGCTCAATTGCACCTGTCAGTTGGCGCTGGGCGGCTTTTCCAACTCTGGAACAATTTAGACGTAATATCGCACACATGGCAGAGTTTACGCAGCGCAAATGAGACGAGGAAACAAATGCACTCGGCGAGTCGTCTCTGCTCTTCCGGGAAGGGCGGGCGAGAGGAAGACCATGAGAAAGAGAAGACAATGAGATTCTCAGTGGGTGGCTCATCTTTCTTCATCTAGCAAATCGTTCTAAGTCCCCCAATTTTTTCGTACACGAGACCCGTTTAAATTTTTTCAAAACCCCCCCGCAGCACCTGATTGGCTCGCGGTCGGCGGCAACGTTGTGCAAACAGATTAGCGGGGAAACATGTCAACATGCCGAGGCCCCGCCAGATGAATACGTGCGCTGTGCCGCGCACACACGTGGGATTGTGCGCTTGCGATGGGGCGGAAGGCGTATGAATGACGAGCAGGTGGAGGAGGGAGGGGTCGAGAAGGTGCGCCGTCTTTGAATAAGGACGTGTCTATTAATACTTGGATTTTAATAGCGAGTAAATGGCGTGGGCGCTCATATCCCGCGGCGTCTTTGCGGTTTGCGGCCTTTGGACAGGTAAGAAATCACAGAGTGCGAGTTATGTGCAAGAAAGCATGTTCAAAAGCGTTTTTGTGCGAGTAGAAATGACACTCAGCGGCCATTTTGTTAGCTACACCTGCGGATCGCCAGCACCGGGGCCCCCGAATTCCTCTTTTTTATGAAGCGTCTTTTGTTGAATTCGACTTGATGTTCATTAGCGAGAGCCGGGTGGGTGGCTGGCCGTCGGTCTGTCGTCCACATGGAGTGGAATTTTATGGGGAGGCGTTTCAAGTCGGCTGCCAACCTCCCCTAAGAAAAATAGAAGCCCTGCTCAGGTCACGCTAGATTATACTGCCACTATAAAAATATGAAATTATGGAGACTAATCAAGTCTCAAAAAAGGTTTCTCGGTGCGGTTGGCCAAGACAGATGCCGCATTAAAGACGGCTGGGAAGTTCCGACGTCGGAAAACAAAATGGCTGCCCGATTCGCCAACAGATCGTTTGATGGAGGTTACAAAAGAGTTCAAAGGGACCAACCGTGCTAAATGGCAGACAGATAATTGTCTGACTTGCCAGTTTTGCGGAATGCGGGCAAGATTCGAGGATTCCTGGTGCACAGCTGAGTAGACAAAGACTCCAAGAGAACCGAGTTGAACTTGGCTACGTGAACATGTCTTGCTTCTTGATGCATATGTCAAGTCACTGTGCCAGACCACCCGCGCTACGGTCCAGCCAGCGTCACATTATGAAGCCGTATTTTATTTTATCTTCAGTATATGCGAATTTAGGCGTCGGGTTTCGCTCAATGTACGTTTGAGTAACAACATTTTCTTTGAGCGCAAGTCCATTTTTCTCGATGCCTTCTCCAAACCGAGCTGACAAATCGGACGACTCACTTATGTGGAAATCGCAGCGGTAATTGCCTTCATTGCTCTCTCAACACGCATACGAGTGTAGATTTATAGACTGTTGAGAAGTGAGGTCCGACCAAAGTTTGAAGTTAAGTTTAAGATCAATGACAAAAATCTGACACATTTGCACTTTCGGTTTGTTATTGCTAGTGTTGGACTGACGCTTCAAAAGTTTGCTGGTCCCCACAGTGAGATGATTTCCATTTTCCTACATCTGGCAATCCATACGTCACATGGCTTCCTTTTTTTTTTACGCTTCAGGCCGTGTCCTCGCACTTGGCAAATGACGGGCAACTGTAAATGATGCTGTTTTTACACAAGCGACTATACACAGCCTAAGAATAGTTTTAGCCGCATGCTGTGTTTGTGTGTGTGTGTGAGTATTTGGGAGTGTTCCGACACTCGCGCTGCACGTCGTTGATTATATTTGAGCTCTGTTGCCAAGGCAGCAAGTTGTGTCAGATTCCTTGCAATAACTTCTGGGGGAAAAAAAAAAATCTAAAGCGTTGGGAGTATTTTCCCTGAGCAAAAATCAGTTGAGCCATGAAGACAGACAAAATGCATTAGAGAAAAAATAATCTTACCCTCAACCTGGCTGCTGTTTGCTTCCAAATGACCATAACAAATTTGAAGCGTTGCCCCTGGAAACGGAGACAAGAGACAAAAAAAATGATGATTAGGAGGGGAAAGAATGAGAGGGGAGAAGATGGAAGAATTGGCGAGTGAAAAAAGGGAGGAAAAAAAATACACAGCCAAGACATTTATGACTTCAGTGACATCAGCGCGATTTGAACTTAACTCAGTGGAGGGACTGAGGACAGCTCGACATATGGGCTGGAAAGACGCTATCGCACTTTGCGAGTCGAATGCTGATTAGCTGTCATGTTCTCATATTAGCAGAACCTGGGGTGGAAAATTAAAGCACAAATGTATGGAAATTGGGGCTTCAATAATAATCACATTTAGGGACACCAGCGCTAGCCAGCAAGAGCAAGGCTATATTGTCTCAGGAATTAGCTTAAATGGGAAGTCAAATAAAAAAAAAAATGTTTTAGAATATGTTCTATGCTGCCTCACAGGTCCAAAAAAAGTATTCAGATTAATATTGTGTTTGTGGAATATGAATAAAGCCTCAATCATATCTTTCTAAGGGTACGGCCATTGCTAGCTAGCAAGCTAGCTATCCGTGAAAGCAAACAGTAATATAATAAAAGAATGGCAAAGGAAAATGGGATGAGATTTTGATTTGGGTGAAGAAATATTGAGTTTGTTTTTAAAACGCAGATGCCAAAGTCAGAAACCAACGTTTTCTTACCCAAAAAGCGACGCTGGTCTCAAATGACCGTTTGTCTATTGCGAAGGCATCAACGACTGTGGCTGAAATCATTTTGATGGATGTCTGTTCTGGTTCGCCTCCTCTGCCCACCCAAGAGGACAACCCGTCAATGTGGCTCTTGTCCTTCAAAATAAAATCGAGTCCACTTTTTTTCCCCCCTCGTGGATGAGAAACACAAATAAATTCGTTTTAATCAGCCATGAGCTCTTCGGGGGCTCATCTGGAAGGAATGTAATTGAAACTGAAGGTATCCTAATATTATTCATACGCAAATGCGTTCTCCGCAACATCGATACGCCCGAGGGCGATGGAGTGGCTCCGATGACGGCGTGGTTGTTCCAAGCGGCACGCACGAACTCCTTAATGTGCTTCACAAATCATGCGAGTTATTTCAGCAAATGACTACAATAACGAGAGGCCCTCGGCGCTCCCTTCCTGTCTGTCTTCTTTCCTCCCCGCGTTGGCTCCCGCTGCTCCCTGGAAGTTCCTGATGCGGGGAAAAGGTCCTCCTCAGAAAGGAGATCCAAACCGCAGGAACAGGAACGCCAAGTCTAACAGGGTCTGACAGCTCATCGCACTGAGAGGCGCTTATGTGCGTCTTTAAGGGCCGCCGCAGTCAGCCAAATTTCTGTTTGCGTTGGTTATGAAAAAAGTAAACATCCCTGGAGGAGCTCATTAACTCACTTCTCCTTTTTGGGGGGAGTTTATTTGCTGGTTTTCCACACACGCGCATGCAGGAATGCTTCCATACTTACAAAATAAAAACAAAACAACAGTCTTACAGTTGTTCGTGCAGTCTGAATTTGATAGTGACTCCCCTCCTCTTCTATCTCATCCAGCTCCCTCATGGCCACAACCTCGGCTGTGTGATGAGAAACAGATGGGTGGCAGGCCGGAGAAAGTCAGAAACAAACGGGGGACAGGAAGAGGAATAAAACGGACATAAGTCAAAGGGGTGAGGAGATAAAGGCAAAGCCAGGGGGGGTCGGTCAGAATGGAAGCGAACGCGCAGCTGCGGTGAAATGAGCGTGGCAATTTATGTGCGTCCGTCCGCTGAACACTGACATGCATGGGATTGATGCACGCTGACATCCCGATGGATGTTTTGGAAACAGCAAAAGGGTAAAACGAGAACCGTGAGTGGTTGCTGGTATAAAGCATCCCAAGGTCAACACGGATGCCAACAACGTCGCGTTACACGGTAGCCGCTCGGCAGCTAATTGTACTAGCGCTTTAGAAGGTCAGAGTTCCCCCCACTACATTAGCTTGTCATTAGCGTCCCTGCTATATCACAGATTTTGAAGCAATTTTAAAATAATAGGTTTTACAGTCCTATACAGTATAAGCAAGTCTGAATAAGACCAAGAAGAAGCAGATAATGTCCTTAAATAAACTTCACGTCTATATACGCCATTTCTATTAGCCTGGACATGATGACTTATGATATGATAGCATTAAGCTAGCTGTCTTTTCGTGCAAATTTTTCTAGTTGTGATTTTCCTTTTGGGGTGAATGACCTTCCCTACCGGCTTATGTATAGCTTTGATATATGCTAAATTGTTATAGCTAAACGTCATACCTATGCTAAATGCTAAATTGTCATCGCTAAATGTTATACCTATGCTAAACGGCAAATTCAGTTCGCCTAATTGATTTCTTTTTTTCTTACAGATCTCTGCATTTGTTTTAAAACTCTAGATGGGCATTTATAATCCACTTTAAATGCTGAACATTGACATGCTCGTCCACTCACTCTACCTTGACAGAGAGGGTGGAAAGCAAACAGCTCATTGTTGACTCATCCACCGTTTTGGAGTGTTGCCATGGCCACTTGGATGCAATGAACCAGGTGGGGGGTGTTGACATGGAGAATAAAGAAAAATCGGGGTGAAAGGAAAGACATGATCAGAAGAAACAGAGGAGTGTTTTGTTTTGCTGCAGCTGACATCCTCAATGGGCACGGCCGCGACTTAAAGCGGTGCAAACTTATTCAACCTTTGGTCCAGCATGTGTTTGCATGTGTGTAATGGCTCCTTTGTAATCTGGAGCGTGTGAGTCACAGTCACAGCCGCAGTTTTACATTCTTTTGCAATAATCCCAAAGTGTGCGAGACATCTGTCAGTGTGTATTCACATGCACGCAGCGCCCGTGAAACCACGGCCGCTCACCCGGAACCCATCCGAGATCACATCAACACTCCCACTGCGGTGCTTCTGTGATGTGGCTCCGTTTCGGCTCACCGATAATTTTGCTTGGATTAAGAAATACATAGCTAATTTCAATTTTTTTTTCTTCCCCGAGCCCAGTTTTTTTGTAATCCGGTTAAAAGTGTACGGAAGCTTGTTTACGTAGCAACGTCGCCGTCGATTCCAAATGTAACAGTTTGTTCGTATTTCCCGATTCGCACATAACTTGTCAGGGTCGGAGGGTTTCCATCGCGTCGGTGTGGTCCCTCTGATGATTTGTGGCCTGTTTAAAGGCCGCGAAGCTGTGATGTGCTGACGGAGGGACCGCAAAACGCCGAGCGTGGCTGCCCAAGTCTGCCCTTTGAGCCCCTGTGGGCTGCATGCGCTGGCACACACACACACAGATGTCACACACACACACACGCATTCAACACGTTCTCTGGCCGACTTGCCTTTTTCAGAAGCCGTTGTGGTTCAGGCCCAGAAGAGAGCTCGGGTGCGATCATGCGTTAGTTTCCTGGAAGGCTGCAGGGCTGCCATCTCTGGGTGGTGTGTTTTTTTGTGAGGAGGAGGAATGTACCAAAGAGCTGGAACGAGGTAGAAGTTAAAACTTATTGCTCGCCGTCTGCCCAAATCTGTTTCATCTCTTTCTAAGGCGGCAGTCGTACCTGGCAGAGAACGTTCTAACCGTGTCAAACGTTTTTTTTTCTGCCAAAAAAGAGATTTGACTGGAATCCGTTTGACTGCGTAACGCTAGAATGACGTACGAGAGGAGCAGGGACGGCGTGACTTGGGTCACCTGGCCCTTTTTGCAGGTGATTATGTGGCAAGCTCACATTTCAGCCGCACATCTGATGTGGACTTTTTAGAAGGACAAATCATTCTTTGGGGATGATTGCGTCCAAATCTGTAAGCTCAGGAAAAGCTGAGGGAGATAAGAGAGGGCGACGTCGGAATGTCTTAAACATGTGCCGACGTTTCTCATCTGGTTTGGATCGTATCGCACACATTGTTGGATTCATTGCGATTTTTACTTTTTTTTTTCAACTGGGGGGGGCAGTGTGTGAAATGTGTTGGGATTAGCGGAGACCACGATGTTCGTGATGGACTACAAGTTTTAAGAAGGCGATAAGGTTAGCGTGACCTGATCTAGGAAGGCTGCGTGAATTCCGCCATGAGGCCCACGGGTAGAACATTTTAAAGCTCCATTAAGCATTTCATCTGTGACGTTTGCGTTATTCTCTTAATATTAAAAAGCTAATGCTAACATTAGCATAGGCTTTCTGGGATATGGACATTCTATTTGTTTATCTCCAGTTGCTTGGTAAAATCTTCTTGCCAAATACACTAAGAGAACTTAGTCACACTCACAAGATGTGTTTGAATCCCTCAACAGCCATTTTGAAGAGGCCTACCAGAAATCATTTGACACATCATAAAAATGTCAATCAATATGTCAGTTCAGCGTTCACGGGCTCCATCGGCCAGTTAAGGCATCAAAAGTTTGATTTGCTACTTTTGCTGAAGTTTTGGCAGATACGTTCACGTGGTTCTAGGAAGCTTGGGGTCTGCTTGAGTCACATTAATGAGGTGGGATGGATGCACTCAAGTCAATGAGAAAATTAAATCCAACATCCCATAAGAAATAATGGAACAGAAAGAGGCCATAGACAATAATATTTAAAGGATTGAAAAAAATGGTAATTTTAGAGAAGTGTCATTTTCTATTAAAGTGGCGGTTTTCTTCGGGCCAAGTATATTTGAGGGTTTCCACTGTTCTGGAATGAACTTGAAAGTAAAACAAAAACAAATGTGTTCCCGAGACAGAGAAAGCGCTGGAGTTGACAAAAAGTCATTTGAAAGCGTAAATTTTGGCAACTTTGAAAGGACGCGTTAGAGCCTCATGAACAGTGCTGGACTTGGTCATCTTGTTTCTCCAGGGCCACCCAACCTGTTTGAAATTCCATCGCGTCATATTAATAAGCGTCTGTTTAAATTGATCCGTTCCAAGTAAGACTTGTGCCACCTCACCAGATGTATCAAAGGAAAACAGAGATTAGCAAGATTTCACTGTGTGATTTGCACGCCTTCCTCCGACACGGACGGACGGCGTGTGAAGGAGCAGCTGTGAGCTGTTTCTGCCTTTCTCGAGTCATACTTTATTTTGTTCTGCGTTTTCTGAGAGGGGGGCGGGGGGAGCAGGAAAGCCGGGATGACTGGCGCAGCCGCGGCCCTGCCAAGTCAAACAGCGGGGTTTATTTGTGGACAAGTTTACAGAGAGCTGGGGCAACAGCCGAGCCGCCCCACCTCCCCCGCTCGGTCCTCTTATTAAGTGGAGAAAACAGAAGGAGCGCCAGGCCAAAGAGTGCCAACATGGGGTGACAAAAAAATCACAAGTGCTTGCCCCCTGCCTCGGGAGACGGAAGGGGAATAAAACGAGGCTTTTCTGCGGAAGCTGCCAGCAGCGGGCCTCTGCCACTGGGATTGTCCCCGTGGTAATCCCGGGATTTCCTCCTCTAAGACGGAGGGCCGAGTAGGCACAGCGGTAGGACGGAGGGAGCAAAAAAAATAAAAAAGGAGAACTTTGACGCCGACGTTGGCACGGGAAGGAGCCAATGACTCAACGCGAGGCCGACGCCAGATGGGATGAGTTGAAAGCGCCGCTCACCTTCAAACACGCGAGTTGAGTCCACATGCTACGAGGCGCCAAGGGGCTGGCTGTAAAAAGTCCTCTGGCGAGGATCCGACGTAGGGAGACGTCGTTTAAATGGTGCCTCCAAAAAGCCCCCGACAGCTTACACGCATCTCCACCGAGAGTAGAAAGAAACCCGAGAACAACGGGATAAAAGCAGAGGAGATGACGGCGGGGCTATCATGCCCGACTGTCCGCATGACTTTGATGGGTGACACCATCTTTTCCTTTGCTTAATGTATTCAAGGTGCTTCTCGAACCAAAACATCAGACAACAGCAGGCTTTGAAAGCCCTCCTGCCACTACCGATTGTACACACAGACACGATGACACAACAGCTCCGCTTTTTCTAGATACGCCTCTTAATTGTGCATTTAAATGAACGCCCTCAATAAAACTGATTAGCTTTAACGTGGAACCAGAGATGGAAAAACAAAGACTCAATTGAGAAAAGATGTCTGCTTTTTCGGGTCAACTCGGCGGGGGAATAAATAAATAAACAAATTTAAATTCAAATAATAAAACAATAAAATAGAATAAAAAAAATAAAACAATTAAAAAATTTAAAGATTTAAAAATGTCAAAGATTTCAAATAAACTAAATAAATAAGACAATGGTAACAGGTTGGATGTTCTTTACCCTCCTCCATAAAACTCACAAAGAACCTGTCTTTGCTGGGAACCCGGCACTGAGAACTTCCCTGGATGTTATTTCAACTCCTTTACCTAAACTCTGGCCCTGCAGGGTGCGGCAAACCCAAGCGACCCCCCCCTTTCCCGCCCCAGAGGGACGCAGCGGTGCATGTCTTCAGGGTCACGGGTCCGGCGAAGCCTTTTCAAGCCGTGAAACACAAGCGGCTCTCTGGGGAGGCCAGAGCGGCGGAGGGGAACGCACCTCCCTGTTTTTCTTTATCGGCGCCCGATTAAATGACGGCGAGATGAAGAACTGGAAAGAAAAAAACCTCGGGTCTCGCATTGGCGTCACAGAATAAATCCCGTGATGATGATAACAATAACCGAGTGCGTCGATGTGATTTGGGGGATCTAAAAGCAAGCAGAGCGAATAACTAAGTGGAAGGCACGTTTGTTTTCTTGCACCTGATTTCTAATCGTCTGCATGCGTGCAAAAACCACCGAGCCAAACTCTCCGCCGCGGCTCGCTAATCCGGCGAGATCATCACTTCCATCTGCTCAGCACATGCTCCGTCCGCTCTTCAAAAACAAGCCTTTCATCATATCGGAGCATCTAGCCCACATTTTACTGTCTCCTTTCTTTTGAATGGCCTTTCTCGAGGTTTCAAGGAAAGCAGACAATATAGACGTGTAAATGCAGTAACAAGCTTTTTTTCTTTTTCTCGTTTGACTTCATTTGCCGCCTGTCGAGTTTGCCACGTCCGCATGCAAGCTTGCTAACATTATTCGGAGACCGCCGCCAAATTTGAAATGCCTTCAAGGTCACTCGCTGTGAATGCGTGTACTTTTTACTTAACACAAATGATTCTTAGCTAGTTGTTAAGCGGAGCTCCACTCGGGAATTTTTGTATTACAGGGAAAAAAAAATATCTTCCGTTTTTTGATAAATAAAAAACATTTTGGAAATCAGGAGTTGGTTTGATAAAAGCCAGAATGAAAAAAAAAAACTAAAATCCAACATGACCTATTTCGCAACATCAGAAACACCAAGTTCCTCCTGTATAAACTCCGTCGCCATGGTTACAGGCTGCAATTCTGTTCTGTGCCTCTGAGAAAGACAATATTGACAATTGCATCGACCAACACACCAAGCTTTCCGTCTCCCTGCACACTCGGCTTTGTCCAGAGAAGTGTCATAAAATATTGAGCAGGTGTAACCGACACTTCCTTTCTCCACTCGGCGAGCTTTTTTTTTTTTTTTTTTTTGGGGTGGATAGTGGAAGCTCATCCCGACCTATAAAATTAACTATAAACTGGGCTCACATTGAACAATTCAAAACATCTTGCAGTTTTACGCGCAATAAAAATGTAACCTGAAGTATGATACTGTTATTGACCTTACCTCTGCCAAAGAGATTAAATTTTTTGTTGCAGTTTGTGGTTTTGTTGAATAGCGAGATTACACAAAAAAACGGGATGACTCCAAATTGACTGTATGGTTTGGTGAGGGCACAATTTTGTCTCATTCCATTGCGCAGCTGTACCTAATGACGTGTCCGGTGGGTATTCAGTAATTGTGTAAATTACGGCTCGGGGCTAAATCAGTCCAGCAGCTGTATCGGACCGTAGCTGCTATGCGAATCATCGACATTCTCGACGTTGACTTTCTTGGACGGCTCTCGCCAACTGAGATTTGAAGTTATGACGAGATGAGTCATTTGGCGTAATCACGTCAGTTTAGGAGCAATGTAGAAGTGTGTGAAAGGGCTTCCCGTGGGCCTCCGGGTCTTGGAGGAGCGAGCTCGGCGGCCATCAACCGCCCCGGACCACATGTCGGATCGATCGCATGTGGCGTGGCGCTGCGGGGGTCGGTGGGGAGTCTTTGGTTTTGACCCATCGAGCCGAGTCAGCGGGCTGAACGCCGGCTGCATGCAGTAAATTCTCTTTAAAGAGGGTTTACTTTTGCTATTAATGGCTGTTGTAGATTTACGGCGCCCCGGTGACAGAGAGAAAGGTTTCAAAGAACTCTTTCCAAACTTTCTCCACCCTGCACCAGGAACGCACTGGTGTGCATGTGCGGTGGGGTTTTACCTGCAGGTGACCTCAAAAGAAAGTACCGAACAAACTGCTAACGACGTTAGCCTTGCAACATTAGCTTACGATCCACCAATTTTGTGATGTTTTTGACTTCGTAATACATCGATGACTTAAAAGACCAAAAGGAAGTCGTCATCTTTTTATGTGCTTCTTCCCACAGGTGCTCTTCGCCTTGAACCAAACCCTGCTCCAGCACGAGGGCGTCCGAGCGGGCAGTCTGCAGGGCGCCTATACCACCGAGGACCTCATCACGCATTACAACTGCGGCGACCTAAGCTCCATCATCTTCAACCACGACAACTCGCAGGTCCGCTTGCTCTCACCGATGACCTTGACGGTTTTTTCCAACGCAACGGCCAATTGTGAAATTACATTTTTCGCTTATTTTAAACACAAGCAGAAGCTAACCGCACACAAAAAGAACATGAGCCGTTGTGTCCCCCCTGTGTACCCATAAGCATCTCAAATTCAAAATAAATGCGAAAGTCATGAGATTCCACGCCATCTGCGAAGCATCTTTATGTCAAAGTAAATTTTGCGGTCTTTCGTGGGGCTTTCTAAACTTGTATGGCTGTAAGCCTGACTTCAAAACTAATAATAAAGAACTCGAGGGACGTGAATTTATGTCTTCATGACAATCGACAAAATAGCTTACAGCATTTTAACAAGACACAACAGCAACATGGAGCTTCTAGAACATGCAGCTCACACACAAAATGTCAAATCGCCACACACACACAAGAAAAAATCACTCCCAGACACATTAAAGCCAATACACAGTGTAACCTTAGCTTTACAAGTTATTCACACCAGAGACCCCCGAGAAAGTGTGAAAG
The DNA here is from genome assembly GCF_024217435.2 of Syngnathus scovelli. Taxonomy (NCBI): domain Eukaryota; kingdom Metazoa; phylum Chordata; class Actinopteri; order Syngnathiformes; family Syngnathidae; genus Syngnathus; species Syngnathus scovelli. The sequence goes on from NC_090856.1 coordinate 4,129,780, forward strand.
TTGAAGCAAAAAAAATTCTCACTGGGCCCCCCTCATGTCATTTTCGTGGCCCGTATTCATTCGTCTTTCTAACTCAGTCGGCCCCGGGGAGCTGGTCGCGGCGCTGGAGTAGCCCGCCGGCGGCCTCCTACCCTTTAAATCAGAGCAATTGGGCCGTAATGAAATGACATGTACTGGAATTTTCCAGCACATGCTAGAGCGATCAGACACCTGGAGCTCCAAACATGTGTTTATCTGCACGTGATATGAACCGATTTGTAAACAAAGATACTCAGTGAGTGCACCTTTCCAACGTCGGAGTCTTTAACATCATTTGTGTCGACAAAGGTTTAAGCCGCTCAAATATAACGCAAGCGTGAAGTCGACGAATGCGAGCGAGCGCTACTTGCTCACACGGGCTTCAATAAATCGTTTTGAGTGTCAAACCCAAACACATGAAACACATCTGCTCTCCCACCAGAACCTCAATAGCATTTCATTTGTCTTACCGAGGCATTGTGGGAACTCCGCACTGTAATTCACCGCTCTTAAATAACATCATAAAATGTCATGTCGGGACGGGTGTCGACCGAGACCACCGATGTTTAACACCCGAAACTCGCTGACCCTTTGCGTCCAACGCAATCGTTGCTAGCGCTAACGCAGCTACGTGTCTCATTATCTCGAATGTGGCAGTTGATGACCTCTCCGAATGCCTTCGCAATAAATTAGCCTTTCATTTTTCTCCTCACGCAGTTGCCGCACTTCATCAACAGCTCTCTGCCGGCTCACGAACGCACCACGGCGCAGCAGATCGACAGCTACTTTCGCCAGGAGCTCATCTACAAGCGTAACGAACGCATGGCCCGTCGCGTGTCCGCCCTGCTGCAGAGGAACCCCAACCAGACCTACTTTTTCGCCTTTGGCGCAGGTGAGAGGGTGCATACCACGTAAATGCTAGTCATTAGCCCATCTATGGCGTTTCCCATGATGTGTTAGCATTAAGCTAGCAGACTTATTCTAGCTTAATCTAGTTAGGCCCTAATAAATAGGTCTTATCACAAATTATAACACTTGCTGTCTTTTATTTTTACTTTTTTCCGTGTTGGCTCGTCCTCTGCGTTTGCGTCTGTAACTGCTCATGAAGTTTTATCATCTACTCGATGCCATGAAAGTACCAAACGACAATGTGGGTGCATATTGGCCAGAGGAGCCGAGTGGAAGTTGTCAACTGCCGTCTGTTCGTACTTAAGTGACTTTATTGCATGAACCACAACAACTTTGGGGCTTAGAAGGGGAATTAAAAGAAGTGTCGTAACAATTGAGGGCTTAACCAGACATGCTTAGCAACATAAACCAGCCAGGGTAGACTAAGGTTATTTCGTTTTTATGGTCACCCTGGGGATCTCGTCGGTTCCAACATTGTGGGAACAGTTTTGGGGATGGCCTTTTTTTTTTTGTGTGACTGCACCGCAGTGCACATGGCAAGATCCATAAAGGTGAGCCTGGTGGACTTTGACTAGGTCAGGTGTCCCAATACTTTTGCCAGAGTGTGAGCAGGCCGACTGGAGTGAGTCCATACAGGCAGCACTTGGGTCAAAACCTTTTAAATTTACAGCTGTTGTGGTCCCGTCCAGGAGTTTTTGCACCGAGTGATTAAACTATACGACGTGTGCATAAAGTGGTTCAGCCTGGAAATCCAACTTGGACCTACTTCAGTCTGCACACCTACACCTTCCTGACTGTGCAAATTGGACATTTTCTCTCCTGGACACATCTGTCTACATCCTTCACCGGAATGCTTAAGCGGATCCTCACCTGTTTTTTGGGTTCGGTCACTCGATGTCCGTAAAACGACACTGTGGGCATTGTGATGTCAAAATCAGTGGACAGCAGGTGGCAAAATAGGACAAAATGGCCGCGTCCTGAAATGGAAACATTTCTGGTTAATTCTTATTCCACAAACATCAATATTAATAAATCGGACTTTTATTATGAACACTTGGTGGTACTTGGTATGTATGAAACTATTTTGATTCCTTTGTGTCTCTTGAGGCTGCAGTGGGTACTACATAATGTTGTTTTCCTCTTCGATTTATTGTCATTTAAAAAAAAAAAAAGATGCGTAGGCGGTAGTTACTCAGCTCGGGCGGCAACAATTTCAGTTTCCTGCCAAGCTCTCAAACATGATTTGTGTTGCTGTAATTTTTATAGATTTTTATGTTTTGCAAGTGACTAGGCCATAATATTTGAGAGACTTGTCACTTTGTGTCGTCAACCAACACTAAAATGGTTGGTGCTTTACATTTTTCCATTACACAGGTGCGGGTCACCTGGAGAGTAGCCGAAACCGAGAAAACCGCGCGGCATTGAACGCATCAGTCGGAACGAGACAACAACAAACAACCTTCTTCTTTTCGTATGCACGATCACAAGTTGCGATTAAAAGTTGCATCTTGCTTTTTGTGGTGTGCAGCAAGTTTGCCAGCTCTCGGGCTGCCGCCTTATTGAAAACATCCCGTGGAATTTCCTGACGCGGCCGCAGCCGAGACGCCGCTTCACACACACTGGTGCGCGTAAGCCGGCGAGGCGCGTCATGTGCGTTTTGCCAAGAAGAGTTGGCGCTCTCCAAAATACACATGTAGGTTTGTTTGTTTGAGCCACTTTCATTTCCTTTCCCAAGAGCTGATTCTGGCGCCAAGACTCTGCCATGCGGGCTTTTAGGGACTATAGTGAGAGCAAAAAGAGGTCTAGCGTGCTATGGGAAACAAAAAATAACTTTAATGGGGGTCATAATTTGAATTCTTGGAGCGATATAAGACAAAATAGTGAGTTTGTATTAGTAAATACAATGCTGAAAATCCTTTTTTTTTTGTTTTAAGGGTGGGCTTTTTTCTTCCTCAAATAAAAAAAATAATTTAGGTGGTGGAGCTAATGCCAGTTTAATTTTTTTGGGTGGGAAATACTGTTTTTTAAACAAATGTCAAGCTTCCTGCCAAAATGTCCCCTGATTTTTCTTGACTTGTGGTACGAAATCATCCCGGTAACACGCTCCCATGCAGGCACGCACGTCACTTGTCTGGTCTTTGTCGTGCTTTAGCCGACCGAGCGTGTTTGCTTTTCTCAGCCTCTTTCCACGTCTGTTTGCTTCACTACGAGTTCATCGGCGCTTTAGCTCTTAGGCTATGTCTACATTGATGTGGCTAAAGAGATGCTGAAATAAAATAAAATAAAACAAGTCTACAGTCCAGGGCCAAAATCAATATCAATTAAAAAAAAAAAAAAAATCTGCTGACACTTGAATAAATATTCAGGCCGCCGAAAGTTTGTAGTAACAGGTGGTGCTATGCAAACTGACCTTAGAGCTTTTGTATACAACAATAGGTGATTTTTTTTTTCTATTTAGCCTGAAAATAAAACATTTCATTAATTCCAATTGGAAGTGACTAATGCAAACTAAAACATCTTAGCAAAAGAAAAACACTCATCCCTAATTTGACATGACATCAGCGTTACCATGTTTTCTTGTCTCTTTGTCGCCGTTGCAAAACTGATGACATCACCGACTTGTCTGTACTTCACTAAGCGTTCTATAATCCCGGCCGGACACACCTTTTAACAGCCTCACTCAAGGAGTGTTATTATTTCTGAGCTTCTTCTTGTAACTTCTATCTGAGCACGATAATGATTTGGGTTTTCCAGCAGTAATTGTGTCACAATCTGAAGACAATTCCCTCGTGGCAAATGCTTCCCCTCCCTTTGGCCATCGTTCAAAACCAACAAGCGGAATTTGTGGTTTTAATCTTGTCATCGCTTTCATGGTTATTAGCGGTCAAGTATCTCATTTTCAAACGATTTCGTAATTATTACGATAAGGGGGTCGGAAGGAGCAACGAGCGTTTTCATAACATTGTATGACGCAACTTTTGCATTTAAAAATTGTTTTTTAACCATACAGTTAATTTCGCTGGCCTTAATTCAAACAGAAGAAAATAATGACACAACACAGACGTGCACATATACCTGCACGCTTTTTTTTACTCTTCAACCTCTTAGCAGGCTAGCAACAAACACAAATACGTTAATACAAAACTGTCGTTTAAAAAGCAGTCGAGGCTTTAATGAAGGAAAACAAGAGAATCATTTGGAAATCCCATGAATAATAAAATGCAACTTTAATTAGCGAGTGTAGCCTATGTGTGTGTGTGTGTGTGCGTGCTAGTCAAACAGCTGCTCCTCATACACTTCTCGTCCCAGCAGGGAAATATTGTGGCTGAAAAAGAAAGCAAACAAAAAGCAAACAACGGGGGCGCGTTTTGTTTTTCTTCAATCCCGGAGCTAAATGTTATCAGCTTTCCTCTAGTGGGAGATGATTACATTCTGCAGCAGCAGCAAAATGGAGTATTTCAAGGAGACATTTTTTTTCTTCCCCCTTATCTAAATGCTTCCCAGGTGTCTTAATGAAAGATTTGAAAATACACAGAGGACGAGGAATTAAAGCGTAGTTTGATCTCGGGCAAATGCAAAATTTGGCTGGGGTCAGTGGGCCAAGAAAATGCTGTTCGTTCATGCTAATCTGTGCTAACTTTGTAGCGCTTTTACCAAAGTGCATATAAATAAATAAATTTTCAAAAATAGGGCGATTTGATACATGAACAGGCACACACGCATATCTCCTGGCGTTATTTTTATTGCCCTAAAAGTAGTGATTTGGTCCTCCTTCAGGATTTGTCCTCTTTAAATCCCACTGACCCACGCGGGCCTCTCACGTAGTTATTCATCGAAGCTTTATAGAGCTTTGCAAGTGAGCAGAACATAAAGCAGAACTCGAATGTGAGCGGCCGTCACTCAGAAGGTCCCTTAGCGTCGGCGCAACAGAGACAGTCAGACACAGACGTGCTGCTGCATTCGTAGGAAGTGAAGTCATTATGGAGATGAGGAATGAGCGTGGGGGCTGAAGAGAAGCCATCCAGACTCTCCTAGCTGGACCCAAAGGTGGAATTTACCATTTGAACCCAGCGCGCCCCGGGTACTCTGGCAGCGCTCCATGAACGTAAAAGTGATTTATAAAGGTGGTCAAAGGGTAAGCGTAGATGCACAGCAAGGTGCGCCGACGATGGCTTCTTTGAAATCTTGGAGGCGCACGTGAAAAAGAGCTCTACATCAGCGGGCGACATGGAGAGCGGGGGAAAATTTCATATATGGAAGAAGCAAGCGATGCTTGCGTTTGAGGTCAGCGACTGTTTTTTCACTCCGATGAATTGAAACATTCTGAGAGGCTTTTTGGGATCATTGTGTTCTGCTGCCTGATTAAAAACATGCCTCCAGGGATATGTGGGGACCTTGTGGGGAGTCTACGGAAAAGAAGTCGACACACACACAGATATACACACGCTGACCACAACGTTACACGAGTTGTATTTCAAAATGAGGCCTTTCGTTGGAGAACGTTAACCCTTCAAAATTGCTTTCAATACAATATATCAAATAAACATAGGCAATATATTTGCCTGGCAGAAAACAGTAAAATCATCAGTGGAATTTAACTTCACCTCTACACAATAGACAACGCAAGAAGATGATGTCATATGTCCACCATGAATTGAATGATAATCAAATGTCACGTCCAATTTCAATACGATCCTATTTAAAGTTAAAACAACTTTCTGGCCTGTTGTGGATGTCGCTTGGGGGTTCCAAATAGACTCCCAGCAAGAAAGATCCCATCAGATCTCGCCTCCACTCCCTCCCCAAGCAGCCAATTGCAATCCACTTACAAATTTGTTCTGCCAAGAGCAACACGCGTTGCCTTTTTGGTGGGGAACAGCGTCATGATAAATATGGCGCAAGGGAGGAAGCGCAGACTAAATGCAGGAGTGAAGCTTTTTTTTTTTTTTATAGAGACACTTGAATTACCAAGCTAAAAAGTCATAGTTTTAAAAATATCATTTTCACAGAAAAACAGACTCCATTTTTTTCCCCAGTGTGGCCCCAAAACAATTCTGTGTGACCTTCACTGGAAATAAAACACAACAAATGCCTTTCATAACTTAGTCTCGTCCTGACTCGGACTATTTCCAGGTCACTTCCTGGGGAACCACAGCGTGCTGGACATCCTCCGACGAGACGGCTATGTGATCGATCACGTGACCCCTGATGACCAGCAGCCCGTCACGCTGTGAGTAAATGCCCAATTTGGTTCTGATGGTAACTGAACGTGGAAACGCCTGCTGGTGTCTTTCAACATACCAACACTGTCCAAACTGAGATTTCAAAACGAAACAAAGTCTTTTTCATAGCCGATTAATTCGCTCCCTTCCCTCCGCTGGAGCTCAGTGGCGTGCTGCCAGCCTCGCTCATCTGTGCTCGGCAGCCGCTGGTACCGTGATCCAAACTGGTACCGTGATCCAAACAAACGGGTGCGCACTCATGCAAGAGAAGAGTTATGCCAGGAACCAAATTCCGAAAGTAAACAGAACTCCGTGTTGAGATGCAGGCCGGCATGACGAGGAAACGGGACGATGGTGGTGTTTACGAGCGTCGTTCTCATGGACGGTGAAAGATGCTCTGACTGACAGGCTGAGCAGAGCCGCGCCGGCTCGCAGGCCGGGTGGAAGCCAGACCACAAACCTGGAGCTATCATCACCCCGACCGACCGAGCCATCAAAAATGCCGCATGGAGGCTTTTTAGAGCTCGTAAAAGTAGAAAAACAGCTTGTTGAATACATTACAACTTTATGAATGAGACAGAAGGGCTGCGGGAAATCCCAATATGAGCATCATGTAAGATCCAGTGGCTTTTCAGACAATAGAAACACAGCGTGAGCAGCAGATAATTTTGCACTTGTTCTTGTATTATTAGCCTGCGTGCTATTAAATGAAGCTTCACGTGCAGATTATATTGACGGATGTTAACAAGCGGGGAGAAAATATGAGTAATGGAAGATTATTGAATTGTGGGTGGTCCGATTTTAGACACATTCACTTTTGATGAGCGAGAATAAAGCCAAATGACTTACAACTTCCTGCGATTTAGAGGAACCTTTAAAAGTTTGAACGGAATCTCTTCCAAGATGCTGGTTGATTGTTAACAACTTTTTCCCAAAGGAAATAATGAAGTTTAATAAAATCAAAAAGCAGACTGTTTTCAATCAATAACTTCCAAACACAGTGTCGTTAAATGGTAGATTGCTGTTATTTCAATTTTTTTTTCTACACTGTTGCAGTTTTTTTCAAAGGAATCCATGCTCATGAGATACGGCTCTATTTCAACAGTCAACCAGATTTCGAGCCAATCGGCGGCACGAGCGCGGCTCCTCCCACTATTTGGCCGACCGGTTCGGGCGAGACGGAGCTGGAGGAGCCCAGTAACATGCCTGGCATGGACGAGGAGGAGGAGGGGGAGGAAGGGCTGCCTCACATGCTGCAGCCGGACAGCCTGAGCCAGCTGGAGGAGTTTGGACGACACAAGCGTCCTCGAAAAACTCATCGCGGCCACGGGAGGCCCCGCCTCTTCAGTGACCTCTGGGTTCGCTTTGGAGATGGGTGAGGGAATTTTTTCTATTTTACCTAATTAAAAAAATGTAAAATAATTGCCCTTTTCATGTAATTATCTCGTTTATATTGAGTGTAATTGCCCTTTTGACCACTAGATGGCGGCACACATTTAGTTTGAGAATTAGTTTAACAGTAGTTTATTCTTTTTCAATTTCTCTGTTATCCATTATTCTTTGGTCACTCTCACAATATATTGAATGTGTTTAAATGTGTTTGTGTCATTTTAAAAATGTCAAAAAAATGCTATAATTGCTATAAAGACGTGCCTATATAAACAGTAGAGTATTTAAAAGGTGTATTAGGTTTTCGACTAGATGGCAGAAGATCCGGTTAAGTTTTCCTATTTACCAAGGTTTTGGCGCCATCTTGTGGCATCTGTGGGCATTACAAAATAGCTGAGGATTTTTTTCTTCTGCAGAGAAAAACTGAGCAAACTGTAAACCACAAGTAGCCACTGCACAGTAAACATAACTAAGCCTTTTCCTTTCCTGTCCTGCAGCACCACACCACCCCCAACCGTGAGGATCATCAACGGTTACGTGACAGTGGAGCCCCCTCTGAGCCCTCCGGACGAGCACATCACAAGTCAACCCTTCTCCACGCCGCCCGGCCTCACTTCAGCCCAGCCGTCTTTATCGATCCACAGCAAACAGTGCGCGTTAGCCTGGCTGCTATCTTACGCACTGCTCATCTCCTGACCGTCGAGGAGATCGCTTCGAGGGCTGCAATTTGCCATCGAAAGAACGACAAATGTGAACGCCAGAAAGGCAGGAATAGTTTGAGTGACGCTGCCAAGCTCTTCAAAAAGCTGCCAGGCCTTCACATGTGAGTCACACAGTCAAAGAAAGTGGACCACAATGGTTCAAAGGCCTTCACACCACCAGGAAGGAACTCAGTGGAGAACTCGCCTATTTAGAGTCGTTGTGGTCGTGACCATTACATCAGTCGGACTCAAACTAGAGTCCATGAGTCATAGCTTGACTGACACCAATAAAAAAAAAAAAAAGTTCATCCCTACTTTAGTTGTGGGTCAATTAAACGTTCTGATATGACCGTGACATATTATCAAAGGAATTTGAAACCACTTCATTAGGAGTCAAACAAAAGAAGATAGTGGTGCCTTGATGCTAACCTGTATAATTGCCTTATTAGGATTAGGCGGTGTTCCTTGGGAAAATGTCTCTCTTATAAAGGATCCTCAAAATCAAAAACTTTGAGAACACGTGCATTAAAACATGTTAAATAGTCATCTTTGATTAACATGGATATCGAGTACAGATCCTAATAACTCTGGGAGATAATAAGGTCAAACAGTGCTGTGGTGGGGAGCACTTAGACTTTTTGTATGTAAATTGTGTATTTTGTCTATAAATATTGTATATTTATTATTGCTGAAAGAAAGAGTATATTTTCTTGCTTTTTAAAAATGTACTTAGGAAATAAAGTATCTTTGAGAGCTGATCATTTTCCCTGAGTTTTCATCCTACTGGATGGTAAAGAAAAATAATCGGTAATCGATACATAAAGTCAAAAGAGTACAAAAAGGGATGAGGGAATGAGGCTGTACTTTTCAACTTCGACACTAAGGGGCGCTATTGTCATACAATAATTTCAGCTCCTTTAGTAGGTTTAAAAAAAGGACCAGATTTGAAAAAATGCTGACGTTTTATGGCGCCACCACATCGATCGATTGAAGGCTGTGGAATTATCTTACAAAAGGCGTTTAAGAATTATTTGTCAAGACAGTAACAGCGTTTTATTTGTGTTAAAATTCTGCCTGGATTTGTTTCCTTTATAACCGCGTTAGTTTGGGATTGACAGCAGTAATATTTATTATTGTGGTTGCATTTAGTTAAATATTTCATGCCTCTCATGTAACAACAAAACAATAAAATATTAGAAACAATTCCCAATACTACGCAACTGTAACCACAATTCGCAGCCTCAATCAAAACAGACTATTATCAGCTTTTTATTAAATGGGGCTCGTAAAATTTTGCCTTCTGTTAAAATACATAAATGTTTGTTTAGTTTGTGTCCTACTGTGGATAGGACTCAAAGAGATCATGTTTAGTTTGTACGGTATCTTGAGATTAGAGTGAATTCAACAGGCTGACCTCAAATGGAGGACTTTCCATTGGACTGGAAATAACCTTTCTTAATGTTGATTTAATAAGCAGAGAGGGAGGGGAAAATAATTGAATTAATCTGCACCTTGAATGATGCAGGAGGAAGGCTGAATTTTTTTTCCCCCCGAATAAACAGCCTTTCCGCCCCTTAAGCCGAGACAGGACAATATTTGCCTTTGCTACAATACCATTTTCCCTGAGCTTTGGAGCTGTTGTTTGAGCGGCTGGAGGCCTTGACAGGCTGCTCTCGAGCTTTGACCCTCACTCTGCTGGGGACGCGCCGCCTGCTGCATATAAATAAAAGATTACAGTGGAAAAATCAATTTCTGGGCAAACTCATTAAAAATGCCCCTCACCTTAAATGATTCTCATTTCCTTCCATTCAACCTGTTCCAGCACCCCCTCTCTCCCTCCGCACATGCCACTCCCACCCCGTCTTCTTCATCCGCCCTGCCCTGCCTGCTGGTAATTACTTGCACAAGTCGTTTGTCGCCCTTTGATTTGCAGCGTTTCACAAATGAAGGTTAAGTTTGTTTAACCGTGCTGGATTTGCCAGTCATGTTAAAGCATATAATGTGGCAGGCCCTGGCTTTTTCTTCACACCTCCCTCCTCTGTTGCATCTGGGACGGAGAAGGGGGGGGGCATGCAGGTCCAAGGTGAAGCCGTATTTGGAAGGAGCTGCTGAGCCATTGATTTCAATGAGTAGAGGACGAGCAACTTTGCTCAACTGATTCAATCTTGGAGGATTATTCATAGCTTTCGACAAAGTTATCAAGTTTTTTTTTTTTAAACAAAGATTAATTCATAAATTAATTTGCAATAATATCAACAATATTAAATTTATTATACATACATTTATTTGTTCACTAAATTGAAGCATGACTTAATACGAAAGATACTTTTGCTAAACTTTCACTACGACAACCACAGGAAAAAAAAAATAGGATTAGTGAATAGTGAGCCGTGAATAAGCGGGGGATTAGTGTGCATAGAAAATAATTACCTAACCATAATGCTATTCTTTGCCGTCAAAACACAATAGCTGCGCTTTGTCCATAGACAATGTTGATCGATCCCTCCCCAAAAAACAAGTCATCCAAGTCAAGGTAAACCTCCATCGATCCAAACGAGGCCATTAAGAGCCTTTCAAACGTACCCCGGCAGCACTGATCTCAGGAATAACACAAAAGAGCCAAACAAGAAACGACCTCCAACGTTTGCAACCGCGCAATGTTCTCCTCCTCTTGTTGTTGTTGTTGTCAACAGCTTTCTTTTTTAATGTGTAATGTAATTATGAGCTAAGCAAAGGCGCCACGTTCTGAGTATTACTGCTCGCTTCTCCGAAAGAGCTTCTGGTTCTCTTTTTTTTCAGCCAAGCCAACGGCAGCTGTAAAAAGCTTTTCGGGACAACAAAAGCGCGTCGGGAGCCGAAGCGGATCGAGGTGCTCTCTCTCTCTCTCAACATTAGTTGACTCCCTTGAAGACATGCGGCTCGGAGTAATTGTGTCGAGCCCGCTGGCCTTGGGGAGTCGTAACTGTGGTTCAGGTGCATGTGTCAAAAGGCATTGAAATGCACTGGCGACGAACAAAGTGGGCTTAACTTTTTCAGCTGATGGGCTAAATTGAAAAAGTACCATCAACTATACAGTGCAGAAATAAAAGTCAATTTATAACAGCAAACGGGAATGAAAAAGCCATCTGTCAAAAATTTGTGTCTTGGCTGTACGCTCAATACAATCATTTACAGCATGTTGGGAGGGCGAAGTTGTAATAAATAATCAGCTTTTAAGTAACTGTGAAATGTACTTCAATTAGGTGTTAACTGACTGTCTAAATGTTAATGCTAAGCTACTTGTTTTGTCTGTTTGAAACATAAATTGCCTGGTGTATGAAATGTGCAATATAAATAGAGATGCCTTGGCTAAACATTTCACAAAAATCTTTAAAGGATCGCAAACTTCATAAAATTCTCCCAAATAAGTGTGGTTTTATATAGCAAACTACCTTCTGTAACTAGTCTGCTAGCGAGCTAGCTCACGAATGTAAGTAGCTAGCTAGCTAGCTCACGAATGTAATTAGCTAGCCAGCTAGCTAGGTAAACTGACGTGTCTGTGTGCATACAAAATGAAGCCCACCAACCCAAATGAAATGTTTGGCCTGCTACGTTAATTTGAATTTAATTGTTCAGCCCTAGTTGACACGCACATTGCTTTTGTGTTGCGGCACACAGTAAACAAAAGTAATGACGCTTTCACCAAGAAGCGAAAAAGAAAGTACAAAAGAGACCAGAGTAGCATGTTTGAGTGCGTGTCGCCGAGCACATGAATGCCAGCGTGTGCATTAAAGGCTGGTACCGCGAGTGTTGTGTTTCACAGTTTTTTCGCCGTGATATACTTCTTTATTATTCGGCGCAAGGGGGCACTTCACATGCGGGATGGGTTCTCTTTGATATCGACAGCAGCTTGAGGCGGAGAGTGCACTCAAACACAGGAACAGGCGAATTTATTCTGGGGAGGGGGGGGGGGGGAAACAGATAGTTGCGTACGTCCCACCCCCCCCGGCAGCGCTCGGCGCGCATCGGCGACAAACAGAGCGCTTTGATGCCACGGCGGTGACACTCCACACGCTAATGAAATATGGTAATTACTGCCACATGAGAGCCCTCCCGCACGCAACAGGACAAAAAGGTATTAAAAAAAACAAAAAACAAATATGACTTAGCCTCTGTGATTATTACGCCTTAAAAAAAAAACATTTTATGCTGTTCACCTGATACAAAGCAGTGGGGCATTTGTTGATCCCGGAATATGTCATGGACCCCATTGTTCCCATTTATTGAAAAGACAAGATGTCTCTGAGCTAACTTAGGCTGAAAAGATTCATATAACGTTGACTTGAATTTGGATATAAAAAGTCATTTTTAGGAAGCGAGTGACAAATGACATTTATCAGTCTGCAGTTTATTTTAGAAACCTATAAAGAGATGAAAATGGATGATTAATGTGCCCTGGCGCCAATTTGAGAGTTCAGAAAATAAAAGACTACTATTGGTGTTCTTTCCGCATTATAAAGATGAGGAATTCGAGGCAGAAATTATACTGTACTGACTTTCCCTAAAATGCAGGACAAGAATGGAAAGTAGCCAAGTAAAAAAAAAATTGTTGCGACCAAGCTGTGTAAAGTCATCCTAAAATAAATTCCTAGTTTTGCTAAAAATTATTAGTACAAAAAAAAAAAAGCATTAAACTGCCCACATTTGCACTTGCATCTTGAGCTGAATGTAATTAGCTGAAGTAACTTAATGTCAAGAGGGAGGTGAGGAAGGAGGAGGGGTGAGGTGGGGGAGACAACGTGTTTGACCATCAGTGTTTGCACTCGGCCAGACGGCAGAACACCCCCACCAGGCCCAGTCACACACACATACACACGCACACTTTCACCTTGCTGACCAAGTCCTCCCAAGAGATGGGGCGCTGGAGGTCAGGGAGAAGGTGGAGGTCAAATGGGCCCTGATAAGTTCTACTAATAGGACAGTGTGTGTCCAGCTAACTGAGGCTAAAAGCTGTGTGAACAAACACACAATGCGGTTCACTCGCACGCATACACACACACACTGCTCATGAACGATGCATGCATGGGTGTGCGCCCTTTAAGGTCAGAGCACGGGGTGAGAATGTTAAATGGCCGAGCTGGGGAGGAGTGTGGGTGGGACATCAAATATTTTCCTAGCCATCACTATGAGCAAACCTCCTGGCTGAGATGTGCAGGAGGAGACGTGCGATGAACAAGATTGGATTCATGGGTTGGGAAAGATGGAGAGCGTCTTGAACCAGTTGCACGATGAGCAACTTGGCCAAAAGGTTGGGTACCGTTTGAGCAGCTTGGGTTATTGGGTTAAATAGCAGAACCCGGAAATTGGTTTGAAGAAACAATGACATTTTTAAGTGATCTCAACTTTTGAAGGGTGAAGCACTGGCGGAGCTAGAGGGGGGCCGGGGGTGGCACTGGCCCCCCCTGAAATTGGACAGAAGAAAAAAAAAACACTGACTTTGCCTCACTCTGCTTGTGTGCACAAGGTAGTCATAAAGGTTCCAAGACTGATGTCACAAGATATTTTTAAAAACAAACATGTTGTTCGTGGGTCAATAAAAATATTTTCTAGTCTCGTGTGCCGCTCGCTTTTGAGTCCCGCCCACAGGCGGACCCGCAGACAGCATAGGCGTGTATGTGCGGGTGCCAGCGGGCAGACAGACAGACGCCCCGTGTCCTGTTCCCATCCTGTGCCGCTGAACACGCCTAGTTCCTGTTATCGCTCTCCCTCAGGTGTAGCCAGGTAACTCCAAGGCCAAGCTGCTCTTAAAACCGCGACAGTCAAGGTAACGGCTAATTGCCGCAATGGTCCTCGTAAAAACGGCATGTTTGCTTATGACTCAGCTCCGCCCCCCCCCAATAAGTTGGCAAGCTCACGAGGCTGGAAGCAGCTAAGAAAGAAAATTAAGAAAACTGAGAAGGTGTTTTGCCGACTCGGATTACTTAAAGGTCAACACCGACAGGCTTATTCGAAACATTTATCGGTCGTTTTGGGTGGTAGCCACTTTTCTTCTTTTATCAGCCCTTCCTTGTCCATATTTCTCCGACTTTTACGACCAAATTCTGGCTCCCTCCCTCTTTTAATGTTTGATTCAGGTGATAAGAGCGGGCCGAAGGATGAGTCTGACGGCGGCGGTTAATGTGGTCAAAGGGCAGAGCGCGACGGGCGGCTTCAGCCGGACGGCGTTCAGCCTCAAAAAACCCTCGTATGGCAGCAATCTGCCTTACGAGTCGTTATCGGGCAGCCCATCAAGATACGGATCGAGAGTTTGTGTGTGTGGACGGTTACGTGTACTCACCCCCGCCCCCTGAACGGCGATAAGATAACGATTAACTTCTGTTTATCGCAGGACATAACGTTCCAAAGGCAATCGGTAAAAACGTGCGATAGAGAAACTAAAAATGGTTTCGACCCTCACGCAATATTTCGGGGTGACACTCTCTCGCCTGGCTTGTCCTCCGTAACCCCGCCTGATTATGGCCATTACAAATTCATCGTATGCGGCCGCAGCTGATTGAAGTGATGGGCTGATTTCTCGGAGCTCGCCGCCTGATGGAGGGTGCTATAGCAAATAGCCCAATGGGTCTGTTTAGATAACACTGACCTCTCGCAAAAACGTCGCCACGTCTGCAGGGCGCGATTCGAAGGGACGCAAATTTCAATATGGGTTCAAAAAAAATAAGGCAATGCGAAGTGAACTAAATCTGAGGAAGAAAATGATGATCCCTCTTTTTAGTTTGCTCGTCGTCGGGATGAATTGTGAGGAGACAAGAGGCCAGAACCCCTGATCTGCATTCTGCCCCCGTTAAGGTTACCAGGGTAACGGGTACAGTACGGCGAGAAGGGCGAGGGGAGGGGCATGGGAGTGGGTGGGCGTGGGGGGGCCACTCACCCTTTTCCTTAGAAATTGATATTCATGCTTTTGTGGAGTAGGGGTTACAATCGTCTTGATTTGAAGGGAGCGTTTCAAAGCCCCCCCTGCCCTTCCCCTACCCGAGCCGGACGTCCTCAAAGGCCAAGCGGTTGTATTACACAGGCTAAATACACATCATCTCATTTAGTAGGGAATTAAGCGCTAGTTTGCAGCGTGGCGAAGTAAAACTCATTCCTGAGGCTCATGTTATGTAAATGGAAGGAGCTCAAACGTATAAACGCTGGATTGAAAATATACGGGAAGCAACAACTGGAACTGTGTGCTGTCTCATGTGATGAGTTGTATTTTAACTTGACTTTGCCATCCTTGTTTCCTTTCTTTCGCCCTCGGCTGTCTGATGTGGATGGGTTTTGGTTTTCTTTGCTGTATTTTTGACCGTGTTTAAAGGCTTTTTGTAAGCTCAGATGGATAAACACATTAGAAACACTGAACAAAAAAACCACAGCGCCATGGAAACTGTCATTAAAATCTTATATTTAACCTTTTGATGGGGGGTAAGGGTTGTGCTTGTACGAGCCTTTTCTTAAAATGCTATTAATATATTTGTAATTTAAAAAAGGAAAAAATAGATACCTTTCATATACACTAACATTCATATTATTCTGTATTATTTATATAGCCTGCTACAACTGATTATTTTTTCCCAGTAAAACACTAAATTTAATGTATTAAAAAAGTAGTGTATTAAAAAATAGATCACCTTATTACCCAGCTGCCTATTAACTTCTAATCAGTCTATGCTTAATAATAATAATAATTAAATACAATTGACATTAGCCAATAAGTTAATGTGGTTAAAACGTTTAAGACCATACTTTATATTTTTATATATAAATAATAAATATATATATATATATATATATATAAAAAGATTCTTCACTCACACAATATTGAACCCATAATAATAGACATACTGTATATGCTCAGCTAATGTTCCTTGATAGGGGTCAAGGGCCCGGTACCAAGCAGACCGGTTCCGGAAAACACAGACTGGTGGTTGTGGACACCTGCTCTAATTAAATACCTACCCCATCTAGCGTATCTCTAGACATTTAAATTGCTCCAAAAGATGGCCTGAATTAGTCAAATGCAACACATAAGCTCCCAGTGTGCTCATGAAAGTGCATCTGTGCCCATGGCCTTGCGTTTTAGTACCCACTTTACGGTGCACAACAAAACACACACACACACACACTTAAAGTGTGCATTTGAAAATAATGGCGTTTGGCATGATGCAACCCTTTGCACACACCGGGGTCGCTTTAAATTTTACAGGGGGCAATGCTATGGTTCATCTTTGAAAGCCGTGGGCTGTAAAACAACACCCGGACGAGGTGTTTTAAAAAGCTATTGAGAGAGAATGAGCCAAACGGGCATAAAGAAAAGATTCCAACCAAACACACACACACACACAAGCAACATTCCTCACAGCTAGCGGCCCTAAGATAATGTTGTTCTTTAATTAAACTATCTCTGGTGTGCAGTGTGAAGTAGCAGGAGAGACGGCGGCGACGTATGGTCTATGCAATCAATTCTGCGTGAACTGTAAGGGCGGCATTAGCACTGGTGAGTGAGCGCATTTGGAAAAACCCACGCCACAGATTCACACGTGTGCATGTGTGTGTGTGTGTGTGTATTCTTTCCTGACTGATTGCCAGTTAAAACAGGCTGAGTGGATAAACTCAAAGTGACTCTTTGTAATCACAGTTCTGAATCGAGATTCAAACCTGACGGTAGGAAGGAATTCATAACAGCTCAATGGCGCTTTTTTTTATTTTATTTTTTTTAAATTTGAAATGTTATTTTATTTTTATAATTATCTAAAAACGCTTGAAACCTGCTCGAATCCAGCGTTTATCCCATTTGTCAATTTTCCCCATTTGGAATGCCCCACTCTCTCCTCTTCCTGAACCTGCTTTGCCCGAGTGTCGGTTTAATCTCTGAAAATGATTTTTTTTTGGTGCGTTTGATTGCCTGACACAGTGCAGCAGCAACAGCAGCAGCAGCAACCTGATCTTACACAGCCAGTTTGCACTTCCTCTCAGCTCAAGTGCCGCTGAGGCAGATCGACTACTGCTGAGAGCTGAGTGGAATGATTCCGCTATCGCAGCGCTGATCCGTGTCCTGCGGTTTTGTCCGCCCGGCCTCGGGGCGGCTGCTGCGTGAACAGAAAGTTGGCCGACGGTCCCGACGCCAACAATTCCGCTTCTATTCATTCAGAAAGGGGGGTTGACCCGCCGCCGCTGATGTAGTTGACACACTACAGCTGTAATTTTGGAGGTGAGCTACCTTGTAGTTCCCTCTACGCACACTAGGAGGAGGTATGAATGAGGGCTTAATCGAGAGTGAATGGATGGAGTATATCCGTGGTTCTGTACCTATTTGCGGATTTTTTCTTTTTTTAATTACTTATTAAATATTTTTGGGTGGGGGGAACAACTGGGTCCATTTAGGATTCAGGATTTCCACCAAGCCAGCCCATGCAAGAGCAACTTCTCACCCATTGTCCTGCTGGTCATCTCACTTGATGGAATGCTTTGGCGGAGGTCTATAGGGTGCACGGCGGCAACGCCATTGATTGGAGATGAATACAGTGGCTACTCTCAGGCCCTTCATGCTTATTAGGACTAATAGAGAAACCTAGAATAGGGGAGGAGGAGGTACAGATCGCCACAAATGACTCTTGAGGCGGCTGGCTACGCCGCGGGCCTCTGAGAGAGTTTTTTTTTTTTTTGCATTCCTTTGTTTGACAACTTGGAATCCTCCCACTCAGCATGCCAAGAAACACACAACAGATTTATTGTGACGGTCAACACATCGTTTAGGTTTAAGGACCCCCCTTTCCTTAGGAGCAATTTTTCAGAGAAAAGAAAGATGTGGCAATGACCCACCTCCCGCCGACAAGCCCGACGCGGAGCCGAGCGGACATGCGGTTTTGACGCCGCGGGCCCACACAAGCTGCGCAACAGAGACGCGGCGCGGCTCTAAGTGCACGTTTGCGGAAGGCGCAAAGGGCCCACTTGCTGCGGTGGAATAACTGCAAATTAGCGACACAACCCACACCGCGCCTTTTGGAAACGATTCAACACGCACCCAAGTGAAAAGGAGGCGGGAAACGTGTCGTGGCTTTCTTAAAATAGCCGCTTCTCATCTCGGCCCTCCTTTTATAGTCGCGGATCCTCTTTCTGCGCCAGAATGCCGGGTGGCAGGTTGAGCAAATCTTTGCGCTCGCTTCGGATTGTTTTTGCACGACACGGCCGGAGCGTGACAGCTCGGGCCTTTGATGGCTAGCGACCACATCCTCACGTGTCTGCTGCAGACCAAATCGGTCTTTTTTTTTGCTCGTGGACTGACTGACCGATCTGCAGCTTGTTTGTTGCGGGATGGAGGGGGAAAAGGGAAATGGGGTGGGGGTGGGTGCATTTTTTTACACAAAGACTTTGGATATTTTACTCTTGGGGCAAACGATACTATATTATTGTCACGATGTTTTGTTCATGATAACAATAACATTGTGGTGGCTAAAATCAACAGACCAGAAAACATGTCAGTGGGTGGGAAGTCCATACAATTTAAAAAAAACTACAAACAATTATATATAATTAAATAGCGTAATTTTACAAGCAATAAAACTCATTATAGTCTCTAAAGGTCTATAAGCATCGACAGTGGTTTGTTTGGCGGCCTGTTAAAAATTAGGACTTTTTTTTTTTAACTATTGGCACAATTGTGTATAACATTGGTAGCGATGCGATAATTTGCATTCTATCACAGCGAGGTGCAAAACCAGAGGAGAGCAGTGAAGTGGAACGCCATTGAGCTGAATGAAAGTGAACTGGATTGACGGGAGTTGAACTGGGACTAACGGATAATGAAAACGAGGCGAGGCGAGGGGAGGGGGAGCGCGGCCCGGCCCATCTGCGCGTCTCGGGCCCGCTCGGCAGGACTCAAACGCGGGGTCAGCTCGCAGAGAGGAGCGGCGCTCTCTCCCCCGTCGCCCACCAATCATCTTCCCGCAAACACAACAGGGCCTTTGACTCGTTTGTTTGGACACACACATTCATGTCTAATTGTTGTTTTTCTTTTTCAGTCCGCCTCACAAGGCGCGCAGGCGGCACATATGGGGACCGAGAACCGGGGCCCAAACCACACGAAACGAGACCGAGTTTTGTTTTTCTTTTTTTTCCCATCGCATGCCGAGGAAGAGGAGCTGAGTCTTCCTTGCTCAGACAGACATCAGCGCAGCCATAATTATAACGGAAATGCGGTGGCCCTCTCGGCATCAAATACAACCTTTGCGACAAGTCACGCAGCGCTTGCAGGCAAATACTTTTTTTTTTTTTTTTAAATACTCCTCTAATCTCTTGCGTGCTTTGTGGGGATTTTGGTAATGTTCTCAATGTGACTTAAAAAAACTGTAACATTTAGTTAATGTGTTACGCAATTACAGCACTCGTGTGGAAAAACAGCAATTTATTATATATATGAAGCAATTAGTCAGATTGCTTGAAAAGGCAAGAAACAAGGCCGGCTTTTTTTTATCCAATTAATTCCACTGACTCATTGAACAAATTAAAATCACCCCACCTCCCCAAAAAAACAATCATAAGGAGCATGAAGAAGAAAAATTACTGTGATTACTCACTAGGCCCCGTCCCCTTAAAGGCAAATCAATGCACAAATACACAAAGTGTGACTTTGGCTTAAGTACACTTTATTAAGGCCTAATGATGATATGATATATTTTTTTTTGGACTGATGCTGATTATGTAGAGTCTTCCAATTGTATTTTTCTGCTGCGGCTTTGGTGGGAATGCATTAAGGTGCAATAAACAAACAGCGGATTATTAGCATAGCAGTGTAAACACCAGCTAGACGCTAAAACATCTTTTCAAAGCGTCCGCCCACGGGCAATTGCAACCTGAGCGACGTGCATCGAATTCCTCGTGCACACGTGCGGCCGGGTTTGTCTTTGGAGACGCTTGCAGCAGATTGAACGAGCGGGCTCAATGTGTGGCCGATCGATACGCTGGCCGAGCCTATTGAATAAATGCATTATTCAATTAGCTGGGATCAATCCAATGCAGAGACGGGGGTGCATTAAGCGAGGGAAAAAAAAAAAAAGACAGTTGGGTGGAGTCATTTTGTAGCTTGGGTTCACCTCTTTGCTCTCCTGGTTAGACCCCGCCCCCCTCCTTGCCCCTCCTCCTCCTTCTTTTGGGGCCTTGGATCAAAGCTGGCCTTTCTGCCATGGCAACCCAACAGGGGAGCTCCTCGCCCTCACCTACAACAACAGCGCACGCTGGGCGTCGCTCTCTGATGCGCGGCGAAACCGAGACCAACACCGTCTCGCTAACACACACACGGCGAATAGTTAAGCGCGCTAACGGGGACACGCACACTCCTTCAAGACAGGCCCGGAGCGACGTTGTCCAGAGTACACAAAAAATGCTCGGAGTGAGCAAACACGGTGCTCTGGGAGCTGCGCATGCAAACAGGCGGCAGAACAAACAAGCTCGCCACAGCTTGCATGCATATGGACGAGCGAGCCCGCCCGCACGCACCTGTAAGCTTTTATCTGAAGGCCCGCTGCCTGAGCTACTTCCTCCTCTCTTTCTGACCTCAAACAA
This sequence comes from Syngnathus scovelli, assembly GCF_024217435.2. NCBI lineage: Eukaryota > Metazoa > Chordata > Actinopteri > Syngnathiformes > Syngnathidae > Syngnathus > Syngnathus scovelli. The sequence goes on from NC_090856.1 coordinate 4,150,601, forward strand.
CTCCTCTCATTTGGCTTGTGTCGCCCCAATTAGAGACCCGAGAAACACTTTTGGTCTCCCCTCCGGAGACAGCAGCCATTGAGCGTTTTACAAGCCCTGATGCGCTTCTAATCACGGCAGCAAATGTTTGTTGACTGCCTTTCTTTGTCTCCTTGTCCAAAAAAGTGCAGAACTGGAAGTCATCCTGCCCGAACATCTGGTGATGACTCAGGCCCGAGAATCAGAAACACATCACATGCGTTTCATTATTCTGAGGTTGGCCTGTAGCGGGCAAATTGGACTTTGTGTATTTGAAGGCGGTCCCATGCATATACATGGGACCCCGGCCGTGATGACACATCGGCCCCGATCAAAGCGGTTCCAGTGTTTGTCTCTCCCTTCAAAGGGGGCGGATGGGCACCTCCGCCTGGTGATGTGACACAGGAAGCACTCTGGGCCTCACCTGCACCCCCCGAAGCCTCCGGTTACATGTGAACCCGGCGCCCCTTTTTTGAACAACACTCGGGATCAATTAACTCATTACATGCCAATTAAAGCTTTGAGTGCTCACTGGATCTTTTTTTTTTTTTCCCACTCCAAACAAGTGCTGCAGTATTCAAGAAGTTTATTGGACTTACAAAAGCAGTTATTTTCAAGCAACGGGCGGAGTGAAAATTATTTCATCCCCCCCCCCTCCCAAACCCTCTTTGCTACCGTGAAATATCATATGATGTTATATTTTTCTTTATTAAATACGAGTACAGCGCTTTCACGTTCTAAAAAGGAAAACAAATCTCAAAATGTGTGCTTCTGAGTGCGCTCAACTTATCTTTCTGATCAGAGCTACTCTACACCCACCTGGCTCACAGAGATGACCGAGACGTGCACTGATATATATATTTTTTTCCTTCAAAATATTTAACCCAAGTTGGGTCGAGTCGCCCCCTCACGCAGACGTAACTATTTAACACGTCTAAGCTGGATGCTGCATAAACCACAAGTGGATTTGCGACCATGCATTCGTGTACAGTAGCTGAGGCATGAGGTCATTTAATGTTTTTAGATTGAAGTGTAATTTAAAACTGTAGAGTGCAAGAGCTTAAAAGCTTCCTTATGGTAAGATAGTAAACACACGCTATTTGCGGGAATGTGGACCGAGTCAAAAAACGCGAGTAATTGACACCTCCCAAACTGGTTTAGGATTGCCTGTATTAAGAGTTGAGACCACAAAATGTGACCCCAAAATAGTACAACTACATGTGTTTCCATTTTTTTGTTTTCATTCATTAACAAACTCATCTATTTGCTGTGTTTGTGCTTTTTCTGAAATCCCTGCCGACGCCAAAAGATGGCGCCAAATAGGAAAGCGTGACTATATTCGAATTAAAATGATAAAAACGCAACTATTTTTATAAGACACAAAAACAACAACTAGGTTAAATCAATTAAACGCATGTCCGAATGCTTTTCTATTACCTATGCGCCTTTTTCCGAGCAGCTGTGATCCAATTTCCCATCTTGGTCTAGGGTGAGCTTTGGCGCTGCTTGCTCCCAACAGACTTATTGGCCGATTTTCCTCCACTTAGGAGAACCGCCGAGCCGCGTTCCAGCCACCCCCACCCCCCCTTCCCTTATATGTTTACCCGGGCCGGACGCCGATTCCCTTTTCAGCGGGTTCACGTAAAGTTCTGGGGTTTTAAATGGCCGGGTGACGGCGGCGTCAAGAGATCACATCATCGCGACATGGCAAAGCGGCTGGCGGGAAGAGCGGTGGACTGGGAGTGCGTTGGCAGCAGATAAAATGAGTCAGAGCGCGCAAACTAAGTGATGTAATCCTTGCTGAGTGAGGCGCTTTAGCGTGACGATGTAATTCTCTCACCTTGTAGGCATGGCAGAGCCGCTATTACATGTGGAGGAAGTGAAAATGGATGCAAATTGCTGTTGGACTTGGTTCTGCATACACAACAACTTCCTCTCGACTTCTGGAAAGACTTTGTTTAGGGAGTATATCCGCAGGAATTTTGTCCGGGAGACTATTTTGTGAGTCAGGGATAGCCGGAAATAATTACAATGTGATTTATGGTGATATACATTCGTCAATCCTTCCAATTTTTTTTTTTAACTGACTTTTATTGTCATTGTTTTCGCTGTTAGCATTGGCAGAGTTAGACGGGGGGGGGGGGGGCATCTCCAAAAATCGTAGCTCCGCCAGTGGCTGATCGTCTTTTCTTTGTTTCAATAAACTGCGTTCTGACTACGTTGGTGAACGACCACAATGTTTTGAATTTCCTCTTCAGTTTCACATTATTGTTACAATTCAATTCCCAGCCCTAATGGACCGGTTTTAAGCTCCATTGCTTCCATGGAAGTGAAAACCGCTAAGGGGATGTGTCATGCCCCTTAACGTTTTAAAAAAAAAAAAAAAAACAAGACGAGGAGTAACGCGAGACAACAACTGTGGCGTGCCATCGTCGTTTTCTCACAACGTATACAAGCGCACACTGACACACGCATGCGGACACGCCGAGGAATGGCGCCAACCAACTGCCACTCGCATGCCTTCAGCTAGAACCTAGCAAGGGCTACCACACGAGGAATTCCACATATCCCGAGCAATCGCTCACTTTCCTCCGGGCGGAGGAATTCAAGCCCTTTTCTGAAACATCTGAGACTCATTCGTCAACCGACACGGCTCGCGCTGGCCGCACTTGAATACAAAAGGCGCCAGCTAAAACAAATGCTTCGCTTCTCTGGGCAGGTCGCAGGTTAACACTTAAACCAGCAGCTCTTTTATAAAATATTAGCCTGGGTGCTCCCGCTCCACTCTCTTTATCTCCGGCCTCTCCTCGGCCGTATGTTTCTCCTGGCGCCGAGCGGCGCTGTCTGCACGCATCAACAAACAAAAAGAGGAGGAACCGGCAACTGTATTAACAGATGGCCAGAGTCAATAAAACACACACAAATCACGCGTTGGACACATCTGTCGTTCGCAGAGTCCTCGGCTAATCTTTCTGCGTGGCTCCGCTGCAAGTGATGGAATCACAGCAGGATGGAGAGATTAGGGGACGGAGAAGCTTTGTGATGGATCGTAGCATGGGGAGAAAGGCACGGAGAGAGGATGTTTGATAGTCCGAAAAAAACTCAATGCAAATATTAAAGGGGAAGTCAAGTAAAAAAAATAATTTCAATAATTTTTCAAATTATTTTTTGGACTCTTACATGGGTGTCAAATGAACTCTGAGTCCAAATAGAAAATGACAGCATGGACAGAAGCATTTAGCCTTCACAGTGGGCTTAAAGATTCAGGCAAGCCAACTCAGTACGGGAGAGATAAAATGGCGAGGCGTTAGTAAAAAATACCGATTCCGTAAAGTGTCTGTCAATATTTGAGTAACACGGGAGAGCTGGCTTGAAATGTCTCAATCATTTTAGGAAACTGCAAGTGTAGCAGCAGGAGAATGGCGGTGAGTTGGCTGGAGAGAAAAAAAATTGAATGATGGGGGGAAAGAAAAAAAAGAGCGGTAAAGTTCAAACAGATGTAATCAGATGAGCTGGATAAGCATTTGGGGCTCAGTTAATTCCCAACAAATTATCTAATCCAGATGTTGCACTCTCAGTGTAAACACGGTGTCCTGCAGAATCATAAAACAAATAAGCATGAAAAAGGTTTAAAGTTTCAAACGGGGCCTAACCTCGGACAGAGACCTTCCCACTTAGGGGAAGAAAAAAAAAAAAAAAAGTTAGCGAGAAGAGGGGGGGTGGTTAAGAAAAATCGACAACACACGCCTCCTGTGCTGCCTTTTTGAAACAAGAAAATGTAAATATGGTAATATTTAGCACGTGTTTAAAAACAGATCATTTTTCTCAAGCGGGGAGATTGAGTGAGGGACAGAGAGAGCGAGAGAGAGAGAGAGAGAGAGAGACCCCACACGCGAGAAGGCCTCCCCAGATTGTGTGCGTTGCAGTCAGTGTGACCCGAACAGGTTTCGACTTCCTCTGTTTGCTCACAAACCAACAGCCGGCGAGTACAACGGAACAAAAATGCAGAAAACGGCGGCGCAAAGGGCCACATTGTTCTGCAAACATTTGTCACGGAGCAAAACGAGGAGGAAGCTGGAGAGGGGAGAGAGAGAGAGAGAGAGAGAGAGAGAGAGAGAGAGAGAGAGAGAGAGAGAGAGAGAGAGAGAGAGAGAGAGACGGAAGGGAGGGCGAGAGGGGAGGCGCAGAAATGGAAACATGCGAGACATATGGATGTGTTTAAGGACCACCAGGGTAGGGAAACTTGCGCATTTTCGTATAAACCCTGATAAAGTCCAAATATGTAATTACACGGGGGTTTAGGACTCGCCCGTTGCCAATCCATTCAGGAATTCCAGCTTACGAGTGCCAGCCTGCGAGCGGGTCTCTTTATCCTTCTCAAGTGGCGGCTCGCCACTTCAGGGCCCCGAACCCCGTTTCAGCGCCCGAGTGCCATTGTACCGCCGTCTTTTTAACAAGCGTCAAAGAAGAAAGCGCCCGAAAAGAAATGCACATAAAAAAAAAAAAGGGGGGGAAAGGAGCAAACGCCTTGTAAACTACCTGTCGCACATGTCAACATTTCAACACCGCCACCGTCGGTGGTATTTATGGCGTTTCGATTCCTTGTCGCCGCGTTTGTAGCCAATTTGTTGCGCTCCAATAAATAGACTGGACTATTTATCAGCGCGGCACATGGCAGCCATTTATGGCACCTAACAAGAGGCAGATGTGTTTCGCATGTAGGTTTGATGACGCGCCGAGACAGGCGGCCATGTTCAACGCGGTGATGGCTTCAAGTATGGCCTGTGAACATCAACTTTGATTGAAGATGTCTCAGTAACTCGCAGTGATGGTCGTTCTACTCAGAGGATAAAGAATACATCTATGTTATTAGCTAGCTGTGTATTTTGTTTATGTTGACATAGTATCAGTGCTGGAAGGGGTAATGCTATTCATTAGCGATTAGCATTAAGCTAGCACAAATAAGCTGTGGATTTTGTTTATGTTGACGTATCAGAAGGGGTAAAAACATGCTAATTCTATTCATAAGCCATTAGCATTTAGCTAGCGCAAGTAAAGGCAAAATGTTTTTCTTTTAACTGGACTCTAACAGTAAGTTCCAATAAACGTCTTGAAGCCTCTTTTATTAATAAAGAATCCGCCAAACTGCCATCCTACGGCGGTTCCATCACATTTTTTGCTCGCAAATCAAAGTATTTAAAGAAACAGCGGACAGGTCGCGTCATAAAATGCAAAAGGCACGTATCGTAACAAGTTTGTGCAAATAAATGACGCAAAAGACGCCTCCACCTTTGCTTGTCTTTCCATGCCAGCACTCTTTGATTCACACGCATGCCATGCCGCCTTTGCCGGTGCACCTTTTCCTACTTCCTGTGAGGCCCGTCTCCGTGACGTCCAAACACAAACTGTGCCTCCAGTGTGTTCTTTGGAGTGTCTATTTATTGTGAGTGTGTGTTATGTGTGTCTGAGTGTTGCCAATTACCCCAGCTATAAATACAAGATCCCCATCCGTCACTGAGTTTCTGGGTGGCTGCAGCGCCGCCATAATCGCTTGCAGATGGTCACCCAGATCTTTTCTCGAGCTCGGTGCTGCAGCGCCGTTGGGCAGCGGTCGTGCGAGAGGGAGAAGCCGCCGGCGAAAAAGAGTGGGGGGGGGGGCTAAGATGAGTGACAGGAGTGAATAAATACAGAGCGAGCAGAGGAATAAACAAGCGGACACTAAATGTTGCTTTTGTCCTCAAATTCTCGCCGAGTCTGCGAGGAAAGCAGCCAGCGAGGGGAAAATGGATCGAGTGAACTTGATACGCGCTTTTGGTTTTGCCAACCGCAGTTTCCTATCGGATGTAATTGATCACAATCAGATGAGGTTCCGGATATGTGGGACAGATGGGATAGAACTGGAGGTTTGTTATTCACTGGGAAACGATTAACAATTTATCGAATTAGAGATTAGGTGTGGAAAAGGGCAGATGGAAATTTTTCTTAATCAAGAATCATTAATAATCATAATAGATTGTCTAAATTTAAAATGTAAATGAACAGCTAGTACATGCATGTAAATTAGTGGCTAATAAATCAATGAGTGAAATTGCTAACGTGGTCTAGTACGAGAAATCATTAGCACACGTGACAAACGTTCACTAACAACCCAGGCTAAAATTAGCTCTGTACTACTTTCCTATTTGGCATTTTGTATCATAATTCAGAATGAGCACTGCAAATAGGTGAATTTTTCAGCCAATAGCAATATTTCTATTTGGGTCAAATACATTACCCTTGTTTTTCCCAATGAAATAAAAACCATTTGTAAAAGGAAATGGCTGTAATTATTTCACTATTAACCATGGCAAGGTATTAAAGCCTTAATATATTCCCTCAATTATTGACGTCTTGAAGACAGGGGGTCATTTTACTTTATGATGTGATGATGCACAGGGATTTGAGTTGGCCTAGCGCCATTTGCCACTCTGCTCCCAGAGGAGACTTGATCAATGAACATATTAACAAGAAATTAGCAGACCTGGCCTATTGATCGGCACAGTTGGGGCCAACGTGTGACCCGGGGACAGCTGCTACTAAGTAGCCTGGACTGAAAAGCTTTTTTATTTTTTTTATTTAATTTTATTTATTGTTATTTAATCATTGCTATTTATTTATTTATTTATTTATTTATTTATTTATTTGCCTTCAGAGCTCAAAAACCAAATATTCCCTTGTATTAGGATTCCATTGTAGCAATTAAAGACAAGCAAAGTAAGTCCTATTCCACAAGGTCAGCAAATTGGTCACAAAAATACAGACAAGCATAATCTGCAAGTTATAAATTCATAAAACAACAAATCGAGTGATAATTCTCATTTGAGATGTCTCTATTTGCGTTCTACAGAGCGCGACGTCAAGGTTGCGACCTGTTCCCATCGAGCAGACCTTTCTACTTAACATGGAGTCAGCTCGGCAGTTATTACAGATGTTCCGAGCATGCCAGGAGCCTGCGGGTGCTCAGGACTGCACCGCCGCTGTAAATCTATTAAATCCCTCTCATTAGAGCACGAGCCTCATCGCAGCCGAGCCGCGGCACGCGCGGCCGCTGTTGGCTGTCAGCGTGGGCCTCGCATGCCTATTATGCTCATCACTGCGCTTGGCCGCATAGCTAATTGCCTCCGTGTTTTTTTGCCAACTGCTAATTGTACAATTGCAGGATCACTTCTGAGTAATATGTAACAATATGTCATTGGATCCTCATTTCTACCCATCCGTGCCGTATAGTGCTTATGCTCATTTGGGTCGTACTTAAGATGGCGCCAATTGCAGCTGACTTTAGAGCGGGAGACGTTGAATCAATTCTCAGTCATTCTATTTATAGGGATTATTTAATTAAAAAAAAAAAGCTTTAAAAATCTCTCTATCATTCGAAAAGTATTTAGCAAAATCAGGTCCAAAGTGTTTATTTAAATACATTTTTATTCATTTATATCTTATATATTATTTTTATTTATATATATATTTTGTTTTACTTCGGAATCAATTTAATGCAAGAGCACCACTGTAAAAAATTGCCTAAAAAGTGTTGCATATTAAGAAATTTATCCAGTTTAGATTAAAAGAGAGCAGGACCCATAAAGGAAGTTCACTTTTAACTCTTATTTGAAAGTATTGTCAGGCTTAAAAAGATGAAATCATGCGACAGCCGCGCAACAATTTGGGGGTTCCGCTGCAAACCGAAAGCATCAAAGGCTCGACAGAAACAATGCGGCGGGGTATAAAGGTTCTCCTGGAGTTCACTTTGAATCTAAGGTTTCCAATTTGAAAGAGAAGCTGTGCTGGAAATAAGCCACTCTGTTGAAATTTCCCCTCCCGTGCAAACACTGTCAGTCTGTACCTGCGAACGCCAGAACGAGGTGAGAGGCACATGTGTCCGTCAAGTGGCGCACACACACACAGACACACACACACCCAGATAGATGACATTCAAAATAAACACAACATTGCTCAGGTGAATACTTCAGCTATCCAACGTGCGGGCCACACACGGCATGTCCAGGGGACCTATACGTGAAGGTATTTCTTTACAAGCACCTTTTCTTTTTCTTAACAGTATTATTCCTTATTATATAGTATCACACAGGCTTGTTTTTACGGTGGAGCTGGGGAGCAAGTGAAAGAGGAAGCTAAAATAACAAAGGCCCTATTTTCTCCTCAGCTAATTTATTGCAATTCAAAATATCCAACAGGATCTTTACTACGGATAGGAAAACCAAGTCGGTTGGGTGCACTGACATCCACTCCCCCGGCCAAAACTTGATTTACACGTCAGTTCATAAATCAGCGTGACATTTTCAGCTGAATCCCGTTTTTCACGGTGTACTCGACGCTGTCTCTCAACAAGTGATACGTCAGCGTCAGGGCGGATTAAGACACTGAGGAAAATGTTTTTTTCTTCCTCTCACCAGTGTAGTTAACAACTGAATGAGTCGCTTGAAGAGAGACGGTGGGAGTTCACGTGGAGGAGAAATCCACGATGCGAGGAGGAAGACGGGGGAGGTGAAGGAGAGGACACTCATCAGGAGGACGAGCGAGAGGGGCGCGGAGGCCGCGGGGTGGAGAGCGGGCCCTTGTGTAAATGGAGATGTACTAAACCTCTGCTAACCTGGATCACCCGTGATCAAATATTTATATATGCTATTGTGTGACGGGGCGCGCTGCCGAGTGGAGCTGTAATTTGTTTTTCCCCGCGCTAAATTAATTCCCTCCCCGTCATCAGCGAGGTGAACCTGCGGTGATTACGGCCCTTTCTCGAGCTGCCCCCTGCCGCAACAAACACTTGAAAGATTTTAATGGTGAAAGTCCCTCTTTACAATTGCACTTCATCTGTGTCATACATTTCCATAGATTAAAAAATGGCTGAAACACTTCAGGGAAACTCACTGCCTCACTGCCTTTAATGCGTTTAAAACCTGGGAGTTTGGTTCATTTTTCTGGGAAAGTCATTCAAACGTCTTTTGTAAAGTCATTCGCACGGAGGCTAAAGCGAAGGCTAATTTTTTTTCCATAACCCCACGATGTTTACCCCGGTACACAATCCAGTTGAAATGTTTACTCGACATTTGCAGTTCCACGCTTCCGCAAGAAATAATGAAGCAACCGGAATTCCCGAATGGAATGAATAAAAGAATAGCATGTTAGGCTAGCCTATTAGCTTATAACGACTATAATAGAATCGTTAGCTTTTACTTGTTTCCATGTTGGTAAGGTCAGGGACTGTTGTACAGCGGCGAATAAACATCAACGATGTCATCAATTAATCAACTTTGACTTAACATTCATCACATTAGTAGACTAGTTAGCCGAGTTAGCATAATTAGCCCAACAGTTACAGTTAGCGCAGGTTCGCATATCTGCTTCATATTTCTTTACTGTCCTTAAGTGTGAACTTTAATGTGGTTTTTTTTTTGTCTTTACACTCCACCTTCCTTCCCCCTGCGCCCGTGACGCTAATAAGAACGAGCGCTACAAATAACGGATGACTTTGGAGGTTCAATTCAATTCGTGCTACTCTCCTCCGATGCTCTCGGCAACTAATGCGGCAAGTGCTATACGATCAACAGTTTATTCAGACGAGAGCTAGAATATAGCATCGAGAGGATGTTTATGTGGGGCGAACGTATACATGTAGAGAGCAGCCTATCATACTTGGGAGTCAATGTAGAAACAAGATCAGACTAGAGAAGACGGCAGCAACGCGTGAATCATATCGTATGATAAGCGTATGTAAAACGCAGTCAAAGGGGCACACGGTGTGAACAATATTTAGACCCCGGCGCAGATTGACGCTGATTACCGTGCTATTACCGACAAATAGCGTCACTTGGTTGCCAGTCGGCGGGGCATAATCATTTGCGCCTAACAGCGACAGCGCTACAAAGGGAAAGCGAGGCAGCGGCGGAGGTGCAGGCTCTTTGTCTCCCCTGCCTGCCATCTTCTTCATCTCTGAGTAGCCTGGAGGGGCCGAGAGAACGCGATAAAAAGATGGGAGCCACTCAAAGTTCAGGGCAGAGATGCCCCCTTTCATCTATCGGGAGACAATCACGTCGGGTTCTGCATGTGACATGACTACAAAGTACCGATCGCAACTTGCCAAACAATGGCGGAAAAGCAGGGACGACTTCAAGCGCCGGTGGCGCAAGAAGGAGCCACAAAAGGACGACTTTTTTTTTTCCACCTTCTCATTATGTTGTCTTGCTGCATCACTAAACATCAAGTAAACCTGACGAATTAAAATATGAAAATCCAATTCAGTCTTGTGGCTTTCTGACCTCATGATGTATGCTGTAATCTCCTCTTTAGCTTTTTTTTTTTCCCCCAGGAAAGGTAAACGGGTGTTTAAAGTCTCCTCTGATGTCCAACGAAGCCTTCACCAAAGTAACCCGAATGCCTTGAGGCGAGCCGTCAGTCAACGCGGACACACACACACACGCAACGCAGTCACTGTCCTAACATTTCCAGCGCATTTCCTCAGCGGCAGCCGGCCGAAGCAGCAGGAAATTTGCCAGCGCTAAGCCCAATTTCCTCTCATAATGCAAGTAAGTGGAGGGCCAAAGTCATGAGCTGTTTTGATGGTGCTACATGTGCCAGAACGAAAATTGGAAGTGAGGGACATTTAGGCTCAACTGTAATTAGCCCCAGCCGGCGCTGCCGTTCCTGCCGGCTTGCCAATGAAATAGTACCGTTGTTCCGAGGAACTGTTTCATTTGCTCTACGGTGAAGACTATTTTAGCTAAAGGGGGAAAAAAAGACTGCTTTGACTCATCAGAAAATCTAAACAGCCATTCAATATGCTTTAAAAGGAGCACTGAAAATCATCCACAATTTCAAATGTCAAAGTTGCTCCTCCAAGCCAGTCTTAAAATTTGCAAATACATTTGCATTTTTTCTTATTATTTTCATTTTGTTATTTCATTCACTTATTTTTAGACTGAAAAACTTTTATGTTGAATGTAGTCCATTTTATTTCATCAAGCGGTTGCCCGAAATAAAACATAGCATAGCCACCTGACGAAATAAAAGGGGAGTAAAATCAACACCCGTGCCATGGACTCGGTCAGGGTGTCCGAGTCCAAGCGGCTATTTGGATAGCGCACTTATTTAAAAACGTGGGTGTAACAGAAGCTCGAGGTTTCACGAACACATTCAGGAATCCCTTTTCGAAACAAATCGAGCCAAAATTATGCGGGAAGAAAAAAGGCTCGACGTCACCCTCTTTTCACGTCTGATTAAAATCATTCGGATCCGCAGTACGAGCCAGACCCGATGGCCGCCTTCCATCTCTTTAATCTTTCAAATATAGTTATTCCGCGTATGTTCATAAGGAAACATTAGAAGTTGCTGTTGATGGGCTTTGGCCGTTGCGAGCGGGCGGATGAAAGGCCTAATAGATTCATCATGACGCCGAAACGGAAGCAGGCCATCTGACATGAGATAACAGATAAACGATAGGCGCGGTTGTATTTTATGCCCGTCTTGCCTTTGTGTTTCCATGGCCGAGCGGTTTAAATCCCGGTCTGGCTTATGTTTCCATACGCGGAATGCGTAGGGTGGATGGCGATCGTTGAAATAGCATCACATCATGCCGATGCAACAATAGAGAAGAAGCATCGCAGTAAACAAAAGACCGCAATGGAGGGCATTCGGTGTCAGGATACCCAAAAAAATTTCTGACCATGGCAACTTTTGCTTACGGACAAAGTCGACAGAGAAGTTTTATGGATTGGTTGGGGCTAAATGTTTTAGACTTTTTAAAATGGCGGTGCCTTAAGCTACAACCTTAATTGGTACGGCGAGCTCTGAAATGCACGCCAGCCTCCCCCCATTTCAGTCATTTTTTGAATACAGTAACACAATCTCGAGGAAAGCTGATATAATCTTTTCTAGACGATAAAAGTCAGTCACCCGTAGAAACATCTGCATGGTCAAATTTAAAACAAACTGCCGGGGAGTCTGGTGTCCCCATAAAGACAGGGGTGAGCAGGGTGAGAAAGGGGGAGGGGGGGTGTTGGAGAGCAGAGGAAAGAACGAGAGATGCTTTTTCAGGAGGAATTTTTAGTGCTTTCTACTTGGCCTTAACTTCAACCTCCACAGTCCTTGAAACAATCGCCGCTTCAAGCTACAACAAAAACACTAAGTCAGACTTAATTTGCCGCCATCGACTTTTTAACTGGCCGTTGACAACCGAGGCAGCCGCGAATGTGGACGCTCTAATGATTGATATCTTAGCAGCCAGAATCGTCCGCAATAGTGGATGAAGTTGACTAGATATTTGGAAATAAATTTCATGTGGTAAAATGATATGATGGGGGGGGGGATAAATAATGTATAGACCAGTTGCCCTTCACAACAGATGGTCAGTCCATCTCTGCCATAGACATAAAGTAACTACCCAATGCTTCTATTGCGTACAAATTTGTTATTCATTTTAAATCCGCCAATGTAAACGACACTCAGGAAAAGGCATCTTTCCAAAAGTGAGTACGGGCCAACAATCCAGCACTCTCCAACCCCAATTCCCATGGGCGTTAGGTTAGAATGCCACTGAAGTACAGGGAGGGCACAGTACCTGCCTCTCGTCTGCCCCCGTCTGTTGTCAGCCGAGTGTCGGATGGCTCTAATTGATTTAATGGGGGAGCACCGAGTCACAGCGGGAGATGGGGGAACATTGGATGCTTTGGCAAAGTCAAGTGTGTTGCGCTACCTCAATTCCATCTTGGATGGCCCGTGTCAGTTGGGCGAAACGAGCAATCGGCCGGTGATGCGCCACAGAAAAGACGCCCGGTCCAAAGAGCCGTCCAAATTGCCCCCGGAACGCCGCGTTCCCTTTTAACGCTTTGACTAACACCCAGAGTGGCGTGATGAAACCTTTGCGCCGTGTGGCGCCCCCGCGCTAATGCCGTGGCTAATTACTTGGCCCGGAGATAGCTTTTAGCTAAATCACCGCACCTTTTGAAGAGCCCGTATCAACAGCGACAAGGGCTCGCACAATTACATTAGCCCTCTCGCCATCCGGCGGGCCCGCCACCGACAATCAGTGTGATTTGCGGCCGCTTCATTATTGTCATCCCTCTCTCCGTGACAATAACGTTTTCCCTGCCAGAGGGACAGCGGGAAGGGGATGATGGAGAGTCCGATATTAACAAAGAACAAGGGAGAGATTGCGAAAGAGGGAGGCCTAGAAAGGGGTATTATGAGAAGAGAGAGAGAAATATAGAGGGAGGGAGTTGTCAGTAGAGGTTTTACTTATGCTAATGTTTGGCCTGCTAGTGTCCTGGATGCTGCGGAGAGCCCAGGCGGCAAGTGGAGCGAGCTGGTGACTGTAATTGATTGTGAAGAGGGGTCGGATTGCGAAAACAGACCCCCGCGCGTTCTCAACACAACAAAAAGGGATGCAAACCGACTCGTCACAACAACTCTCCACTCGTGCGTGGGATAAGATCGTGAGATTCGATGCAATAATTGCCGTTGCCATATGACCACATATTGAGAAATATGTAAATGGATAGAACATGTTAACACACTGAGATGTAAGACATTTCAACATTACCATCACTCGCCCACCAAAATAAAAATCTGGGAAAAATCTGTCAGATTTTTCTGTCTTGCACAATAGCACAAAGTATTCTAAAAGGTATATAAAATTATATATTCTGCCTGTCATTCATGTCTTTATTGTTGTAAGCATTCAGGGGTCAACTTTTTATTCATCTGTTATTGAATTATTTTCGGCCAAAAATGTGACCTCTTCAAATCCATATCAGTTGGCCTTTAGCTATAAAAAGTTTCTAAAAGTCTGTATTTGCCGATAGTATATTAAAGTCCCAAAGTGGTGCTTTGCATTCCACCTTTTCATTTCCCATTTTCTGCCCTTGCGGACAAACACATAAAAATCAAGTGAACAGTAGTCATCTGGGAGCAACTTTACAGTCCCTGAAAAAGCCGGGCCGATGGAGCGGACGAACGGGAAGGCAGAGTTAGAGGACTCAGGGTCAGCGGGTGACCTCTGAACTCCCAGCCACGTCAAAAGTAGCAAGAGTTGTAGGTGAGCAGAGAGCTGCGGCGAATGCCGCAATACCTCAGAGAGACACTAAACATCGGTAGGAAGCGTCAAAGGGGAGGGGCTAAAGTGAAGAAGTGGACATGGACACCGTGAGGATCAAAGTGGTGCAAAATAGATCTCTCAACACTAGTGTGGACAACCAAATTGAATTGTGCTTCGGGGCCCAGATCAGCAATAAAATGTGTTAATGTGATGATGCGCAGAAATGTGGAAGCTTTTCCCAGGACGCTTACGTCCATCCGCGAGACGACAACATGTGAAGCTATGTAAAGACATCATAAAGTCACTTACCTTTCAAATGATGACCTTTTTCCCCATCTCGCAAATAATTCTTCTGATTTGTTTTGGTCAGTTTGCCGTACTTTGGCAATTCCACACATAATTTGGGATTCCCTGAAGGTTTTAGATTCCTGTAAATGTGTACAAAAAGAAAAATTAGATGAGGGTGTGGACCCATAGCTTGAGCCAGCTCTCTTTAATGTACAGTACCAGTGCTCAACTTAAAAGTGCACTTAACTCACGCACAAAACGGATCACTTGGGTCCATTTTATGAATTTAAAAACTAAAAATATAAGATTTTATTAATTTCATATTTAAATATTTTTGCATATTTCTTATTTTATAATTTTATAAAGATTTAAATGTAATGTTCTACATATTTTTCATTTATTTTAATTTGTACTATTATTTTTATATTTTTTTCTTAAAAGCTTAAATAACAGTTTAAATTTTCTACATATAAAATAATAACCTGAAACTTATTGTATTCGTGAATATACAAGGTCAGCGCTGGTTGAGAGACGCCCACCACAACATCAATCAATTTTTTTTTTCTATTTTTTAACCTACGACATTTTCAGGTTCTAAGGACTTGACATGGGGATGGGGCTCGCTAGTGCGGGGGTCAGAGCAGGGTTGGGTGGGGCTAAAAGGAGTGAAAAGTGGAGCACTTGGAGCCTCCTAGTGTTAAGGAGGTGCTCCCCAGAGGTCCACAACAATGGCGCTAGTCAACAACAGGAGCAGACCTGCCTCTCCGGTTCTCTCCATGTCACATTCTCTCTCTCTCTCTCTCTTTCGCTCTCTCTCTCTCAGTGCCTCTTCTCTGCGGCACAAAAGGATTGCCGGGGCAATATTAAGGTAGACGGGGTCAGTACAACATTTTAAAAAGGAGGAGAGGTGGTGGGGTTGGGCAGCAACGAGGAAAGAAAAGCACCCCAAACATCTTGTACCACACACACAAGTAGGTGAAAACATGTACACACACACACACACATGATGGAGGCAGCATCATTGTCGAGGGCTTTTTACCTGAATGATTGCCCTCAATTAGATCCATGCTCAGAGTGGTTGAGAACACATCAGATATCCACAGCGAGTAGAGGGCCGGGGGTCGAAGCAAGCACAAAGAAATAAGGGAGGTGAGCTACTCCTTGCCACTTTAGAGTGGGAGGGGGGAGCATGAGCGAGGAGAGAAATCACTCCAGAGGTAATGCTCTTAATGAGCTCATGTATAAAATTGGTAGAAAACTCTGCGTGATGTCACACAGTTGCTTGCATGAATGACAGTGATGATTTTAAGTCAAAATAAACTTCGGACTTGGATCATTTTGACATGCTACGCTATTGTATACAAAGCAAAGTTTGATGTAAAAAGTTTGAAAACCACCCCCGAGGAAGGAAGCCATTGTCTCAGTTGGAGGCCATCAACTTGGAATTGTTGTTGACGTATTGTTTGAGGTTCACTGAGCAGAGTGTGCATCCTTTCTCTCTCTGGAATGTTTACACATTCACTTGCTCAGAAAAAAAAATTCTCAGAGCCAACAATAAAGCTCAGATTTACAGTTTAATAGGGTTTCTTCAAGTAAAAAAAAATGCTGACTGTAGCAGTGAGGATTTAAAAATGGATGGAAACAAAGAAAAAAAAAACTGGCCAAAATAGGGTTGTATTGTATTTCGAAAAGGGAAAATATATAAACAATACACGGGAACTTTTATATTTGGCCAAGAAAGTAACTCATTCAGGCTGGTCGTGTCTCAACCGAAATTTGTTAGCCACCAAAAGATAACGCACACAAACGGACACCCGCCATCCAAACCGCTGCCCACTAAAACGCAGCGTTGACTCTGTTTTGTTTTTAATCAAAGCAAGCTCAAACTCTTAATGTGACCCCCCTCCCCACCTAAACAAAAACACAGACACGTCGAAAGATACACACACACACACACTAGCGCGTACAGTACGGCACACTCAGGGCTACAATTACGCCTCAATTAAAGATAATAACATGACCACTTCCTGACCAATCACCTACAGTCTTACTATGACTCAGTGTCTAATCTCTCTCTTACACACACACACACACACACACACGGGGGGGGTCAGACAGTTTATAAAGATAGCGGTGGACGTAGAAATCACTGGTTATTTTCCTCAGACCGCCGTTGCTTTGTGATTTTCGAGGCAGGTGGAGCAAAACTCGCTCTCTTTTTATGGGAGTAAATGTTAGCTTTCTGTGGTTTCCTGTATATACGTACCAACCGCTGTCGAGGCACACACACACACACACACTCATGGTACAATACGTTTTCTGGCACAACAGAAATAACTTTGTCTCTCCCTCTCATGGATGAGTGAGAAACAGCAAGTTTCCAGCAGCCGTTACGTACGCTCGAGTCCTTTCTTGTGTCGCCGTCACGGGATTTTCTTCCAGCCGTCGGCGGCGGCTATAGTTAGCAAAGCCCTACCTCAAATGACAGAGTGCGGAGGCTCTTAGCTCAAGTAGAGGGCTTATTATTTAATAACTGGACTTATTCCCGCTGCAATCATTTCCGAGTAAAGTCATAGCCCATCTGGGAAAGCTGGCAGAGGGCAACCGGCGTTTAGAGCTGACATTTTTTTGACATACGGCAGTTCCTCGAATAATGGCTGGGTTAAGAGGACAAGGTTTATACTCGAAGCAAAAGGAGGGAAAGCGTTACAATAGGAATGGAACATGGAATCGCTTCGCTTGCCTATATAAATAGATGGACAGATCGACACATTGAATTACAGAGATGTATATCTATATTCCACCGCCCATTTTAGGAGTTAGATTTTGGCGGTATGGGAATTCTGCCTGACGACAGTGATAAGTTTGATACTGTTATTCAATTTACCAAACAGCTGATGTAGCCTACCAGAAAACAACTGTCAAATAACCTCCTTATTGGGTAAACCCTGGAGAAAAAAAAAACAATCCTTCTGGTTTGTGTAGTCTGTCCACCCAAAAAAAAAACATTATCAGATTGACACTCTCACACTGTCAGCGAGGCTTGCGGCTGTCCTTTCCCCAGCATGAGGAACAGGTGCAGGAGGAGAAGGAGAATACTTCAGGCTTACTGTCTCCTTGGGCTTAGGGCCTTTTTCTGGCTTGGAAAGGACTGCACTGGAACACAAGGGGAGTCTGGGGGTGCCAACTCCAATAAATCACTATGAACATGTAAATGCCACCAAACCGCATTCCGCTCAAGAGCAAGAGGCCAAATGGCTAGAAAGTTCCTTTCTCTTTCTTTTTCTGTTGTTTTAAGACAAGACCCCTCCTTCCACCCCAACACATTCATGCCGTGCCTGTTTTTGTTTCCCTCTTCCGCCATCTTGCTCTCACTCTCTGTTCCCCCCACCGCGAGCAGCTAATAGCATAATTTGAGGAAGAATGTTCTTGGGAGTTTCCTGCAAATTTGACCGTTTGTCACCCGAGTGACCTTTCTTGCTCCTATCTTTTTGCCTTGTGCGACACTAAAGTGGCGCTGCAATGGCTGCCTGGGGAGGAGGCAGGCAAATGGGAACCAGGGATGGACTGTGTGTGTTTGTGTGTGTGTGTAAGGTCTGTGGCAAAGGGCAGAGGTGGCAAAAGCGATCATAATCTCTATTTAGGAGTGCCGATATTTGGGTGGAAAAATAACTTTGGCAATTGTAGAACTGACACAACTCTTTTATAGTCAAATAGTACAGACTCAAATGTACTCAAGGACAAAAGGAAAGGTATACATGCATTTTTAATATAAATTAAATGCAATAACTATTGGGTGGTAGCAAAAGCAGCGAAACTTAACATTACATGTAGCATGTCTGCTGTTGACAAGCTAAGTGCTAGCTAGCATTGGCTCAAGCTTTTAGGCTATCAAAACTTCCTGAACCCAACCTTGACCAGTGTTATGAACTGACTGCCAAAAACAATGCAAAATTAGATGATAAATGAAAAAAAAATACTTTTTGTGTTTTGTCAGATTAAATAAACACCAGAAGTTCTCATGGATTTTAGGCTAGCGCAACACACTCGCCACAAATCATTTTTGCCTCCAAAAACTTTTTTTTATTTTTTTTTATAAAAGTCAAAGGGTCATGATTATGCCTGTTTTGACAAAGGAAGGACTGGAAAGTACCGATGTCAGTTTTTATAGAAGTAAAAGTCAAATACCATCAGATGAATAAATGCTCAAGTACCGATAAAGGAAAAAGCTACAATACAAAGTAACAAGATTGACCTCCTTGCTTCCCACCAATGCTTCCATACTTTCCATGTGCACTTGCACATTTCCATGCAAGCATTTGCCACATTTTATTATGCATATAAATACACGAGTCAAAATGCAGGCTGGCACTTTAGTGCTCCGCTCAGTAGGGTGGCTGAGGTTGGGCCCCCAGTACTTACTCTCTGACACGGAGCTAAGAGTGGAAAAGGAGACGAAGAGGCTAAGGAGCGTGGACGAGCTGCTTTTGGAAGATGCGTGCCACGTTGCATCATTTAATTTGATTTGATTTGAAGCTAAATTGTTTTTGGTTGTTGTATTAACTTCAAAAGGGAGGAGTGCAATCAAAACACTCACGTATAGACACACTCCTAGACTAGATGATGCAACCTTTGCTGGATGAAGAAATAGATATGGGAATACAAGAGCCATTATTTACAAAAGGAGATTGGGAGAGATTAAGAGGTAGCTTTCTAACAGATGTTTTTCTAACTTTTGATTGACTCTGTACAGAATTATTATTAGCAGGCCCAGCTCAGGTTTATCTGGCAAAATCCCCTGCAGAACAGGTATTTGGCAAAACTCCTGCCAGTATTTCGCTCGACGTACAGAGCTGGGCGAGCTTACTTGGCAGGGGATATGTAGTTTGTTCTGGCCGTGTTGGACCAAGAACAGTTCAGAAAATGTAACTCACATTAACAAAAACAAAATTACCAGCAAGTCATTTTTAGTGGTTAGATGCTGTCTAATCATTTGGAATAACAATCAATTGTGAAAAATATAAAAATGCAAAAATAATATTAAAAAAATAGTATAAATAATACACAAAATGCTATAAATCTGCACCAAGTTTTTGTTAATGTTCAGCAAAATGGACTATGTTTTTAAGTACTCCCTTGAGGTGTCCAAAAGGTCACTCGGTTGGCAACAGTCTTAGTTTTACGTCCGCTGCCATATTGATGGTATAAGCGGTGCACGTCAAATCAGGGTATTCCCTCAAAATCGGATTTTTTTTGCAACATTACACAGCACCGGTAAACCCCACCCGAGTTGCCCTACACTAGGCCTTCACCTATCCATATATTCTCTAACCCGAATCACCTCCACCGTGCCCCCTCCCCTCAACATCAAAGGCCATCAATCTCCCATAGTACGGGGGGAAAAGGCAAATATTTAGAGAAGGCCTGAGCCCCCATAAATCTGTAGTAGGAAAGAGAGAGCGAACACGATACCCACCGTACACCTCCAAACAACCAGCCCCCCCACCCTTAACCGTCGTGGCAGTCCCTTTGCAGTCTTGACAGCTAAAGGAAGGCCCGGGAGGCCACAGGAACCAGAGAGGAAGAGAGATGGAGGTCTGAGGAAGAGGACTGGCCAGTGTGGATTGGATAGCGAGAAAGAGAGAGCAAAGCCCACCCTCCCACGGTGAGTGGAGAGCGCCGCGCTGGGTCAGTCAAAGAAAAACACACTCGCCTCCACTAATAGAGAGCTCACACAGGCAGCAGCGGCAGCGGCACAGTGGTGGGACTCTTCGTATGCTCGCCGTTTGATTTACGGCAACTCTCGGTTCCACTCCAATGAGACTTGGAATATTAGCCGGTATTTATGTCCTTTTTGGGTTGACAACAATATGGCCTTCAGTGTAGAAAGGAACGCCGCACTGACAGGTCAGGGTTGCGAGGTCACTCAGAGAGTAAATTCAGGGCAGATGGATTCCCACTTAAAGCAAGAGGCTCCTTCAAAAAAATAAATTACAAAAAAATCCCACAAGAGAATGAAGGTGGAGCTGCTAAAGTTGTAACACGAGCCATAACAATTTTGAGATTTTTTTTATATTTTGTCAAAATAAATGAGCTTGATTTGTTTGTAGTTTTAAAAAAATAGTAAAATAATTTAAAATAAAATACAAAAAAATCATATTTGTTGCAATAATTTAGCCATTTTTTTCTTTTTAATGTCAATTTAAATTTGATTCATTTATCGCGTAAAATATTTGATTTATTGTAAATAAACTGAAAAAAATATTACACCATCAAGTTGGTCTACGACTGAGTCGCGATATATAAACATTTAAACAGTGTTTAATTATAAGAGCCAAAATGGCTGCCATCTTGCAAATGCAGCAACGAAGCATGAATAAAGACCACACTCAAAGACACACAAGACACAAAAAGCTGCACCCTCCAGTCAGCTGTCAATGCAGTACGAGGGATTTAACCAGCTTGGCGTGGCTCGAGATTCCCCCACCGGCTAAGCGAGGGTCCCGGGAGGGGAGGGGGGGAGCGAGGGCCATTGATCCCTGCGCAGAGAGCGTGTCGGGCTCCCCTGACAGACTTGTTGATTGACTTTTCAGCCCCGGCGGGAGCCAGCGCATGCAGATAGAGACACAGAAATGCCTCAACAGCGTAAGCTGACACGTGAGGACACGCATACATTGCCGATGGAAGTCTTGAGGGCGCGACATACAAACAAAGCCGGATAGATATGCGGACCCACTAACGCCTTTTCGGTCATCGCCGCCAACGCTGCCGTATTCATGAGAGCGAGCGGCATTATCATGAAACAGATCCGGCCTTTGTCCTGCCCTTTGTTGGCTTTGCTATCTGTCAAATGTCATGTCTCGGCGGACTTTTATATTTTCAGCCAAAGCGTCAATAATAAGACATACGGAATTATGGAAGCTCTGCGTCTCGGTGCGCAAGGCATACGTAGAATTTCCCAGCCGCTGTGTTTTTTTTTCTTTCGCCCATCACTGGTGGTTATGACAAATGTGTTTAGACCTTTTGCAGATGTGTGACCTTTCTGCAGAGGGCAGGCATTTTAAAACAAGACACGAGAGCAAACCAAAATCACCGTATGCTACATTTGTGTTTTAAGTCCATGAATTTTTTGTCTAGTTTTTTGAAAGCCGCCTAAAATGAAGGGCGGGCTTTGTTTGACACTTTGTTTTGTCGCCAAAAGCCGCGCGGCTAAACTCTTTGTCAACATAAACGAAGGCCTTTTTAACACCGCTCCGGGTTTGAAATGCACGACCAGGTCGCCCGCCGTCCAAATAACGCATGTGCCTGGGGGGAGGAGAAAGATCAGGGATGTGCTGGGAATGGGCACCTAATTGCTTCTTACTGATCCAAATAGCACATCAGAGGCAACGGCACTCGAGAGGACCTCCGAAGAGGTCCGGCGGTTGGGGCCTGTTCATTACCCTGCTGACCCCCCAGCTCGACCCCTCATGCGCACAGATATTACCCGCACACCTCCACCCCCTTCACCTACCCCGGCTCATTGTCTCGTGGGTTTAATTGGAGCGATGTTCCCCATTGTGAGCGCGCTCAATGGCAGTGGAGGACTCCATTGTGGGGCTGAATGAGGGCAGGAGTGTTCATTAGGTGAGTCTCTGAATAAGGCCCTCCCCGGAGGTGCGCTGACGAGAGACGGGGTCTTGCCGGGGATGGCGGAGGTGAGTGAAAACGGCGTGCTCTTCTCCGCTCTTTGCTTCCCTGCTCCTCTTATGTGGTCTTCCTTCCTCAACAGCCTGACGCTTGGCCCTGAAATGCAGCTGCATTTTTGGGTGTGGAGAGGGCGGGTGTGGGGGGGAGGCTTTTGTACGCGGCGGGAGGATGAATCATAGCGGAGAAGAGAGAGGCGGATCAAAGACGGCCGTCGGTAAAAAGCGAGGACCACCTCCTCTGATGGAGGGAGAAAGGGGAAGCGATGAGCCTCGCTTGGCGGAAGAGAAATGTCATCATGGCCGCGCCAGTGAACCAGAGCAAAGCAATGAATGTAAAATTGATCGGTCGTCAATGATTGTTGGGATTTTTTTTTCTTTTATGTAGGAATCTTTATTTTTTTATTTTGAATCAGCACGCAAACTGCTTTTGAGCCTAATAATGGTGTGTGTTTTTTTCTTTTATTTCCCCCAAAATCTAGAATTACTATACCATTGCCTCCTTTTCCGAAATTGCTCATTCATCACCATCTAAAATGACCTCCCAGTTACGATTTATATTGTGGCACCTGTTGCTTTGCCGTGTAATCCACAATCTACAAACGTGTTGGTTTTTTTTCTACACGTGGAGCCATTTTTATTTTTTCGATAAAGAACACCGGATCAGGATTTTCTTTTATGAAAGCCGAGCGGAAAAGCTTTTTAAGTGTAACGTGAAATCCGACGCCAAGTGCGATTGTGACTTTTCCGCCTCCCGGGCTGCCGTGCTTAAACATTTAAGCTGCCACAGAGTTGACAGCTCTTGGCAGACCACCATCGGCCGGCGCTCAGTCCCCCTGCCAGCGGCGGAGTCTGAGTGCTCTATTGTGAGTTTGTGGGCCGACGTTTGTGTGACAGACTCGACTTCACACTGAGCAGAACCCGTTCGCTCATCGCCCGCTCGGCCGCCGATGCCGTCATCTCCTTCGCCACACAAACATACGGGCGCATGGAACGTCTCTGCTCTTTGATTCTTCCTCTGCCGCTACCTTCCGCTGTTTACATTTCTGTTGCCCCCCCCCCCCCGGAAAAAAAAAAAAAAAAAAACAATAGTAGACATCACGTTTGCTAGCTTAGGTTTTAATGCTAATCTGACATCATCGGGTGCGTCGGGTTACACTGGCTCATGTGTACGCACGGAGCCGAGTTCTGGAACTGTGTTATTGCTGCCACACACAAACACGTATTACCGTTTCTTAACAAGGCTGCGTTCAGGTTTCTGTCTCCAAAAGTCCACTCGGCAGCTCTCTGACTTCAAACAGACTCGCTTACCTCTGGCGCTATTTATTTTTCTGTCTGAAAAGCTTGCCTCAAAGCCAGCACGCACGGACAGCGTAGCGTCCGTCTCCTTTCCGCAACACGCTGCCAAGCGTGTGCGCAAATTAATTTGCGGGTCGGCACTGACAGATATTTACCACCCACATGAGGTCATTGCCAGGTGTTTTGGGGTGACGGACACATTTGAGATGTTGCTTCAAATGAGCGATGGTGAACTTAATCTATGCTGAGAGGTCCCGTGGATGTGGGTCTCCGTTCGGAGTCCCCAGTGACGCTCTCTTGTCCCTTCCTGTTTAGCCTGGGCGCCTGCCGCACATAAACACTCGGGGTCTCCATGTGGACATAAGCGGTGGCGGGCAAGAGTCATGGCTTCAATCCGGACAGAACACCCAAAACTCCTCTTGGTAGCACATTTTGAACTCCTCTGACTCCACTCTCAAAAATCTCAGTCTGACCAGACTGACTCTTCTATTCTTCAATGTTTAATAGAGAAAGAGGAAGAGCAACTTTTCTATGGGACTTTGATCACAGGGACGGGATCTGGTCAGCCGAAATGTATTCAAGAGCAGCAAGCCAACGTCGCCGCGCCCAGCTCGCTTTCATCTCAGACATGGACGGAAACCATTATGACACCATATGCAAGAGCCACAAGAAGGACCACACGCAGGAGCCCAAACCATTCTTCAGCGTGAACATCTACTTATGGTCTGACAATGATAAGATGTTGCGGCACACGGCTGTCTGTCTTCAGTGTGATTACAGTAAAAATCCCACGACAGCCATGTGTGAGAGAGCAACGAGGGCAGTAGTTTTTTTTTTTTTGTTCCCTATTGTTTTCCTCGCTGTTTGCGGCTACGTGTCGGGACACAAAGACATACGCGGCGGTCGCCGGTGTCTTGCTCATTGACATGATCTCACATGACGTGCCGCACACAGAGAAAAAGAAACTTTCGTGACAAATGCGGCGGCGGAGATAACTTTGTCCGGCTTTCGTCGTCTTGTAGCACTGTGAGAACCTTCAGAGAGCATGAAATTCTCCAGTTTGTTTGTTTGCTTTGCTTGTGTACCATAAAAGTTTGGGGACGGCCCGTTGGCACGGCCCTGTTTACATGCCGATTGTGTGACTCCGGGGAGATGAAGGCGAGGAGGTCTGGGGAGCAAATGTTTCCCCACGCTACCTCACCACAGAGGGGGCACACATTCAGGCAGCTGATGTGTGAACAACTCGCTGTGGTCGCAATGGACTAACTGGGAAGAGAATATTTCCCAAGCAGTCACACTCCTGACGTTCAGACAAACCGCCCTTTGGGAAGTAAGAAGAAAACAGAGAGGAAGAGGAAAGCAAAAATAAAAGGATGCTAAACATCCCCCGGTGGTGAATACGCTGCCATCTGTGGTCGAGGACTGAAAGGGAGAACACAGCGAGGAGCGCCAGAGCCGGGGTCCACAAGGTGGGAGTCCAGCTGGGTCCCATTAGGACTGGACCACATGTGAGGGGGGGGGTTGTTGGACAGAGGGGGCAACAGAGAGCAAAGAGGGCAGCGGGGAGGAAGTGCTGAGAGCGATGGGCCGAGGCCCTGTGAAGCTTTATTAGTCTTGTCGTCTGCTTTCCTGGACCGAGCCACAGCGAAACCCCCGCCGCCTCCACCGACCCTCGGGCACCGCCGCGGCACAACAGTATAAAACTATTAGGGGGGGGGGCAGGACCACCCAGACACACATCCACATGCAGCCATAATAGCTACCAGAAGAAGGCCCCAGCAGGAGAGCTCCAGCTGGAAAGTGAGAGTAGCGCACATGTGCAAGCAAAGTGCTCAGTCTTTCAATCATGTCACAAACATCTGCCTAGCTTCTTTGTTGTGATGAGTTCATATTTGGACGCGGTGGGACAAACTGCGACATTTTGCGTTTGTGTAATGACTTGCGTGAGATCCCCATCTGGAAGGCTCTGGCCACGCCCCCCTAGCCAGCATTTGCAGAGCGCTGGCATACCTGGGATGCCTGCGGGCTCATCTGCTTGCCGCCCCATCCCTCCGACCTTCCGTAGTCGCTGCCCCCCGCCACCCCCCGCGACTTCCAAGGGGACGCGTGAGAAAAATCACGGCTGGAATCCGAGCCCTTCCTGAAAGGCTGACCGGCGGTGTGAGCTCGGGCAATGATTGCCATCATTTGACAAGGTGGGAGACGGATAATGAGCCTTATGATGATGGCGAGCTGATTCAAGTTAACATTAGCATACTGAGTTCAAACAGCCCGAGTGTCAAGGGGCAAAAAAAAAAAAGTCTCAAGGAAACCGAAGCTGGATTCGGACTACAAGCGGTAAATTCCAATTTAGTACCAATTTCGGACCCTGTGTTTACATTTACTGAACACCTGAAACTAGATTTATATGACAAAGTTCAAGAGGCTGTTTTTTTTTTCTCTCACAGGTGTTTTGAAAATGCTTCATGACAGTGTAAGTAGCAGAGGGAACGGAAAAAAAAAAAAAAAAAAGAGCCTTAGATCCAAAACAGGTTCCGTCAATATGTGGATTTAACAAGAAAGCATCAATGGAAACAGAGCTGAAATAGAATGGAAATACAAAAAAAAAAAAAAAAAAAAAAAAATCCTTCCCAGCGCACCATAAAACATCATAAAGACACTCAAACCATTCTTTTGTTTTTACACACAAAACAAGACAAAGACAACAGAGCAATAGAAAGGCGGCCGAAAATAAAAATCATCCCAATAAAATGTCCCCTTCCCTTCTTTTGAATTTCACTGCCTGCGTTTGAAGGTTTAAGAGTTTTCATTTCAAACAACTGATTAAGCTCCAATTTGCGCCCCAATGTAAAGATTTACCAAGGCAATTGCTCCGCCATGGGAAGTTTACAGTGTCTAATGTGTAACTTTTTATTTTTTTTACACGTGTGCGTAGCCCAGTGAATTCCGTCTCTGACATCACTCACCTGTTGTTCCCACCTCCCTCCAAGATCCCACAGTCCGAGTTACGAGCTTTAATACTTCAGCCATTCAATCATTCAAGTTTTTATTTTTTCTCTCTTTTGCCGCTTGTCTCCGGACTTCTCCCGCTCGTAAAGAAAATAATATTTGTCTTTCCGACTGTACTGTGGACCGCAAAGTCCTCGTGTTTTATTTGAGTCCGGGCAGTAAAAGTGCGTTCTCCGTCCACCGTAAGCTGTTGTTCTTCTCTTAAACTTTGCGAGGGCGTAGTTTGTCTGTCAAACCGCTGGAGGGAAAAATCCCCCCAAAAAATCCAACGTGGACGTCATAGCCAAGTGTGATTTTAAGGGAGGATATTTTCTATCGAGCATGTCATTTATTGAAATGCTCTACCAAAATGCTTGTAGGGGTGATGTATCACCAACACGCTTCCTTGGCGCCAATGTACTACTTTCCTATTGACATGTGTGGTCGTCATCCACTAATAAAATTCATCTCCCAGACTTTAACTGAATTTATGTATTACTTAGAATATTCCACAAAGCAAAAAAAGACTAACAAGCTGGCCTCGGAGTATTTATGTACCAAAGCGACTAATTTGTCACAAGTGCAGGTGCTACGCCGGCTCGCTAGCTAATCAGAGCAGAGAATCAGACGCGAGGAGCGACGATTCATTAAGCGGGCGAGGAGATAAGTGGGGGAGGAGAGGTATCTAGGGAATTATGTCTTTCTCTCCATGCCGCAGCATAAACTTGAAATTAACGAACACTTGGGAAACAGATTTTTTTTTTTTTTATAAATGCGCGCCAAGTGGCTAAAGGTCAAAGTTGTTTTACAAATTATGCAGAGACGCACTGAATGATGATAATTGCATTAATCGTTTCAAAACACAGAAAAATATTTATCCTGTTTATCATTTATTAGATTTTGACTAGGGCCCCGACCGATTAATCGGCAAGCCGATGGAATGGCCATTTCTACAATCTAAAACAAATATAATGACTTTCAAACATAACACAACGTAATTTCCATTATGGCTAAAGTAAATATTATGCTGGATGGTTTTACTGTCTTGTAGTTTTATTTTCCAGAATATAAAAGACTCAAAAGGTCTTATTTTCATTAAACATTCACTCGTGATATTTATATAACTTTTCCACATTTATTATCTTCCCTGTTCTCTTTCCACTCCCGCCGACGTCAACTTAAAAGGCCAGCGACGTGTGCACACACACACACACACACACACACACACACACGCACGCGATGCGTTATATTTCACACCTTATCAGCGAGATAGAGTGAAGGACAACAATCTGCAGCTACTGCACAACGCCATGCCAAGCGTCATCATCTATTTATAGTGCCAATTCACATCACATCACCCACCCCGGATCATTTTTGCCTTCGCTCAACGTGCAGGTGGGGGGTGGGGGGGTGAGCTAAGTGGAGCGTCGGTGACAGAACGGCGCCCACTGCAGTAAGTCACGAGCACTGTAAAGTGCATTCATTCAATCCGAGGGTTTCATCTGGCAACGGGTCTCCGACATTATCTGGCATTACTGTGTGTTCAAAGCACAGACTTGTGGCTGTCAGAGCCATCCATGTGTCAACCAGTCTGACTCAGAGGGACAACAAGCATGTGTGGGCAGGCTCCAAGAGCATCTTGTGTGTGTGTGTGTGCGGCGTCAGTTTACCCTTTCCAGTAACACTACTATCTAATGTTCATCTGTCAGTAATATAATCCTGTCAACATAATCAACACCAAGGACCTCTACTTAGTTGCCAAAGAGTTTAAATGATGACAAAATATAGTCCCCACCCCAGTAGTTACACAACGTTTGCTGTCGGAGCGAAAACTGACAAGAGAAGCTGGGAGACACCCAAAAAAGGAAGAAGACAAAGATGGCACTTACTTGAAGAGAAGGCTCAATGAAGATCACATCCCTCCAGTCCCATAGGAGGCAGTAGTGGTCAGTACTACAAAGGATATTTCTGAGCGTCTGTAAAGAAAATAAAAAAATCTCAATTCTGTCCTGGCAGTTGGGGTCAGAGCATATTTCAGGGTGGGCCAGCGCCCCCACGGTCCCCCCTCTATCTCCGCCAGTGCGTTACAACTGTGGACTACCACCGCCTATAGAATTTAAGTGGAACAGCGCAACACAGTTTGTAGAGTGCACTTCAGCCAGCCGCTTAACTTATGCAGTGTGAGGTTGAATTTAAAAACAACACTTCTGAAACAGAACCGCATATGCCTAGCGTAAGAGGGAGGAAAAAGTCCAAAGTGGTGAATGACAAAAGTATTTCATGTCAGGGTCCCACTTTCTACGTTGACAATGCTATCATTTTTTTTTCTTCTGCTCAATATGATCGTTTGACGGCGACCCAAACCCCCAAGATTGACAATACAAGAAGAAAAGATCAAAGATGGGTGCGAACAAGCTAACGCCGAACGAGCAAGAACATGTGCGCGTGGTTACCGTTGGTTTGGGAAGTCGATACGAGTGTAGTCGGAGGCTAAGAGGGGGATACGCTTTTGTGGCTGCTCGTGTTTAGGTTTGGCCGCACCTGATGACAGAAGGCAGTTCTTGACTGGCTGCTAAGTTGCCCGCGCCGCCGTCACACTTTTGATCCAACTTCGGGCCAAATTGAAGGTTGCATGCAAAGCATCAGATGGCCCGGGACTTGAATTCTGGGACAAATGACATATTCAGAAGATTCCAACTCAAAACAGACAAGGCCGTTAAAGACGGGACTACTTGTGCCAGAAGATGAGTAGGGCAAGAAAAACAATGTGACGATGATGTCATAATGTTGCCTCAAAGCTCTCACGAAAACTTCATAAAATTCCAGCAAACCAGTGTGGCGCAAACTTATCACTTCAGTTTTGGTACAGCAGACCTTTTATTTTTAAAATTTGCATCCTTTGCGATGTGAAAATTGCATTCGACTGCATTGCGGTGTTGATTTGAATTCGATTTGAGTCCAGCCCTAATTGTACTTCCTAAAATGAAAGGTCCACTGTGATGAAAATGTTGATACGAATACTGATACGAACCAAAAAATGAAACGGACATAATTACAGGCAAATAAATCTCAAATTTGAGCCATTCTCCGTTGTCCCTCGCCAAGCCGGCCGAATTACGATAACAACTTCCAAGTGTAAGTTGTTTTTCCTCTAAAATGACATCCTCGAACTGCCTTCTATAAAAGCTCTGTGTTGTGTGTTTTTCTTACAAAGAGCCCGAAAGAATTTAGCCACTTACACTTTCATTGCCTGATGCCCTTTTTTATTAGGCCCGGGTATTTTACGAGCAAGAGGAATGAGTTATGTTGGCTAAACGCTGCGTGTTGTTTTAGGACCCGTGCGGGTTCTCCATTAGGGTAGTCATTTTGGTCTACACCTCATTCTGCAGCCCATAAAGAGCCAAACCTCAGAGAATGTGCGTGGCTAAGCGAAGCGTGGAATAACAATGACACAAGAATAGAAGCCGCAGTCCGAGGGTGAGAAAAGTGATTGGAAAACAAGAATAGAAAGGAGACGAGGGAGGCGGGAGCATCAAACGAGCGGCGAGAGGGGAAATATGAGAGGCATTTGATTATTCCCATGGCTGGATACTTAGCATAGAGAACCCCTTTCTCTTTCTGACTTTCAAGCACATAGAGCCATTAACACACACATAAACACACACGCAGTGCCGATCATGGTGACCACCCAGCCGGTGCCCCCTGGCCCCCCACCTCTCACCTTGCTCAGGGGCGCTAGAGCTGAGAAAAACTACACCATTCACTTCCTACGCCCTCTCCCCCCTCCCCTCCCCTGTCGCTCTCATTGGGTCTCTGTGTGCTCCCATTCATGTTGTAACAACTCATAAAGGAAGCAGACTTTGACCCACCTCAGTAAAAGTCGCC
Organism: Syngnathus scovelli; assembly: GCF_024217435.2. Classification (NCBI taxonomy): domain Eukaryota; kingdom Metazoa; phylum Chordata; class Actinopteri; order Syngnathiformes; family Syngnathidae; genus Syngnathus; species Syngnathus scovelli. The sequence continues at coordinate 4,180,850 of NC_090856.1, forward strand.
AATCTACTTCGATCATCTGTTGCGCCGAGGCGGGCCCGGGCAAATTCGCGGCGACTCTCCTGGAGACGAGGCTTGTCTGATGATTTCCTGTGCAAAGTAAAAGACGAGATGTTGTTCAATTGGCTTGTATTGGAAGCACGTTGTACGAGGTGATAAGCGAAACATCAAGTACATTTTAATATGCCAACACGCTATCAGAAGATTAGATATGTCAGAGTTTAGGGGAGCGTATCAAATACTTGGCAGATGATGTCACTACTTTAAATGCGATACACACAATGATTAGCAATTGCTCTTTATCTGGAGCGCAATAAAAGATCGTCAACTGCAGTCACCATGAAAATAGGTTGGCAACACCCTGTGCCCAAATGGACACGAGGCACCACACTGAAAATATCATAATAATTTGTTTAAAAAAAAAATCAAACTTATAGCAATGCAAATTACTACTTATTTTTTGACGATAAATTAACTGTATTTTTTTAATATTCATAAAATACCCAAAAGTCAATTATCTGGCCTGATACTCTAGGGGGGGTCAGTGGGCCCTCTGTGCCCCCCTCTAGCTCCGCCAGTAGTTAAAATTATTTAAACAGTTTACCTAAGATTATTTATAAGCAGTCCCTGCGTTAAATTGACTTGGTACTCAGGAGTATGTGAAAATGTACTTCATAGCGCATGTTAGTCTTTAGACTTGAGCTCAATGGATGTCGCTAATTGCTGATAATGCAGTTGATTGAAAGCAAATAAACAGAGAGATAATCAGTCAGAGGCTGGCAGGCAAACAGACAGTCAGGTCACTCACATGAACCCACACACAAAGAGACAGTGATCAACATGAAGAGAGTCCGACCAGTCATTTGGAGCCACATGTGGGAGCAGTAGCAGGGAAACCAAACTGAGGTCAGAGGTCACGCAAGATTTGGCTTTCCCGCTTCTCAACCGAATCGTCTTTTTATACACACAGTCGTCCAAGCTCTCCGACCACACACACCTGCCGTGCGGCGGCAATTTGGCAACCCGAATGTGAAGGAGACATATTTTGTCATTTTTCCACAGCATCTTGATGCACATGTGTTTTCTCCCGCTGCCACGCTCTTCATAAACACATCAATTGGGCTGACAGTGCACAGCGGGAGGGAGGCTGAACCTACAGACAGCCGGGGGAGGGAGACAGAAGCCTCATAAAAATACAAAAAAATAAAAATAAATTCACTTAATTTATTTCCCTCCAAATGCACACTCGCACCTGACTAAATCATCACGCGTCAAACTGGAGACGGCCCCCCACCGCATACGGACGAAACTCGATCCCACTTGTGCTGTGCGTACCCGAGCCAACGCCGGCAGTGAAAACACGCCACGCACGGCGTACGCGCGCGCTTCCGAATGGATTGGGCAGATGTGCCGTCCTTTCAAAAATCTTCATGCCCGTGTCTCCCCCCTCCCATACCCACTGACTGTGCATTTGTAAACACGGCCATTTTGTTTGCGAGTCCTGCTTTGCCCTACGGAAGCTGCGAAGGCAAAAATAGTACAAACAATATTGTAATTGATAAGTAATTGCAATAAGTTATGTTAAACATGAGGTCACAGCAGAAAAAAAAAAGGACCAAAACAGAGCTTATTTTGCTAAACAGGTGTTTTCATTTACTTCGACTCAACCCCCCCCCGGCGGCCACCCGTCCCCGGGCTCCCACGGACGGCGGGTCTGCGTTGCCAGACCTGCATCTAATTTGAATGTGGGAGTAAAAATAATGAGCTGCAAATTGCCTTTATTTAGAGTTCACGGCAAATGTCAGACGTAATTGGCCCTCGTGTCATGATTTCCACATCCAGGTGACGGCTGATTTGTTTCAACTTTGCCCTCTGTTCTTTCGGCAAATGCACAAATCCCGTCCGAAGCAAAGAGGTGTCATTAAAAACATTAGCATGCTTTTGAAATACTTCACTTTTTGTGTGACTAACTTGACGAATAGAATCCATTTCACACATTACCCGGATGAATGGGACGGAATGATTGATTGACAGCTTGCCGGGTTGCGCCTACAGTAGCGACAGTGACTACTAATTTATTTTTGACTAGTTCCATCTTACCATCACTCTCTTTGTCAAAATCCACAGTGGTGGGACTAAATAAACATTTGCGTGTGCTCTTTTTATGGGCCTTAAGTGTTTCTGAGCAGATGCATCATGGGAGTCGGTGAAAGGATTGGTGAAAGGGGGCCATAGCGAATGCAATCTGTTTTTCCTCATAATGTGTGCACCTAGCGTAGACTCTGAAAGGGACCAGTAATTAGTCTGCCCAAGAGGGAAACACTCTTTTCCTCCTGGAGCATCAAACAGTATAAAGGTAAGAGCGGGGTGGGCATATAAAAAGTCTCCACACAAATATTTAAATGGCAGGTTTTCTTTAGGGAAAAAAAAAGGAAACTCCAATTTATAATCAGTCAATGCCATCAGCCATCAGTCAGTGTTGCCATGCGGAACGACATTGGACACGTTTTCGTGCCCTCTCCGAGGTGAGCTTGATGTGTTTGTGCAAGGCTAAATCAGTTGGAGGAGGTGATATGAGGTGCGTGTGTTGGGTGCCCCCCCCCACACACACACACACACAGTGATTCATGGGCGCAAATGATCAGGGGTGAACAAACAAGCAAGCAAGCCACCCGTCGGTCTGCACAAACAAGCAAACAAACAAGTGACGACACACAAACAAGGCGTCGAGCGCAGACTTCAAGGAGATCAATCGCTTCTGCGCTCGGGGGGGGGCGGATATTTCCTTGTGAGGTTTCTATATCTATAATAACTGTCTGAGTGCTTTTAAGAATTGTTTGGTGTCACCACTTTGCATGCATCTCTCCATCGCGTGAACACTTGTAGTTTGGAGTGTCGTTTTGTTTTTCTTATGTGCGGTTGCTATTGTGAGCAAGCGTGTGTGTGTGGGATGTAACCCAAGCCGAAGCGGCACAACACAGCAGCCTGTTCAAAGGCCTGTTTGTATTATTACAGCTTGTCCAGCTGCTCAAGACAGACAAACAAGACTCGGTGCTCTGGGCTGCAAAACAGACCTCCCACCCTATTGTGGAAGCCCCCATGGCCCTACCCGGCCCAACTTTTCGCGTCAGATATGAACAAACTCACGCCTACGCAAATGTATAGACGGGATATCGCCACACATGAAGGCCGCTTTAGTAGAAAACATCTGATTAGTCATTTATCCGAAAAAAAAATGAAAATTCCAGTTAGATTGATGGGACTGTCCTTATTGTAAAGTTTTGTGTCTTCATCTATTTTGCAAAATGGCTACGCCAATGTTTGTATAGGAATGCCCTAACAGTTTGAAAAGTGCTTCTACATTTTTTCAGCGCGGCGTAATGAGTAACACGACCTCCTGTCAAAATAGTGAGTCTCCAGTCCACATTTGCTTTTCGAATCCCACATACTTCCCTGAGCAATGATCCCGAAAACAAAATATTGCTTTATATACACAGCGATCCGCTCGGAGGGCCGATGGAAATTAATGCCTGTATTTTTAGCGCGGGCGTTTTTGTCCACAATATTTCTTTCAGACTGCACTCCGCTGGCCTCTGAGCGGCTCCCTCCTCTGGAGATCTGCCAAATGGATCTGATCGAGGTGATTAAGATCACGGTAAGGCAACACTGGCTCCCTCCTTGCACCTCCGTCTCTACGACCCCCCCCCCCCCTTTATCCTTTTCACCTCAATTTGTGCCACTCTTGCTCACTTTCCACCCACTCGCACTCCTCCGCTCGGCATCTCTCCTCCTCGTCTCCACCATCGCCCTCTCTGACTCAGGGTCCCTGTGTGCCTGTATGTAACATCAGTAAAGCTGTCAGGCAGCCAGGCCAAGGTAAACAGCCCAGCGCTAGGTTCAGGGGTGATGGGGGGGCCTGAGATGTTTTTCCTCGGGAACCAAGGGACCCCCGGGGGCTTCTGGCTGGGGCCAGGGAGGAGGAGGGAAGATGATCCCCTCAGCTGCCCCCCCTCCCCACACACAAACATACACTATGACAATCTTCCCCTTTTTTGTCTCTTTCCTCCCCATCACTGTGCGTGGTGCTCATCATGCATCTGTGTACACAAAGCTCTTGGGCAGCAGCCTCATCACAGATTTACATCATCATCCATCAACATACAAACACACTTTCTAGATGAGTCATTTACAGTGGAACTTATAAAATCTGGATTTTAGTGCAAAAACAGTCATATTTATATCATTCACATTATTTTAATTTATTTATTTTAACGTAATTAGCTTATGTATTCTAATTTAATTGTGTTAACTTACGTAAAACTGACTGTGCACTTTTTACCATTTTTTATTTTGATTCGAAAAGCAAACAAATGCATTTTCAACCTTGGAGGTTCTGCTGTAGTGTATGAATTATGACATTCAAGAAAATACAACTGTGGAGACCGGGGTGGGGGGGGATCTATGGAGAAGAGCTTGTGAGTTGAGTGGCAACTAAGGACAGAATAGAAGAAGATAGAGTGAAGTGATATCCCTAACCTGTACATGACCCTTCTCATTCCCAGTAAGCTGCTCCCTCCGACGGTGGCAGATGGCCCGAGATGACGAGCGAGACGGTCTCGGAGCGAACCAGAGGTAGCAAATCAGACAAAGCAGTAAAAGCAGACCAAGTGGGACAAAAGAGACGGAGAGTACGGAAAGAAATCGAACTTTTTGGAAGCAAAACTATGGTGAAGAAAAAAAAAAAAGCGTGAAGAGTGATTTAATGGGGGAAAACAAGAGAGGGAAACTTTAGAAAGAGTCTGGTCCAGCCAAGAAAAGCATGTAGAATTGAATTAAGGTACAGGGAACACAACCGAGCACAAGTAGAGAGGAGCAGGGGTGCAAAGAGAAAGAGGAGGACCATTACCTTTCTTACATTAGCCGTTACATCCCTTGGCGACTGTTGAGGGGTAAAAAGGGAAGAAACATCACAGGGTCGGAGGAAGGATTAGGATAATTGGAAAGGACTGTGAATGGGAGAGCAGCTTCACTAGTGGCCCGTGTATATTTGCAAATACTATTGCTTTGAGACAAATGGAGCAGCAGGTGGGGCCTCTTTGAATCATGTTGATGAATATAAACTTTCATTTTTTGTTCATGGGCCGAGAAAGTAAGTGCTTCTGACAGAATATTAAAAAAAAATGAAACTCATTGTTGGAGCTAACTATTGATTTGATTTAAAAAAAAAACGTTGAATGTTAGCGGCTGGCTAATTGTAGCGTCAACCTAGCCCTCCGTGTACACAACCTACTGACATCAGCATGACATTTATCAACCACCATTTCAACATAAATCTGCTGAGCAGAACATTTAGTGGCAGACATTTTTGGCCCAAGAGCAGAGCTATTTTATCACTTCATCAGTGACATTTAGGGCTCTCGAAAGGCTCCAAAAAAATGTATATTTACCTTTCAACGTTTATGTGCAGTTTCGATTCTCTTCCTTTTCCCATTGCCCTGTCGCCATCATTCTTCCTGTTCTGTCGCTGTTCCGCATCAATCACAAACTGCCACAATGGTCTGTGACGGCTCACCAACAGGTCTGACACATGTCCTGCAACCCAGGGTAGCTTGGCTCAACCAGCGGGCCGACAAAACACATCTGGACCCCAACTTACACAGCATTGGCATTCCAAAGCTGAAATTCCAATAGGGATTGGAGTTATGTGCCAGTTGATTCCATGTGTCACATACTGTAATTATGAGAAAGACATCAAATGCAACACATTAAATAACTTTGCTCCAATGTGTCAACAATCTACATTGTTGTATTTTAATGCTGGCAAAAAAAATATAACAATAACAACTTTAAGTATCTGTTTAGATCAAACCAACCACAATATAATAAAGGGATTTTCCTACAACTGTTGCGTTACAAAAAATTCGAAACTTAATGTAAATTATTGTTAAACATTCTTATTCTGAAAGGTATTAATCAAAATGCTCATGACTGAACTTAGTTTTAAACGTATCCTTAAACACAGTGCCATTTATCAGGCCGTAAATTGAATCCATTAAATTACGTGTCAAATTAAATATTGTTATTCAACATTAACTTATGACTAGGCTGTCGTGAGTTATTGTTTTTAATGATTTTTCGTGCCTCAATGTTGCGTTTTCATAAACACGACGGACATTAGCAGAAGCACTTACGGAAAGTAAGCTAACTCACCAGTAATGAGCGGGATGAGGGGGACAAAAAAACGGCGAAGTCCCAGTCCTTCTACGTATTGTCTTTAAGTTTCGTAGTTTTGGGTTTGATACCGACTTGAGAACTTTTAAATTGAAGCTTGTATATTTGAAATTTCTGAAGTTTGCCACAAAAAGCCTTTTGCCGCGCAACACTATCAGGCAGGTGCGTCACTAGCAGTTAATCACAGGAAATGGATAAAGAACTTCCGGGAGAGTTAGAAAAAAAAACAATAATTATAATAATTATTTTTTTTAGGTTAAAATGATGTTTACTATTTTCCACACTGAATTTCGTTTTTTTTAAATACTTTGAGATGGAAAAAATGTGATGTTAATGTTTTGGCCATCCTCGCGTATAATGACGTCATTCAGCCATCGCCTCTTCTGCTGGTGTATGGACAGATAGACAAATTTGTAACTAATTAGTCAACTAGCTAGTGAGTTAACTTTACTATTTCATATTGACCTTTTATGCTCGAAGTTAACTAATATTTTACAAAAGAAACGAGACTAGTAAGACAGTCATTTGCAAAATATGAAAGTCTACCCAGACAAAATAGGTTGATGAGTTCTTGCAAGCATATTGCTTTCTAACCATCATAAGTGTGGTTAAGGAACCAACCAACACGGTCAAACTACACTATGGCACATTTTTAAAAATGAAAATGAGCCGCAAATACATCCAGCCGCTGAAGTCGAGCAAGTGCTTACATGTGTCGGCTCACTTTTAACTCTCTTTTGCTCACGCACACTTGATCTACTTAGATCTCCCACATCTAACTACCACTTAACCTCACTTTCTCTCCTCACCCATCTGCTCCCCCCCCCCCCCCCCCCCCCCATCCATCATCCAGCTGCGCTCTGTGTAATGACTCTATAGTCATGAACAATATTAATCCACACCGTGTCCAAATGCATACACACTCACTCGTGATCAGAAAATCTTTTACTTTGTTCGGAATCCAATCTCGGCCTACTTCACCGTTACATCTGCCTCTCCAAGTGTTGTTTCGCTCCTCCGCTGTCCCTTTTTCACGTGTGACATTTCTCGTCTTGAGTGGTCTTATCATCTTGGGCCTTTTATTTGCCTCCAGCTTTGAACTTGTGTCCTCTTCATGTACCACACGGACTCCGTGTGAGAAAATAGTCTTGAAGTGACGCACGGTTATGAATAGGTGCTTGCTGAGAGACACATTTTGTCAATATGTTGCTGCAAAAAAAAACACGATGAGGTCAAACACAAGATGACACGAGGAGGGTTTATAAATCTAAAACCTTATGGCATCCATATTTTCTACATCTGTGTTACAGGAGAAAGGAGGCAAGGGTGTGTTCGTGTTGTAAAAAGATGAATGTGCACGCGTGGGACCTCCCTTGGAGAAGTGGAGTAGAAAGACGCCTGCTGGAAAACAATAAATCCTCTATTAAGAAATATATCGCATGTTTTGACTCAAATTTTCCGCTCGGCCTTGTGACTACTTGTGTGTGTTGTCTCTCCAGTGAATTGTGGCCTGTTGGTTTGGCTCCTCTGAATAACCACATGGGCCAATATTGGGTAAAATTGCACAATTGAAAATGACATCGAAAAGGGTGAGCGCCGAGTATTTCCTGTCGACGGCAAGTGGCAAAATGGCCGCCGCTAAGACAGATGAAAACAAGTAGATTTTTCGGCTTAATTCATATACATGATATTAAACAAAATATTGCGTTTGGTTGGTTGAGTGGGGCAGCTGCTCCAGGCTGGGTGATGTTCTCAGCGAGGAACTGTCAGATGCATTTTGAGCAGGTGCAAAATCGTAGTTCAGCCTTGAAATGCATCGGTCCTGGAACTTTCCTGACAAGCTTTGTATATTCTTCTCACGCAATTTCTCAACACCCCTTAATAAAGTTGGACATTTGTTTCAAATAAATGTTGCAAAAACGGCATCAAAAGCCAAAGAGATTCCCAAATTTGACAAAGTACTGTGTGACTTTAGAGACTTCTATTTTGTCAAATTGTATTTTTTGCACCACCTCTGGGAAATTCAACTTAAAAGGTCCCGCTCTGATCTGCGATGTTGCAAAACGCAGTTTGCCGCTTAAATAGATGGCTCCCAAAATGTATTCCTGGCTCAGCACGCTAACCCCCAGCGAAGTCTTGGTAAACAACTTGAGCATAATTTGGCCATCAAACTGGGCTACATGCACGAAGAAAGAAACAAAGCCAAAGTGAAAAACACAATCTCCTCGGGGAGGTAATTAAAGTGTCCTATGTGATTAGCCATGTCACGTCAAGGAGGCTAGCGTGAGTTCTTCCTCGGCTGCTGTGTGCGTACTGTACTGCGCATGCCTGTGGTGCTCCGGCCTGGGCCTCAGATCATCGTTGGTGGCGAAGGAGAGGTGTTGGGAGACCCTGGTGGAAGGGGTGGGGGGGGGGGGGGGGGGGGGGGAGACAGAGAGGAAAGATGCTGGGCTACAAGTGGACACAATGTGTAATGGCAGTTCCAGCTGAGAAAACACAAGCACCCGAGGAACACTAAAACCTGAGGGGTGAAAAATATGCGAGGCCTGCCGATAGGTCAGATTCCCCCACCGTATCTAATTCGATTTTACAAACTGTAAGAAAACACGCTGCTGTCTGAGCAGTAAAGCAAATATTTCAATTTTTTACACTTTTGCTGTTTTCACCAATGACTCAAAACGGTCTTTTCCCATCTGCTTTTTACAAAGTGTATGTCCATAAATACTGGCCGGGGGAGATTATTTACTCAAATGCAGAAGTGGTTCCCAGAGTTTATTGAGCCAAGGCTCATATTTACGTGAATATGAAATCGCACAGCACACTTCCAAACAAATGTCATACAAATATTGACAGAATTTTTTCTAATTTCTTCTGCAACGGTGGTTCCAAATCGCTGCAGTGAACGACTTCACATTTTTGTAATCGGGATGATAGTCGAGTCCCCTTACCATTAATCGATGACATCATTGACAATGTAAAGTATTATTTATGTCTATTGATGATGAAACCAAGACAAGTTGTCCCTACCGGAAGCCCTTGCTTACTGCATTCCATGCATCTGCTCATTCAGTTTCATGTTTATCATAATACAACATAAAAGTTGCCTAAACAAGCCATTATTTGAAGTTGCATGTGCGTATATTTCCCATCTAAAAAATGTTTTCATCTCTCAGGAAAGCCACTTTTTTCTTTTTTGCCATAAATTGCACTCGACGCTGCTGATGAGCTGCTTACTTCAATTGCTTGCAGCTTCAAGAGAGTTAAAATATTTGATGTTGAGGTAGAGATCAAGCGCAAGGCCATTAAAAAATAAATTAAAAATCACTCTTGGTGGTTCGTGCAAAGCAAATCAAGCGACTCGAACAGCATGGAAAGATGCTTTTTGGAGTGTGAGTTTCGTTCTGTCCAGTTGTTAATATCCATCCGCATTGGCACGCATGCTTGGAGGCAGCCAGGCAAACTAGCTGCAGCGGGACTTGGTGCGCGCCTGGTGGTCCACGCAGTCACGTCTGGCAAAGACATTAGAACGGGGAGTCCCATAGACAGCGCTCACTTCTCTAAATAAACATTAGTCTTAAAAAGTTTGGCCCCGCGACCTCGGCGTGATCGCGTTTCACTCTGGATACAGTCCATTTTTATCGCGAGGTTTGCCTTCTTTTGAAAACACACACGCAACACTTTCGCGCACAAAAAAACAAAACAAAAATATTAGATGTCAATTTAAACAAAGTTTAAGAGTCTAACAATAACATTGATATATTTTATTGACGTGAATTGATGTGCGATTTATTATGACACAATTGGATAAACAGACATTTTGATTCGCAACTAATTAGGTCATAAAAATAAATATTACGTAAATGTTTTATCAATGAGGTGCTCATTTTTACTCCTAATTAATATTGCATATTTAATACTAATATTTAAATAAATTTACATTTTGCGTTGACCTCATGTCCGCGTAAGGTCAACGCGAAAGTGCGTATACCGCGTCACACACGCGCACGCGCGCACGCACACTATGTAGCAGCTGCACCTCTGTAAATCAAAAGTGACCAGAAGTCCAAAAACGTGTCAGTGATCCGAATTTAATTCGTTACAAATGACGCGCATGTTGACTAAATATGTTCTCAATAACCGCTTCGTTAAATCATTAAATTAATCTCAGCATCCTAAAATAGACCAGGTCCTCCAATCCTATTTTTGTTCATTGAAAATAATTACACTCACACGTGAATATTCCGATATTCCACGTGCTGTGTATGTTTGTTTTTGCTTTCCAAATTTGTCTCCTTTATATAAATAGCGATTTTTTTTTGTAATTTCCTTACTACCATATTGTAAGAAAACCTGTAGCATACACAAAAACATATAAATAAAATTACATAATATTAATCAAGAAGGGGAAAACATTTTTTTTCGTATAAGAACATGTCTGCCTCGTAGAATTAATCACCTCGCTGCTAATATTGAGCAAGTCCTATAGTGTCCTCCTCGTCTTTTATTTTTCCAACTGCAGGTGTTCTCTTCACTCGATGTGTCTTCCAAAGTTCATATTATGTTCTGGCACACGGGGGAGTTGACTGTCCTGAGGCTTTATTTACACAATCTAAATTAATTAAGCGCAAGATTCCTTTGTGTGGTGCAAAAACACCGAGGCTGCTGCAAAGGGGGAGCGCCGAGCGTTGCATGGTGGTGCATGGTAGGAGAGGCCAGGGGTGCAGGGAGTGATTTATCGACGCCGGCCTTGGCTCGATCACTTCTCGTCCTCGGCCAAGGAGCCACTCAGACCCGTCCAACATTCCTCCGTGCAACAATGTCCGCTGCGCACTTTTGTTAGCCATGCACCTAAAAAGGAGTAATTTATTAAATAATTCCATTTACTCATTGAGATCACTCCGTGTATCACCCCACGCAGGGTGACGCAGAAAAAAAACTTGGTCTCGTCACATTAATAGGTATAGCTGCACCTTCTAATGCGCTAAAAATTGATTTTCCCTTTGCAGCGATAATGATGCTTGACACACGTCAAAATATAGGTATCGATTTAATAATGTGGTTATTATAGTGATTCCACCCTGCCTCCCTATTGTAATCAATTAGGGGGAACCAAAATATTAGCAACAGCTTTCAGTAGAAACATGTTTGAGTAGGAAAATACCTCTTACGATGCTTGAAATTATTTTAGAGGCAATATTATTAAATCTCATTGTGGTACATATATTATATTAATATTTAGATAGAAAAAAATACTCAATTTGTTTAAAAAATGAAGCAATCCTATCGACATCACGCATTCTTTGTAGTATCAACACACACTCACGTTGCCCTTGTGTCCTTCAAGTCTAAGGAAGATGCGTATCGATCAGGTGTCCGAGTCTATTGACAAGGTGGTGAAAGAATTGGGCATAATGATTTTAGTTAAGACCCCTCCTGTCACACGCTCTAAAATATAAACACATTTCATGATAAATCTTTATAAATATTTAAATAACAAAAACATGACAATGCATTTTTGCCAACCGCGCATATGGAAGCGGTTAGGCTAAGGAGGGGGGATGAAAAAAAAGTATAAACGCACTTGGAGTCATTTGGCTGTCACGTCACGCATCACTCGTGGCTATACTTTGAGACAACGTCACGCAAAATGACGAGCACGGCGGTGACGAAATCAAGACAATGTCGGTCTCTCTCCGGTGCGCGTGGGTGGTCCCGGTAGTCAAACACAAGCGTGCAGTTGAAGTCAAGACAAAATCAAAAATAAAAATTATAGGGAAGATGTTCGCCGGGTGTGCTAGTTGTTTGTTGTGGTGTCTTCTTTTTTTGTGAGCAAGAAGAACATGGGTCTATTTTTTGCTTGCCGTAGCCTGTAATCTTGTAGGTCTACATGAGACGCCATTCAATTGTGTGCTCGCTCCCCTGTTTCATGCAGAGATTCTAATGGACTGATGGTGCGTCTGCATGACAGCCATGCTGCAGCCTGTTGGGGAGTTTCGCGCAAGCCATTCTTAATGCATGGGGGTCCCTAAATTTGGGCTGGTGGTCTAAGATTCGGGTAATTTTTGGTGGGGTTGAAAGATTTGTTTCTTGGAATTCTCTATATAAATTCACAGTAAACAATCAATTAAATTTTAAAAAATGATTAACAAGCTTTTTCTGCATTGATAGGTGTATGCATTTTGCATTAAATGCGTTTTCAGCAGAATGTATGACTTGTATGGTTATAAATAAAATGACCAAAATAAATAAATAAAAATGTCTCATGAAGGAAATAAAACACCAGAGATGCTGTTTTATATAAAAAATATCTATGCCCAAAAAGTAATTAAGTAACAAAAAAGAACTGCTTCAGAGACCTGACAGGGGATCCGATAGCCGTTCATCAGGGGTAATTTGAAATTGCTCCAGCTATATAGCACCATTGAGTTTATTAAACGTAAGTATAGGTTCAATATCACACCACCAACCATTTGCTTCCTGCGTGTCTGGTGCTATTGGATAATGGGTTGTTTTATACAGCACCACGGTGCTAAAAATAGAAGGGCTGCATATAATATAGAAAAAAAAATCCTCATCCCGATAATGGCCTGGACGATATGCGGTATCGCAAAATGAATTGAATGCGTTTCTGACTTGCAACCTTTAATGCGCATCGCAATTCCATGGGTGAACAGTATCTAGGGGCATCATTAACTATATATATAATATTTTTTAGTTCTTTATGTCATTTCTTACGTTACATATTAAATATCGCGATAATATCATCAATATTGAACACCCATAGATGCATATTTTTCCAGTATCATGTAGTTCTATTAAATAGTACCGCAAAATGCATTTGAGCACAACGTAGGGCCTTTATTATTATTATTATTATTATTATTATTATTATTATTATTATTATTATTATTATTATTATTATTATTATTATTATTGCTGTAGTTTTTTCAAGAGTGAGTTACACATTCCATTTTGAGGCTTAACTTGACCATAAGCGAAATAAAACAAAGATTACGTCGTTAAAAATTCCACAAATGTTCATAATTAAATGATCATGTAGCAATAATGATCAAAAGTGTTTTATTCTGTTTTATTTTTTACCTTGTTTTAATAAAAGAGCAGATTTTCTTTTTTTTTATACATCACACTAAGTTGTTTTTAATTTTACGATATACATAAGATCAGCAAAATACACCTTGTCAAAAACGTGCGTCATCTTCGAGACAGCACTTTTGTTTGGAGTAGAAGAGGATACAAAATGAACCGCTTCTCATTGGTCCATTTTACTCCTGCAGCAGCAGAAGCATCAGAATTGTTCCTGGACTAAAGAAGCATGTGTTGGTTTTCGTTTCAAAGCTTTTGAAAAGCTCCGCTGTTGCGCCACAGGACAGACAAGACGGATCATCCCTTCTACGCCTTTCATCCGCAATAATCACGTGTCAAAACACCCGTAAACTAATTTGCCCGTACATTTGCGCACAAAGAGCCTCCTCGCATGCATACAGGCTCCTTCTGTCCACAAACATGCTCCGCTCAAAAAAGACCACTGCGCCTGTTTTGGGGGTCCCCCACTGCTTCTTTTCATCCGTGTTTCGAGACAACGCCGCTAGAATGAAAGAACATTGCTTTTCAGGGCTCCTATATACGTGTGTGGCTGCTCCAGGCCTGCCAAAGGGGGACCCCTCGCTGTGCGGGCATTGAGTCTCCCCGGGCCGGGGGTCCACGCTGACAACGTCAACAAACGCTGGATTAGGAGCCCCAATGAAAATGCTGCTACAAATTAGCAACGAAAGCCCCCTTAATTCGCTCCACAAAATCTAAAGCGCTTATAGGGATATTGTCCACTTTCAATTACAAACCACCAAGTTTTGCTCAGTATGGAGTTTAAGGCCCTTTAGCAAAAGGGTCTCTCTCTTTTTTTTTTTTTTTGTAAAGCAAGAAACACAAATGAATGCTGGCCCCTACACCCATTGATGTTTTTGACATATTTAAATGAAATGTGTATATGAATGAACGCCCCCCCCCTTCCACCTCACAATTCACCAGAAAATTACATTAACGTTCTTCCAATGAAAGGATTAAAAGTAGATTCTTCCTTCTTTTCAAATCCACAAACATTTATTATTTTTGTCATTACAACCAAAAAATGACCTATATGAACACTTGTCTTTTTTTCTATTGGCAACACATGACAAACTCGTATGTGAAATACAACCATGGAACAAGTTTGAATGGGGGTAATGTGCTTTTTTTTTTTTTTTTTTAAAACCAACAACTTTTTTTTTAAATCACTTTTGCAGGAGATTTAGCGGTGATGCTGTTTTGCTTTTCTGTTTAAAACCTGAGTTGTCTGTCTCATGTGCCACCACGCTATTTAAAAACAGAAAATATGTAAAAATGTTAACCCCTGGGACACGTTTAACTTAACTGTTAATTTGCTTATAACACAAAATGGAGGCCGTGTTAAGGCCTATTTGGACGGATCATTATTGTTTCCCAAATGCACCTATTTACAAAGCATAAATAAACCTTCTTAAGGAGCCAAAGCACAATACTTACTTTCCCCCCCCATCAATAATGTTCAGCCTACCTTCACATAGGAGCACACCACTTTTGGCTTTTTATTAATAAAAATATGTTCAGTTCAGGGGCAATTTTTTTCTTCAGAAAGGGCAAGTGTTCAAGTTTTTGCTGGGGAAAGTCTGCCCGTGTGGACCGGGCTGTAACAAGTCTTGCGCCAGGCTCAAGTGGTTGGAAGCGGAGGCCAAAGCCGGGCTGAGCATGGCCAGGATGTGCGCCTGCCCGCCCGGTTGCGCGCTGTACGACGACGCGGCGGAGTTGGCCGCACCGATGATGTTGTCGATGGAGAAGGACGGTCGACTCGGCGCGCTCGAGTCCGTCTTGACAGGCGCCAGGGACGGGTAGAAGGGCTTCCTCAGGTCGGGCATGGGAGGTGGCGTCGCGGGGAAGATGGGCGAGGGCAAGGTGCACGGCGCGTTGGGAAACGGGAAGGAGCCGCCCGCGTGCGGGTGGTGGTGCGGGTGGTACGGGCTGTGCGCGGCGTGGAAGTTCTGTAGCTGAAGTCCGTAGCTGTATCCGTACGGGCTGTATCCGAACCCGGGGAGAAATCCCCCGGCGTCCCGCAGAATCTCGTTGCCCTGGTTCCTCTTGAATCGCTTCCTCCTGCGCAAGAAGCTCCCGTTGTCAAACATGTCCGCCGAGTCCGGGTCCAGCGTCCAGTAGTTGCCCTTACCGGGGTTACCGGGCTCCCGCGGGATTTTTACGAAGCAGTCGTTGAGGGAGAGGTTGTGCCGGATGGAGTTCTGCCAGGCGGGGAACTTCTCGCGGTAGTAGGGGAACCTGTTGCTGATGAACTCGCAGATCTCACTGAGGGTCAGCCGCTTCTTGGGGCTCTGCAGGATGGCCATGGTGATGAGCGCGATGTAGGAGTAAGGGGGCTTCACCAAGGCGCTTTTTCTCGCCTTATCACCCACCAGGACCGACCCGGACTCGGCGCCGAGCCCCATCTGCTCGGCCGGGCAGTCGGAGCTGCTCAAACCCGGCGAGGACGCCCCTTCCTCTGCGTTCTGCGAGTAATTATCATCGGAGTCCAGGTTGAAGTCGTGGTGCAGGTACTTGCCGTCCTTCCCGACGGACAGGTCCCCCCCGACCACGTCAATGTCCACATCATCGGACAATGCAGAGCTGTCGGACATATCCGTCCCTAAAGTCATCCTTCTTGTGCACCCCCAACCCCTCCTCTCCTTCTTGAGAGCCCCACCGACACTTTAGAACCGCACCAGAACTTGGCTGCACCCGTGTCGTCCAGCAGCCAACGCACGCATGGTTCTAGAAAGGACGAAAACAAGTTGGACCTGCAGCCTTTGGCGTCTCCCGGAGCTCTGGAGACGCGAGTGTCAACCAGCAGGAAACTTCTGCTCGGCTCTCTCTCTTTCCCTCTCGCTCTCTCCTTTTCCAGGCGTACAAGTCAATCACAGATCATCGATTGCCCTCCCTTAACACTGTTGTTGTTTTTCAAAGTTAAGAATATAAAATTTTGAAATTTTAAGGAAGGTATATGTAGGGATCCAACCAAAGAGCCACACTAGCTTCCTCCGCTTCCTTTACGCATTTATAGGAGCACCCTGGTCACGTGATCACTGACGCACATAGAGGAACTGGGCCAAATTTACATATCATAACTTGCCATTGATATTTTAACGTTCATTTGAACGCGCATGACGAGAAAGGAAGAGTCGGACACAGAGTGATTTTGTTTTTTCGTTTCTGACTAGTCCAAATGTGTTATTGATTGCAGTGAAATGTATTTTTGCTCGTAACATTTTCTATAATAAATGTAATTAAACCGAATGAGAAGACGCATGTTAGCAACAAAAGCATTTTAATTTGTTCAATGTATTTTGTATTATTTCACTTTAGTATTATTAGATTTTAACGAATGTTGAATGTAGTTGCATTTGGAAAATATCAGTTCTTTCAGATTTGATGTGAATTATTTTGTGAACCAAAATACTCAAAGTTTATTATTATTATTATTATTATTATTATTATTATTATTATTATTATTATTATTATTATTATTATTATTATTATTGTTATTATTATTATTATTGCTCTGGTGTCACTAACTAAATCAGATTTATCATTATTAATTTCTGTCGCTTGAATTAATACTGACAACTGTTTTTTTATATATACTTGGTTCGTTTTAATTACGTTTTTTTTCTTTATAAGGTTATTTTATTGATTTGTGCTATTCCTGCCTGGCCTCATCACTACCTTGAAAATTCCAAATCATAGATAGTTTGTCCTTGTTTTAATTTTATTTATGTATTTTTTTAAGTAAATGACAGTATTCGTTGCACGCGTGTGTGTGTACGTGTGTGTGTGTGTGTGTGTTTGTGTGTGTGTGTGTGTGTGTGTATGTGGAGGGGGCTATATACGGCCCATACTTAACTACATTTGTTGACTTGTTATCCTTTCAGCATTTCACAGAATTAAGATAACATGTTTATGTATTCATCCAGGGGACAGGTACAGTTCATGGCTTCTTATTGTGCACATGAATTCACACAAATAAATGTAGGATGAAATACCAAGGCAAGAGTACTTGTCCTGTGTCAAAGTTTAAGTGACAGACGCCATCTAGCGGTCATTATTGATCAAAGTTTGTTCTGCTTAAATTTGGTATTTTTTCGTATGCTCATAAATTCAACGCCAGTCACGTTTGTGCGTTATTTTTTCAAAAACCTAGGTTTGTGAGGTTATAGCGCTCTCTGCTGCTCATAAGGAACATAGCAACAAAGCCCGCAGCGCATTGACACAGAAACTAAAATGGGGTTTTAGCACCCGCTCTTTGCATTTGTGTACTCCTGCAAAGTACAACCACGATAACAAACGGGCTGGACTGTTGACACCCACCTGACATTTTTTAGGTTGAGGGTTTGAATCCGGGTCTCCTATATGCAATCAGTGCTGCATATCAAATTGTGTAATTCTAGATTTTACAGTAATTTGGGACTAAAATTATACATTTTATTATTTTCTAAATTTAGTCTTGTATTTATTATACTCAATCTGATCTCTCAAAGGGAAATTGTATTGACACTCCGCTGTATATTGGAGATGCTATTTAATGTGTTATTATTTTACGTCTAGGCTTAAATGTTGAATACACTCCGTATAGTAAATTAAACAAAACAAATCTAATATTTTCTATTCAATAAAAAAATTGTGTAGACCTACGTAATGAAACTGTGAAAAGTGGAGCGCCATTTAGGTTAAAAATGCTTTATTTCAGACTGCTGCACTTTTTCAAAAATAGAAACGTATTTACATCGAAATAAAAAAAACAGATTTTCCCGAGAAGACGTCAAGGAATGTGTCAAAATTGAATGGCTTGGAAAAAAGTGGAATGTTTTCTCAAACGGCTTAATCCTTTGCTGTCAAACTATCACGATAAAATAACGAGAATTTTGGAATCCCTTATAAAATGTTCTTCAACCAGATTGTCACATGTATCGTTCCAGTCCCGATGCAAAGTTGGCTTGTCTCATGTAGGAGTTGTTGTAAGTGTTCATGGAGCCCGAGAGGCCCAGGAGCTGCTCCGTGTGTTCCGCGCAGGAGCTCGGCCGCAGAGAAGGCAGAGAGAGCCTGTTGCCCGGGCAGTACACCTGAGAACTCCCGGGGGAGAACCCGGTTTGGGTCATACCGGCCAGGTTGGGAGGCGATGCCGGGGAGGAGTAAGGGTACGCCGGGGTGAGGTTGGAGGAGATATTGGAGGAGATGTTTCCGTTGTTTCTGCTCAACATGTTGGCGGACTGGTTGACGGTTTGGGTCTGAAAGCAGGCCGAAGGGTCTCCCCCGGTTACCGAGCAGCTGGAGGTCATAGCGGCCAGGTCTCCCCCGCCGAGTCCCTGCAAAGCTTGTGGGTTGAGTTCCCCGACCGCCTGCGGGCTGATGATGTTGTCGATGCTGAACATGCGCGGCTGCGCCTGGCACACGCCGGCCGACGTCTGGTAGTGATGCAGCATGGCCGGGTGCTGGGAGGAGGCCGCGTACCCGGACCCGATCCCCGCGTACAAGGTGTTCGGGTAGGAAGGCCTTCCCATCGGGGTGGGCGTGAAGGCGCTGGAGCTCTGGACGTAGCCCGGGTAGGTGCTCACATCTGTGCGTTTGAACCGCTTGCGCCTCCGCAGGAAGCTCCCGTTGTCGAACATGTCCTCGGCGGCAGGGTCCAGAGTCCAGTAGTTGCCCTTGCCCGGTCTGCCGGGCTCCCTCGGGATCTTGACGAAACAATCGTTGAGTGTCAAGTTGTGACGGATGGAGTTCTGCCACTTCTTGGAGTTCTCCCTGTAGAACGGGAAGCGCTCCATAATGAACTTGTAGATGCCGCCGAGTGTGAGCTTCCTCTCGGCGGAGTTGGCGATGGCCATGGCGATGAGAGCGATGTAGCTGTAGGGGGGCTTGCCCCGCTGCACCGGTCTCTTCCTGCGGCGGCTACCGGTGGGCATGTGCTCCTGATCCGTCTGGCCCAAAACGACCCCGTCCTCGGCGTCCGGACTGTTCCCTCGCGGCTCCGACTTGATCAGGACGCCGTCCTTGGAGCGGCCTGACAGCATCAAGGGGGGCAGCGG
Source organism: Syngnathus scovelli (assembly GCF_024217435.2). NCBI lineage: Eukaryota > Metazoa > Chordata > Actinopteri > Syngnathiformes > Syngnathidae > Syngnathus > Syngnathus scovelli. The sequence continues at coordinate 4,200,235 of NC_090856.1, forward strand.
AGAGTCCAGACTGACGTTGGGGGACAGGACCACCGGACTGACCTCTGCGGGAGAGTGCTGCGTCTCTGCGGTCATGTTGCACATGCCAGAGTAGTACGAGTAGTTTGCGAGATTCATAGAAAATAAAAGAGTAAGTGGTCTATGTTTGAAAAAAAAAAAGTTTTTAGAAAAATAGCCCGTGTCGTGTCCTCTTGTGCTGGGTGCTGGGTGTCATTCCAGGTGAGATGCAGAGGCGCTGACAGTTTTATAAGGGTGGGGGGAGCAATGACGCAACTAGCTCCCTGATGACGAAGCTGCAGCTGCACCAATTTTTTTTTTTTTTTGCACATTGATTTCATATTTAATGCATTATTTATCTGTTTTTCACCTGTTTGTTTGCATGGAACTAATTTGGAAGATGTCGTTTTTGGCACCCAAATGCTGTAGCCTATTATAAAAATGCCTTTAGATGAGTATTAACAAAATAAATATTAATTTGACAATTAAAATTGCACTTGCAGTTTACTTGTGGTCTACTGCACTGAATAAAAAAAAACTTCAATACATTTTCTTACCCTTTAATTGCCAGAGACATTTTTACATTTATTGTCACAATAAAACCACAAATTGTTCAAAATGCTTTTTTTTTTTTTTTTGTCCGTGTAAGTTTTTTATAAAGGTGATGGAATGGAAATATAAAGTAAAGTAGCATTTCAACTTCAAGGTCCTTCCCGCTGTGCTGCTCTCCCAGCATGGCGTCTGTATACTCAGAGCAGAAACAACAGAGCTGCTCCGTGCTACTGCAAACATGACAGACAATACGGCAATTGAAAAATAATAACAAGCCACTGAAAACAAGCAATTGAGCTATCAAAGCTTTTGGGGAAGAAAAGTCAATATCACTCCATTTCATTTTCATTTTCCGAAAGTGATCGTTAAACAGTGTTCTGCTCGGGGACAAGACATGTTGTCTTTTGGACTTTCGAGTGAAAACATGATTCCGCACACAACTGATATGTAGACAACAACCTTTAAATGGGGCAGGGCCACAACTATTCTAATTAATTGATTACTTAAGCAGATCGCTGATTTAAATGATATCCATATTCAGAAACTGACTATCAATTTCTCTGAGCAATATTTAATTATTTGAAAATTGTTTTGCAACTCCAATGAAGTAGTTTTGTATCACCAGTTATGTATTACAGCATTTGAATGCTATCGTTAGCCAGCTAGCTTTTGAGCTCGCTATTACACTACTGGTGATGCCAAATAAATATGTTAAAAACACCTGTGAACTGGAGTAAATTATAAAGTTAAAAATCTGTTGCACTTTTGTTGTGACTGGTCAAATTAAATTGTGAACTAACTGCCAGTAACTGGATTGAAAGAGGGAGTACAGAGGTGCAGTAGGGAGGCTCCAGTGTGGGTGCTATGGGAGGGGGATTAGCAAGAGGCTTCGGGCCCCGAGGCAGAGGGCCCGTTTCCTGGTCTGAGCCCCTGTTTGTCCTGGCTGACCTGGCAGCTCTGGGGGCAGATCCTGCTTGGATACGGTCCTGCTCCCACGCCTGTCTGAAGCTGTTAGCCACTGGCTGTGAGTAGCTAGCTGGGCTTAGTGTTGTCTGAATGAGCAGCGGTCGAGTCGGGAGGGGGGGTCCAGCCATCTCTATGTTACTTTGAGCTGGCAGTATGGTATTGTTGAATGATATCGGAGTATACTGTATGTAGTATCGAGACACAAAATTTGCCAATTTGCTTTTCTTTGAATCCTCCCTCCATTAGCAGTCATTCATTGCTGCACATCTGACTGACCCAGAGTCTCCATGAAGTCCAGTAAAATATAAATTCCCAGAAATCACAAATTTAACTTTGAGTATTCGTCCTAAAAGGACTTGTTGACATGTGATGCGAACCAGAGGACAAGAGATGACTGAATAAAAGTTGCTGAGTTAACACTTGGGAGCCAGTCATTCGAAAAAGTGGCTTCAGGGGACAAGGACAGGAGGGGGGGGGAGCATGAGAGAAAGAGGCTGAATAAAAGAGTGAGAGAGTGACATGGCGAGAAACGCAGGAGAGAGCGCGGCCTTTTTCTTGCTCAAGCCCATCAAGTACGGGCCAGGGCTCCTGAAAACGCGGGGATTACCAGCCGAGCGGGGGCCGCGCTCGCCTAGACCGCTTCTGCACTGCACGCTACACTGCCCTGCTAAAGCACTGCACATGGTTCTCACACATACACACACACACATAGTCATGCTTAGCTTGTATGATGCGTGTCTGTGATGTGCAAACTTTCACACAGCTGATCCAGAACCAGTCTGGGTAATGTCATCCCCCCCCCCACCCCCTGAATATAATTCAGTTGATTAAAAACTAAAATCATAACATTTTATAACTTTTCCCAACTCATGTGATACCTGTTGCTAGGCAGATTTCATAGGGCTCGACCATAATTGCTAATACAGTACAATTCTATGCCAATCGGAAAAATTGTCCAGCCTTGGTCGGCATCAGAGTTTGACCTCTACTGACATAGTTGAAGTCGACTTGTAGTTTCTGCTTGGACAAACGCCTCCAGGGGAACTCCCCTCTGACCCCCCCAAGAATCGTCCGTGCAGAATGAGGTGACGTCCAACCAGGCTAAGCTGGCCAATTACAATATTAGGAAATGAGCGCCACGTGTATCAGGTGGAAAAGAAAGCTGCGAGCCATTTGACCAAAGCTGTGCTTTTTTTTTTTTAGGTTTGGAACTAAACATCAAAATGGATTGGTTGTGCTTCTTGTGAGATGACGAGGTCCGCGTAATGCGGTTCGGCTGGCGACGAAAAGACCGCCGGTTGGTTTTTCCCCGCATAAAGCCGGCATTCCTGGAAGGCTATGTGGACCAGACAAGCAGACCGGGCAGTGATGAGTAATTTACCGCAATAGGAGGAGGGGCCAGCCATGGGTGTGGATTGTTAAATCAAATACAACCAGAGGTCACTTTATTAGGAACCAGATGATTGTCAGATGGTCAATTTGGGTGCTTTTGACCCCAGTTTCAATCTACAAGATGTCCCGAATATAGAATATTGTCCTTCATCAACTCTGCTTGCCTCAATGAGCGGCGGCGGGGGCATTGCCTGGTGCTGAAAGATACCTCGGCCTTTACATAAATGGTCAACCTTTATCATTGAAATTCATTAAGTTGTAAAAGGTCAAGATGAATCCAGTTCCAGAGTGTGAGTCATCATACGTGTCGTCATCTTCATGTCGTACAGAGCCGAGTTTCTCCAATATAACGTAACTTGTCGCAATACTTGCCGATGGAAGGGCTTTTCGGGATTCTTTTCCTCAAGACCCCTCCCATCCCACACCCGCTGTCTTACCATTGTCTCCCATATTAGCCCAGAACAGCTCAGACAGGTGGGGATCAGAACCTGGTTTGTTCCTTAAGAAACGTACAAACACACATTTCCACGAAAGCATACAGTGCATGAGGACTGAGAAGTAGCTAAGTAGATATGCACACGTGGGAATTAAACGGATGACCGGATCAATGATAACAGTGCATGGGGAAAAAAAGCACCATTAACCAGTAATTTCTGAACAATAATTTCTACTTGTATACAATCTGACATAGGTCACCAAAGTGCAATAAAATGGAAACATTTTAAACACAGAATACTCCCTGTGTGTTTACAAGGTGCATGTCAAATTATATATTATGTTTTTATTTTTCATCATTATTAATATTGAATAAATAGGTGAATAATATTTTATGTGTTTAACGATAACACGATCTACGTGTCACAGACTAAAGGTTCCGACAAAGGGTAGCGGAACGAAAAGCATGCTTCTTGTTTCCTGTCGACGTATAAATCTAACGGATAGGGCGGGTTCTTCCGAAAATCTAAAAACATGGCGTCCAGAAGAAGAACTATTGCCGTAGACGTGAAAAGGTTGTTGTTATTTTGTTTTAACTGAAGAAAATCAATTTATTATGCTTAACGATTTCCAAGTTACACGAATTTCTGTAAACCCTTTCTTTCAGTTTAAGAAGTGGAAACGGCCCTAATAAAATCAACAAGAATGCAACTGCAAAGAAGCCCATTCAACCTGCTTCCGAATGTAGGTTTTAGCTGAAATATATCGAAGTCTGTAATTTTAATTCAGATGTAATTTTGGGTAATATGGCATGTTACACTTGCACGTAATTGTCTTGATACCACGCACACATCGTCTTGAGTAAGACTGTATTAGGATATTTGTCTCTACAAGCCTTCTACAAATGTCTGTTTACGTTTTTGTTTTGTTTTTTAGCAAATGGAATTGTCCAGTCTCGATGCACGCAGGCTGCAGAGAAGACTTCCACTTCAAAGGTAGGTTAGTTTTATTAATGAATTTAAATTCAAATCAATTTCTGTTTTTAATCTTTTTTTTTTTTTACATTAGCATAATCTAAAAGTTTTGCACATGGTCTATTTTTCACTTATAAAGATAATTCCTCTGGTATTACCTTGTATAAATTTTCATAGAAAAATATAGAAACAAATGTTTTAAAAAAAATAAACAAACATTTCTGACTTTATCATGACATTTCCTCTCCCCTGCACACAGAGTAACCCGGTGAACGTTGAATGTGTGAGTTCACCACAGAGACACGTCCTAACTAAACCCAGCACTTCTAAGGTAAAAATGGGCACATCTCCACGATGCTCCATGGGTCCATCATCTTCTGGAACGTGTATGTAATAAATCCTTCCACATTTTTTTAATACCGTTTGAGTGGCACCTTGACTCCACTTTTTAATTTAAAAAAAAAATCTCCTTATTTAGCAAAAATTGTCCCATCTCGGTACATGCAAGCGGTTGAGAGGTCGTCTCTTTCAAAGGTAATACAACAGACTTTTTTTTTTCTCAAATACATGATGTGATTATTTAAAACACAGGCAAAAAGTTTTTTGATCATTCTAATTTTAATTCAAATTTCTTCCACAGAGTAATTCCCACAACAATGATTCTGGAAGTTTACAACCGAAGTTCTCGCAGCCTAAACCCAGCCGTGCTAAAAGCACCCCACCACAATGCTCCATGGGCCCGCTCGCTTCTGGAACGTGTATGTAATGAGTACAAAGAAATTTCCTTTTCTGTTTTTCTGAGACTATAATTGAGAATCACGTTTATTAATTTTTTTGTTAGTCGATTAAAAACGGATGCCTGCCTGTGATGGTTAATTAAAATCCCACTTTCAGCCAAGGCGTCACATCAGGATGAGTCTTTGCTCTTACGAAAGACGGTCTTGCAGTCCACCTTCTCTGACGGACAAGTCTTGCCGCCTGATTTCGATTTTTCAGTCATCGGAGGTAAACTGAGTTTTCCTCGTTCTCCTTCTAAATGAGACTGTCCTCTTACGGTGTACTGGTCAACCTTGAAGATAAAACAGTGCCCCAAAGTGCCAACGAAACTGTGAGGAACCACGAAGATGACAAGAACTGCATCGAGATGCAAGCGTGGTCCTTGGCTTTTATCACTGCAAAGGTGAGTGCTGGACAGTTTGTGGCTCAAGGTTGGGATTTTTTTCCAGGGGGTGGCAAAAATAAAATGCTTGACTTTAGATGGCGCATAACATGGCCAAGCTGAAGCCCGAGGCAGAGGCGAGGCTGCTGCACATGATGGAGGAAGAGGAGGAGCTGCACAGCAAGGTGATAGCCAAGAAACGCCAGTACCATCTCTTGGAGAAGCAGAGACAGGCCAATGAGCTTTTAGATCTGCAGGTCAGGAATCACTTGTGTGAGCATCGAACCTTGTTTTTATTGTGTGTTGACCTGTTTACCACAATGCACCTTCTGGTTGTCCCAACAGATTTCCGCTTTGACTCCAGCATTAGAAACTGTCCAACCGTTCACAGAGTCCTACAAGACTTTGGCCTCAGCCGTAGATACCACCCGACACGTTCTGCCCGTCAAGAACTTCCACATTGCCGGTGACTCGCGAGAATTTTTGGGTTGGTGGCGTATTTTGTGTATTTTCATATTTTCTATGCAAAACTTGGTAAGTAAATCACATGATTGATTTCTCTAGATAAAGCAGAGGCTTGTTTGAGGGAAAGCGAGGTGCTTCTGAGAGAATGCACAGATGGAAATCACGAGGAGAACCGGGTCATTCTGGAGTGCCTTAAAGCTATCAAGAGGGACTGTAAGGAGATGCGTCAGCATTTGCCTGGGTGAGTACTCAAACATAATATATATTCAATTAGCTACGAATTGCCCTGAAAGTATTGCCTCCAAATATTTTAGATTGCTTTCGGAACTGTCCGAGCTGTCATCGCTGCAGTCCCGTCACAGCGTTTTAGTGCAGCAGGCTGAGGAGGAGGAGAAGCTGGGACCTGAAAAGCTCATGGAGCTGTGCTGCCCAAAACAATAATGTTGTTGGCAGCGTGGGAGGACGATGTATTGTGCATGCACTTTCTAACGCCACTTTGATGCACACTTTTTTTAATTAATAAAGATTGTCAGACAATAAATTGAAAAGCAGTGAGTTGTTGATACTTGTTGAAACCTTTTGTCCAGCATTGTACATAATTTATAATTGATAAAGACAACATGTAGAAAAACAATTAATTTGCGCTTTAGAATTTGAATGAGGTGGGACGTGATGATGAGGAGACAGATTTGTCCAGTAGGTGGCAGTGTGTTTTAAGTACCTGTTGTACTCTAACGGGAAAGCGTCGAAGAAGTATTTGTATTTACTTGTCAATGAACTGTGGCGGTGCTCGTCGTAACAAGTGAGTTTGTCCAATATTGTCACTTTCAAATGTTTGTTTTAAACCAAAATGTCATTCAGTTGGAGTCTCATATGTGTAGCATCCGACCGAAGACTTTGCGCGGCTATGAACTGTGACGTAGAACCATTTTGGTTGCTTACAAGCTTCATCCTCGCTAGAAGGTTAGCATACACGGCTATAAATAATTTAATAAGGCGTAAATGTTCACTGTAGATAAACTCCCGTCATTCACACGAAGCTAGTTATGACGCAACTGCCTGATGAATATTCGTGCAATGTCATGTCCTCAAAGGAATATGACGTCAGTGACATTGTGTGAAAAATGTGAAACAAAACATTAGTGCTTTGCATATCTGCCTCACATTTGAGAAGTTGCCCTGTGATTAACTAGCAACCAGTCCAATTCCAGCTCACCCTCCACTCTGATTACAAGTTCTACAGAAAATGGTGGTTATATTGTGTCAAGTGTTATTATGCATCCTCCGAGCAGCTCCCTGCAGAATAATGCAACAGGACGAGGGGAAGGATGGCGGAACCAGGGACGTGGTCGAGGCCGCTGCAAATCCCACGTGAAAGACAAAACTGTGCCGCATGGAGACGATACCGTTCCCAGGGGTGTCTGCCAGACCATGTGTCCAGCGGGGGAGCTGCGCAAGCGAGAGTCCCAGAATCGCCTGCACCGCTTCGAGATGCTGGCCGGTACGGAGAAAGAGCGGAAACCCCGAGCTGACCCCTTGCGTGCCGTCAAGGAGTATTCTCGACCGGCGGCTGGGAAAGACTCTGCCAACTCCGCCGACCTCCGCCCCCCTGCTGTGTTGCTGAAAACTGTGTGTTACCTTATTGATGAGGTTGCCGCATCTCCTCATCTGCATCCTTGGACTGAAGTGAGTGTTTTTTGAAAAATCCCACCCAGCCCAAGTTGAACGTACTAAACATCAAGTCTGTGCATATGTTTCAGGTATATAGCTTTGTTTTCGACCGCCTGCGCAGCGTAAAGCAGGACATGATCATCCAGAGGGCGCACGGGCCGGACTGCGTGGCCATTTTGGAGCGGATGGTGCGTTTCCTCCTATACGCCTCGTACCGGCTCTGCGACGAGCCCCTCCGACATTTCGACCCCCGCATCAATGACACTCACCTCCAAGAGAACCTGCGCTGGCTTCTCGATTGCTACACGCACGAAACCGGGCCGCATCCCAACCAGGAAGAGTTCCAGGCTCTCGGCTTGCTTTATAACTTAGGTGGGTTGTTTAAATTTGCTGTTGGCGTGTATGTGTGCTAAGTAATAAATCACATGTGCTGTTTGGTGATGAGGTGTTCCAACAATTTTGTCCATGACCCAAATGGGCACAAGCAGATTAAGCAAATACAACACCTAATCACTGTTGTATACCTCTTCGATCATCCCAAGGTTCCTCTGTTGCCATGCGGCACATCATGGAGCTTCCAGCACCACTCCGCCACACCCCCGCCATCATGCTCGCCATCTCCATCAACCAGGCCTTCCTGGAGCGGAACACGGTTCGTCTGCTCCGCTCCGCCCGCCAACTAAGTCTTCTGCAGGCCTGCGCTATGCATCGCCACGTGACGGCGAGCCGCAAGGACCTGCTGCTGGTTTACAGCCATGGCTTCAGCAGCCGGAACTGCCGCTTCCCGCTGAGCGTGCTGTCGAAGCTCCTCAGCTTGGAGAAGAGTCTGACGAGCACGCTGTGTCGGGCGTGTGGTGTGGAGGTCAACGCGGATGAGCAGGTGGTGTTCTCCAAGACCTCCTTTGGTGAGCCGGAACAAGGGGAACGCTGCTGCTCTCTTTATCACAACATAGTGACAGAGAAGCAAAAAGATCTCACGATTGACAGCATCATTCATGGCACTTTGACAAAAGACACAAGTTAAAAATTAATAATCATGATGCTTGTTGCCAAATCCACCCAAATATTCAACATATTTATATTTTTATGGCATCATGGCTTTTTATATATGAGGTATTTTGTTTTATTTGCACTTCTACATGTCTTAGATTTTGATTTTCAATAAAAGTTGTACAGACAAACTGGAGTTGAGATTCTAATTTTGTAACTTTACTGCTAAAAAATATTTTTGCATATGCTCTTAATTTGTATGAAGTATAGTACGTACATTTTGAGCACCCCTGCTATATAATTTTAAAAATCGCAAGTGTTTCTTGCAAAATCTGCACTTTCGCCTTCTGTCCACGAGGTGGCAGTATACAACTACCACATATCTCTGCTAACCAAAAAGGAAACGACTCCTTGACCACATTTTTTCAACATTTACCTGCTTTTATGTTTAAAAACAAATTTTATCTCCTCCCTCCCTCTCTCCTTAAGTGACCGTTTCGCTTCTTTGCTCAACAAAATCAGCTCAATTCACTCCTAGAAGCACGTGCGGCAGCAAAAGTGTGTTGAACACACAATTTGGAGGTGTGTTCGTGCATGTGCGTGCGCAATCCCTTGCTCTGCAAGCTTCAGTCACTCAGTCAGTCCCAGGCAGTGAAGCAGAGAGGATCCCCTCGCTGAGCTTCAAGCTAATTCTACTTTCCCAAGTTTTGATTGACTTTTGAATTGTGCGGCCAAGTGGGAGAACGCTCGCTTGTTTTGTAATGCTGAAGTGTGAGCGAAGGGAACCGGGGCGGCTAAAGAAGCCAAGGAGAAGGCACATGGGAGAAGGACACGACTGATGATCTTTGCCGTCGAGAGCAATGAAGAGGCTGAAGCGCTTCTAAAAAAGAAGGGGGGAAAGCACCGCTGATAATATTTATTGAATTTTTTTTTTTTAAATCTGGATAGGAGGTGGGAGACCACAACCGAAGCCCTCCTCGCTGCCAAAATGTTGCGTTTGACAGCTTTGAGTCTTCTTGGGTGGACTTTGTTCATGAGCAAAGTGAGCACGACTGTTGCACTGGACATGGGGTGAGTAGAATGCATCGGTATAATTTTCAAATGCAAAAAAATAATAACCTTAATCATAATTATTATCGCATGTGCACCCAACTGAATCTCCAGTGGATTAAAAAAAAAAAAAAGGTCTACACGCCCCTGTTGAAACAGTAAAGGCACACTTCTCACAAAAGCTCAAATACATTTTTGAGAGGAATGTATCAAATTTAATTCAATAGAATGAAAAAAAAATTGAGCAAAATCTTATAGCGCCAGCTAATGCCAAGGAGGACTTTTTTTTGCCTCAAGTATCGGTGGCTGGTATCGGACAACTTGTACTTGCCCATCACTAAGCATAATGACACATTTTAAATATATCAAAGTTGTGTTTGCTTCAGTTTAGGACAAAATGAACCTGAAATGAAATCCAGCGAGAAGGCCATGTGACTCCGTATATAAGCACCTGATCCAGGGGGGCTCATCCAGGCTTGCCCCCCCTCCCACTGTAGATCAAACAAGTCCATTTGCTGGTCCCCCCTCTCCCCCCTTCAGAGGATTTTCTCATGACTCGCTCTCTGAAACTCTCAGGAACTGCACTTGCCGCTGGCTGTAATGCCGCGGCGCTGTAATGCCAACCACCTGATCCTTCTCTCAGGCATGCAACAGGGTGTGCTCACTCCTAATTTCAGTGATCTTCAGTAGAAGAGGGAAAAGTCAGCCAATGGGCTTAAGGGACTTAGGGCTAAATTGAAATATGAAGAACTGCACGTTACTTGGAGCAGGATTATTTTTTTTTTTTTAGCTCCAGGGTTGAGGGATTAAACAACCATTCCGTCACATTCATGCCTGTGGAGGATTTAGAGTCTTTTATGAACCTAATGTATTTTCCTGGAAGGCGAAAGGTGGAGTACATGCTGGACTAGTCGCCTATGAAGCTGCTCTGTAATGAAAAATAATATTTTTTTTACCACAGCGTCATCTGCTGGTGGGAGTGCTAATGTAAAATGGCCTCTGGAGCCCCCCCACTATGCCAGATGGCAGTCTTTCATCCAAAGGCTTCAATTAGTCTTTTTTTTAATGTTCTAGCCTGTTTTCGAGCATCAAAGCTTTGGCCTTTGCACTGTGACCCCAGTGGCGGGCCGGGCCCCCTTCCTTCAATTAAACGTCAGAACGAGCGTGTGGAATCTTAGCGGTTACCTTGTTCCAAACAAGACTTCAAGGTTTGGGGTGGGGGGGTTGACGGACCACCCATAAGAATAACGGCAGAGCCAGAAAAGGATGGAATCACTGGCCACCGTTCTTTCTTTCAAGGGGCTACTTGGTAGCGGCTCCCTCGGTGTTCCGAGCGGGCGTGGAGGAAAGCATCAGCGTGACCATCTTCAACGCCAAAGCCGAGACTCGTGTGCAGGTCCAGCTGTCCGTGAAGGGACAGGCGGTGGCCCACAGCCACGGTTCCGTGCTGGGTGAGAACGTGGTCTCTTCATCGTCATCCATTTACCATGGACAATATATGTATTTGACTTTTTTTTTGTGTGTTTTAGACAAAGGCACCATTAAGCTGAAGGTGAGTCAATCAAGTGCCATGTTATCATTGTGCATTATATAATGAAAGATCTTTTCTACTGCTGTAGAAAGTGTGTCGAAATCTTGAAGATAGAATGTTTTTTTTTTTTTTTTTGGGTGACTTCACCTCCTTCCCTCCCCGCTTTGACCTAATTTGCTTTTGGTAATCCCATGTTTGTGTGTATGCTGTCAGGTTCCCTCGGGGTTGAGAGGTCAAGCCCACCTGAAGCTGTGGGGCAACCGTCACCTCGCAGAGGGGGGCTACATCTTCCACAACCACACCACCGTCACGGTGGAGAGCAAGGGCACGGCTGTTTTCATCCAGACCGACAAGCCCGTCTACAAGCCCAAACACAAAGGTGACAGCGTGCTTGCTAGTTGGTTCGCCACATAATCCACATGCCAAGTTTTTTTTCTTTTCTTTTGAAAGACCTTTTGAATTGGAATCAATCACTACACGTGTATTAAAAAAAGATGCAGTCAAGTTGAACTAAACTTGGAGGTATTTGGTAATTGTATGCTCCTGCATGAAGGGAATGTAGCTAATTAAATACTGTGGAGCAGGAATGTACCGATACATAAACTGATTATTTTACTATTCACTATTTACTATTCGAGATGTTAGCGTGCATGCTAAGTCGCTAACTAATGCTGTTTCTGTGTCTTTAGTGCTCATCAACGTCTACACGGTCACACCCGACCTGAGGCCGGTTAATGACAAGGTAACGTTTATTTTCATATAACCCTTACTTCCACTTTTTTACTGGTGTTTACTTGTTTGTTTTGTTTTCTTTTTGCAGATTGAGGCATACATTTTGGTGAGTGGAGTCAGGTGGGACCACCCAGGAAGGAGGGGGCGAGGGTGGGGGGGGGGGGGGGGTCACGCATCCGGTCAGGGGTGAGGAAAACAGGGAAGCTCACTTCGATAAGTGTGGAAGAGCGCGAGGATAAACACAGCGTGAAATTGAAGCCTGGTTTTCACCTCCCCCATCGATGAACCGTATCCGCCGAGCTGCTCTTTCTTTTTTCCGGAGATGTTTCCGTAGTGAGCTCCAGTAGAGGCTCAAATCTGATTGGACGAAAATCAAACATCTACGTGCAACATCAAGTGAAACGTCAATTTTATGGAGCAGATATTTTAATTTTGTGGGTTTTTTTTTTCTTACAGGACCCGAGGGGATCCAGGATGGTGCAGTGGAAAGGTCTCAAATCAATCTGCTGTGGTGAGCCAAGTCTTGACATCACTTCATTTGTCAAAATTAATCTCATCTTTCAAGGCTTTTTTGTGTTCCTCCAAATCAAATCAAATTTGTCATGTCTGTTAAATATGGCGGGAAAAAGTAGTTGCACACGCTTATCTTGGATTTAAGCCAGGATTGTCTCTCACGTAGGGATTGTCAACATGAGTTTCCCTCTGTCTGACCAACCCGTGTTTGGAGAGTGGTTTATCTTCGTGGATGTGCAGGGCCACACGTACAACAAATCATTTGAAGTGCAGAAATATGGTGAGCACCATTAAAAAAAAAAAAAATCCAACTACAAAAACAAAAAGTTCAAATAGTGCTCTGCTTCTTTCACAGTTATACCCAAGTTTGAGTTGACGATCGATCCGCCTCGCTACGTCCGAGATCTGAACTCGTGTGAGCAAGCCACTGTCCGGGCGAGGTGAGTCACGGAAGAATTTGCAAAATGTTAACAATCTAATTTGTAAGTGTCATCTCGCATGTATGGACAGGTACACGTTTGGAAAAGCAGTGTCGGGGAAGTTGAGTGTTAACATGACGGTAAATGGAGTGGGCTACTACCGCCACGAGATGGGCCGTCCTGTCATCATGAACATGGAGGTCAGTTCCCGCGTCGGGATTATGTCGGACACCGACCTCATCAGATTTCCGCTTTTCTCTTCCTAGATGAAAGGCTCGGCAAACTTCAGCGTTTGCGTCAAAGACATGATGCCCCCGGACGTGGCTGACCACTTCAGGGGCACCGTCAGCATCTGGGCCACGCTCACCAGCACGGACGGAAGCAGACAAACCACCTTTGACGATTCCACAGCCGTCCATAAGCAGCTGATTGACGTTCGGTACTCCAAGGACACGCGTAAACAGTTCAAGCCGGGTCTGCCTTATAAAGGGAAGGTAAGAAGCACAATGACGAGATTTGATGAAGAACTGTGGCCATCGGTCATTTACTTTAGGAGTCTTCTATCTCCTTGTTTGTTTAGATTGAGGTGACTTACCCTGACGGGAGCCCTGCTGATGGTGTGAAGGTCCGCGTGAAGGCTGAGTTGTCCCCCAAAGACAATGTCTACACCAGTGAACTGATCTCCAAGGATGGTCAGGCCACGTTTGAGATCCCGTCCATCCCGACCGCGGCCCAATATGTGTGGCTGGAGGTGAGTGGTGGACGGATGGATGGATGGATGGATGGATGGATGGATGGATGGATGGATGGATGGATGGATGGATGGATGGATGGATGGATGGATGGTCTAAATACATTTTGTTTTGCTGCTATGTAGACAAAAGTGACATCCATCGAAGGCAAGGCAGTTGGAGACCAGTACCTGCCCAGCTACCTGTCCATCAGCAGCTGGTACTCACCCAGCAGGTGTCACATCCAAATCCAGAGTCCTGGCGCCCCACTCAAGGTTGGTTCTGCTTCATTAATATACTGTGGAGATGAGTTTCGAACCCTTCTCATGTGCGTCTCAGGTCGGCCAAGAGGTAGAAGTGGCGCTCAAATCCACATGTCCGTGTAACTTCACCTTGCACTACGAGGTGGCATCTCGAGGGAACATCATCCTCTCCGGCCAGCAGCTCGCCAATGTCACGGCTTCTCACCGGGAAAAACGAGCCACCGTTACCTTTGATAAAAATATTCACACCACTGAATCGCCTGCGTCTGCCTCAGGTAAATCCCACGCCATAATTGATATACGGGAGAAAAATATGTCTAAAATCCGTAAAACATGTATGATGTAAATGCAGGCTCTTCAGCAGAAACCGAGATGGACAACTGCGTGTCGTATCTGCGCTTCACCGTCACCCCCACCATGGCGCCGCTAAGCCGTCTGCTCGTCTACTACGTCCGGGAGAATGGCGAGGGCGTCACGGATAGTCTTCAAATCTCCGTCCAGCCCACCTTAGAGAACAAGGTTTGCGTTCTACAGCACAAATATTCACTCATTGCTTCCATCCCATGATATTTATTCTGGATCGCAAATGATTTTGGGTAAAATACAGGTAATGAAGAGGTAAGCGAGCTTGTGCACCAGCTTGGCGTACTTTGTAAAGCCGGTAAACAAACAGCTGTGCTGGCCCGTGTGAGCTGCCGAGTTCCTGCCTGCATTAGGTGGAGTTAACTCCCCGAAGTATTTACAGCTCCCTGGTATGCCATTACAACACTCGGCCTGTGTGCTCGCTCGCCGGAGGAGGAGCGGGGGTAGTGGATGTTGCAGAGGCATGACACGACCGAGGCCGCAGGCAGAAAGGAGGCCGGCGGAACCCGTTGACTGAGGCTTAATACTAGTGATGGGAAAATGAGGCTTCAAATTTGCTTCATGAACCAGTTGTGTTTTATTTATGCCTCCAGATGGCACTGTTGGTGTGAATAAAGTATACTTTTAACCCAATGTTGAACAGAGAGTGCCCTCTAGAGGAGTGAAAAAAAATTACAACTGGTTCATGAAGCGTATTTGAAGCTTCATTTCTTATCAATACTATTTTTTTTTCTTTTTTATTGTTTTGCGTTTCAACCATTGTCACCAGACAGCACTGCTGTACTTTTCCCTGTCGTCTGTCTTGCAGGTGTCCGTCACTCTGTCCACCAATCAGTCCATGCCGGGTGACCCGGTGAGCATGCGCGTCCGTGCCGACAGGGGCTCCTGTGTTTGTGTGGCCGCTGTGGATAAAAGTCTTTACTTGTTGAAACCGGACTTTCAACTCACTCCAGACGAGGTTCGAAAAGTTTCTTTTAGTAGTTCAATTAAAAGACCAATACAAAATGATTGGATATGAAAAATGTCTTCCGCAGGTGTTCAAGGAGCTTTCCGACTTTGACGTGTCCGACGCTTTTGGCGTTCAGAAAGACGACGGGCACTTTTGGTGGCCCGGCCTTTCGTCCAAAAGACGCCGACGTTCCTCGGTTTTCCCGTGGCACTGGGACATCACCAAGGACGCCCGCTTTGCTTTCACAGTGAGAATGTGCACTTTGACCTCTTGACCCCCCGATTTATATTCCACGAGAGAACATTTTGCTTACCGTCTCGGAGCGTATACATTTTTGATTGCTTTGTATCTCTTGCGTATGTCGAACACAGGAAACGGGGCTCGTCGTGATGACGGACGTGGTGAGTTTGAACCACCGGCAGAGCGGCGGGATGTACACCGACGAGGCCGTCCCCGCTTTTCAGCCGCATAGCGCCACCATGGTTGCCGCCATGCACTCCCGCCCGCCCTTCAGGTACGTCGAAACAGGATGTGTGGAAAAAAAATCCATCCAATCAGATGCAAGTGTCGTTTTTAATATCGTATATCGAGTTCTTTTTCGGTACGCCGAACCTCCGTTAGTTGAAAAAGCAAAACAAGCCTTTCATGACTTTAATAACACACGTCGGTCTTCAATCAGCGCTCGGAAACGGACGAGCGGAGAAAAACAAAGGAATTAGATGTGATTGCTCGTCCGTATTGCGTGCCGACATTCCTTAATGCTACTCGTTGCGGTGATGAACATTAAACACATGACGTGACTTAAGTCCAATGTCAGCGTGCAAATCCCGAGTAAATCATCGGGCCTTTTATGGAGATGTTTTATTGTGAGCAGCTGAGGCCTTTTTTTACTCATGTCGGCTTGTGTTTGGCTCGCAGACCCGAGAAGCGTAGGCGAACATTCTTCCCGGAGACGTGGGTGTGGCACTGCCTCAACGTCAGGTATGTCAAATCCCATCAGTATTGGACGCCGATGCGAGATAAGCCAGGCGAAGGGAGGAAAGTGCGGGAGATGATGGAAAGCTCCTTCCAGAAGCCGCGTGTGAATGCGGCTCTTTGAAAGCATCCCATCTTGGAGCCGACTGTCACACTCTCAACAACTCCTTCTATTCATTTTCCGCCAATATAAATGAACTACCCCGGTAGATTTCCATGTGGCTGATTTCCTTTGGCTCGGACGACTTTCCAAAAAAGCTTTAATTTGCCCTGAAGGTCTATTAAAGTAGACTTTGATCAAGCAAAGATGGTGCTATGTTAGTTTACAATCGGCGTTAAGAAGCCTCACCCCCTCCCCTACATGAAAAGCTTCATTGAAAAACCCGATATTGACACAGATGTTTCACAGAGATTTTTTTTTTTTCTTGGCTGACAGCGCCGAAACGGGCGAGGCAGAGCTGCGACTGGACGTGCCCGACTCCATCACAACGTGGGTGACAGAAGCCATCGGGTTGTCCAAAGACAAAGGGTTGGGCTTGTCCACCAGAGCGGAGCTTCGTACCTTCAAGCCTTTCTTCGTGGACTTCACGTTGCCCTACAGCTTGATCCGAGGGGAGCAAACCAAAGTTCCCCTGACCGTTTACAACTATCTGCCGACGTGTGCTGAGGTATGATGATGAAGGATGGCACAGCTAGTGCGCTAGCATGCTAACGTCTGGCTCGCTTGAAACGTCCTCATGTGAATACACCCTTCCGAAAGCTGGAAGTTGGCCTCAAACGGGACCCATCCTGCACTCCGAAGCCATGACATCATAATCTTTGCAGATGGGCCTGATTTGGTGTTAGATGAAGATGCGAACGGGGCGTAGCGCCTTCCTTTGATGTCCATCCCGACAACATGAGATTCCTATATTTTCTGATTTTTATTTATGACTTCTGGAGGGTGGATAAAGGGCATTCCTCCATCAGAGCTGGACAATGAGCGGCATTTAATCCTCTGGGGAACTTGAGAAACATGAGTCAGTTTGGATTCAAAGAGAAAAAAAAATACTCTGGCGGGAATGCTCCTTATGAGGGTGGGACGGTGAGAAAGATTGTTTATTTCTCAATGTTTTATCCTTTTTTTTTGCAGGTTCACATTAAAGTGTCAGTACCAAAGGGCATCAAGTTTATTGGTCATCCTGGAAAGCATCACCTCACCAGGAAAAAGTGCCTGGCTCCCGGGGAGGCCACGCCCACCACCATCGTGTTGGCTTTCAGCGAGCTGGGCCCGGCAAACATCACAGGTATCCTCAGAAGCTCCCATCTCGTTCGCTTTGGAGATTGCTCACCCACCTCCAGGTACAAACATGTGAGAACAAAGCAGGCCAGCAGCGGGGGAGCCTCCACAGCTGTGCTGTGACACTCAGTGGCATGTTGATGAGTTTGCAGGTCATCGGCGGTCAAAGGGCCCCCCCCACCCCTACCCCCATAGCCCCGCTCCGACTCCCCTGGCCCCCTTATGTTTCCCTCTCACTTCACACACACAAAGAGCCGCCATTGGCACGGGGCCACGTTTCCAATGCGAGTCCTTGTACAGGCATGTTTGTCTTGTCTAATGTTCTGGATGTTGAACACGAAATATTGTTTCGACTAGCGTGTGATGATTTGCCATGTTGACTTTTATCACCGGGCAATTAATAATTATGATTTGTTTCGTAATAACAGCGAGAATTTACACCGTCCCAAATGAAGTGACAATAATCTCCATTTTGATTGATGGCATGTGAAGGCAATCTGAAATATCAAAGTTACATGTGGCATATTAATTTTTTTATGAGGTTCATATTGAAGCTCCATGTGGTTCTAACGGTCACATGTTGTTTACTCAAAATTATTCTGCGGCAAAACAATCACATGAGCTTTTTAGTGTGCAAATCAGATTACTCAAGTCCTTCCATCATATCGAAGCTTTTGACATTCTATTTCCTCTGTTTTCTTTTGACAGCCCGAGCCATCGCCTACAGTGAAACCAGCTGCTGTTCAGACTCACAACAGTCAGGCAAAACAGGAAATGATGTCGAGGAAAGAAGGTCACCCGCTGGCCTGGACTTTGTGCGTAGGACTGTCCTTGTGGAGGTAAGTGAGCGCCAATCTATCATGATGTCATTCAATCTGTTGTTTGACTTGCGGTCTTATGCCCCGCCCCCTTTTTAGCCAGAAGGCTTACCAAGAGAGTACACCTATAGTGTCTTCTTCTGTCCCAACGGTAAGTTCATTCATCTTTGAGTCTTCCAAAAAATAAAATGCAGATATGTTGAGAATATTATTCCAATCACCAGAGAGAATCCACATTTCGACCCCCAATAAGTACGAGTATCAATACGTGAAAAAGCCGGCCAAGATGAGTCAGTTCCAAGTGGCGGTGAAGACGCACAACGACGCCCATTTGGCGCTATCGCCCACCCCGCACGACAGCGCCGAGATGATCGAGATCGTGCTGGGGGGTCGGCAGAACACTCGCTCCTGGATCTCCTTGGGTAAGATGGGCGAGCCGCTCGTCAGTGTCCCCACGCCGGATATTCTCTCCTGGGATGAGTTCCGCAGCTTCTGGATTGTCTGGAAGGGAGCTGTGGTCCAGGTAGCTGAAGTTTATAATCGGTGTGGTCAAAACTATCAGTACAGTATTTGGTGAGATCTTTTGGACTTTGCTCAGGTGGGCCATGGTCTACATCCATCCAATTCGTCACTTATCCTTGAATGGTCCGGAACCAGCCCTTTACAGGTTAGTCTTTTTTTTTTTTTTTAAATCGGTGTTACATAATTAGCATCGATCTTCAAATAACTGTTAAAATCAATTTTAATAGAGATAAATTTCCCCTCAGGTTCGACACATAGGCTTCTCCACAGGATGGGGCTCGGTCGGGGAGTTTAAGATCTGGAGGAAGGAAGACTCTGATGAGAACCACAACGAGGCCTTCACTCTTGGGGTCCCGCACAACATGGTGCCGGGATCTGAACGCGCCTCCGCATTTATGATCGGTATGTATTCACAATATGGATTCACTTGAAACCGATGTGAACGATCGCTGTCCTTTTTTAGGCGATGTGATGGGGCCAACGTTGAACAACCTGGACAAGCTTCTCCGACTGCCGTTCGGATGCGGGGAGCAGAATATGATCCATTTCGCGCCCAATGTGTTTGTGCTCAAGTACCTGCAGAAGACTCGGCAGCTCAGCGTTCAGGTGGAGAATGAAGCCACCGATTACCTCTTGCAAGGTAAAACATTTTTTCCCAACTTTATTTCTTTTAATTTGAAAATCTTTCATACTAAGGATGCCACCTGCTAGTTGATTGGGTTCATCATACCCGAGCGGCTTTCCGCACAGCAGCTGTTAAAACTCAGGAAATGGGAGTGTGTCTTCTCAACAACTCAAATCCCTCCGTGCAAAAAAGTGTGGAAGGAAATTGCTGGCAACCGGTCAACCGTCGTTACGTTTTTGTGGAAACTCCAGGAGTGACGTTTACTTTGGATAATGGATTTTGTCCGTGGAACTGAGGCGAACTTTGACCCAGTGAATCCTCTGGATTATGGCCTGGAACTAGCTCACCCGTGATGGCTCTTTTCTCCAAGTCTTCACAATGTAGAAGACCTCATTTTCACTTTGGCCTCTCAGTAGACTCATAACATCCATTGAGTGGATTGTGCCAGTTTTATTTGGAGAAGGATTTGTTGAAGAAGACAACTTCTACTCACTGGCTGTCCAGTCTAACTCCCCCCCGCCCTTCCCCTCCTTTCTCACCCTTTCTGGCACGCGCACACTCGGGGCCAACAACGAGGCACTCTAAAGCAGCAAGGTCAAAAATAATCAAGAAATGATGAC
Organism: Syngnathus scovelli; assembly: GCF_024217435.2. Lineage (NCBI taxonomy): Eukaryota > Metazoa > Chordata > Actinopteri > Syngnathiformes > Syngnathidae > Syngnathus > Syngnathus scovelli. The sequence goes on from NC_090856.1 coordinate 4,220,226, forward strand.
TTTCTGGCTCCACCTTTAAGAAGTATGTTTTTTTTTTGTGTGAAATTAATTCACTCCCCCCTCCCTCCCCCTATTCTTATCCAGGTTACCAGAGACAACTGACCTACAAACGTCAGGACGGTTCCTACAGTGCTTTCGGGGAGAGGGATTCCTCAGGAAGTATGTGGTAAGTCCTTGTCAGCAAAGTTTACACATCTCTCAGTGTTCAATCTGTGCTTCGGCAGGCCCCGCATTCTTCAACTAGCGCGCCACCGGCCAAAGCACTCAGCAGCGTCTCAGCACACACACACACACACACACAACACGGGCGATCTGTTTCTCCCATTGTGGTGTTTATGCTCATTTGGGGTCAGGCAGACAGAGCCATCTCATAATATTTATAAGAATGACATCACTCTTCTCCATGGGGGAGGCTGCGGTTCCGACTATTTGAGGCCCTCTCGCGCGGCGCATACCTCCGGGTTGATTTACGGGCCAAGGTGGGCATCGTGATATATAATCAAGACATCGTTGTAAATCAGCGGCTTGCATAAACAACGGAGAATCGTAAACAAACTCGCGTAATTGCTTTCGGGAGGTAGGTCGATTTATTTGCACATGAGCAAGATCCATGACACTGCACGGACCCCTGTTGGTCTTGGAGACAGACTTATACGTTCGCTCGATGCCGTTTTCCTGGCGGAGAGCACGGCTGAATGACTCACCGCCGGGATGGAGTCGCTCAGCGCCAGGGAAAAGCTTGACCTCTTCCCCTCGTGACTGACAGGATGTAACAAGCTCTGCCACCACTCCTGCGTGGCTTGTGAGCACCACGCAGATGGCCCACGTCATCGTGCTTTATGAATCCGTCAACGTGAGGCTTGTTGTTATCCAGCAGCAGAGTCGGGCATTTTACTAGCGCTAACTTTTTCCAGGTTGGCAAAAAAACTTGGTGGAAGATTGACAATAGAAGCAGCAGTCACGGCTAAAACAAAAAGCGAAATGTGGAGAGTCTCTGTAGCTTCTCAAATATCAACCCTCTTATTTATCATCCCTTCCTTCCTCATCATGTTTGCTGTTGAGTAAAAAAAAAATAAAAATAATCATTCGCGTTTGGTGCCCACATGTGACTAGCTAGATGAAACTCACAGCTGGTCATAACAAGATCGAGTTGGAGACATAAACAAACAACAAAAATATTCTCTCAGGGTGTTATTTCCTTCCAAAGACACGTCCCAGTTTTTTTTTTTATTACTGTTTTGCCCTGAGGTCGATTTTGAAACAGGGTAGATACGACCTCGTCGGCGAAGATAGGAAGCATCGCTTTCTCGTGTTTTGGCTATGGAGGAGCTCTCATGGTAGCTCTGACATCCAAATGGGACATCTTTTTGAAGAGCGTACATGGGTGTTGTCTGAGTTGAAAGTCCAGGTTGGCGCAACCTCGACAGGAATGTTATGATGTGGACCTGGGGAAAGCTTATCCTTTATCCCGCTACTACTTTGACTTGATTCGGAATAACATACGGTATTTCGATTTAAGCTAACGGCGTTGAGACTGTTAAGCCTCAGAAGATTGAACAGGTGGTATTGGTACATCAACATTGAAATGTAAATAATATATATAATATCGCCCGCTTCATCAGGTTGACTGCATTTGTGCTCAAGTCCTTCGCCCAGTCGCGGGGTTTCATCTTCATTGACCCCGAGGAGCTCCGAGCGGCCAAGTCGTGGCTCATCTGGCATCAGCGAGACGATGGTTCCTTCCCGGCCATGGGACGGATTCTCAACAAAGACCTGCAGGTAGATGGAAGTTTAGTAAGAAAGGCGCAATTATTTTATTTTTATAGTTATTTTACATTTTATATTAATTAGCATCTCCTGTCTTTTGGACCTTTTTGATTCTTCCATTTCCAGGGTGGCATTCACGGGAAGATCTCACTGACGGCTTATGTGGTGGCAGCACTTTTGGAGACGGGGATATCGACTGACGTAAGCACGAGGGGAGGGGGCGTATATTTTTTATTATTTTTTTTGTTCCTTTTTATTTTTTATTCATATTTTTTGTGTCTTTGAGCAGAATATTGCTGTCATGCCATGATACAATTGTAGCTCAAAGATGACCATTCTTTTGTCCCCTAAAAATAATTGACAGTGCACCAACAGCGCCTCTAGTGGTGGCACTTAAGTAATTCATTTTAACCCCAAAATCCATTCCACACAATCGAAAGAAATCATAATTACTTAATCAATCGTTCTGCTTTTCATGACACCTCCACCCAAGTATCGTTTCCGCCGTGTTCTTTCCGTCAGTTCTGAGTGCGAAACACCGTTAAACGTCTTTTACGAGCCCTGTAAAAACAAAAACACTTTTCCTGTTTGCTACATCGGATGTAGTGCTGATTTTACGGCTTTCATTTCATTTCATGGAGTCATCAAGGGCAACAAAAGGTGGCATCCCACCAGCTGTGGGAGCAAACTGCAGAGCGGCTGATAGCCGGAGGGAAGGATGTGCTGGCAGGCCGCCCGCTTGCTCACATTTGTTATGCCTCAAGACAGCGCTGCAAATCTGATAACCTCTTTTCCACCGCGTCAAAACATCTACGAGTAATGCGTGTAGACATTTTACTCTCCAAAGGAGAATTTACATTCCTCCTAAATCAATTCTGCTTTTTGACTTCAGTCGTCCTCTCTAGCACATTGACATCACAAGCAATTTAGTTCATCTCATAAGTCTACACACCCCTGTTGAAACGCTAGGTGTTGTTTTGCTATCACGATAGAAACTAAGGTTGAACTTTTTGACTATAATTCTAAAAGAATGCAAAAAAAATCACAGCTAAATGGGATGTATTCCACCATAATTCTTAAGAAAACATTTTCCCCTCCAATTGCACATAGTTGAACACGTCGGCCTTACTTTGAATTCACCCATGCTGACCTCCCCTCTTGATCTTTTACAACCGATGAAAAATGCAAGAAATTCAAATTTATAAAATCCTTCACATCAAAGCAAACGATCCATCGCCTTCCAATTTCACTTTATGAAAAGACGAACTTGCAGTGAGCAAGCGGGCGGGCGGCTCTGGGGGCTTGTCATCTTTAGATTAGAGGCAAGGTCATATCTGCCAAAGATGAAAGCCTGCCTTCAACTTGTTGCTGGAGGGGAGGAAAGTTTATTCAAGCCGCACCCAAACTGAAGATTCGAGTGTGCACGTGGGACATTTATGTTTACCAGATAGCTGATCGTGAGTAGCAATCGTATTTACACCAGCGCTGAAATAAAATGTAACACCATGTGACGCTGGTCCAGGAAGAGAAGGTGGCAGTGGCTAAAGCCAAGGACTTCCTTGAGACCAACACGTACTCGGCGGACGACCCTTACACCACCGCCTTGTGCGCATACGCCTTGGCTCTTCTCCGCAGCCCTTTTGCCCCCCTCTCCTTGCGCCGCCTCAACCACATGGCCATTATGCAAGGTACTGTCATCACATTGAAACACAAAATCTGATCCAATGTGAGGGAGGATTAAAAAAACTCCACTGTACGCAGATGGACTCACCCATTGGAGCCTGACTGGAACCACGATGACGGACGAAGACACCTTCATGGGCTTCAGCGGCGGTCTCTCCCAATCAGGTTGACCAATCGGTCCACTCCATATCCACAGCACACACACCTTACTAAATCTCGAGTGTGTTCCTAGTGGTGTCGGCAGAAGTGGAGATGACGGCCTACGGTCTTCTCACCTACACCCTCCTCGGGGACGTGGCGTCAGCCCTGCCTGTGGTCAAATGGCTCTCCCAGCAGCGAAATGCTCTTGGTGGCTTCTCTTCTACACAGGTAAGCTTGGAGGAACCACCTAACTTTGCCTTCTTGGGAGATTGGAAGTTTTTGCTAGCTTAGAATGCTAACAATATTGACGGACGAAAAAAACACATCTAGTTTAATGACGTAAGGATATTTGAATACAAACGGTGCAGCAGCACATGTAGATGTACAATATGACTAATGTCTGTGTTAGACTGCCACCTGGTGGCCAATTTGCGCATGCAAGCTGATGACCTTTTCTCCCTTTCTTCACCTGCGTGGCAGGACACGTGCGTGGCACTGCAAGCGTTGTCCGAGTACGCCATCTTGTCCTACGTTGCGGGTGTCAACCTCACCATCTCATTGGCCTCCACCAACTTGGACTTCCAGGAGACTTTTGACCTCAACAAGGACAACAAGAAAGTCGTGCAAAGCGCCAAGGTAACCGCATGACTTTGTTTTCATCAGCTTTCAAGTACCAATAAACAAGGTTGGTGTTGTGTTGATGTTGTTGCGCAATCTTGAGTCTTTTTTTTTTTTTTTTGTGGGGGTGGCTCAGATTCCCAGCATTCCTACGGGCCTTTTTGTCAGCGCCAAAGGAGAAGGCTGCTGTCTCATGCAGGTAACACAGTGTGACTCTCACACACACACACACACGCACACACTTGTTGCACTTCTCGCGCACGCTTACCTCATCGGCTCGCGGGAAGGAATTTGTTGGCAGCCGGCAGCTTGTTGTTGCTCCTTTTCAACACACAAATGAATCATCCAATTGGAGTAATCTGCTAGGGTTTAGGAAATTGCTCTTTTTTTATGTCCTGCACTCCCCAGGACAGGATGCTGATTACTTCCTGCCTTGACACGGGACAAACAAAAAGCTTCTTGTAGTTGTTGTTTTTCTTCTTCTCATCTTTCTAGTCCTCTCATCACATGACTAACCACGCATCTCCATATTCTGCCCAGATTGATGTTTCCTACAACGTACCCGACCCGGTATCTAAGCCGGCTTTCCAGCTGAAGGTTGACCTCAAGGAGGCTTTCCAAGGCCGCCATTTGCAACCACCTCTTCCGTCTTCCTCGTCGTCCCGTCACCCTGCTTCGCGACCCCGAAGCCGCGCCGACAATCGCTCAGAGCTCAACCGCAAGCGTCGGGCGCCCATCGACGACGACGACCCGGCGGCTCACCAGGACAAAATGGACTTCCATATCTCTTTGGAAGTGTGCGCCAGGTGAGGACCCCAACGCAACTCCTGGGCGTGTCTTTTGCTCACCTCATCCATCTCTCTCTCTCTCTCTCCAGGTGGCTTCATTCGGGCTCCTCTAACATGGCCGTCATTGAGGTCCCCATGATTTCCGGTTTCCGAGCAGATGTGGAAAGTCTTGAGAGGGTACGTAAAGTCATCAAAGGTTCTCCAACTTTCTTCCGTTCCATGAGTTTGGTGACATCACAAGAGAACTTCACCACTGCTATAAAACTCAGCTAACTTTTCTTTATGGTCATACCTTATTGTTTTTAGGCTCTCTGTGCTTGAGTATTTTTATTTCCGTACATTTGTAAACACTCAGCTGTAATTCTGGAAGTAGATTTTTTTTTTTTTTGGAAACTCAAGTATCAGCAGAGCGCATATGGTTCACATTCCAAGTGGATTTAAAATGAGAACCATATGGACCTTGATGATTGTGTACACCGCACAACATAATGCATCGTTACAAGGCGTACACGGAGCGCTTTAAGAATTTTCCTCCCATCAGATCGGATCATTTAATGTCGTGTTAATTAGAACCGAGCTGGAGCTGTCCAGTCCACTGAGGTGCTGGCTACTCGTGTCCCCCATTGAGGTCCGCTTCTTTGTTTACAGCTGCTGATGGACAAGCGTGTTGGTTTGAAGAGGTACGAGCTCAACGGCAGGAAAGTGTTGTTCTATTTTGATGAGGTGGGTTTTAAGAACAGTTTAAAATCGGTTCAAAATGAAAAAAATAAATAAAATGAAGTGTTCGTTGCTGGCCTGTGTTGCAGATTCCCAGCCAGTGCATGACGTGTGTGGCCTTCCAGGCTGTCAGGGAATACATTGTGGGCAAGACGGCGCCTGTTCCGGTCAAAATCTATGACTACTATGAACCAGGTGTGCCTCTCGTGAATATTTCAAGTCACTTTGATTTATGATGTTTTTTTTTTTCTCCAAGTGAGTCTAGTGTTGTGCATCGGTTGTTGATTTTTTTTGTCATTCAGTCTTTCCCTGTTTACACAAATTATTTTTTTCTAGCATATTGTTCCCTTGCTGTATTAAATGTCAACTAAGAATGAGCGAGTACCGATACTATTGGGCCAATACCTCCCTTATTATATCATATAAATAAAATCTGACCGATCAAGTCCTCCTCGACAGTAGTTGGCGCTATACTGACACATGTGCAAATTGTCATTTGTGTCAGAAAGAGTTCACAAAGTGTTCAATAAAATTTTAGATAACAAAACTAGTCAAAGTATCGGTACTCAGTATCAGAATGACTGGTATCGAATATTCCTAATGTGAAAGAACCCATGACCTTCAAACCATGAATGGAATGCAATTTAAATTCTATTGTCAGAGCAATGAAATTCATTTGACACTTTTACAGTTTTTACATCCAGAGCAATTTTTTTTTACACCATTTCTCACCGCTAGCTAACATTTTTTGCCTGAGGGCAACCATAACTCAGAAGTGGCCCGCGATTAAGAAGTCAGCTGTTTGATTTACAGCTTTCGAGGCCACCCGCTTCTACAACGTCAGCGAAAGCAGCCCGCTCGCCCGGGAACTGTGCGACGGCCCCACTTGCAACGAGGTGGAAAGTTCGTCCAACCACTGGACAGGTGAGACCCCAACCGCTCACCTATTGCCACCGTCGGTCTTCTATAACGAGATTCCCACAGGTTTCGTGCAGGCGAACCAGTGCAACAACGTGTTCGGTTGCCTGGAGGAGGAACAGTTTGAACGTTGCACGTGTTACCGCGACTGCGGCTACGACGGGGAGCCCGTCTGCGGCTCCGACGGGCACGTTTACCAGAACCTGTGTCAGATGGAGGTGTTTGCCTGCCGTAACGGAACACGCATCAAGCAAGCCCCCGTGTCCCAATGTCCTGACAGTAAGAACCCATACATGCTACGCTAAGTGTTTTGCTAGCAAAATGTTCCATGGTTAAATGTTTTTTCACTTATTTTTCACGTATTAGAACTAACTACACATCAATAAAAAGAATAAGTTGAGCAGCTTCATGCTGTGGTTGGCTTGGATTCAACCACTGATTTAAGTTAAGCTAGCGAGGTTTTTATTTATGTAGTTGGCGTGTGCGTGTATGTAATGACCTCAAAGTGTGTTGTGTCAATTCTCATTGCTATTCGCAATGATCTCAGTTGAAGAAACAGCTGTTCAGATGTTGAGCTGATTACTGGATTTTTTTTTTTTTTTAAGAGAGCGCTTTTATGGATCTCAACTTGCACACTCACATCCACGCACCCCCCCCCTTTCTCGCTGACCCGGTGCTGTATTAGAGAGCTCTGTGCAAATGACAGACCGCTTTTGTCCGAGCCTTTGAAATCCTCGTCACATTCCTTTTCCGACGCACAGCCCAACAACAAAAGGAGCCTTCACGAGTACGGGAAACAAGACTTTGAAGAGGAAGAAACAAATAATGGAGCATTTAACTTTTGTTTTTGTTTGGGTGTTTGTTTGTGTACACTCATGCGCAGTGAGGGTCATTAACAATCGGATCCGCTTGTGATCATGCCGCCCACCTCTAGGCTTGGCTATTTTTGGAATAATTTGAACGCAGGCCTCCTTGGGGACTGAGTGGACCTCATTGTTTTGCCAAAAACGTGTTCCTTCTTCTGGTTAGCATTTACCGTACAAGACGCAACAATGAAACTCTGTTGTGGTCACGACTGGTGAGGAAATCTGTTTTGCGTGTGATGTGTGTGTTTCAAGTGGAGACCAAGGCAGAGGACAAGCAGCCAATAGCGAGCCAGGAAACTGAACAACCCTCAGTGCCCATACACACAGGTAATCTCACCAAACACACACACATTAAATCTCCTGCATGTTATACATTCCCCTGCAATTGCATCATGTCCACAATCTGATGAAGACAACAACAAAGTCGATTATTAGGTTGGAGTCTTCTGACGCTTCCAGAACATTCCTGGCGGGCTACCGTTGTTACTTTTGGCACACCAGGGCAAAAAGACCTTTCACTGGATGTGAGACACCGTGTGCGGGTGGGACGATAAGGGGAATATTTGCGTTGTGTTATACAGGTGTGTGAGGGTAATACGAGGCGACGTGCGGCGACTTGTCTGCTCTGGGTCGTTGCTCTTAAAGGTCTTCGTTGCACAGAAGCTTCACAATGGAAAGGAATGCTGTTGCAATTTCTCATAAACATGTGCATAGATGATTTATATTAAAAGTGGTTCTCAAACTGGAGTCCACAAGCTGTAACTTCCCAAAATATTATTTTTTTTTTTTAGTGCATACTCTTTGGAATTGGTGTGCCAATAAAACAAACATACTCAACTATGCAGCTCACTTGAAAACAGTTTGCAAGGTAGCTGGAGGGCTTTTAGTGTGCAGGTAAATTATGTTAAGCAGGGGGCGCCCCCTTGTGTCTGTAAGGGGTAGTGCAGCAGCAAATGTCAGAAGAGAGAGATTTGTCATTATTGCGCAATCTGTCCAGGTGAAGAGGAGCAGGGCTCCATGGCCGACGTGTCTTACTACTCTTACGATTACGACGCCAACTCCGAGCCTTTCCTGGCCGACGGCGAGGCGCGGGACCCCAGTTTCCACATCGCCCGAGCTGACCCCGATGCGGCGCAGAAGATCCTCCTGCCCGCGGACATCCAAATCCCCACAGCCAACACAAGGAACAGTCCGGAACGATGGTACAGAGCACTCGCCGTCATTCTTTTCCAAAAACGGCACAGGCTAAGTTTACCTAATATTTTGCGAATCAATTAATCGTTCCGAGACCTTGATCAATTTCATATCGTGCAAATTTTTGTCTTTCTATCCTTCACAGAAATGCTGAGGTCAAGCCATCCCTACGTCCACTTTGTACATTATTTGTGAATATACGAACGAATGGCAAGTGAAGAGAGAAGCCCCAAAGGAAACGTGAGCTTGTGTATTTGTGTGTGTGTGTGTGTGTATATAGTGTGTGTGTATGTTCACCCTCCTGCTCCTTGTATCACCACAGCATCTTTGATATTCACAGTACTGCCTTTATAATCTCTAGAATGACAAAAAACATAATCAAGTATTTATATATATATATTTTTTGTAATTACAACCGACTTTAAGCTATTGTTATATTTTCTATCTGTGGTATTTATTTGGAGCTGGAGGTTTTAATTATCATTAGGGGGGTGCTCACTGTTTTTCAATTTCCAGTCTGGGCTAATATTAGCCGTCGCAATTGCTTAGCTCCGCCTCTTCTTGTCAAATATATACTTGGTGTATTTTGACAGGAGCATGAATGAGAATGGGTCTTTTCATACAGTTACTACAATTTAAACTGAGAAATTGTGTGCTTAAAATATAAAAAAATTAATACAAATTCAGGACCAGCAGAGATTTTTGTATCCTTTAGGACAAAGGTGGACTTATAGGCACCAAGAGTCCCCGGCGGACTCATGCACACTTTTTATTTCTCTCTCTCACAGCAGGATACTCAGAGATAACTTTCCTTCCTTTCCATCCGCTTGGAGATTTGATTGTACAGTTCATAAGCTATTTTATGTGACATTTTGATTCATGACGCAATCAAAGAAAAATGAAGTTTTTCCCAATTACTGTAAATATTCCAAATTTGATGAATCATAACCTGTATTACATATCAAATACTGAGATTTTTAAATAAAAGATTAAAAAAAAAGTAAGTTTATCCAAGACAATCAACATGATCTCATGGATTTTGTAGCTCACCTTCTAAATGTTCTTTCTATGCCTGCTTTAAGGTCAAAGTTCAACATGTCTTCCATAAGCGAGGTCACTTGTAGCATTTACAGTTGTGTGTTATTTTTCATGCTCACGTACGTGTTAGGTGAGCTCACGCCGTTCTTTGCAGCAACCTCTGGTGGGACGTTATTTGTCCAAGCTTGTCACACACAAATAAAAACTCCAAAGTGTAGCCGAGCATTAGACTAGGAACAGTGTTTCGCAACCAAAGTATGTCATTTTGAGAGTTAATCTCATGACAAACCATCAAACAAAAGTGTAAAAACAAAAAAAGTATAGTAATGAATTATAATTTCAGTCCGTCACATATATTATATAACTTAGTTTTGCTATAGAGGATGGGAAGGGGAAAAAAAACCTCCCATTTTGTTTAGGTGCCTCCATGACAACCAATTATTAGTCATGTGTTTTGAACAGCAGCAGCTGTAGCAACGGAACTTTTTTTAAGTACACTCCTCTCCATCTGGACCTGAAGTGATGCTTTCTTTAACTGTATTGTTGTCACCTTGGTTCAACCCCAAACAGCAAAAAAAAAAAAATCAACCAAACACCGCAAATGATGAGGCATGTTTTCATTTACATTTGTTTAACAACAACTATCAAACATATTTGGGGGAGAGCAACGTTAACATATTTACAATCTGGAAGACAGTAAAAGGTTATTTAACAAATAAAGCATAAAAACATAAAAAGTACCACTAAGTGGTATATCAACCATCAGTTAAAAAAAAAAAAAAAGTACTCAAAATATACAATGTAAAGCTTCATGTGGCTAACGGGGTCATTTTACTTGAATGTGATGGAATTTGAGAGTGAACGATCGAACCTGGCGTTTGTTCTCCTTGTATAAATACGAAAGTGTACATGGGTCTAACGGGTGTTGAGGGAACAAAAATGGAAGCTAGGCTATGTAGCAACGTATCAGTGCTTGGAGAGAGGTCTTCGGAACAGCAGGATGTGAGGTTCTGTGGAGGAAACAAAAAAGATGTTTGAGTCTTTTTAATATAGCATGTTTATTAGATTAACTAATAAGCTATTTTTTTTTTTGAAGCAATGCAATTTCAAATTCATCCTCACGGTATCAGTGTGCTGCCCTTTGAGACATCAGCATTGCTGCACACCCCGATTGATGATCAAAGCAAATGTACGCCTCAAAGATTCACCATCTCTTGCATGTTGTCCATATTTTTGTGACATTATCAGAGAAACATGCTGTTTTGAAATAGTTCTGGCTTTAATGTTTAATTATGACATAATAGCAGTGGTATCATTATCAGCGATTGTGCCAATGTGGGTCAAGAAATCAAGATGTCATTTATATTTAGGCAAATGAGGTAGTGATTGCTATAATGTCTTATTGTGCGGATCCAATCAATTATGTCATTGATCTATCAGCATATTATCACATTACATAATGACTGATCACTTAAAAGACTGCAGGTCGGTGTTATGTAAGTTTAGGTCAGTTACATAATTGTAAGTATGTCAGTTGGGGTCGTGAGGTGACAAAATGGTGGGCGTGGACGCTTGCTGGAGACTTGCCTGGTTTGTGGATCATGTAGTGGATCCACCCTTGGCTCTGCTGCACACCGAGGCCGCGCCACTCCTCTTCGGTCATGAGGTGCGAGCCAGGCACCAGTTTGGACAGCTGCTTCGGTAAAACCACATGCCTAACGGAAAACACACAAATTTTGATTTTATCCGTAAATAAGACCACATCGTGTTTGGGAGTGACTTCACATTCAAAATATCGATATTGAAAACGAAATATACAATTATTTCAATGTCAGTTGATTTCAAAGAGTTATTGTTTGACTATCAACGTATACAAGTTAAAAGAAAACATTAAAAAATTATTAAAGCAGTTGGTTAAATTAGCTTCACGATTACCTATACTCGAAGGCGTCGTCGTTGTATTTGTCAGAGTAGTAAATGTCCTTCTTCGACATTTTCTCTTCAATAAGCAAGTCGGAATGAAGAGCAAAAGAAATGGGAAAGAATAAAAAAAGATGTTTTAGGCTGTCAACAAATAAGTCGAGTAGATCCCAAATCTTGACTGCTTTTGACTGGTGGGCTGAATTCCGAGGTTAATATATTGCAAGCAGGTTCAAAAAGTAACTACCCGCCCGCGCCTGCCTCCGATTGGCCGAGGTGTCCTGACGCAATGACGCAAGAAGTTGCTAGCCAATCGGAAACGCCGTCATTCGTGACGTTTTTCTTTCTTCTTTTATGGTGGTTTGAATCGGTTTGCAGCCGTTGCCGCCACCTATTGGATCTTTAAAACAAACACTAGAAAATGTTTTTTTATGAACGTTCAAAATTCGACACGTTGTGTAAGTCAATGCACTGATTTTCATGTGATTGTTTTATATTTATAGCCAAAAAAGTGTTTTTTCAAAAATAACACTGTAATTGTGACTTTAGATGTGCTTCACATAATTGAAATTACAATATTTAAATGCATTTACCTACAAAATAATGCATTATACATTTTAAAGCAAAGAACATTGGGAATTGTTTTTAACCTGAATTCAAATGCATATTTATTTACATTTGAGGCTAACCAATGACCTCATGTTGCTAAAATGAGCTACCGTTTCGTTAAAATCATTAAATGCTAGGCCTGGGAAACGTATTTCGATCAAATTACATAACATATCGATCATAAAGGAATTTATTTTATAAAATCAGCTCATCTGCCTCACAGCTCGCTCATGGTTCAAGGTACAAATCTCAGCTGCGGCCTTTCTGTGTAGCACTTGCATGTTCTCTCCATGTTAGGTTCACAGACGAATCCAAATTGATGATCAGAGTGAGTGTGAGGACAAACATAGAAAATGCTTAGATGGCTGGATGGTGTCCCCATTATGTTATCTTGAAGCTGCAATGTGCATGACCATTTCCTTTGAGAAGTCTGCATGCTGATCATTTCCTCTCTGCCCTAACCTTCTGTACATTCCATCCCTTTCCTTCTAAACATATGTGTGCATACGTTAAGGAGCAAATGAATGTTTCGGGTTACCAACGCAGCAGTGGCCGGCAGCCTGTTAAAGATTAATGCTTGTTTTCTTCATATGTCACTTGTCAAGCCTCTCGATTACGGCGGCCATCAAATTTGCAAAATGGCGGGAGTCGAGTCAGGGGAAGAAAATTTCCATGAGCCCATTGTCGCATTAATATGAAATACTAGAAGGTTGCAGGGCCATAACTGCATGCCAAAAACTCGTGATGCAAGCCTGACCTTGGTTCAAAGGTCACAATTGGGTACACATTGGGTACAGTTAAGGGAATAGAATGGTAAACTTTGTCCTGGAAGGCAAGGAAATATTGTGGCATGCATTATGCAGGGTCACACTTGACTTTGACACCCACCCAAGGTCACTTTTCCTTTTCGGAATGTGCTGTATCCATTCCCTGCAGGGGCCTGAGAGATAAGCTTCGGGCGGTCTCCGTGGCGACTTCACGCATGGCCGATGAGCAAAATTACATGAGTGGAAAGTGAAAGGCTGGAGGGAGCTTTGCATGGTGAAGCGAGGGGGGGACAGATAGCGTTACATTGGCAAAGAGGGAGGGGCTACTCACCTGCTGATGAGCAAGGTGGGTGCTTCTTCAGCGCTGACCTTTTGGAACTCATCGGTGACGAGCCAGATCTCTGAGAGGTGTCTTTTCAAAGTGAGCTATGGAGAAACAGTACCCAGCTATTGCAGGCAAAGAAAAAGGTGAGTTCAACAACTATCAATTGATATTGATGAGCTAAAAGTATATAACATTTTGATATTTATGTTTCTATTTGCTCCACAGGACCCGGCCCAGGGCGATACGGACTACCGCCGACGATTGGCTTTATCGGGAATGACTATACGAAACAAACAAGCCCCGCATACTCCTTCCACGGCAAGATGAGTGACAATAGTATGTAGTTTGTATGGGCAATTGCATCAGGTGGCGCAATCTAAATTGAACCGCTAGAGGGAGACAGAGTACTTTGTTGCACCTCAATGTTTGTTTTTTGTGCAGTGTATTGTGTTGACTGCAGTCCGGGACCTCAGTATCATATTGATGCGAAGATGACTCGCTTAGGGAGGGATGGAACACCTGCATACACCATGTTGGGGAGAACTAAAATACAAAGTATGTGAGCTTTTACATTGTAACTTTTTTAAGTTTTTAAGATCCCACATTTATTTTAACTAAATCATGCAATCCTATACGTTAATATTGTAATTTTAATGTTTATCGTTCCTGTTACAATTTATGTTTTATATATTTGTCCGCTAGAGGGCACTGTTTTCCAGTTTAACGCAAGCTACATCATTCCAAAGCTTTTACTATTTATCTGTCCATCATAGAGTAAAATTAAGAATAGTTAATTTATTTGTAACCTTTTTTTTTTTTAGATTTAGAGAAGACTAAATAGAAAAACGTATTTGCATAATTGCCCAGTATTTTGTGTTTATAGAGGAACCCTTCCACACTCCTGGACCAGGTACCTACAGCCCAGAAAAAGCCCCGCCTTGCAACCTGCAACGCCGACCCCCATCCTACACCATGGGCTGCCGCACGCACTACCGCACCACGGACTCGGTGCCCGCTCCCAACAAGTACACTCTCCCTCCACTAATGGGCTCTCACATCCCAAACAAACCGGCCAGCGCCAGCTTCTCAATGTCGGCTTGTTTCAACCAAGGCGGGCCGTCCGTGGATTTAGCCAAGACGCCCGGGCCTTGCAGATACAACTGCACACAGCCCAGCGTTTATCTCCCTAGGCCGCCCGCTTTTTCCATGTTGGGGCGACACGGTGGAGCTCGAGAGGGCACTAAATTGCCCGGTCCTGGATCTTATAATCCAGAAAGAGTGACAGTGCACAAAGCACGGGCGCCGGCCTTCTCCATGGGGATTAGGCACTCTGAGTTTGTCACCCCGCTGGTCGTCAGTGTTTCTGAACAGTAGCCACAATGGAGCCACAACTGTGCATTATGACACCTAATACAGTAATTTTTTTTCCTGCTATTTTAGGCTCCTATATGACCTCTTAATGTTTTTATTGATAAAAAAAAAATAGAACAAATGTCATCACTCTCAACATGTATTGATTCCATCTGGTTTATTAGTAACTTGTGCCTCACTGAAACAGACAAACTTGTGATTGGCTGTTTTAAAGAAGGTGGGGCAGCACTTTTTTTTTATTCTTATTGCTTTTGCATGTGCATGGGCTTTTTTTTTCGAATGTGGCACGTTAATGTTAGCTTGTTCTTTTTCCTCTAAGATGATTTTGGATAAAAGTTATTTGGATGTGACTCTCCGCCCTCATTTTTCATAAAGCTTTACATGAAAGGTAAGATTTCATTTTATTTCTGTAATTGTTGAATTAAGATGCTAATGTTTCTGTGAGACTCGAAAATGCTCATTGGCTTTTGAGTTTATTATCATGCAAATGAACTTGAAACACTAAACTTGCTGGAATGCTTGAATTTGGTTTATTTTGCATGCGAGTGAGTGGTGAGCGAGGAAATGTGCAAGCCTGTGTGTGCGCCAATGGGACAGATGTGATTAGTTAATGCTGTCAAAGAGCATGGGCAGGGCGAAAAGAGCCAGTGACATCATCCGCAGTAAGCAAGCGAGGGAGGGAGAGCAGCCGATGAGATTCAAGCGAGGCGTCCCGAGGCAGGAGGAGGGTTGCTGCTCATACGCATACAGGAGCAAGGAGCGACATGACAACGGCGCGGCGTGTGCGCGGGACGGGATTACGCCCACCGGCTTGGATATAAGACTCCCACTGGAAGATTCTCCTGTTTTCCCCCCTCCCTCCCCTTTCCCTCCCCCCCTCTCCCTCCCCCAATCCCCAACATTGAGCTTCTTCAGGTGGATCCTCCGGGCATGCTCCTTAAGCCAAAGTATGACCGCTTTCGCAACGAGTCTGTGACTTCTTCCTCCGATGACCTGATGCAGAGCTTAGCCATGAGCGGCAAAGTCGTGGCCACCCCGGTGGTCCCCTCCTCGACCCCCGGCCTCCCCCTGCCTCCCCTGGACTCCGCCGCCAGGTCCTCCGGTGCGGCGGCTCTGGCCGACTCGCCCTGCCTGGATGGGGAGCAGGACGGCACCACTACCTTCTGCATGCTCATCCCCAAGATGCCGCAGTGGAAGTTCTCCAACTCCTTGCTCAGCCGAAGCCCGTCCAACTCCAGTTCCAGTTCCACCTCCAGCAAGGACTCAAGCAAAAATGCTCAGCAAGGGTCCCCTTCCACTTCAACGTCGTCGCACAGGCACAGCGGGGCGCCCTCGGCCAGCGGCCCCGTAGCCAGCTTGGCCGCCGTGCTCAACTCCTGTGACCCGGTGTGTGTCACCCCGTGCTCCCTGCAGGCCATTCGCGGGCAAAGAGCGGCGGCACAGTCTGGACACGGGTTCGGGGAGATCTCGGCGAGCCCCGGGGGGTCCGGCGCCGGAGGCTCCAGGTCGGGAATGAGTCGCAGGACCAGGGTGGAGGGCATGTGGCCGAGCGGGGACGATTTCAGTCAAAAGGACAGCTTCATCCACAAACCTTCCCAAGGATGGCTGCATCCAGACAAGAAGATCGCAGGACCAGGAGCTTCTTACATTGTCAGGGTGAGTTTAGAGTCACTTTGAATTCCTTTCTCCAAAACTCAATCCATTTTCTCTTGCCGTGAGGGGAGCAGGTGAGCTGGAGCAGTCACCTGCCATGAGGCATTCAGTAAAATGACCCAATATATATCAATTAGCTGTGTCAACATGGTAAAAAAAAAAAAAAAACGTGTCAAGAAGAAAAGAACTTCAATGTCTGACTAATGCTGGTGTGAAATCAAATTTACCAATCAAACCTTAGCTGTCCGGCAAGATCAAAATAGGACAAGAGTGTCATCATTACTCATCGTTACACAAGCAAAATCAGAAAACTAGATTGTCGTACTTCAAGAAATAAGAAAGCAAAAAAAAAAAAAAAAACAAATCGTGTCTGCCAGTTTATAATGCAGAGCATGTGGCTGGGCTCGGGAAACACATCTTTCATCCTGATTAATGACTTGGCGCCTCTCAGCGTGTATTTAGCATGGTTGCCATGCGTCGCACTATCAACAAAATCGTCAACACCCCTTACAACTGCTTCATGAAGCAATTTTGAAGCTTCATTTTCTCATCTGTTCTCAAATGAAAGGATTAAAAGTAAAATCTCACCTCTCGCCACTCCCCCTGTTGCTCTCCTCCCCCCCTTTATGACTCCCGACGAGCCCGTGAGACCAGTTGGGGGGGGGGAGGTAGGAGATGGGGGCTCTTGAACAGGCATGCTCTCTAATGGCATTACCCAGGCACCATTCATTCCTATATTCAATTACATTTAATCACAGTCACTGGCGTCATGAGATGTCCAGGACGGAGGTTGGCTCACCAAGGGGGGGGAGGGGCGGGGTTACGATCAGTATGGTGGTCCTCCCCCCCACTCTATTTGATGGACATTAAGTTGCAAACCACATGTAGATCTATGCATGCTGCATACGTTGACTTTGGATTTCTGCTGTGCTCGGTTGTTTATTAAGAGCACAGACATGCCCTTACACATTTCTACCCCCCCCCCCCTCGGGGTAAATACGCAAGTGTTTTTTTTTTTAAAAGTGATGCTTTCATGTGACAGACTACTATCGCATTCTTTGTTGTGCAATACAGCGGTCAAAGCAGCTTTTATTTAAAAAGCATGTTGAAGTTTTGTGTTTTATTCCAGAACAATATGGTAGCCACCTTCGGATAGTAATTTTTTTTTTTTTTTTTTTTATTTCTCATTAATATGAGGTGAAGACTGCAGAAAGAGGGTGACAGTTATTGAATTTCGGAGAAATATTTCTTGGAAAGTCACAGTGCCTGGAGTCAAAGAGATAGCCGAGCAGATAGGACGGCTGGAAAACGTGATGCGCTCGAACAGAAGATGTGTGTCTATTGTGCGTGTGTGTGTAACAATGGAGGCATTCAGTGAAAAGAAAAAAGAGGGGGGGGTTCAATTTGCTTGATGGAAGACTTCCCCCATCTTCAAATTGAATTATGAGTTTCATTAAGCAGTTGATCAGAAATATTTTGTAGTGCAGTCGTTCATATGAGATGTTACTATTGTTGAAATGTGAATATCTAAATTTTGGAAAAAAATATTAATCAAAATTCCTATGACAAAATATATAATAACTTCACAATGCTTTTTTTGTTCGAGTTTTTCGGGCCATATCTAAATCTTATATTTTATTGAATTTCCTCAAATTTCCTAAATTATAAATGTTATTAGACCATGAAATGACGTCAGATTTCCTTGGAAGCCTTGGCGATAAATAAATTAAATTAGATTTTGTGTTTTTTTTATCCCACAAACATCTGATTTTAATTTAGTTTTCTCACCCTTTGGTTATGTAAAAAAAAAAAAAAAGTAATTTACAAAAATAAATCAGCTATTATTGAAATTTGCCTTTTTTCTCCTGATGACACACTTTAAAACTTTTTTTATTTTTATTCTAACACATTTATTTATTTATTTATATAATGAATAATTTTCAGGCCAACCCAATGACATTGGATACAGTTGGGCATTACTGCTTTCTAGCGCCTTGATGCACATTAGTAGGTTAACCGAGGAACATCCTGACTCCCAACACTCCCAGCAGAGACGTGTGATGCTTCGCTTTGGCCCGTGCTTGCGAGCTTTTAGTGCTTCTAATCCAGTCAAGGTGCCATTAGCACCTTCGCTTGCCGTCCATTAGGATGCTACTCAGCTGGCCGGAGTACACTCGGAAACCTCTATTTGTGGATTTAAATTCATGTAGGGTTGGAAATAGACTCCCCCTCCCTAAGTATGTTTCTGACTGGCACACATGATGATTTTTTGGTTGATTTGTTTGTGTGTGCAGTACATGGGCTGTATTGAAGTGCTGAAGTCAATGCGCTCCCTGGATTTTAATACACGCACTCAGGTGACCAGGTAAGAATTGTTTGAATTTCACATTTTAACCCCTATGTGGAAAACCCTGGAATATATTTTAAATTGTTCACTAAGCAACACGATATTTGGAAGAGCTGGCTAATATGAGTGGACCCACCAAAAAAAAAATTAAAAATGGAAAATTGTCATTTTATGATCATTTTGCACATTTCCAGATATTTTTGAAAAGCAAACTCACAGATATTTTGTCCAGGTTTGAACCATGATGGTGAATTATCCGTCATGAGTAGACCCACAAAAAAAAACAAGCCTGAAAGGGCACAAGAATCTGCCATTTTGGTTTGAAGTGGTCATTTTTATTTCCCACATTTTGTCCAGTTGCTCCCAAATTTGACCACCTAATCTCATTCCCACAAAAAAAAGTACAACGATTTAGGTTTTTTATTTTTGAGTGAGCAATCTCGGATCTTTTTGGGAGTGAATGCACCTGACAGGATGCACAATGGCCCAAGAAGCCATTGTGTTTTTGTGTCGGCCACACATGATGTTATTATTGTAGCAGCAGGCCTCGGTCTCTCGGGAGACGTACTCGCTCCCCCTTTCCACCTCCCGCACTTTCTCCCACCCTCATCTCTCTCCCCTCAATCGATTGGCAGTAATGTGAGCCTGCTAGGCTAAAGTGAAGGGAGGAGGGGGGGGGGCGTGATGGAGTGATAGAGGGGGGTGGGATGTATTATTGATGATGTTCACTAATGACTGTGGAAAGCTGCAGCGGTCCCCCGTTGAACCCGCCGGATAATGTTGGCGGGTGGGAGTGGGAGGGGTGGAGCAAACAACAAAACATATAAGGATAGAAAAGTTACACACCTTAGCGACTCTCACCCCAAACCTGACCACTAACATTAATCATAACCACCCCGAAGTCACATGACTGAGCTGAGCAGGGCAATCATCATGAAATGTTTTAATCAATATCCGGATTATCGTTGATGCAGCAGATTTTTGAGGAAAAAAAAACAAAACGATGTCAATAGTCAAGAATGTTGTTTATCGTCCAGAGCGTCGTCATCGGACATTGCCGCCGTTGTCGGTGGTGTTAAATAGCAACATGGAACAAAACAACAACAATGGCTGTCCTCGCCGGTGTGAATCATTCCAAACAACGTTCTTGTGCAAGAGAGGGGAGGGGGGGGGGGGCAATGGAGAGGCCTGGGACCTTTCCTCAAGACAAAGCCTAGGACTGCTGCTGCTTTTTAAATATTTACGAGCCACTCGATAGGGGCCGCCGGGTTCTTGACTGCTGTCCCCGGCGTCCCATGACAGCGAGGCAATGAGCGCCTGCTTCTCCCTCTCCGCCTGACACGCACACACAAGCGGCCATTTTCTTGTCATTCCTGGGAGGCTCTCTGTGACACTTTTTTCTGGAAAAACTATAAAGTCACTGTTGATAGTATTTCGGTTTTTCACAAGGTCATAAAAAATATGAGAAATTGGAGGACACAGTTAATATCAGGGGCAGCACTATTCCGAGGCTGGGGGGGGCAGTTAAGCCCCTCCGGCATTTTATTTGATGTTCTAAATATATTTGTAAATTATGTAGAAACTGAACTATGTGTGGATCAAGCCCACATTAGCCGCGGGAAAGAAAAAAATCCCACAGCCGTCCTTTGTTATTTTATAGGGTCACTAGCCACTTTATTAGGTACACCAACAAAATCCAATGCGTTCGTTTTGCAGTCTCTGTGGATCTTATCGGATGAATAACTTAACCTTTGACCTTTCTTTATTCCGCTAATTAGGGAGGCCATCAACAGGCTCTGTGACGCCGTGCCGGGTGGAAAAGGCATATGGAGAAAGAAGGTCAGTTGTGAATTTATTCTCTTCTTCAACCCTAATGATGATATTTTATACGTATGACTTGTTGTCCTTCTTTCAGTCTGCAAACAAAGCTCTTCAGTCCATCATGGGAAAGAGCAACCTGCGTTTTGCCGGCATGAGCATCGCTGTCAATATTTCCATCGACGGATTGGGACTACTTATTCCCACCACGCGACAGGTAGAAATGACTCAAATTCATTTAATCGATCTGTTGGGTGAATTAAAAATTCAAAACATTCCAGTTAAAAAAAAAATCTGAGCCATTTTCGGGTTTGTCTTGCAGATGTTAGCACATCACCCCATGCAGTCCATCTCGTTCGCTTCAGGCGGAGACACGGTGAGTCAAATATTTAATTGCAATGTTGTCCAACCATCTTTTAGCATCTTCCACTAATATCGTTCCGCTATTTATCCTACAGGACACCCCCGATTATGTTGCATACGTGGCAAAAGACCCAGTCAATCAAAGAGGTAGCGTGCCCCAAGTCGAAAATCCACAATTATCTCAAGTTGGTAACTTTTAAACTTACACGGCTGATGTCATCCTTGTCGGCCAGCGTGTCACATTTTGGAGTGCTCGGACGGTTTGGCCCAGAGTGTCATCAGTACCATCGGCCAAGCCTTCGAGCTGCAGTTCAAACAGTATCTGCACAGTCCACCAAAGACTCTGACATCTTTGGACAGGTAAAGAAAGGCACAGCACAACATACACTTACAATTTTTAACACCTTAATTTGGGAAAATTAATGCCTTATTGATCAGCAGGAACAATAACAAGGCACAAAAATAGAAACTGCTAACGTGAGGAAGACTCGTTAGCATTGAGTTAGCACGCACACACATGTCCTGTCTGGAGTCCTTCCATCCAGCAGCAGTCATGGTGATCCATATAAATGTTCAGCAGACCTAAATAGATCATCTTCGGATGTGGGGGATGACATCTGATCGGCTTAATCCAATCGAACGCCTACATCGTCGTCGTTATTGGCACTGTCGATGGAAGCTTATTAAACTGGGGGATGGACCAATTTTAGTGCTCAAGGGCCACGAAATGGAGATAATTTTGTAAATTAGGTTACATAAATAATATTAACCAGGAACGAGAGTTCATGTTGGATCAAGCGGTGTTAAAAATAATATTAACCAGGAACGAGAGTTCATGTTGGATCAAGCGGTGTTAAAATAGTGCGAGACCAATCGGTTCTGTTCTGCGGGTGGATGTCAATTTATTTATTTCCTCAGGTCCTTCAGGACGGAGGAGCCGGCGTGGGGGGAGGACGACGACTTCTCCGAGCACGATTATTACAACAGCATCCCGGGCAAGGAGCCTCCCGTCGGCGGGGTGGTGGACTCCCGACTGCGGCCTAGTAAATCTCAGCTAGCTCACATCCACGCACAGCCGCAAAGCAGAGCAGCACAACAGGTAATGGATAGCAGACTGTCCAGTAAATCACAATTTCCCACAGATGACCTCGTATAGTAACGTGCCATGGCGCAGTGGTTGGGATTCACTGATCTTAAGTAACCAAAACACAAGATAAAGAAATACCTCTCCTCCATTGAGGCCCACTGCAGTTTCAAAAACAAACTCCCTACCCTCGGCGCCTGTGATGTTGCCGCGCCTTAATTGCCCAAAAAAACGAATCTGACTCACTTGATCGGTTGACCCGCAGTGAGAAGCAAAACACGCTAACGTGCTGTGGCTAGGGTTTCAAATAGAGTGCCTCCAAACTACATTATGCGAGGTGGTGGCGGGATGAAGGAGATAGTCATGCATTATTAAGGATGGATGAGTTGTTGTTGTTGTTGTTGTTTTTTGTGTGTGTGAAGTTTGACTGTGTGTTGGTGTGTAGATGGGCTCGCCGGCAAAAAGGGAGCAAGTGGCTCACCATGCAAGTCAGCTGTGCTATGAACTTCAGTGGGAGGCAGATGCAAGCAGTAGCTCAGGTGAGACACCCAGTGGCCATATGAGGAACTACAACTCAAGTTAATAATGAACTTTTTTTATTTTAGATGGTTACCTGTGTGCTGACGGACAGCCACCTGGGAATAAAGACTACGAGGAGCATCAGTATGTGAACACGCAGAGTTTCGAAAATTTGGAGTCTTTGCATCAGGGCCCCGATGGACAAAGAGGGGCCAGGGGGCCGGACAGTCCCAAGAAGGACCTTTTTGACATGAGTGAGTTCTGACAGCACTCATAATTAGGGTGATGCAGACTGGATGAAAAGTTATTTCTCACGCTCCCCTGCAGGACCTTTTGAGGACGCCCTAAAACTCCACGAGGCCGGCGGTGCTGCTGCGGTGGAAGGTGTGCAGCTAGTGGAGGATCAGTGGCCCAGCCCTCCGCGGCGCAGGGCCCCCGTGGCCCCGAACGAGGAGCAGCTTCGGCGGGAAACCTGGTACCACAGTCGAATGAGCCGACGGGATGCCGAGAAGCTGCTGGTCCGAGACGGAGACTTCCTTGTGCGGGAAAGCACCACCAACCAGGGTCAATACGTACTAACAGGCATGCACTGCGGCCTGCCGAAACATCTGCTGCTTGTGGACCCCGAGGGAGTGGTGAGTGGAAATGAGCTGGGAAAGATGCTAACTCATTAGCGGTGAGCTACAATGCATCTCTTGTTGGTCACATCAAGGTGAGGACAAAAGACATGTTATTTGAGAGCATCAGCCATCTCATCGCGTACCACCTGAAGAACGAGCTGCCTATCGTAGCGGCCGAGAGCGAGCTCCACCTCAAGCAGGTGGTCAAAAGGAAACAATGAGCCATCTGCCCACCTCGCCGCATTGGGATGGTAAGCATGGAACAAAAGGAGCAAGTCAGAAAATAGCTCATGAATGTATCTAGATAAAATTTGCTGGTTTCACTTTTTAACTCATTCACTGCCATTGACAGCTATACACGTCAAACTTTCATTTTTAACCAGGCAGTGAATGACCACAATATTAGGTACATCAAAGCAATCATTTCTTTCTGTTTCTTCTTCTGTTGCAGTGTAAACGAAATAAGGGTCTGTTTATCCCAAGTGGACACCTATGTGGACAAGTGGACATCATTGTCTTTTTCGGGATATTCATATCATCACCTGGTCATGCCCGAAGGTCCCCCTAGCATGCTGCTATGAAGCTAAACAAAGGAGCTCCAGAATTTCCATGTTTCTTGTATAGTCACACTGGCCCTGCTCTGCAAGGACTTAGTTAAGTTGCACACGTGGACACAAACTTAACTGGTGGCGGGAAAAAAAACTGTTAACCTAAAGCAAACTTGCAATGATGGACATTCACAATATCCAATATAGTTCCATGAATCATGCTTTGTTTGTAACTTATGGTGCATAATCATCAGCCACTTTATTAGGTATAGTAGTCAATCTTCCATAAATGACTGTACAGTATTAGAATTTAGTCTTTACTGAGCATTATAATCCTTGCGAAGGCAGGTCGATAGGAACTTAGGTTGTGGAGGTGTACCTAATGAAATGACGGGGGAGTGTATTGAGAACTCGACTCCTGTCCAACTTCAGTGCCTTAATAACTATGCAGTGTGGGGCTGCACCGACTCTTTTCTTCTGCAACGCCAATGAGTGATTATAAAAACATCAGGATGCTTGTGTATTTAGAAACGGGAATGTAAAATGCTCATTTTAGGGGTCAATATATAATCATCTTAAGTGCCCTCAGTTGCTAAGTCCCTTTAGGGTCAAGTCAGACAAATATGACTTGTTTTCTTTGTTTCAGGTTCAGGAAAACAAGTTAACTTTCATTTTCCTTTCTTTCTCAGGAATTTCTTGTCTATGCTTCATTTACAACATGCTTCACAATAAAAGTATTGGAAAACCGTGGCGCAAAGCAATGAACAGTGAACAGCAAGACTGGTGGATTATGTATTTATTTTGGATCAAAACAGGGAAAATATATTGTAAAAAAAAAAAAAAATAGGTCAATCTCGCAATATCTTCTAAAAATAAACACATTGGCTTTTTATGAACACTTATGTCACTATATTGCTGGCATAAATGAACAACTAGACATTATTCGTAGTAAATAAATAATTTTGGACAGTTTGGGGGAATTCCTGTCATAGGCAAAAACTTTGACAATTCCGCATTACCTGTTTACATTATCAAAGTGGAATTAATGGTGGAATTAATGTTAAATTCCAGACATGGATTCCTTGAAAGGCATAGTTGTACATTTGTGATTGTTTGATATAATGAGCTATAAAGATGGATGATGGATCTTAATGACCCTGTTGGCTCATTCTGAGGATTTGTAGGAGAAGACGTTGCACCTCTTCATCCATATGACCCTGTTGGATATATTGGGATAAATTTCATACTTGTTTTTTTCCTCCTGATATAAAAGTATTTTTCTAATTTCATAACAATTTTACAATCATATTAGTACTTTATATTCTTGTAGAACGTTTTCCCGTAACGAAAAGATACACAATAGAATATGTTTTTTTTAATAATTGATGTATTGTTGTTATTGTTGATGTAATACCAAAGTTAACCACAGGAGGGCAGACATCGCTCACTTTCCCCTCCCTCCGCAGCTGCGAAGAAGAGTACGTCACGGCTGCCAGTTCCCTCCAAAAAGTACGTTAAAGTGATTTTATTAAATTGTAACCTCCATAAACGTGGATGTATTCAACGTTTAATATTGTTTTAAACGCAATTTTCGCTTAAATTGACAAGTCACGCTATGGACCAACTTTGAGAGCGGTCTCGTTCACACAGGTGAGTGAGCCCGCCTATTTATTTTGGGGATTCGAATGACATGTTGAAAAACAATACTAAAATATTTGAGTTGATTTTTGTCAAAACATCCACAAAATAGATTATTATACTTAGAGTAATGTTTGTATTTGACTGACCTGCACGGCAGCCAGTAAATGAGAACGATACACAGCCACCACCTGTTTGTGCTTTCGTTCACAATCCTTGTAGAAGAAAAATTAAAACCAATAATTATTTTAATAGTCCATAAATACATATTTTTGAGGGATTTTTTTTTCTGTACCTGGAGCTGTTGGTTGAGTATGGCGATTTTGTTCTGTAGTGCCATTTGCTGTCCCGGGTTCGCTTGATGCGTGTTAGAACTGGAGGACATGATGCCAAGAGGGGGCGACAGAGAGCCAAGTGCCTCTCTTAGACGGAACACCTCCTTAGATAGTTCTGTTATCTGCACCAAAAATAGTTTCATTTCCAACTCTTTTCCATTGAATGTTATGTAATGTCTCACCTTGCGGTCCTTCTCCTTGACAAGGCCTTGAGATTCCTGGATGTTATTTTGGAGTTCCTGGACATGACTGGATTTGGCTTGGAGTTCTTGAAGCTGCTGTTGCACAGCAACCAACTGAGTCTCTGCCGCCTGTCGCTCGCTCTTGTTAAAAAGAGC
Source organism: Syngnathus scovelli (assembly GCF_024217435.2). Taxonomy (NCBI): domain Eukaryota; kingdom Metazoa; phylum Chordata; class Actinopteri; order Syngnathiformes; family Syngnathidae; genus Syngnathus; species Syngnathus scovelli. The sequence continues at coordinate 4,246,211 of NC_090856.1, forward strand.
CTCCCGCTGTACCTGGAACACCTGTACAGGTATGAATAATGATAATCTACTATTTCTTTAGAAACTGGAATATATCTTATACTGTGAAAGCTTAGGAGTGAAAGTCAGCAGTATCGGTTTCGTGCAGTACTTAATACTCCACCTTGACTACATCAGTATACATCGTACGGAGAGACGGATGAATAATGCAGAGGCAGGAAAGAGGTAAAGGTGGAACACGACTCTCTTTCTGGCCGACACAATAAAGACTAATTAGAAGACTAAGATTGCTTCGTGAGTCTTTACATGAAACAGAGCATATACCTCAGTGCAGGTCTTCTCATGTTTACGCGTGAGATCGTTGAAGCGGGCCGTCATGGCGTTTATATCGGCCTGCATGGACAGCCGCAGGGCCTCGTGGTCTTCCTTGGAGATAAGACCCTGCTGGGCGGCTTTTTCTGACTTGAGTTGTCTCAGCTCTGTTTCTTTGTCACTCAGAGCCTCTTGAGCTGCTGCGGCACTACTCTCGCTGGCCTGCAGGGAGCGCTGGAGCTCTGCCTAAAAAGGGAGAACAGACTTCTGTTGCTTGGGGTTGTGAGAGCAACTGTGCCGAGACTTCATCTATTTTTATATTGGCTTCATTAGGAGTTAGACACAAACCTTGATTTTGTCATGCTCCTCTTTGGGAACAGCTTCATGCATGGCCTCTACTTTGGCTTCTAATATGGCCGCCTGTTCTTCGGTCTCTGCCCGCTGCGCCTTTTCCTGCTGAAGCTCCTGTAGGGTTTGGGCCAGCTGCTCCGACACGGCGGCCAGCGCTTCTTTGTGCTTGGCCAGAGGCACAACATCCTTCAAGTGCAGGGCGTCGTGGGCACGGCTCTCTCGCTCGGCACATAAGCAGTCAAGAGCTTGGGCGGCTTCCTGTCGGGCCACCTCCAGCTCTTCGCGAACGGCGGCCAGCGTACGTCTGGAGCGTTCTGATGGAAATATAAGTTCAGATTTAGTTCACAAAAATGAAACCTCAAGTAAAATCCCAAAAATTGTATTCAGATGACTTGATGTCATACCTGATGTGACTGAGAGCTCCGAGCTCTCCGAGTGCTCTTCTTCTTCATCCTCGTCGTCACCATTTATAGGAGGCCTCAGTCTCTCCAACTGCAGGAGGGCATCGTTGAGCTTCCTCGCCACCTCCGCTCTCTCCCTGGCCAGCTGTTCACACTGGAGGCTTAGGGTGACCTGCACCTCCTCCAGGTCTGACCGTGGCACACACTTCTTCAGCTCATCCTCCAGCTCGCCCACACGTTCCTGAAGGCGCCGAACCTGATCTCCATTCAGTTCCGGGCCTCCCGACGTCCTCCCTCCCTGTACAACGCTCGCCTCCAGCTCAGCCACGTTTCCCCTTTGCTCTTCTGCGCCAGAGTTTGTCCGGTCCTTGTCTCCCGCAGACCTTTTCTGGACCAGAGCGACTTGAAGCTGCTCAACTCGCTCTTTCAGCTGTTTGATTCTGTCAGCGTCCTCAGAGGTCCGAGCGACCGCTTTGGCACGGCTCTGGCTAAGCTCCTCCTCCAACTCGCCTAATTTTACCCTCAGCTGCTGGGCTTCTGAGTCTGGAACCCAGCTAGCACCTGCTCCTCCTGTGTCCCCTTCTGCACACTCCACGGACAACACCCCAAGACGCATTTGCTCCTTTAGCTGCTCCAGCTCTGACTGAGAGGAAGCCAACAGGGCCTGCAGACCTTGCAGCTTCTCCTTTAGAGCCTCTGGATTCTCTGAAAATCCAACCTGAGATGTTTCAACACCACTGCAGACCAAAACCAAGATCATACAATAAGTGGGGGATTACTGCAGTTCCACAATTAGCTAATCTTACCGTTCCTCCACCTCACCAGACTCCTCGTTGGCCGCTTGAGCCAATGAGAAGCGTTCTTGCAGGGCTTCAAACTCCTTCCTAATTGTCTCATACTGTGCAATGGGGACAAAGTCCGCACCGGGGCTTTCCATGTTGGTGTCGTCCTTCTCAAACATCTCCAGCATCTACAAAGCCACAATTGCTAGAAATGCAATGTGCCGATTTACTTTTTCACGCTACAAGAAGAATGCATAGCACACATGTAAAAATGAAAATTGAATTTTCTAATTGCTCAGAATAAATATGACATCATAAAGTTCATCATGACATAAGAGGCACCTTCACATGACATGGTCTTCTACTCTCCTGTGTATGTGTGTGTGTCACCTGTCGACTAGTTGTTTCGAGTTTGCACCTGAACTTTGAGAACAAGCTCGACATTCTGTGATGTAAGCTCTTCTATTTTTTGGTGTAGTTCTTCTGCAGTTCCATGGTGAGCGGGGGCAGGAGACGGGCTAGCCGATTCTGCATCGGAGGAGGTCTCGGCACGAGCAGGTGAGGCTCTGGAACGCTTGGAGAGCAACCTCTCTGGTGGGCGTGTTCAAATAAAAAAAAAAACAGCAGATTATGACACAAATTCCTACTTTCCTAATAACTAGTGCTTTGACGCCATCTTGTGGCATCTAAAAGTTATGTAAAAAGAGTGCAATTAGGAAAATACAAATGACATACCTTGGAAGTCAAACATTTCCTCCATATCTTCAGAGTCACTCGTTCCAACACCTTGGACTCCCTTCAGCTCCTCGATCAATTTGTCCCTCTCGGCCTCTGCCTCTTTTAGGCGCTGCTTTAGTCGGGACAGCTAACAACACGCATAGTGTGAGGATATTCTGGAGCTGGTTTGCTGTATTTAAAAAATAAAAAAAAATACAAAGCACGGTTGCAGTACCTCCTCCAAAGCAGAGAGGGCGCTCTGCTGCTGCTGCTCCAAGGCTTTTATTTTTTGGAGGAGGCGACCCCGTTCAAGACGTAGTCGTCGAATCTCCTCAAACACTTCCTCATCTTCCACCTAAAAGACTTCATGTTAATTCTGTCCGAAATTATGAAAAGACTTTGAGGAAATAAACGAACGCTAACCTGATGTAATTCTGGAGGCTGAGGAGAAGGCGACTGAGCAGGGGGCTCGGGGGACTCAACGGGGGGAGCGGGACTGCGTGCGTGAGGGGTGGGTGGTAAACCCTGAATGATCATGATGGAGTGCTGATGATTATTCTAGAGCGGTGATTCCCAAAACGTTTCCAAAGTCAAATAAGTGCAATAAAAGGTTGAGACCAGTACCTGGAGAGGAGCACGTGGTGGGGGCGGGGCTTTCCTTTTGCGAGGGCTACTCCCCCCTTGCACCAGCTTTGAGGCCCGGGTGTTGTTTTGGGGAGTCTGCATTGGAGTCAAAAGGAAGCCATTCCAAATGAATCAAGAAATTTTTTTTTAAGGCCTAGGATGAATCTATTACAAATAGGAGTGAATGAGGTCACATTGGAGAACATGCACTGCTTTTTGTGATGAAGGGCCAGAGAGTTCTGGAAGTAATGTGATATTACCTCCTGGCCGGCGCCCTCTGACAATACGTACGCAGAGATGGAAAAAGAGAGAGAGATCATTTCCCTTTTAGTCGCTCAGACACAACTACCAATTATGCAAGAGAAAGCATTTCCATGGTGCGATTAAAATGAAACCACAGTGGCACGAGTACCGTACCAGGAGGCGCTCCGTTTTGCAACATGTGCACAATGCGATGGCTATCAGGGCTGTAGTCTTCCGCCTTGTTTCCGAGGCCGTCGACCAGCTGCGTGTTGGCCCCGCCCCTCAGTAGGACGGCCACCGTTTGTGTGCTGTCGCTCTCGCAGGCCAGCATCAAGGCAGACCTCCCCTGGTTGTCCTGAATGTTTGCGTTGGCACCTCGACCCAGCAAAAAGACGCAAAGCTCCGCTCGACTCATCTGAGCTGCCAAAATGAGGGCGGTGGCGCCATCCTGAACAAATGCATCGATTATGCAACTTATTATATCGACCAATAACTTTTGAGCTCACCCCATCTTGCGCATCAAGATCGGCTTTAAAGTCCCACAAGATCTCAGAGCAGGATACGCAGCCGCTGATTGCTTTGAACAAAATTATTATGATCAGTTTTATCCCCCATCAATATTTATATTTATTCTGTTGTATACCTGCATGGTGGAGGGGCGTTCTCCCGATGGCGTCCACGCAATCTACTTCCAATCTCTCCTGTTTTAAATAAGGACCAAAGTTGTTACATTTGAAATTTTAAAGTTTGTTGTCAATTTGATTTACCTGTAAAAGTCTCTTTAAACACTCGCTCTGTCCGTTTTTGGCTGCGAGGTGAAGGGCGCCAAAGCCTAGTAATTCAAATCAGTTAACATGTGATGATGAGGATAAAAAGTTTATTTTAAATTCCGAAATAACACACCGGCGCCATCTGTGACATTGACGTCTGCTCCGTGAGCGATGATGACCTCCAGACAATCGACGTGCCCTCGAGACACGCAATGATGGAAGCTACCAGAAGGACAAGTGTGTTATTTGTACACATTGGCTTGTTCTCAAATTGTGGATTAGATTTGTATGTAGATTATGTTTTGATGATATGCAAATTAAGTGCGGGACAAACCAATGGTCATGTGACATTCTAAGATATGATGAGACCTAACAACTTTCGAGTCCTCGACTCATTTCTTTGGTGTTTTGGCTCAGCCGAATTAAAGTGACAGACAGCGCAGTTGACCCACTTACGCCGATTTGCCCTCAGCATCCAACTTGGTGGGGCAGAGACCCTTTTTAAGGATGAGGGCGGAGACTTTATCTGCTTCGTTTTGCTCCACAGCCTGGAGGAGCCGCTCATCACTCTTGCTCCAGTCTTGACTCTTTTGGGATCCGAGTCACCCCAAAATAGAAGAAAAAATATATAGAGTATTTAATTTTGACCAAAAATATTACTTCCACTTACAACCCAGGCTAAATTTAACTCCTCCCCAACATTCAAGCCATTTCCCAATATCGAGAACACAGAGCAAGGTCTCGTAAACTTGTCGACTACGGTCTTTCCAAGAACTCAATAAGGTATTTCCTAAGAATGCTAGTCTCTTTGTAATTGGAACGGCTTGTGTATGTGAATAATTAAATGCTACCTGAGCTCTATTAGCCATCGAGCGTCTGCTCCAACAGCACTCCTGCTGTTGTGCTAATACAGAATCTCATTCAAACACTTATAATTAGAAGAAACTGAATATTAAAAAAATAGAATTAAATAGACGTAATTCATACCAGCAAACACTTACCTCATTCTTTTTAAACTTTGCCTTAAGACTCTTCATGTTGTTCTACTTTCCAGAAACACTCCACTAAAATTGTTTATGGGGTAAAAAATAGGAAGAAACCTGGGAAGGAGGTACAGGTGAGTGTCCCACCACGACTGGCCCCTCTCCATCTCAGGTACCATCAGGTAAGTCACAGATGCCAAGTGGGACACTCACTAGCCCCGCCCACTTCATCAAACTAACCAATCAGCGCAACGCAAATAGCAATGAGGTTTGCGTCGTAATTAAAAGTAAATAAATTAAATATCGTGTTGGTTGAAGCTCCAAGCAAGTAAACGGACATTGTTAGAAAATACCTTTAACTGCAAGCAAATGTTAGGTTTATTTAATTTAATTTGATTAATTCTAACGTAGAGAGTGTTTTGTGATCAATTACCGCATTTAAGTGCTATTCCTCTGCAATACCCAACGCCCACCAAAAGGGGTCAGTAAAGACAAGCAAAACAAAGCCATCTGCTTTCTGTTCCAATTTCCAAGAGTGCAAACAACATAACGACGCACCATTTATTTAGAAAGATAAATATTGCTATTTGCAGGGGAAATCAACACGTGATGTTTAGAGAAAACATCAAAACCCAATTTATCCCTCTGTAATGAGGAAGCTGTATTAATTTCCCTGAAATATTCCACATTGCCTTGTTGCCTCAGTGTGATTCCATGCAATTGCTGGTGCCCATGCGGCACCGTTTATTTTTGTTGAAAAGATTCCTTTTTATACCTGCTGTTCTCTGTAATTATCTCGCTGTATGAGATCACAGGTTTTTTTTTTCCAATTCTCCACTTTCTCCACATACTCCCTTTTGTATTAGGATTTTCCATCTCTCACTCCCGCGAGTTCTAAGGTGGCCAAGTTTTATTATGTGTTCAGTGATGATAATGATGCAGGTGAAATGGAGAATGACAAACCAAGGAGTGTTATTACGTTACATGATGGTCTGTCATTTTGGGGAAATCTAGTCGTAATGCAACTTGAAGTCAAATGGCACCTTTGGAGGCCCCACTTGAATTAATTCCAAATAACTTGACCCCTACAAGAGTCATTTGTCCTCTTATTTTCATTAGAGCAAACTGGAGAGATGTTTTCCTTTTGGTTTGCAATACATCAATGACTGCATCTCATGAGTCACAACTGTTTTAAAGTGAATAGCAGAATACTGGATTAACCATCATAACGTCCCCCCAGTGGCTTCAGATTTTCTTCCAAATGGTCTGGCTCATAACAGGAGCCAGGAAACCCTTAAACACTTTGAGCAAGAGGAGGAAGATGTAAGGGGTCCGATGTTGATGGTTATCTTATGCGGTGGAGGGTGTGTGTGCATTCGGATTCCAGTACAATGACCTCATCCTCTTTCCCGCCTGTAGGAGAAAGCGAGCTCATGAGTGTCGTAAAGAAAAAACAACATTAACAGACCTTAATGGCTGTAGCACGTCCAATGTGCCCTGGTGGACATTGGAGAAGAACACAACTATGGGAGGAGATTCAATATGTCCGATCGGGATGTGCAGGCCTCAGCGATTTTTACCACATCTTGTATATGTTTGAGTTGCTGATTATTGAGATTCCTTGAAAAGCATTTTGAAACCTCTTTTACAAAGGAACATTTCAAAACATCTGGAATTCATTCCAAGAAGCTTGGAGAATACCTCATCAATCCCTCTCATGTTATGTTGCTTGGTTTAGTTATTAAATGGTTCAGAATCGGACTAAAGCTGTTATACATGCAAAATAAAATTGGATCCGATTATTCGATTAAAAGATACTAGTTCGTGCAGTTGGTCAACTCAAAGTAAATGCAGTGCAGCCTAAGCCATTAAAGATGATTCAAATTTGAATCAGCAGTCAATTTTATATGACTCGAGAATTAAAAGCCCTCCGGTGATGTCATGGGGATAAATAATGCACATCCACGCAGCGTGTTCGTGCGAGCTGATTTTGCCTCTGTTTACCCCCCCCCCCCCTCTTTTTTTTTTCCCCCTCTGCGTGATATTTTTAGAGGAAACTCCATGTTTGCAGATATTTAAATGAATGAACGCTCCAGTGCGCGTGGAAGGAGACGCAGATAATAAGAGCAAGTGAAGCACCTCCCCTTTAAACGCTTTGACTTTCTCTCTTTCTCTTTATCTGCGAGCTCCACTCCTCGCTCTCCCACTCATTTGGACATTTGCCTTCGCAGGATCGCCGCTGGATTTACACCCCGATCTACTTCCACCCCGGGATTGTTTTTGGAAGAAAAAGACGATTTGTGTTTTGAAAAGAAACGCGTGGAAGTTGTTTCGTGGGCGGACACGAGGGAAGACGGAATGAAGCGTGCAAAGTGGCTGAGGGGCTGAACGCACGTCAACGCTGCTGGTGAGTCCATGCGTGCGCTTTGCGTTTTGTGTTGGAAGTTAAAACTCGAAAGTGATTCTTTTTTTTTTTGCCTTGACTACAAACTGTCGGTTTATTTGACAGATTTTGCTTAACTTTCCCGTTTTTGGCCAACAGGCTGTTTCGCAATATAAATATTGCAAATCTGATCGCAGGAGGGCAAAGTTCACCTGGCAGATGTTACGTTGCCTAAAACAAAAGGAGTGTCCCTGCCCAGCTGCTCTCATTTGACGCGTGTTCTTTTGACAGCACGGAACTACATTCAGGATTTCTCGAAATGGTTCAGGAAAAACACGCAAAGTGGTAGTGCTGAGCGATTAGTTTAGTTTTATTGCTTAAAGTGAGTTGATTAGTCTGGGCTGTTCGTGGCAGTGATTAATTGACTCTTTGGGTTTGGATCCATGTTTTGACTTTCAAATCTTGTCCAACAGGAACAATAAAGCCAATTTGACTTAAAGTCATTTTCATTTTTTATAATAGTAGTCCGCAATTGTGTGATACTTTCTTTGCGTACCAAAAATAGAAGTTGCTTGGCAAAACATTAAGCTCAAATAAGAAGGTCAGTTTAAGTGAGACTCTTTTTTTTGAAGTAGATCAAATTTGAACGGAATTGGGACACACAAGCTATTAAAAAGCCACTATCTGTGGTTCTCTGATGGGGTATATATATGTATGGGATTGGATAGTGTAGTTTCTACCTTGAGGGATAGAAATAGATTTCCTTCTGTACATCTATTTCACACAATATAACCGTAAAAAAAGGGGAAAAATTGCCATAACGTTGTTATTCTTTTCTACCCTGCTCAGTCTTTAGCATCAGAGTTCGGAAGCTGAGCCGCTATGGCCAAGTGGCTCAAAGACTACTTGAGTTTTGGCAGCAGGAAGGTACCCCCGCAGCCCCCTACGCCGGACTACACAGAAAGCGAGATCCTAAAGGCCTACCGCCTCCAGAGGGAACTGGACTTTGAAGATCCGTACGAGGACTCGGAAAACAGAACCAGGGCCGAGTCTGGGACTTCGGAGCCGGCCACCCCCGTGTACGGCTCGCCTATGAAGTCCTCCAGCACAGATGTGAAATCTCCCAAACACAGACTTATTAAGGTGGACTCTCAGGATCTAGGTCGGACCAAGATCCTGCTCAGTGCCATCTCGTTGGATGACCAGCAAGAACCCGTGAGTATTTCTTTTGGGATTTTCAAATTTGTCACCTGGGCTGGAGGTGATGACAAATGAAGCTCGGGGGAGGAGCGAAAGGGGTGCAGGCACTCCCAATTCACTCTTGTCCCATTTATTATCACCGTGACAGCTTTATTGATCGCACTCGCCGAGCAAATGTGTGTCACAAATATGTTTGCATAAATTCTAGCCGCGTGAGCCGCACAAGTAAGATGAGATAATAATTGATGACTCCAGCAGTGTGTTGAATTAGGGGTGCTGGCCATTCCCATGGGTTTTAAACCTTACATGAATAATGTATTGCGGTTGGTTTTTGCAAGCTGAAGGAGAACCCTGCACGTGTCTGGGGACTCGCATGTGGACTGGGAGATGTTGAGGACCACGGGATGAGTCACATATGGAAAGTAACTGTGCCACAATATGTAAATGTGGAATGTGCTTAAGCTTGAACCTATTTATATACTATGTAAATAAATAATGGATGGATGGATGGATGGATGGATGGATGGATGGATGGATGGATGGATGGATGGATGGATGGATGGATGGATGGATGGATGGAAAGATAGATGGAAAGACAGATAGGTGGAAAGACAGATAGATGGAAAGACAGATAGCTAGCTAGATAATTATTATTATCAATAGCTAGATGCTACAAGCTAGCTATCTTGTGGAAAGGTTCGACTGTGTAAAAAGTGAATTACAATACTTCAAAGTTCTGACTCCAAAAGTTGCAAAGTCCATTAACAGTGTGAATTCCATTCGATAGTTTGCTCCCTCATTAATTTCCCAGGATGCGTGGGGGGGAAAAATCTGCACTCTAATGAACACAGCGGATCCCCGTCCATCGATAGACAACGCAATCAATGCGGGCGCTTGAATCGAGTTTTATTTTTAGGCTTAGTGTGCGTTAAACTGGGAAGTGTCAGACAGCCAAGTATTTTGAGGGATTGCATGTTTGTGTGTCTGTGACCATATGCCAGTTGGCCCACTGGGCTCCCTTCCTGGATTATACGACGCTCAATGAATGCATTAGTTCCATTGTATCCCCCAAACATTACAAACACAAGACTTTCTTCCGCAGTCTCTTTCATGCGGCAACCGCGGTGCAGAATATCGTTAAAGGTTTTGAACCAGGAGCTTCTTTGTATTGTTGCTAAATATAACATTTGCCAGCCTTGGTGACACTCTAAATGTTGTTGCAAATGCGTGTCACAATATTAGCATAAAAACAACAACATCTACTTTGCATTGCACGCAATTCAGCAGGGATGTGATTGCGGCGTTCATGAACAAGGATGCTTTTTATTATGCTGTTGAGTTAGTCAGATTTTTTTTTTTACAAGAATATAAATTTAATTTGGGGTTGTTATTGTTTTTAGGCAATGCCGTCTGCTCCGTTGGCGGGGGAAAACGATTATTCGGACCCCTTCGATGTTCGCCCGGACCATCGACCAGAACCAGATCCGAGACCGACTCCCTCAGAAAGCAACGGCTACATGGAACCTTATGAGGCCCAACGAGTCATAACGGGTAAGTGGGGATGTGGGACTCTTTATTTCATTTGCTGCTGTTTTCATTTGTGAAATAATAAATGCCAGTTGGCATTCAAGATTTTTTTTTTTTTCTCAAGGCAATGAAAACTGTTTTGCATTTTGATTTCCCTCCCCTGTGGTTTCTTCCTGCATTATCTCACTCTCATCCAGCATTTTCCATTTGTTTCTCCTCCTGTAACATCTCTGTTTTCCTCTTCCCAGCATCCCTTCCCTGCCCTGTCTCAGTCATTTAGTGTAAAAGTGCTCCCGCCCCCTCCTCCTCCTCCTCTTTCGTCTATCTGGCTTCATCTTGAGGGCTCTCCTCGGCACCCGAGGGGAGTCTGGCTGGCTCGGTAATCTGTCTTTTAGCAAATTATTGTCTTGCCCTCTCTATGATGCGACTTGCGTCTCTGGTGGTCCACTGCGCTGATAATCTCCCGGGTTTAATGAATGCACGCTTCTTTGCTTTGCAAATGGGTCGTAATCTGTTCTTGTAGCTGCTGGATAGAGACAGCGGCCAAAGATGAGAATCACAACAGTGATTGAGTGTTAATCTTTTGTCTGCTGTCTTTTGACAGCTTTTTTTTTTTTTTTTTTGTCTGACCGTCACTGAGACCCACGAGATTAGACTATATGCACAAAGACGTAATGTGGTTTCAATTAAGTAGGATTTATAGTTATTCACCGCATCTGAGTCACTCTTTAATTTGGAATGTGTTCACATGTTGTTTTGAGGACCTCAACGCAAGCCAAAATTTGCATTTCCTCCTTCAATGTTGCCAATTGGATGACATTGTGGTTGAAGAGTTGGAGAATTTTTTTTTCCTGGCAGACAAAGATGTTTGTCTCTTTGTCATGATCTATCTTTTCGACATACTTCCTTGACGCCATTTACGAACTTCCTATTAGAAAGAGCTTTGGCGCCATCTGGTGGTACCAAAGAGTGTAATCAAATATCACCCAAAAAAATCACAAATTGTCGAGTTTGTCAGTGAATTGCTTCCATCGACAATACCAAGCTGTCGGTCAAGTGTCCCAAAACTTTTGTGCGTTTTTTCGACTTCTTTGTCTCAGCCTCGCTCACCTTTCCGTCAGATTACAATCCCCCCCCCCCCCCCCCCTTATGTTTCCCACCACCAAGCTTCCAATGAATTTCTCATTTTACTCCCTCTAATCCCGTTTTCATCTCTCCGCCTTCATCTTCGCCATCTCCCGGCGGCCTCGCTGACACCTCGGGTTCCCGGCGCAGGTAGAGCAGCTTTCGGCGCCGTGTTTTTGTCACCATGACTTAACATCAAACGCTGATAGATCCCCCCCACATGCGTGCCCCCCCCCCCCTCCCTCCCCTACCTCTATTGCTCCTCACCCTCCTCCTGTTATTGCCTTGCTCCTCTGCTCTCCCTCCATTTCCCTTCTTCTTCACTGCCTCGGGGCCTTTCCCCAGGGCCTCCATTTGGTCGCCATGGTGACAACCAGACAGCCCTATGGTAGCGTCTTGGTGTGGTGTGAAGTTTTCCACCGCTTATCACCATTAAACGGCTCTCTTTCATCCTCTTAGATTTTTTTTTTTATATGCACAAAAGATACCTCCACATTTTTTTTTCCTGCCACCTGTTCTTAAGAGGCTAAATTTTTGAGGTCACGAGATAAAAAGCGCCATTAGTGCTTCCTTTTCCCGGCTCCTGTTGATGAGATGCAGGGATCTGATTAACTTCTCTCGCTTGCGTCAATAATCCTTTTTATCCCAAGGCCATATTTGACTCCAAGAAATGTTTCTCAGTCGGGACCTGCTGAGAAAGCGATGAGAATTTTTCACGGGGGAACAAGGGCGCCGTTCGATTGCTACAGGGGGCTCGGGCGGATGAGTGGATGGGGTTCCCGTGTGCTTTTATGCTACTCGGCATTGCAGCCCAAAGCCTTGTTAAGCCGCGATATGAGATTGTGAGCCCCCGCCGCAAGCTGCGCAAACATCATTTGTCCCGCTCTTTTAATTCTAGTCATGTCAGCGCTCAACAGGCGCTCGAGGTACCAAACAATACCCGTGTTAATATTATTCCGGCTGTGATTTTCAGCTACGCCGACTTGACTCGTTTTTGTATCTTCTTTGATAGAGCTGCAACGTGGCCCCGGAGGAGGACGCTCAAGGGGCGGGCTGCAGCTTTACGACACCCCTTATGAAGACGGGCGAGGCCAACGTTCGGGGTTTACGTTCGGAGAAGCTCAGGAGGAGGGCAAGGAGGGCAGCAGCAGGCTGCCGCAAGACGATGAAAGACCCGCTGACGAGTATGACCAACCTTGGGAGTGGAAGAAAGATAACATCTCCAAAGCTTTTGCAGGTATGGTTGATTTTGAAACCCAATGATGAAAAACAAAAACAGGGACCAACTGTAATGTGACATTCTTTTATATAAACAGAAAAATGACTTAGTGATATCTTTCATTGTCTTGATTAATCAATGAAAGGAATTTGTTGGCATGTTCGTCCCGATAGAGAATCCTCCATCAGACTGGAGAAGCAAAACAAATCAATAGCTACTCAAGCATAAAAGTGCAAGACATCTCCAGATCGTTTTCATCATGGGACGTAGAATTAGAGATTATGTGAGTGGGTGAGCGGTAAAGCCGACTCTCTTAATGAGCACTTTTCGAGGGCCGAACGCTGCCCGGAGGCTCAGAGAACAGTTTGTTATATCACACAGTGGAATTCTTTTCTAATTGTCCCGGCCTTCTTCAGCTAATTTTCCACCATTACCACACAGCAGCATAAAACCGAGACCATGGTGACCCTCACAGTCTCAGTTCTCTCAAATGGAACATCTGTTTTCCTTTATTCTCTTCAAACAACTCAATATTGATTTCCTTCAGTTTCTGTCCTAAAGTCTCAATAACCTTTGGGTTGATGTTGTGTCATGAGGGACTCAAGAAGCTTAACTTAAAAATAATAAAGGGCCCATGATTGATCCCTGCGGTACCCCAAAGTGAATTGTAGATTTGGTTGATGAAATATTATTCATTTTGACATTTGTTTTCATGGAAAATGTGGGAAGAGTCGGAATTTGGGGACCGTAGAAAACATCAACCCACATGTCCGACGAAATCAGCTGAATATTTAAATGGTTTTGAAATGTGGACATTCTTAGCATAACGTTAATTAGAAGATACCAGGTGATATATAATGTTGTCATTTATGACCATGTTGGTGCGAGGACTGGAATGTAAAAGAGGAATCCAGTCTAAGTAGATCAGTGCTCTCCGTGAGAGGCCAAGCTAGCTTAATTGAACCGCATCTTTCAAGTCAGCAAGGTCAAGGTGATGGGATAATAAATCAACCGTGCCTCGTCGGCACTCTCGGTTCCCACTACCAAGCCCCCCCACCCCCCGAGTGTGTGTGAGATCCTCCTACCCCTCACTTAATTACATGTCTACATGTGCATGACCGATCCAGCGCTAATAAGTGTCACAGTGAAAGAGCGGCGATAAAATTACATTATCGTTATTTTTTTTTTTTCTGCATGTATGTATGGAATTTTATTTCATGATAATTCCACTCTAGTTCCACAGCCCCAAGTGGGGAAAGAGCTTGTTCTGCCGTACCGCTTTGACCTCCCGTCATTGCCGATTAGCGTCCTTCGTGCCGGCATGTTGCCTTTCGTTCCGCGCCAAAGCACGCCAGTCTAAACAAACAAACCGTATTTTCCATTCTTGCCCTTAATCCACGGCCGCAGAGCTAGTCTGCCTGGACAGGGAACGACTGGCGGATAGCAAAGGATAGAGGGAGCGAACAAGAGGTGTGAAGGAAAAGGACAACGAGATATGGACATCCAAGGTTAGGTAAAGAGGGAAGGGCTTAAAGGCGGAGGACGGCCAGAGGCTGTGTTGATGTGAGGAGGCCATACTGACTGCCTCCATCAGTCAACTTAACACATGAGCGCACTCGCGGCGCTGACAAGGCTGTCGTCGTTGCCCTCTTTCCGGGCAGATGTGACACGTTCCCTCAGATAACCTGCAGGTGGGGGTCACCGTGGTCTTCCCTCACCTCATCAGCGCCTCCGCACTGGGCACGAGATGTACTCAAGCAGCTCTAATTAGCGCCAGGCTTCTAATTGGAGGTGGTGTGCAAGTTGTTGGCACAAATGAGCGCGTTGGTGTTGACGCCGACGTAGCGTGGGAGGGCGAGTGCTTCCGCTGATGCTTTTTACAGCTTAACCGAGGTTATATTTAATTATCGTTGTCAACGCTGGCCACCTTTGTCGGGGAAAGTGAAACCACGTGATAGCCCTCATGATGGATTTTTCCCTTCAGTCTTTGAAAGCTGTCACTCGTCTCCCTCATCCAGTTGAAATTACAGCATTTATTAATTCACCGACATCAACATACAGAAATAGGAAATGGCCGCCGCAGCTGCTCGGAACCAATCAGCGAGTTAATGAAAGGCGCCATCTCATTAGCCCTTTCATGGACACACCTAATGAACAGATGAATGTTTTTTTTTCTCCGTTTTATAATTTGCTAGCACAGCTTCGATGGCTGTGTGAGTTTCTGTAGAGTGAAAACACAATGAGGGAGGAACGCAATTCGCCAGTCTATGGCGTTTTCCATTGTATGTTAGCATGAAGCTAGCAGTAAGCGTTAAGCTAGCTAGACACAAACACTTTGCCTCTTTTTTTGAAGAATTGATTACTATCTGCCAAACTCAAATCATAATTAGCACTTGTAACTCAATTTTACTTGAAATAGCTCATTTCTTGAAAACTTGTCAGAGTATCTTGACAGATGGTCAGTCTGTGACTCTTTTCTGTGTGTAAGCATTGCCTGGATGTTGGATTTCCTCCTCAGTGTGTGTGTCAGTCGGAGCCTGGCGGTGTTTTGTGTGGCCGTGTGCTTGGAAACAAACACACAAAGGGAAAAAAAAAAACAGAAAATGAGATTTGCAGCGCACCGCTCTCTGAAGCCCCCGCGGGCCATCATCAGAGAGCAGCCTCTTCATCAATTTAGTGGCGCCGCGCAAGGACTTGTCTTTGTCACATTTCCTCGTTTTCCCCCCCATCACTCGCCGCTTTTACTTCTCCCTGGCCGTGACCTTAGCCAGACATTTAATGGAAAGACATTCCTTTCCTGTCAGACGGACGGCTGAGTTGATGGAAGAAAACTAAGACCAAAAGGAAAAGAAGCGGGCGAACGTCTCTATTCGTGGGGGTTAAGCACCAAGCCAAGTACAAACATTTGTGAATAATACACACACACCTCCATTTTCTTTCTTGTGTTTAAAATTGCCTGCGGTCATAAAAATATCCCAAACTATGATCCTAAAACATAAAATAAATAAATGGCTGACAGAGGATTTAATTTAGAAGAAAATACTCTGCAATAGCAGGACGCCAGGGGTCTGTCACCCGCTTTGCAAGCCATAAAAAACTAATTGCTACTTTTCTATTAGCCTCTTTATTACATTTTTAACTCATCGTGAATTGCTGCCTATTCACTTTTCTATTCACAGATATTCTTTTGAAACGGTCCTCAATGATCCTCTAAAAAAAAAAGAAAAATTCTCAAATGTTTTTGCTCCTTAATGAAGCTTTATCAGGATTTTTTGAAGAATTATTTGGGTTTGTTAACAAATATATATCATTGCCCCCCCGCCGTGACTCCCCCCCAGGAAAAAGTCCCCATTTTGACAAAAATCATCCCACTCTGAGAATAAATTCACTTCACAACATGCCCGGAAATTGATTATCTGTGACCAACGTGCTATAAACTTGTGTGAATGTCCCTTTTCTCCCTGATCTGACATAAGGTGTTAATTATCTTGTCTTTATGGGGGGTGGGCTCCGTGTGCCCAGGAGAAGGTCTTTATGAGCGTGTGCATGCCAGCCCCTTCCAAAAAAAAACAGATGTCTTCATTAAAGAACTAAATGAAGCTGTCTTTGTGTGACAATGGTTTTGCTTTTCTTTTGAGCATACAAAAAACAGCAGGTGTGTTTAAGACGTTACCTGTCAAATGACGCTGGGTTTGTAAATTGACCTAAATTGCGAGATAAATTGAGCTTTGAGCGTGGCGCTTTTGTCTGGATGTCTTTTGTCTCCTTAAAGTCTTTGTGCTGCGCTTGAGGACAAAGCTGAGCACACGCAGCTTTCCCCCGCGTGGTACATCATCGGGTTCTAGTTGTCGATGGCAGGCAGATGTCCCCCCCCCCTCCCCATCAGGATGCGTGTCGTCCATCTTCTTATCTTGATGCTTTGTCAGCGTGTTGGCAGAGCAAAGAGATAAACTGATGCTTCAGACATAAACTGACTCATTTTGTTGGGTCTGTTGATGCGTACGGCAATAAAAATAATTTTATTCAACCATTAATTAATTAATTTAATAATTTGTCCTTTAGTATTAAATCGGCCATTTTATTTTTTCGGGAGGGGATTTATGAATTTAAGAAAAACATGATCAAATCTTTTCATTTCTTTTTTTCGCTCACACACAAAAATTAGATTTCAGGTATTTTTTTATTTTTATTATTTTTTTTAAAGTCATTTTTTTAAATAATATTCGACAGAGGGATTAGAAAAGTCACGGTAGCTCGTTTGTAGCTCATGCTAAGTTTTTGAAGACCCAAATGACTCCAAATTTGGTCCACCCACGTCCACATGGTGCCATTTTGTAGTCAGTTAGCGCTAGCAAACAGCCCGACAGACATTTTTGCATTATCAGGTGTGTCTCATTGAGGGGTGCCAGGCCGTACTTTGGTCCTGGCTTGGGTGCCGCTGTGTGCCGCTCCAGATGGGGGCCATTGTACTGCGCCAGGCATCAATAATTCACAGAGAGCCCGAGAAAGTGGCGAAGTGTGTCTGCCTGCTCAATAATTAACCAGCGAGGGGAGGGAACCATGTTTGTACAGCCAGGTCCCTTTCTGAACACCCATTCAAATCGCTTTTGAAGCGGCGGGCCCGGCGGGGAGAAGGGTTAGGGTGGTGGTGGGGGTCTTTCCATTTGTCAGCTCATTAAGACATCTCATTTCCTTGTATTTGTTTTGTAATCTTTTTAGTATCACGCAGAACGGGCAAATCCAAATCGCATAATGTGAGCTTGTGTCGGACTACAGAGACGACAGATTATTGCCTGCCGTGGTAGATAATGAGCTATTTTCAGCACCTCGTTCATACCCCCCCCTCGCTCCTCCAGCCCCTCCCTCCACTGTAGGTAGGACAGCGAAAGAAGCATTTTCACACCCTTCAATTACTCCGCCACATATGAAGCCTCAATTTTGTCCTGCCACACAATTTCTCAACATTCGATAAGAGTGAACAATGCAGGCTACGCTTACAAAAGATCTCTTAAATGATCTCCTTTCACTCTGGTGATGAATGGTTGTGTTCAGAAGATCTGGTGTTTGTGTACACAGCAGAAGCCCTCAGTCAATTGAAAAGTGAGATATGAAATGTGTGTTTAGTTTATCCACAGGCACATATAAAATGTCTCGCTCGCTTATAACCCTGAAACTGATGATTTTTTTTGCCTGTGTGAAAGCTTCCGTACGTTTTGATTGGCTGAATCGCTGACTCTTGGCTACTCACGAAATTTTGTGGCCCTTAGTTATATTTCTCTCGATAGATATATATTTTTTAATCCCTCAGTATTATTATGGTTGTTTTATGGATTGAGGTGTTACAAAAAACAAAACTGTTCTACTTTCATTTCAACTAAACAACATTTTTTTCTCCGCTTTTTTGTCAGAAACCTGTTTTGAGTGAAACCAACCCATATTCTATTGCAGATTAATAATGAGCAGGAAAAGTTAGAAACCCAAATCAGATTTTTTTTGGCATTTTGTCTCTTTCCACTGATTGTGTCCTTTTGTACTCGCATAACCCGCCGCCCGCCGCCACGTTTCACTTCCATTCATTTCCTCTCATTAAAATCTTGCACTCTGTGTTTGAGTCTTGCCACTTTGTCATTGCCTCCTCTCTCACACGTCTACTTTTTGTTGAAGCCATCTGTGCTTTTTCTCACTCTGTCGCTCTCGTTTCTCTCACCTGATTCCCCCCACTTCCTCTATTAGAGATGAGAGTCTTGTCAGAGCTGCCCTGATGGGTCAGAGGGGGAAGGAGGAGCCATGTGTTAAAAAGCAAGGTGACCTCTCGCCCTGAACACGACTAAGCATCTTTCCCACATTTGCTCCCCCCCCCCCCACGTAAACTCAAACATCTGCAGTCACCACGACCTCTTTGACTCGGGCCGTTCTGTTGCTTTCCACCAATGTATTCGCCACACAAGAAAAAAATAAAAACGCCAATAATTCAAACCAGTCAAGTTTATCGAAAAAATAAATTTGAAGAAATAAAATTGTGTGGGTGTTCAGTTTTATTGTTATCGATCAAACTTTATGAAAACGACCCATATGAGTCACTACGAATCTTTTTCTGTCTCCATGCCAACAGTGCAGTTTGACGGGCCCGACTGGGATCGCTCGTCATCGCCTACCGAGCGTTTGCGTCCTCCGGGGCCACGTTCCAGCCCTCTCGTGGGCGGCGGCGGGGTGAAGTTTCGAATGCCCCAGGAAGGTCTCACCATGGTGGGGGAGAGGGTGGACCCCACACAACCTCTGGAGAAGCAAGTGTATGTCTTCCCTCTTTCTAACTGTCAATGTATATTTTTAACTCAGTCGCTACCATTGACGACTATATTGTTGACGTTTCGTTAGACGAAGAGGTTTGCTTGATTTCATGTCATCGTCCTTGTGGCCATTAATTACCTCAATCTAATAGATGACAATGTTTTATAGCAGCGCCGCCATTACACTTAACTTGAACTGTCGTCTAAACATGTCGTACTTGCTCGTCATGCTCGGACAACAACGAAACTGCAATTTTCTACTTGCTGATGAGCAGCTTTTAACATTTGAAGGACAATTTGTGTTGTTTAGCCGTCTCCCCTTTGATCATTAACGAGCTAGCAGAAAATGACGCGGTAATGCGTTTCGGCTAAACGGCGCCGTGAAGCATTAGAGTAAAAACTAATTATGTCCGAACATAAAAAACACACACACATTTACTTTGGTGTTGTAGTTTCCGACATTATTGCTGTTATTTATGTTCCGCCTCTTGGAACATAAAGGCTTGTTTGACTAATGGAATCCAAGCGCGCGACATCACTTAGCCGCATGAGCTGAGTTTGCTGCCTCTTTTAAGTGCCGCTACGAGGTTTATTACCTTCTATGCCGCTTTAAAAAATTAAATAGGAAACGCCTGCCTGGTTAATTATTGTTGATACCAACACTTGAGTTCTTTAATCCATTGTATGGACTTAAAGACTAGAAGACGCATTTTATCAATTACTTCACCATTGTGGTTGTGTAATTGTTGTTTTTATAAAGTTGGTGTGCGTGGCTGTGTTGTAAGTATTCTCGCTCGCCGTGCGTCTTAGGTGGTACCACGGTTCGCTGTCTCGGTCCGAAGCGGAGTCGCTGCTCACGTTGAGTAAAGAGTGCAGCTACTTGGTGAGGAACAGCCAGACCAACAGATGCGACTACTCGCTGTCTCTAAGGTACACACACACACACACACATGGACACACACTCTGAAACTTCTTAAAGCCAGGCGATTGGCCAAGGGACGCCCATTAATATAATTAAATTAAAACATTATTTTTTATTAATTAGAATGAAATAGTTAAAATTGTGAAAAAACAAATCATTTTATTTCAAAAGTATTTCTCATAAAATACAGAAATTTTGGTGAAATAAAGTGTTTTTGTATTTATTATAAATCTCCTTGAATAAATTAAATATAATTTATATTAAGACTAAATTAACATCAATTAGTGTTTAATACAAAATGACCCATTTTGCACCTTTTTAAACCTCATCTACAATTTTTCTTGCCCGTCTGTTTTGCAAATCAAATCTGGCCCATCTTGCTTCTCATTGCTGCAAAGTGTGTGTGTGAAACTACCTGAACAGTAGTCGACTGTATACACGCCCCCCCCTCCATCTGTCTCTACCTCCTCCCGCCTCTCTTCATCCATCATTCAAACTTTGCATCACCGGCGCTTTGCTTCCTCCTCCGCTAGTCATTTGCAGGCTGCTATAATGCTTATCTGCTCAAATCTCTCCCTTGTAATTGCGTGATTCAACGCCGCGGCCTCCCATCATGCCTCTGTCCTTGACTCCCCACCACCCTGCCCCGCCCTCTCCCTCTCCTTCTTCTCCGGTCCCAAAGGGCTTCTTCTAAGTGGTAATCAGGCAGGTAGAGCACACTTCAGTGCACACATCATCCTCGCCATAATCACTAATGAATATGAATCGCCTTCTGTGGGCCACACAAAAAGGGCGGCGACTTGCAAGAGAGATGAGACTGCCCGTGTGTGTGTGTCTAAACAACTTTGAAGATGACTCACAAATTCCTGCACCCTTCCCGTCGCTCAAGGTCGCAACTTTTGCATTTTGCTCACGCGACGTCTAGAAGATCTAATGAGCGGAGATGAAGTATCGGAACATTTTAATTAAATTCAACCTCCAAAGTTTTTGGGAGCTTAGTAAGCGGTCTGAACAGGTTTTGTTTACATTGATTAGGCGTCACTTCGATTCTGTTTAGTCTTCATCTGACTGTTGCGACTGCTCGCCGAGCGGCTTTTGCTATCTGCGCTTCTGCGAGTCGAGAAGTTTCTTGCTGGGCCAGCCGTCCGTCTCAGCTTACATGAACAATGTCGGTGGAGGTCGGCCATGACCGCCTGGGACTTGCATATTCCTCACCCACCTTCACAGTCCAACGCATTTCCCCCCCTTTCCTCCTTGTTGCATGTGCTAATCCTCATCCATCATAATGTCCCGCTCCCCCTCCCCTTCCCTAAATCCACCGAGGCAGCACGAGTCCCCAGCGTCCTCCTTTCATCGTGACTTCCCTCGCCCGTCGTAATTTGAGCTTGTTGTTTTGGTCCCAGGAGCTGCCAAGGTTTCATGCACATCAAGTTCACACAGTGCAAAGACGGCAAGTACGTGCTGGGACACAACAGCCCGCTGTTCGACTCCATCCCCGAGCTGGTGCATTTCTACACCACGCACAAGCTCCCCATCCGGGGCGCCGAGCACCTGTCGTTGCTCTTCCCCGTTTTAGTGCAGACACTCTGACTATAAAAAGGTTTTTTTTTTTTTTTTGGTTCAGAAACTTCAAACTCATTCGTCCTGCTTATTTTTTTGGACTGGACCTTTCACTGCTGTGCCAAGTGTCGCTAACCTCTGAGGAGATTGAGTTTGAGAGAAAGCAATACCTGAACTCTTCTCGCTCTCTCGGACTTCGGGACTTTCTCCTTTCATTTTTTTTTTTTTTTTCTTGGCCACACATCCGTCACAGCCGAGGAAGCACCTTGGGAGATACACCAAGGTTCTGTTTCCAGAGGACGGTTCGCCGAACAACGAGATTCAATTACTGCTGGTTCAAAAAACCACTTCATTTCCACTGGTTAAATATTCCTCTTGTCATATTTTTCACATTTCTACTAGAATCAATAAATGGAACTATAGAGGATGATGAATGTGTTTTTCATGACTGAGCTTGAGAAATCATTTTTCAACTCGTTCGTATTTTCCCTAATTAGAGAATTTTATCTTTCATGCAAAATCCCACTCAAGTTCTTTGTTGCCAATAATCTTGGCTTTTTCAGAGCGAAGCGGCTCTCTCTAACTTTAAACGCCGTGTTTGCAGGCTGGAGACTAATCAGGAAACACTTGAAAGCGTCGCGCCTTTCACGCTGCCCCCCCCCCCACACACACATTTGATTGCCGATTGTCCCCTCGCCAAGTGATTTAGTAGCTGATTGGCGAGTCGTATTGAGTAAATTCTTGCCATCTGGATGGTTTTTTTTTTTTTTGGGTCTCATTTAAGATTCTTGGTTGATGCGTTCTGTGATTAAAAATGGCTCATATGGCATTACACCAATTGTGATAAATGAAAATGTGCATTCATGACTATTTTGGTCATTTTATGCTAAGATAGCCTAGCATAGCTTAGCAAAAATATCTTTTACAGGGGACTTATGTTTTTTTAATTGCTTGTATACAAAGATTCCGGTCGACCTATGTTTCATAAACAACTGTATTCATCGTTAAATTATTTACCACAAAGCACCTTCACATGAGACTCATCAATAGCATTAGCTAGCTAGATTCCGGTCGACCTATGTTTCATAAACAACTGTATTCATCGTTAAATTATTTACCACAAAGCACCTTCACATGAGACTCATCAATAGCATTAGCTAGCTAGCATACTAGCCTTAATAAGCAGCTAGCACAAACTGAAGACCTCACGCAAAATATGTGCACTACCATGTTTATTAAAACAACCTTTTGACATATTATAAACATAATAAATGTGGAATGTAATATGCACAGATAAGAATTAGCTAGTAGCCGAAGAGCGGGCGGGGTGAGCAGTGGCTTATTTCATGAGACAGGAAAGTAAAACGCCATCAATGAGTTACTCGATGTATGGGAGTGTTAATTGAATAATAAATCACAAAGCATAAAGATGCGCTGCGTACAATTTTTTTATTTTAATAAAACCTCCACAGGAGAGGAAGAAAAGAAAAAAAAGCAGAACACTTGGCAAGATTGTGTGTTTCAGTCACACACACATTTGCTCTCCATCCATTAACAGCATGGTTGGTGTGGAAAGGGGGGGGTGATATGGTAAGGGTAGGAGGGCAGCTCTCATTATTTGGGCTGCGCTGCAGAGTGAAAAGCGCTGGGATTGCTTTCATTACAGAGCCAAATGAAATAGCGGAGGCTGATTACCCGCGTGACGGAGAGACGAGGCGTGCTGGATCACTCCGTTGGGGAGGGGGGCGGGCGAGCAAGGTGGAGATACTATTAAAAAAAAAAATCTTGAGTGTGTGACAGACATTGACATTGAGAATGGCAGGGGGGTGCTGCCATGGTCCCATTTTTTCCAGCAAGACCCCCTGGGGAAAAATGTGAAATGTAACGACAGTGGCAGCACAGCATGTTGGAATCAAAGAATATCGTCCTCACTTCAATTGCGTTCGTTCTTTCCATTTGCGGCATCAAATAATTAATTTATGAATAGTACGATGTCGTAATTCTGCAAATACATTGACATGTCGTTCCTAACATTCCTGTAGAATGCTTCAAAATGGAATGTTGGTGTGAGTTAAGTAGTTCTGATTTTTCATTTTCAAATGATTTTCAATTGACTCTCGTCTTCCAGTTCTCGTTCGCAGGTCCTAATTGAAGAAAAAGCTCCGTCCTGTCACGAATCCCAGCGCCAGTATCGCCTTCCTGCTAGACTGTGTTCGCATGCAGCTGTCGTGACTTTGACTGTGTGTGTGCACGTGTGTGTGTGTGTAATGTCAGGTGTGGTGGCGGTGGGTGTCAATCACGAGACATCGGCGGCGGCGGCAGCTGTTCAGCCATCGCAGTTGGCCCGGCGGAATAAACCCAGACCAAAATATTCAAATCTACTTGAAAATAATCTACCTGGAGATTGCCAGTGGGAATGATTCGCCGATCAAGCTAATTTAAGCGTGTCTAATTTGTTTTCATTACAACAATAGTTCTGTTTCTGTGCAACTGTATTTATATCTACCCTCGGAGCGTGTTCAGCGCCACAAGTGAGAAACTGCACACGCGTGACGGGCTTTAAAACCAGCCCGCTGTGCTTCACTTCGACCGAGACACGCTAAATCCTGCACTTGTGGCAGGGGGCCTGGAGGACAAAGTGTGGAGGTCAAATTAGGCGTGTGTGAGTGTGTGTCCTTGCGTGCGTGCCTTGCCGGAAGATTGCAATCAGAAATGGTTTGCAGAGAAAGCAGCTGCTGTTTTGAGGGATTTGCAAGTTATTTTAAGGAAGGATTTTCCATTGAAAGATATTGAGCAGGTCCCACGCTGTGAATGGAGCTAGTCAAGCATGACCTCCACCAAGTAGCAAATCATGCAAGGCGAAAGCTAGATTGCGCGTTCGCTAGTTCAAGTATATCTGGGCTAGCCGGATTGGCAGCATGATGAACTAGCGGTTAGCATGTCCGCTTCATAATCAGGATTAAGTACCTTTTCAATTATTTACTTAAAGTTGTCTAGTTTTGCCACGAAAAGACAAAGCTCAATAAAAATTGTGATTTTTTTTTTTCAAAATTTGCTTTTTATATGCCTAATTTATATTTGACTTCAAAAAAATCTAATGATATTTAATCTGCAATTTTTTTTTTTATACACACACCATTAAATCCAGCACATTTGTAGTGTCGCTGCACGTTTCACAAATCATTCAAATCGTCCCCAGAGTGGGGATCATGATGACAGGGGGCGGGCTGATCCTTTTGTCCTCCTGTCGTGTTCGCGTTAGTCATATGCAAATGCAAATTGCGCATTGAGAATCACACAAATCCACCGTGTCTAAACCCTCACAGAGAACTGGCGACGGTTATTTAGTTAACATGATATATAAGGTGATTGACCCACTTCCGGAAAAAAGGCCATTTGTGAGTGTTAATGAGCCGCACATCTGCCTCACAGTTGAGTGGTTCTGGGTTCGATTGCCGTCATTCTAAATTTTCTGCACATAAGAGGGTGTGCATACATATGCAACTTCATAGTTATTTATAAGATTTCTTTTTTTTAGATGTATTCTACAGGTAATAGGTTACATTAGTGGTGGGGAAAAATATACTTTATCATGGTCTAATATTTTACATAAATCTGGCATTTAAACAGGGGTGTGTAGACTTTTTATACACACTCCAACCTGAGATTACTGTGCAGTGAATCTCCATGGACATTAACATTTGCTCTTTTTCAAATAGCAACAGGCTGTGCTCATCCTCAACAGACGAATAGAAGCGTTTGTGACCTTTTTCTGGGAGAAGGTTGTGCTTTTCACATCCCTGCTGTCTTTCTACATCACAATTCAAAGTGCGGAACCAGGAGTAATCTCTGTGAGGTGAGCGTGAAATGCCACTCTTGTCAGTCTCTGACCGTTCTTTGCTGCACAATGCACTGCTATATTATCGGTTTACATTTTGTTGCTGCACCATTTGTTTTCCATCATTAGCGTTAGCATGAAGCTAATGACCCGAAAGGCTAAGTGGTTGTTTTTACTAAATTAGGTGTGATATTATTTTTACTTCAGTTGAGAGTGAAAGTAATTAATGAAAAGTTTGTAATTGGTGTGGCACTACTTTTGTCTAAACGGCGCTTGGAATCTTTTTGAATATTTTTCTAAATTAATGACGCTAACACATGACCGTATCAATAATGTAGTTTTGTGCAAAGGGTCAACATGTGATTTTTCTACCATCACACTCACATGACACATTAAAATCTGACAAACATCTTTTTATTTTATTGACTATATCATGGAACCAGACTACCACCATGAAATCATTTGCATCCAGCACTGCTAATCACTACTAGTGGTTAGTTGATGTCCGAGTGGTTTCTAGATATGCTAATGAAGAAACACAAACTTGGTCACAAGATAATTGACAAAATGTCTAATGAGAACGCATCAAAAAGTGGCGCTCTACCGCCACCATCAGGACAAATGTGGTTGTTGCACCAGTAGTGGTAAAGCTCCAAGAGCAGAACTCATCCCCTTCATTAAAAAATAAAAATACATTTCTTAAGTCTTTCTTACTCGAATCATCCCATTTACAATCCAAGTACCATGGCGGCTGTTATGCACATAGAGCACAAAATCCACCTCGGGTGAGTGCAACAAAAGTTTTCACAGAAAATATACTAATCAAGTCGTGTGTGTGTTTGGTGGGCGGGGCTGCCGGGTTGCATATAGCACATGCAAAACAAGCAAACAAAAAAGTGCCTAACTAAATTCTACATTTAAAAAAAAAACAGCCTCAACACAAGCTGGAAACGCTTCTTTTTTTTTTCTTTTAGTCCATGAAACATTTTAAATACAAACACGTTAAGTTTATATTTGTTGTACATAGTGGCTTTCATTAGTCTAGAATCTGGATTCATTTTATCCTCATCCAAATAAAACTGACCATAGTGCATTGTGAGCCTCTCAGCAGCCGTAATATTAGGAACACCGCGTCTAATGCAAAAGCTGGATCAAATATTAAAAAATAAAAGACACATTTTTATAGTTAGAACTGGGCCACATTATAGATTTGGTTGTCATAAATATATATATTTTTTAAATATGTTAAATTTGAATCCAGGAGTTATATTTCTTTTTGTGCCATTTTTGTTTGATGCATCTGTAAAATATGTGCCTTACTCAAGGTTAGGAAATATTGCATTAGTGTGCCTAATGTTCTGGCTTTCTTTCTGTCAGAACTTTCCGAGGGCCCCGGCCTTCACTAGCACGGCGGACAGTAGCTCGGCGGGTCCCGCCGGGTGAGGCAGCGCGGTGGCGGCGGGATCACCGCGCTTCTCATCGGCGTTGACCCCTTTGTTCAAGGTGGTCTTTCCTCCTCCCCCCATGCTGCTCTTGCTGTTCTCCGCCGTGGGCCCCGCCGTGCCCAGGTTGGGGCTACCCGCCGCGGGCGTCCCGGTGGACTCGGGGCCGCTCTGGCAGCAGCAGAGCAAGCGGAAGAAGGCGGCCCTCATCTCCCTGCTGGACAACGTGTAGATGAGAGGGTTGAGGGCCGAGTTGAGCACGGCCAGGGCGATGAACCAGTCCACCTCGTAGAGAACGGCGCACCCGTTGCGGCTGCAGCCCACGTCCAGGAGCAGCAGCATGAAGAGGGGCGCCCAGCATACCACAAACACCCCGAGAACGATCACCACGGTCCTCAGCAAGGCCAGGGAGCACTCGGAAGGTCGGCTGCTCACCCTGCGCCCGCTGGACGTCACCAGGCGATAGATCCGGATGTAGAGGATGACGATGGCCACCAGCAGGGCGCTGAAGACGCTGATGCAGAACGCCACGTAGCTCTTGGCGTACAGCGGCAGGACCGTGGAGCACGAGTCCAGGTCGTCCAAGCAGTTCCAGCCCAGGCTGGGCAGGGCGCTGAGCAGCACCGACACCAGCCAGCAGGCCGCCAAGAGGCCCAGGAGACGCCCGCGGCTGGCCGTCTCGCACGGGCGAAGACGCACCATGGTCATGTGGCGCTCGATCCCGATGGCCAGGAGGCTGAAGGTGGACGCGCTGAGGGCCACGAACATGCTCCCCTCCCGGGCCAGCCACTGGGCCGGCGTCAGGAAGTAGGTCCTGCTCCCCGAGGTGAAGATGTTGACCACGTAAGCCACGCCGGCCAGCAGGTCGGACAGCGCCAGGTTGCCGATGAGGAAATACATGCGGCTGTGGAAACGCTTGTTCCTCCACAGGGCCAGCAGCACCGTCAGGTTCTCCAGAACGATCAGCACGCAGATGAGCAGCAGCACCGCCGTCTTGCAGGCGCCGCCGCCACGGGCCCGTTCCCACTTGCCTGAGTTGTTGTAATGGTTCACGATGACCATGTTCATGCCTTCTTCCGGCGGGGTACCCATCCTGCCTCTTCACCCCCCACCACCACCCAGTTCCCTCGCTCAAACGGCAGAGGGCGCCACAGCACTGGACTCAGGGGACTGGCATCCTACGACAGCCGCCTCAGGATGGTCTGCCAATCAGATGCAAAGGTAGGATTTTTAAAAAAAGCTATTTTTATTATTTTACTGCATGTTTACACATTTTTTAAAATTACTTTTTAACATCTGTCTTGAAACTACAGATAGGAAAAGTAGCCTTTTGACTAACTGGTGCTTTTACCGCAATGTTTATAAATGTGCATTGCCTCCTGTTAAATATGTACATGTTCATAGAAGGAGCAGAAATACGGTAATTCAAACATAACCGTTAATGATGAAATAGCTTAATTGATTTTTTTTTTTATGGCTACCTTCTTATGGTAGGATTAAATGTTAGGAATGAACTAAAAGTGCAAATTGTGCAATCTGACACAAATTATGCATGATCCGTTTGAATCAACTTTCAAATACATGCAACTCTTCAATGAAACAAAAATTGAATAAGGTTCAGTTTTGTTGTTGTGAGAAAAAAAAAAAAAGTACTCACCACATTTGAATTCATCATTGGTCCATAAAGCTCTCAGTGCTCTTATTGTCCTTATTTAAACATATCCCGCCGCTTCATAGATCCCAAAAAAAAAAAAAGAAGTGGAGCGTAACGGTTGTCCAGTCAGTATGGTGGCAAAAGTTGTGTGAAGTTTTTTGGGAAGTGCTCAGTCCTGCTCCCCCAAACAGAGGAGTGCTCTCAGACTGATGCAGGGCGGTTCTTGTGCCGTCAGCCGTCAGCTCCTCCCTTACTCTTAACTTTCTTCACGTCCAGGAATCATGCGTGGACGTCACTTACTGTGCATGCTTTAACGCAATCATCACACCATTGCACCTTTATTACTTAAAAAAAAAAAAAATGTACTAATATAACAAAAAGAGCAATGTAGAAATTAAAGAAGTCATCATTATTTTTTTATTCTTCTCAAAAGTAGGTTAAATATGTTTTTCTGATTAATTATGATAAAATATCACAAAAATATTACAGATGTGACAGCTTCAAAAATTCCTGCAGTGGTCAAGGAAATAAATGCATTTGATGCCCAATGTCAAATCTTGACTTTATCTCAGTCTAGACATCAAAACGAAAACTTTTCACTTTGTTTTCCTTTTATGGGGAAATCACACAGGCCATCAGTGTTCTAACCTCATGAATGTTTTTCCTCTTTGACGCGTCATGATTTTTCCTTTCCAAAGTGACTAACGACTCCGCTCCGTTTGTCGCTGGAGTGTATGAGATAGGTCAGACCTCTCCCATTGGACAGGACCAAAATGGACGTGAATCGGAAGAGTCATTCCGACTGTCTAGCGTGATGCCTTTCTGGCGAAGTGGTAACTAAATGAGGCATTTAGGTGAAAGTGGAGATTCCTCCTGCGTTGAAAGTGTATTAACAGTCGAGGCAAATGAAATTTGTTTTGGTGGGAGGTCAGGTTGACGTTGGAGCAACATGAATGACCCTCAGAGCTGTTGACTTTACCCTGAGCAGGCATCGACAGATGCGCACATACTCCGATAAGCTAACCCCGATTTAAAACCTTAAAACCCTGACGCTATTCATCCAGCAAATCGACTTGCATGAAAATTAGTTACAGAACCACACTCACCGCATGACTGGCTTCAAGCTAACCCTAACTCCAAACCACAACTTGAAACAATCCCTCTCTCGAAACTCTAACCACTTCAGTGACGATGGAAAAAAAGCAAAAGTAGTTGCATGATTGGTAAATTGTGGGAAAAAAAATATAGCCTGTGTTTATTTGCGTGCACCGGGCTGCATTCGGTTCACACGTGCGGCTACGCGCTGAGTCATGACGCCGTGACGTAAGCCAGCGCTGATGAGGAGGACGTTTGGGAATGTCAAACAATGGAGAAGTTGCATGGCCCTGAAGGATCTTCACTTTTGAACCTTCTGAACTATCTGTATATAAATATATAATGGACAAAAGGACGCTTTTTGCTTTATTGTATATATTCTACATCTTCCACAAAGGATGTCTGTCGGGGGAGTCTGCAAGTCGAGCAAAGAGCGAGATAATGTATCAGATGTTGGCGGGGCTTTATCAGCGGAGCTCCTGGGGTCTTTAAGGGCACCAGGTGACCGCTTGTCTGGAGAACAGCTTTGCTGCATCTTCCAGATAACCCTTTTTTTTATCTGCACCCGACTCAAAATAATGCCTTCAAAGTGTGCGCTAAAGGAAGGAAGGAAGAAAGCATGACAGGACGTATGTCTTGTAGACCAGGGTGAAGATCTGCCAGGGATTGCTAAGCAAACCTGCTGTGTTGTTGGATGCTGACTTTAGGGTTAGCTATTAGCATTAGCTTCCGGTATATGTGAACTCGCCCCTGGCTGAATGGAAAATAAATGTAAATTTCACATGAGCACTGGTGGGAATGCGGTGGAGAGGTTTTTGTCCCAAATGAAATGTAAAGAAGATTAACGGTAACATCTGTGGGAAGTCACCATGATGTAAAATTGCTGATTGTCACGATCGGTGACTTTCGTATGCCGTGATTTAGTTCTTGGGAAGAGTGCTTATAAACCTGCCACAATGTCTGAACTCTTCAAGTAATCACTCTGGAACTCAAGTCCACATCCTCATGGCATCATTTATTTTCTTTATGATAGGAAAGTTAACTCTGCCTGAGGAATATGATGGAAATAGACGGGATGAGTAAACAACCATCGCTGGCTTTCTCACAACTGCTTTGGTGACCTCTGGGAACGTTTATAAAATATGATGCATGTGCTTTTTATGTCCCTGTAAGGACCAGTGTGAATAAAATAGTGAAGACAGTTTTAGAAAGTGCGACCCATTTAAGTGTCACAATGGCGCTTTTGCTTTCATTTCAAAGGTGGATATTGGCATTGACATTTACAGTTATGGCAGTAAGTTCCCGCCATGACGCTGAATAAGGAAAGACATATTAATGTGGTCTATGAGGAAGTCACGTCCAAATGTAATAAGTGCGGTTTTATGCAGCACGGCTTTTTACAAATGGCTGATCTTTTCATTTCAGAATCATCGTGACCGCCGAGGAAAGACATGTCTTGGAATACGACACATCATCATTCCTTCATTCATGTCAACGGCTGTTACGTCACACAGATGGTAACGTTTATATCCCGCTCACCGCAGACTTTGCCCCTACGTAACCCCGTGAAGGAAATGTTGCTCATTTGTGTAATTTCGTATGAAAACAGTTTACGTAAAACATTAACGGCTCTATTTTGATGTAGTTCACTTCATACTTATATGATAACCAGAATGTCTTTTTATATATATATAAAGTTATGTAATATCCTTGGGAGCAATAGTTAGCTATATATTTATATATATTTACAATTACAGTATAAAAGTTGACAGATTGGGACCACACAAGAACAAAAAGCTTCTCTGCCCAGTCATGCCCGCAACCACAGAGTATTTTTGTTCCGATTGACCATCCGAGATCGAGCCAGTTAATGCTATTTCCTGCCACTTCATTCCGGTCTTTGTGCCAAGCTAAGCCAACCAGCGGGTGGCATTAGGAAAAGAGCAAACATGGTATGCCCAACATGGACGTGGGAAGGAACCAAGTGCTTTGTTGATTCAGATTTGTAGGTAGCTGTTTGGTTTTGCAGACTCAACCACAGGACTCCCAATAATTACATAAACTATAAAAAAATAAATCTGTGCATTCTTATTGCTAGATAATCAAGCTAATTTTGTTATTCGTTTTACATTATAAAAAGCATTTTGAATTATTTTTTTTATCTATCTATCTGGTTCCCACCATTTTGGTCAACTATTGCCTCTAAACCCGCTGAAAGTTTTT
The DNA here is from genome assembly GCF_024217435.2 of Syngnathus scovelli. NCBI lineage: Eukaryota > Metazoa > Chordata > Actinopteri > Syngnathiformes > Syngnathidae > Syngnathus > Syngnathus scovelli. The sequence continues at coordinate 4,277,848 of NC_090856.1, forward strand.
CAACAGCTCTCGTGCTGACCTCGGCAGGATCCGAGGCCAACGTGTAACCCGGCAAGGGAGCCTGCGGTAAAGAGTAATGTGTGCTTATGAATGAAAATGACTGCTGAATGTGCACTAGCGGGCTAACGGCGTCAAACTGCCATATGATGCCACAGTGCACATAAAGAAATGACTAGATAGAGATCTGCAGCGCTGTGGTGAGCATTCAACCAGGCACAGCAGTAAGACAGGCCGACTATCCGAAAAGCCGCCCGGCTCCACGCACACGCGAGCCCAAATAAAAGCTAAAAACACACACTTCACATCACATTAGTCGAGGACACGTTGACATGGCCAAAACACGTTCACTCCACTAGAGGTAGTGAGTGGATCCGTCACAAATCCGTCCTGTAGAACTGCTAACGTGTATTTGGCTACCTAAGATGATTAATAAGCATTTTACACAGCGAGAGGTTTATCTCAAGTTGTCTTTCCCCATTGAAATGAATACAAATACATTTAATCCGTTCCATCCCCTCCCAAAAAAATTCGTTTTTAACAGATATTTTTATAAGAAAAATAGGTTTTAGCAATGTTCTGTACGGAAACACACTGTAATAATATTAGTTGTCAGCATGACCTGAAAACTGAAAATGTAGGTGCTTGTTTTACTAGCATGCTAGGCACACTTTTTAAATAACATTGTTGTCATTATTATCAATTCTTTTGCAGACCACCAAGCTATGACTCGCATTTTTAGAACCAGACCTCGAGTGTCCATCCAGAGTCACTAGCATGTTTTAAAATCTTCTTTTGAGGGCCATGTGTGTGACATATGCTGCGGTGGACTACACACATCGTCTCGCACAAAGGAGTAAACGAATAGTGCGTGGCCTCGCTACGCCGCGGTGCACCGCCGTTTATGAGACCACCACATGATGATGCGGTCCACAATCCATTATTAAGATCACAGCCGCCCTCCTTCGCCTCCCACCTCGCCCGGCCGCTCCTCCGACAGCCTCTCGGATGCCGCACTTTGCTTGTGTTTATAGAGAGGGAAGTGAACAAGGGCGAGGGGAGAGGTCGGACGGCATGCTGGGAAATGTGGCAGGAAAATAAACGCAGCCAACAACACCACGTCAGATTCCTGGCTTCGTTAAGGTTTATGCGCCTTCCGTATAAACACCGAGCTATTGTCTGATGTCGCAATTTTCCGACAAGAATATTTAAAGCCGACTCAGAGGTGGGAAAGGGACTAAGGCTTGCCCTCGCCATGGCCCGCGAGCGCTTTTCCCGCCGGTGTCTAACCCGAAGCGTCTAACAGGAAACTGAGCACATGTCTAAAATCCATTATTTTTAACAACCTCTGCCAGCGCCGAGACACATGGTTCTAAAAACGAGTTACTGCCTCCATATAACCAAAGCAAGAACTGGCAAATGAGTTGGGCATTGTGCAGTTTTATGTGTTTTGGCTTCGGTCGACACAATTCCATCCAGGTTGGCCGGAATGAAAATGCTATAGATTAGAAATGTCCAAAAAGGCCTTTAGTGACTTCATGTTTTTTTTTTTCTGCAGCTCTCGCCCAAATGGAATTGTTTGGAATGGAAGAAGTCCAAAAGATAAAGACGTGCCCTCTCTGTGGACTGAAGACTATTAAGCACAAAGGTACATTGTATGTTTATGTTCTGTACTTATCTTGGCCACGATGGAGCTTTAGGAAAAAAAAAAAAAATTAAATCCTAGATATTAGCCATGGGTGGAGAAACTCAATGTCAGGGTGGCATTACAGTGTTTATTAAAGGTCTTCACACCCCTGTTAAAAACCCACAAAGCCTTCCAAACACATGTGGGAAAATGCGTTGTGGTCCTCCGATGAAACCAAGGTCGAACTTTTTGGACCGTTATTCCAAAAAATATGGTGCAAGCATCACCAAAAGTACTCAGTGAAGCGAAAAGGCACACACAAATATAAAAATAAACTAAACCACCTGCCCATATTTAGGATTTACAGCGTACACACAGGTAAGGACATATATTTTTGAAAAGTAAATAAATAGAGCAAAAAAATAAACAATATTGTAAATGTACTGCACAATGCTTACTTTGTTTTCGGGGTGCGGGTGTGAACCGCCTACAGTGGATATAAAAAAGTGTTTGGACTTTTCATATCCATCGTAGGCGGCTCACAAAAACCAAAACAAACTATTGAGTCATATCGCACTTGGTGGGTGGGCAAGCAAATATGTTTTCCCCCCCAAAAAATCCTTTGCTAAGAGAAACAGCAGCACAAACAGTCTCTCAGATTACCTAATTAAAGTGTTGACACATACTAGTAGTACATGGTACATAAATACCCCCCCATGGTGGTCTTTTAAATTCATAAATTTTAGTAACGCCCCTCCAAAAAAAAAAAAAAAAAAAAATCTCAAGATGTTCAGTAGGCATTAAAATTGTAAAATGATTAACGACAGTTTTGCAAGTTGCGCGAAATGATGTCATGTCAAACAGCCGGGCTTCGCTAGGGGGTCATATGATAGCGAGGATGATGGGGGGGGGAACGTTACGGCGTATTCAAACAGACGTTGGCTTGTGCGTAGCATCTATGGCACATGTGTGCACGCGCCGCCCCTGAAAGGCCCGAGTGTCTGGGGCGTGACCGACTTAATGACACCACTTACTGGCCCAGATTCAGGCGCAGGTTTCTTGCACCTTTTTGAAAAACAACACGCCAGGAAATCCGAGCAAACAGAGAATCGGTTGTATCGCCGAGATGGGAGACCAACGCTTTTGGCGTTCACATTTTGCCTCGCTTTGATCTAAAATAGAATTCTGCTATACAGAATCAACTCCTTCCCAAAAAAAAAAAAATGTTTAAGCCAACACAGCTGCGTTTGAAGGGACTTAAGGCCAAAATTGGCAAACGTAGACCAGGAAAGAAGCGGTTGGACCGAAGAACCACATGGAAGAGGGTGATACAGGGGTTGGAGAGCGCCTAAAAGTGGAGAGGGCAGTGCTACATTTAACTTTCCACTTCTGCTCTTTCCATGAGATCTGTTTGTTCTTCAAGGGCCAAAGCCAGAATGTCTATTAATAAATCAAGAGAACATTACAGAACGTCACCAGGAATGAAGAAAAGCGACATGAGATTTTGTCATTTGCCATTCTTTCTTGTCACATATGTAAACCACTATTATAGCGCTGCATGGAAGCATTGAGCTTAACTCACTTCACAACAAAGCAACAGAAGAAAAAAAAAATCTTCAAAAAACACCTTCAAGTTTTTTATTGCCACCCACAACAAAGAGAATTACACAAACAACCACAATGCTTTGCCTCGTCAATTCCGTTTAGCTTCATGCTAATTAAAAATACAAAAGGCCATAAACAGGCTAACAAATAGCATCGGCATTATGAAACACAAACAGAGGAGCAACACGTAGCCGTTTTTGCTTTGGCTGCCTCCGGAGCGACATTGTTATGCTGTGAAACAATCTCCTGTCACCATTCCGATCCCGTGTTCGAAACCACTGCCCAGGCGTCTCATATTAAGTGTGGTGAGTTCAAGACACTTGATGCAATACAATACATGGAAGCCCAAGTCTCCTGAGTCCTGTCATGTGGACTTCGAATCCCGCTGTTGATGTATTATTGCAGCAAAAACCTCAAGTGTGGTCAGGCCTGTTTCTGTGTTGGTCAGGATGTCGACTGCTACCTTGTATGGCTCTTGTAAGAGACATAATGTTTTTGTTTTTATGCAGTTCCGAGAAGTCATAATAATGAAATATTTTAATCAAAACATCCCAAAAATCTACAAATAAGTGAGCCAAGCCCTTATACTGCTTCATCCACTGCTGGGCCAATGAGGAGTCTGCTATGTTACCGTGACGACCGTGGTTACAGCGTGACCGTTACCACGAGAGATGCTAATGTATTTATAACAACAATTAAAACCATTGACAGTAAATATTAATACAATACATGTCATAAGTGATCTAATTATAATTCCATGCACTGGCGGAGCTAGAGGGGCTGGAGAGGGGCACCCCCCCTCCTTTAAAAAATGCTTGCCCCCCCTCAGGTGAAAGGCTAGATTAATTTTCTGATTCTTGATGGTTTCTCAGGGAAGATGTATCACCTCAACATACTTTCATAACAGGAGTACTACTTTCCTATTAGTTAAGGGCTTTGGCGCCATCTTGTGGTATCTGGGAGTGCAGAATATCCAAAGATTCCTCGAAATAAGACTCCACAGGGAATCTAAATCACAAATAGGAGTCAGGATTTCTACACTGTATGGACTTTGCAGACTACCTACGTTGATTTAGTGTCGGGATCCGAGTGGAAGAGCCGCTAAATCCCTGATAATCGGCTACAGTGGCGGTAGCCACGCTATCTGATGATCAGCTTTGTATTGGGGCACTGCCCCGCCGAGACACAAACATCCTGTTTGCAGAGGGAGTGGGACACGGAGAGAGAGTCGTGGAAATGCTCACTTAATGGAGCAGACTGGGAAGAGCGGCTGGAATGTCTGAGCAAATAGTCAGTGAAAGTCTCCAAAGCGGCTTCAAAAGTTACTCTCATACTGCAGGTTAACATGATTTGAATATAAGTGACTTTAGTAGGCATGCAAATTGCAGAGTAATGCAAATTGTGAGAATTTAAAATGTGCCATCATGGCAGTTTTTGTTGGAACACGTCATCGACACTAACTGGTGAATCTGTTACAGTAGATTTGAAGGAAAATGTTTGGTGATGGAGACCACAGAGAAACGTCTTGTATTGACTTGTATTAACTTATAAACGCAGCAGCATCGCCCCCTTGTGGGAGGGGGAGGAGTAGTAGAGTCACAGTGAAAAGGAAAAAATTTATACTTCAAGGATACATTTGTAATCTTCAGAGAATAAGGCTGTTTTTAAGAAAATAAATTATCTAACTGATGAAGATGTACAAATTTATTGAATGAAAATGACTTTTAAAAAGTTTATGCCTTGTTAAATTCCATATTACTGTGACTTCGTTGTTTGAAAAAAAAAGCTTCATTCTCATATATTATAAGATATTATTTTATTCTTGTTATTTATTTATTTACCACAGATGAAATTTCTTGAAGTGAGAAGGCAAGCATAACTATCTGATTTATTTTTGCAAATTGTGCAGTCTCCACCTACCGGCCGTTTGAAATAAAGTAAATGTAGTAGTGATGTTTTTCAACAACAAAGATGAGTGTTATGACATGATTGTTTGAAATGAATGGGTAGAAATTTGCAGAATCCAAAAGAATTTTCATGACATAGCAGTGCTGTTTAAAAAAAAAATCATATTTTTAGCAACTAGAAACTCCTTGACTTGAAAAAGAAATAAAATGTGCATTTGATTTTACTTTTGAATACTTCTCCTCTTACCAGAGTATTTCCTTTATCTGTTTTGTAGGTTTCATTTCTGTACTACTGCTACAAGTACCGAGTGTGAGAACTTTTTGGCACTTGTGGTAAGCATGAACGTGTGAAAAGAGCAGCGTCTATCTTTATCTGCTTCGGCCATATACTTCTGCGCCTGCCCCCTCCCTCCCTTCGACATACATAAGCACACTATGCATTATATTCACCCACCATCATTTCAAGTCTATGGGTCATTGAAATTAGATTTTGCAAAACTGACCTTGTTAATAATAGCAATAAAGCATCATATAGTTTAATTGGTCCAGCTCAACTGTCTATAGTCCACAATTTATGGAATGTTTTGTCATACATATACATTGCTGCGCTGTTAGATACTCAGACACATGAAAAATGAATATTTTCAAAAGTATTGCTGAATAAATCATTTATAGTTTCAGCCTCCATTGAATAAAGGGAAAGTCCTGGTTGTAATGTATGCAACGAGATATTCATAAAGACACTTCCAGGAACATATTCAATGATTATGAAAATAGATTACAAACTCTGTGATCAAAATTATTCATTTTATCCAAAAAGCATTCATTTATTTAAACGCTTACCACTAAGACTGTCACGATAGTTTCCAAACCTTGAAATCAGATTTTTTTTCTTTCAAATCAGTGTAAAAGGTCCATTCAGGGACACATAAAGCCATCTTGAAAGTTGTTTTAACAGTATCTGATTAACATTAATTGGTTTTGTTGTTTTTTTTTAACTGCAAATAAATTATGGGCAAAATTTGTCCTGCCAAATTATCTACATTAACACGATTCAAATCTTAATTTAGGTGTTTTTGCTAGTTGTAGTTTTTCCACAAACGTTGAGTTGTGGGTCAGAATGTTCAAATCATGTACTTTGTACATTTAAAAGATAATGAAGTAACACAATTCAAGAAGCTCATTATACTGGTATGTGTATAAATATTTGGCCATTTAGAGTGAGACCTCGGTTATATAATTCTGCTAATATTGCTAATATTGAGGCAATCTTTTAATATACGCTACACTATTATAGTTTATAATGGGAAATATTAACTACTGGGTTATACAGTTGGGGGAAGCTAGCAAAAAAAGAAGAAACGCTGGTTTTAAAATAACTAAGGCTCTCAGGCTCATCTGGGGTGCAAAATCTGTATATGTTTTTTATTAGATGATAAAAAAAAAAAAGGGGGAAGTTTGTGGACACAAGTACACAACTACCTGAGTGAGTAACACGTCGCGTTGCACAGTGCTACACAACAGACCTACAACATCCGGGCTAGTCGGCTCACGCAGGAACGGAATGGCGGCGGAGGTAAGTGGACGAAAACGAGGCTCTAGTCGCCCAGACGACGGGCGAAACCGGGGCCAACTACGGCCGCTAGTCACGTACGACGCTTCGGCGTATGTGTCGGCGGTGTGACCGGCGAACTAACGCGGAAGGAAGCGCTGCACTGGGTGAAACGTAGCAACGCGGGGGTTAAACATCGGGGAAGTAGAGGTAGAGGGGGAGGAATGGAGAAGCTCCCCGGCGTTTCGAGCTTCTCGTTCGGCGTTAAAGAGCCATTCCTCTCCCTCCTCCTCCCTTGAAGCCGTCGAAAGGAACCGAACCGAAAACAAAAGAAGCAAGGCGAAAAATACGACGGCGGCTCGAGTGTTTTGGTGAAGTTTTAACTGACGGAAAAAGTTGTCCGCGTTAGTCATTGTCGTCCCCTTTTTTTAGTGGGACATTTTGACTTTTTATTTCCTTCTCGCGCGATCCGCCGAGAAGGAAGAGGCGTTCAGCACCAAGTGGCAGGAAAGCGCCCCTGGTCACACACACTCGCAACGCGAGCAGCTCAACTTTATCACGACAACGAGCCATGTTGAACAAAATAACACAAGGTAGTCAATGGAGCTTCTTCATCTAGTGTGCTACTGTGTGAAGTTGACTTTGTTTCCTTTTTCCTGTTGCTCTATGGCTTCAAACTTTGATGTTTGCTCACAAAAAAATCACGCTAAAAGTCACGCCACTCCCAAATGAAACTTAGGAATGTCTGTTACTGCAAAATGAAAGAAAAGATAAGCCTCCCTTTTCACAGTATTGTGTGTGATAACTTGTTTCCGTCCATAGGTGGGCCAAGGGCCTGTGGACCTGGCCGCCGAGGTTCCATCCCATTTGAGCTCGTGAGGTATGGCGATGAAGATACTGGGCCGGAGAAAAAGTCTTTTCCGGAGTTGAAGGAGAGAATCTCCTCTTCCCCAGAAGATGGCAGCTCAATCTCAGGCTGTATGCTCAAGTCTTGTTACAATGCTCCTCCTCTGCTGAATGGATCACATTCTGTTTTTTTTTTTCCTCGTTCTTCCCATTTATTGTCCTACTTGGTAGGCCAGCGAGCTGCCCTTGGAGGAGCTTCTGGCTCTGTATGGCTTTGCAGTGCCGGACCCCGCCAAGCAGAGTTGTCACGTCTCCGCAACTCTGCCAGACGTGACAGTGGCCAAGGTGACAGCCCCCCTCAGGCCAGCACAACTTAAAAAAAAAAAAAGCCACATATTGCAACTCCAATGTTTCCTGTCTTCTCCAGAATCAGATCCCTGAAGACATCTTTGCCGCATCCGAGGGAGTGGAGTCATCAGCTGATGATCTCACCCCTTCAGTCACCTCCAGCACCTCTGATCTGCTCCAACACCTGCCTCGTAAGTTCATGTTGTGGCCCAAGACTTTAAAACATGGGTGCACACACATCAGGGGTTTAGAAATTCAAAAAGAAATTATTCAAATGGTTTGAAGTCTTTTTTTTTTTCATCTCAGCTGGAAACAATGACGCATCCGTCTGCTCATCTGACGAAGAACCCGACAATATCTCTGTCCCCTCCAATGAAGAACACAAGGTCAGTCACCAGAAGATGGTTCGGTGCGTTTTGCTGTCACTCCAGTTGTCTCACACGGAATTTCCTTCACCAGGACATCATGGTGGGTTCCATGTACCAGGCAATAATCCCTCCCCTCAGTCCTTATACGTACCAGGAACAAGGTAGGAACTTCTGACTTCTTCCATGCTGGCGACTTCCTATTTCTACATCTCTGGCGTCCTTGTGTCCAGTGTACCACAATGAGGATCAGTTGTTGTGGAGACCAGGTGCTCTGCCGCTGCTGGAAGTGGAGCAATTTTTAATGAATGTACAGAAGCCACGTGGCCAGGAGGGGGCAGTATGCAAGCAAACGTGTGGCGACACCGTACAAGACGTACAAGATGATGAACAGGTGCTGCATAGTACTTTTTTTTTTTTTTCAAAATAAAGCTTGATGTGTTAAGTACAGTAAACATCTTGACCGGGCCTTTTTTTTTTTATGATACCAGGCGCTGTATCAGCTGCTGAGATGCAACTTCAACACGGAGGAGGCACTGCGACGACTACACTTTAACGTGAAAGTGTTCACTGGTAAAATACAACAACGGAAACGCCGTTTTTATTTCAAGGAAACATCCTGAAGAAATACTGGTGAATGTCATGACATGGCATGTTTTGCTCAATCTGACTTTTTCTGCCCTTTTGTTTAGAAGAGCTCTGTGGCTGGAGTGAGGAGGAGTGCAGGAATTTTGAGCTCGGCTATAAAGTTTACGGGAAGAACTTCCATCTCATCCAGGCTAATAAGGTAAGTGCTTCAGAGACACGAAATGTTTATTCGTTTTTCCTTTTCATTCGGCAACACAAGTACTTTTTGTTCATCTACATCTACAGGTGAGGACCCGCTCTGTGGGGGAGTGTGTGGAGTACTACTACCGATGGAAGAAGTCAGAGAGACACGACTACTTCACTCAACAAGCTAGCAGGATCACTCGCAAGAAGTTCACCTTGCAGTTAGGGAAGATGTGAGTCGTGAGCAAACAACTTCTCGTCCTTATCTGAACGCTGGAATTCAATTCTGGGTGAGATGGAAGCATCCATGTGCTTTACCTGTGTTTTGATGTGCCGTAGGGAAGAGGGAGACCAAGATGGCGGGTATGCCGGCGAGATGGAGGGAAGCGATAATTCCGCCGCTTTACTGTCTTGCGGTAGCTCCGGAAAACTGCCGCCTCCTTTACCTCGGCAGTCGAGCCTAGAACTGGACAAACAAGGTAAAAACCTTGAAAGGTTCAATTAAGACTTCCATAATTGAAATTGTTTACATACCATGTCAGTTTTCATCGCAGTTTTTTTTTTTTATGTTCAAGCATTTGCTGTCTTCCTTTCTGAATCATTTTTGCATTTCTTTCCCCCCCCCCCCCCCCATTCTCGTTTTGTGTCTCTACGCGCGCACGCTTGCATGCCTCACCCCTTTTTGACACGGCGCTTCAGAAGAGGAGGGCCGCCCTCGGCGCAGACGGACCCCCCGCTTTCTCTTAAAGCCGTGACCTCGGTGCGGTCTGGCCTACACAAAGCAGGCTGCAGCCTGCAGGTAACGAACGGGGGGAGGCTTGTCAACCCTGTCGCGACGACACTTGCATGCTCATATTTGTGTGTTGCGTGAGTGATGTCAGGAAGTCCTCTCCATGTTCCTCGTGAGTGTTTTCATGTTGCATTTGTTTTTGTTTGTCCAGTTCAATGAATAAGGCTAAAAGTCCATCAGTGGTTGTCATGCTCCTTCCTCCCCCCCTCCCCACTTGGCTTACATTTTGCTCTCTCCTCCAGATGAAGAACTGCAGACGGGCAACGTTGGCCGTCCGCAGAACCTGGTTGACTGCCCCTTCCCTCTGACTGCCTCGTCCAATCAGGGAGCTCGCTTCTCTCCCGTCGGGGCAGGTCCGGAGCTTCAAGACCATCGACCGGGCTTCTTCCAGTTCCACATGCGTGACAGTCCGTTTCTCCCCGAGGTCTGCGGCGCAGCTGGTGATGTGAGCGACTCCCCCGTCGCATGCAGGTGGGACCTCACCTGCTGCGTGCCTCCTCTTCCCCATCTCATGACTTCCTGTCCTCCTCCTCTGCATTTGTCTCCCTTTGACTCACTTCAGTGAAAGCACTTGGGAGAATTCTGTTTGAATACAGAAGCGATCTTAGACTGGTGAAGCAAACAGAACAAATGAAAAACTTCCGGAATGTCACGGCTTTGGAGCCGTGAGAGTGACGCATGCTCGGCACTGATTGTTGCTGCTCTGAGTCCTTTCACACAAAGATCACTTTATTTCAACACAAACGGCCTTTTTTTTTTTTTGCTCTGTCATCCACTCTGTTTGGCGCCGTTCTCTGTTGGCTTGCGCTTTCCTCCTCTGTCCTTATGTAGACAGCAGATGTAGTTCTAGATTATTTTGGGATCGTCATGAAATCATCATCAAATTTTTTTTTTGTTCCACGCCACTGACTCATACCGTTGGGCCAGCTGCTTGCAACATTCCCACTGCGTATGTTGAGGAAGTGTTTGAAAATGTCACAAATGAAGTGTCATAAAGTTAGTGCGTGGGATTTTTTTTTTTTTTCAAACATTCATTCAATGTTTTATCGTCAGAATATAATCCAAGGTGTGAACTCAACAGGCCGATATTATACCCAACGTTAGGTAAATGTGCAGGTAAATTCGCTGGATTATCTCAAAACCAGGCTACCTTAGAATGTACACTGGTCATGATGTGGACTAGCTCAGAATATAACCCCGGGTCTAAACTGGAGGGACATAAATAATACCCAGTCGATGCCTACAATTAAATAAGAATAAAACACATTACAGTGACGTTAAGATTTTGACTGTCGTCATAGATGATTGATTGAGGCTGTTCATTTTGGATCACCCCCAACTCGTGATGATTTATTACTGACGTTGATTTTTGTGATTGTTCTTGTTTTATTGGACCCTTAAATTTTATTGTCGTCCTGTTCCGGATCTGAAGAAGCAAACGTTTCAAGGAGCTGATGAACGTTGTTGGTTGTTAACGTGACCTCTTGTCACCTTTTATCTCCTCTATTTATTTGTTTTTCTTTGCTGTCTGTGCATGTTTGAGATCTTCCTGTGACAACAGTGAAGCGAGCCAGATGGACGTTTGAGTTTACACTAAGGAGGTGATGGACAAGGCCTGATGTGAGCAGGACTGTTTCTTATACTTTCACTTGTTTTGTTTTTTTTGCAATGTATGGATTGTACTACTCCGGGCGTTTGTTAATAATTATTATATTTTGTAAAAAAATAAAGAGATGATATTACATGATGATAGAAGACAATGTAGTTATGCTGCTAATTTAATTGGAAAGGGTTTGACAGGAGTTATAATTTCCAAATATTTGGCAAACTGCAGAAGGCAGTTAAATTTAAGCAGATTATGTCAATCAAATGGTTTATACGGATCAAATTTGTAAGTAGAGCGTTTCGGTGTGCGTGTCAGGCATGTGATGAGGGAGATTGGTTAAAAAATAAATGCTCAAAACGTGCTGATTAGTTTCAGCATTGTAATGTCAGAATGTAATCCAATTCCTTTATTACTGAGAAATTCCAGCAGGGGGCAGAAAAAATACATTTGAAATTAATTCTTTCACTAGAACCCCTTACAATCTGACACTTATCAATTTAATTTTTCACTTGACCAACACTGTGCACATTTACAGCAAAATGCGAAAATATGTGAAACTTATCAAATTTTGTTACTTGGCACGTTTTTTGTAATTAATTTGATCTCATCTTCATTGGAGAATTAGTTATTTTATTTTTCCCTGTTTTTCTTTTCTAATCAAATTTCTCACTTGAATCGATCTCGTTTTGTTGATGTGACGTAATCTGACATGCCATGACGTCATATTCCCCCCACTCCCCGGGTGATACGGATTTATAAAATAATAACTCCTCCAATTTTTTTTTATTATTCAGCTCATCTATTTTGTGACTATCTTTATTGGTAATTTAATTATTTTTTTAATTTAGTATTTGCAGGCTCCTCCTTCCACCTCTTGCTCTTCAATGAAGGCATAAAACAGGAAAATGGGAGGGAAAAGGTAATAATGGCGACGTAAAGGAGGAGGTGCCCAATGTCGCCGTGTGCTGTACTTCAGTCCTGTGATTTGCTCTCCACAATTGCGTGGACTTGAAACATGTTTGGACGCTCTATGTAGACTCTCTTTTAAAATATTCCAGAACGCAAAGGGGACTCTTTTTAAATAATTCCCACTTCATATTTTTACGACCTTTCCCCACACTTTTTGACACAGACGAGCACTTGTGTTTGCTTACGCGCACAGGTAAAGGCAAGACTACCCCGGAAGAACCCGTAGTGCAGGTTGCGTTTTTGTTGTTATGTAGCAAAGCCGAGCAGAATGGACGCGTTTACAGGTACCGTTTGAGATTCTTTTATAATTCCAAAGTTGAAACGACGGGGAAGCAACATGAAGACTGTGAAGAAGAAGCTCTACGTGCTCATGGATGTGCTGTGCGTGCTCGTCGGTGAGTCTGCTTCCAATTCTTTTTACTGCCAGATGTGTGTAATGACAGTTATTATGGAATGTTTGTCGTTATTTTGCACACACAAATGGTCTGGATTTGACTCTGCAATGAAAATGCTAGTCGGCTATTCTTCTGTATATGATCTACTTTCCCCAAACGAGTCTTCATTCTCCTCCACGGTGGAGTGGACAGAGCAGGAAGCTGGAATGTTTGTTTATGGAAATGTGATATTCCATTTTTCTTTGCCAAGAATCTAACCAGGGACGTTCCACTTCCAGCTTCAGCATTGCGTGACTCTCACGAAATATAAAATTGTGTATTGTTGGCATGTTTCTGCTTCCTAACAAATCCCAGGGCAACTGTCAGTCGTACCTTGTGTGTCCAGTAATTAATTTGTAACAAAATGATATATCGTTTAAAAAAAAATGCATAACACATACTAAACCAATTACTGTACTCTTTCTGACTTTAGCTTCGGGCAAATTAAATGCTCTAATATGATTGTGATTGCATTTCTTGCTCTCTCATACTCTTATTACAGTTGAAGGTCATAGGCAAGGCAAACTGCAAAATATTGGAAGCACATACATCAAGTCAAAATTTCGATTGATTGCTGGGCTCTTACTGAGAAGATCTAAATATTATATTAATAATGCATACACATCCTGCATCTTGTGCTCTGTTATTCTCTTGCTGCATCCGGCCAACACACACACACACACATAAGCGTAAGTGAGGTTGACGAAACCGTGCAATAATGGCTTGACATAGTGTGTAATTAAATTGACCGTCGGCGCTTATGGGCACAAAATACTTTTCCGGTTTGGTCCGTAGTTTTTGTTTGCATGTGTTCTCTCACTGTAACATATTTCCATTCTATCTTTTTTAGTCATGGAATGTATTTTTTGGAAGTCAAAACATTCCTAGTTGTTGCATTTTGCTTTGTGAAAGAAATTATAGAGTGGAAAAAGCAACACTTCCATTCTGGGTGTGATTCCTTTGTGTCATCATAGTTGGACCTGCCCTTGTCAAACTACCACGCCACTCAATGACTATGTGTTCTGAGTCCCATATCCCGTTTTGTTTATTTTTTAAAACAACATTGCCATCTGTTTCATTTCCTCTTGCCATTAAAACAAAAATCGTAATAGTACAGTAACCGTTCCCAAGTAAGCATATAAAGAAGTGGTGCATATCGGCTGAGACAAGCTTTGTGTGTTGGGGAGGCGAAACGTTGGAAATGACGCTGAGTCGTCACCGCAAATCGCTGAGCTATTTATTTTTCAAGTGTGTGTTTTAGAATGAGTTTGAAACTTAACCTGTGGATATTTGTCGTGAAGTGTGGCTGCATTGTAATCGTACACAGAGTAGGGTGTTGGCTGCAATGTCGGGGTTTACCTCTCCCAGGGCATTATTGTCATTTATTTGGCACATTTGTACTCTGGGTGTTCAAAACGGAAACACATCATGTACACACCCACATTCCAAATGATTACATGTATGGAGTCACACATTTCCTAAGTACAATCTTATCGGTATATTCATTACTCCCACAAACTATACTTTTCATAACAAAACCAAACATTTTTAATTGGTGGTGCTGCATCTAATTCCCTGAGGCCGGAGTGTTGGGAAGATGGCTCCTCCAGCGTTCTCAGGGAGCCATCTTGGTGGGAACAGTTTTTCCTCAGGAGAGCAGCGTCATGGAAACCGAAGACACGCTTGTTCCTTTAGGGCCCTAACGTCGTCTTTTTCCCTCACTGTTATGTTTCCATTGGCGTGCTCTTGGATGGAGCCTTTGGGTGGGATTGGCGAACGATAATCTTGCATACAGAGATCAGCGCGTTTCAGTCCATATGAACAGTGTGTGGGAATTAAATTGATGTCGTGACTACACTATAGTGCCGAGGAAGGATGGTGTTAAGTGCTTTTGTTGTGTTTTGAACACAGCACTCCCTTAATAGTAGCATGACACTGTGAGTCATATGGCAACACTACTAGGACAAATAAATAAGTGCTGTGTTAGGATTATCGTATTAGTAAGCAAGTATCACAATCTTAAAGAAGTCATCGTCCTCCAAATTTTTTTCACAATAACATGTTGTATGAGTCTAAACACGGCATTCTGATTAATATTTTGTTTTGTGGAATATGAGATAAGCAGCTAAATTCATGTTTTTCTCCATCTCAAGGGTTGGCCATTTTGCCACTCGCTGTCGACTGAAAATGACATCACATTTGCCAGGTCTCAAGTCACAGCCAATCACAGGTCAGCTTCAGAAAAATGAAGAGCCGTGATTGGTTGTGAAAGTTTGGGATTGACTTCCCCTTTTAATGGTCAAATCTTTAAAGTTGCTTTAATTGCAGCAAAATGTAAGCACATTATTTTTAAGTTTAATATAAGATGACTTTGAAATATTTGATTAGAAGTGATTTTCAAACGTGGTATTTTTATGCTTTTAGGCAGCTATTAATAAATACTTGACAGTTTTGTACTTTGCTTTTGATCACCCGTGTTGAGAGCTCAGACACACACACACACACACGCTTGTCACATGCTCATAGTTCCATTAGACCACACAGTGTGTGTGTATATTACGTAGCTTTGAAGTCATATCCATTCTGGCTTACTTGAACTCCTATCGTGGACTTTGGTGGTTTGGTTTTAAACCTGTGTGGCCCGCTTCTTTCATTCCATCCCTCTACCTCAGACGCTTTTTTTGAGCAAACGCAGACGATTCATTGACTGGCAGCCCTCGGACGACCTCGCCACCGCCCGACACCTCCTCCCGCAGCTTAGCATACGAGAATGATGGCCCGGGCGAAAGCAGCGGGGATTAAAAATAAAAAAAGAATGGGCAGCAGCAGGATTTGCTGTGACTGTTGAAGTTGGGCGTTCCTCCACTGAATTGGAATTCCAGAGGCCACTAGTTGAAGGCTCAGCACATACCTTCCGCCTGAGTCAGGCCGGCTCGGGCAGAGACTGTCGGGGAAGAGGGGGAGTCGGGTTGTTGCTCCACGTCGCCTTTAAAATGTTTGCTCATGCTTTACTTACGCATGCTGGAATCAGTGATGAAAGCGGCCCAAATGCAAATACGCCCCCTGACCCTTAGACAACCTCACCCAATCATTCAAGATACGTGCCTCTTCTCAGAACCATCTACTAATTCCGCTAATTCCTTCTCTGGAAAAAGCAGTTAACCGACATATTGGATTAGAGTTAGTCGAGCTGATTCTTGTGTGATCATCACGTCCAGATTGGTGTGGTGTTGGCTAATTGAATCCAAATCATTCAAAGTTGCTAAAAAAAAAAAACATTGGAGGATATTTCACAGTGTTGTTATTTTGCAAGGTGATTGGTGCAACATGCCCATTTTTTTGTGTGTGTGTAACCAGGAATGTTTTTAACAACGTCAGCAAATCTTTGCCAAACCACCAGCCAGTAAAAAAAAAAAAAAATCATTTTGTTATGGGTCTGGCAAACCACGCTTGGAAACTACTTGTGACCTTCTCACTGCCGAGTGCCAAGTATATAAGCGTTGGCGTGTCGGTGAAAATTGAAAACGAATGGATGCCCTTGGTACGGTTGCGCAGGTGCTGCAGGTTGGGGCGCCAGATGGAAATGGGGAATAAACATCCGGGCTGCGACGTGCCACTGCGGTCCCCAAAGTCCGGCGTAATTGCACATGTGCGTTTCTAAATGGAGCTGCCTCTATATTTACACGAAAGCGACAAGTGTGTGGGTGGATGCTGCGCTCAAGACAATAACAGGCGGGCCAGAATGAATGGGATAAAAACAGAGTGGAGGATGTCAATGAGAGGGACGAGATCCTTTTTTTTTTTTTTTTCCTGCGTTACCGTCACAACTTCCAACGATTGCATTACATTTATATACAGCTGTATTTATAGTTGTTATATATTTTTTTTAATCTTAATTCGAAAGTCATTATAGTCTTGTAATGTCTTATTCAAATTTCCAAACTGCAACATTATTTTCATATGATTTTTTTTTTTTTTATGACTTTCCTGCAAGATTGTAACTATTCCAGTGATATTAATTTTTTCTTTTCACCCTCAAAAATACCCCCCGAATTTTACACTATTCAATTAAAAATTTCAAGTACATTTTTCAAAAAGAAAAAAAAAAATTCTTTGCCGTGTTATTCTTGTAGAAGCATTTTTCTTTTAAAGAAACTTTATATATTTTTAGACGTATTCGTAAAGAAGCTAACATTCCTACTTCTTGTGAAATATTCTAACTTTATTCATAATAACATGCTTTTTTTTTTAACCACAAGTCAAAAATGAGTCTGCCTTTATGCGGGAAGGAACGCCTGATCCCAACTTCCTGTGCCTTCTAACAGACCTCCCCGTTTGCAGGAGATTAGCCTGGCCACATTCCAGCACTCCCATCCCGAGAGACGCTTCTGCCTTTTCTATCAAGTCAATCCACGCTGTCAGCGAGATGTCTGAGTTAAGCTCCACTGAGACCGAGGCCTCGCTCTTTAAGTGGTGTCTCTCCGTCTTGCGGGCTTGTCTCGTGGTCTCTTGAAGGCCCAGTTTGTCTTCAGATGGGTCTATTTTTGACCCGCTGCCGCCGCTCTGTGTCTGTGCATGATTTTGAGCAATTTGCTTGGGGTGGCATCTTCTATTTGCCAACAAAAGCATTCCGTAGACGTTGGAGTCTTTACTGTCAATCCTTGAATAGATGTTCAGTGTCGTGACAGATATCTTTTAAATGTACTTAATTTATTAACTTTATTTATTTAAAAGTACTGTACACATCTGATTAACATCAAGGAACACAAAAAGAAAAATCTAGATTTTTTATTCTGTTACAGAAAAAAATAAAGTGCATCAATTTGTCTGAATTAAATGAAAAATAATAAACTCCACTGCCACCTACTGCAGTGGATGTGTAATTACATTTTATTATATGGCAAACAAAATGTTTATAGAACAAAGTTGCTTTTGAATAGCTGTCCACTCTGTCATGAAGGTCATGATTTTTCCAAAGTATTTAACAGAAAACCCATTAAAGTATTTTTAGGCGTCGTCATAACTCATCCACAAAATTAAAGTGACATTTACAATGCTTTTTAAAAAAAAAAGCAAACTAACAATTTTGGCCAACGTTCTCGTTGGTCCCTTTTAATAAATGATGTGCTGAAGCAGTCGAGTTTCACGGCAAACACTCGGCATTAGTGTTGGCTGATGTCATGTTTTGCCACAGAGTCAGCACTCTGGAAATTTCTGAAGTCATTTTTGGAAGTCAGTACACATGAAATATAGTTGGAAGTAAAAGCAGGCTGCTCTGGTATCATTTTATGATGCGCCCCCCCCCCCCCCCCCCCCCCCCAACTTTGCCTCCCTCGGTTAGCCAGCTGGAGACAGAGAATCCAGAGATGGCGGACCATCCAAAAGCTACAGCCCTAAATCCTTGGCGTACCTGCAGACAGGATGTCGCTTTCCAGCTATGTGCTGTATATTGTGACACAAACAGGAAGTTGGCGGCGCCTCGGCAAACATTTACAGAAAATGAGACGACGAGCGGGAGTCGTAAATGCAAAATCCAAACATTTATTCAAAATATATAGACTATTTTCATTTTGCTAGTGCTAGGCCAAACAATTTGATTACAATTTTGTCATTTTTGGATTTTTAGAAAAAAAATTATACCATTGGTCAGATGTTTTTTTCATTTATTTATTTTTTAATTCATTTATTTTTTTGGGTTGAAAATGGCTTGCTTCCTTCTTCCTTTTCTATCCTCCAAGATCTGACTTGTTGCCTAGTAAGACTGATGCGTCAAGGCAAAACTGTGCATGTTGTCTGCCTCGTTGGCTCCAAGGTTGCCCAGTGACATGATCCTATAAAGGACTTTTTGTTTTGCTCCCCTTAGCACACACAAAGCTTGTGTTTTGTACTTTTGGTCTTGATAGTGTCTGAGGGACACTTGTGCTGCTTGTTGCCGCTGTGCTCCTAATCAAATGTCAGCAGTCATCACTGTGGAAACGAGACAACACGCAGACACTGCATGCTATTCATATAGTAGGTCATGGGATTGTTGATGCAAAACCCTTTGTACGCTAAAGATAGTCAGGGCCACTCTGGGATTTTTTTTTTTGAAAGAATTTGGGTTGATACTCTTCTGAACTTTACAAAAACACACATTGTTTCGTTAATTTAGTGCCACCTGCTGGGAATTTATATCAAGCTAGTCAACTTTTATCAGTGTAGTAGTATCGGAGCTTTTTTTTTTTTTTCCCCTACACTTACAGTATCGGCATACTTGATGTCAGCGTTTTTATATTGCACTAATATTATGATGAAGGGCGTGCGGGCGGACTTCCGCACGGACTGGATGGTTTATTTTTTTTCGGTGGCGTTCTAATCAGGCTTTTGACCCGCTTTCATCATGCCAGCTGCAAGGAAATACTTGAAAGAAAACGGAAAGGGGTCCACTATATACAGAAAATCACACTGAGCTGTTTTTCTCGCGTTGAATGTGGCTGTTTGCCTTGGGATAGTGTGGAATCCATTAGCCACTTTATTAGGAACACCTGCACCAATGGGATTCCTCACTAATCTGTTGAGGTCATGGTCATAAGTGTCAAATTTGTGTTTTTGCAGCGGCACTGCCCTTCATCGTCATGACCATCATCTACACACCTTACCAGAGGGGCGTGTACTGCGATGATGAAAGCATCAAGTACCCGGTCAAAACGGACACCATCAGCCACGGCATGCTGGCCGCCGTCACCATCTCCTGCACCGTCGTCATCGTACGTCTGCGATTTTCTCAGTCCCTTCTCAAAACGTACTCTGTATAATTTCCCGATTTTTCCTCAGATCTCATCAGGAGAAGCGTATCTGGTGTACAGCAAAAGGATTTACTCCAATTCCGACTTCAACCAGTACGTGGCCGCCCTCTACAAGGTGGTGGGCACCTTCCTGTTCGGAGCCGCCGTTAGCCAGTCGCTAACCGACCTAGCCAAGTATACCATCGGTCGGCCAAGGCCTAACTTCATGGCCGTGTGTGCGCCTAAAGTGTGCACGGGCTACATGCAGGTCATCAACTGCACGGGCCATCCTCAGGACGTCACCGAGTCCAGGTAGGATGACCACGCGATGTTCGTTTTGAGACCAAATGGATGAATATTTTCTTTCTTTTGTTTCCAGGTTGTCCTTCTACTCTGGCCACTCGTCTTTCGGCATGTACTGCATGCTCTTCCTCGCGGTAAGCAAATTGATGACATGCTTGAATATTCTTACTTGGACCAAATTTGTTGAGTGAGGTAGACAAGGAAAGTCCAGGACAGGGAATTTTTAAATGCAAGTCGACTAACTGCATCTCGCCGTCCTCGTCGGCCCGCAGCTGTACGTGCAGGCCCGGCTGGTCGCCAAGTGGGCGCGACTCCTGCGGCCCACCGTGCAGTTCTTCTTGGTGGCCTTCGCCATCTACGTGGGCTACACGCGCGTCTCCGATTACAAGCACCACTGGAGCGACGTGCTGGTGGGGCTCCTGCAGGGGGCGCTGGTCGCCGTGATCAACGTAAGTACACCAACATTTAATGATGCTAAAAAAAATAGCCGATGTCAATCCCGTCAATGCAAAACCCGATGACGTCGTCGTTATTTATTTTATTTAAGGCCTTGGACGGTAGCGAGACTCTGGGTGGGATCGTTCACATCAGACAGTGTTTTGTACAATTCTCACCACAGGAATATGTTGGCTTCATTTCTGCTCGCTGGTACATTTCGGGAAGTGAGACTAGCACATTGGCCTCCAAGCATTCTTCTCACTTTATGCAGCTGGAACTCTTCATTGTTTGGAATGACGCTTAGCACCATCTTGTGGAAATTACCGAGTGTCGGTGTCTCGTGGCGAAGGTCATAATTTAGCAAGGACAAAAAACGTGTTAAAAAGTGTCTCGGTTGTCAAGAAAAAAGTTTGATATTGAGCAGGAATGTATATGTGCACACCTACGTAAAGGTTTTGGAAATGAGAGGCCACCTTTGGCCTTCATGGTGCTGCATGCAATTAGATTCTCTCGAGGGCCTCGCGCTTTACGACCGCTGCTTTCCCGATGCGTGTGTTCCCCTCAGGTGTGCGTGAGAGCGCCAGACATACTTGATCACACTTTCCCAGCTTGCCCTCTTCACTCATACCTGTCTCGTATTAGTTAAGGGGAAAAAAAGACCAAGAAATCATTTTGCAAAAAAAAATAAATAAATGGAGTGGGGGAGAGTCGCACAACTGTATCGTTTTAATTTTACAAGACTAGAAATAATACAAGAAAATGATTGGCTGTGTGTCGCAGGTGCGCTTTGTGTCGGACTTTTTCAAGAAGCGTCCTCCGCGCCGTGCCAAGCCCGACCACGCCGAAAGCGAGGAGCCGGAAAGGAAGCCCAGCCTGCAGTTTGTCGATTCGGAGCACAACAACCATTACAACTGCCACCCGGTGTGAGCCGCCCGCACGGTACGCCCCCACCACCAGCACCATTAACAGGCGGGCGAGTCATTTTCTCGAGTCAACCACTCGCCTGCCATCTGCTTCTCACGACCACTAGACTGAACCAGGAGGTCTCCTCCTCTTCGTAAAGCCTTCTCGTTCTCCCGGAGGCGGCGTCGAAGGCAAAGACTCGCAAATGACGTGGGAGCGCTGCGTTCTTACATTTGTGAAGGCAGACTTGCTCATTCAGCCCTATCGGTAGATCGGTTTGTGTGTCTGTGTGTGTGTCTGTGTGTGTGTCTGTGCATGTTTGCGTGAATGCAGTTGACCATCTTTTTCTACTCACGGGCTGCGAGTGAGAACAGACTGCAATGTGGATTTGTAAAGCTTTGTGCATATACCACTACCATATTGCCCAACAAAAATATTTTATAGTCAAATGTAAGAATGAGACATTTAAAAAAAAAAAAACTGTTAATTTATTGTAAATTTTCCTTCTCTATTTTTAGTGCAATCACCCTGCTTGCCACTTTGAGCCGCACATGCTCTATCTTAAGATTGCGAAGGATCTGTTTTATAAAGGTGTGTTTGTAAGTGTATGAAAAATATTTTTATTGTTGTATAATTGTGTCGGTCTTAAGCAGGGGTGGGCATATTTGTGCTCAAGGGGCCACATTTGATAGGATTATATTATATAGCCGATATAATATTATATAATTATATAGTAGGATTATCTATATAGTATTTATATCTATCTATTTATACAGTATCTCTATAGTGTATATATAGTATTATAGTATAACTTAAATGTGTTATTTTTATATTTTATTTTTTATTATTTACAATAAATCAACCAACCATATGTTTTAAGTACATTTTAGCGCACCTTTTTAAATGAAAAATACAGCTACAATAATGTACTAAATGTTACAGGGTCTTTCGTAACGCCTTATGTGGCCCCCGAGCCGTATTTTGCCCACCCCTGCCGTTGCCATGTCAGTTTCCAAAATGGCCGTCCAACGACAGGTCCGGCGCAGACCCGAGAAGTGGCCACTAATATTGTCAAACAAGCACAAACAGCTGCTCCAGATGAAGTGTCGTGGGAGAGACCCCCTCGACCCCGACCCCCTGACCTTGACGTGCAGCTGTAGACAAACGCACATGTTCGGGTGTCGCCGATGTTCTCAGCTGATGATATTTTATCAGCGTGTGCCTTCAACTAGGTGCTATCACGTGTGTCCCCGTGTAAATAGAAGCTTTATGTTGTCTACTTTTTTGGAATAAATTTATAATCTGCATTCACTTAAGTTGTTTTTCCTGTTCTGAGGTGATTGGAAGTACAAGAAATAGCAACAAATACTCAAAAGTACTTCACAACCAAAGAAGGTGGCCAAAAGGAGAAACCTCGGTCCAACGTTTATTTGCCCTTGGCTTGGCGTGTCGCGATGTGATTTATGTATTTACACTCGCACGCCATTTCTCTCGCTTCACATCTTTCCATCTCGCCGTTATGAGTCCGATGAGATGGATGGAAAAAACACGTCTTGTGGAAGGAACGGTGAGGTAAACGACCCTGGAGTATGTCACCCTTGGGATTCAAGGTATCTCCAAAAGACCTTTTGGTTCTAAAATAAGAATATGACACAAAAGTTTAGCTTTTATTTCCTGGTATGTACATCGAGATGTGTGAAAACAACGTATGAGCAAAAGTATAGGAACGAAACTTAACGTGAATAACAACTACGATTTGTTGGCTTAAGCCTCACTCAGATTTTTCCCGGCCTGTCAAAAAGGACGATGACTCAGCTTGAGCGGTGCATTACTACGCCCTGAACAACACAAACAACTGGGTGTGGATGCTCATCAGCCAACTGGAGTGTTCCCAAAGTCCTTAGATGAATTTTTCAAGCTGCCATAGTCGCTCCTCAGACACTGATTGGAAGTTGGAGTCTCTTCAAAGTGTCCACTGTGCAGCTTTTTGGGCTTTTTGCCCTCACCATCATTCATGTGAATAACTGGACTGTTTGAAATTAGGGCACTGTCAAATAGATTTTCAACAAGCAATGCTTGGGTACTACTTCTTGTGTACTACTTTTACTCGTACGTTGTCAACACGTCTCCCACACACACCCAGTAAATGATCTGCAACCCAGGCAAAGGATTTGACCTTATTCATGTGGCTGCCTGAGCATCTGGCAAGTCTTCAAGACAAAAAGCAATCAACCTGAAACCACAAAAGCACACCAGTCCAAGAGAAGAGAATAAGCTTTGAAATGGAAACTACCTTTTCTACTTTTGGTTAAGTGCTTTCTTTTAGAACAATGTCGACTTAACCTAATCATACACAAAATACATCATTAAAAATGTGGTTGATTGAATGCTTCATTAAGTTTATTGTGATAGACTGGGACAATAAACTCATAAATGTAAGATTACTGTAATATGAGGATACAAATAGTTCCACGTTTTGATTAGCAGCATAAATTCTGTTGGAAATTTTCATACACACACACACAAAATATGGAAATAAATGTTTGCATGAATTCTGTTCAGCATTAAAATTCCCTGGGCTGCAATAAAGGTACGAGCCAAGCTTTAATTTGCTTTTACGACTATAACTGCTGAGCTATTTTAGTCAACATAGCCCCTTGAGGCTTCATGTGTGCCTGTGTGTTGAGGGAAGAGTCCATGTGGCTCACATCTTCTTAGCAACACACAAACATACATTTGGTTTCATCAATATGCTCCTTATTAGACGAGAAAAAAGTCAGCGCCATATTCAACTATATGTGTACTTAGCTGGTGTTTTAGCGACGTCGTGTGGCGTTTGTCTGTAATTACAGTCTGTTGACGTAAATGGGCTCCTCGGGATGTAAAGTGTCGCAAAATAACGAGCGTAATTAAAAGTACCTGTTAGCAACTAACTGGTTTATCGCGTATCAACAAAAGCAACTTTCCTCCCTTTTTGCAGGTAAATGAATCATAAATCAGTAAATGCTTTATTGGACTTTTGTGGAGTTATTTAATAACGTTTCCCGTTTATATACTTACGTCACTGAACTACATACTACTTTTTGCTAGCAACTAGCAACAATTATAGCTCGAGGCGAAAATGTTAAGTAACACAATACATTTAAATGTAATCTTGTAAATTCAAATTAATGTTTCAAAAGCCTGCTATGATTTCCAAACTGGGTCGTGGCCTGTGTATATTTAAGTTTTTTAGTAATTCTGTGAATCCGTTTGTCTATATAACATGAGTGACAGCGCCTGCCGAGTGCTGTTGGATGTATTTGCAAGTCTTTTTTTTTTTTTTTTTTTTTTGAACCAAATAACAAATCACTTAGCAAAAATGAAATTTGGTTGGTGTGTCAATTTTCATATTTTCCAGGTGTTCAAATGGGCGGCACTATATCACAAACGGTGCCAACCATACAAAAAAACTAACAAAGCTAAAGCACACCTTGAGTGAATTATATTTTATAATTAGTTGTGACTTTGTTCTGGATTCCTTGTATTGTGTTTGGGCACAGCTTTGACGCTCAAGGCCAGACTGAGGCGTGTCATTCTATTGTTTTGTTTCATGGAAATAAAAGTTCATCCCACCCTTTGTGACGAATCTGGTTCCGGAGGAAAAAGAAGAATTAAATTATGAATAAACGTCATTGAAATGAAGTGTCTTATCACGTGGAGCGAAGAGAACAACATTAAGGCGCCTCCACTGGAATTCCTGAGGACCCTCATTCACATGGCCGTGGGCGTGTATGTGTCTGTTTCATGTGGGCATGCATGTGTGTGTGTGTCACTGGGGGTATTTATTTGTATTTGCCTGTGTGTGTGCGTCAATGTGTGTGTGTACACGTTGCTGCTGATGTGGGTCATTACCCCCTTCTTTTCCCCAAGGGGCCATGCAATGAGAGAGGGGAGGGGGTGGATGCTGCATGACGTGTGTGTGTGTGTATGTGTGTGTGAGTAGCGGCTCACATAAGGGTGGGGTTGAGGTTGTGTCCCCGAGGATCTGAGACCAATAAATCACTGCGCCGTCTCTGCTCTGACACCCAGCTTGTCTGATGAGGGACAGCGATGGTGGGAGTGGGGATGAATGGGGGGGGAGGTGTAGATTAGTGAGGGGGAGGGGCAGGGAGGGGGCTCCGAACAGTGCTCTGGCCTTGTCTTACTGCCATTCTTGACCCTATCCTGGGCACTGGGGAAATGCGGCAGCGGCGTACTAGCTACGGAGTGCACTTACTCACCGTTGGCGGCCATCTTACGTTGCCACTCACCACGCAAGCCAACTTGAATACAAAAATGACACAGTGTGTGTATATTATATACATATCACCAAAGTTATACAATATTGTAAATGTTTTCCTCTGTGCTTATTTTTCAGGCTTTTATGTGGCATGCAAAAATTCTACGATGTGAACCACGAGACCCAACCACCCAACCGGTAATTAAATCCAATATTTTTTTTGTGCATGTCGGCCTCACTGTTCTGAGGTTCTGGGTTTGAATCTGTTCTTCCTGCTTAGAACTTGTACAAACATATATACAGCGGATGAGGATGTGACTTGTAATTTGATGGATGAAGGTTGAACAATTTTTTTTTCCTTCATATTTGCTGCGCTAAAACGTAAAAATCAACATGGAGCTCATATCAACATCTGCAAGGGTTAAATTACTCACCTATCTAGTGAAACTCATTTGAGTCAGTCTCACCATGACACCTCCATGTTTATTGTTCATATCATACTGATGAAGTCATCTGCGGAGGTCGGCGGTGGGAATCAAACTGGCCTCGTTCAAAGCCCTCCCCTTGTGCGCCCCGCATTCCTGCGCTTCAAGTTGTGATTATAAAGGTATGTAGGGCTCTCCTCCTCCTCCTCCTCCTCCTCCTCCTCCTCCTCCTCCTCCTCCTCCTCCTCCCTTCCATTGTTTTGACCACTATGCGGCTGAACATGTGTTTACTCACACTCGGCATACGTGCACCGCAAAAGACCCTCGTGCTTTTACGATCTCGCACGGGACAGCTAAAACCAAAACTGTCGTTTGCCTTTGTTGGCTCGACTTTGAAGAAGAGAACCTATTTAACCGCTGGAACCCGGCCAACACACACACCTTCATCCAACCTGCCAATAGCAATATACAGTGTGTGTCCTTCACTTATCTTTTGCTATCATCTATATTATTTTTGCCCCCCCCTTTTCAAAACTCTCACCCACTACCGCCACCATGCGATTCTTCCTGTGCACCCCGCTGCTCACACACCACACGAAACCGCTTCCCATGCGTCTCCTCTTTGACTTTATTCTAATAAATGTGATGCAGCAATTGGGGATGCTGTGCATTAAAATTCAGCAGGGGAGTAAAAAAAAAAAGGCAATAAAATGTGTCCTTTTTACCAATTTTTTTTCCTTCCACAATCACCTCGCCTCTCTTCCTCTTCCATTCCCTCACACACACTTTTTTTTTTCATCGCTGATGTGCACTAAACCCCCCCACTGACTCGTCTTTCTCAGCATCCCCCCTGCTGTCCTTCATCCTTTATTCTCTTCCTCCTCCCTCTCCCCCCTTCCCCCCCACCCCCCCTACTCTCACACGCATAGTTGTAGCCACACACACAAACACATGCACGCACATCTATATTTTCCAACTCCACCTCTGGCAGGTTGTGATTTCCACTGTCAGAAATTGCTTTTTCAATATCTCTCTCTCTAATTATGAGCCGCGCTAAAGGGGTCTTGCCACCAGAATACCAATTTTCTACAATTTATTTCCTTCTTGGCTGAAATAATTCTCGTGTTCCAGTCTGCAACAATGAAGACATCACGATTGGTGTGTGTGTGTGTGTGTTTGCTACATTATCACCAGTGGGCCCTTCCAATCCTTCCCTTGAGGTGGTGATTAGCAAAACACAAGAAAAGGGGGCGGTGATGTTGTTGATGATAATGCACATCTTTCAGTCTTATCTCCACGCCAAAAATGGACCAAATTGTAAGATGTTCAACAAAGCAGCGTCAAGCTTGTGGCGAGAAAAGCGGAAAACCGCCGAATCTCAATATACAAGCAGCCACACCGCCAAGCACCGCCCCCTCGCCGCCAACAAGGAGGTTAACTCCAGCGCACCCCCTCCTTCTTTTCCTTTTTGATTGACGTGCGGAACCTCGGCGCTCCAATCAGCAACGGGACAGCCTGCACCCCACGTGGGCTCGCCCGACGCCGATTGGCTCGTTCTAGGAGCTCCGAGGCCGAGCCCCACGTGGAGATTTTCATTCAATCACTACTGAGAACAATTCCACGGAGCCTCGCCCCCCCCCCCCCCCCCCCGCGCCCCGTTTAAATAAACGTGTTTTTTAATTACGCAGACTCATTTGAATCGCATTTATGTAAACCCAATTAAGTAAAAAGTTCGTCCTTTTGGTGCGAAATAGCGACACGAAAAGCACGCGTATCCTCGACGTAATATTTATAACAAACTATGGAAGCGTGTTAGCGTGTGTGGGGGTGTATTCACCCCCCCTTGAAGAACTCATATGTTGTGTCCCATTGAGGATGAGCGAGAGAGAGAGAGGGGGTAGAGAGAGCGAGAGGGTGAGGGAGTGGGAGTGTTGTGTGAAAGGAGTGCAGGCCAACGAGGGAGACAAAAGAGGCTGCGGCTGCATTCAATGTGCTGCTGTTGTGTTGTGTGTCCGTCTGCGAGCCGCTCCTCCTCCTCTTCGCCAAGAAAGAGAAAGAGCGAGAAAGAGAGAGAGAGCGAGCGAGGGAGAGCGAGGCCACCCGATATCGCACAAGCTGCCGGACCTATCATCAAGTTTTCGGAGACTTGAGTGGAGAGGGACCCCGCGTGGAAGGCTTCCAAGCAGGACCTTGCTCCTCCTGCCCCGGCCCTCACGCGTCGAGAGCGGCGCGGCGGCGCACCGAGAGAGCCGCGGTAGGCAGAACAAAGGAAAAGTGAGGAATGAGAGAGCCCTAAGAACAGCTTCTGTGCCAAATGTCCCCCTAAAAAAAGAAGAAGAAGAAGAAGAAAGAAGCCCTCCTCGTAATCCTCGACGCAGCTTTTCCGTCTCGCCGGGTGGGGGACAAGAAGGACAATAACCGTACGGAGACGCACGTTTGGCGGGCAGAATGTTCCCTCAAAACCGAGCACCGGTGAGTAGGAAGTGTCCATTCAACGCTTATCAGAGATGCACCATTTCCGGGTACTCGTTTTTGTTGAGGTGCACGATAAAGGTCAGGCTCGTTTGTTATCTGCAGACCGGTGGACCGGTGAGGGCAACTTTGCAGACTTGTGTGTGGGGGGGGCTTCCTCGACCACAGACACGGGTCGCTAGCGCGTTAATTCCACGCTGTAGTGGAGTGGAGGGATGATGGGGATGAAGAGTGCGTGTGTTTGCCCTTTTGCTCTGATGGTTGAGAGCAATAGACGCGAGTCAACTCTGCTTGTTGACACATCCGCAAGTATTCCCGCACACACTTTTAAGTCATGTTTGGACATGTTTGGAGTGACCGGAAACCGTAAATAGCGATACAACCGCTTTTCAGGGTGTCAAAAAGGATAGTAAAGATATGCCTCGTCATATCGCGGTTCGGTTTTCGCGGTCTTGCTGTACTGTAGATTTCATCTATTTTCATCATGGCTATTTGTCTTTATTGTGGAATTTGGTTTTCTACATGAACTAGAAAGAGAATGTCTAAAGTTTGAGATCATTTCACACTTCATAAAGATCACTGTTTACTGAGCTAGCTTACAGGACAGCGCCTCTATGGCTGACATAATTACATAAACATCATTAGGTCAACATAATTTATGTAATGCCCCTATAATGGTCATGCATATTTTGTATTTGTATTGTGTATAAAGCCGAAATATATTTGCATGGTATTGTTACCATTACTTGACTGAGTAATCAAATCATATGTAGTCCATATATTGGAACCCAACTGTTAGCATAGCATGCTAGCATGGGCATAGAATTGATTGTAACTTCCTAGCCACAACAGGAAGGAAAGATTGGGGATTAATATCTAAACTGTTAAGCTGCGTCTGCCTTTTCTGTGTGGTCACACTAATGCTGAAGATGCTTTCGAAGATCACTATTTATACTGGACAGTTATACTTCTCGGAATCTTATGTATACAAAAGGCAATTCAACGGTATAACTTTGCTATAGTTTGCTTAAGCTAGTGGTTAGCATGTTCACGCCACATGTTTGAAGTTCTGGTTTTGCATGTCCCGCCCCCCCCCCCCCCCCATTCGAAAAACCATCACATTAGGTTTATAAAAGTTTCTTAATTATCTATAGTATGATTTTCTATAAACAGTATATGCCTAGCAACTGACTCGTCCGCGACCCCTCAATGAGGACAAGCACTATAGAAAACCAACACGATGGGAAAATATTGTGAATCTGATCCACACTATTGTTACCCCGTAAGAATAATTACTAAACTCCTTAAATACAATTTTTTTTTCCCACAGCCGATATGTAAGTCAAGGAGAGTAATTTTGACAGTAGCTCCATTCCATGACGAGCAATTCTACCACTTAAGGGACAATGTTTTTTTTTCTTTCCATGAGAGATGTAGCAGCCTTTTAATTTGTGTCAATCAAGTTAGGTGGAGGGCTTTTGAGCCGACTGAAATACATAAACACTGGTCCTCTCGCCGCGTCAAGTATCAATTAAGGACCCACTCATTTGCCTAACCCTCATCCCCAGGCCACCGCCGACGCTGTTTTGACTTTCCTGTCCTGCGCAGATTAAACATGCAAATGGGAATTTGCAGGTGGAAAAACAAACAAGTTGAAACGCAAAGCTGGCCGGATTTGAAGCGTCGTCGTATGTCTTTATCGGCCTCGTATCCCCCCCACGCCCCCCCCTTGCACTTCCTCTGCCGTGATCTTGTGACCGCCGGCAGCTGTGCACGTAGTGAAAAGGCCTGCAGGAAGGCAGGGCAGGAGGCAGACTGCGGCTCTGCGGTTTACACTGCAAACCCAATCCCTCTCATCCAGCCTCTCCTTGCTGTGTTCCTGCGAGAGCTTCCAAACCACATCTTAATGTATGGGCAGGCATCCCAGGGCGAGAGGCGCAGTCTGCGGCGGAGCTCGTTGTGAAAGCGTTGACCCTGTTTTGTTTTTTTTTAAATATAAATGCTTTTCTCAGTACAGTCAGTCAGTAGGTCCGATTCTCGATCTGTGAAAGTCCAATGGTGTGTACTAGAGCTTACGATTTTCAGTATTTATTTGAATTACGTTTTTATTAGCACGCACCACTTGTTCGTGTATTGGGCATAAGATTTTGGCGATGAAAACGGCGCTTGACTTGATGATGCTGCCCTGGTTCTCACCAGAAGTCTCGTGGTCTTGCAGCTATGAATATTTTTAAGACTAGCCGCGACTGAAAATAGCTTAAGCTAGTGCGGCTAACCTCTATTCTCAACCAAAAGCGTCTTATTTTGGTACTTGCGGAGCCACACCGATCTATAAAGACCGTCTCCGGACATTTCTGTGTCACGGTCTGGTGAGTGGGTGAGTCAAAGTTGCCAATAAAACACATGATAATAATAAATTCAATTCAATTCAAGCTTTAAATGTCAATGAAGAGTAGTAAAATTGAGTTTTATTGTGTTTTTCAGATTGATACCAGTTGCTGCTGCTGCATTTTTTGCTTTTTATTGTGACAGACTCTCACAGGACATTTTTGACCCCCGCATCTTCGATTTTGAAATTGATGCAGTTGAAATGGATTTGCGGGCGACCTTTTGACCGGCTTCTGCTTTGTCTCAGCGAGTTGTGTCGAAAAGCTCGTTTTGTCGCTCAGGCTTTGTTCACAAACTGCGTCTTCGATTCGGGGGTTCGGAGTCAGTTTGGTAAGTCAGCTTGGAGATTGAAGTCGTGCAAGATCTTTGCCAAGTCGGTGGGAAGGACTGCAAGAAGCTCGTCTTCATTCCAATATCGAGCTGGTTAGTGGGTTAGTTGCCGCAGCACTAGCGCGCTGCCTTTAGGCCCGATTTACTCGAGCTCTTTATCATGGCGGCTGCCCACGCGTGAGCGCGGCCATCGATCAGCAGCTCGCCTCGTTTTTTTTTTTTTTTTGCTCAGCCAGTAGTTAGAGGTTAAAGAAAGAGCAGGCAGGAGAGAATGAAGGAAACGAGGCTGAAGGGATCTCTGCTACTTTACACGCACGCCGAGGTGCGTCTCGGTGGAATTGGCAAACGAGCCGAGGGGAGGGGCGAGGGGTTACCTAATAAAAGAAGGCACCTCCAGCAATTAAGGCCGGCTGACAGGCTAACCGTGGCTATCTGCTAATTTGGGCTGACAGCGGGGAAATTTGAATAAGGAGGCTTACGGGAGAAATGGGGCGGTGGAGAAAAGAAGGGGGGGGAGAAAAAATGTTGCTAATGAAACAGGTGCCTCACCGCCTGCCCCTCCCCTCCAAAAGACGAAGCCATTGAGAGATTAGCTGCATGTTTCTTCAGATGGGAGCCAAGTAGAGTGATGCTATTGCAATTGGTTTGACTTTTTGCCGTCTCGTGTTGAAAATGTATTTGCGACGAGAAAAACTGTTTGCAACAGAGATTAAAATCTTTCTGCAGCGCAGGCCTGGAGTAAAAATTGGCCCAGCACACTGCAGAGAAGACAAAAGTTGTGGAGCAGCTCTGATCGCCAAAGACGTTTTGTGGTTGTAGGACAGTCTTTGATGGTTTGCGGGTGTTTTGTTTCTCAGCGCAAGCATGTCAAAGCACATTTGCATGTGCAAAAAGAACGCGATGTCTGTTCACAAAAAATGTTTCTGGTCGTTAGGCTTTTGAAGAAAATACATGAAAGGAATCTTTTCAGCAAACGTCAAATTGCAGCCATGGCGGCCTCGCGATAACTGCCGCCGCTCCGTTTTATACGCGACGGCCGAGATGCGTGATTGGCGATTTTTTTTTTTTTCATTTGGGCCACGCCAAGGCCGCTCATGTGAAGGCAATAAAACGCACATGTGCTCGTAAATACTTGCGGGAAGCGGCATCTTGTACGCATCCGCTGTCTGAGGTGGCCCGTGTGGGCGTGTTGTCTGCTCGCCGGGCGAGGATGTGAGGTCATTGTGGTTTTGTTGCCTGCGGTGTGAAGGCAACTCAAATGAAAACAGCGGGCACGACCACACTGTTGGCAGACTCCACAACAAGTGCTTTTCGTTTGAACGCCTGCTCTTTTTGTCTCTGGAGTCATGCGTTTTGGATTCGATGTATTTTTTCCATTTAATAAAATAACAATAACACTCCTTTTTTTGGGTCATTTACTAAGATTGGAAAGTTTCTAGTCAAATGCATTGTTACCCCCAAAAAATGAAAACGATTATAAAATATCTAAATATTGACTGCGTATCAACTTGCCATTATTATTTTGTAATTGTGCCGATATGGACAAAATTGCTTTGTATTAGTGATGACAGATGTTACTCCAGGCTGTGAAAGAAAAAAAAAAAAGATTAGTTGGTAAAATGCAAAACAAAAAGACACATTTTGTCCGCTAAGCATATTTCAAAGCGTGAGGACTCTAAATAACATGCGAGTTGAATCATTAAAAAAAGAAAAAAAAAACCATGACATTCCAATTTATTTATTTTTTCTCACCCAAAACACTCTCCAACGTGTCAAGGACACTCTCTCGCTCTAGAGACAAATATGGGAAGGAAAGAAGGAAGAATGAGAGTAAGACGAGACGCTACACCTTCACCATCCGTGCATCCTCCCATGAAAAGGCCTAAGTGACTTTTCACCTCTCTGGGTTAATTGGCCTGTGTGTGTCTGTGTGTGTGTTTGTGTCAGTATGCATCTAGGTAGGAATCAGTCCGGCGGATTAAGAGCGGCTTGTTTCTCCTTTCAGAACGTTCCCATTCCAACTTTCTGGGTCGCCGGTCGTCACCCCTCCTCTCGCTTATTTCATCTTTTTCCTGACCTCCTTCAGACATTTGAAGTCGCCATTTTGTAAGATCAGGCTTGCTTCCGTTTTAGCACAATGACGCGTGAAGACGACAACAATTGTTGTCACATGCGCTCCATCGACGCTGTTGGCCTCTTGTCGGATTGCTTTTGGAGGGTTGCGGTTTGTTTAATCAGCAGGAAAAGTCTCTGATTTTATTTCCTGGTGCTGCCGCGTCAGCTTTTTTTTCCCCCCCAACACGGTCACGCTGGCAATTGGGTTCTCCGTCGTCATTTTGTACTCCCTTGTGACCTTTTCAAAGAGCTTAACGCTATGGAAGCTTTTTGCAGGCCATGGCTATGACTCTTAAGATGTGACTGCAGCAATGAAACGATTAAAAAAAAAAAAAATCCTACTAGAACATCTGAACTTCATGTGGGGGTTGTCATTGATGCTTCGCTTAACATGAGTTTGAATATAATGAATTAATCCTGTTTTTTTACAGGGTGTGCACACTTATGCAAACACATCTTGTTTTTTTTTTTCTTTCTTCTCTCTAAGTTGTTCAGGTTATGATCAACAGCACTGTTTTTATAGCACTCCAATCTGGCATGGGGTGTGTAGACTTTCAATAGCTTCTGTCGCTGTCATTGGCACGCTACGTGGCTGTCATGTCAACATGCAAGTTTGATTTTTTTACAGCTTTCATCCCCCCCCCCCGCCAGCCAAGCCCCTCCGTGCTTTTTGGCATCCCGGTTGAGTGATGTTGCTGTTAATTAAAGCTAATGCGCTGCTGATGTGCCGCGTTCAGATGTGAAAAGAAACATATTTTCAAAGCCGCCGCCGCCGTCATCAGAGTCGACTCACCGTCGATATTCCGTTGCTATAATGGGACGGAATACGATTTGACTGTTTCTGTTGGCCGCATCTGAAGAAAAATCTGCCGACGGAGATGTCTTCATGTGACCGGATAAACGTGACTACTCTGATTCATGTTTCGCGTGGACGGCAACATACGAACCCCCGAAGACAAACTCGGGGAAAACCGCTGATGTCTTGAGTGACCTCCAAAATCAACCTGGGGACGAAACCTATATCGTGTAGGAATTGAGAAATTCACAAGTGGCGATGAGCTTGAATATTTCCCCGTGTTGTCATTGAGCAGAAATGACTTTTGAATTGATTCGCGCTTTTCAATGTGAAGCAGAAGGCTCCACTTTAAAAGACTGCAGGCCGAATTGATTTGCACGACCAAATAAGTTTCACCTCCATTAGTTTACACTGGAAATGGAAAATAATGGTAAGAAAAAGAAATATTTAAAGGCCATTTTCTGTCCAGTCTCAAACATTTCACCAAAATATTTTCTTACTTTTTTTTAGCAACTGTTAAATATCATTTAATTGTATAAATTAGTATTTAATATAATAATTATTGTTCATTGTGGGTTTATTAGAATGCTCCCCTTTTTTGGGCGCCTTCTATTTATAGACACGAGATTGTTCAGTTCTCAAGTGCTAACTTCAATGTACTACTTGACCGCCCCCGATCTTGAGAACGCTCCATCCCCTGTGGGCCAGGGAGCTAGCTCTGTGTTGTTGACGCAGAGTCACATAGACAGAAAGACGGGGGAAGCCCCCCCTCCTTATCCCCCCCCCGTTCCCCGCCACCCTTGCAGTCCAACGCTCAGCCTTCTTTTGTCTGCTTGTCCTGCAGCATTACTCTTCTGCTTGTAGCCTCCTAATTGCTCCGGACCCTGCAGAGAAGAGAGCCGAGCACGCCGGGATCCCCTCCCCACCCGCTAGGCTATTTTTTTTTTTTTTTATCCTCCTTTCTTGGACAAGCAATGAAACAATGAGTGCTCATTTGGCTAAGACTCTCATGCGCTCCATGTCACATCTGGCAACGTTGGCTGTGACACTAAACAGACGGACAGACCGCCATGAACCCGTGTCACATGTCAGTAATTTTCGGTGTGTCTCGGTTTTCCACAGGCACCTCTCCAGCCACCCCCGGGGTCTTCAGCCTCCGTGGTGGCAGCGGCGGCCGCGGCTGCTGCGGCGTCGGGGACCCCCCAGTCGCTCAAGCTGACGTACCCCGAGACTCTGGACCGCATCAAGGAGGAGTTCCAGTTCCTGCAGACCCAGTACCACAGGTACCTTGAATCGCTAATGTGTGTTGTTCCTTCATTTGGGCTTAGCTGTTCCCCCCCTCACCCACCCCACCCTCCCTTTTCTTATCCTCCTCTCATCCTGCTTTGATTTAGCTGGCCAGTATCCCATCCCCGCCCTCTTTTTTTTTTTTTCCTGTCCCACTTCAAACTTCTTTTGTACACTCTCCCCTATCTCCAGTCTTCGAACCCCCACGGCTACTGCAGCTTTGTGTGTGTGTGTGTGTGTGTTCTTGTGCTGCTGTCTTTGTGGATACTTTAACGCAATGTGTTGTCAGAGATGCCGCCAGAACGGGCCTTGTCGGCGAATTGATGAAAAATTCCATTTCACTGAATTGATTTAAATTCTCATCAATCACTCGGATGAACGTAGCCGCGTTTTTTTTTTCATCTCCGACTCGGTCGGTGAAAAATATTTACCCGGAGAAAAAAGAGGGTAAGCTCAGGTTATCGCCATATTGTTAAGGAAAAAAATATTTGCGTTCAATGTTTGAAGCACTTGTCTTTGAGCTTGACAAACGTTCAAGGCCCCGCTGATGATTGCTCTCCTGGCATCCTTTCAGTACCCCCGTGCCAAACGCGCCTCGCTAAATACACAAGAAGTCAAGTGAAAAGATTCCAATTGGTTCTGCTGCAGATTCCATCGGAAGATTTCCAGGAAGAATATGCAATGGAAAAACCGAAACCTCGTCAGACTTGGCACATACTTGCGGCCGTGGACATGGAAAGGGATTGTGCCGTGCAAATTCCTTTCACTGCTGGCTTGGATGTTTAATCTGGCAGGTGGTTCGGAACCTGTTCCTTTGGCTCGCCAACAGTGAAATGCAGCGTGTCATCATTTTGACATCCTTGTGAATTATTTTTCGCAAAGTAGGATGGCACTCATTTTACGAGAGCAGTGAAAAAGTCGTAGAAATTTTGTGAAAAAACCCCCACTAATTAATACTTTCCTATTTTCTAGTGCTTTGACGCCATCTTATGGCATTTTAGGTGTTTCAAAAAGAGCACAATAAAATAGGTTCCACAGAAGAGTGATGTGACGCAACTTTGGGTTTCGTTGGCGCCGTCGGAACAGAACTTCCTCAGAACGTCTGTTGTAAACTGTAATCATGTTGACACGGCCGTTTAAAAGGCAATTAATTGAGATTAATTTATTACCAAGCCAAGTCCCAGACCCGAGTTACTTTTTGAAGCGGTAACGATACTTGAATCATCCCCGGTTGCAAAAGATATTTTGCCGATGTCATCGTGACCACATGTCCTCGTGCGGTCGCTTGCAGGACAGAAGAAAGAAACACACCCGTAGACACTGCTGGTGTGTTTGCCCGCACACTTGGTGATGATGTATGTGCTTGAAACAGACACACACACGTGCAGGGCTCCCCAATTATCAGCGCACACAAATAGACGCCGGCTGGAAATAGCCGAGCTTACGTGTGTATTTTGGCCTCGGCGACGGTAGCTGGATTCCGATAGATGTTGGATTAGACGGCAGGATAGAGATGGAGGGGAAGGGATTAGCACTGATGAGCTACAACCGCGTGTGTGGCGGGTCGCTCTGCGTGTGTGTGTGTGTTTTGGCGGGCTACGTGGGCAAATCCAAATGTTTGCCGGCATACGGCGGCGTGGAAGGTATGTAGCCACGAGGAAGATTAGTAGGAAACCCAAAGGACACAACGCCTAATTAAAGTCTTCGGTGTGGGTCAGCAGCTCTGATTTTTTGTGTGTGCGTGCGTCTGTGTGTGTGTGTGAGCTCATGTACGTTAACAAAACAGCCTGTAATCAACAGACTGAGGCAAGGGAGCTTTAATTACTGCAATTCTTTTGACACACATTTGCATACACACATGCACGGGCGGCGGCGGCTGCTAAGTGAATGTCGGCGTGTGTGTGGTCTGCATCGAAGCTCTTCAATCACCGCTAACGTGACCACTCGTCTTTCGAGCCTTTCAACTTGTCTTTTGCGCGCACATGGTTACAACACACACACACACACACACACACACGTGCTGCCCAAGTGTGTCATGTGACCTTGACAATCGGTGTGAGGGGAAAAACGGAAAAGCTGATTTGCAATGGTAAGTGATGTGACGTGAAATGTAAAATCGAAGGTGTGCTCTTTACACACAGACACGCACAAAGTGTGTAAACATTTGATTTAATCAACTCTCTGTGGTGACATTGTATTTGCGAGAGAGATGGTTCGTGGTTTGTAGTTTGAGGTGTGTGTGTGTCTGTGTGAGTGAGAGCGAGATTGTGTGTGGCCTTGCAATGAGTGTGATGACAGATACAAGTTCGCTTGGCCTGCTGCTGTGTGACAAGAGCTATCCTTTATTTTGTGTGTGTGTGTGTGTGTGTGTGTGTGTGTGTGTGTGTTGTGCACACCCTTGAAAGATAATGAAAGTGTACACAAGCAAGTTGGGTGGGCTCCTGTTCTCAGTGTGTGTGTGTGAGCTGTTGATTTTTTTTATTATTTTTTTTTTACCTTCCCCCGGCGGATTTGCAAGGGACGGTTGATCAATACTTAATGAGATGTAAAGTGAACAGTCGCAAAGCTGCAGAGCGGCAGCCTAAACGGTTCCATCGTGTGCGTGCGCCATTACGCCGATGTCACGATCGATAGGACTTAGTGCCGACTGATATCTTTTTAACCGCAAAGACGCTTTACAGCCTTTAAAAAAAAAAAAAAACGTTTAAATAGCATTTAAGTAGCCGCGTCGCCAAAGCAATCCGTCAAGCGAAACCTATTTAGGAATGCTATCATTCCCATAATTAGAAAGTGAAATGAGATGATGCTTGTTTGCAAAGTTAGCATCTTTATTCCAGCCATGGTGGCACGCTAGCCAAAATGAAAGTACGGAAAACGAAGGCTGGAGATTTTAACGAGACCTGGGACACTTCTTAAAGTGCAGCATCTTAATTAGATGCTTCAGGTTGACCCTCTTTATATGTGTGTGTGTGTGTTGCCTATTAAATGCAGCGTTCTGGCTAATGTAGCGCTTCTTCGCTTTGACTGATGTGTACGCGAGCGAGTTTGTTCATCAGCAAGGCAACACCGGCAAGAGCTGTCTGAAAAGCGACGGGCTGCAGATTTGTCGCGCATTCAGCCGATCACCTTATCTTCTATCACCGACAGGCAGAGTTGACACACGCCCCCCCCCCCCCCCCCCTTTCATGCTTGTGCCCCTCCCTTCATCTCTAAATGGCGCCCAGCTCAAGCCTAATTATGACAAGCAATCATTCCCCACTTCCTGCCCAGCACTCTCCTCCACTTTTTTTTTTTCCATCCTTCCTCCAGCTGTGATGCTCGCTTCACGATAAGCACGTGCTCATTTTCAACCTTGAAGGCCATCATTTGTAGCGAACGCGCGTGGATGAAAAATAGCTGTCGTACCAAAAAAAAAAAAAAAAAAAATGAAGTCGTGGTAGTTTGAACATCACAATATTATTCAATTATGCGCAATTTCATCCAGCGTGTCTGCACGTCTTTAGTAATGGGAAAATGAATTCCTTAGTTAGATTGGCGATAAGGTGGACTAGTGGTTAACACAAGCGTCTCACGGGTTCGAATCTCAACTCTGGCCGACGTTTGTGGAGTTTGCATGTTTTTTCAGGGCTTATTTTTCTCTGGCCAAGCAAGAACCTTAACGATTTTTATCCAACACAAGAGGGTGAGGTAGCTCGTGCACACACACACACACACACACACACACACACACACACACACACACACACAGAGCACACTTGAGCCAAGAGGCAATTGCACTGTAATATCTATAAGGTGAAGGAGGTGGCATTAGAGGGGTTTATTTCCCCCCCCCCCCCCCCCCCCACGACCTTTTCAGCGCCTCCTCCACTTCTTCTTCTGTAGCTTGGCTCCCTCCCTTCCCTTCTCTTCTCCTCCCCGGGCTGGCCATGATAAATTACCTGTTGCGGCCAGGGTGGGGGCAACGTATTAATCATATTCTAATTTTCCTCTGCCACGCAACCCGCCCACAAGACACACATCGGCAACACGAGTGCAGCCCCCCCCCCCTCCCCCACATCAATCTATTTGCTGCCTGCAAACAAATCAGTGTAA
Organism: Syngnathus scovelli; assembly: GCF_024217435.2. NCBI lineage: Eukaryota > Metazoa > Chordata > Actinopteri > Syngnathiformes > Syngnathidae > Syngnathus > Syngnathus scovelli. The sequence goes on from NC_090856.1 coordinate 4,317,239, forward strand.
ACGAAGGCCCAAATACTGCCTCCCTGGGGAGGAGGGAGGCTGCAAGAGCAACAAGGCACGTGTGTGTGTGTGTGTGTGCACATTATTTGCGACACAGAAGAGAATTACGTGTGTGTGTCCTGTTTGGCCGAAAGCATTTTCCAATTTTAGGCGACAGGAGGGACCTGTTGGGCTTGTGTGGCGACACAGACACAAAGATATGGGACACATGGGAGAGCTGTTTGGCTGCCTCATCTGGGCTGAGTGTGTGTGTATGTGTGTAGTCTCAATTCATGGGCACACAAGAGTGGTAATTAGAGACATGGGCGTATTATATGGGTAACCTTTTTAGAGGGTGGAGGAAATGCAGATTGTATATTCTCGGAAAGAGATGGCAGGCTATGGAAAAAAAAATGGGCTTGTTGCAATTGAGATTTGTGCTTTTTTTTTATTTTTTATTTGGAGTCAAATCCAAATTTAAGATGTTAACATCTGCCCCCCCTTCTTGTCGTTTCATTGTAGTTTGAAGTTGGAATGTGAGAAACTGGCCACCGAGAAGACGGAGATCCAGAGACACTACGTTATGGTGAGCCAAGTCGTCTGGGTCCTTTTCATCTGCTAACAGCTGCTAAACACCCACACGCAAGACCACACACACACACACACACACACACACACACACACACACACACACCCTATCACACTTAAATGGGATTCTGCGCAAAACAAACGCTGCACCTTTATACTGCCAACATTTCGACTCTTTCCAGTGAGAATTTGCCGAGTTTCATCATCAACACTCCCTTTATGCTCACCTTGAAATTTTTTTTTTTTCAGTCTAGTGCTTGAATAGTTTCAAAAGACTCAATTTGTCTCTCAATTAAAGTGGCGATAAAAAGTGAGCCAAAGCGCGGCCAATCAGTTAAATAGCAACTTCATGCCTGTGAAATGATGTGAAATTTGTTAATGTCACTAAATTAGGCTGGAAAGTGTCATTTACTTACAACAACAATTTTATTTATTTTTTTTCCCCATTGTAATCTGAGCTACTTGCTCAGCCGGGCAAAATTGATTAGCGACGAATGGCGCCTTGAAGCAAGTGCAGCCAAACTAATGTAATAAGTGAGGCCACGCCCACAATTGCTCAAAGAAGTCCGGCAATGTTGGTGTTCAAACAAATGAGACGTGCACAATATGGAGGTCAGCGTGCGCCTCCACTTGGCCACGCCACGGCGCTACCATTAGCGTAGCGCTGTGTGAAAATTTGGGAATTCTGCCCGCCATCTCGCCACTGCAGCTGAACCCGCTCCGGCTGCCAAGAACCCACTCAGGCCCCGCCAAAAAAATGCGATGTGGCATTCCTGGCACCGAGTTGGGAATTGTGTATGGATGTGTGTGGAGGCGGCGGGATGGAGGTTGAAGGTTTGGCTCTCGTTAAGAAAGGGGGGGGGGGCGGAGTTGGCGAGGTCTCCTCTCCTGGCGGCTGATTTTGGGGGGGGGGGAGTTTGGGTGTTGCTAAGCAACAGGCAAAACTTGGCACGCCAACTGTCAAGTGGAGCTGCCAGCTGCCAGGAAAGGCATCTTTTACGGCACCGCAGACAAACAACAACAACACATGCGCGCACACACCTGCGTGCCGTGCCAAGAAAGATGTCTGCCGAGAGAAGACAACCCCTGCCCATCTCCTCTCCTCGCATCCTGGCGCTCCGACTTGCCAATCTCCTCTCTGAAAAGCAAATGTCAGCCTGTCACTTTGCCAGGCATCGACTGGAAAATGCAGAGTGAGCGAGCGAGCAGGCACCTGGCTCTCCACTCTCCTTTCCTCCTCGAAGGAGTCCAAAAGTTCAAATGGCTCAAATTAGACGTGATCGTCGCAGCGGTCCGGCAATATTCTTTCCTCGCTCGTGCTCACTTTGGAGATTCATTTGTAAGTGCTCAATGTGATTGAACTTCATGTGCGTGTGTTGCAGTATTACGAGATGTCCTACGGCCTGAACATCGAAATGCACAAACAGGTGAGCAACAGCTCCCGTTTTCTCTTTCCTCAAATCGTACACCCACCGAGAAGGTTCCTCCTCATCATTTTCTCTCCAGTCATTTCTTTTGTCTCTTAACGTTTTTTTTTTTTTTTTCCTTCCAATTCTTCATTTCTTCTGCATCCAGCGTCGCTTTTGATTTCCTCTTTATCTTCCCTTCCCTTCCTGGCAGACGTATACAATCCATGCTGGATTTCACTTTAAATCAGGTCACTGCCTTCCTGCTGTCTACTCCTTCTCTCTCTCTCTACCCGCCCCCCCTTGTTCATTTCACCATCTCAATCGTTTCACTTTTGACATGTCACAGAATCTCCCCCCCCCGAGTCTTCACCGCAATGTCGATTTTTCTCCCCCGCCTTCCTCCCTCCCTCCCTCCCTTTCTCCATCTATTTCTCCTCGCCCTCCCACGTCCTTCCCTCATTGTCACGCTCCCCCCCCCTCCACCTCCTCCTTCTTCATCCTCTACCGTTGCTCCTTTCCTTTCCTCCTCCCCTGAAGATGTCATTTAGTAGTTGGAGTTCTCTAACAAGAAATCATTGTGTCTCCCCTGGGCAGGCGGGGCAGAGGGATGCTGGGGCTGATGGATTGGGAGGAGGGTGGGGCGGGTGGGGTGTAGGTGGGCACACAGAGAGAGAGAGAAAAAGAGCGAGAGGATTGTTGGCTGTGTGGGTGAGAGTGAAAGTGTGCAGCAAGAAGAAAGGAGGGGGGGTGGAAGTTCAGTCCGGCGTCAATAAATCACTTAGGAGGGAATGGGGTTGTGTTCACGTGTAGAAATGGCTGCATGTGTGTGCGAGTGTGTGTACGAGTGTGTGTACACGCACACACACCTCAGCGCAGGCTGGCTGGCTGTCATCTAGACAAACAGCCTGCAGCCATAATGATGTTGTCATGATCTCTGCATGCATATCATTACCGGCCCTAACGGCGTTGATGCTAAAATGTGTGTGCGTGCGCGAGCTCGTGCGCACCGAAGCCTGTTACGCTAATCAATAATATCGGCAGGGGAGGAACAGAAGGAGGCCGAGTTGGAATAAACAGAGGGATTGTTTTTTTCTCGTCAGACTATTTTTAACTAAAAGCCCATTCAAGGCAATGTTGTTTGCGGGTTTCCACGGCAACAGTGTTTTTCAAGGCTGGAAAGTAGCTTTGGCAAAGGCACACGTCGTCCTCACAATGCGTTATTATTCATAGTCGTGGCACGCTAAGCAGGTGCGGCTCAATTAGAATATGATGGAAATCATATTTGAGTTCGCTTGTTCAATTAGGAAAACACGTTCGATTCAAACTATTCAATATGCACAAATGGGTTTTTTTAAATACATATTTTCATTTGAGAAAGTAGGTAGCAATTGGCCTTGTGAAATAAATGCTCATTTATATTGCTAATAATCGTCAGGCTAATTAGTTAATTGCTCAAATTAGTTTACGCATTTTGAAATTAATTGCAAACCGTTTTTTTTTGGTGCAGTGTCAACTGATATTTGCCTAATTAGTCCTTTTTGTCCTAGCCTAATTAAAAATACAAATATCAAAATATTGTTGTGGCACATCCATGCACTGTCAACACCATTTGAAACATTGTGTTGGATTATTGCTGAATCTTAGTATGTTATTTGTATGTTGTAGTTTTAGCGTTGTCGTTGCGTTAACACACCTAATGAGATGGAGAGAGAGATGGGAGGATGAGGAGGAGGAAGAAGAGTTGGCTGTGCAGTAGAGCTGTTAGACACACTCACACACACTCAGTAGGAGCAATTGACCCGCGGCATGAAACACACACACACGCACGTCCGCAGAATGTGAACGCATATGCAAACATCTGAGGAACGCACACAAGATTGGGAATCTTTCTCCTCAAACCGCCACACACCCCCACCATGATTGTGTGTTGGAGAGCATGTGTGTGTGTGTGTGTGTGGGCTGGCTGCGGCCACAGCAGATGCTCACCATGAATATTTTAGTCCAACTCCCTGGCAAAGATTCCATTTGCATGGACCAGATGTAAGCGGTTGAAATATTTACCACATGGGTCTGGGGGAGAAGCAGGTCACAGCGTCTGTGTGTGTGTGTGTGTGTTTTAGTGTTTGTGTGTGATTATTCATCAAATCGTTTTTCTCCCTCCCACCTTTAGACGGAGATTGCCAAACGGCTAAATGTGATCTGTGCTCAACTCATCCCATTCCTGTCACAGGAGGTGAGACACATACACTCTCACATGCACACACACACATGCACACACACACGGAACAGAGAACTTGATGCTAATCAATCCACAATTAATATTAATGCGTGCGAGCACGGCCTCCGAGTCCTCTGAGTGACCTTTGCCTTTTTTGTTGCTCCGCCCCGCAGCACCAGCAACAGGTGGTCCAAGCTATGGAGCGCGCCAAACAGGTGACCATGGGGGAGTTAAATGCTTCCATAGGGGTACGTGGGCTCCCCCCTCTGCCTCATAGCGTGTGTACCTTATCCTCCCGTTTATTTTTTTTCCCTCCTTTTTCTCTACTTTTTTTCAAAATTAGGAATGAGGCACCCTTTTAGGCCCAGCGCACTTTTAGCTCGCTGCCATTGGACTTTAAATTGTCCCATTCACATTACACATGCAAGTATGAGTCCCGTTAGGCCCGCTGCCCTGACTTGTGCATTTCTCCCGCTGCACTTCCTGCTTTTCCGGCTCTGCTTAAAACGAAGCGCCAACGTCACAGCGTGTCTTTCTTCCCCCTCCCCCCCTTTGCAGCAGCAACTTCAGGCTCAGCATCTCTCGCAACACGCGCAAGGTCTCCCCGTGGGCCCGCACCCGTCGGGACTGCCCCATCCGGGCCTGGCGCTGGGCGGGGGCTCCGGGCTGCTGGCCCTGTCGGGGGCTCTGGGGGCTCAGCTGGCCGCCAAGGACGAGAGGGCTCACCTGGAGGCCGCTGCTGCCGCCGCCGCAGCCGCCGAGCATCACAGAGGTTAAGGAATGCAGATAGTATATCAAAAATTTCAGTCCAAACAATTTTTTTAACCTTTATTTTTTGTGTACTTTTTTTTTTTTTTTTTTGACCCATCACCACCTCTGCCTGGAAACAGATCGGGAAGCAGGCCCGGTGAGTACAAAGCATTTCATAATCTCGGCAAGACTTTTTCATTTTCAGAATCACAACACGAAGCTCGTTATATATATTTTTTTGCCTGACTAATATAAGAGCAAGAGAGGGAAAAAAAATGCAACAAAAGATTAACTTGCTTGTTTAATTTCACGCTTGATGGATGTGCCGCCCCTCGACTATTTGTATGCAAGCCATTAAAAGTCCATTTTGAAGAATTGATCCCCTCTGAAACGTCTAGTTATATAAGACTTTCAAACATTATTTGATCAGCTCTGAATTGCAAAACTGTGGCCAGATAAATGAGTGATATATTTTTTCAGGTTATTTTGCGTGTATGTAGTTAATGAATCTTTTCCACGACGGATTGCGGTCACTCTCACTCTTAACATCATCTCCTCTTCCACCGTCCATTCTTTGCTTCTGTCCATCTGCAGAGCTCTCTATCCAACGGGGACAAAGGTCGCCCCGCAGACTACCTCAGCAACGGCAAGAAGAGGAAAGCTGACGAGAAGGAGTTCATGACGGACTATGTGAGTCACATGTTAACCGTCTCTCTGGTGTTTGTTGCAAGTGTTTTATTGACTTTTTGTTTTCTCTTTCCTTGTACAGGGCAGCGATGCAGATAAAAGCGATGACAACTTGGTGGTTGACGAGGTTTGCGCATTTCATCTCATCCTTTTTAAACGTGTCAACAATGTGGTCTACCCCACCCGTGTGCTAAACGTCCACCTTCTCTGATAAACCACCAGGACCCGTCGTCGCCCCGCAGCGTGCAGTCCTACTCCTCCAGGGAGAACGGCTTGGACAAGATGGCGCCCTCCCGCAAGGAAGGCCCCCCGCAGGCCAGCCCCACCTCGCTGGCGTCCTCCAGCAGCGCCGCGTCACCGTCGCGTGGCAAGGAGTCTGCGCAGGTAAGGGCAAGGGGGTCAGCCAATCACACGGCTCCTACCAAAATCTTTGACTCAATTTTGTTCCTCTAGCGAGAGAAGTCCAGCACTCCGGGTATGAAGCCAGGCACGCCAATGTCGCAAGAGTCCAATACCCCAGGACCGAGTGGACCGCCACAATTCAGGCCCATCCCTGGCAAGCCTGGTGTCGACCCGCTAGGTGAGTTGAGGTTTTTATTTTATTTTTTATTTGCATCCTTCCGTTGTTTAAAATCCCTATTCTGCCTTTAGTTCGATGATTAATGAATGATTTGCCCTTATTTGTGGACCCTATAAAAGACAAACACGTTAATTTGAAACGTAGTTTTGGCCCGCCCAGTCTAATTGGCTGTTTGCTGGCATCGATGTTACAAATGCATCAACTGCAGTCATTATTATGGGTGGCGGCCATCTCTACCCCGCCCCCCCCAGCTCACCCCTCTCAAGCCGACCGCCAACTGGACGCTTTTAATAAGCGAGTGTGGGCCAAGATTGAATAAATGGTGAGATTAGGAGACTTGCTTGACTGCTTCATAATGAGCATCCATCGATGGCGCGTCGGGCTCTTTGCTCCTGTCATCTCCTGTCAGCACTTTTTAACACAAGCGCACACACGCACACTTACTGCTGCTGTCAACCGTCTCTGCAGGAGAGGTACCGCACCGCGGCCAGCAGGGGGCACTAGTGTTCTAGCACTTGTCTCAGTCAGTGGAAAGCTGGAGCATGTGAGATAACCTCAGCTCTTTCCCCCCAACAGCTCTGGGTCTGAGGAACCCCTTGGTCGTGCAGGGAGCGTACCCCCCGGGGGCTTTCGGCCTGCCCCCTCCAGGCGTCAATGGGGACCTGCCCGTGGCGGCGGCCTATGGCGCCGGCCTCCACCTGGTTTCACCGCAGATGAACGGCGCGGCGGCAGCTGCTGCAGCGGCGGCGGCGGGCTACGGGCGCTCCCCAGTGGTGAGCCTCCTCAAAAACTGTTTATGATTGCTCATAGATACCACAAGATGGCAGCAAAGCACCACTCTTGTCAAATGAAGCTCCTCAACTCATCAATTGGCACATCTTTGTCACTTGTTTTGCTACCCAGGTGGGTTATGAGTCTCCACACCCACACATGAGAGTGCCCGGCTTGCCCGCCAGCCTGCAGTCAGCTGCGTCTGGCAAACCGTAAGTTTCATCACACCGCACATGCTTTCATTTCTTGACTCCTTGTATTCAAAAATATGACTATGCCCCCCTTTTGTCCTCTTGGCACAGGGCTTATTCGTTCCACGTGAGCGCAGACGGTCAGATGCAGCCGGTGCCCTTTCCTCCCGACGCGCTGCTGGGCCCGGGCATCCCTCGCCACGCGCGGCAGATCCACAGCCTGAGCCACGGCGAGGTGGTGTGCGCCGTCACCATCAGCACCTCCACGCGCCACGTCTACACGGGGGGCAAAGGCTGCGTCAAGGTCTGGGACATCAGCCAGCCGGGCAGCAAGAGTCCCATGGCACAGCTCGACTGCTTGGTCCGTCCTCTTCAGTCTCTTTACCATCCAGCGATTTTTCAATTAAAACCTCTCCATCTCTCATCCAATCAGAACCGTGACAACTACATCCGCTCTTGCAAGCTGCTGTCGGACGGGCGCACGCTGATCGTGGGCGGCGAGGCCAGCACGCTGTCAATCTGGGACTTGGCCACGCCCACCCCTCGCATCAAAGCCGAGCTGACGTCATCGGCGCCCGCCTGCTACGCGCTGGCCATCTCGCCCGACAACAAGGTGTGCTTCTCCTGCTGCAGTGACGGGAACATCGTCGTCTGGGACCTGCACAACCAGACGCTCGTCAGGTAGCGTGAACAAACTGGAAGGAGTGAGAGAATATTATCGTTAATGTCGCTGATGAAGTTGTCTGCTGCCACAGACAGTTCCAGGGCCACACGGACGGAGCGAGCTGCATCGACATCTCCAACGACGGCACCAAGCTGTGGACGGGAGGACTGGACAACACGGTGCGCTGCTGGGACCTGAGGGAGGGACGCCAGTTGCAGCAGCACGACTTCACCTCACAGGTTGCTGAGCACTACATCGTTTGTCGCTAGGCAGACTTGACAGTGTCAAAATGTCCACATTGCCATTGGCAGATCTTCTCGCTGGGTTACTGTCCGACGGGCGAGTGGCTGGCGGTGGGGATGGAGAGCAGCAACGTGGAAGTCCTGCACGTGTCCAAGCCCGACAAGTACCAGCTGCACCTTCACGAGAGCTGCGTGCTCTCCCTTAAGTTCGCCTACTGCGGTGAGCCTTCAAAAGTCCTGTTTTGGTGGCTCAAAATCTCAAAGCGTTGCATTAGTTTGGACCTGCTCCTAACGTGCATATCTCCTGCAGGTAAATGGTTTGTGAGCACAGGCAAAGACAACCTGCTGAACGCGTGGCGGACACCTTACGGGTCCAGCATATTCCAGGTAATCCTTGGGCAAACTTGACTTGAAACAATCAAGTGTGTGTACGTGTGTGTTTGTGTGATTGTGTGATTGTTTTCAGTCCAAGGAGTCATCGTCCGTGCTGAGCTGCGACATCTCTCCCGACGATCAGTTCATCGTGACGGGCTCGGGGGACAAGAAGGCCACCGTGTACGAAGTCATCTACTGAATTAGGTCAACACTGCGCCTTTGGAAAACACTCAACTACTTTTTTTGGACCAGTAAAGACTCCAAACTGTTTTTTAGATGAGCGTGTGGGATTCTTCCAAAGATGTTTTTTTTTTTTTTCTTCTTCTTCTTCTTAACAAAATCAAACCTCTGTAGTGGACAAGACATTAGCAACATAACATATTTTTTTAGCGTCTTTGTTTTTTTAAACCTTTTGGACCACAGGGAAATGGGACAAAAGGCATCATGTGAAGGGGCTTTGGAGTTCAGCCTGCTTCGGACCAGCCTGGTCCACTTGGGTGCGGTTATGGCTGCACTTTTTTTTTTTTTTGCTTGGGCAGTAAACCTGATTGTATGATCTCCAAAAGACACAACCTCTGTCATCAACAGTTGCTGTTTGTCCTGGTTTGGTGTGTTTTTTTTTTTTTTTTTGTTCTTAAGAAAACATGACTCAGCGGTTTTTCCAGAGTAACTTTTGCTGCTTCTTGTTCAAGGTTACTTATTGTGTTAGCTGGCTTCTAAATGGATGTAAATAAAGTTCTCTAAAGGCAACTGTGTTAAACTATGTTTAAGGTAAGTGAAGTTTCTGCTGAGGGCAGCAAAGTGGAGGTGGATGAATTTGTAGGTAGGTAGGTCGGTAGGTATGAATGAATGTTTGCATGTATGTATGAATGTTTGCATGTACGAATGTTTGCATGTAGTATGAATGTTTGCATGTAGTATGAATGTTTGCATGTAGTATGAATGTTTGCATGTATGAATGTTTGCATGTATGAATGTTTGCATGTATGAACGTTTGCATGTAGTATGAATGTTTGCATGTATGAATGTTTGCATGTATGAACGTTTGCATGTAGTATGAATGTTTGCATGTATGAATGTATGTATATGTATGAATGTTTGCATGTATGAAAGTTTGCATGTATGAATGATTGTATGTATGAATGTGTGTGTGTATGAATGTTTGTATGAATGTATATGTGAATGTATGTATGTATGAATGATTGTATGAATGTTTGTATGTATGATTGTAGAATGTTTGTATGTATGAATGTTTGCATGTATGAATGTAGAATATTTGTATGTATGAATGTAGAATGTTTGTATGTGTGAATGTTTGTATGTTTGAATGTGTGAATGTTTGTTTGTGTGAATGTTTGTATGTGTGAATGTTTGAATGTGTGAATGTTTGTTTGTGTGAATGTTTGTATGTGTGAATGTGTGAATGTTTGTATGTGTGAATGTTTGTATGTGTGAATGTTTGTATGTGTGAATGTTTGTATGTGTGAATGTTTGTATGTGTGAATGTGTGAATGTTTGAATGTGTGAATGTTTGAATGTGTGAATGTTTGTATGTGTGAATGTTTGTATGTGTGAATGTTTGTATGTGTGAATGTTTGTATGTGTGAATGTTTGTATGTGTGAATGTTTGTATGTGTGAATGTTTGTATGTGTGAATGTTTGTATGTGTGAATGTTTGTACGTGTGAATGTATGAATGATTGTATGTATGAATGTATGTGTGAATGTTTGAATGTGTGAATGTTTGTATGTGTGAATGTTTGTATGTGTGAATGTTTGTATGTGTGAATGTTTGTATGTGTGAATGTTTGTATGTGTGAATGTTTGTATGTGTGAATGTTTGTATGTGTGAATGTTTGTATGTGTGAATGTTTGTATGTGTGTATGTGTGAATGTATGTGTGAATGTTTGTATGTGTGAATGTTTGTATGTGTGAATGTTTGTATGTGTGAATGTGTGAATGTTTGAATGTGTGAATGTTTGAATGTGTGAATGTTTGTATGTGTGAATGTTTGTATGTGTGAATGTTTGTATGTGTGAATGTTTGTATGTGTGAATGTTTGTATGTGTGAATGTTTATGTGTGAATGTTTATGTGTGAATGTTTATGTGTGAATGTTTGTACGTGTGAATGTATGTGTGAATGTTTGTACGTGTGAATGTTTGTATGTGTGAATGTTTGTATGAATGTATGTATGAATGTTTATATGTGTGAATGTGTGAATGTTTGTATGTGTGAATGTTTGTATGTGTGAATATTTGTATGTGTGAATGTATGTATGAATGAATTATTGTATGAATGTGTGAATGTATGAATGATTGTATGTATCAATGTTTGTATGTATGAATTATTGTATGAATGTATGTATGATTGTAGAATGTTTATGTATGAATGTTTGTAGAATGTTTGTGTGTGTGAATGTTTGTATGTATCAATGTTTGTATGTATGTATGAATGTATCTATGTATGAATGTATGTATGAATGTTTGTGTGAATGTTTGTATGTTTGCATGTGTGAATGTTTGCATGTGTGAATGTATGAATGTAGAATGTTTGTATGTGTGAATGTTTGTATGTATGAATGTTTGAATGTGTGAATGTTTGAATGTGTGAATGTTTCAATGTGTGAATGTGTGAATGTTTGAATGTGTGAATGTTTGAATGTTTGAATGTGTGAATGTGTGAATGTTTGTATGTATGAATGTTTGTATGTGTGAATGTTTGTATGTGTGAATGTTTGTATGTGTGAATGTTTGTATGTATCAATGTTTGTATGTTTGAATGTGTGAATGTTTGTTTGTGTGAATGTTTGTATGTGTGAATGTTTGTATGTGTGAATGTTTGTATGTGTGAATGTTTGTATGTGTGAATGTTTGTATGTGTGAATGTTTGTATGTGTATGTGTGAATGTTTGAATGTGTGAATGTTTGAATGTGTGAATGTTTGAATGTGTGAATGTTTGAATGTGTGAATGTTTGAATGTGTGAATGTTTGAATGTGTGAATGTTTGAATGTGTGAATGTTTGAATGTGTGAATGTAGAATGTTTGTATGTGTGAATGTTTGAATGTATGAATGTTTGCATGTGTAAATGTATGAATGTGTGAATGTATGAATGTAGAATGTTTCTGTGTGTGTATGCATGTGTGTATGTATGTATGTATGTTTGTTTATTATTATTTTAATAAACATTAAAACCTGTTAAAACTTGTCTGGTGTTTTATTCCTTGTTTTTATTTTTTTGGGCATGAAAACAAAAATCTGACATTTGGTTAACTGCTTTATATGACTATGTATGTGTTTTATGTCGTGTAATAAAATAAAAAATAAAAAAAATAAAGAGTTAAGTTTCACTTAAACCAGGGGTCGCAACCTCCGGTCCTCAAGGGGCCGCGTTCCAACATGTTTTCCAAGTGACCCTCGTTAAGCGCACCTGCGTGAAAAGTTTTAGCCACTTTCACGTCCAAAAGGAGCTAAAAGTTTTCACGCACCTGCACTTAACGAGGGAACCACACGGACACTCCATTAGGTACACCGCCATTTTCAAGTGTACCTAATAAGAGGCCACTTTATTAGGGAAATATCATGGTCAAAGGTCACAGGAGTCAAGCTCTAGTCCTCTCGGCCGCGTTCCAACATGTTTTCCAAGTGACCCTCGTTAAGCGCAGGTGCGTGAAAACTTTTAGCCACTTTCACGTCCAAAAGGAGCTAAAAGTTTTCACGCACCTGCACTTAACGAGGGAACCACACGGACACTCCATTAGGTACACCGCCATTTTTAAGTGTACCTAATAAGAGGCCACTTTATTAGGGAAATATCATGGTCAAAGGTCACAGGAGTCAAGCTCTAGTCCTCTCGGCCGCGTTCCAACATGTTTTCCAAGTGACCCTCGTTAAGCGCAGGTGCGTGAAAACTTTTAGCCACTTTCACGTCCAAAAGGAGCTAAAAGTTTTCACGCACCTGCACTTAACGAGGGAACCACACGGACACTCCATTAGGTACACCGCCATTTTTAAGTGTACCTAATAAGAGGCCACTTTATTAGGGAAATATCATGGTCAAAGGTCACAGGAGTCAAGCTCTAGTCCTCTCGGCCGCGTTCCAACATGTTTTACAAGTGACCCTCGTTAAGTGCAGGTGCGTGAAAACTTTTAGCCACTTTCACCTCCAAAAGGAGCTAAAAGTTTTCACGCACCTGCACTTAACGAGGGAACCACACGGACACTCCATTAGGTACACCGCCATTTTTAAGTGTACCTAATAAGAGGCCACTTTATTAGGGAAATATCATGGTCAAAGGTCACAGGAGTCAAGCTCTAGTCCTCTCGGCCGCGTTCCAACATGTTTTCCAAGTGACCCTCGTTAAGTGCACCTGCGTGAAAACTTTTAGCCACTTTCACGTCCAAAAGGAGCTAAAAGTTTTCACGCACCTGCACTTAACGAGGGAACCACACGGACACTCCATTAGGTACACCGCCATTTTTAAGTGTACCTAATAAGAGGCCACTTTATTAGGGAAATATCATGGTCAAAGGTCACAGGAGTCAAGCTCTAGTCCTCTCGGCCGCGTTCCAACATGTTTTACAAGTGACCCTCGTTAAGTGCAGGTGCGTGAAAACTTTTAGCCACTTTCACCTCCAAAAGGAGCTAAAAGTTTTCACGCACCTGCACTTAACGAGGGAACCACACGGACACTCCATTAGGTACACCGCCATTTTTAAGTGTACCAAATAAGAGGCCACTTTATTAGGGAAATATCATGGTCAAAGGTCACAGGAGTCAAGCTCTAGTCCTCTCGGCCGCGTTCCAACATGTTTTCCAAGTGACCCTCGTTAAGCGCAGGTGCGTGAAAACTTTTAGCCACTTTCACGTCCAAAAGGAGCTAAAAGTTTTCACGCACCTGCACTTAACGAGGGAACCACACGGACACTCCATTAGGTACACCATCATTTTTATGTGTACCTAATAACAGGCCACTTTATTAGGGAAATATCATGGTCAAAGGTCACAGGAGTCAAGCTCTAGTCCTCTCGGCCGCGTTCCAACATGTTTTCCAAGTGACCCTCGTTAAGTGCAGGTGCGTGAAAACTTTTAGCCACTTTCACGTCCAAAAGGAGCTAAAAGTTTTCACGCACCTGCACTTAACGAGGGAACCACACGGACACTCCATTAGGTACACCGCCATTTTTAAGTGTACCTAATAAGAGGCCACTTTATTAGGGAAATATCATGGTCAAAGGTCACAGGAGTAAAGCTCGTCCTCTCGGCCGCGTTCCAACATGTTTTACAAGTGACCCTCGTTAAGCGCACCTGCGTGAAAACTTTTAGCCACTTTCACGTCCAAAAGGAGCTAAAAGTTTTCACGCACCTGCACTTAACGAGGGAACCACACGGACACTCCATTAGGTACACCATCATTTTTATGTGTACCTAATAACAGGCCACTTTATTAGGGAAATATTATAGTTAATGGTCACAGGTGTCAAGCTCTAGTCCTCAGGGCCGCATTCCAACATGTTTTCCAAGATTCTAAAGGTTCAGTTCACTTAAAAGAACTGGAATGCACATCACTAATGTGTGAATGTCTGTATATGTATGTTTGTATGTATGTATGTATGAATGAATGTATGTATGAATGTATGCATGAATGTTTGTATGTATGAATGCATGAATGTATGCATGTATGTATGCATGAATGTATGTATGAATGCATGAATGTATGCATGTATGAATGCGTGTATGCATTAATGTATGCATGATTGATGTGTGTGTGTGTGTATCTGTTTGTGTGTGTGTGTGTCTGTGCGTGTGTACAGTGTGTTTGTATGTGTGTTTGAAAAAAAAAAGCAAAGACATGAACATTGTTTATTTTGCACACATTTTTACATTAGCATCAGTTCGTTTATACAGCACATGGAAGGAAAGACAACGCGGTGGGACAAAGCCTGCTCGGCCTTTTAAAGAAAAGCAAACTGTACAGCAGCTTGTGAATTGTAACAAGAAAAAACAAACAAATGCATGGTAATCAAACATACATGTACTGTACATACATACATACAGCTGCGTGTGTGTAATAAGGAGAGAATTAGTGTTGTGGCTGACAGGCGGAAAGGCAAAAGCATCAACATGGTCCACACTTCCAACTCCTGTGCTGTGTATTTTCAAACTAAAATAAAAACTATTTAAAAAAAAAGAACATCAGTGCAACAGGCCTGTGTTCCCAATTGATTGCTACCGTTGTCGCATGAAAATTTAATAGATCATTGCACCAAAAGGCAATATTTTGTTTTCCTAGATTAACCAACATTGATTAGTTTTATGCCTACACAGAAAGTACCTGAATCTTAATTTACAGTCTGAACTGTATTTCTTCCCTTTGGTGTGCTTGGTAGCATCAATAGCGGTTCTGCCTTCTCTATTTTTCACATTTTGGCCCAATTCCAAAGTCATTATTGTGAGAAGAAATGACAGCTTTTGTGCAAAATCTTCCTAGATTCTCATGAAAAGAAATTAACACAATGAAATGTACTTTAAGGGCAAGTGGCTTTGTTGATGCTGCCTATCACCTTTGCTTAAAAAAAAAAAAGAAGTCACATTTAGATTTGACACATCTGTTACAGGCAACCTTGAATACTATAGACAGGCATTCAAAATGAAGGACAGTGGACAGAATAGCCTTGAAAGAAGTACAAAATCAGCAATCATATGAATGCAAAACTTGTTGCGTAATATCTGAAGGGAAATGTGAGGGGCACATTAGTGTGTGTGTGTGTGTGTGTGTGGGGGGGGGGGGCACACTAGTGGGGCCCTGTGTTGGCTGACAGGAGAACAGAGTGGCGCGCATTAGACGTCGTCAGAAGGAAATCAGAGATAATAAGCAAGGAGGCTGTTTAATTGGCTGTCTTTTCTGATAGGAGGGGGGAGTCTTGTCCCCCACTCAACCCCCCTCCCCGGGTGACGTGGGAGCTTCCCATGCCTTGTGACACCTCTCGGCGGGCAGAGCGTGCGGCGGCGTGGCGTGGGCCTCATTACAGCTTCCCTTGTGTGCACGTGTGTGCGCGTGCCTAATGAAACGACAGTGCGCTCTATCGGTGCTCCTCTGGGGGTGGGAGGTGTGAGGGGCTACCCTTGCTCTGCTGAGCTCTTAATCAGGAAACAGCACTCATTAGGCAGCCGCCTCCTTTTCATTTACATTCTCTCTCGCTCGCGCTCTCGGCTTTCGGGTAGAGTTTCAGGATGAACCTAGTATGCACTAACCGCTTCAGCTGAATTTAATTTCAGGAAAAAAGATGGACTCAAGTTTGTTACATATTGTACTGTAGTATAAGTGTTGAATGTGTGTCTAGTTGCGTATCGTCACAAGTTTGATTGGGTCAAATTTGTCTTCAGCAGCTCTTTGTGCGTGTTTTCAATTCATATTTAAGTGTTTAACTGGTTGTTGCATTTCATGAATGGCAAAAACGAGCGGTTTTGTAGCAGACGCTCATTTATACTTAAAATTTCGCCTCAAGACAAAAAGCAAAATGGCAGCCTGTAAAATGAAAATGTGATTCGCTGGGCAAAGCTGACTTTAAGATTAAAATTTTTTGGACACTGAACCAGTTTACTGTTAGTCGCTCAAGCAAAGTGCATTTTAGGTTCATCCATAAATAGTGCCTCATCTCCCTTTTGATTTCTGTCTGACTTCTCTTGTCTGCTCCACTGCCCATTCTTGCTGTAAAGGTGGAAGGGGGAGGCTTCCGCGGTATTATGGGATGAGCGAGCGGTTGTCAAGGGGAACCAGAATCTCAGTAGACTACTTCGTACACCGTGGCCTTCTTGTCCCCCGAGCCGGTCACGATGTACTTGTCGTCCGGGGACACGTCGCAGCTCAATACCGACGATGACTCCTTGGACTGGATGAGGGCGAGGGACACCCACAAAGAGAGAGAGAGAGAGAGATGTGACTCATCAAATACTCAAGATGCATTTGCAATTCAATCACATGATAAACACACGCTGTCTCATCACACACGGCTCTCTCTCGAGGCTCATTAGCCGCTAACGTCAATAGCGGTCGTGCCGTGTAACATGGTGGCTAGCGGCTCCAACGGAACACTCGTGACCTTCAGGCACAGTATGACCTCTCCATCTTGGCTAAGAATTCAGCTCCAAATCAATAATGTGCTTGTTGTGACACAGAAGGGAACAAAAACAACACTTTGAGTGGAAAGTTTGAAGGACATCCAAGTCGTACAACAAAGACGACGGTCCGACGGGAAGTTTTGGACAGACGGTGAATGAAGGTGAAAGGTTTGCGTGTGGCCGCAATTTGCAGCTTTTAAACTAAAAAAGGATTTAAATGAGAAAAGTCACCTGAAAGATGCTGGCTCCGTACGGGGTCCTCCACGCATTCAGCAAGTTGTCTTTGCCTGTGCTTACAAACCATTTGCCTGAAAGCAAAAACAGAAAGGAAGGAGAGAATTTGGATGCTCCTCTCAGGGATCAAGTTTCTTCGGGTTTTGAACTAAAAGCTCAAAATGCTCACCGCAGTAGGCGAACTTGAGGGAGAGCACGCAGCTCTCGTGAAGGTGCAACTGGTACTTGTCGGGCTTGGACACGTGCAGGACTTCCACGTTACTGCTCTCCATCCCCACCGCCAGCCACTCGCCCGTCGGACAGTAACCCAGCGAGAAGATCTGTTGGTGGTTCAAACGCAGCACACCACCTAGTCGTTGACTTTTCCATCCATCATTTCTTATCGCGTTCTGATCTTATCTTTACACAATCTCCCGTATTTCTCTTCTCCCTGCATTGTTCTCCTGCTCGTGTCATGTTGGCCTTCTTTCATCGCGCTTATCTTTGCCTCACCCTCATCCCTCATTTCCTGACATCTTCTCCTGTTTTTGCCCTTTAGCTTTCATATCTCCACCCTTTGCTTTTTTTTTTTTGCTGCTATTGTTTGGCACCCGGTAACTGTGTGTTGGAGTTCTGCATGTGTGCGCGTCTTTTCGGCTCAAGGGACACATTTGGTCATCAAAGTAGAACTTGATGAATCGGCATTTTGCACTTTCTCATCCAAGTAAGTGTCAATAATTATCTGCTCATGTTCACCGGCCGTGTCAAGATGTGCATCCTGTATATCTGTCTGCCCAAGGCAATTTCTCTTCTTCATGCACGAATAAAACAACTCTTGATGTCACACCGGGTGCCGCGTAATTGCTTCATGTATCTGCGTGCTCGGCTACCTGTGAGGTGAAGTCGTGCTGCTGCAGCTGGCGTCCCTCCCTCAGGTCCCAGCAGCGCACCGTGTTGTCCAGTCCTCCCGTCCACAGCTTGGTGCCGTCGTTGGAGATGTCGATGCAGCTCGCTCCGTCCGTGTGGCCCTGGAACTGTCTGTGGCAGCAGACAACTTCATCAGCGACATTAACGATAATATTCTCTAAGTCCTTCCAGTTTGTTCACGCTACCTGACGAGCGTCTGGTTGTGTAGGTCCCAGACGACGATGTTGCCGTCGCTGCAGCAGGAGAAGCACACCTTGTTGTCAGGCGAGATGGCCAGCGCGTAGCAGGCGGGCGCCGACGACGTCAGCTCGGCTTTGATGCGAGGGGTGGGCGTGGCCAAGTCCCAGATGGACAGCGTGCTGGCCTCGCCGCCCACGATTAACGTGCGCCCGTCGGGTAGGATCTTACAGGAGCGGATGTAGTTATCGCGGTTCTGATTGAACGAGAGGATGCGTCACGTGATCACACTTTTGCATTTCTTAATATGTTGTGTTTTGTGAAGAGGACAGACCAGGCAGTCGAGCTGCGCCATGGGACTCTTGCTGCCCGGCTGGCTGATGTCCCAGACCTTGACGCAGCCTTTGCCCCCCGTGTAGACGTGGCGCGTGGAGGTGCTGATGGTGACGGCGCACACCACCTCGCCGTGGCTCAGGCTGTGGATCTGCCGCGCGTGGCGAGGGATGCCCGGGCCCAGCAGCGCGTCGGGAGGAAAGGGCACCGGCTGCATCTGGCCGTCTGCGCTCACGTGGAACGAATAAGCCCTGTGCCAGTATTTAAAAAAAAATAAAATAAAATTGGGTATGTTTTTATCTTTGAATTCAACTCTTGATGACTGTGTGGGTATGAAAGAAAAAAAACTCACGGCTTGCCGCCAGATGAGCCAGGCAGAGAGGACGACAGGCCCGGGGCCCTCAGGTGAGATCGAGAGTCATAAGCCACCTACAAACAAACAAACAAACAAGACTTGAGACATTGTTATGACATTAGCATTCTGTCAGCAATGGTAAACTTCTTTAACTGTCACAACAGAGTCACTACCTGATAAACTACACCAGCAAATCATTGCGCCTTTTATATCAAACATCAGGTTATAAATCAAACACGGACGTGGACAGATGACGCAGCTCACCATGGGGCTTCGAGCGTAGGCGCTGGCGGCTGCGCTGATTTGGGGCGAGAGCGTCAGAGCCCCGCCAAATCCTCCGGGACTGGCCAGCTCCCCGTTGAGCCCTGCGTGGGACACCACGCCAAAGTGAGCTGGGTACGAACCGGCCGGCACAGACATGGGGCTGCGGAGTGCTGGGAAAGTGAGGAGGAGGAGAAGGAGGAGAAGGAGGAGAGGAAAGGAAACGAGGATGGGAGGGAGGACAAGACATAACATACAAGCACGGTCACAGCAGGGCTGATAAGAACACAAGCACACAATTTTGATCCAAACATCTGAACTAAGTTCAATTTTCCACCACAATCATATTTTCACATTTCAAGCTGCAAGATGAGGTCTCACCGAGGGGGTCGGCAGCAGACGCCGCTTTGCTAACCAGGCGAAGGCAGGACGTGCTGGGACCGGGCGCTCCCGGGGTGAGGGCCTCGCGGTGCGATGGCGACGGGGTGCTGGACTTGGACAAGGGCGACTGGGACTTGTCCATCTGTGGGTTATTAATAAGAATTTCAGAATATCACTTATGGGGGGAAACTGGTACTTTACATGAAATTAGATGGAATGGACAGTAAACAATTATATTTTTTTTACCTGTGTGGGATCCTTGGCCTTGCCCGGAGCGGGACTGCACGGGTTGGGGGTGGAGGGCGGCTCTGCGGGGCCCGAGGAACCCGGGAGCTCTTTCCTTAAGGCAGGGGCTCGGTCCAAACCGTTCCCACGGGGAGAATGAGGTGGAGTGCCAACTGGGGAATTAGGCTCCTGATTAAAAAAAAACAACAAAGATAATTTCATTTCACATGAATACTCTCAGTCAAGCATGGCTTCGTTCCAAGCACATGTTGGCACCGTGGTGACCACAAGGTGATTTCAGGCGACTCAGCATATTTGATGACTCGGCAGTGCACGACAGCACATATCGTCCTGCTGCGGAGAATAGATGATGATGATGTCGGCTATTCCGGGATGCTTTCATCACTTTAGCCGAAAACGCCACTGCCTCCCCACCCTCGACAGTCTTTACCCTGTGCTTGACTGAGCACTTCTCACCGGGTCAGCAACTACAAAGAAGCCCCTCCCCTCCCTGTCTCTGTTATTACACACAATTGTCTACTTTTGTACCAACAAGGGAGCACTTGTGCTTTATTGAGTCACATGAAAATACAAAGATTTTAGATTAAAAAAAACACACACACCATAGTGCTCACTGGGAGATGCATTTTAAGGATTAGTTGAATAAAGCAGACTGTAATGAGCAGGGGAGGAAGAATATTGAAAGAAATATTGAGCTGGTCAAAAGAGAATCAAATGAACTCTCATTTTCTGGACCAACAATTATCTGGACGCGTCGCTTGTAATTTTATGGAACAATAAATGTGATTTGTGTCATATGAGTTAATTACGGAATTAATCAACTGTGTCAGAAATGTATTAAAAAACCAATAAGGATAAATAACTAATTCGACGACGCTCAAGAATTCCATTACACCCTAACGAGGCTTATTTGTCAAGCTATTACAAAATGTGTTTACGGCGTTACGTGACTGGTAAACATTCACATTTCTGAAGGTCAAACGAAGCACGAGGCGGCTTGGATGATTGACACACACGGGTGATTGATGAGAGAGGTTTGATCCAATTAGGGCAGCCATGTTGATTTTCAGCGCTCACGCCATCATCACGCCGTCATCACGCCACACGCGTATTTCACATATGACACGGTGTCACAAGGTTTATGTGACTTGGGGCTTTGTTACAGATAAAATGCACAAGACACGTGAACGGATCCGCAGAGGACAAAGGGACGAGTCTCTAGGGATGGATTAAGTGCTCACATTTCCAATTACAACAGAAAATAAGCGCTAACTCGCTAAATTTATAGCTTTTGTCCAGCATGAATGCAGGATTTGGGGACTTTTTTTTTTGTGTCTGGGAACCAGTTAACAGTCTTCATTCCATTTCTGATTATGAGGTGGCTCATGTTTTCTATTTGGTTTTAGTCCGATTTTTTTGGAACGGATTAATCACAAAAACTTTTAAAAAATGCTTTATGGCCAATTAAGTGCTGTAAATCTTTTACTATTTTTTAGTACAATTTCATGAAATTGCTCTTAAGGGTGTGACAAGGTTGGTAAAAACTGAGACAGGTAAACCAACCTCATTGGACACGTCCACCACCAGATTGTCCTCACTTTTATCCCCATCGCTGTCCTGCAAGCAAGAAAAGACAATATTTGCTCGGACTTTTCCTCAGGGACACCCAAGAGATACCTTATGCTTGACTCACACCCAAGGAGCTTGCACGCGCACCGATCGATATGTCAATATCTCTTGGCCACTGTCAGTCTAGCATGCACACTCGGACACGGTGACACTCGGCACCAAATATCTGCTGCCACACGAGCGCTCCATTGATTGTGCGTACACACACAAGTTGCTCTTTCTCCATCAGCCCGCATTTTTTTTTTTGGGTCTACTTTCCCACTAGACATCTTCCTCTCTCACTTTCGCTCCCTACTTTCCAAAGCGAGAATGATGGCACTTAGTTGCCATGGCAACCGAGCTTTGATAGCACCGGGGCCTGATACTCCTCATTGACATCGGTGATGAGTGACATCAGCAACCTAATTAACGCGCAGATGATTGCCGCAGTCGGGTCCTCAAATTGAAAATCAAAAGGAGGTAAGGGGAATTAAAAAATAAATAAATCACAATATGAGAAATCAGTAAGAAAAAGAAAAAGATGGAGAAGTGATGAAAGGTGAAAGGAGAGAAATGAAGCGAGCACGTACATATGAGTGCGGCGCGAGGGGCTCTTTGTCCTCGCAGCGTCTCCTCTTGGCCTCCGCCCCTCCCTGCGAGGAGGCGTAACCGCCCGATGGCCCCTGACGCTCCTCCGGGGGCTGACTGTCTGTCGACGACGCCGACTTACTCTGTAAAAGGGACATCACAACGGGAAATTCAAGTTTTTCCCAGCACCTTCATAACAACAATAATTCCAGTCCACTTAGAAAGTAAAGATCAGTGATGAAGATGCACTTTTTTTTTTTTGTTGTTGATCAGATAGATGCAAGATGTGAATGTGAATTGGGCTGCTTGAAAAAAAAATAATGAGTTGTGTGGCCTTCACGTGTCAGATCTCATGTGAGGTACGGCTCTCATTATGAGGCGGTGCCGGCATATTTACAATCCGGCCCTCTCAGAAGAGCCGATCAAAGCGTCGGGTTGTTTGGGCAGCAGGAGTTCATTTCGTGAGGGGGGGGCTCTATTTCTAGTCCCGGGGAGGTGCATCATCATCACAGCAAAGGAAGGAGCCCACCAGGAGGACAGGAAGGAGGAGAGGAGGAATAATACAGTGGAGCTCAACTCCCCTCCATGTCCAACGCAAATGTTAATTGAGCTCACCATTCGCTGCCGCGTTAAAGTCCACACTTTATATTTAGCAATTCACTAATGCACAGACGGCGGGGAGCTGAGAGCTTTTCTGTTCCGACATAAAAAGCGGAGCAAAGGCTCGGCAAATGCAATACTTGCGTTTTTGAAATTGATTCATTCTTTTTTTTGCCCACTTTGGTGGATTTTACAAACGTAAAAAAACACACCGGTGCAAGTTTGGCAGGATTTTAACAAATTAAGTGGCCAAATCACACACAGCAAAAAATGAATTTGTATTTTAATTAATCGATGATTAAATGATTTAAGGTTGACCATTGCTGTGTTTTTGAGACAAAATTTTACAGCTGTGGCAACACACAGTTTGGCATGCACATCACACACAAGTACTTACCCTGCTGGGTGCTCCCTCTGGGATTGGGCCAGGGGAAACATGAAAAGAAGAGGGAAAAAGGGAAGATAAGAGGGATGAGCAGAAAAAAGGTTGACGTCAGTGCTGATGTTGGCAACAGTAGTCAGCCAAGGTTACGACAGCTCCTTTTGTTCAAAATGATAGTGATGTCCATCCGGCCATTGGAGAATAGTGATTGGACACAAACAGCTCTTTTTCTCCTCCTTAAAAAAAAAAAAATCTTTCCATCCCTGGTTTTATTCATGAGGCTCTTGGCACGGAGCCGGAAACAGATAAGCAATGGCGGGGAGGTGAAGGAAAGTTCACGCGTACAAGCTTCTGCCGCACAGTGCCCGGCAATCTAGAATAGTTCAAACGAGGTCCGCTTGGGGATGATAGCGCTCTTGTCAATTTGGTTCATTGTCAAACGAAACATGAAACGATGACAAAGCAAAATACATGCAAGTACCTCGGAGATGTTCCGGGTCAAGGTGGTTGCGCTCGTCCTTGGCGGCGAGGTGGGCGGACACCCCTAGGGCCCCCGTCAGCGCCAGGAGCCCAGAGCCCCCCGCGCCTAGAGACAATCCGGACGGGTGCGGCGTCAGGGGGATACCTGGGGCGTGGTGGGACAGGTGCTGGAGCTGCTGCTGCTGTGGCCACAGGGGAAATACAAGAGGGAGGGGGGAGGGAGGGGAGCAGGAGATTATTATGGAAGCAAGAAAAGTGCGAGAGAGGAAATCATACCAGAGCAAGTTGATAGGATGGTGGAAGAGATTACGGGATTAAGAGGACGGCATGGTGGATAAAAAATTAAGACGGGAAAGGAGGAAATTGAATCATCAGCAAGCATTAGGGAAGGGAAAGGATGTGGAGATGACGATCAAGCCAGATTTGAGATCATAAAAGAAGAAAAGGAAAGGTGAGCAGGGGGATAACGTGATGGCGGGGGAGACAATGGCAAGAAAAGAACGATAGCATATAAAAACAACAAAATATGACATAATGACTGCGGTGAACGTGGAGGCGACTCACCCCGATGATGGCGTTGAGTTCAGCCATGGTGACCTGCTTGGCCCGCTCCACCGCTTGCACCACCTGTTGCTGGTGCTACACACAAACAACATGACTTGCTCAAAGTTGCACGAGACTCAAATCCGGCATGTTTATCCAAAGTCTCGATGTAATCGGTCACACACATGCACGCACGCACACACTGTCAATAATTGATCAAAGTGACAGAGCTGTGACCTCCCCCTCTCTTCATCAGTGCGCGCTCACACTTGGACCAAAAGAAACATGATTTGGATTCTGTGCACGCACACGCAAACGCCTTACATTGTTTGCAGCGTTACACACGCGGCCTCGGGCAGATTGCTAAATGCCAGTGCTTCCTGACCTGAAAAAGGCTAATTTGTTACAAAAGCGCCTTTTGCTGGCGAGGTCCTGTTGCCCCCTAGTGGTTGTAATGGGCACTTAAGAAACACAAAGTTCTTTTCTACATAAGATAAAAAATAGAGATTCCAAGAGGTGGTGCTCAGGCTCAAAATATATATGGTGGGATTTGGTAAAGTAGAGATTTATATGTGTGGAAAAATAAAACATAATTTTGAACATGTGCACACAATTTTCATTTTCCTAACATCTTTGAAGATGTTCAGACACTTTGTTCAAAAGACAATTTTATGTTTTCCATGAAAATAGTTTTAAGGATTTTTTTTTCTTAACCACTTTATATTAAAGTCTAGACAGGATTTCAGACTACTTTAATTGTGGAAAAACAACAACAGTGCTTCACTGTTTAAAGGTTCCACAGTTTGGTGTCAATACTGTACATTTATACTGATTGTTAGACTAAAATAAAAAGCTCCGATACTAAGACATCAATACTTTAAGGAAAACATTACTTTTGTTAGATGAAAAATGGATGAACTTGGCTCAGGCGGCAACGGAGTCCTCCAAACAGGTTCCTCACGCCCAACTACCAGCACATCCCTACTTTTTTTAAAACCATAATACAATGTCTTCTCTGTTTTTCTTATCTTAAAAAAAACATTTCCGAGCAACCCCAAACTGTTGAAACTGTGGTGGTGCCCATTGTATAACAATCTCAATGTGGCCATAACAAGGGCACAAAGTTCACCCCGCATAAATCATCACAGCGAACCGTTTTTGTTTAAGGAAGTAAAACTAAAAAAAAAAAAAAAGTGGAATCTGTCTCTGATTACACTGCGGCTTTGAGGCCGTTGCCAGCCACCTGTAGTTTTGGACGCCACCAGCCTCCAGAGATGGCTTGGTGGGTGGACCGCATTCTGAACTTGCGGTCTGAATACGATCCTATCGTTTTCAGGGCCAAAAATACAACAAGAGTTGAATCTCAGCGGGGGAAGTGTTTTCCTTTCTCTGTGAAGGGCAGGAAAGGAGACATTTTCCTTGTCGTTTTTTTTGCAACATTGGATTGCCAAGAGCATAGAAAGTTTATGTCGCACCGGGGAACGAGAGCGAGGGTACGCCGCAGAAGTCACTCGAGCGTTGTTAAAGGTTCCAGACCTGCTCTAATTGCACAGAAGCATCCGAAAGAAGCCACAGCTGAAGTGGAAAGGGCTTTTCACGCTACAAAGAGTGCAAATGCGGAAGCAGAGCAGGTGATACGCCGCTACCGGCAAGTGGGAGTCTTAGACCCAAATCCTCACAAAGCCCCTCACAATGTTCTGCAAAGTAAACTGTATGCACTTGAAGAAGGCCAAGGAAAAATGTGCTGAACAAGTTAGAGAATGTACAAGTGCAGAACAAGCGAGGACTAAAGATTGGTCTGCTATATACTTGACCTTTCTCCAAACGTCTCTACTGTGGTTAGAGAAAGAGAAATATTGAATTCACTACAGACCTAATTTGAAGGTCAATTGGCTGCGGGAAAAAAAAAAAAAAAAAAAAAGGACAAAAAGTTGGGTCTGTAAAAAATGGCCTAAGATTAAAGCAACCAACAGAAAGTTGTTGTATTTCCACTATAAATATTTCGGTTGTGTCGATTAATACAGAACAATAATCTCAAGTGTAGTTTTTCTAATTAAAAAAAAAATCAAAAACAACTGAAACGCATTGAATGCATTTCCATTCATTTCAATGAGCAATGATGATTTGAGTTGGCTACACAAAGAATTACTAACTTATAATAAAGTCAAGTGAAATGAAAAATCGCTTTCTACTACCTTGTGATGTCGATTTGAATCTGATTAATCAAAGAAATGTCAACAATGAAATTGATTTGCATATAGCACCGTCCAAACGAATCCAGGTAAAATGTGCCTGGTCGTCTGTCGAGAATCGCACTCACCTCTTGAGAGAGGAAAGGGATGATCTGAGCGCAGATGGCACTGAGACGCTTCACAATCTCCGCCTGTGATGGGAGGAAATGGCGAGAGTGAGCGAGAGAGCGAGCGAGAGAGCGAGGCTACTCGATCACATCACATATGGCAAAGTGCACAATGAACACAGAGCATATGATCCGCATTTACAGCACATTAAGCCTTCGCCGCATCAAAGAAACATGCTTCTAATGAGGTTGTGTCGGTGCAAGAGTGGAACAGGGACGGCTTGAGTGTGCCTTTCAGCCTTTATTCACTGACTGGACACTTCAGTAGGTACACCTGCACAAGGCAGAACTTTTTGACCATGAAAAATAAATGTCAGGAAAAGCCTACTAGAAAATCTGAAATGCATTTGCGGTTAATCAGAGGCAGTCTAAATGTGATCTAATATGAATTTGAGACTGGTTCATTCTGCCCAGAGTCAAATAAGAGGGTGTGTACACTTATGCAACCACATTTTATTTTCCTCTCAGAAAGTTTTTGTTTTAATTTGAATTAAACAAAATTGTAGGTCACGATAATAACGGGAAAACTTTTTAAATGATTTATTTGGGCCTCATATTTTTTAAATCCCCCAAAACCTGGGGCGTCGTTTCATTATGCAGGTGTTCCAAATGAAATGAATGCCGCTCGCTCGTCAGTTCATTTGGTGACAATATATTTGAGAAAGCATATAAATATGCATTCTGTTGTCCTAAAACCATTTTGCGATTGTGTTGCTGCACATCCACAAAGCTAGTTAGCATCCAGCTGCGTACACGCACACAAAGCCTCTACTGTGTGTCTAATTCGATCTGTCTGAGTGCCCTTAGCCTCATTTTGCTCCCTACCTCACTCAGCCGTTCTCTCTTTTCCTACAACAGCTCTCGGAGTCGTGATTACGCCACTTGCCTTCCTCCTCCTCTTCCTCACCTCCCCCTATGCTTTGACTCATCCCTCTATTTTGCTCCCCCCCTCCCATCCCTTTGGCCGCTCTGCTTTTTAATTTTTCCATTATCGGCCTCTCCCCTCATTACTTTCTGGCTTTAATTTTCTAGATCCGTCTTCTTGCCACCACTAGGGATGACGAAAGGATGAGCAGAGGACATGAAAAGGCGGCGATAAAGAGCGACGAGCTGAGGTTGGGAACACAACACACACTCATCTGTGTGATGAGGCGGCCTGTCAGTCACAGCCGGTGTATTTGTGGCCGCCGCCGCCGCCGCCGCACACACTTGCAAGGACGCAGACTAATTACATCATACGTTTATTAGTGTGTTTGTGTGTGTAGAGAGATTTATGCATAAGTAAATCCAATATTTACTAACCTGACTGGGTTTTAATATAGTGATACGCTATTTATGACACATTTTAGAATAACACTGAATCAGTTCCTCTGTGTGGATAGTAAAAAATTAAATACCCCCGAACGAACCATTGTAACTTTTCATCTCACAATACACATCAATAATCACGCACAAAGAAAACATTCTAAAATGAACCCCGCAGCCTTTTCTTTCTGTAGGCATAAAAAGCAGGATTAAAGAGGATTTAACATTCAATAATCATCAGCAACAACTAGGCTGAGCACGAAATGGGCCGACTTCTTGAAGATCTTATGAAAGCATTGTAGCAGCGTCACATGATCAAACTATAGAAGAAATGGATCATGTCGGGATGGATTTGTGGAGAAGTGTACGGGGATGTGGAAATTAAACTGGCAGTTTTTCCTCTTTGTGCTTTTGAGGCAACTCTTTTTTTGGACTACATAACGGGAACTAAAGCAAGGCACGAGGGACTCGATTGGTTACGAGTGCGTCGAGGCCGCATAGTTTTGCTCTTGATAATCATCTGAACAGAGGCTAACAAAGGCCGTGTGTGTTTGAATCAACAAACATCTGCAAACGAGCAAGCGTCTCCTACTTGGCAAACGCTCTCGCAATCTGGAAACAATTCAATCAGCCACTTGCCAAACTGACTGAAGACAATAATGGGGCTGGAGCTACGTCATGTTCGCAATTGGGAAGACTTTAGCTTTGGCAAGACGAGACGGGCTTTTTTTATTTTTATACAATGAGAGGTATGAGTGTTACTTCAATACATAAATAATCTTCAGTAAACATGAAAACTGTTTGCAGGAGGACAATTGGTTTGGCGCACACACTTCCTTCAAAACAAACCATCTAACGTAGGAGAAATAGCAGCAGCAACAGATAAAACTGATTTTTTTTTTTTTTTTTGAGGGTTGGGTATGAATATTGGAGGATCAGCGCTATGGAGCGAAAGCAGCCAAAAAGCCAACGGGGCTTCTGCACCATCACAAAAGTGGGCTCGGCCGCAACCGAGTGTGCACCGAGCCAGGTGTCACAAACATGAGCAGAGATGCCCGTCCGCGGGCCTGCCAAGGCACAGCCACCAGGGAGTGCTGGCACAGGCTGGATGGATGGATGGTGGGATGAGCGGATGGAGCTAGGAACAGATACAAAGAAAAGAGAGAAAGAGACATGGGGGGGTGTCGATAAACACCTGAGGGCAGATAAGCTGCCAACTGCGCAGACAGGGAGAGAGACAAGCTTGAAGTCGATTTGAGATTCTCCCCCAAAAATGTGGAGGTGAGAAAACAATAAGGACGGCAACTTTTCATTGAACAACAATTTCCTTCTTACAAAAGGGGAGAAAATAATCTTGTAAGGAAATGATGGATGCAAGGAGAAAGCAAGAATTAGTTCTAGGAGGACACGCTGTTCTTGAGGTTGTGCTACATATTAGCGTGTCACAGCCTGAAAAACAAAACACACACACACACAATGACAGACTGACAGCACGCTCACACTTGTTATCTGGTTAGATCATCGCACCCAGAAAGTGTTCATACCATCAGTGTCTCGTTAATGTCGAGCACGACCTGGAATGTGTGTAACACACACACACGTGTTACACAAGTGCAACGTTCAATCACAAAAGGCGCATTCATTGGTTTAAGCTGCGGTTGGAGCTGGAGTGTGGTTGTGGAGAAGAGCAGCGAGAATGTGAAGCAACCTGTCAACATTAAGAATGGAAACTATTCACGCCAGCAGCGATGCAAATTAAAAACAGTGCTTTGTGCCTGCTCATTCGAATGCAACAAAGTGATATTTGACTTGTTAACCACTTTTCGGGGTGTGCCGCCGTCATTCCGATTGTCTTGTTTGTCAATTTCCTTAAGCATACTCGACTTTTCCACACCGGTCGCGGTGCTATTATGCTGGGTTTGAAAGGTCACCCCGCGGCTTCAGATTGCGGTGATTTTGTCAAACAAGAAGAGTGAGGAAGTCTGTTTTCACACCAGCACCTGGCCCGGTGGACCAGAATCACACCCAGAGTGGAAAAGCTCTCCAGAGCTTACTTTGCTAGTTCTAATATTGCCCCCACTTCCTCTCCGGCAGTGTCGTAAAAAAAACATTTTACACGTGCCCGCCAGCTTTACAATGGCTGTCAAAATGGAAAACGTTAGACAGGGGGGAGAAAAGTAAGACAGGTGGGAAGGAAATGTACACTTGTGGGTATATTTGAAAAAGTAAACAACAGCTGCAGAGAATGACGTAGCTTCAACGTTCCGTGTCGGCGACTCGGCGCCCGCCGGGCTTCGGGCCCGCCATCAAGGACAACCCGTCGACTCGCCCGATGTGGTCGGAAAAGGAAGGCGAGTGTTTCATCCCACTCGCTGACTGAAAAATCGCTAACATCTCTTCTATTTCTGCCACAAGGCGCTCTCCTCCTTGTGATCGACTGCTGCAGCGAACACCGATGACCCTGCGGGAGCTGAGGCTTGCTCAAAATGGCCACCTTTTACTTGCACTGGAAGGGGGGGGGGGGGGGGGGGGGCTATCAAATAAATGCCAGAAAATGTCAAATCAATCTGAGGAATTCACAAAAAGGGTTAGCATGGAGGTCTTCGGAAGAGATCTTTGCATCCGTGTTTTTACAACGTTGAGCGAAGTTGTGTTTATTGTATTTGATGGCGAACGTTGTGAGGATTTTGAAATCATATTTGTATTTTTACAGTGGTATTTTTGAAAGGCATTCGACGTGTAAAAAAAATAAAAATGAAATAAAACGCGGCCCTTTCGAATGATGTAAATATCCCCTAAACAGTTGTGAGAATAGTCTCTATACAAACACGCAGTGACTCTTACGTAATCCCCCCCGCTTGCAAAAGGTCAATATTTGTAGCCGCTAACACGCTAATCAGACACTGATTGCTGTTGGAGGCTCGCAGCACTTCAGTGACATCATCTTTTTCCTCTCCACCACCTTTCATCCTTCTGTTCATTTGTATCTCTCTCGGCCACTTTCTTCCTCTCTCGCTTCCTTGTACTTGCTCCACTCTCCCTCCTTGTCCTCCTCTCTCATCCTTTTCTGCCCCCACTCATCCCCTGCCTCATTTCCCCCCCCTCCCTCCCTCCTCTGGGCAGCGTGCCAGCCTGTCTTCGCTGGCATGACGCCAGCTTCTCGTCCTCCTCCCTTGCCTCTGATTGATAGCCCTGCTGTTATGGAGGGAGAAGAAGGGAAATAGGAAGTAAAAAAAAAAAAAAAAAAAAGCACACACATACACCAAAAGCACGAACAATCAGACACACACACACAGCACGTATAAATACAGCTAAACACACAAAATGAGGCGCACGCACACACGCAGCCAAGAAGGGCGCACACAGAAAAGCAATCCAAACAGAGCAGAGAAGTGCACACATCCAGTACAAAGAGATGTGTGCAGAGCAAGCAAAGCCTCCCAGCATGAAAGCCACCAGCGGCTCACACTTGCTCACACACGTACACAAAAAGACAAGATTCATAGTAGAACTACGAGAAGACAGGCAGCCGACCAGGCAGGAGAAAGAAACATTTAGAAAAAGATGCAACACCACGCAAGTGTGCAGAGTTTGAAGGAAGTCGAGCGTGTGATGAGCAAAGTTTTCCCCACATATACGTTTCTGCCAGCCGCTGGCGCCCATGAAGAGGAATTTCGTGTCGTCATCGAATACAGCTGCCATGATCCAACTAAACACAAAATAAAAAATGTAGTAGTTTTCAGCTAGTTGCTACGTGCCTTGAAAGTGGCTAGCAACCAATCGAGGATGTCGCCCACCTCTCACCCCAAATCAGTTGGGATAGACTCCAGCTCACACGCTAAAGTTCTTAAGCGAAAGGCTGGATTGTCTAAAATGGAAGACAATTTCTAAATCAACTCTCAAACCTCATTTGAAGGAAACGTTCTAAAAAGTCACCAAGATTAACGTGCTTGCGAAAATGTACAGCGTTGTCAACTATGAAATTAGCCTCAAAATGGCCGACAAAGAGAAATCAATTCTAAGATGGCCGCGTGATAATTACTGAATGACAGCTCTTGGAAAAAGACACACATCATATTAACGGTTGCATTAGCCTGATCCTTCATCCATAAAGTAAGCTAACACATTAATTACATTGAGTGCGACCGTAAGAACGATGAGAATCCCACAACAGCCACCTCTAAAAATACACACGTGTTGTACACACAGGGAATTTTTCTAGGGCAAAGTGAGTGTGAGACCCAAATGTTGCGGTGCTCCAGCGGTGGTGGCAGTCCAACAAGCCTCGCTCGCCCTTTCTCTCTCTCTGGCTGTATTATAACTCCAGCTATTAGTCATAGCCGCACCATGGCAGCTCACCAGCTTGCACAGACGGCCCGCATACGTGCAGCACAATGCAATGCAGCGGGGAAAATGGGAATCATAACTCAAGAAATGAAATCATCCTTGGTTAGGTTAGTTTAATTTCTGACAGTGATCTAATTGAATTGAAATAAATGTTACATATTCAAAGTATAATGGAGACTTATTCTCCTGCTCACTCCCGCACCCCCCCCCCCTTACAGAAAATCTCCTCTAGAAGAGTGACAAAGCCATTATGTTAAAAGGCTAGCTCGACGGGAATCCCGCTTTCTCTGCAGTTAATTTCTCTCCCTTCACATTTTTCGCTTCCCTTTTTCTTTCGCTCATTGCCTTTGCCTACTACGTTAATTTGTGTCACCTCTAAAGGGTTCCATCCTGCTCCATCTCTCTTCGTCTCATTATTCACCAATGAGCTCCTTTACACACACACACACACACACACACACACACACACACACACACACACACACACACACACACAGGACTGAGAGAGAGAGAGCTATCAAAGCTGCACACAACTCGAGCACACAGACATGGCGGCAACATGTGCAAAAAGAGTCATCACACGTCAGTGATCAGAGAAGAGTCCAACTAAACGGCAGAAATAGACGCACAAAGTCATCTGACCGCTCCCGAGCTAACGTGACCCACACACGACACGGGAAGTGAGACTGAGGAAGAAAGAGAGAGTCCAATCCTATTATGAAAAGATGAGTTGAAATTGAAGGCATCTCTCTCTCTCTCTTTTTATCTTTCACTCTCTCGTTCTCCCTCCCTCCAAATGAGATGAGGATTCAGGTCACAGCACAAGCCAAATTCTGCTCAACACACACTCTTGACGGTGGGAAAAAAAAATTGCAGGCACGGCTGAGTGACTCGGGACACACAGACACACACAGAAAGCGGCAAGCAGGAAGGAAGGACAGTCGGCTGTTCCGTGCGTCCTCGGGAGAGGAAAAAGGCCTGGCCTGCGGAGCATCCCGACTGTCCTGTCCGGTTCTTTGGAGAGCCTTGTGCTTTTGTTGCCGTATTCTAGTACTTTTGTATTCATTTCGTATCTCGGGAGGTGATAAACGGGTTAGAATTAATAATCAGGTGAGAAGTTATTTTTCCAGGCAAAGCAAAAGTGATACAACGCCATCGTAATGTGAACCACGTTCCTGCCCGTTAAATTGTCCCGGGGGGCATTTGCGAAGGTTTTACAAGGACAGACAGAGAACGGTTTGATCTCAGCAATTCAAATGAAAACAGGAATAACGTTTGAGGATAAATCACCAGCAAACACTTTGCACTTATAAAGCATACAGAGACACAGTCCATCTTCATTATGCTGGAACTATCTACATTAAATCAAATGTGTCATGAAGGAATAGGATCTCTATAATGCTCATTAGTTCCACCTGCAGGATTGGAGTGGAACAGCATGGTCTAATGTTTTTTTTCCCAAAATTCCATCGTGTGGGTGTTGCTGCTACTGGCCAGCCGGGGGCGTCCTACTCACAAGTCCCCACAAAGGCAGCTTCTGATGACAGGGAGGAAATATCTTATTCCCTCTTACCACTTGTTCTTTTATTTTTTTTCCAAGACTGCACTGCAGTAGTCTATGAGCACTCTTGACTGGTCCAGCAAAGCCTTCCGCCTCATTCATGCATTCACCACACTCCTCGGGGCGTAACATGCACGGCCTGGCCATTGGAGCAACTCGCTGAGCCACCACCGTATAGAGTGCATGTTTGAATTTCAAAGTGTATAGAAAGAGGGTGAGGGGTGGGGGGCTCTGCTCAAGCTTGTCGGAAGAGTCACATGGCTGCAGGCAGAAGCGGCGGCGTATATATCCGCTGCCTTCGTATAGTTCAAATCTACTGTGAAAAGGAGATGAAGGCGAGGAAGAGCACTGAGGGAGCAAAGATGGGGGATGTTACGGCTCAATTAATGCCGGGACACGCAATGGCCACGGCGCTCATGAGGATGATGATGATGAGCATGATGAAGACAGAGCGATAACAGGATGTTAAGCGGGAGGAGGAGGAGAGGAAATAAGAGCAGATAGTATTAAATGTATTCATGATTCATTATTCCGCCGCCCGGGTCCTTGATGTCTCTCTTTGGGCTCCGTTCCTCCACCCTCCGCTGCTTTCTTTTCTGGCCTCATCTCATTTCATCTCTTCTCAGAGGTCTTTATCAATCGCCTCTTAATCTCCATCTTTCCTGTTTACGCAGCCCTCTTTCATCCCTTCAATTTATCTCCATCCTTTCCACGTCTTTAGTACCGTGTTTATTTCCCCGGATACGAGGTAACGTCAAAGTTTTGCTTTTTCGTCCTCTGACGCTTACAACGCTAATATGTCAGCCGCACTTTGATTGTTTTATGCTTATGGCTTGTTATTTTTTTGTAGACATCCGTCCATTTTCTGTACTGCTTATTCTCGCTAGGTTGCTATCATTCCTACTCTACTGCTGTGTTAGTGCGGGTTACTGAATCAAAATTTTTCATTTCCAAGAAAGTTCTAATCTAATGAATGTTTCCTTTGCGCCGCGGTGCTTTTCTGAGGTTTATTTTCCACTCACAAACACACAATGCCAGATTTATAAAAAAAAAAAAAATGCTCATAACTCAACTCAGCAACAAGATGAACTCAACACACATTATGCGACAGTTTCAATCCCTCGAGTGAGGTTTTTTTTTTTTTTTTAAATGTGGTTTTACAATCCAAAGTTATGACCTTGTTGGTTTTCTTCTCCCGAGAGTTTCTTTCCCTTGTGCTTCTCTGTCGATACTCGTGTCTGGTGTCAGATTTTGGAATCGACGCGACCCATCCATCTGTCACCGGAATTATGCATGTGTCTTGCTTTACTTGTGCAACAAATCTGTCATAAAAAGTAATTAATGGCTTTCCTGTTTTCAAACGTGATCCGCATCTTTGGGTCGGCGTGCAAAAATGGCAGGCAGCCTTGATCGTCGTGACGGACAAACTGCTGCGTTTAAGTGCGGCAACTATTTCGCCGGAAAGTCAGTTTAGACGTTGGCGCTCTATAATTACCGTAACTGACAAATGACACCGTGATTACGGGGTAATAGCAGACTGCGGGAGCACTCGTTTGACTGCATTGGAAGCCGCTTTTCCAACGTTGAGCAAAGTGGAACATTATTGAAGAGCGCGCCGCTGACGTTCGCCGACAAGCGAGACCGCTGCGGCAATCACGATTTGCGCTAACCGCGTTTGCGGTTTTGAAGGTGGTCACCTTTGTTGGTTTATGTTCAAACAAAACCCAGCGCTAATTATAACTGACTGCATTTGGTTTTCGAATAAAAATGATGTGATGGTTAATTTGCTGACCTCGTTTTGAAATATGGAGGCGTAGGAGCCATTGAGTGAAAAAAAAAAAAACCCACACAAAAGATAAGCATTTTTGTTTGAGTGTGTAAAAAAAAAAAGTATCACCTTTCGCCTACTCAGTAAACACACACACAAAAAAATCTCTCTTACCTGTTTGTGCATCTCGATGTTGAGTCCGTAGGACATTTCGTAATACTGCGGAAACAAACACAAGGCGACACAAACTCGTCAGACTTAGTTATACAAATAAAAAAATAAAAAGATTCCCATTCGGCTCCTCAGACAGGTTTTGTCTATTGAAGTTATTGGCCATATTGTATATACAGTGGATATAAAAAGTCTACACACCCCTGTTCAAATGGCTGTCAATGGCTCTCAGTCTCTCTTGCCAATTATCCTTTCTTCCCTTTTCTGTTGAGTCATCATCCTCATTTGTTTTTAGCTTTTTATTCAGTCTTTGTCATCTGTCAATTTTCTGTCTCCTTCCCCAGCTTTGAATACGTCGGCTCTCCTGTTTACCGAGCGCCGTTGCGTACTTAGCGCTCGCTTCCTGTCGTACTCAAAGACACGCTCGCACATGAAAAAAAAAAAAACGTCTTTCACGTATGGAAACACACACACATGGAACCTGACAACTCAAAGCTATTAAAAGCTTTCTTACATAAAAAGCATGTGACGTCTCACTTTGTACAGTCTCTTTCAACCCGGTGACATCTTTCATCAGTCTCTCCTTCACCTTTCCATCATTACCGCCACCTCTCTCTTTAACTCGATTCCTGTCTGTCTATGCTTATTAATTCTCTGGCCATCTACTCTGTCGGCCTCTTCACTGCTACTATTATGCTACACTCAACTCTCACTCAGGCCATCTTGTCAGGCATGCTTTTCATCTATTTGTCCGTTTTTTTCTCATGAGGGCCGCCGGTGAGCTGCAACGATTACAATCGAATATATTGAATAGATAAGAAATGTTTGGAAAATCCCTGCATCAAGTCAGAATTAGCTCCCTCATGAAAATAAAAGTGACGGCAAATATTTATACTTTTTTTTTTTTACATGAGCATAAATTACAGCAGGTTCAAACCAGAATTGCAAAGAACCAAACAACATCACATGCATTGAAGTAGCTTCAGTGTCCACTAAGCACTTAGCATTGTTGCGTAAGTGCACTACTTGCAAAGGTTTTATAATACTAATTATACTGCAGCTAAAATCACAATGCCCAACTATGCTTTTTTTTTTTTAATAGCTTCATAACTGCCACCATCCCCCAGCACGTTCCTTTATATAATATGCCTGTGGTGAGTTGCTGCACTCTGCACTGCATAAGAGCACTAATATGTATGTGTTAATGTAGACCATTGACGTGTGTGTTTGTTGTGTGTGTGTGTGTGCGCATAACACACGGTCAATAAACCACCTGGCTGACATCATTAAGCACGAACGACAAACAGTGGCCACCCACAGATCACACAAAACGGTGTGTGAGTGTGTGTGTACGTTCCTCCTACTTATCATTGCACAGGAGCTTTGCCATATGACAGCTGTCTTAGCTTGATGCTAGCATCCAAACGACCAACTACACGAATAGCAGTGGTGTCACGGTCGTTACAACCATTTAAGACACCAGTATTTAAATACAAAGGGTGGCGCAACACATGTAGGCAGACAATACAGCAGTACTCATGGGCATATATTTTTCAACAAAAAAATCACTGCAGCTCATTTAGTCAGTGTCTCTGAGTTATTCGTGTTTTTTTAGAGAGTACAATATTAGCCTGCTCTTTTTTGTATTTTCGTGGAGGAAACTGGAAGAGAAAAAATATTTTTAACTCTGACTTATGTTATGCAAGGAAAGCTGGCACTTTAAAAGGAGCATTCTGAGTGTTAAGGTGGTTTATCTGAAGGGGCGTTGATGTGGGTACACCACAAACCTCTCGTGCAAGTCCGGATTCATAAAACATGGTGTGTGGGAGTGCCATTTAAACACGTGTGAATATGTGTGTATTTATGTGTGTGTGTGTGTGTGTGTGGGGCAAGCATGTGTGTAAAAGCTTTTGCAAATGCATTGTTCTTTGGCGTCTCTTGGGTGAGCTTGTCTCGCTCATCTAGCCGCCCACTCGCAGACGCTGACAGCATGTTAAATCATTTATTAGCGGGTTGGTCGAAAGCGCACCGGAGGTCAGGTTAGCGAGCTGCGATTGAGGACTCCATCAGCAGACAGCGAGAGTCAACACGAGCACTACACGGAGGAACTCGAAGGGAGACCTCTGTTTCCCCCCCCCCCCCTTAATCCTTTGTACCAGCCTTGTTTTAAGACTGGTCAGACTGTTTTAAGGCTCTTAAACATCAATCCCTCCCTTGCATCTGGCCCTCTTAAATCCTGAGAACCTAAATCGCCATTCTTGGAAGACAAATGCAATCCGCACAAATCTCATCCAAACTGTTGGGAAGCAATTTTACGCTAGCCTTCACCATCATCAGTTCCGAATTTAGTCTTGGTTTACGAGCGCAATTATTTGGAGCGATGCTTGCTCCACGGGTGCCCCTATTGGCCGGGAAAAGACGACTTCCATTCCACAATGGGACAAAAAGGCGCATATTGGTATTTCCAAAGACCTTGACAGCCTCTCTCGCTCATAAACATCATTTGCCATTGAAGAAAATGCACCGTTTATTTTTCCCTGCGGCAACAGCGTATTTTGAAGATGTATGGAAGACTACAAATTAGCATGAGAAAGAGGAACATACAGATTTTCAAAATCATCTTCGCAACAGAATAACGCCTGATGTCATCCTGCACCTCTGCCGGGTATACAGAGATCCAAAAAGCGATGAACAGTAACGGTGGGAGCAGTGCAGCATGGCGAGCAGAGCAGAAAAAAATAAAAAATTACCCAATACCCCAACCACACAAAAACACGGATGGGCCTCAGTGTGGATGACAAGCCTAACGAGCTAAATATAGCCTTCTGGGTTATCTCCTCTGTGGGCACAGCCGGTCCGTAGTTGCTTCACATTATTTACGTGTCTGTGCATATAGACTCTTCCACGTCGCTATCTTTCACCATTTCTTCCTGCCTTCATCAGTCCCATCCGTCTTT
Source organism: Syngnathus scovelli (assembly GCF_024217435.2). Lineage (NCBI taxonomy): Eukaryota > Metazoa > Chordata > Actinopteri > Syngnathiformes > Syngnathidae > Syngnathus > Syngnathus scovelli. The sequence goes on from NC_090856.1 coordinate 4,355,378, forward strand.
CAATCCACAATTCGTTTTTTCTCTCCAGCCTGACACTGAGCCATTTTTCTCTCAAGCTATCTTTTCCTCTGAGCTTCAATTTCCCTCCACTGCCTCCGCCTCCTCTTCCTCTTCACGCTGACTGTCATCTCTGAACCCTGGCTGAGAAGCACAATGGGGAGAGTCCGCTTTGCAAATAAAAGAGCCCGGAGTGTCGGCCGTGCTAACCTGGATGGACAGGAAGTGCACGTACATGATGGAAAAACTCATGTTAGATGAGCTGACGACTCGAAATTCCAATTCCTCCATGACCCGAACGATAGAAAATTGATTTTTTTTTTCTTTTCTGTCTGCATCATTTGTTTCTCAGCCTGTAAAATTGATCCCACCATCTCTTTCCATCCTTAAATTCGTGCCTTCCCATCTGCGCGTCTATCCAGCTTAAAGTCCTGATCCGGCCTGCCCTCCCAGGTTTATGAAAGGCGAGCAGCTTTGCAGACGGTGCATATCAAATTCTACTCAGCTCTGCGTGGATTTTTGTACCACAGACAAAGGCTTACAATACACATGAGCCTTTAGTCACACATAGACACCGGCAAAGAGGAGCTCAGCCTGCGAGACTACGAATAAAAAAATAAAAAATAAATAAAAAAACAACAGGGGGGGAAGAAAAAAAATGACTGCAGGGTGGAAACGGAGAAATATACTACAGAACTTTGAAAGGTGCATTCCGAGGGGCATCCAAGAGAATAAAGCAAGCTCAGATCGTGCCATGAGGCCAACAACCATTGATCATCTTTTTAGTGATTTATAATCATAGCGGAGCAAACAGGACACTTGTTACATTGCCGAAACAAGTGCTTCCCAACCTTTATTGCACCGACGCGCATAAAACCCCCAAGGCGCAATATTAAACATAAATCTCACAATATACTGAAATAACTATCTTGTTTCAATTGATAAAATCTGAGCCTTTTTAGCCCAACACAAAGCGATTGTTTAAATCTTCATAGAAAGATTGGATGGGCAATATTTACACCATGACGTCACACGTTTGATTTCTGACAGTCTTTCTCAACTAACAAATGGATTTGGAACTTTTGATTTGGATTCTCCACAGTGGTCTAAAAGTTAATTCGCCAATTTACAACTGTAGGAACCGTGAAGCAAAGAATACTGATTGACTGAGAGAGAAAAAAAAAAAACTGTGAAACTAACAACGTGGCTTAAACTCACCATGATGTAGTGCCGCTGCATCTCGGTCTTCTCGCTGGCCAGCTTCTCGCACTCCAGCTTGAGGCTGCACAAGGACACACAAGGATATGCAAATGAGGTGGTTAGCAACATTTGCAGGAGACAGTCACAAACAGAAAAAAAAATTGCTGCCATGAGTTAAAAAAGCAAAGATTGGTGGCGGCGTGGATAATTGACCTATTCCCGCTTTTAAAAACATATTTCATAACAAATATGTTTCTCGGAGAACAAAAGACAACATCAGCCATTGATTGTTTATACCTGGCAGATTTGCTGCAAGTTTTTTTTTTTATAGTCCACATCCCTACCTGTGATACTGGGCCTGGAGGAACTGGAATTCCTCCTTGATGCGGTCCAGAGTTTCCAGGACGGTGAACTTGAAAGACTGGCCAGGTTGCAAGGGGACCTTGGCAGGAGAGAAAGGACAGACGTGAAGACGGGATAAAAGACAGACGTTCAGCTGTGTATGTGTGTCACTTGATGCCATGAAACGGAATATAACATATAACAGTGTGTGCGTGCACGCATGGCCCGTGCCCTCTGGCGTTGGTGTATGTGTGAGAGCGCCAAGATGAAAGTGAGGAAAGGTCACTTCCTCTTTCCACACATCATAAAGCAGTGTCCTCCGCTAATGACTCTCCCTCCCTCCTCCTGCTCTTCTGCATTAGCATCCTCCCCGCTTTCTTGCGCGGCGCGCTAATGTATTCTAGCCTACAAAGAGCTGCGACGGGAGGAAACGTCATTAGAATATCGCAGGGAGAAATCAAGGCACCTGCTAAAAGCTAAACAAAAAGCAACAGAACAAAACAACTCTCGGGGGACCGGTTGTCGTCCTCCATGTTTGTCACGAGCTTGGAGGAACAACAGAGGATGTCGGGAATTAGAACAAATTCATCATTCAGACCAAGTACAATTTTTCGTCAAAGCTATCGGCACAATGCGTTTACGATGACCTTATGGCGATTAGGTCGTTAGCCAAAACAAAAAGTTTAGCGGTTTCAGTGGCGAGCTTCATTAGTCTAGACAAGCACAATTCAATTAGATTTCAATTAGTTCGACGGCGGAGGTCAGAGATGCGCGGGCTTCCCTCAGTAATTAATCCGCCGAGCTGAGCTAAAGTGAGCCGAGACGAGGCGGAGCGGCGAGGAAGTCGAGACGGACACAAAGTACATCGTACGAGAGCGAGATGATGACAGAGGGATTCTTGTAGCAGGTCATTTTGGCAAAACTGAGATGAAAAGGTCCAATATTTACAAATAATGGCGGCGTATGTAGGCCATAGCAAACATTTGTTGTTGAAGTTGAGCGCGCTCAGTCCCGTGTTGTGCCAGATGGCCACGCAGACTGTTAGGGGGTTCCATAGGCTGTCACCAAGGGCCGAAAAACAGCCTCTCGCCTCCTGTATTTTTGTACAGACGGTGTGTGTGTGCGAGATGCAGCCGTTGTAGGGAATCAGATACCACAAACTGATCCTTTTAATCTCGAAGGTAGATGTGAACGAAGAGGCGGGGGGGTTAACACACACACACAGACACACACGCCATGTGGGACAGCAGTCAATCACAATTTGGACGAGCTTGGCACACGCAAAGCAGAGAATTAGGGAGGATTATCTATGGTGAGTAGAGGGAAGGAGGGAGGTAAACAAGGGGAGGGGGGGAAGGACGTCTGTTTTGACTCGATCGCATAACGGGATGGTGGAGGCCGTCCGTCCGTCCGTTGCCATGGCCATCACCTGTCATCTTAGCAGCTCTATATTGGACTGATTCAAAATGGCCGAGTTATGCGAAGGCAAAACAACAAGATTAATAATGGCGTGTCACGCTGTCGATGGAAATTTTACTGAGTTGGGTCGGGCAGCGATAAAGTGACACTGCAGCTGACGTCAGCACAACTTGTCTCACGTTCTCCTCAGTCGTCTTGAGCTTTTCTTAGTGTCCCTCACATGGGCTCAAATCAGCGCAAGTGCGGAACAGATGCTCATCTGCGAGCGATTGGGTAAGAAATATTTCGATCCGTCTGCCCGTCTTCCTCCTCTCCCGCCCGCCGTTTAGCCTCCGGTGCGCTCTAGCAACCAACACGCATGTGTTAGCGGGCATGCCCGTGCAAGAAGGCATCTTCTCTTTTCAACGCCGTCTTCTCTTCATTTTGTATGAGGACGTCTCGGAGACAAGCAGAGGCGCATTCGGGTAGAGCATGAAATAATCATCGCCTGATGAAATATTTAGAGGCAAAAGACACATGAAGAGATGAGAAATGCCAAGTGTTGGCGCCCCTCGTGAACACGTCTGCAATTCAGTGGGTTTTTTTTGGGGACCGGAGGACGGATATGAGAAACGCTTTCCTCACGACGGGCGCGTCGATTCACATTGCGTTATGTGCAAACACAGTGGGTGAGTTTGGAAAGGTATTTGAAGATTGGCGGCTCAACAACCTGGCGGTGCAACAACTTTTAGATTGAATGTCGCTGGGTTGGCAAATTGTTTGCTGAGAATAGCAGGATAGACATTACAACAAATTGTCAAGGTCAAAAGTCAATGACGAGTTAGTTACCCAAGAGACATTTGAACACAAATGGTGCTGGAACACATGAAGACAGTCAACGTAATACTCATTACACACTCATCACTGTATTTGGGTTGCTCCTAATAATCGAGAAACTAGCACCTCTCGCAGATGGTAAGATCACTTTCCTGTTCTATGGTTATCGTCACAAAAAGCTAATGAGAAAGCCGCACAAAATTCAAAACTCACACTTCTATTACACACACATTCACAAATGCCTGGTCCTCATTAATGGCAAATGTTTTTTTTCCCTTGCCACGAGCAAATCTACTCGGTAATTAAAGTCGGACCGAGACTCCATTTATTGTGATGACACACCAGCCAGCACGTCTTCTGACATCAGAAACGTGCCTCGACGCTTTCATGGGGATGTAAGGTAAATGCACACATAAAAACATGAAAAGACGCTCAAACATCCAGTGGAATCAATTACAGGGTTGCAAATGCCATCCAACACGTCAGACACCGAGGTGCAAATGCACACATAAAACATGAAAAGATGCTCACGTGGACACACAAACGTCCAGTGGAATCAATTACAGGCTTGCAAATACCATCTAACACGGTTTCGATATCCAGCGACTTGTTTGAATAGAAGAATCTCGCCTTTTGCCATTTCATCTAGAAAAGAAATTTCCTTCCGCAGGGACCCAGAAAGGAAAAGTCACGTTCACTCTGACCGACAGGAAGTCGGACATTTTCATGCAAGGACGCGTCTACTTGGAAAAACAGCCCTCTGTTGTTTCACACCAAGGTTAACGTCACAATCAATTGAATCGCTGGTCAATCAGAAGGCACAGTGACTAACAATATTTGTTTTCTGATAAACTTTTTGCTCGCTCTTCTACTTGGGTAGCGTTCGACGTGCACTTAGCGCATTTGCATGAGACGGAACAACAGGAAATGAATATTCCAGCTACACTTGGAACGGAAGATTGCCTAAACAAGAAACAGGATGAACTGCAGTCGTGTTCGGAATAATATCACGGTGGGTTTTTTCAGCATGCGTAATGTAAAATAAATACTTTTTTTTTTTTTTAAACTTGCTGTTATTCACAACTTGTGCTCTCTTTGTGTAGCTGTCGACACAAAACACGTGAAAGCGCCCTGCGTGTTTGGATGGATCACATTTCATTGCCGTACCAGAAATAAATAAATGTGCCGGCGGAGGGGCTGTGGTGGTGTGTGTGTGTGTGTTGGGGGGGGGTCACGGAGAGATGGTGTGCAAGTGGAAGCGAGTTACATTTTGGCCGTCGACCTGTTGGACTGTAACTTTATCGCAAAGTCATTTGGGAGAGCGGAGGAGGCTCGCTCCCACTCGCCCTTCTCTCATTTATTTTCATTTTCAAAACATTCCTTTTTTTTCTTGCCCATCTTTTACTTTGTGCCTTTGTTACTTCTTCTTCAGTTCCTCCCTCTTTAAGTCTTATTAGCATTCTCCGCGCACACATAATTGATTCCTCATGCCTGACTCTTGTGAAATGTCATTCATAATTCTGTGTGATAGTTATGCATAAGTGTGTGTGTGCGTGCGTGTGTGTGTGTGTGTGTAAGTCAGTCTGCAGGCTCACACAGCAAAGTGGCCGCTGACCTATTTGTAGCACAGACATGGAGAATGACAAATAAATCTGATTATAGCAAGCAAGCCTGGAGAAGAAAAAAATATATATACCACACTGAGCCAAAGCTGTCATTCACCCTCTAGCTATCTTTTTTTTTTTAAATCATTATTATTACTCTCTGCATATTTAACCTTTATTTTACTTTGCATGACTCTGGCAGCCACATTAACGTCACGGAAGGCGCAGCAGGCTTTTTATACAAGTGACAATGGATATGTAGGAATTTAGCTGCTGGTTAAGTAAGCCTTTGCACGGACAAAGTACACACCGAGCACGTACACTTACTTTACAAGACTGTATGACGCGAAATTTGATTTTTTTTTTTAAGAAAAAAAACTTACCGGATGCCTGCCCTGAGGGTACATGATCCCAGGAGAGGAGAGGCTTCCAGTCCGTTTGATGGCCAGGTTAGTCCCCTGGCCCTCCACTCCTCTGCCCTCCACTGGTTCGCAAAGTCCACTTCTTTGTCGTCTTTTTGCAAAGTCAATCCAATGCGGTCGTATCCAACACTGTCATGAGAACACACAAGACTTAGTTTCCACGCTCTCCTCTTATCAAGTCGTCCTCCTGCTGCGATCACTCAAGATCCAAACGTGACAATTACATCCTCTCTCCTTCTCTTCTTTTTCGTGGTCGTCCCCCCCCTCCTCTTGTTCCTCACGTCTCTCGGTGGCCCTTCTTCACCCGGCCGTCCACTGACAGAAACATAAACACACAGATGGATGGTCTCCCTCTTCTAGCTTGGGCTTCCTTCTCTGTGACACGCTGCTGCAGAATGGAAGAGGAGGGATGAGGAGGACAGAGAGTGAGTGAGCTTTGTTTTTTTTAAATATGATGGGAAGTACAAAAAAAAAAAAAAAAGAACGAGGGGAAAACAGGAAAGAAGAGCAGGTCAGTGGAGGATCCAGCAGGCTTTTCAGCAGCAAGCCCTAGACTGTAATATATTGTGCCTGTTGGCTTCAACACAAACAGGACAGGCTGCTAAAGCTGCTCTTAAGGTGGAACGGAGCAGATGGAAGGAGAGCGAGAGAGAGAGAGTGCGAGAGACCGAGATGGCTCGCTTCTCAGTTATGGTCTCACACACACACATAAAGAGAGAGAGCAATCAGTCATGCACAAAGACCGATAAGACATTGAGATTCCCAAACAAACGCGCCGACATTCATACAGCGATTCGTGACAGCTATCTGTGAGCGCACACACAGGCGCAATATTATTACTCCCGCCGTTTCTCAAGAAGATAACGCCACGCCGCCCCGGTTTTTACAATGTGTAGTGACATACATGAAATATTTACACTGCACTGAAAAATGATACTATAGAGTAGACAATTGGAATCTTCATTTTCATAGAAATTAATTGAATTTGTGTCAAACTGTTAGTTCTGGAACAAAAATTAGGGGGGGAAAAAAATGGATTCAACTTTAATAGCGGCCCGATGGCCGGCGGCCATGACGCCGCTCTGATGGGCCGCTACCCAACTTTAGATGTTGGCCCCATCGGGCCAGTCTAAATTTATAAGTCGGGACTGCCAAAAATAACCCACAAGTCTAATTTTTATTTTAGGATGAATGTCACACATGGTCACATGATCGAGGGTCAAAGTCTTAGAGTTCATCTCCTGCTAGCTAGCTTCTGCGCTACATTTAAAGGGAATGAGTCGGCTGTGTTTTCTCCCACAACGGCGCAAACCTCCCTTTTTAGCCGCATCTGTTTACGAAAATACTGACACGAAAGAAAATGCGACAAAGCCTTGCGCCCACATGTTATTTTAAAAATCACAACCTCAAACATGAAGGCTATTAACACAACAGTCCACAAAAACATCCCACGCGAGGACACATCTGCCTTTCCGTTTCTGTCTCGGCCGTTACCTCCTTTGCACATGTTATTTACAGGCTAAGTTGCGTTATTTAAAGTCTTTCCATGTTGAGAGCACCGGCCTGGCCCAGACGTCTTTTGGAGTGCTTCATAATGACTTTATCCGGGGCAGCTCCGACTTTGAACTTGATCAAACAGCCATTAATCCCGCACTGTTGAATTGGATGCAGCCCGTCTTGGCATGTGGGTGCAGGGTTTCCAGTAAGGCGTTTGATAACAAGCGGGTCAGCCAGAGGGTAGTCCACAAGTGTTAATTATGGCCACATACAAAACTATACAATGTGGGACAGTAACAAACTACTTCTGGGGAACGCCCATCCATTCAAGTTAAACTTCTTGTCTCATAACAAATCTTATACTTATTTAACATTTTCAAGACGTCTGGAGGACATTTTCATACCAGCAAAGGTTTTGATTTTGTATTCATTAATTCAATGCCTTTCAATATATATATAAATAATAATTTGAGGAGAATTGTGACCTCAGTATATCAAAATGCAACACATATTGCCCCCAGGAAAAAATAGATACTAGATTTGCCGCTGATATCATTGAGAATAAACCCATAATTTCACCTCAATCTGTTTTACTTTGTATAGAAATTGTATTGAGCTTGCAAACGGACTTCCCTACCAGATAACAAACAACAAACACAGTGTAAAATAACAGTTCCCATGGTTCTACACGACAATAGCGTGGAATGTAGTTCAAATTCAATACAAAAACATCCACCCAAAAGAGATTTCATTTACATTCTATTGTATTATGTCATGACTGTTTTTGCTGGGACGAATTAATGGCATTTCCATTCAGTTCAATGGGGAAAGATGATTTTTAGATAGAATTGTTTTACTTTAAGAGCATGACTTTAATGAGTATCGTTTTGGCCAGAGAGACGATTAAAAACCAAAAAATAGACTGACATGAAAGTACTCGAAACAAATGGTGCGTGATTACGGACACTCGTGTGTTTGCAGTTATCGCTCAAATATGACCCGAACATGATAGCAATGTTTATATTAAACTTGAAAAACAACTTTCAGTTATTTGTAAGCACAATTATTTGGTTAGTAAAAAATAAACGTATTTAATGTTTGAGCGTGGTTAAGTTCAATATTAAGCAGCGTCCTTTGTTTGAAGGTGTGGCTTATATCCTGCGAATATTCACGAATGTAAATAACTATATATTCACTTCTATTCATGAGAAAAGATGACATTTAGAGTAGGTCACCTGTCGTGAAGAGCGCCGCGCTGCCTTCCATTTCCTGGTTCAGTAACAACAAGCTCGGAAAAGCGCGGGAAGATGCATTTACGTCTCAATTTCGGCTGCCGCCATCTCTTCGTTCCACCTTAAAAACCCAGCTGGCCGGGAGTTCCTCCTCGCGTGCCAATTGGACAAAGCTGAGCCAATAGTCTTCGGGAGAACCCCACGTTGGGTTCCATCGTCATAGTAGACGCTAGCCAATAGGAGCGAGGAGATGGCTGGGAGCGCAAGAGGAGGAGGGGGAGGGCTGAGGAGTCTTGTGGGGATTGTGGGCATTGAAGTTCCAATTATTCTGCTCGTGCGCGCGCACACACACATGCAAGCGCGCGCACGAACCACACGCACGCTCACGGTGGGCTGTCAGTCACGCTACGTAAACGCTCACTAAATTCCAGCGTTAATTTCAACCCCTAAAGAACACACATAAAGAGCCAGTAGGCAAACACACCTTGCCGCTTTGTTTTATATGGGCTAGATTGAAGATAACACGTTGAGAAAAGGGAGGAAGAAAAAGAACTCCATTCAAATCCGAGGCTTTAGTATTAATTCAATTATTATATAACAATGTATATCAGTATTTATCATAATTTATGATGAGACTTTCTTGAAGGATGTTGCACCATTTATTTGTTTGCTACGAGCTCATTAAAAATCTTAATTGAAAGTGTTAAAGTTCATTATGTTGTTTATTAACAAGATTTTCAAGGCATAATACTTTCTACACATGCTGCATATTTCACTGACATTGGGAATATACATGAATATTTATAGTTCATGACATCAGTAAGAAAATTAAAAAGGATTTTTGTGGTTCTACCATAAACAGCACAATTATCAAACATCCATAGAATCCAACGAATTGCGATCAAAAAGTCATTTGTCAACAAATGGCTTTTTGATTGGTGATCAATAGAATTAGATTACAGCATTTAACTCCAACAATCAGTCAACCAATGCAAAATTGATCCAGTGGATGAAAGGATCGAAAGTCTGGAGAAACTCTACAATATAAGCCTCCATACCTCCAGGGGGTGCTAGTTCGCATCTGAGGTTATAACTCAAACCAAAACACCATATAGTAATTTTTGTGGGGTCCGTTGGGCGCCATTTTGTGACAACTTGGGCTGTCATACACAGAGCACAAAAATAAGAGAACACGTGTGTGTTTTTTTCTTCTGATAAATAGGACAGGTTTGGCAGGAAAACAACATGAATTCATAAACAGGTTTTCAGGGTCTGGCTCATAACTATTGTCATTTAACCCACAATTGTCCACACAATTCCATTGGAATGTCCTGAATGAAGGCGGGAGAGGGGTGTTGCCTTTCCTTTCATGCCAGCAAGCAAATATGATCTCGCAACCTTGCAGCGCAAACATTTAACGATGTGGGCTCGAGTGTGTGTGTGTGTTTGCTTTGGGTGTTGTTTCCTTTGTGTGATGTTTTGACACTATATATGTGGGACATGTGCAGGGACCGCATGCCAGAATTAGCTGCATCCAACTTATTTCCTGCTCCCCAGCAGCAGGAAAGAACTGTGTCGCTCATGTGTGTGTGTGTGTTTGACATTGACATATTTTCACATTGTTTTACTCCTATGATGTTCATGTGCGGATGTATTTACTGGATTTATTATTAATGCCATTGGTGCTTTGATACGAGGCATCATCTGGAATAAATAATGTTTGGCTGACATTCTATCCTAGTTTCCGTTCGCCTGTCAATGTCGTTTCGTATTGTATGCTAGTAGTTAGCTAGTTGAATTACGTTAGACAAAATGATATGGTTTGAATGAATAGACCATGTTTTAATTCCCTTCTGTCGTATGCTCTTATGTGTTGCTTCACCGTTGGTGTTAGTTCCTTGAAATCATTGCCGTAACAGCTATGCTAATAGCCATTAGCATTACGCTAATGGATTCTCATTAGATGAAATTCGCTGAGTGACGAAGAAATAAAAGCTTTTGGTGTTTTCAAGTGCTTTTATAGAAGTCTAAAAAATACTATTAGCACGAAGGCTAGTGCTAACAAAATATCAAAAGGTAATGGAATGAGATTTTGTCTGATGTCCTCATGTGAGTCAAAAGAAGTGACAGTGACTCGTCGCGCTATTAATGAGCTTTAACAAGATCCGACAGTCGGGGAAATGAGGCGAGCCGGCACAATGGCGTCGACATCACTCACTGTCCTGCCCTGACACGCGAGGATGTAAAGAAAGATGAGTGGTGAGGCGGCGGCAAGTAGCTCACTCAAGTCATCATTTTAGCCCGAGATGACTAATAAACGCGGGTGGCACGCTAGCAACGGTTAGTTTCATGTGATTGTCTAGCAAGTGTGTAATATTTAATTTAGCCAGCCATTTTGAAGCCTAATGCTGAAATATATATTTGTATTCATGCATGTAGAGTATGCAAATGAGGATGTAAGAACATATATATCCATGATATCCCGTTATGTGTCGTGTACACCACATACCGGTGTAGCGCCTACGTGTGAATTACGTGTATGAGTAATTGTACGTGTGAGGCAGGGCACCCGAGCTGGAGTACGCAAAGTAGTTCTGAGCCAACTTGGCACAAGGCAGTTGTGCGACTAATTAGAAGTGAGGCAGAGTGCAAAGAATGGACTCGCTGCTTGTGAGGGAGCTACACACTCACATTTATATAGGTTATCATAGGTTGACTTGGAGGACTGGTTTTTGGTTTTGGCTTGCTTTGGAAGTTTCAGTCTAGGAATGACATTTATCAGGCGGCCTTTTTCTCTCTTTTTCTGTCTTATTGTCAATTTGAAGACACCCAGAGAATGAATGCATTATGTAAGTGGAGCAGCAGGGCTTCTTATAAGCAAGACCTCAATGACCCTCGCATGCACATCTTTAGAATGTGGTAAGAAGCCAGCTCAGGCCTCACAAACCACTAAAGAGCACAAAGGGAGAACATGCAAAGTGAATGAACTGATTGGACGGATGGAGGCGGGCGAGTCACTCTGTAGAGCGAGCGCGGAACAGGGTGACTCGATGTCCGATGACATCCGAGGAACAGTTAGGCAGCGAGCGCCAGCCCAAGGGACGCACACACACATAGATGACAATGCTCGCTCAATGTCACTTTTGCATTTGGATGAACGTGCTCATTGCTTGCTCGTCTATGCGCACGCATTTAAAACAACAGCTCGGTTTGAATAAAAATCAGATTCAGGTTGTAGTAACGTGTGCAAAAAATAGACATTTTCCCTATCACGTGCGCTAATAGTCTCCCATGAGTCATCGCATTCATCATTTGGGGCCTTGATGACTGACCGGCTTTCTGCACGTCGCAATTACGGGATGATAAACGAGGCTGGGTGCCGCGTCGCACTATTGAGACAGCGGGGAGCGCCTCAATTACACGGCAGACGGGCAAGCGAGCAAGAAAGGACGAGTGGAAACTCACCGGGAGCTGACCGCACGAAAACCACAAAATAACGCTCATGGGACGCCTGCGTAGATGGAGATGGGTCAGATGAATTGGAGCATTCCATTAAAAAAACAAACTGTGCAACTACTGGTTATCTTCAAATCAAAACGATTTGTCAGCACTATATATACGCCTTGGCCACCGGGGGGCAGTATAAGAGGACTGCTCATTGGGAGGTCTCAATTCCTCTCAGCTCACCAGTACAATGCAAATATCTGTTCTTGGCAGAGGATAAAGAATATATGACTGTAAGTAACTCAGTTTTTGGGGGTTAATAAAAGAAGGCTCAAATTTTAAAAAAGAAAACAGGAAGAGGCCTGGCTACAGCTGCAGCTATTGCATGCAGTTAGCCGGAGGTGTTTTCACACTTGGGCTGTGGATGATAGATGAAGGTCGTACAATGTGTGTATGAATTAGTGATGAGGATCGTGATGAAACAAACAACATAGCCCAGAAGGTATACAGAACATCACAAAGGAGACGCACATCACCTTTAGATGTTCGCTCGGCGGACAGAACCGGCCTGACCTTGGAGTGAACTTGAAAATCCTCAGCACCACTTCACCACCACCTGTGACGCTCCTTGTTTTAGCATTCCGGGTCCGATTGATTTGTTTTGACAGGCAGCAGAAGTTTGAAAGCGCACTTCAGATACCAATAGGACGCACCCGGCACACAGGTGAGCATGTCTGTCTTGCAGTTTGGAGGGATCTTGGTTTTGGGGCTTCATTCTGGCGTACCCACCTTAGCCATCAATTTCTAAGCAGCAACAACAGCAGCAAGACTAATCATCCTTCCTGGAGGATAAAGAATATATGACTGTTATATTGCCTGTCTACATGTGTTGCTGCATCTGGCTATGCATCTGGCGATGGAGACAACCAGAAGGGATGCGAGGCAAAGAGGGATGGGAAGACACAGAGAGTTAAAGGAAGAGAGGCAGATGGTTAGAAGGAGATAAAAACATGAGAATGGGAGGAGCAAGAGTGAGAAAAGGAAGAAGAGAAGGTCAGTTGAGTTGAAGAGGAAAGGAGAGAGAGAGAAAGAGAGAGAGCGAGAGAGAGAGAGAGAGAGAGAGAGAGAGAGAGAGAGAGAGCTCTCGCTGCTTCCTGCTGCTGCAGAGAAGCAGCTGCCACACGCACGCACACACACATTCATACATAAACACATACACACACACTCGCACACATACACACACACGGTGCTATGGGGATATGTGCAGAAAGCACAGACTGGGAGATTAGAAAAGCAGGCCAAGAGGACGCTTTCCCATGATGCATTAGCAGGAGCATCCGCATTAGACGGGCTGTGTCAACACTGACTGCTGCTCCAGCTGAGGCCGACGCACACACCCGCCTGCAAGCACACACAAACACCTGCACACACACTCTAATAAGGAGCTCATCATGGCATTTTCCTGGTGTGGACCAGATAAAAAGGCCATGCAGTGACAGTTTTGATGTCAACGTTTGTGTCACACAAAGATATCAAATATGAACACACACCAATTGAAGCTCATCCATGCATTTTTGTGTTATGCGAAAATGCAGCACCAAATGTCCACACAATGGCAAATACAGAAGAACAAGTTTGCAGAAACACAATCCAAAATGGCGAAAGGTCGCTCAAATTTAAAGACAAATGTCCTCACATTAAAAGTGTAATGGGCTGTATCAGAAACAAAAACAAGAAAACAGACACACACGTATATAAGGGACAATGACAGATGGCCTCCAACGCATCGGCAGCAACGTTAATAAAAAATAAAAAAAACAGAGGGAAGCTTTGAGGTTACAAAGATGAATCATGTACGAGTGAAGGAGCGAGGGAGTGACATGTTGTCAGGAAAGAAAGACGGTATACAAGACATCATATCAAGATGGATGGATAATGAAGGGATGGATGGAAGAATGGATAGAAGAATGGACGGATGGATGATTGACACCTTCCTACACCCCGGAGGAGGAGGGAAGTCACACAGCGTGGTGATAGACTGCAAGACAGGGTGAGGATGGAAGGTTGAACGGAAAGATGGAGTGGGACTCGGTAATCAAGGAAAGCGGGAGGACGGAGGGATGGATGGAAGACGAGTGCGCTCTCAATGAGTCAATCATGATTAATCAATGCGCTTTTCTCTCGTGGCGCTTCTCATTGTGCACTAAATCATGTGCATTCATTTGTGCTTTTTTTGGGGGTTTCAGAAATAATGGCAAGTTGATCGACAACAAACGGGTTGATCAGATGTGGTGACGCAGCAAGTGATTCATTCCTCAAGGTTATTTTAGGACGCTCAAGTCTTAAGTGTCAACAACTAGTTGAGTAAGTGTGACAACAGAGAGGTGAGAAGAGAGTAGCCAAGGGGACAGCAAGTCAGTGAGAGTTCGTGTGCGTGTTACCTTTGGCGATACTTCACGTGAAACAAGAGCTCCCCCTAGTGGACGTACAGGGAACAACAAACATCACACTCAGCAGGAATACGGTGTCCAGTTATCTTTAAATGTCCTTTTCCAAGTAACTTATAATTTTATGTTTGGAATAACAACACGGCATATTTGTTCAAAAATAATAAAATGCTTTTTTTCCCCCAATCATTTAAAGCTAAAGTCTTTTTTTATATTTTTAGATAAGCCGCTTTTTTAAAGAAAAAGACATGATGAACTCAGTGAAGGTGAAAGAAAAGCGCGAGCAAGGCCAATTATGATTTGATTGACTTTATTTGTAAGGCACCAGAAGTCCTTCCTTACTGCACAACATTTCATATTATTTCACATAAATGTCTGCTGTACTTTTGATAAGTTTGCTCTTCCCCCCCTTGTGGTTGTTTAAATGTAGGTATGATGTAGGACACAAAACATTTCCACTTTCAGGTTTTACGTTATACACAAAATAAGTATTAAAAAAATCAAAGGACCTTACAAAGCTTACAATGCTTGACGCTATGAGCTAAAAAGTTGCGAGATGAGAAGAGGGGAAAAAGGGGGGGGGGGGCCAAAGGTCACCCGCCTTAAACAGCAACAACCATCCAGATTATACTGTATGTACACATAAAGCTCTCTATGCATGCCCGAGTGTACGCTGAGGTCATCACCTCCAGTTATGTCAACTAATACATCAGGGGTTTTTTTCTATCAGGAGAGCCACAAGAAATGTATGAAA
Organism: Syngnathus scovelli; assembly: GCF_024217435.2. Taxonomy (NCBI): domain Eukaryota; kingdom Metazoa; phylum Chordata; class Actinopteri; order Syngnathiformes; family Syngnathidae; genus Syngnathus; species Syngnathus scovelli. The sequence continues at coordinate 4,370,552 of NC_090856.1, forward strand.
AATATGATGGTTATTCTTATTATTATTTAGGATAATGGGTTATGGGCTTTTTTTGTTTTTATTTTTGTATGGCAGCTTGTGAAGCCACTAAAATAGACTACAATCCAACGAGTGCACTGATCACAAAAAGCTCCCTAGAAAAAAAAAAGATGATCAAATTTGATTTCCCTGTGGATCATGCGTTAACGTGTGTGGTATGGCGACAATAAGCACAGCATGAAAGAGAGACGGGAAGATGATGTGCTGCATTCAACAGCAGGGACATGGATGATGCTAAGTGCTAAGTTTGTAGAAAAGATGTAATCGAATAAAGTTCTGGTTGTACGCTTTTGAGAGAAAGAAAATGGGTGACATGTTTTGGGGGGTCATTCTTGAGAGAAATAAGTCAAAAAATGATATTATAAGTCACATTTTGAGAGACAAAAGTGTGAGAATCAAAAGATTTTGCAAGATAAATTGTCGGGAAAAAGCACTCTTAAGAAAACAAGAAAAAAAAATCTAGATATTACAAAGCTAAAGTTTAAAAAAAAAAACTTGCTGCTGTTTTGGTTAGCAACCAACTTCAACCAGGATCACTCTTAACTCTTTAAAGTCCATCTGGGTGGACAATATTATCTAAATTGAGACAATTATACAACCCAATTCCACTCCAGGGCTGTTTACGCAACTCTACAGGTGCTGCTGTTTTGGGTAGCAGTGGAGTTCCGATGTTCAGAAACATGCAATTGTAATAGAAAGAACATTTAGGAGTTTGATAGGCCAGATAAACAATTGCTGCGCTTACTATGATTGCTGCGTTCAAGAAAACTGGGAAAAGCTGACATTTCCCAAACTCAACTAAAACATTAATCAGATTATAGGAACGTTAGAAATCGGCTAAATTGGACATCAGCTTTTATCAGAACCCGTTCTACAGGAAAATTACGACTGAAAATGAATCAAATTCAAATTGACATTTCAAAGCAGTGGAATGAAAAAGAAAATTTCAAATCAGCTGCAATTTGGAGGGGCGCTTCATTTCTGTTGCTTGGCAGGTCTGAAATGATGAATCAATTAAAAAAAGATTGATTAACCTATTATCATGCCTAATTCTATTATAATGCTCGATTCCCAGCGGTCTTGAATGCAGCGCCAGTGGTGATAAACGTGGGGAGGAGAAAAGAGGGAGGAGGAGGAGGAGAGAGGAAAAAGGAATAAAGAGCAGGAAGCTTCATCATTAAAACATTCAATAAAAAAGAGACATGAAAATATGGAGAAAGTCGCAGTCTGGCGAGAAGCTCAGAGGCCAATTTTTTTTTCCCGCGGAGAAGAGCGGAAGTCAGGGTCTCGGCGGTGAAACCTCAAGAGAGAGAGAAATAGATAGATAGATAGACCGGGGGGGGTGGGGAACCGCCTAGTCAGACTTGTCGCCGTCCTCCTCGCGGTGGCTGTCGGCGGCGTCCCGCGAGGCCTTCTCCTCCTTGGCCAGCTGAGCCTGAGAGGCCAGCAGGGAGGAGAGGGAAAAGAGGCCGGAGGAGGTGGTGACGGCGGGCAAGCTGGGCTGGCTCAGGCCCAGCGGCAGGGGGGTCATGGGCAGAGCCAGGCCCTGGAGCTGAGACAGCTGGTGGGCCTGGAGCTGCTGCTACACGGAACACAAGCGCACGCCACTTAGACTCCAGACGCCCACAAACGCCAACGCCGCCCACGCCAAGGTGCTAATGGATCATGCGTGATGGTAAACAGGGCGGGACGATAAGGACCAGTAGCCTTGAGAGAAGCCCATTTGGTCAATAGTGAGGAAAGATGTTTTTGAGCCAAGTGGCCACCGTACCCTCAAACCAGCAATAAACGCTTGGAATCAAAAGAATACAAATGATAATGACATGCCGCCTCACAGCGAATTATCAAGCGCCGGGCCAAGCCCACGGGGCGTGGCGGCGGATCACCGTACCCTTATGATGGAGTTCATCTCTGGGGGGGTGACCTGCTTGGCCCTCTCGATGGCTGCCAGGACCTGCTGCTGGTGCTGTGCATGGGCGGGGGGGAGGACACAATGAAAGAACAGAGGGGAGGACGGGTTAGATCAATATCAATCTTACAAACACACACCCTGACACACACATATACACAAGCTTGGTGTGACATCAGTGAATGGATGGTGTGAAGTAATGGTGATGATCAACCCCCTAGTGGTGAGATAGATAAGAATGTCTTATCTGAAGCCTACGGCTATTTATTATTACACGCACACACTCGTATGGAAGGTCGGGGCAGGAAATTGAGAATGCCGAGGGAAAGGGTCAACGTGGTGTTGTGCTCTCACGCCTGGATGTTAAGGGTCTCGGCCCGAGGGTGTGTGTGTGTGCGTGCGTGTATACCTCCTGAGACAGGTATGGGAGGACTTGTGCGCAGATCCCATTTAATCTCTTCACAATCTCAGCCTGTGGAGGAAAGGGTAAACAAAAATTAGGCAAATTCTTTTCCAAGATAAAAAAAATAATATTATGGCTGGGATAGGCGAGAGCACGTTCGCGACACTGGTCAGGAAAAGCAGTTCAGAGAACGTTGTTTTTTTTTTTTTTTTTTGTCATGGGATGTGCTAAAAAGCAGGGGGAGGAAAAAAAGTGAAGATAACCCAACGTTTAACCTTTAAACCCTCGACACACGAAAACAGCCATTTTGTGATTCCGAGCACACGCTCATTGCTATGAGCAACAGCAGGTATGACCTTCTCAAACTCGCACACACAAAAGCGTTGCTATCGTCCTCACACACGGCTCCATTATCACATTTGGCTGCTAATCACCCAATCCGAGCGAGAGATATGCAAATGAGCGCTAATGGTGTTAAAACGTAATCGGGGCGAGATGAGGCGAGAGTAGCGCTTATTAGGCATGCAGAGCACGACTGCCTCCTCCAATCAGGCGCTCGGCTCGGCTCCCACACACACGCACACGCGAACGTCTTAAAAACGTCTTTGTGGGGACTCGCCGCAAGCTAACAAATATTCCATTTTTCCCGGCGCTTTTATCTACGCTCCCTGTCATCTTCCCGAGCTTTGTTCCCCCGCCCCTCCCTTCCTCCACTCGTTCTTCTCTGGCAGACTTCTTCAAGTGTTGTTTCGGCGCCTCATCTCGCTGACAGCAGGAATATCGTACGCGTCGGGAAAGAAGAAAAGTGGACGTCAAAAGGCCGGACGGACGCGTCGTTTCAAGGATCATTAATTCGGCTCGGAGACTCCTTTGCTGCATTTTTTATGCCAATTTAAACGAGGCACGACTGTAAAAAATGGAGGCATCTGTTCACGAGGGGGGATCAAAGAGGAACACGTGTTCGAGTATATTCGCGTTACCGTACTTGTTAGGACTGACGTATAGTGCAGCTTATAGAGATTGGCGTGGGCTATTATGCTAACGGGCTAGTCTGATAACACAGAGGCTCTTGTAAAATTTGCTGCGTTCATTTCAGGATTTTCTGGTCTGAGCCGAGATTCAAACCCTGAATCGTAGCACTGCGAGGCAGACTTAACGACCCACTTGACCCTGGGCCTGTATATTAAAAGTGGTTGTTTTGACAAACGAAGGGATTTGAGAAAATTATTGAAGCTGTGTGCTTTTCATTTCACGGTACAAATCAGACTTCCTCGAAGAGCTTCAAGAAACGGAATAAAAAAGTCAAATGACTCCCAGCTCAACCTTCGACGAGCGGAAAGGGAAATGAGGACGAGAGAAAGCGTACGGCCGTGGAGTGAAGTCTTTCTTGAATGAAGGACGATGAAGAGGGATCGAGTGAAGGAGAAAATGTACGAGAGGAGGGAAATAGAGTCAGGGTGGTGGGGGGAGTGGGGGGGGCGCACAATAGGCCTCGACATGAACGCTCCCCCATGCTCGTTTCCACACATCCCCTTCCATTTCAACTCTCTAATGGAACTACTGGCTCTTCGCGTCCCTCACACAAAGAAATCACACACACACACACTGACAAACCAATATCTACAGTATATTCACGCACACACTCACAACATAGCCTTAAAAAAAAAGGGAGAACAAAAGAAAGCACACGAGCAAGTGAGCACACATATGCAGCAGCTCACGTCTTCTGGGAAGGTCTCAAAGGAGATAGATGGCCCCGGTCTTGTAATTGTGATTTATTAGGCAATTATTGCTTCTTCTGATGTATTTTTTAAAATACACGTAAAGCGTATGATATAAAAACTATATCAGATCTATTGATGTTCACATATGTCCATGAGTTAAAGCCAACATGGTTCTCCTTATATGCCTGCTAGTGTGTGCCATCAATCTCGTGTGTGTGTCCATAATCGCTCTTCTCCCTCCTGCAGCCGAAGCATAAATTACTGCCCGAGCTTCATCCAAAGCAGCTGACATATGAGCAAGCACAGGGAAGTCCTCAGACTTCCGTTCTCTGTTACAACTAAAGATTTTTCTTTTGCATTCCATTTCTGTCAAGCTTGTACAGTTTTGAAACATTGGACGGGGAAAATATGCCTCAAAATGATTTAAAAAAGGAGTGGCAAAAAAATGAATATAAAATAACAAAACCCCAGTGGTAGCTCATCTCTCTATTTGCAAAAGCAACATGCTATGCTAGCCAACAATATAATGTAGCAGAAGCAATGACTCACCTGTTTGTGCATCTCAATGTTGAGCCCGTAGGACATCTCGTAGTACTGGATGGAAATGAGAGGAGACAGACGGTATTGCATCAAACACATTCTGATATGCAGTCGTTGCTTGATGTACAAGTTGAATTCATTCTCTTTTTTTTAAAACTCAAACTACTCTTATCTCAAGCCATTTATCATCATTGAACTGTGCTTTTTAGGAAGAAAAGAGAAACAAAAAAAGGAAGTTAAAAAATTATTTTCTTAATGCTTCAGTTCAATGGAAATTGTGCTGCTCCTTGAGGAGTACGTGCATTGGCCAACAGGGGGCGGTATAACACGCATTCATACAGGGTAGTGTGTTTTTGTGAGATTTTTTTGTGTGACTTTCCATGTGGATTTTTTTGAGACAGTTTGTAGTTAGAAAAACTCTTAAATTAGGTCACTCGTAAATTGAGGTACGACTTTAGTACATGTGAGGAGGTGACAATTATGTTATTTTTTATAAGTACGTGATGCAAAAACTTTGATTTTAAGGCGTTGACGTGTAACCTAACATCCCAAAACGGCCTTCAGCGCTCTGATTGACGCAACCGACGTTCTGGTAACGATTTGGTAAATGAGCGGATACAAATGGCAAACAGGAAGTGGGCAGGAAAAGGAACGACAATAGACTGACAATAGAATGTTTTGTTTGTGTGTGTGCGTGTGTGTCTTATGTGTGCTGAGTGTTAATGAGAAGGCCACCCTCTAGGCGTAAACCCAGTTAATCACTCACTCAGTCTGCAGGAGGGACTGGCTCTGTGACTGGAAAACAAACACACACACACGAAAAACACCAAACACACACACACTCTGTTCAATTTGACACACATACACCATCTCTCACACGCACACACATTTTGTCTGTGCTTTGCAGTGGAGCAGCACACCAGCCCATGTGGAAGCTCCCTAAAGTAATTACAGCGCTTGGGAAATGGAGGTGCTGCCTACCGGGGGAGTGGGGGCAACCCGATATCGTATTAGAGAGGCTTTTGTGTGTGTGTGTGTGTGTGTGTGTGTGTGTGTGTGTGCAAGACCAGGCTTGCTCACAGAAGTGATAGAAAAGGGGGCTTCAAGCATTATTTTATACATTTCCGCTGAATACAACGTACACAAACCAGGTTCTTTAACTAATGAGTGATCAGGAGTGATGTAGTATCTTTAACGCTGCTTAAATTAAAAATAAGCTTTTGGCAAATTTGCCTTGTCGGTCAGTAAGCAACTTTTATTTGACAATTACTCTCAACGTTTGTAAACAATACACCACAGAATAGTTCGGGGTGGCAGAAAAACGATGGACCTGACTGGAAACGACCGCTGAGTTCCAGACATGACCCAAAAGTTTTTTTTTATTATTTCTATTTCCTTTGAAATAAAAAAATTGAGATAAACAGTTCAACAGAGACCATCTTGATTTGGGCAGACATGTGATATTAAAGCACCACATTGGCTTTGGGCAAAATAAAAAAAGTGACCTTTTACTAAATAGCACGTGTTTACATAATTTTGCGTTTGACTGAATATGTGTGTGTACAGTTCAGTGTGTGCAGACAGACGGGAGGCCTCTAAATGTGTGTGTGTGTGTGTGTGTGTGTCTCATGGTGGCAGGAGCAGTGTGGCGGCGCAGATTAGATGAGATTAAAGCCAGTCAGCGGATCAATTAGAGGCAAAACATCACAGGGCTACATTGCCAGCAACAATGAGATTAGCCCCGAGGTGGAGCATGTGTGTGTGTGTGTGTGGGTGTGTATGAACATGTATGTGGGGAGACAAAAAGGGCGGAGGGGGCGCACAAGAGGGAACAAAGGGCTGCGAGCATTTAAAGGATTATCGTGTGCTCCGTTTCAACGGCGGTCTTGTTTTTGGGGGGATTGGAAGATTAGCTCGTTGGATCAACTCGTTATTAGCGACGGGCAAAAAAAAACATGCTCAAGATGGACAAACATTGCATCGATTTAGCCGTGTTGTTGTTCAACTCACCCTGGACGAGAAATGTGTGTTTACGTTAATTTGTACACTTTGACTTGGAGTCGGTCGTTGGACAATGTTTGTGTGCGGCCATGTTTAATTGTGCCAATCATAAAGATGGCAAAATGGTCCGGAATTTATACAAAATGGCTTCACTCACCATGATGTAATGACGTTGCATCTCCGACTTCTCACTGGCCAGCTTGTCACATTCCAGCTTCAGGCTGCGGAGGAAACAAGTCGAGCGGAGTCAGCAGCGGTCACTTTATCCCTCGTCACCTTCGTTTTCATCAGCACCTCCTCCTTTGTCGGCCATCTTAACCATCATGACTGTCCTCATCCTGACCTTCCGCATATTCTAAGCGCAAACCAGCGTGAAAAAAAAAAAAAAGTCTGCTTTCCAAACCAGAAAGCAGGCAAGTCTAAAAATAGCACAGGCAGTAATCACGTCAGCGTTGATGACACGCGAGGCGACGGGACAAAAAGGAGGACACGTCAACAAGTCAGCCAGATGGTAAAATGAACACGACAGCGAGGAACTAGAAGGGGGGGGTGAAATCACCTCGCGTGCGTTTGATTGAAGGAGCCGGTGCCGACACGCCGGTGTGACAAGGTGTGATACCAAGCGAGGGTGGATAAGGCGGAGATGTTGTAAAGATATGCACAGAGGCATGGCAGCTAGATCTAAAACCTGCTCCATGCTCTGCGTACATTGATGCCGTCTGCAACAACGAAAGCCGCCTGACAGTTCACGTGCGGTTAAAGCTGATAGAGTATGGAGGAGCTGTGTCAGGAAAGTTCCAGGACTGGGCGAGATTTGCATTCCATACTTCATTGTCAGAAAAGTTCCAGGACTGGGCTAGATTTGCATTACATACGTTATTGTCTTGTTCCCGCTGAGAAGCATCTCATCGACTTCCTGCTTCCCATGTGTACATTTGTCGGCTTTGTGGTGTGTTGTCATGACAACACCCCCCCCCCATCGACAAGTCTACCTGGGATTGGCTGCGCGCCTCCTGCGATTGGCGCTCATCAGCCGGCGGGCATGCACCGCTGCTCTCCAAAGACACTTTGATGGAGTTTTATTGCCGATTCTTCCGTCTCTAAATCGCTTGCGCTGTCATCTTTATTTTGATTGATGTATTCCCTGATCTATTTATGCATGGGACTGAGGGAAAAGGGGAATTAGGAGGAGGAGGAGGAGGAAGACGGCAACAGATACAAAGGCTGCAACTATACCCAGGGGAACGCCTGTTGTACATTTTGCCTTTTAAAAGCTTCCACATCACTACAAGGCTTCCTCTGTGACTGCCCCATTTTAACCCCAAGTCAACAGGCAACAAAAAAAAAGCAGCTTTCTTTCAACTCTGCTTTCTGATTGAGGTTAAATGCTGCTGCTCACAATTGAAGGAATCATAAAAAAAATGCATGATGTCAACTGCTACTTTGCAAAGCTGTTCAAATAAAACAAAAGGAAAAAGGATCGTCTTGGCACTGAAAATACGCCGGGCTTTCATCTGTCTAGACACAAAAATAAACAAGAAGAAACCAGGAAGGAATGCAACCCGCACAAAGATGGTTCATCTTTCAGAACTGCCATCAAACACATCAGTTAGCGTTCTAAACAGTCGCTGTGGGGGTGAAGACTTCTTACGATAGAACGGCGAGATTAGGAAGGGAAACGGTAGCATGACTTCAAGGGGAGCTGAATGCAATTATAATAGAAAATCCACTTAGGGTTAAAAGCACCAAAGGCTAAAACCAAACTAGCAGGGTTCTTCTTACTTTCTGGACCTGGTCTTGACACCTCAATCAATGTCTTGGCCTCAACATTACAGCTCCATCCAAATTAAATCAAGGCCACATCATTTGTAGCCGCTTGTTTTTATGTCGCCTCACCTGTGGTATTGTGCTTGGAGGAATTGGAACTCATCCTTGATCCTGTCACAGGAGTCGGATGTTGTGAATTTCAGCTGCTGCGATGAAGCCTGCCAAGGGAGGAAGAATGGTGTGAAAAGGCAGGAGGAAGTGGCGGGCCGAGAGGAAAAAAAAAAAAAAATCATTAAAAACACCAGCGCGAGATAGAGGGCTTTTTCAATGAAAGGTTTTGGGCCAGTGATCAGCAGCAGACGGAATAGCGAGCCAATGTGGATCACATCCAATTACACATTTAAGCACAGAATGGAATGATAAACGGACAAAAAACTGCCCAAAACATAAGGAAAGGGACTTTATAAATATTAAAAGTTAAACCAAAAACAGCTGTTTGTTGTCATTTCCGAATAAAGTTAAGTCTCGAACTAAACAGAAAAAAAAAAAAACATTTGGAACCGATTAATAGCATTCCTATTCATTTCAATGGGGACATGCGATTTGAGATAACGTTTTGTGCTTTAACAATGCAAAATGAGTCACACATTTGAGCGGTCACGCCTCACTCGCACATCGCCTCATTCATGACAACCACAATGCACAATACAAGTAAACAAGGCAAAGTGGAATCGCTGCCAAATCCGCTACAGCAAGTGCGCTCCCACCCTTAATCACATAAAGGGCAACGGTATTAACTATAAATGTTCCCCGAGCGCCACTTTGGATACCGACGTGCACCGGCTAGCCTTCACGTCAGTGTCCAAAGCAGTTTGTCACGGCCTCATATAGCAAGCGAGAACAATCACTCTTTCACCAGGCTTGACTGATGCGGTTTGTCGTCATTGTAAATCTGTCCGCATTTTCACCGCAGCGGCGACCCGCTCGCGTCAAGCCAACTAGGGGCAAAATCTCATTATTCCTCGCTAGCGTGCGTAATGGCTCACGTGGGAGAAGGTGACATTTTCTCACTAAAAATGGCACAGCGCTATTAGGGATGACTTGTCCTCTGCTGGCTGAGAAAAGCAGGCCTCGCTGCATTCACGAGAGCGTGGCCGCAAAACACGAGACGCGAAAAGGTTGAATAAATACGCCCTGCGATTAAATTCCGTGAATGACGCAAATAGTAGTGCTCAGCTATGGCATTAAACAGTTCATTATCTGATCTTATATTAAATTTGAAATACTAGTACACAGCCACTGTAAGGTCAGATATTAAGCTGCCAAAAGAGAAGCTGGCGTTATATAAAGAAACAACACACATTAAAAAAAAAATATATATATATATCACGCTGTTGCTTAGAGACTGTAAAAGCAAATAAGCTATTCTATTATCTCGCTGGACCGTGCTGGCGAGGAACAAACTCATCAAACGGCACCGCGGCTATTTGGTGCTGTGCCACGTTGAGCATGTGTCAACACAAGGCACTTAGCTGCAGGCGGCCTCGCACATCACGCTGTGATAACTGCTGCGTGTGTGTGTGTGTGTGTGTGTGTATTTGCATACAGGTTGGCCCTGGAGCCCAAGGATGGAGTTGCTGCCCCAGATCTTGTTTCCTCCCGGTGTAGCACAGTGTGTGCAACCATTTTAAACACCACGTTTTGTTTTTTTTGTGTGTTTTGCAGTCAACGGCCCCCCGGGTAGATCTTCCTGTTGCACGCAAATGTTGGGAGGTACACTAGATTGAGTAAACAGAGTTTGGAGGGAATCAGGATTGGCTTGGAGATATTTCAGGATGTATTTGCGGACATCACCTTGCAGTTATGACGGAAAAAAAACAAAAAACAGCTGTCTATGTGCTCAACAACAGATGGACGGCCATGATGTGAATGAAATACCGACGTGATACGGCGACGTGTGCCATCTGCTGTGACCGAAAAAGGTGGCTGCATTCAAATTGGGTTTGGGCGAGAACGTGCGTTGTTCAACAACATGGATGCCAGCATCCACGATACAAAGTGATGAGCTTGTATGAGGCACAAATATTCCCTGCCATGACTCATACAGCCCACTCTTCTTTGCATGCACAATTTGCATACCGCGTGTGGACACACATTTACACACAGACACACACACATGCAAGCAGGCAGCACTTTAAATGTAGGACAACCTCTAATTCGATTCTGCCCCGCTCCTTTGAGACGTAATTAAAGCATTAAAAAGCTTTGTGCGCCGGCGAGGCAATTGAGACAGTCTTCGGCGAATAAATGGGATTCGTCGTTTCAGGAAATGACTGCCCCGCCTTCCTACCCATCCCACCTGAACCTCCACACACACACATGGCCTTCTTCTTGCCTCTTTACCCTGCCTCATCCGTGTGAAATCTACTGCGAGACCTTGTTTTTACACCACCGAACAGTCAACAAAGAGAATGGAAAGAGATTAGCGCACGCACACACATAAGGAGAGTACCAGCAGGATACATTGGGAAACATCCTCCTCAATATAAATCCTGCCTAAGGGTAGTGGGATCGTATTTCCTGGAGCACTATGCCTGGCTGTTTACATCTCACTTGGTGTGTGTGTTTTCGGGGCCTGACTAATGACTGGATGTTATCTCACTCCCGCTCTTTAAAGATCCACGCAAAGTGACTAATAGTTGGCCGTGTGGTGTTTACGAGATTCGAGGCTGTTTTGCGGAGCGCCATAGCAACGATTCAGTCAAGGACGACTTGACTGCGTTCGACAAAATACTGCAGCGTGGAGGTGGACGATGATAATTGTGGAAATTTACCGGTTGTATTCCAACTAAATAAACGGCAATGATGTGAATCCACACCTCTGGAATTTTAATTTTGATTTACTTTCTTCACACTTTGGGCTCGCTGTCTATTGGTACGCAGTTAGAAAACTAAGTGCAGTATGAAAAGGTCTTTATGTCTTTGGTACTCCGCCTGAAGTTGACAAAATGGCGTCTCAAAAACGCACTAAATCGGGCACTCGGACCTCCAGCGTAAATCCATCGAAAGCGTAGTTCCAGTGATGTAGAAGTAGCAATATTGTAGCTTTGTTCAAGAACCTGGGTCAACGCAGCTGCTTCGAGTATGTGTGTATTTATGTGTGTGTGTGTTTAGGCTGAGGTAAAGGATTGTGTCTTTAGCCGCTCTGGACAGGGGCTTTGGAGCGCAGAGAGAGCCTAATCCTGTTTGGGCCAGGAATTTGATTTTGATTATTATCTCTCACGGACCGAGCCAAGGCTTAGCCCAATTCCCCCCCCCCCCGCCCCTCGCCTACCATCACCCTCCTCCCCTCACACCTCCCCTTGCAGCCTGACAGAGTTGACCTCGTTAAGATGCTTTAAAGAGGATTATTCTACTTTTATCACTTGGAGTGAGGTGCCCTTGCAAACACAGACTTGGCAAGGCTCGGCTCCCAGCTCGACGCAACTATCTTGACCCCGCATGCAAGGCCAGCCAAGCATGCGGTAAAAACACACACAAACATGACACTCGTGGCATGCTGCCCCGGAGACACGGATGCACAAAAATGCGCGCACACACTGAAGTGACAATGTGGCTGTGGGGAGGCATTTAATAGCACAACCTACAAACACACACACGAAGAAAGAGTGCAGAGATTGCAAAACCAAGGGAAATGGGCAATTTGTCAAGAGAGAGGCGAGAGGGGGGGGGGGGGGGGGGGGCACGACCAGGCCGACAGTTTGGAGAGTATGTCTGAGATTAAAGCCAGACATGTGGGGTGTTGGAGTGGGAGGGGTGGGGGCGCTAGGGGTTAAGATTACACCCCGTATACTTGGGCAGATGATTGATGTCTGCTTGTAAAAAGCAAGGTTATTACCCGCAACAACCCACAGGGGAGGGAAAGCAAAAGATTAATTCGCAAAGTTTTTAGCAGAGTGGCGATAGGCAGATTCTTGTGCACGAATAACCTTGGATAATGAGCCACATGCTGCTTCACCAAAGACATCGTTCACATGACGCAGCTTAGACTTCATTCCGGATCACACGAACGAAGACAGGAAGTACACAAACAAAGTGGTGTTATCGTCGGGGATAACGGGGATGAAGCAACACTGTTCCACTCGGGGACGAACAAACAGAGCAACTAATTCTCTTGTCTGCCGCGATGCTGTATGGCCTTGTGTTCTTGAGGTCTAAAAGGGGCTCCGGCGGGGTTGAGGCCAGCTGGGCCAATCAAGCAACCCCTGTAGGGAGCTTTTTGTTCCTGCCCAGAGCACCGTTCTGCACCGGTGAAGGGTTAGCGCGACGCACCGTTGCCGCCAATCTAGCTAGCCGCGCTCCCCGCAGGCAACAAGCTGCTGAATACTGATGCAGCAAATACACACTCAACAAGCGCGGCGCAAATGATAAGTCTTTGAAATTCAGGAGCATTTATATTCCGTGAATACATAGGCTGTCAATTTCTTAGGAATTTCTTCAATCTTCCTCCACATCAACATGCAGATGGATGCAGCGAACACTTTCACATTGTTAGACGACAGCAAGAATTTCTGCTTTTATGTAGGAGTCGCGCTTGTTATATAAAGAATTGCAACGATTAATCGAGAACTAATCGGTTCATTTTCCTTTGACTGCAATGAACGATTATTAAAAAATCTCTCTTTCTGCTACACCTCCTGCGCCACAATTTAGACCTACTCCAAGCTAGTCTAAGGTTTAACCTACTTTCATCACTAAATTGTCAGATGAGCCTCGGGTGTGTTAAGAAACCATCATTGGTCCGCCAGAACACTCAGCCTGTCTACGAAACTAGCGCTCCGAGTGTTTCTGAATCCATTCATGGGTATGTTTTAGCTCTAATTGAGTCCGGGGCGGGGACGCCCCTCCCATTCAAGCCATCCTTGACAAAAATCAACATCACCTGTGACCCGTGTCGTCAACTTGGCGAGTCAAAAGCAAGCCCGCCCCCCCCACTAGTGGGTGGGGAGGTGCACGTTTGTCATGCTAATCAGCCGGCCTAACCTTAATGACCCAGACATCTGCTGGTCCGTGTGTGTCAAGCACCCCCCAACCCACATTCAATCCCCCCCCCCAACATACAAAAAGAAGATAAGACCCTTGAGGCTGCTAAGAATGTGTGTCTGCGTGTGTGTGCGTCCTTGCAAGAATTACCAACAAGAGTCTATTTCTATTCACTGCAAATAAACACAACTCGGTTTCTGCACGCACACACAAATGTGATGGGGAGGATTTGAGGAAGAGTGGTGGGGGTTATTTAATGGGCGAGACAGGGGACCCCCGGGATTGAGGCTCCCTTCAACACACACACACAGCCAGAGGTTTTAGAGGAAAGGCTGGGGGCTGCTCTGTTAATTCAAGTAGGATTCATAATGCCCCTGACCCTCCCACCACTACACCAGACCTGTGTGTGTGTGCACACGTGCATGTGTGAGCATGAATCTTTTTATGCACGTGTGGCACAAGATTGGTCTTTGTGTGCACGTTTTTGCCCTGAGTCAAGACAAATGCTCAGACAACAAAGTCGTCACACCTCCGCACGGGTCAGGGAGTACAAAATAGGGATTTTAGCCTAGCTAGTATCGATAATATACCAACTGGGACCAAAGGGCCGGCGGCGAAGAAAAGGGCAGTGCGGGGTTCGAGTGTCTATCCCCAAATACAACAAAAGCACGCGTGAAATAGGGTTGAACGGTTTTTTTTTCCACTTGACTTGCATGCCACAAGCAGCTTTGTTGAATCTGCATTAGGATTAATCAAGTCCAAAAAAAAAAAGACAACAATATGCCAAATGCTATCAAGTGGGTCAGGCATCAAAAGAGGCTTTTTCCATCGCCGCCACTATTAATCCAATGAACTGTGCCCGTAACCTGCGACTAGAGCGGATTACTGAACTAATTCATTGAAGAAAAAAAAAAAAAGAAGATTGGCATTTTGTGACTTCTTCCATGATGACACATCATCTTTTTTGATACATGCCTTAAATTAAAAAGTCACAAAAAGCTAAAGCAAAATGGTAGCTAATGGCCGGACAAAAAAAAAAAGACAAAGAAAAAGCTAATGGACATTTCTTCCCCTGCAAATGTAAATGCCAGAGATTTATAAAAAGGGAATAAAATGATGCCCGTGAGAAAGGCTGACTTATCTTGACACGCTTATCTATACGAATGTCACAGATGTAGCTCATCTACAAGCCGTGTGACAGCAAAGGTGGCAGCACGCCGTGGCGCTAACGGGGAAGCTAACAGGTGCTTTGAGGGCCAATAGCAAATTTGAATAAACTAGAAAATGCGCTTCATTACCGGCTCTCATTTTTGATCATGTGACTCAAATAGTCAAATGGGTAACTTTAAGATTGACCTTTTGACATTACTTTTTTATGCAGGGATGACAGTTTGGGTTGGACTGGCGGATGTTTTGGCTTTTATGCAAAGTTGGTGATTGGTTGTAATGTCACAATTTGCCAATCGGTCATTGATCGGACCCTCAAAATAAATCCGGGGATGTTCTTTGCTGCCATTGTTAATAATCCAAGATTTACAGTCTTTTTTTTTGTGCAATTTTCCCTCAATATTTTTAATTTGAGGGTCTAATAGTCTGCAACGGACATACCACGTATAATTTTGGAATGTCTAAATGAGCACATGATGGGATTTGAATCCAAGATGTGCTGAGCAGGAACACACCATGCCACCTGCTTTCAAACAATTGATCCCAATGTCAAATTTTCATTTTCAACTCCAACAATATAGCACAGGCCCACTTATGCTTGGCCAATGGTTGAGCGCATGCTGTGGACTGAGTCTTTGTTACCATGGCAACGCAAAATTTCGGGCTCCAATTACTATAAAATACATTGGAATAAAATAACATACAGATGCATTTTAACACACACACACACAACAGCTCTTTTGGGGGAATATATTTGGTTAAACATTTGATTATATAAGAACAATATTGAGCATTGCTGACAAAGCCAAATAGCAAGTTCACCACAAATGTAAAAAAGAAAATGACTTACTGAGTGTCTTGATTGTGGAAACATCATGTCAGTCCCTTGTTGTTGTCTTTTCGCCCCTAAATCCAAAAAAGCTCTGTGTTGATATTGTTCCTTTGTGCCTCCCCCCCAAAAAATACTTCCAAGTGGAGCTGTCCAGCGTCAAGCTCACAGCTACCTAGCGAAACCCCCCCGCCCCCCCACTCACCCTAACTCAAATAAAAATCCAAATTATGACTTTGGTTTGGAGCTAACCAGCGAGCATCTAAGCTAAGCTAGCTGTAATTCTTCCTCCTCCAAAAGCTGTCACTCAAAAATGATACCTCGCTCGGTAGGACATTTGGAATGACGCTTTTACACTCACTCAGCGTCAGCTTTAATAATAATAATAATCATACCCAAAATTCAGCTATCTTGGAAAACGAACCAGGTCAAACAAGTTTGCTGGATGAAAAACGTGTGTGGGGGGGGGAATGCCAAAATGTCTGCTGGTTAGTTCAATCTCGTTTTTTACGTCCCAACTCGCGAGAGGAAAACAAGCCACAAAACACAGCAGCACTGGATGGGTCGCTAAAAAAATAAAACGCTGCCAACTTTCAGGAAAAAAGCTTTTAAAAAAGTCGCATTGTCTTTCCTTGCTGTGGATGCGAAGTCAAATCTTGAGCGTCTGTCTTCTCCAAACCACGACGAGCTTCGCTGTGCCTGCACGCCCCTCATAGAACTACACGGGCTAGTTCAGCCGGGAGAAGCACAGACCTACAAGCATAGACCTATAAGAAAGCTATAGCAGCAAGATGCTTTTGCGCATGTCTGAGAAAATAGCGCCACTCTGTGGACATATAAGGAAATTAATCAAAAAAAGAAGTCCGTTTATGTTTTTTAATTAGTTGTGCTGATTCGATATGCTAATTCTTAATTACAAAATACTATCAGCAACTATAAGATACAATTTATATCATTATTATTAACTAAATTAATTATTAATATTGAAAAGTGACATGAATGGAATCGGAAGGTGCACTTGAGGACATGAAAAGGAGGCAAAGAAGTACATGTAGAGTATAGGAATATTTTTTATTCCAATTGAAACATTGAAAAGGAGAAGGTTATGAAAGTTGTTTTTCATGTTAAAATGAGGTTCAGGCAACAGTGGTTGAAATGTAAAACAAAAAAATGGCTAAAATACTGTAAATCAATAAGCACAACCCTTCCCATGAGAGCATGGCTAGCGGACGCCACCCTCCCTGCCAATCACATGCAGTTAAAAACAGCAGATCAATCATTTTAAATAAAGAATAAAACTGTTAATTAGTCACATATTTAGTGTTTATTTTTAAAAAGTGGACCACGAAAGTTCATGGGCCCTCATCCCTCCCCCCCACCCCATCTCTCATGACATTGGCACTTAAGTATTAAGTCAAAAGTTTGGCTTTACAAAGAAAGGGCATTGGCACACTCATGGTACAAAATTTACATTTGGTATATTTAAAAAAAGAAAAGAAAATACATTACTTTCAATTTGTACACCACTACATAGTTATTGAAAAACAAAGGGAAAAAAAAAGTGAAGTGGTTGCAAAATATACACGTGGTTAAGTGTCTGCCTTACAAAAATGATCAGAGCTGAACGTGACAGTTACAAGAAAGGAAGCTGAAGCAAAAACAAAAGAAAGAACGTGAGTATCAAGTCATTTCAGTGCTCTGACCCATGGAGACGACACGATCCAATCAAGAAAGGTGGGGGCAGCAGATTCATTCGTTTCAAGAACTAAATGGCCATGAACAGTACCTTGACGTCTCAATCAATACAAGCTGTTTAGCTAGGAGCGTAACGTCACAATGCTTTTGTATTTACCAATACGGGACAATTTGGGTACGGCACGCGAACCTACCACTAATATGGAACACAGTAGATCAGTGAAAGAATGAATACAGACTGAACAAACAGTGCAGCTGAGTCTCTGGCCAGTGAGATGCTTCTGGCAGTATGTTAAATTTGTTCACTAATTTGATACAAAGTCATCTTTGTGATTTAATTGAAACGAGCCCCATTTCTGTACTTTTTATGACGTTTTTGGTCGAGTGCTGAGATTTTTTCCACTCAAGCAATTTCATTCAATTGGTCCCAAAATAATCGATTACAAATCAAATCTATTCCAGCTAAAAGTGACAGGCAGAACAATTCAATGTTCCTCCACTAGCACCATATACCATCATTATTCCAGTATATATTTTTCATTTGGTGGCGTGCCAACACGTTTTAATTTAATGTAGCCTTGGTTGGGGAAACATTGCTATGCAAAATGAGGGAGACCTCAGTTTGAGCACAAAATAACAGCGATGGAAAAAGTGACGAGGAAAGGGGGAGTCAAGATGCTTGCTTTTGTCTTGTAAAAAAAAAAAAAAGGCAAATGTGAAGAAAACAAAAAGCCATCAGGAATATCACATATAGGCATCTGTGGTTTAGACGCCACCACCCCTCCCATTACCACCTCAAAAATCAAAGCCGCTAATAGTAGCCCTTGTGACGACAAGGTGACGACAACTCACCTGAATTCTATATTAAGAACTGTAGCGCAGGGCTTCCTCAACTGGATCAACCCAAGAGCCAAATATGAAAGGTGCTTCCGCCTGCCCGCTCAATAAAATACATCACTGCCAAATACTGTACACGGAACCAGAGCAGGAAACTCATGACCAAGAATCAAAAAGCCCTTTGCCGGGAAACTACGCGCGAGAAAATATCTGAGCCCAGCCAGCATCAGTTTTGGGGGAACCCTGCTCTAGAGAAAGAGTAAGAACATCAACGGACACGCACGATATGAGATCGGTAGCAACAGTTGACAACTTCGGCTTTACAAAAAAGGAAAATTCAAGAATGCTCCAACAGTAAATATTCAACCAACCACTAGATGTGTTTTGGATATATATTTTTTTGTCTTTTCTTACAATTTTTGCATAAAGCGTGAACCCGAAAATAGAGCCAATGCTGCCGTTCTACCGTTTTTTAAAAAGACGTCAGAAAGATAAAACACGTCTTTGCCGTTAAAATAGCTTGGATATCTTACAGCAGTAAAAAAGCTAGTCTCCTTGTTTGAGCATGACCGAGAGGAGACCCCACAGATCCAGGACGCATAAAGGAAAAGGGGGAAGAAAAAAAACACTTCGTAGTTCATCAAATGTGCCAGTTGAATAGAAAAAAAAAAAAACTGACGCAATGCGGTTGAATGAGAAGCAAAAAAATGGGGAGGTCGCTTCCACGATTGGAACAAAAGAAAGCCACTCGCATGTTAAAGGGCAAGCAAAGTAAACAATTTTCTTAGCAATATCATCGTCTATGCTCCCCTACTCATCTGAAAATGTTTTCCGATTAATAATAAGTCGGTGGAATATGAATTCGACACAAATCTAGAGTTGTGAGGCGGACATCTTGCCTTGTAGCACCGCTTGCTATCGACTGAAAATGACATTACAGTTCCCGAAAGCTCAGCTTGACAACGTCATGTGACCAACGGAAAATCGGTGAGCGATGACGCCGTGACCTAAAAATAGTAATCTGAATTATTTTATTTTTTCATCCTGGTGAAAATGCACATTTGGTAGGCACGTTTATCTTAAGTGGCGTGACGTCTCGGAAATTCCCGCAGTACCTTAACATTTGGGTAGGATTTATAATTATTTAGCTTTTTTTTTCCTTCAACCAACTCGTCCTAGAGTTAATTCGATTGCTTATATTTTCAGCTGGTATACAAGCATGAAGATTTGCACAATATTCCACAAATATATTGTTGTTTGCCTATTTATGCCAGTAACGTATAGCGACAAGCACAACAATGTAATGCTTTACTATTAGACGGCAGAAGATACAATTAACCTACGTAACCTTTCATACAACAGAATATAAGCTTTTGTGCTCATCACATCAGTTAATGTACTTTTCGTGACATTTTTCTTTGGCGGTATGCTGTGCGCTTTTTCTAACGTACAATAAAAGTTGGGAAACTGCACTTGAAGGAAAAAAAAAAAAAAAGCTAGATTCCAATTTGAGTCAGTCTGTGTTTTGTGGAATCGGTATAATAACGTAGAACTCTAATAAATCAATTCCAAGCAACATCTGAAGTCCTCGTCCTTGAGATTAATAGGAAACCACAACTTACGGAAATACACAGAAGCGACAACTCCCCCCTACTCTCTCCGGCGGTTCTCCTAAATTTGACACATCTCAAGAGCCAGAGAACTGCATGGCGGACCGGATCCCAAGTCCTGCACTCAAGAAATACTGGCAATAGACTGGATTTCTATTTACACCAAAAAAAAATTTGAAAATGTAGTGTCAATTTGGCAAAGCGACAGTGGAGTGATTTGCAGTCAACTGAGTGGTAGTGCTGTCTTCTTAAAGGGGTGTTAACACTTCAAACGCCGAGGGGGCAGTGTGTGTATGTGTGTGTGTCTGTGTGTGGCGGGTTACAATCCTTCCGAGTGTAGCCGCTGTAATTACAAAGTAGGCAAAAAGTAGATAATTCATCAATGTGTAAGCAAAAGTATTTACATTCAACAGAGTGTGTGCACTCTGAATTGGAGCTTTTTCTTTTCTTTTTTTTTTTAAACATCGACAGATTTATTCCTCACAACGAGCACACTGTCGTCGTGTCCAGCATGCACGGCGTACGCAATTAGGGAGAGGAGCCCTTTAAAGCGTTACGTGTTTGACGTGGGCCACCCCGCCGCACGCAAGCACTGCCGATAATTTCAAAAGGTTCAACTACGGATTCGCGGACACTGTTAGGAGCCCCAAAAAAAGAGAGATAGCGAGTGTAGAGCGAAACCGATGACTGTGTTCCATGCAGACGTGTGTGTGTGTGTGTGTGTGTGTTTGCGGAAGTGGATAATAAAATGTGTGTGTGTGTGTGTGTGTGTGTGTGTTGCTCTCTCTCCTCTCTCTTTGATTCACACAGCACTTCACACCAAGTTGTACTCTTTGAGGTTGAGCTGCAGGATGGTGTCTTTGACGGCGGCAAAGACGAAGCGGATGTTCTCCGTGTCGGTGGCGCACGTGAAGTGCGAGTAGATGATCTTGTCGCTGTCCGGGTTCAAGTCCACAAACATCTTCAGGATGAACTCGCGGCCTGCCAGTGGGTCACGCTGAGGGCCTAAAAAAAAAATAGGATTGAAATACAGGGGCCATTGTGTTGTAGTTCCCCCTTAAGCCACAAGGTGGCACTATTTGATAACATTCATCTTTTCAGGGTTATCAAAACTTGTTCTATTCTTCTAGCTTTTTTTTATTAAAACCAAACATGGCAGATAACTGAAATGAGGAAAACGACATCTGTCCACAGCCATAACTAAACAGACAACATGACCATGAAATGGAAGAAAGCGGTACCGTCAAACTCCGGGAAGTAGTCCACCAGGTGAGAGTACATGATCTTCTCCTCCAAAAGGTCCCTCTTGTTGAGGAAGAGGATGACGGAGGAGTTTTGAAACCAAGGATATGTGATGATGGTTCTGAACAGCGCTTTGCTCTCCTCCATGCGGTTCTGAAAAATGTGAGCACGTAAAAACGTCACACGGCTGGTGTCGTTCAGGCATGCAAAAGGTCTCTCACCTCGTTGTCCGACTCCACCAGCACTTGGTCGTACTCGCTGAGCGCCACCAGAAACATGATGGAGGTGACGTTCTCAAAGCAGTGGATCCACTTCCTCCTCTCCGACCGCTGGCCGCCGACGTCCACCATCCTGAATGGGACGCGCCAAACAAACAGCGGGGAGCAATATGAACAAAGCTTCCATGTAGGTAACGGATCTTCAAAGTAAAGGGGCATGCGTTGATCAAACTATGAAAGGTGTCAATCAAAGGAAACGTGAAGTGAGTGAAATGAATTTAAACACGGCAAAGGTGACAGCGAGGAATGTGCACTTCATGCAGGAAATAAAGAGTTGCAAAAGGACATCTATCAAAAAAGATTTGGGCCAAGTTCTAAGCCGTCATCATGTTAATATCACAAGGCAAAAAGTAATTTTAAAAAAATCACCCCAAAAATATTTGACCAATTGGTTTCTTCCATTTCTTGTTTCTCCATCATCATGTTAATATCACATAATACAAGGCAAAAATATTTGTTAATGGTTCTCACCCCAAAAAATATTTGACCAATTTGTTTCTTCCATTTTTTGTTCATTTTAATGCCAGGTGCCACTAAGTACTACAATGACAAAATATAGAACATGTTTAAGTTGAATTGTATTCCCATTGATTTTGCTTACTAACAAAAAAACTATTATCAGCTCATTTTGTCATCTTCGTCCAAGTTTTTTTCCCCCCAGAAATTCAAAAATGAACAAAACAAGGGAAGTCTACTAATTTTCTTCTGTGACATGTTTCCGAGAAGCGCTTCACATCTGTGTCGCGGTGTCGATAAAAACATCTGACAGCGGAACTGCAACCAAAACGGAACTGGACGGTGGATCATTTAACACCGAACAGGTAAAAAAAAAGCTCGATGACAACATAAAGGGCAAATCGATGAGAACCGGCAAAGGTAAACTGGCAGCCTCTTGAGAACGAGTGACCCACTTTCACCGTGGACTCTCTGCTTCTTTGCTGGATGAGCAAAAAAGAAATAATGACATTCTCAAAGCCAATTAAAAGAACAGGAAGTACGACTGTTTATGAAAGGCTGCCTTGTTAGCGTTGGGGGCGGGTCGTCATCCGAGTATACAACATGTGCTTGTTCCTTACTATCTGGCATTGCGGCTGACACGCTCCGCATTAACGCGACTCAACGATCATGCGCTTCAGTGAAAACAGACGCGCACCTAAAGCAGCGCCTCCCGAGAGCATGTTTGTATTTTTGGCCTGTTCGCTAAACGCCAAAGCCATTGAGAGCGTGAAGTGAGTCACACCGGCAGCGGCAGCCGGGCCGAGCGGAGCCTCTCAGCTTCGCTGCTGCCGAGCGGCCGGGAAGCTCTCGAGTGCGACCACATTGCGGTTATTTCCAGCCTTGCCAAGCGTAGGAGGAGGCTGGCACGATGGCTTCCTATCGATTTGCACTCGACTGTAATCACTCTTGCTTGTTCGCTACGTCCATTTTGAGGTTCTCGCTTTTTCTTGCAGGAGAAGGGATTGGAAAGCTGGACCGGTTGTGGGCTAAATCTTGAAAGGAGGGGGAAAAAAATGGCTCTCGTGTAAAAAAGTGCTCATCTTGGGGATATTTAGGAAACACAAAATACAGCTGGGTCTCAATAAATCAGAATATTGCGACTTTTGTGTACACAATACGGTGGTACCTTGATTTACGAGTGCCCCGACAGACGAGCTTTTTTAAGAGCCGTTGCTTCATCCATTTTTTTTTTTGCTCACAGACACAAATACCTGCTATTGTCGTGACCCGGGGTAATTCTTAAGTTCTGAGCTTCGTCAAGGACTAAATTGAACTCGTAAGTCAAGGTGCCAGCATATATGGCCAAGTGTAATGGGCTTGCTTGGAGGAGATACGTTAGGCATGCTTTTAGGTGTAACGCAACATGCCGCTCGGACATCACACGGGAAACACGGGCTGGCTGAAGTTAGTCAAAGCAGTGCAATTCTTTTGTCTACCTGAAGATGATGCTTTGCAAGTCGAAAGGGTATTCTATGATCCCAGTGGTTGGGATTCGAACCCTAAGCACATCCTGTTGGGTGGGTAGATAGGAAGATTCAGCGATACGATCCAGATCGCTAAGATAGCTGGAGACAGGATGGAGAGCGGAAGGCGAGACAGAGAGAGGAAAGAGAAAGTGCGGCATAAGAGCAGATACAGCACACAAACCCTCCAAAAAAAAAAAAAAAAGCCAGTGGATCAGTTCACATGTCACCAAAGGAAACATTCCCGAGCACCGTCAGGCGATTAGATGAAATTTGGTGCTCCAAAGAAATTTTTTTTTGCTTCATCCGTGATGGCGGCTCCCAAAGACCGAATTCCACTTCTTGCTCACGTGACGCTTTTACTTGTGTCCAACTTGAGCAATTTGCGACACAACACGCCAACTTCCCGACACGGACTGTAGACCTGGACCGTAGTCTTTTGGGAGGTCACCATCAGGGATGCATTGACGTGCAGACCAAAGCTAGCTCATGGCGATAGCGGCGTCGGCGGCTCGCAACCAGGGCCGACCGGAGACGTCGTGGGCGGCACTCGGGCCACCAGTACCTGAAGATTATATTCTCCAGGTCAAAGGGGTACTCAATGATGCCGGTGGTTGGCACTCGAACCCGCAGCACATCCTGCTGGGTGGGCACGTACCCCGACGTCGCTATTCGTTCTAAATCGCTAAGGTAGCTGTGAAGGGAGGAACATGTGACATCGTGGATACGGACTCATCACGCACGACATCAGGTACACCTCCAATGTTTTTTTTTTTAAAATTTAGTTTCAAGTATCAATCGGACAGACATGTGGACCTCAATAGATTCTAAAGGTGTACGTCATGTTGTGGCAGGTGAGTGTCATGCAACAGTCCAAAACATTAAATTTTAACGACGGGACAGGTCATTTATAGAGCATTTAAAAAGTGTCCAAATAATATTATAAAATAAATATTAGATTATTAATATATTATTAAATAAAATTATAATATTTATAAAATGCAAACTGATACAAACCAAAGTTGGAAAGGGATTTTTGGGAATATCTTAAAAGGAAACTAAACCCAAGTCGTCAAAACTTTGTTCTATTTTCAATGTGCATCTTCAGCGTCTTCATCTGACACGCTTAACTATTTATTCTAACAAAAACATGTAAAACATCACGATTACTAGCCTACGGCGGCCGCCATCTTTTTACCTTTTTCTCTCTGGCGAGTGAATTTGCAAGACTGTGACGTGTATGAGCTCTTCCAACAGTACGTAAAGATAATATGTTAATCACACCGCCATTGATTAAAATTGTACAATCGATCATCATAGCGATGGTGGCTAGCGGCGAGGCCTGCCTTGTTTGGACAGGAGCTGGCACATTCAATGTATTCTTTCAAAATAATCCATTAGTTCCCTTTTAAGCGTTGGACGCACATGTGCCGCGAGTGGATGGTTTTATAAGAGGCGGACGTACTATTTGGTGGAGTCAGAGAGCTGGTACTCTCTCCTGCGGTCGTAGGCCTCCTGGATGCCAGGGTCAGCCCACAGCATCTTGATGGCACCGATGTACGGCTGATCGAACGACGTCACCATCTCCACGTCCACCTCGCG
Organism: Syngnathus scovelli; assembly: GCF_024217435.2. Classification (NCBI taxonomy): domain Eukaryota; kingdom Metazoa; phylum Chordata; class Actinopteri; order Syngnathiformes; family Syngnathidae; genus Syngnathus; species Syngnathus scovelli. The sequence goes on from NC_090856.1 coordinate 4,395,199, forward strand.
CACCAGCTGCGCGTTGTTCTGGAAGGCAAAAAGCATTTTAGTCAGTACGGGACTTCATCAGCAAAATGAAGGTGGGACGTACTTTGTTCTGTTCGAACTTGTACGGTATCTTGAGTGTTTCGGTGGCACGGATCATGGACTGCATGGACGTGAAGATGTTCTGGTAGACCAGTTTGGTGAAGCCCTTCTTGTCCTCATCGGTGTAGCCCGAGCCGTGGATGATTCGCATTTGCTTGATAAAAGTGCTCTTGCCGCTCTCGCCGGTACCTGATGAAGAAGAGTACCACAACCACTCAAACAACAATTCGATCTATGATGGTATTTCTGAGGACAAGAGCAAACTCGAGTATAAAACGACTGGTTAGCGACTGGTTGCTAAGTGGCTAACAGTTAGCCGCTCTGCGTTCAATTAAGTTGGAGCCATAAGGAGCTCATGTATGAATGTGCTGAGGCTATATTACGCTAAGCTAACTTTGGTAGCTTTTGTTGGTGATTATAAACATTGTGTTATGGTACATTCATTTGATTTTGCAGAAGGCACATTACACTTTTCTTTTTCAAGTGTGAAAAGGATCCCAAAGTGGACATTCTGTCTTTCGCAGACTTGTGCTGGCGCAACGCCATCGCGCCGACTTATTTCCACGTGTAGTGTGGCATCAGTTTGCAGTGTGGTAAAATGAGAATTGGAAGCTTCAATGGAGTGATTTGGCTTTGAATTCTTCCATTTCGTTGAATTATCACAGCCTAAGCAGTAATTTATTAATCCTGCCATAGACATGGCATGCACAATCAATTGATACCGCAATTGATAACAGTACATGAAAGAAAAAAAACAATCGTTAAAACGCCGTCACACTTAAACTCGACTGAACATAACTCGTGTGTGTGTGTGTGCGCAGGTGTGAAATGTCTCCCAAACAAAAGCTCCATACATACATTGTGTATTCATAACTTCTCATTCCAATTCACCAGAGAAAAGTGAAGATTAAGTAGGCCAACCAAAGTAGGTTTGCCCGTAAAAGCATGTGTGTAGATAATAAGAACGAGAGTAACAATCAATATTTGTTTGGGCTCTCACATGGCCTGAAACAAGCGTGAGATCACCCGTGCTTGCAGCTCTGTGTACGTATGCGCTTCTGTTTTAAGACTACTTTTGACCCCGCTGAACCAAACCGGTAGGCGGGAGGAGAGTAACACATATATCATTTATCCACAGAACAGACTCCAGGTAGAGTCGGTGTGCTATATTCGGTCGAGACAGCCCGAGTTGAAATAAAACAAAGTCACTTAGCAACAGGGTTCAGTTCGCGAGCTGTGTAACAAAAGTATTTTGAATTTCAGAGTATAATTTGATTTTCACTATTGACAACACCTCGAGCTTGCTTGTCTGGCAGCTCCATCTCCAACCAAAAACCATAAAAGTGGAATCTCTTGCAGGCATGTCGAGCTCCGTTCAACAGATCTCATTGTTCCTGCGTGCGAGTGGAAAAGCCAGCGGAAGCATTTCTCACGGCCAGGCTACTGTACATTCGCTGGAGCTACTCCTTAGGGTTCATGCTAGTTCCCATGGCAACCTCAGCTCCGGACTCATAAATACATGGCAGACAACATTGGATGATAGGCTTCGTCATGTCTCCATGGAGCCAAGGCAAACATGCAAGCTTTTTTTTTTTTTTTTTCTCGGCCGTCTCCATATTTTGCACGGAGGTCAAAAAGTGTTACGTACATGATAACACTCATTCATAAAGAGCATTATGACACGACACGGACAATGCGCTCTACTGTACGCTATCGGTACATCCGCGCAGTACTCGGCAGAACTGAATACACTAGACTACAAGTGCTTTCTCGGAAAAAAAAAAACAACATACGACCTCCCCTTCATGGACAAATGATTTCTATGGGATACTTTTCAATAAGATGTTTATGTAAAGTCGGACAAAATGTCAGCTCCTTGCCTGAGGGCAGCAAATCTGATGAGACTTCAGCGTCTAAGAAAAATTAAATGGCATGTTTTGTTCCACTTTATAAAACGTATATAAAAATCAGGCAAAAATCAGGCTCTCGATTTATGCTGCTGTGAAAATCAAAAGCTACTGTAGCTAATATGCACAAACAGCAACGTAATCAAATTGAAAATATCCAGCAGAGTAAATCCACACGGGGAGCTTAACATTCCCACCAACTCTTGTACTAATTATTCAGCCAATGAACTAAGCATTAACTCGCAGGAAAAGAAAACCTAGAAACGGATCCCGGGGTGAGTGGGCAAGGCTAACTGGAGGGCAAAACTCCAAAACATTTTGCTTCGGATTTACATGAAGATCAATAACCAGGAGCACGGCGTGAGAGATCCACGTTGAAAAGTAAAGAGAGTGGCGAGGGAGGAGGTGCGAAATGTGTCAAAAATGGTGCCTTGAGTAAATGATTTCCCTAACACCCCCCGCTCCCCCCCCCCCCCAAGCACATCAAACAGGAAGCCATATCCACTCCAGCTCGGCGCTAGCTAGCAATGTCGACTGGGGGCTTTTCTCACTGTACAGGAACCAAATGGTTGTCAAGTGGCCCATTTCGCTTGCGGGAACTTTTCCAGTGACACTTTTAGGAAGTGAACTTGCCTGAAGGAATCCAGGCTTAGCCACCACATGGAAAAAAGAAAGACGAGCATTTTAGATGAAAAAAAAGTGCTTTTCAGGCAGGCTTGAGCCTGCAGGCCAGTCACAAGTGTGCAAGGATCATCCAGCAGCAACTCATTAACTTTACTCTAACAAAAAAAAATGCCTTTGGTTATTTAATATTTACATGAAGCACACCTATTTATTTCCCCTAGTCCCTATTGACAAGAATCATATATTCATGTAATCATATGTCGTGACACAATATTGACATAATGTCAAATTGAAGTCTGCAGGTTGTTATAAAAAAAAGGTTGTTGAAAAAAATCAAATCCGCAACTACAACTTTAGAAAAAATACACAAAAAAAAACGGTTTACAGTATCAGATTTTGCGCAAAAAAAAAAAAAAAAAAAAAAAAAACTGTGCATGGATAAGGAGGAGGGTTTGAGTGAGAAAATTAATTTCCCAAGTTACCGTGGCCAAGAACAAGAGAGAAGCTTTTCCACCCCCAAATGTCTTCCCACCAAGCGGGGCGGTAAGACAGCAGAGACGAAACCTTAAGGGACAAATGGAAGAAGAGGAAATGGAGAACTGTGGCCACCAGAATTTAAGAGTGAAGAAAGAACAAACAGATTAAGGCTGTGATAATAAAACACAGACCCGCCCAAAAAATATCATATCGAAGTGCAACAATTGACAAATTAAATCGTTTTTAATAATCCATTTAGTTTTTAGAATTGTCAAAATCTGTTCAAATCCTCAGAATTTCATCTTCAAAAATTATTCTCAAATTTCTGCAGTCTTCCATCAAAGTAGTGCAATTACCTTGGTATTTTTTTTTCTCCAGATAAGACATCTGTGTAAAAACGTCTCGAGTGTGCGAATGGCAAGAGCGCAGCACAGGCTGCAGTTTTCACCAAAATTCCTTGCATACTTTTCCTTCTTGAGAACTTACAATTAAATTACGTATCCCATTTTGCTTGCCGTTTAATCCAAATGCCTCACAAATTTCCCCATCCGACATCTCTCCAACAAGCAACAACTTCAATCAAGTGCCACTTTGAAGGTTGAATTGAATTTGAAACTTGAGGAAAAAGTCTACACACCCCTGTTCAAATTGCAGGTTTTTGTGATATCTAAAATAATAATAATAAATCAGACCAAGATAAATTTCTGTTCCCCCCCCCCCTAATCTAACAACCTTTGAGAGGGGAAGAAAATTAAACTTAGATGTTGTTGCACAAGTGTGCACACCCTCTGGGATGTGCCTGTGTTCAGCTTTATTACATTCAAACGCATGCTAAAAGGGAGTCAGCACATTCCTGCCAACATTTAATGTGCCTCCGACTATTCCAAAATAAATCTTAGCTATTCCAGTACAATTTTTCTTCACTGTTTTTTTCTTTGTAGCATATTTGGGAAATTTGGATACTGTTTGCTGAACCTAAGGATAAACATTTTGGCTGTAATTCTAAATAAAACTGCTCATGACTGAAAAAGAACAGTGAAAAATAGCGAGTCCTTTTACAAAATATTCACGATTGTGCTAGTAAGAAAAAAAAAAAGGTCCAAAAACAACTAGTAGAACACCTGGAATTTATTTGCTGTTGGTCAGAGGCGCTTTAAATGGTGGCAGGTGTGGGCTGGCTCCCATTGAGCGCATTCGTTGTTTTTTTATGTTAAAGATTCATGTTAACTGGGAGAACTGGCAGCGAACAAACATGACTTTTGAATTTAGTTCATTCTGAACAAAACCACATCTCAATAATTCTGTGGTTTATTTTATTGATTTTTTTTAATGCTAACTGAGTCATGGAGGTTATAGGTCATCAGAACTACGAGAAAACGTTTGTAAATGATTAAATCGTGGTCTTGTATTAATCACGCAAACTTGACATTTGAAGGTTTGAGGTTTGTCAACATTTTATGACCACTGTAGATAAAAGCAATAGCCATCGAGGCTAGCGGTCTCGCAGTCTGACACATATCTGCTGAAAGTCAGGGTGTGTCAATATGAGTTTGCTCAACCAACAAAGCTGCCAGACAAATAGTGCAAGGCTACAAACACGTACCTTATTCCCAAGGTGTGAAATGGCTTTTTGGCGGAATGCAAAAAAGTAGGGCAGTGCAATTAATCGAAATTAACTTACGATTAATATTATCAGCAGCTTCTAATATTATATTGCAAGCTAACCTAGATACGTCATATGTCCTGAGCTTGCTGGAAGACTGAAAATCATCGTGGGCATAGGTTGGCTTCATTTATCCAAAATGATTGCGCGTTGTTACCAAGTAAAACGTCAGTGCTTCCGACCTCTGTTGCATCCTCCGCGTGAGCACATGTTAGCAACTGAGCCCGTCTTTGTTCCTCCAACTTTAACAAGACAAAATGACAGCTAATTGAAGCCTATGAAGTGCGTTGCGTTTCATTAGCCTCTGCACATATTGATGCGTTTACAGTTCAAAGAAGACATGACATTGGATGAATAGTTTTATACCACCCCCTTCCCCCCCATCCAGCCAACTCTTTATATTGAATGATAAAATGAATGTCGCTCAAGGCAATTCAAATTCTTCATTGCTATTACACACGTGACAAGTGGAATGACAAGTTTTCATTGGGAGCAAAGTACCAGCACTGGAATTTGAATCCAAAATGGTGTCTGGAGTCATTTGCTACCTTCAATTTACCGGAGGATTAGTCATCACACTTGAAATATATTAGCTCGCCCTTTGGTCAAGTGTAACAGACACCAACTCCAGTACTTTGTAGAAACTTTGGGAATTTTTAAGCAGTCACAGATGGCGAGAGGACAAATAACTGTACATGGTGCACTCTGGGAGAACGTTGAATCAAAATGGCAAGACCGATCATAAAATGTCTTCTTGTAAAACTGCAGAAACTAGTTGACTTCATGTGGGGGTCGAGCAGCTGTTCGCAGTGTCACCACGACATACCACAGATTTGCACATTAACAAGCCAGTCAAAAGGGTGTCAATTTGACAAGTGGGTGCAATGTTTTGCATACCACAAGTTGGGCTAACATAACATGACATGAAAACTGACCAGTTTGGATTCCCCGTGACAAGGTGTAGCATAATTATGCTTACCCAGCAGAAGTAGCTTCAGCTCCCTCCTGGCGTCTCGTTTGTCCCGCCGCAGTTGCTTCTCGATCTCCGAGTTGATCCGTTTGGACTCCTTCGCCTCTTCACTCAGGCAACAAGCCATCATGGAGTCAAGAGTCATCACCGCATGAGCCAGAAAAGCCCTGCCTGACGGTCGAAGGGGGGGTGGGGGTGGAGGTCGCGTCGGGCTCGGAAAAGGCTTTCCAAGCTCGAGTATGGAATCCCGTCCAGTCAAATGGGATTTCGTTACTTTCTTTGCTCGTTGTCGGTGACAAATATTTGACAGCGTAAGCCTTAAGTCGTATGCAAATTCGGAGTTTGCAAGGGGAGAAAAAAAAAAAAGACTTCCCAGAAGACTTTAAGGTGGGAAAACGTCAAATTAGAAGCAGTAAAAGACTATTTTTATGGTAGAAAAAAAATCTAATTAAGGTGGTGAAGGTGTTAAAAATGAGATTCCCACTGTGCCAATACAGTTTTAATCATTCCCAGCGCCGCTGCTCAATTCGTGGAAGTTTAACTACACCCACACACCCCGAAAAAAGCCTATTTTTAATTAAACACTCGTGTCCCGGAGGCAGCGGGACACTGTTGAGCGCCCCTGCCACATTTGTCGGAGCCCTCCCGCGAGCCTAGCCGCCCCGACGCCGACACTTCACGCCCGCGCAGTGGTTGCAACCGCCGCCCGTCAGCCCGTCCATCTACCGCATGCACACGTCGACGAGCTCCGGATGCTAAACACTCGACTTGCACATTAGGAGAGAAAAAATAAAAAAAGGAAAGAAAAAAAATATTAGGGGTTAAGTTTTGCGGGAGTGGTGATGGCTAAATGGACGAGCTAAGCAGTTAGCGAGCTATGTTAGCTTGAGCTAGCCATCCCTGGAATTGCAGCAGAAAAAAAAACACAAGCAGCTGGGAGAAACTTCATTGCTTGGAAATGAGCTTTGTCCAAACGCTCTCTCCGGGGGCCCAAAAATGCCCTCAGTGTTGAATACTGAAAGTCAAATCAGGCAATTCATCGTTCCTGGTGTTTTTTTTTTTTTTTTTCCTGGTTGGAATAGCGCCCCTCCTCGTCATCCACTCCTCTCCCGGTGACGTCACGAGTCATTTATCTGACTGACAGTCCTTTTGCGCGAATGGAAGGAAGAGAATACGGTAATAAGAAGGCGGGACTTTGCGTTAGGTTGACATAGCAAGGTTGTGTGAGAGGCCGCCTTCCTCCCTTTCCTCCCTTCCTTTTTGGAGGCGTGTCAGCCCCCGGCCAGTGCTCACACAGCTGTTTCTTCTGGATGGTTACACTTTAAGCCTGACAACATCGCCTTGAAATTGTTATAGCAACATTATGGCACGCATGTCTCACAATTCTGGGGTCCCGATTTCGAATCTCAGATGTAGTGTTTGTATATTGTTCCCGTGCCTATGAGGGTGTTCTTCAGGTACTTCCTCCAAGTTCCAGCATCCCAAAAATGTGCACGTCATTGAAGTTTCATTTAAAATTGAGGACTCCAAATTGTCCGTTGATTGTGTTCAACTTTGAGATGTACACTCGGTTACTCAGGTAACATGACAGGTAGTGTCAATATTTGAATTAGCTTTTCTTTATTTTAGTGACAAATGACAAGACGGAGACAAGTTGCCTCACCTTTCCAGTAAACGTGACGTTGCAATAAATAAATACAAAAAGATGTCATGTTTGCTATTCTAATATGGCAGGTGCTAAGTAAACTGACATTCATGCATCTTCTGCTGAACTGGTTTTGAGTTAAGCTTTAACGACAACACCAAAAATGGGCTGAAGTACGTGAGTAATAATAATAATAAATAATAATAAGTAATAGAAACAGAGCTATAGAGATAGATAGAAAGATTGTAATTTTAACTTCTGAGTTATGTGAAGCAGTTGAGACAGTCACTGAATAGCTAAACAGATGGACGGACGGTCAAATTGATTCTATTGTTGAGCCAACGCGACACCTTGTGGACATCTGTTGTAACTGCAATGAGGAAACTGAGACACACCCTCTATGACGTCACACCAGTAGTCCCTCAAAGACAAATTTGGCCTAAATATTTAGTGAAAACACCAGAAAGTTGACCAATATTTTGGATATTTCATCCACGGCAGCAAAGTTTGAAGACACAGTGACATGAAACTCTCAGCAAGAGCATAGAATATGAAAATAGGCGACGCTAACTTGAGAATTATTCAGTTTATGTTATTATGTTGTATCAGGAGTTTGATGAGTCCCAATATAGCAGTCCAGAGAAATCTGGCTGGAATGAATGAGCGTGAAGTTGAGAAAACTTCCAAGTCAGAAGGTTGTGATCTTAAAATAATGACAACTGAGTGGAGCGTAAGATGTCTTCTTTTATGAGTCCATTCAGTTTAATGATTGATCATGGCCCGTTTCCCACAGCAGCCAGCCCAGAGGGGCAAAGTCTCCTCTCTTAAGCTTTCTGTCGGACGGATGTAAAGCTTCATCAGTGACGATAAGGGAGGAGAGCCACCTGAATCACTGTCGGATCATTTACTGTACATTGCAGGTAGAACATGAGACACCCTCCAGCCCGATGGATGCTGGGAGGTTGAGGCGGATCATTTCCTCCTATGGTCGAGACCACACCTTCTCACTATCTTGCATTTTTCCATCCTTTATTTCTTTGTTACTTTACTTTCTTTTTGCAGTTCCATGACAGCCACACCCTCATTTTCCGGGATGTGTGCTGCTTTTCAAACATATTTTTTTTCTTCCTATTATATGCCAGATTGGATCCCTTAAGGCCTTAGTGAATGTGTCAGTTTCATGAAGAAATTCAATCCGTTGCGCATGCACTTGACTTCCTTTTACGTCCTTTCCTACACGTTTACCTCACCTCATTTCCATGGCAACCAAGAGCTCAGGTTATCTCCGCATGCACGAGGCTACGAAAACCCGGACGGACCGGTCCTGCAAGCATGAAGAAGACAAAGGATTGACATCTAAATAAGCAGACCAGCATTGCGGGGAGGGAGGCGTGACTCCGGATTGCTCTCAAAACATTGTGACAGATGAATCACGAAATAGAGACTCACAAATTGCGTCATGGTTCCTGTAAAGGTCAGAAAGTTTCCTGAAATTATATTAGAAGTTTGAAATAAACTAAATACAGTATGTGTTGCCATAACATAACGAGTGACTTGACTTTTGATTTTCCAATCAGTTCGCTTCATAAAAAGCAGCACTGAAAATGAGTTAAAAAATACATTAAATGCCACCCCACTTCAAATTTACTGCCAAATAAAAAAATAAAGACGATTACACCTTGAGTATTTGGAACAACCACAATGCTTGGCCTTTCAGGAAGAGTCTAGATTTCCCGGCAATGGAAACTTTATCCATTCTTCCTGCCATGTTGAAAAAACATGCGTGCTGGTTTAATTGTCTCTCTCCTTCCTTAGGTGTAAATGTAAGTGTGAATAGTTGTTTGTCAATAATATGTGTAACTATCGCCTAAAGTTGGGATAGGGCTCCATAGGCGGCAGTTGTAAATAAGAACTTGTTCTTAATTGGTTAAATAAAGGTTAAATAAAATCAAAATATGACCAGCTCTAGAACTATAAAACAATTACTGGCAATCATCTTATAGGTCAACGGGAAAAGGTCAATGCAGTCACAAAGGGGGCCCCTAAATCATCTTTGTTTACATGTCGACTAATGGTGGGAAGTCAAGAAGTACAAATAGACTTTTAATAGGCCAACCTGTAGCGTTTTTTTTGGCACGGGCGACACCTGGTTTATAGGCATACTTAAATCTGAATACTTTTACATAGTCTTTTGTTATACAGTTTCAAAGATACTACACTGTTATTGAGAAAACACTCCCCCTCCCACACACACATCGCGCGTCTTCCGCCACCTCTGCGGTCGCTTAGCCGCGCTCCTGTCGCTATCGAGCCGCGCCGTCGCCTCGAGCGCATTCCAGTCGCGGCGCAGAGCGTGAACGCGGAACATTCCTGCTGAGGCGAGGTGCGAGGTGGACTCACCCAAGCAGCAGGTCCGTTTGTGACGAAAATAAATGCCACCATTCGGCCGCTCGAGTCGCACTTCGTCCGCTGGTGCGCCGCACCCGGCATCTACGCAAACATGGAGCGCGTAAAGGAGGCGTTGGAACGGGGACAGTGACGGACTGCGCTCACTTGAAGGTACTGAACTGTTTTGATTTCTCTCGTTCTTGTACTGCTTGAGCTGTAAGATGAACTCATAGCAAAGTTACTAGAGTAGTAACAGAGATGTTACATAGATACTGTAAACTAGTTTCTTATTCATTTACATAGTGTGTACACTGGGGTGGATCACTTTACATCTTAGATGTAGTTGGTTTAAATCAAAATATTTTTTTCAGATTACGCAGAATATCTCAACGCCGGAAGCTTGTGGTTTTAATGTTGAAATGATCTTAAAAATGTCATGGATGGAAAATAATATTACTTAGCAAGATGACGAGGCGGCACGGGAATTGATGAGAAATGAGGAATTTCAATGCTTCATCGATTCTCATTAAGTGAGGCAATGAATCAACAGGAGAAGTCATCGATGAAGACTGATGAGAAATGAGAGGTCAAGGGATCATTGGAGGGTGTGGTTGACTAACTCTAATTAATATTAGGCGTGTTCGGGCCATGGCGGGCTGCTGGGATTATTACCGGCGCACCTGCATGTGTTTCCTCTCGGAAGAGGAGAAGATGTCCCTCAGCGTGGACAAGGAGATCAAGAGGCAACTCAGGAAGCAGAAGCGGCAGGAGCGGCGAGAGGTGAAAGTCCTTCTGTTGGGTGAGTGATGCTAAGTCTCCTTTTCTGTTACCAACTTATTTGAAACTTTTTTGGACCATTGGATTTGGGTGGCTAGCCAATCATTTGGTTTTGTTGAAGTTGAGAAGATGGTGGTTCAGGGGGTAATGCGGCTGACTTTGGGATCTGGGTTCAAATTGTGGCGAGTGCATGTGACCCACTCATATATTAAAAAAAAAAAAAAAAAAAAAAGGGGGTGGTTTGTGTCAGGAAATGCATTTGGTGTGAAACGTGTACTCAACTTATCACACTTACTGTGCCCATCTGACACAAGGAAGTTGATTTTTCTTAGAAAAAGGCGATGATAAAATCTGAGTAATTTGGACGCACAACTATGTTGATAACCTGTTTTCTTAATAGCGTTAACTCATTAGTGTAGGTATCGCTCGTTGGATCCAATTTTTGATCCAACCTGCTACCCTAAGCATTAGCAATTAGCATTTTGTGGCAAAAACAAGTTTGACACTCCTGAGTTATGTTGCTTGGCATGTCCGGTGGCCCAATAGGAACCAGAAATATGTCAAGCATGTGGCAATATGTCGAGAAGAGTGCAATCGCTCATCAAGTCAGCAGAGTGAGTCCCGCAAACCGACAGGCCTCCTTTGCAGCTTGATTGATGACTTTATAGCGACAGGATGAGCCTGCAGATAAGGCGCAAATGAACAGGTGCATCTTTGCCTGCACGGCCATAAATTTCTCTCTTTATTCAGTTTAGGTTGCACACGCTATATTGTCTGAGCAGTCAGGATCACTGTGCATTCAACAGGCCTGCAAGGTAACATGATTAAGGACAGGAAATTGATTAGATTTTTTAATGATTAATGAGGTTTAATGTTAGACAAAAAAAGTGGGGATCGCTGTTGATGATTTATAATTTGCGATTATTGCTTCAGTTTGTGGTTGAACCATCGCCATGATGAAATATATATTATTTGCAAGGGCAATGCTTTAAGTCAGGCTTGAGAGATGTATTGTTTTTTTTTAAATATATTACGTCACTCCGACTTGTATGACTTGTTCACCAGCAATGATTTTTTTACAGTGAAGGGATTGAAGTTGATGCACAACTTTGTTATGCTTGCAATGTGTTCACAACAATTATAGTGGTGTCGTGTTTGGAGAGGTGCAATTAAACATCCTTTTACGCTACACCAAATGGTGTTTTCTGGAAATGGGACACACCCTGCCACAAATGCAATGACACATTTCAAGACTCCTAGCGATTAGTCTATTGATTGTAACTTACGGTTCTTCTTCAGCTTAATCAAAGAGGAAATCTAAAAAAAAGATCTTACAAGAATGATATCACTTTTTTTTTATGAAAATGTCATAGTGGAACGAGAAAGCTCTTATATTTTTGGCAATAGTCTTTTTTTAAGTTATGCTCTCAAAACAACAACAATAAAGTTGTATTTTTTAGATAAACAGTTGTGATATCAGATTTGTTTCCTTTTTTGAGAAAAATACCCCTACTATAACACAAATAGCCTGATTGGGAATATTTTGTATATTATATTTAGTTTTATTATATTGTTTTATATTTTTTAAATTATATTGCAAGAATAGGAGGTTTTATTCTTTTAAGTTAAAATAAAGAGTTTTATTCAAAGACCAAATCAGAATTCTTTCCTTTAGGATGAGCTTACATTTTATATTATTAGTACATATATGTATCATGTATGCCCCTTGTTGCCTCAGGAACCGGCGAGAGTGGCAAAACTACCTTCATCCGCCAGATGAGGATCATCCACGGACGGGGCTTCTCAGAGGAGGAAAGGAAAGAATTTGCTAAATGCATCTTCCAGAACATCTTCACGGCCATCAAGGCCATGACAGGAGCCATGACCATGCTTAAAATTCCCTACTCCAACGCAGAAAACGAGGTAGACTCAACAGCGTACACTTTCTGTATTCGGGCCCATCTGGCCCGTTCTTGTTCCTGAATAGATGTAAAAGAAAAAAAAAAATCTTCCTTTTCTGGTACCATCTTGTACCTTCTCACACAGTTCTATGCCAGTAAGATCGAGAATGTGAATCCGGTGCAGATCACCAAGATGGATAGAGATTACGTGGATGCTATCCGCCGCCTCTGGGCCGACTCTGGCGTGCGGGTCTGCTACAGCCGACGTTGCGAGTACCAGCTACTGGACTCCACAGAATAGTGAGTCCATTTTAATTAAAATAAATGTAGATTAAAAGGGAAACCAGTCGCTAAATATGACTGAATCTGGTGCATCTGCTTTCATCTCAGTCAATTATCATTCATATTATATCATTTTATATTATTGATGGGAAATTCCAGGAAATTTTATTTTCTTCCTGAAACATTTTGTTGACTCATCACATAAAAAAAAAAAAAAAATAAATCGAGAAGCTTTTCCTGTGCGTCCATATTTCCCAGTAGAGGGAATTAGTTCCCTTCCAGACATATTTCACTGTTCAGTCTCTAATAAAAATAAAATCATATAATACGCGGAGATTAAGCGACTTTTGATTTTTTTTTTATGGATGAATCGTTCAAAGACAAGGTCACAGCGTGCTGCTCGTGTTCCTCTGTTTGTCGAGCAGTGTGTGTGTGTGCCATAAAGGCATCGTCTTGTCATTTTTTAATCACAGCTAATTTATCACTCGTGTTTGTTTTCCACGCAGGTGGGCGGCCATATCATAGCTCGTTTCCTGATTTTACTGTTTTTTTTTTTTTCCTGTGCTTTCAGCTACATGAGCCAACTCGACCGCATCGCAGAGCCGGACTACATCCCCACGGAACAGGACGTGCTGAGGGTTCGATTCCCCACCACGGGCATCCACGACTATTCCTTTACCATCAACAAGATTACACTCCGGTACCTTATCACTGAGTTTAATTCTTTCCATGACAATGCTCGTAATTCAAACATCTAAAATCATGTTTCTTCATTGAAATTAAATGAATCGTTACCAGCCCCCAAATTGTGTTTTAAAGAGGAAAATTGTTTTTTAAAAAAAAGTTATCATTTAGTAAAGATTTTCCTCACCGTTTGTCGCTCCGCCTGCAGGATCGTGGACGTAGGTGGTCAGAAGTCAGAGCGCCGGAAATGGATCCACTGCTTTGAGAACGTCACCTCGCTCATCTTCCTAGCCTCCCTAAGCGAGTATGACCAAGTCCTGGAGGAAAGTGGCACTACTGTAAGTATCTTTGTTGAATAAAGCCACCACAACATAGCCATTTTGAACATACAGGATATAGTAGCCCTGTATCTTCTCAGCATCACTTCGCTTATCTACCAGCAGGTGTCACTGTAACACATGAAAAAAAACGTATCTGTGTGTCTTAGAACCGCATGGAGGAGAGCCTGGCTTTATTCTACACCACCATCCATTCACCGTGGTTCCACACCACCTCCATCATACTCTTCCTCAATAAAACTGACATCCTGGCTGACAAAATACTAACTTCTGACCTGAAGAAATACTTCCCTGGCTTCACAGGTAAGCACCGTTCCTCAATTAAATGCCGATTTATCATTTTACGACAACAAAATAAATTTTTTTACTCAACAAACTGTCAAATTAGTTATCCGACTCACTCAACATGCCAGTCCCCACACATTCAAAGTAAAAAATACTACAGTGTAGAATGTGCTAATAGTGACCCCAAGTGGACATAAATAATACCTGCTCCTCACTTGGAGATTTTGTATTAATTTTATGCACACATAATGATTTTAAATTAAGAAAAAAACTCAAACTATTTTATTGTATCTTACCTATGAATGAGCTGGGCCATATGTCTGTTTTAAAAATCAAATATGGCCCTTGAGCACAAAAGTATTTCTGCCTGTGCTCTACTGTAAATTACAATATTCCAGACCTCACTTTGAGGACATTTTCTTGGAAACAGAACCTTATTTTTTTGCCATAATGACAAATGGCAGGTTGTCATGTTGATTCACTCTCATCCACTTTTTTTCCTCCTTGTTGTGTGACTCATTCACTCTGTCAAGTCGTTTGCAAAGTGAATTCCGCCACTCCCCCTACTTCAATTTTTTTTTTTTTTCATGGCCAAAGTGAACAATAATTGGGGGATCTTTTGTCCATTTCAAAATTGGCCTTTAAATGATTCACTTCCTGGAGTTTTTTTTTTTTTTTAAATATATATATTTCACACGTGGCCTTTGCTCCTGGTGTAAATGTCTGCATGCAGCCTTGACACTTCCCATCTTCTACTTCCAGCACCAGTCCCTCATCCTCCTGTAGCCCATGGCAACAGATAGATCCCCTCCCCCCCCCCAAATCCCGTTATGTGTCTTGTGTGTGCAGGGGTTGTGATAGTTGCATGTCAAATAAACACAAAATGATCGATTTTGTGTGTCCATGCATGATTTAAGATGGTATGTGAGGACCTCTGCTCCATACGAGACGGTGATAATGTCTTTGTTTTGACACGGTGAAGCCACACGGGGCTCATTATCCACGAGATGGAGCCAAAGCAATAATAAATGCCATTATTCGGATTTATTTTATATAACATAAGTTACTGTTAAAACTGTTAATGTTGCTTCACTAGAGTTTCACTACATTTACAAAGTCAAAATGGTTAAAGGGGGAAAGCAATGTGGATACAAATGGGCAGCATTTTTTTTTTTTCAAATGTCAAATGTGAACGGCAGGATGAAGAGAATTGTTTAGACAAATTTAAGAGAACATGAAAATGCTCAATATTGTTACTGCTTTTTTTAAATGATCACACCAAAATTAGCCAAAAACTTACTCCACCCATTCCAATTTAAAATAATACTTAACAATTGACGTACACGGCACTCCTCGTTAGGATTCCCGTTAGCACACATACCATTTTATGAGTAATTATATTTCATTTTCAGTCGAAACAATGTTGTTCTCACACCTCTGTCCTCTTTCATTCATTCAGGTAAGACACAGGATGCGGAAGACGCCAAAAAATACATCCAGAAGCTGTACCAGCAGCAGACCAGGACTGCGAACAGCAAGGGGGAAGGGAAAAACTTCTACCTGCACCACACCTGTGCCACAGACACGGACAACATCCGCAAGGTGTTCAGCGACATTAAGGACACGGTGCTGCTAAAATCTCTGCGGGAGTTTGGCATCTTCTGAACTTTTAAAGGACTTATTGTACGACTATTTTTAGAAGGACGGTGAAAATGAAGGCCAGCTTTATATTGCACACGTGAAGGAGCCCGAGACAGATTTCTACAACGTGAGATACGGTTGAGCTGGATGAAGCCGATCCCAGCCAATCAGAGTGCACATAATGTACAGCCGAACAACCATTTGAATCCTCATTTATGTGATTGTGGTCAGGATTGGTTCACTTGGCTTTCTTCGGAAATTTTACTCAGGTTGCCCAAATTGTTATTTTTGTACACAATCCTAGCATAGTCAATTGAGAATTGCATTGCGCAATCTTTTGTATGTAGTGCACATTGACTTACCATTTTTAAGTACTCTACCCGCCGTGAAGTTCACGCCCAGGTATCGTTTTTTGGTGTCAAAATCATAAGCGGAAAATGCTAATTAACACAATTTGCAACGTCGGAAATTATGGAAATACGATGAGTTATATCACCATTAAAGGATTTTTTTTCTGTGTAAAAAGACACCAAAATGATATAATACTACCTTAACCTGAAAGCAACAATTTGGAGGGAAATGAAAACAAACATATGATTGTTTACAATTACATAGAACAGCTAGCTAACGATAATAACCACTGTTAAAACAACAAACACTCTTAGCTAACTAAAATGACAACAGTGGTGACGATGAATTAGGGTGAGTAATTTAAAAAATATATATATATCAAAGTGTGTGCTTTTAAATTAACTGTGTACTATTTATGATGTTTAAGAAGGGAAACAAATTCCTTAATAGCTTCACAAATGTGTCTATATTGTTTATTACATTTATGTTTTTTGTTAGTCTTTTTACTCTCCTCATTACTGCTTTTTGTTTTTTAGGTGTTGACATTTTTTTTTTGTCTTTTGACAGGCACATTGTTCACCACATGCACATTAACTGGGGTGATGCATCAGGAGTTTTTTGCGGGCAGATTTTTGTGAAAGGAAGGGGGGCGGGGCTCTAATATTAAAAAAAAAAAAATCCCAAATATTTGCAGTTAATTTTTTCCTCTTATTTGCAGAGATTCATAGCAAAGTCAGAAATAATCTGCACAATAGTGACCTTATTCAAACTTTTACTAGTTCAACTTGTCCTCAAATGTAGGTCAGTTAGCTTAATGCTAATATATAATGGGAAAAGTCATAAGCGGGCTAAAATAAATAACAATATTATAGAGTGCTATTTTTCCTCATTAAAAAAACACAGCAACAATTTTTCTTGTTGGTTCGCCAGCTAACGGCACAGCATGATAATAAAACCATCACATTTTAAATTTTAATCTTTGAGCGGCTCACTGTGTCATCGAAAGAAAGAGTTGGCGGTGACAATAATAAGGTTTACTCTGGCCAAAGACGATAAGAGCAGACAATGGGTGGGAGTCTGCCCCTTTGCTGATAATGAGGTGCTTGGTTTGAGGGAATCTCTGGCGACTTTTCCGTCAAAGAGCCATGCTGCGTCTTCTCTGATAAACGCTGGGCTTCTGTTAAAGGCCAGCTTGTGTGATCTCTGGCACACGTGTGCGAAGGTGAGCTGGACCGCTTTTAAAAAAAAAAAAAATTAAAAACGATTGAAGTGCCTGTTTTAAAGCTATGCCTGTCCATGATAAATGTGTTTCAGGTCTTCTACTGTTCTAATGTTCAAATAGTGGCCATTTTGGACAGGGGGGGCAAACAAACTACTCATAACTCAAAGGTAACCTTTTTCAGAAAAAAATAATTTGTAAAATGAGAAATTGACAAAAACAACAAATAGTTTTTTCCAACATTAACTCATTATATTATATTATATTATATTATATTATTCAGGGTGTCACATCTATCGAGTTACGTATAAAATTGAATGAAAAAGTCTTTGCAAGTCTTCTATTCCATTATTTACACAAGCATGATTTTTTTGGCAAAAAAAAAAATGACTCCATGAATCATTTAAAAACAGAATCTGCACATCCTTATGCATTTTCATTATTATTTTAAGATTTGATGGGATTAGTCAGGTGCACCAAATGTCATTGCCAATTTAATTTTGCCGTAATTAAAACAAGAGTGATATTACTGTAATAAGACCACGGACATCAGATCCAAAAAGCCAAGGCCCTATAGATGATGGATAAAAAGACAAAGAGGAAGTTATTCATCTCCACTATACACTGTGGTTTTCGTAGCTGCTGGCTCGACACATGCTAGCCTCACACTGCACCTTGTGCATTAATGAGTTTGTGAAAAATGGCTCCATGGCCTTTGTTTTATTAGCGTGGGGAGAAAGGGAGGGAGAGAGAGAGAGAGAGAGAGAGAGAGAGAGAGACATACAAAATGTTCCCAATTAAAATGAAGAAGAATTGCGGGAGCCGGGTTCCCCTGTCGTAGCAGAGGCGCTTTCTCATGTTTCTAAAAAATCGGAGGGATCCTCGACAGGTCATTAAGCGTCGACGGCGGCTCTTTGTGAGAGCTCGGCTTGCCAAAACGTGTTTACCACAAGCCAGCCAGGAGGGAGAAGAACATTTACAACAATGGAGGCACATACATAATGCAGCTAGCTCCTGGTGTTTTATGTATCATCTTTAAAGCGGCCGTTCTCAAACTGAGGTCTGTGAGCCGTAACTTGGGAAAAGAAGAGAAGGCGGAAGAGTGAGGTTAAAAAAAAAAAGATGACAGGCAGCGTGTGGACCGAGGCTTTGAGCTGATGTGGTCGCTTTAGAGCGCCTGGTGGGATATGTTCCAGCTTTCATTTTTATAGCTCAAAAACATCGTTATATGTAGAGAAAGTTGCTAACCAAAATAGCATCCATTTTCCCAGGCTGTGGGAAATTCCATATTTCAATCTTTATTTTATTTGACAGTACTTTTTAAAAATTTGGCAGTCTTTAAACTGGTCATGAATATTTAGCTTGATTTTATTTTTTTTTTAAACAACCAAAATAGAATAGAATAGATCTTTATTGTCATTGTCACACATGTACAAAAATTCCTAATGGGAATAAAATCTCCCCTTTAAGGTAATACCTGACCCCAAAAAGCTGAAAAGACCTGACATGCGTTTCAGACATGATTGTGTGGCTTCCTCTGAAGTGTGTGAAGTACACACAAACACACAAACTCCATTCAAGTCTTCCAACACAACCTTAAAAGAATTTCTTTTTCCATCCGGCCAGACACTCAGTGAGCTCCACGCTGGTTCCGCATTTATCGCCTGGCTGACCACTGAAGTTCAAATCAAAACATCGCTTGTAAGCTATGAACCTCAGAATGGACCAACAACTGTGCGTTTCTTTTTTTTTTAAATTCCACTTAGCAGCTCACTTAAAAGAAACAAAAATAAGATCAAATCAGACTTTCTTCATCCAACAACACAGCGGCACAAATAAGCAAACTGTGCTGTCTGGAGGGAAAAGTGCCCAATTTATGACGAAAAAAAAAACCTACCGGATTATTCTCTTGTGACGCCAAATCAACACTTCAACAGGTGTCGGGCCTGCTGCGCTTAGTGATAGTTGCTATGCAATTTTTTAATCAGGCCATTTTGGTTAAGTTTGTAGAAATGCAATCAATGACACGACTACATTTGAGCGCTATAAATAGAGTTGAATAATAAAATAAAGTGTAACAAATTCTTTCCCGTTGCCTCTGACAGCGAGTGAGCTAACCGAAAGCGCCACTTTGTGAGTCAGCATGACTCTATTACCGAACCTCCACTCCAATTTTTCTTTGACATTTACGTGTCTTGCGGGCGCTCGTGTGACCGAAGAGGCGACGCTGTTGAGAAGTGTAAGCTCTTCACGTCTGAGTGGCGAGCGGCTTGTGATAAAAGTAATTACAGCATTCAGCCGAGCATGTCGGAAACTCAGGTAAGCGCCGTCTCTCTGACACAATTATCCTCCCCGGCGACGGCTTTGCCCGTCTGTCGCTGACAATTACAATGTGGTGACGAACGTCGCCGAGTGAGCTGCTCTAATGTAAATAAGCACTTGTGCTAAGCTAGGATGGCGGAGCGCATTCTGGGCCAAATGATGTTCAACGCCGTGAGTGACATTCCCTCGTTAAATAACCTGCTAATGTTCACTACTGCCTTGAATATCAGCTATTACTCATCCTTTCATTCGGGCACTTCCAGAAACGCCGTGTGCCATCATCTTCATTAGAGATAATTAGCCCAATTAAGCCATTGTCGCTTTGCTTTTAGCTGATGAAGCTGAAAATTGCTTGATTTTCACCATCAGAAGCACTTCAACTCCAAAGAGACAAGGAGGCTGCTTTTGTGTGGTCAAAGATGTACATTTGTGCTCGTAGACAACTATTAGGAGTGAATAGCAAAAAAAAAACTGGTTATTTTGACATTTTGGCATCGTGCAGATCCGTGGAGCTCCCATTAAAAAAAAACATCTATGCACTGACAAAATAATTCCTCGAGTTAACTGAACAGCTTTTGAGAAGAACAAATAAAAGCAAAGAACTATTATTTTGCCTATAATGGAAGCATAAATGGTCAGTCAGCCTCGATGCTAGCCAGGAGGATTCCGAATACCGTATTTTCCGGACTATAAGTCGCTCCGGAGTATAAGTCGCACCAGCCATAAAATGCCCCAAAAAGTGAAAAAAACATATATAAGTCGCTCCGGAGTATAAGTC
Source organism: Syngnathus scovelli (assembly GCF_024217435.2). Classification (NCBI taxonomy): domain Eukaryota; kingdom Metazoa; phylum Chordata; class Actinopteri; order Syngnathiformes; family Syngnathidae; genus Syngnathus; species Syngnathus scovelli. Next base: position 4,415,529 of record NC_090856.1, read on the forward strand.
GCATTTTGGGGGGCAATTTATTCGACAAAATCCCACACCAAAAACAGTCATGAACGAGCAACAACAGGCTAAACAATAGCAACAACAGGCTAAATGATAGGTATGCTAACGTGACAAATACAAACAAAGAGCTGAGAACGGGCCTGACGTAACATATAGAGTGATTAAGGACAACTATTACATGAATAACATGTTTATAAAACCATCGGTGTCACTCCAATTCATTAAATAGCAACAACAGGCAAAATGATAGGTATGCTAACGTGACAAACACAAACAAAGAGCTGAGAACGGGCCAAATAATAATAAATAATAATAATAAATATAAGAGGAGCAAAAATAGAGCAAGTGTACATACAGCAGACAGTGGACTTGGATATGGTGCTTTAAAGTGTTAATTGCTTTATTTGATGTTTTCTCTATTTTTTATGTTTTGAATATGTTCAAGATAAAGATATAAAAGCATGTGAAGTGATCAACTATACTAAAAATAACATGGGAAGTAGTCAACTATACTTGTAAGTAAGTGATGTCTTAATGCGCAAGTAAAAATTTGTGAAATAAAACATATATAAGTCGCTCCTGAGTATAAGTCGCCCCCCCACCCAAACTATGAAAAAAAGCGCGACTTATAGTCCGGAAATTACGGTAAATGTTACCTTCTAGAAGGCCATGATGATAATGACAGCCCGCCCAGATGGTGTCGGCGCGCTCGCTTATGTTTTCCAGCACTAAAACATTTCACCTCCTGCAAGCAGCACACACACACACGAGCACATTAAATCATTCCGATTATTAAGATTTAATCGAATTTGATTTAATCAAGCTGTAAATAACGTACGGTTATTCAAAAAGAGGCTTCAATCTGTTTAATGCCACTCTAACTTGAAGTTTATTGTTAAGCTAAAGCTTGATGCTAATGCTAGCCAGCCTGCGAATCACAAAAATCCTCTTAAAATGGACGCCCATTGAAATGCATTGTGTTCACTTTCTTTGAATAGATTACAAAAAGGAGACAAGCGTTATGATCCCAATGTGCTCATGAGATAAAGTTAATCTCACGAGATACTTATCACCGTCTGTTTTTTGGGTGTTTTTTTTCCGGTTTCACCTACAAGGTCTGTGTTCATTTTCTTTTTGTCTAACATTAGCGGCAAAGTTGTTATGGATTAATGGCATGGCGGCCGCATGCAAAATCACCAGCGCGAGCAGCGGTACAGCATGTTAAATGATGAGCCATTATGGCGATTTTATAATGGAGCTGTAATTGCGCCTCGGCGGTACAGCTGCACCATTTTCACGGCAATTATTGCGCTTTTTCTGGCACCCGGCTTTTATCTGGACTTCTTTTCTTTCTCCTTTTCTTTCTCATCCATCTTAATTTTTCCATCAGGACATCCTCAACTTTATCTTCTGACTGTCATGGATGTGTTGGCTCCATTACATCATCAATGATGATCAAAAGACCATCAAAAAAGTTTGTTTACGATGGATGAAACTGGACTCCAACACAGTTTTTTTTCTTGGGGGGGGGACATAAAAGCATGCAACAAAATTATCAAATTTAGATTTTTTTTTTTTATACATGGACTATTTCCTTTTTTTTTTTTTTTTAAATAATATTTGTATTTTTTTAAATATTTTATATTTTTTCCCCTTTGGTATCTTTTGAACTGTAACGGTCTATCATAGTTTTTCTCATAATCATTTCCAAAAATTACAACAATTCTTTTGGGGAGGGGCACAAAAGCATGTAATAAAGTTAGTTTTTTGATACATTTCTTTATAATATTTTCACTTAATATTTTCCCCCCTCTGGTATCTTTTGAACTGCAACAGTCTATTATAGTTTTTCCTGAGAACAATTTCCAAAAATGCATAAATTTGCAAATTTTGGGTTAACAGGGAATGTGCCAACATGTGATTAGCTAATCAGCGGGTCCCCACTTCGGCGCTACATGATAGGCCGGATGCTGAGTGTATAATCACAAAACTAGATGAATATCAGGTACGTGCGCTTGTGTGTACGTGGCTGAATTATGAGCTTGCGAATGAGCTGGAACCCCGAGTGCATTGGTACGGGTGGCCTACATTTGCATAAGTGACGGAATAATGGATGTTTGATTGCACTGAGGTGGATCAGCGTGACCTTTTCGATTTACACGAGGGCTATATGTAAAGTAGCAAACTCAAACAGATTGATGGTGTTTTTGTAGAAAAATACAAAAAAGGTCTCACCTCACGTTCAAAAACGTCAAGAGGCCATTTGGATTAAAAGGACGGCTGAATTGTACGATTTTAAATTGACACTGCTTTGACTTCAACGTGTACATATAAATCACAGCCATGTGGTCACTGTGAGATTACTGATAAATCTTTTAAAACATTACAGAGCACTTACCTGTCCCAAACTAGCACGCTAAATCAAATTATACTGGCTCTGCTTGGACTATCCGTGTCAGCTCACGGCAAAAGCTTTACCGATATTTACTTCGATTACTGCATCTAAAAACACTGGCAGGAGTGTTGTGTGAAACGGCTCGACGCAATTTCCATATTATGTGTTTTTCTAGGAGACATATTTGAGCTCATTTCAATTTTATGATAATCACAAACTCAAACCACCTTGGCCTCGGTGGCCCGAGCTACCGGCTGTATAATTTAATTGACGAGAGAGGTCCCGAGGTGATAAATAATAACACAGCCCAACCTTTCGGAGTTTACAAATGTTAAATAACGAGTCTCGGGTCGAGCTTTAACTGCATATAGGATTTTTTTTTTTATTTGAGTGTAAGTCTGGGGATCACTGGCCTTAGTCTCCTTTATTTTGTAAAATGAAATGCGACTCCACAGCAACTCAAATGGAAGCTCCGGCGTTGAGACAATATTAAAAACCCACCCAGGGAGACAGGAAAAAAAAAAAATGAAGACAATTTACAGTGTAAGTCTCCTAAATCAACGCGGCTCCCCCCCTCCCACACTGATTGTGGCTAGAGCACGCTGGGTCCGCATTTGGCTGAAAGATGATCAGATATTTGGCTCTGCGTGCCGTCTAACCGTCACAGTTGCGGCTATAACCTGGAAGAGCCTATTAAGGCAACTCCACCACATGCGGCGTCTGATGTCCAACGTTCGCTATCGTGGAAGTGAAGAACATGCACTGCCTTAAACTGCTTTTGATTTATTTTGCGTTCACCTTTCTGCCCCGACGGTCCTTGACAATATTTCTGGGATCAGAGAGCCATTTATCATAATGAAAAAGCCTTTCCAGCAGCACTAAAATTCCCTGGACAAAGCTGCCTGGGGAAAGTAAGGCCTTTTCTTTTCATCATAACAACAATCTCATTTTTCTGGGCTTTCTGAGTCAGTCTGTTAAAAGCTGACTTGTTTGGTAAGATCAAAATTATGACAGCTCATAACTTGAAACAGACTCGCTTGTATCTCAAGTGCTAAAATTGAGAATGAGGGAGCTCTCTCGCCTGCCTATCTGAATGCCTCCTCTCAAGATGAGCATTTTTCCATTTGCCTCCCTCACCCCTTCCTCCCATTAAGTCCTCTCTCTCTCTCTCTCCGTCCACCCCCACCTGCCTCCGCCTATCTCACAGGCTCTTCTTATCAGATGGCCAGTGAAGCGTAACGAAGATGTCTGCACTGAAGACAACAGCCAAGGAGCAAAAGCTGTGAAATGCAGGCAGACCAGTGAAGCGACGCCAAGGGGCATAATTTAAAGCTATATGCGGGATTAAAAAAAAAAGAAAAAAAAGATTATTGGGTGGCCTGGGTATGGTATTAGACATTACGAAACGCTGAACATCTCCTCGGGGTCTACAGTGGTGAGAGGCGGTCAAACTAAGCTCATGATCATTTTTACAATGTCATAATGGAAGCTGAGATGGAGACATTAGTTTTTTTTTCCGATATACTGTGTCTGTAACAAACACAGGGGCGTGTAGAGGTGGGGGGCCGAGTGGGCAGCGGTTCCCGGCATCCACCATGGGGGGGCAACATCCGTCATAAAACAGTCAAAAAACTGTCTCAAATAAAAAGAATCACAAGAAGTGCATTAACATAATGGAGAATAATGATGGTGGATATCTTGGCTTGCAACCTTCATTACTTCAGTGAACCTTCTCTGCCCCGAGCTTCATATTTTATTAAATAGTCTCTTGCAAAATATTCATTTTATGCCATATGCTCAGCCGTAAGTTTAACCTTTCATTACCATGGTAACAGCCGACCAGTGAGCAAAGGATGTCAGTTTTGACACCACTGGAAATATTGACGAGAGTATTTGACGTGGATGCAAAAGTCTACACACCCCTGTTCAAATGCCAGATTTGCAGCAAAACCTTCAGGAAAGGAAATAAAAATAAACAATTGAGATCCTGAACCTCTTATAACTCATCATACACCTGCCAACATTCAAAGTGCCTCGGATGAAATTTGGCAAACAAAAATTCCTTCAAACAGACAAAACTTAAAAAAGTTCACATCCAAAGTTATTTCGAGATGCTTGACACAGATAGTTAATTAGCCATATTTGATCTTAAAGAAGAGTGACAGAAGTGTGTGTTCGTGATTACTTCTTTAATCTCGCTAAATTGCTTTTCTCTATCGCCAAAATTGTTTGTTGGAGGTCCGGTTAGTGGGTCGGATAGCTCTTGATTGCGGTGTTCGAGTAAGTGGACACACTTATTCTCATTAGGTCCTCACTTTCTTCCTCCGTCATTGAGGATACCAGCCTCCTGCTGATTCGTTGGAGCGCCTTCAAGGACGTATTTGTCCAAACGAGCCGGCTCGACGGAGGAGGAACTGTCCAACGGAGCATGTGTATTTTTTTTCATGCGGTCAGGGAGGTCAAAGTCGAGTGTCGCCCAATCCAATTAACAGAGCAGAAAGTTGCTGTGAACTTGATTTGAAAATAACCCGAGTTAACTTTAAACGTTTCCTTGGTGAAGCTGTCACGGGGGTGTCTTGTTGGCTAAACCAAAGCTACTCATTTTAGTAGTTGAATAAATACAAAGGTTTGGAGTCAATGAATAATCGTTTTTTAATGGCGATTTCAATCTTGTCAAATAAATGTTAATTAAACGACTGCAGTAAAGGCCCGTTTATCCAAGAGGGCGTTGAGCTCAAATGCGAAGACATTTAGCCACTCTTTATTTTCGGATGACTTTAATTAACTTCCAAGGGCGGCACAAAATGTGACCTTTCCCAACTGACAGTGTGAATACCTGTAAATGAGTTTCTTTACAGAGAATGGATTTAAACGCCCTTCTAAAATGTGCCGAGTTGATCTGTGTAATTTGTTACTTATATTGTTTATCATTTAGGAAGTAGCAGCTTTGTTGTCATGTTAAAGCTCAGCCTGGGAACTGAGTTAATGTGGCAGATTTATTAAGCCCTCAAGCCAAAGGAGTAGATATACTGCCTTGTTTGTCTCCTACATGGAGCTGTGCAGCTCTCGGGCCTACTCACAAAAAAAAAAAAGCAAATCTGAAGCTAATCCTCCTGTCACTCTGCTAAATCTTCGACGGGATACCATCTGATGCCAACGGGCTCAAGCAGAGACAAGAGCCATTCAATTTATTACATTTGCGAAGCTAACATTCTAGCTAGCTTACCTGTTCAAGTTAACTTTTAAGTCGTGTTGAGTTGGCTAAATTTTATGTGGTCAGTTGTAAATCACCTTTAGAGATCATTTCTGTGTTATTTGTGTTTTAAAGTGATTAAATAATAAAAGAAAATGTCAGCTTCATATTTTGGATTAGCGATCTGCTGTGGAGCAATAGCTACTTGTCACATAGCGACTTGAAGTTGAGACTTTTATGTAATTGCATCATTTGTAGGGGTTAAAAGAATGTTCCTAATAAGAGACGAAAAGTCGCTCTCATATTTGTCGAGCCCGATTTCTCATTTCTCGCTGCAGAATGCCAATTTGAAATGAGGGTGGCGCTTTGGGGATTTCAAATGACGAGATTCGCAAGCGTGCACCTCACCGCATTCTAAACATAGCTCAGAGGAATCGATTATCACGTCCCGGCCATTCTTCCAAGACACGTATCGCAATCACACCACCTTTGATTAATGTCTTGATCGACGCTTCTAATTCAGTGTAAAGTGCACAAGTGAATTAGACGAGGTGATATCGGCACCTTGTTTACTCTTCGTCGCTCATCACGGTCCGGCCGAAAGCCGAGAGAGAGCGAGAGAGCTCTGCTTCGTTACTTTGAAACCACGGATCAATACGGAGCCGTCCACAGTGATCTGAACTCTGGCTAAACTAATTGGCTCTCGCCGCATGCCGCTCGCGCCCGCTGAAAGCACAATGAGTAGACGGAGGCCTTCTCACCTTCTTTGACAGAAACCTGTTGTGCGACTGACCGTAAGAGCAGCTCGCCTCGGGAAAAACATTCCTGGGGGAGTCGAAAGGTTCTAACGGCGGTCGGGTATTCTCCCTCAGCATGATCTCCGATCCGAGTATGCAGCCTGCTATTCCTAACAATTTGGTTGCCTCGTTACCTCCACCAAGGAGGCCTTCAACGCCTTGCTAGGAGTATTAGCTTCTAGAAAATTCTCCTTTTATTGTAACTATGAAATCCCAAAACCCTTGTTTCCAATCAAAACCCAAACCTCAGTCACAGATTGCCCAGGCGTGCGGCCGTGTATAAATAAACGTATGCTAATATTTATCCCGCAGTTTACACAATCACGCTCAAGGAGCTTTGCTTGTGGATGTATGAGGAAATGTCCGTGTCGTCTTTATTAAGAGGCAATCAAAAACATAAACAATGCGCTGGCTTACTGATTGTGAATGCGTGCGAGCGTGGTTTTCTTTATTCACCGTTTCCGTTCCTGGTCTTTGTTGTGTTAATCACACCACTCAGGTCCAGGCCTGCTATTATCATCATCGTCACCGGGCCGCATTTACTCGCTTCATCAGGTGTCGTTCTTCTCAGCCCGGCCTTGACAATAGAGGCTCTTTCTGTATATGTTAAAAGGCGCGGCTTGTTGTACACTAGGTCCTGACCTATGTGGATTATAGTTAATAAATGTAATCATTAATATCTGAAATAAAATTCCAATAACCAAAGATATACTAAATATTGGAGTGAACCAGTTGGCACAAACCTTTCCGGGGTCTGCTGGAATTTTTTGATAATAATAGAAAGCCTACCAGGAATTCTGAAATGTATTTGTCTAATTAGAGGCACTTTAAATGGCAGCACTTAGGTGGTGAATCCCAGCACACTTACGTGCAGCACTTATGCGGTACACATTTATGCAACCTCATGACTTGTTTGTTTTTACTCCCACTCTCTTTTTTTTTTTCCAATTGAGTTATACAGATTATGATTCAATTTATCTTGCTGTCATGTCTAAAATATCACAACAGCTGGAATTTGACAGGGTGTGTTGACTTTTTATAACCGCCGTATTATTTCAGACGCTATTTTTAAAGTCTCACATTTGAAGATACTGACTTGAAGTGTTATGGGAGAGTGTGTTCTTTGTGCAAATGACTCGAACCTTTTTAGTGGCGGCGCATGGAAAAAAAAAATCCATTAGAGCTACTCGGATCAATCAAGGCATCAGCAGGACTGCCGGCTGGAAGAAAGCGTGACCTACAATTCAACAGGCGTCCATGCAGAGCAGAAAGAGAATCAAAACGATACAAAACAGCTTCTTGTGCTTCCGAAACTCATCAGGGGGAATGTGGTCATGTTTTATCCTGAGGCGCAGGAACTAAATGAGACTTTTTTTTTTTCAATTCAACCTTACAGTGACGGCTTTGTAAAATAATCTTGCCCAAGAACGATTTGACATGATGTCATATCGTTTCAATCGAAGCAAGCGACAGCTCATCGCAGAAGATCAAGAATACATGAATGTGAGAACTGTCTAAATGTGTTTTGTGTTACAAATATCAATTCAACTATTTGTATGTGGATTAAATTCAACACTTTTTGAAAGTAATTGCTTCATTGTGAGTCAAAACCAGAGCACGAGTTTCACGTGAGGCACCCACAACTTGCTCGGAGAAGAAAAAAAAAAACACACACACAGAAGCTTCTCCACCTCTTCAACTCAAAGCGTATCAGACAGATGTCCTTTTCAACGGCAACTCTTTGATTTTCACGCCTTGAATGGACGCTCGTTCCCACGCTCCTCTAATTAAGATCCCGTTGCCGGGGAGCTGATGTTAATTCACAGGTGTCTGCTCCCCTGCCCAGTCACCATGGCAACCACAAGGTATGCCGTTTAATCCATAACACACACTCACGCACATTTCGGCCCTCACGTTATCTGGACTGATTAATCTGAGCAAACGTTGTTCATTGCGCTGTCGACTACGTGAAGCTGAGAGGGAATGTAAAGGCTTGTTCGCAAAAAGCCTCTAAATGACTCAATATTTTCTCACTAATGTGCAAAAACAACCCAATATGAAGAAACAAAAACAATTCACAGGCGGTATTTCTAATTACACCTTTCAAATTATACCTTGCACAACACTCATTTAAAGCACTAAACTGCTGAACCAACATTTAAAATGCAAGAACTCATTTTGTGCATGTTTTTAAATTAAAAAAAAAAATCTACTTACTCAGATTTTAACACGATATTCGGAAATGTTTTCCAGCATGTCACTCCAAGTTGTCCTGGATACGACCCATCTAGAATGAGAAGAGATTGTCAAATTAAAAGCTGCGTTTTAAACATTTTGAGATGACACAAATTTACTAAATATTCATGCACCTCAAAAGAACTGTCAATGATGCGGAAGGAAAATAAATAAAATCACTCTTAGGTACTTGCCATGTTCTCTTCTTCACAATCAAAGCCTCAGTTTGAGGCGCTACATGGTGAGCCAAATAACTACACAAGTTAGCAAACAACAAAGTGAAATACGATGCTAACTACACGAGTTAGCTAACAAAGTGAGGAGTAAACTGATAGGACGCTAACTCCACAAGTTAGCAAACAATAGACAGAACAAAAAAGACTAACTACACAATATAAACAAACGTGGAAGGAGTGAAATGAATGACTGAAATCTTACCTGTTCAAGTTAGCAAACATGAGACCAAAAAACTGTTGTGTTTTGTTCAAGATGTGCGACGTTGAGCGAGGAAACAAAAACGAGGAGGAACAGTTGGGTCGTTATTGTTTAATGGCGGCCAGGACGCAACAACCAAAATTTACATCGTCTGAAAGAGGCGGGAAAGCGAAAGGATGTCGTTATAAGGTCTGCTGTCACCTGACCATTTGGTATGGTCACCTGACCATTTGGTATGGTCACCTGACCATTTGGTATGGTCACCTGACCATTTGGTATGGTCACCTGACCATTTGGTATGGTCACCTGACTATTTGGTATGGTCACCTGACCTGTGTACGTGTATTGGAAGGTTACAAAGCTCTGTGTGCTTTTTAAAAAAGCGTTTCTGTAGCACTTTGAGATGTTCTTAAAATGTAAAATGCAATATAAATACAATTTATTATTATTATTATTATTATTATTATTATTATTATTATTATTATTATTATTATTATTATTGAGCAGTTATGTTTATATAAAATAATAAGAGGATTTGCACATATATGAACATGAAAAAGTATGAGTTTGTCTAACCTTATAAAATATGTACACGTTGCTGTTTCTCCCATTTTTAGAAAAATGGTGGAAAGTAAAAATAAAAATGTAAAAGAAGACATTTTGAGGTGGATTTGTTGAGCGGAGCATCACATCACAATGTTTTCCCTGCACTTTAAATAATTTGACAATAACAAGCGACCCAGCTAGCAGCCTAATATGCCGGAAATAAAGTCTGCATGATGTTGCTCAACCCGCTTTCATTTCCAAGTAGCCTTTATTGTTTTGTTATATGTGTGTGCGTGTTTTTTTTCCAAACCGCCATGGAGGGGATGTTACAGAGATGGCCAAATAAAAATCAAGGTGAATGAATCTCCATCACTCCAGCAGGTTTGGTATAAAAGCCAAGCTCGACAATCGCTAACAATTAGTGTCTCATTAGTTTCATGCTCAATCAATCACTTTGCCAGTCTGTATTTAAGGTTTCCCCCCTCCCTCGCTTGGATTAAAGGTTCGCCCCTTTGTTGCCATGGCAACCCATGCCGGATAGTCACCTCCGGTGATCTGCACAATGTCGGATGCTTCAGGGAGCTCTCATGCTTCTTTTTCAGGCTCTTGTAAAAGTTTATCACTCTCACTTTGCGCTTAACTAACCTGAACAACGAGGTTGTAAAAGCTGACACGAGAAAATCAGACATAAAAGAATTTGCAGGAACTGCTGGCAAGTATTGGCTTGTGTGACAGCAATCGCCCCAATATGCGTTTAACAGGCGACCAGTGCAGGATGAATTTCAAATGGATTCCCATAACGTGTTCATTTGCTCTCGAGCTTGAAGTAGTCACAGTCAAGTGTTGCAGGTGTAATGCCGGAAGGAGAAAGTAAAACACTTCAGAGCAATCATACTGGCTGGCAATCTAAACAGCAATACTGAACCTCTCCCAAACACACTTATTTCATTCCTTCACTCAGAAGAGAGTCTGCTCCCGGGTTGCCATAGCGATCCCAAAGCCAATAAGAGCCATGAACCTTTCCTCCGCGTTGCCAAGAAAGCCAGGGATACAAATTGCCCCAATCAAATTTGCCCTCGGGTGTATAGCTTTCCATTCCGTCAGCGCCGCATCTCAGATGGTCGCTCTGCCGCCTCGCCAGATGACAAAATTACAAATCAATTTGCAAACTGGGAAAGGGACGGAAATGAACAATGGTGCCTATTGGGGAAACCCATCTTTGTTTCTGTAAATCAAACAAAAGAAAGTCCCTTTTTAGTGTGTGTGTAGGGGGGGGGGGGTGAACAGGACTTGAGTCTTCAGTGAGGCAGCTTCGCTTGAACTCACTGGCTTGATGATTCACGATGAATCATGTTCATTCATTGAACTCAAATATACTTCTGTGAAAAGACCTTTGAAGGTGCATACACACACACACACACACCCGTGAGGATACTCAGCTAAGGAGAAGACAAGAATAAAGTGTTTGCTATTACTGGGATAAGAACTATGCAACAATCCACTTCAAGTTGGTCAAGTGTTTTTATTTTAATTCATTAAATTGCTTACTTTTTCCGCTACAACAGTTACACCAATCACTTGTAAAACAGAGGTCCACTTAAAAAAAAAAAAATCACAGGAGTAGCGCAAACTCGACATTGCCGTACACACCTCCGCTACCGCAAACGACCAGATTAGAATTCTGTCTGGTTGACCTTGTGACTTTTAATTATTTGTACGCAAGACTGAGTCACATCAGCTGTTTAAAACGTACAGATTTCTATAGAAGCTTTTGAGTGAGCTCCTTTTTTTCTGTTTTTGCTCCAAAACACTTACGGATTTAGTTGCATGCGAGTGAGGCCAAGATGTAACGTTGGCTGTCACCATGCAGGTGAATCACTAGCACAAGTAGAGAAAAACAGTACATACCTTTTTTTTTTTTTTAAACAACATGCGTACATGACACATAGAGAATGAACAACTTTTGACTGAACGTCATGCTCATCTCAGTGACTCACACATACAGGCAAACAGTGGCCAAAACATTAGGTACAGTAGCAACCAAGAATGAACTTGTTTTAGTCACCCTTAGCACATCTGCTAACCTGATATGAATCTCTCTTTTCAGGATTTTGTGTTACGTTATTGTGAGGTATGATCCGACTTTTACTCTGTTCTTAAATAAGTAAAGCCAAAAGCAAATGATCTGCAGGAATTGCTGGCGAGTACTGGCTGCGAGTGACAACAATCTCCTCTAAATTGTCCTAGCCTCATCTATGGGGAAGGTTGGATTTTTTTTTTTTTTTGAAGCTTTTCATACAGAAAAAGTCAATCAGTCCATAGGAGGGAGGGTAAAAAAAAAAAATTGTAGCTTTGTTTTGCTAAAGGTGTACCTAATGTAGTGTCCAGTATAGAATCGTAAGGCTTTGGCGCAATATTTTTAAGCAAGCGTTCATGCCATGCAAAATGCTACACTTACATTGTCGTTCTATTATTTATTTATTTTTTTGCTTGTTTGTTCCCCTCCGCCCGGATCAAAGCATCATTTGCACATCAGGACGTGGAGCTGCATCAAAGCAGAGGAAAGTGGACAAGGGGGGGGGTCCTCACAAAAGCGTCTTTGTGCACGAATACACACAGCTTGTGGCCGAGGCGTCACACAATCAAAATCAGGGCATGAGACACACAGTGATGTGCGCAGTGAGGGGCGGGGGGAAGGTTTGGGGGAAGTCCATACCTGGCAACCTCATTTGTTTGGTTTGAGGAGACACATTGGCTACAAGGGGGGGTTTGAGAACCAAGAGACATCAAAACTTGCTACTGAGAAGGAATGCTTGAGAAGGTGGAAAGGCCTCCTAACATACACGAAAAAGTTGTGGAGCAGTGCAAAGAACTCATAAAGGTCCATGAGTGGATTCTGGTTGCTTTTTGGAGCCTAGACCCCCGAGAGCAGCTTGCTCAGCAGGACCTCCCGCTCACCCAGCAGAGTGTTCCTTTTGAGGCTGGTGCCTTTGTTGACCACCTTGAGCTTGAGCGACAGGTTCTTGACCTGCAGCGGCCCGACGTCGTCGAAGAAGAAGTCCTCGTTGAAGACAGGGTTGCGACTGTTCTTGATGATGTTGCTACGTTGCTTCTGCATCTTGCCGGGTTTCAGGTAGACGGACACGCAGCAGTTGATGCTCTTGATGTCAAAGTGTTTGTCGTAGAGGTTCTCGGCCGCCAGGACGCGGACGCGCAGGCGGGAGGTACCGGCGTCGTAATGGGCGCTGATGCGAACACTGCCGCCCTTGTGGAGGTTGACCGTGTGCTCGCGCTGTGAGCTGTGCTCCGGAGCCGGCGCACCTCCGTGGTGGAAGGACGGGATGTGCAGCCGGCGCTGGACGCAGGGGCTGGGCTCGGCCGAGCTGCACTCGTCGGTGGAGAGGGAGCTGTGGCGAGCGAAGGAGCGCTTGGCTTTCGCCACCTTGGCCTGGGTCTCGTGCGAGAAGATCTTGAGCAGCGAGGCCGAGCGAGATAGTAGCGGCGAGCTGAAGGGCGACGACTCGGCCGAGGAGCAGGTGTCGCTCTCGCCGCCGCTGAAGTAGCGGTACGGGTTCATGTGGGAGGAGTTGAAGTCGGCCGGGTTCAGGTGGTTGCCGGCTCCGCCCCCGGCTCCGTCGCCCTTGCCCGGGGTCTTCCTCTGGCTGTTGGGGGAGGTCATGGGACTGGTGATGTCACAGTGGAAGAGCGATTCCTTGCGACGAGTGTGGGGGCTCTCCTTCAAGGTGGTGAAGCCGTAAGAGGTTTGGGTCTTGGGCACGTAGGGGAGAGACATGGCGGTCTGCGACTGGGGGTCAGCGTTGGTGTCCCCGGCGATGACGTCATCGGCGCTCTCGATCTGAATGATGTGGCGGTTGGCCGCCTTCAGGAGGTTCTTTGTGTCTCCCACCATTTTGACCACCAGACGGGGACTTTTGGGGCCGCTGATCTTCCTCCCGCCGCTAATGATTTGCTCCGACGTGGAAGGCTGCAGGGCCTCCTTCGGCTTCACCGTCTCAGGTTCGGGAGGACAGCTGACTAACTTGGGCGGGATGAAGAAGTCCGGGATCTTGTCTGGCGTGAGGACGTTAGAGTAGGGCGTCGCCGCACCTTTATTGTCATCGTTCTCCCCGTGCCGCAGCACGCCAGTTTCCACCGAGCCGCGGATCTTATCCAAAACCCACATGGTGCCCCACCTCCCGGACGGCGGGCCGTGTGGGCGTGAGCAGCAGTGCAATGAGCTGGAGCTGCAGCTAATAAAACACAAGGGGTTGTAAATCACGAGTCTACTGGGAGCACTGACAAAAATAACATTGGTTTTGTAGCTTTTCGCCTGCGGCACTTGAAAGGCGACCAATCACTTTTACAGGTAACAGACTGACTGTGTACTCCCTAATAACTTTTATACTTTTACTCCCTACATTTGATGTCATCTATCATTACTTTTGAATCCTGACATTCAAATTAAGATGATATTGATTGTGGATTGGGGGGGGGGGGGGGGGGGGGGCATATGCCCTCCTACTGGCATAAATGAGAACATGCAAGAACCCTACTTTCTGCACTTGGCACCTACTCGGGAGCTTTTTTTTTTTCTAGAAGACTTTAGGTATCAACATATGCAAAAAAGTCAAACTACACAATATTAGGTACAGATGCACAATCCAATAAGAGCCAATACAAAACCTGAGTCAACAACTGAACTACATCATATACGACTTACTGATATTTTTTTTATATTTTAATATGTTAATTAAATAAAATGGGTTGAAATGTACATTTTAAAATATTTTATCTAATAAAATAAACAAAATAAAGACTAGAATAAAGTAAATAAATAAATAAAGTAGAAAATGTACATTTTAAAATATTTTATCTAATAAAATTAACAAAATAAAGACTAGAATAAAGTACTTTGGCTTTACTTTTTTCACTTACAATGTTATCATAATATGTATATACACAAAAAAAAATGAAAGCTTATATACTCACAATGTTATGGGGGGAAAACGACAGATGATTTTGGCTCCTCTCGCTTCTTGCAGCCAGCCACAGGTGATGAGAATGAGCGCTTAGCACGGTGTGGCGCGGAGCTCCGGGTGCGAGCTTTATATATGCAACACCACAGTCGGGGTGACCAATCAGCTTGAGCCATGTCTATTTGTGTGACACACACACACACACACACACACATGCACACATGCACACACAACAATACCTATTCTTAGAGCATGTCAAGTATTTGCTTCCTGCACACAACACAATGACAGCTTTAATGAGGACAATTACGACGCACATCTTTGGATTTAAATCAACTTGTAAATAGCCAAATATATTTTCCAATCATGCGGGGACATCATTTAGGATTAAATACACACACATACTGAATATATGTGAGTGGCAAATAAAAAAAATGTGAAGAAATTTGTTAAAAAAAATGGGAAAATCAGGTGTCACATTGTGGCTGTTTATCAATAAGCATTTTGACCACTATATATGTCAGCGTAAAGTCCAAGCAGAATATTAAACAAACACGTTGCGAAATAAATATTTCACATCTGCTCTCATATTGAATGGTAGGAGATCATATGAAGCGTTTTGCGAGCGTATCATTGGAATAAGCGTAGATGCACCTGCTGTCTTTCAATTTGAGCAACTTTTCTCAGTTCATTATACAAGCAGTGACCACACTTGTGCAAAGGTCTCGGGCCTCCACCAGCGTGCCACATGCTGCATCACCTGGTCCAATGACACATTTCCTTTACTGTACTAATGCCCAAACTTGTTCAAGCTTCTTTTATTCATTAATGCATCTAATGGGTTAGGTGTAACTTATACAGTGTGATTCTATATAAGGAGAGCCTCAAACCGGGTCATCTGGGTCGAAGGACAGGAACAGAAGACAGAAAAGAGAAGGTCGGACTTAAATGTCTGGTATGTAGACGTCGCCACGGCAACATGAGCACAAGCGGCAGGCTGGGTGTAAGCCGGGTCGAAGCGGAAATGGACAAGAGCGGCCATATGACGTACCCAGGCTAAAAATGGATACCGCGACATGTCAATCATTTCACGGGAAAACACTTTACCTCCGACTGCGTGTACTTTCCATACAGCCTTTTACTTTCATCTACGGTCTCAGCCACTTCCTTTCTACATCCCTTGACAGGTTTCCATGAAGTAGTACAGAGAACCTGTCCACTTAAACAAAAAAAAAATGTGTCTAGTTATGTGCTCAAAAGCCATGTCTAATATAAAAGTCTTGCTTTGGCGCCATCTTGTGGCCATGCAATTATTTTGAAGTCAGGGGAGAAGCTTCATTGTGTCAGGCCTATGTAGTCTTTTGTATTTGTTTCTTTCTGTCATCTTGTGACATTTGTAGGCAATTACAAACCTTTTTTGTACCCATATCCAAGTTTGAAAACAATCAGTTGTTCAAGATAGAGTTGAATGGACCGCGGGCGTTGCTATATTAAATGATTAAAAGGTTTATAATCCGGCTGGGTTTCAACAGGTAGTGTGTCCTAAAGTTTTAATATTGTAGAAACATGGAGGTAAAAATTAAATTATAAGCATATACAGGGAAAAAAACAGCATGAACCTTACCTGCCAATGGAGGCGATTGCACAACACACCTGTCATTCCAACGCAGACTAGATCAGATGATCTGATGCTGCATCCTAGCGGCAGGATGTGGTCACACACCTTGTCATGTGAGGAAATCGTCTTTGGTCTCCATCATCAGCTTCATCCTGGAGAGTACTCACTCCTCACACCATATTGTTAGCAAGCAATCTAAAATATATATATATATATATATATATATATATATATATATATATATATATATATATATATATATATATATATATATATATATATATATATATATATTAAGTTGGACAGACTTTAAAGTCTTTGAATGTTTGCCCATCAGACAAAGCAACTTTTTCAAAGTGTGTTGCAAAATGTGCATGACCTACACGTAAGAAAAAAGTGAGTGATGAAGTGGATCACTTAATGGCTGATTATACCACCATTACGCAGAAAAAAAATCTTACCTTTCTGCTTACAGCTCCTTAAGACTCTTTCAAACAATAAATGATATCTAATATTTTTTTACATATACAAACTGAGGAAAAAAATTATATCTAATATTTTTTATTATTTTTTTTTTAAATATACAAACTAAGAAAAAAAAATCATTGAATACATCCACATGCAATCAAGATAGATCGTAAACAGTCCAGTTAGTCAAAGTTGAGCCAGAGGCACGTTTGTCTTTTTTTTTTCCTTTTTAAATCTTGAATAAAATTGCAGCTTGTTCAGGTTACATTCATTAACACATGAAATACTTGACATGTTCATCAAATATTTGCTTGAGCTCTTGTAGTGGATCTCTGGTGCCTGTGCTCAAACAGTGGGCTCAATTGGCAGTGACACAAAAACAGGTAACAGTCAAAACAAAACAAAAAAAACAGTGAATGCTGAAAAGGGAGTAACATCCAAACAGGGCTCAAATGGCATCCTCCATTTTGTGCAAGACAGGAGGAAGCTATTTTGCTCCAATTGCACAGTTGGCTCATTCCTGTTAGAGATTCGCTCACTCCAACTTATTTTGCAAGAACCACACGGGGGACAAGTCCTTTTAGACACCTGCAGATGGAGAGTCCATTCGTTGCTGTGCGTGCAGCGATGTTCGAATGGAGGTCTGACTCGGCTCCTGCAAGAGCATTTTTATTAAGAAAAACAGAGTGGGGGTAAGAGTGGACTGGATAGAGAAAGCCCTTGTCCTCTAGTCCAAACATATCAGGGGGTGTTTTATGACCTTGTGTAGGATGGGACAAGCTATCTTATTTATTACCGGTTGCATTCCAACATAACCACACGATAAGGATAATCTGAAAAACCCTAACAATTCCCATCGGACCTCGTATTGGGGTGTGGGGGGTGTTAAAAAGAAGCTAAAACGACTTGAACTCCATTGACGCATCACCAACAAACAAAAACAAAAGAAAGCAACGTTGGCGAGCGCCGGGTTACATGTAGTAGTACTCGTTGCCCGAGCTGTCTTCATCGTCCATGCGAATGTCCCTGTAGCCTTCGCTTGGGCCTTCGGCGTAGTCATCGTAGTCGTTGTCATCGAAGTCGTCGTTGTCGTACAGCAGGTTGGAGCCAGCGTCGGTGGCCGGCACTTTGGTGCGGATGCAGTACTCCTCCAGCGTGACGGGAACTTTGACGCCGTCGAGGTCCGCTTCGCTTTTGGTGGCTTGCACCTGCTTTCTGTCCAGGCAAGGGGGAAAGAAAGACAGAGGCGGGGCTGAACAATTTGTGCCATCATACATGTATAAATATATGAAATAGTGTTTGTAATTTGCATTTCATTGTTCTGCCTGTTTTTTTTTTTTTTCTGAGGTACCTGATGATTTCAATGTACTCCTGGTCCTCACCCTTGCTCTCCCTCCACATCCGGTACATGACGGAGGCATCGACGTTGGCTGGGGAGAAGGTGTTGGGTTCATTGAGAAGGGAGATGACGCTAAGCAAGATGGTCCTAAACAAGACAGAAATCACAAGACAAGGTTGAGGTGGCAATTTGACCACGATTTGCCCTTTCTGACAAAAGAAAGAACCCACAAAAAAATCACTTTTGGATTTTGTCATCTCACCTGACATTCTGCGTGGGGTTCCACCGCTCTGACGGTAGCTCGCCACTATGGGGGTCGTCCACCGGCGGGTGCAGGATGGAAATGCAGACTTCTCCGTTCTAACCAAGGGAAGAGGTCAAACGCTTATGTACGATTCCGATGGATTTACGTGACCCAAAATGGACAAACCTACCTCATAAATGTTAGGATGCCACATTTTGGTGAGGAAGCGGAAAGAAGGTGGAGAGTATGGGTAGTCCACCGGGAACTTGAGCAGGGCCTGTTAGAGCAAAATTAGACAGAAATTAACAAAATCACAGAAAATATTCAGAGAATAAAAGACAAAAATTGACTGCTGAAGATTTGAGAAGATGAAAAGTGATTTAAATGGTGTGTTATCTTATTATTTATTGAAAATACATTTTGGATAAACAGAAGGGAAGGAATAAATGTTTGCCCTTTATTTGTCTGCAGATAGTTGCACCCCTGATACGCGACCACAGAACCAACTTAGGTCGCACCTAAAGGAACCTTTGACATCGTCAGAGACGTTATTCACATGTTGACAGTCATGAAAATCGGTAAAGAAAAGAAAAAGTTCATTTAAAAGATGGCAAAAGAACAATAGTAGCTGGAGTGCTAGCTGAAGTTAGCTACTCACCTTAAAATAACCGCCTTCGTAGTGCGTGTTCGGTGGACCGAATATCGCCACTTCCCAGTTGTACATGTCCGACTCGTTGACCAGAGTGATTTTGAAGCCCTCCACCGGCTCGTCCTGGAGACTTTTCATCTCCAGCATGAGTGCTTTCTGGGAACTGGCTACAGGATTTCCATGCTGAGCCATATTCCAAACAAACTTGGACAAGTCGTGTGAAGCCGACCCGGCGAACGACAAAACAAGCCGAGTATCAAAACAAAAAATAGCAAATAGACTCCCGGGCAAGAGAATGGTTTCTTCGTTTTGGTGAGGAGAGGAAGAACCGGGGCGGCTTTTAGGAGGAAAGCCGTCTTGGGTTTTGACGAACAAGACCCAGTGAGCGTCACACTCCAAGCCACTAACACCTTCTTTTTTTTTTAATTCTTTTTTTTACTTTTTTGTTTTTTATAATCGCACACACTTCCGCTTGCGTTTTCGAAGTAAAAGCTTTATGGGTGGATCCAGTTGGAAATCAATACTAAATATAAAACCATTTTATACACGTGACTATTGAGCTGTAAAGTGCCGCAAGTGTATTTGGCGTGAGCCTTTGTTAAACACACGCATCACGGCTTTATACCCAAACGAAGGGCGACTCGTAACGCTATGTAAAACGTGTAAAATAACATTTTTATTAGTAAAATGTCAAAACTTACTCCTACCCGTCGAACCCATTCACCACGTTTGCGTAAAATGTAAAAATGGGTGATTATAAATTTTATATTTATATATAAAAAAAATGCTTTTTAAAATTCTGAGGTGGTTAAACAAACAAAGAGACTGTAGCATCTTATAATTTTTATTTTCTCTTAAGTAGGGGAATTTTTACAGGGAATGAAGATCATTCACATCCCCTTTTTGAAATGTATGACATTGTACAGCTGGAGAAACAAGCTTTGGAAATATGTGGTGTGGCGAGTATGCTTTCAATGTCAAGGGCAAAAACAAAAAACATTACGGCCAAACCGATTCTTAACCGAGAGCTCTCAATGCCCTCACCATCCTAATTTCTATTCAACGCCTTCCTCCCCATCATCTGCGTTTTAATAATTTAAATCATTCAACTATACTGACCCCGCCCCCCCAAAAAACTGAATCCATAAAAACAACCATTGTGGTCCGTCATAAAAAAAAAAGGACAAAATGGAATGAAAGTTCAGGTGAAAACATCCATGGAAGAAAAGGTTAATAAAAAAGTGTACATTCCTAAATCATGCAATATTGTAATGCAATAATATAATGATCAGAAAAATGTGACAATCAATAAGGGAGAGAAACTCCATTAATAAGTCATTGTCGGGAACAGGTAAACATTTATTACTTTCTATGGACATTCCTGCAATTTACAGCTGACCACACATGTAGTCAGACTTGTGAGGGAACATTTTCACGTAATGGCTGACGAAACAAACAAATGGGAATGACCGGTTAGTCTTGAGCTTGCTACTTTGGTGATTTAAGGTGAAAGCGCTTAATGCAAAAGGAAAAGCGACAGTGAGGTTAGAGGCAGCGGGTGCCTAATACTGATGTTAGCATGGGTTGTTAGCGGTGGAAGTTAGTTTAGCCTGGGTTATTATGGAGCATCTTGCTGCAAGTGCACATACATATGCTAATGGATAAAGAGTTTGAAAATATATAACCATTTGGGGGAATCATAGTTTCTGGTTTATTTACAGTTTAACTACTACTCAAAGAAATTTGTGGCCAAGTCATTTACATTTGCAGATGGTCACTATCAAACTATTTGATTATAGAATTAAATTATGGACAAATGCAAGTGGGTTGGGAGATAACTTAGTGACCCGTAGTGAAACTAATCCATGCGAGACCGTTATCGTGCTTCAATGGGTGCTGCTAATTTGGTTAGCAATTGGTGAATAGTTTCAGCAGCCAACCTCTTTAATTGCCACATATTAATTACACAAATGTGCAAATCTCTAACACCTGAAAGAAATGTCCTTCAAAAGGCACAGAGAAATAAATGCCTATTGCAAAAAACCTCCGTAAAGTAAAGACCAGCTGAGAGTTCAGTGTGCTGCTCTTTTAGTTAGCAACAGAGTTCAAATGGGCTCCATAGTTAAGTAATGTCTGTGTGTGAAAAATTGCAACTATAAAGTGAGACGGTTATAGTTTTTATTTTTCTCATGGGAAAAAAATTTGTGGGTCTGATTGGTATTGACTAGTGGTGCTCAACCTTCAAGTGTCTCTCCATTTTGGTCCATTGGGGAAAAAGCAGGCAGGGCAGACGGGATCGGACATCCCAAGTCTGCAAGTTGTGCCTTTTACGCGACTCACAAAGAGTCAAATTAAGTTCACTTAATCCAGAAATGTTATCTGAAATTTGGATATCCTGACCTTTTTTCTGAGTAGCGCAATTTTCTTCGGTGTCTGATCTACTGCAGGCCTCGGGGGTCAGAAGAGACCAGGTAGTGAGTACGAGTCCCTCTTTTTTTTCATTTGAAAGAGTGTCACTTGGTTCAAGGCTGAAACAGCAGTCAGATGTTCACGCACACACACACAAATAGAAGGCGCAAACAGGCGTTCAGACAAAAAAAAAAATAATACACATCAATGACAAAATAGTTCAAAAACAGTAAAAACGCAATTCACCCATCAACAGCAAAAGTCCAGTTGTCAACATTACGCCACACAGGGGGAAGAGGAGGAAGTCCAGGAGGAGGGAAATCCAAGAGATCAGGAGAGAGGAAATTGAAAAGTGCCTTGCAGGAGGAGACGGAGCGAAAACACTGCGAGTCTGTAAAACGACATCAAGTGAGTTGTGCTCAAGACTGAAAGCGAAGAGAAGAGCAAAGGCGAAGAAGAGGGCGGATAGATAGATAAATAAATAGGGCGACAGCAGAAGTGTTTTTAAGGTGGTGATGATGTCTTTTAGTGAGGAGGGCGGAAATCGGGCTACCCTGGGCACAATCAGCACTGAGAGAAGGTCTGTTTGATCTCATCCAGCACGTTCCCGAGCAGCGCCGGTTCGTCACATTTGGCGTCGATGGACACCGTTTGGTCGGACTGCCGGAGAGGGAGAGTCAAAGCGTCACTTGTCAACATTTAAGAAAATACGAACGTTTAATCCACTTACAGTTTTGACGAGCAAACACACATGGTGACCCTGGATTGACCTGCTGTACATGGAGGCACAGGAGTTCACCCTCTCCACGACTGGTTGAAAACAAAAAAATCGTTACTGTCGTAAAAAGCGAACTTTTTTTTTAACGTAAAATGAAATGGATTGTGTTTGAAGTGTACCAGAGAAGTGGTGATAGAAGCAGATCCTGGCCAGAAGGTGGTGGAAGGGCATGTTGATGCTTTCCAGTTTGACAGAGCTGCCCTTCAGGTCGCCGGATTCCAACAACTTTGCAAATGCGTCGCTAGCCAACGAAACAACCACAAAACAGTCCGGGTTAGTTTTACTTTCTATTGTATTGACATTGGCGACATCCAAACACGATTTAATTTCAGCATAACTTATAAAATAATACGAGAAGTTGTTTGGCAGATTTTATGACAGAAATGATTGCAGGTTACCTGTAGCATGGAGTGGTGATTAGGTAGGAGGTGCAAGTAAAGTGCAGTTTGAAGTCCAGTTTCTCATGAGTTGAGGAGTCTTCATTCTGATCCAGGGCAATAAATAACATGAATTTCCCTTTCAAGGTGCTCAAATGAGTTTGCAATATTGTGCTTATTTTCTAACCTTGACAATGAAAGTGAGCGTTCCCTTCAGTTTCTGTGGCATGACGATGCTCTGCACGGTGAACACAAAGCGTGCTTCATTGGACACCCCTGCGATACAAGGGAGCACTTGGTTAGCTTCTGTAGAACATCTTTAATTGTGACTCATTCAAACCTTGGCACAAACACAGACTGGGGAAAAAGTTTTGGTATTTGTTGATTCAATAGAAGCCCATAGAATGCATTACAAGCAGGAAATTCCTGGCACTGGAGCAACTGACCAGGAGGGAGCTGAAAGGGGACGGTGAGGCCGTCGTGCGCCCCCGCCCCCTCCGGCCTCTGCAGCTTGGAGTTCAGGGAGTCCAGCACGTTGAACTCCATGGATTTCAGGAAGCTATCGCATTTGTTCTCAAAGATGATCGACACCACCACCTGGCTGCCATCTTGCAGGTTCCCCTGGATGTCATACACCTGAGGAGAAGGGCAAATTCAACACGTGAGGAAAAATGGCACATTAAACAATATATTTGGTTGCACACAGCATCAACCACACAAAGGCTCTTTCCACGAAAGCGAGAAAAAGGCAGCAAGGACAAAGATTTTGAAAAAAGGAAGCAGCTCTGTGGCACGGGGACGGCCAATCGATGCAGGACATAAACACAAAGAAACACATCTAGGACAGAGGTTGGAATAAAGTTCTGCCCGTCACAGAACTATGCGAGTACCTGATCGGCATCTTCCATCATCTTAAAAGAGAGGGAGATTGGACAATGAGACTTATTTTAGTGAGCTGACGTCTCATAAAATTTGGATATTGATCACTCATTTAATTTGATGTTGCACAACATTTAACCCATAAACAGAAGTAGTTGGATTCTTGATTACTTACCATCTTGATGTAGGCGTTCTCCGCGAGGAGGCAGTAGTTGGACATGGGCTGGAAAAAAAAAACCCAATAAATACGTTTTTAAAATTAAAAAAAATAACAATGATGAGCTTTCGTCTCAATTACCGGTAGAGGTTCTTCCTCTTCCACGCTGCCGTTTTGCACAGTCCCTTCTTCACCTCCATCGCTGTGGTGGTGATGGTGATGGTGCTTCTTCTTCTTTTTCTTGTCCTTCTCCTCCTTCTCCTTTTTCTGCTTCTTCTTCTTGTGCTTAGATGACTTCTTAACATTGGAAGGACACGAGCGAGACAGATTAGGTGTAATAAACAGCTACCGCGGCAGACATTTATCTCTCCAAGACATTATGACACATCATAGGTAGTGACTCACCGACTCCTCCGTCTCGATGTCCTTGCTCTCGTCGGGATCGGAGTGTGGCGTCGTGCCAGAAGCTGCCTCGGGCAGGGAAACGGCTTCTGCTGCTACTGTTACTGCTTCCTATAAACACACAAAAAAAAAAAACATCGATTAGCAAGAGGTACACCACATCCTACACTGTTTACCAATTCTCTAGTGAGGTCAGATAGCAAAGACAAGGATCAGCCAAAGTGAGTTTTGAGACAGAACTAGTCCGGGAAAAGCCAGCCAACAAGAAACAGCAGAAGTCAAGAGTGGAATTACGTGAACATGTGCACTGGTTGTCAATTCCTCATTAGAAAATCGACAGACAAGTTTTGTTAAGTGATTCCAAGCCAGATTCCTGTTCAACGTGACGAGACGATATCCGTGCTCTTATCGCCGTCACCAAACAACAATGAAAAACATCCACAAAAATGTGAAGCTCAACTTTGACGGGATAGAAGAAACAAGAAGAGAAACGTTACAACGTACAGTAGGGTCGCTCATGCACACGAAAAGGAAGGCTGGTAAATGAGAAAGGGGATGCGTTGGGCCACCTGAGAAAAAGAGAGCGAGTCGACGAGTGGCTGATGAGAGAGGGAAAAATAAAAAGTCAAATAAGGTGGAGTTATGAGGAAGGATAGACGAGTACAACGAAGTCATGAGGGGAAAGGCAAGAGGGTTGCGACTCCACCTGGGCGTGAGAGGGCGCTGGAGCATTTGAAAGCCAGAAATCCAGATCTGAAACCTAGAAGAGCGAGGGAGGCAGAGGAGGTGAAAGGGGGCAGGGCAAAGGCACTCTGTAGGTTACTACGACTGACCAAAACAAGATCAACTTTTTTTTAATCAAGCAATAATTTGAAGCCTCAATTCCAAAACAATCACAACTTGGATTGGCATACCTCAGCAGTTGTGGAGGCGGGCGGAGCCACCACCTCAACGGGTGTTTCTGATTGGACGACGGGTTCATCTGACGGATTCCCGAGAAGATCCACTCCTTTTTCTTCACGTTTGTGTTTTTTCTTCTTCTTCTCTTCTTTGCTCTTCTGCCAGAGAACAATTTCAAAATGTGATGTCATGCTTGAGGAGTAGTGTGCATTTATCTTTTTTACTTTTAGTAAAAACCAACCTTACCTTCCTATCCCTCTCTTTATCTTTCTTCTTCTCCTTCTTCTCTTTGCTGCTCCTCTTGACCTCCTGCGAGGTACTTTCCGTATCGCCGTCCGGGCTTTTCAGGACGTCTGTCGGACGGTGAGACCTGACTGGTAGCTTCTCGCTGTCTGCAAGTGGCCTGGATAGAACAACATCATACAATACATCTTCTGTTAGTTATGTACGACTAATAAAAGACAGAGTGAAGACTATATTTAGTAGCAATCAGGCAGTTTATATTTGATGCAATTAAATCAGAGCCAAAGCCTGAGAACGTCAGCAGCATCCAGTAAGTGATTTTATGTGCCGAATTTTCTCAACGGCGGGAAGCTCTCAGGGAATAATGCTGATTTTACCAGGCTTGAGAAGGGCATACCAGGTCAAACGAATGCTGAGCATTAAAAATCGGTAGGGTAAAGCTTTGTTAACGAGCCAGCTAATTATAAAGGGGGGAAAAGATGCAGTCGAAGCGGCAGGTCACGTGGCTGAGATGCTACTCACCTGCGCCCAGCCATTTCCACCAAGCTGCCCGCACAAAGTGGGCAGTGATGTGGGTGTGTGTATGCGTAGAAGAGAGGAAGCAAAAAGCCGTGAGAGTCAGTGAAAGGAGGAAAAAAGGGGGCAGTAAGGCCACGGCACATCGGCAATGTGGCCAGGAAGCCCGAAACACACTAAAATGGATTTTGGATTAAGATTTTTCTGAGTAAGGCCACAGAAGGTGTTGACTCACTTGTCCAGGTCGATATCCAGAGCTTTGTGAGGGTCATTAGGATCTTTGTCATCCTCATCACTGGGTAAGGCATTCTGCAGGCACCAATCAATACAAGGTCAATTCTCTGGTTTTCAGAGTATTTAAGTATGACTTGGCTAATGATTTGCTGTTCATCAATATTACCACAACTAAACAATTTATATGACTAAATGACTTGCTGTGATGTCCTAAATTAACATTTAGCTATCTAGTTTTTTGTTGTAGATAAAGCCCTTGTGTGTTTTAAATTAAATAGAATCATTCTGATAGGCTGCAAAAAAATAAATTAAAAATCAATCAATAAAAACAAGACAATTTGATTATGTGCCTGACTTTGCCACCAATGGAACAAAATCAGCACGCCCTGCATGAGATCAGAAAACGACATTGTCACCTCTGGCATCTCCTCGGTGACGATGTCAACCATGTGCGCCGGCGTGATGTCCTCCTCGCTCTCCGGACCCGAGTCGTGTTTTTTCCCACGTCCGCTGCGCTTCTCTTTCTTTTTCTTCTTGTCCTTCTTTTTCTTGTCGGCTCGCTCCTTCTGCCGACGCTCCTCCTCCAGCTTCACGTACTGGTCGGACATAGGCAGGCCTGAGGAAGAGGCGGAAGAACTTGTTTAATCCTCAAGTTCAAGCGGAGAGGTTATTCTACTCATATTAAGATCACTGGAGTCCCACCTGGTACTTTCAGAGGCACACTCAGATCAATCTGAACGACTGGGATGTGCTCCACTCCTGGTGTGTCCTGGTAGACCTGTGAGGAAAGAAAAAAAAAATAAAAATCTCATGGCACATCTTCTGGTAGACATACACCCAACCGCTACAAATATTTTGAAGCAACAAAGTGACTACAAAAAAACTGAAACCTTCTGAGAAGATGGTGAGGCCTTGATGTAAAAGGGGTTGTTGGCTTGCTCTTGTTTCCTGACTTCTCTTCTCTGTGAAGGTTTAAAAAAAAAGCCAGACGCAATTTGGTTATTTTAACAAGCAACATGGGAAAGCTACTTTGTTTGAAAACACATTTGTATGCAATGCTGGTAAAAGGGCTATAAAAAGGCTATAAAACGGAGGCGTCGTACCCTTGCCAGCTCCTTCTCGTCCACTTCTGTGTGTCTGGGCCGGGAATGCTTGGGCTCCTCTTTTGTAAAAATAGCCTTGGGCTGCTCGTCCTCAGACTCGCTCTCGGATGGAGGCTCGTTGATCCAGGCATCCAGGTCCAGACTAAACACATCCACATGAAAAAATTAAAAAAGTCAGCTATTATACCAGGCGAGTTCAAATGTGAATCTGGCCTGCAACGTACCCCTCAGGGACAGGCACTTTCTTCTGTGCCTTGGGGGCTACAGGGTTGAGTTCTCCGGCAAAAAGTGCAATCACTTCCTCCTCTACCTCCACTTCCTTCTGCTGCAGTTTCTGGATGTATTTCACCAGCTGCAGGATGCAAGACGCCTGTGGAGAGCAGTCGGGAAAACGAAAACCACATTTTGATCAGAATTGTCATCATCAGGTTGCCATGGGAACAACTCGCCATTTCATCTTACCCTCTCCTGCACCTCCAGGTTGGCGCTCTGGACAAAAAGCGGGAGGCGGTCGATCATGAGCTGGTTGGTTTCTTGCACTGTTGTGCCGTCCGTGTTGTCCTTTTGGCTCTGCAGCACGGTGGCGAACAGCTTGGCGGCGTTCTGCACGTACACGGCTTGGATGTGGCCCGGCAAGGTGGCCACCTTGGGACGCAGCATGGCTTCTAGCGTCTGCAACGGGTTCTCCAGGTGTCTAAAGAGGGTGACTCGAGTTATTTGCATTCTCAATTTGTCGATTACGAATATTTCACAGAAACAAGGGCTGGAAGTGTCATACTCTGAGAACTCTCCACAGATCCAAGCTGCCGCATACAAAACTTCACAGATGCCATTTCTCTGCATGTTCCCGGTCAAGAGGTGAGCATTGTCCAGCAGGGTGGCCATCTGGGCCACGGCAAATACCCGGATGGCCTTAACCCGGATGGCCACATCCAGCATCTGAGAGGCGATCAGGTGTCCGTGCCTCGTGCCCTCTAATCGCGTCAGCTCTACAAGGATGCTGATGTACCTGTGAAGCGTGCACGGGAGGAAAAATACAGCTGAAAATCATGACCAAAATAGAATATGTGGGCGACTGTGTGGAGGAAAAACGGACCACTCAAAGTTGGTGATGTACTGGTAGTTGCTCTGGCTACAGATGTCAATGATCTTAGTGAGGAGTTCATCCCTGTAAGTGGTTCCCTCTGCTTTGTCCACGTGTAGCATCAGCTTCTTCACAATCTCCATCAAGTTCTTTTTGGAGACCTGCAGAGGAACACAGTTTAAGCGCTACGTTTGAATGTACGTTTAATTTGTTCCGCATTTCATAATTTATTCAGCACAAGTAACATCTGTTTATTTTTCTATCCCAGCGGCAGAGCATTGCGAATTAATAATTAAGTATAAAAAAAAAAAAAATCACATACCATGCCATAAAGTAGGTCCAAAGCTCTGAGACGGATGGACTCGTCCTTGTCATCCAGACACTGCAGGATGAGGTCCTTATGGCTCTGCACTGACTTAGGGTGGGTCTTCAGGATTTTGGACATGGCCAAAAGGCCCAGATACTTCACTGGAGGAACAAGTTCACACACGCACTTGCTGAGTATACTTACAGACATAAAACTAACTAAAAACTAAACTACCACTATCAATGCCTGACTTTTTAAAATGCTCAAATTGCATCCCTAGTAAAAAGTTAACTGTACTCATGTGAGTTATATGTAAATGACTACCAAGGTAAAGATCATTAAAACACAAAGAACAATGGGAAAGACACACAAACACGTACACGCAGGACAAAACATTGGCCGTGCGAACCCTGCTGAGTCGCAAAATTGTCTTGCTATCGGAGGAAAGAAAAGCCTCTCACATTCTAATCAATACGAGTGAGTGGTGGTGACTTTGGCTGCAGTGGCCTCAGAGCGGCCGAATGAGTCGGCGAACGCTCGGAAAGTATTTTGGACTGTACATTTTTTAGTTCAAATATTTATGAGAATAATTTTCTATGTGGCTTCATTTTGTTTTTAGCTTAGCATTTTTAGCTGTAATTGAAAAGCAGGCAAGCTAACAAGACGTTCACGCACAGGTTCAGAATCTGCTCTATTCACACCACAGGTTACGGGCTGGACTGATTGACTATTTGGTCCCCGTGGTTTTTAGCGTTTAAAGAGACTCACTAATTAATAGATTTTTTAAAAAATAAAATGTTATTGTATTTGAGGAAATAAGAATCAACAAATTTGGGGTGTAAACATGGACACTTTGACGACAGCTTAGTTTTTAGTGAGGACCAACCAGTACAGCCCACACAGTCAATTTTCAAACTACTCTAGACAACTATCTATTTGTAGGAAATCGATCCAGATAACTCGAATGGACCCTCAATGTGAAGAAAGAAGTACAGTCCCACAAGCACAAAGGTTACGCAATTCGAGTTATCAAGATTCAGGTGGAAGGCTCTGAGGAATCTTCTAAAAAGGGGGCGGGGCTTATGTTTAACAGTGAGTAACACGCAGACAATGAGAAAATGACACACTGCAGGCATTGACAGAGGGCTCACAGTTCTGGTCAGAGTCTTCAATCAGGATTCGCAGTTTCTGGACACAGAGCTGGAAAACAGAAAGAAAGTGTGACGGCCAAATGGTATTTTGTAGCGACACCTTCAAAGTAAATACGAACAAAACAAGACCAACTGAAAGAGAATAGATAAATATGAGTACTTGACAAGAGTTGTGACTGAGGGAAAAAAAAAAACATGCACGGTGTAAAATTGACGAGATCGCAGCGTACCTGGATACTAGCACTGTGGTTCGGCATCCCAGACGACAAAGAAATTAACACTGCAAAACAGGACACAGTGGCAATCAGACTTTTGGAGACGAACAGGGTGACAGTATAACCCAAATTTGCGTGCGCTGTAATCATCATAAATTTGATTAAATAAAACTTTATGAGGCCAGAAATGCAAATCAAATGGAAAGCCTGTTCCCTGTATTACACAAATTAGTTTATCTTGTACGCTGCTACTGTCATAAACCACGGGACTATTCTAAGTACTCACCCGCAATAACCGTGTTCACACACTCGTACAGCAAAGACATGGCAGATGTACTGCAAATTGGAACAAAAAGAGCACAGATTATAAATGTGTGAGTGACCGTTTGAAGCTACTTCATAACTGAGGGATTTTTGTTCATCTCACCTGTGAATTAGGTTGGTCAGAGGTTCAATCAGTTTTTTTCCCAAGCGAGGCTCCAGAGGAGTGAGCGCTCCAAACTGTAAAAATAGAGCAACTGTCACAAAAAATCCCAGAAAAAAAAATATTTTAATCCAATTTTATATGCACATTTATTCATTTTACCAAATAGTTATATGATTATAATGATAATAAAATGGGAGTTAATTGAAAATGAACTATTTTACATATTTACATTGTGGTTTTATTTTTCCTAAAAATAATTCTACTAACAGTAATGAGTAGATGATAAAATGCTAGATGAACTATTCGTCCTCAATTGTTATGTCGCTGGAGTTTCACGGCAGTCAGCGGATTACGCGAGTGTGTGTGAATGTCTGTGTCCTGTTGACTCACCAATTTAATAATCTTAATAAGAACCCAATTGTTGGTGGAGGAGGTCATGAGCTTGAAGAAGAGTGGTGCCAGTGACAGGTAGTTCTTCGGATTCCGGCGGGCCAGCTCACAGATCACGTTGACTGCGGCCGACTGAACACCTAGTGGAGGGCGGAGGGGGGGGGGACAAGCGTACATTAGGGTTACTGCAATTATCGATTGGCTCTCCTTTAATCAGCGTTATGGACTTCGTACAAAAAGATTAACACAATGTAATGATTATTCTATTTTTAACCTGGATCTGGGTCTTCAAGTTTCTCCTTGAGCCTGGGGAAAGCAGGACGGAGGGACTCTGGGTACTTGAGAAACACCTTGTACATAATCAGCACCGCTTTCTTCCGGATGTAAGGTTTAGTGTGAGACATCTAGAGCAGAGGAAAGAATGACGAACAATAAGTCACACTTCCACTACGGGGTACCTGGTATGATTGCATTAACTACAGCACATTCATTTAAATAAGGCAAAAAGACCGATTGCGATGACAACGTGGCTTTGCTGCTCACCAGCGTCATAATGTCGTTGGCCAGGTCCCGAGCCAGGTCGGGGGTGACGAAGCAAGACAAGCCGGTGAGGGCGACGCCTGTGTCGTACTGGTTGGGACTGCTCAGATCCTGCGTGGGCGAGAAACATGCTGTTGATCAGGAAGCTTCTAATTATATTGCTTTTTTTTTTAATAAAGTGTATGCTGTATGCTAATTCCTCTCCCTCAGCAGCGCAGCCGCTTACCTTTCGGATCTGATTAGTGGTCAGCATGATGACGTCTGTGCTCTCGTGAAAGCACTGCGAGGCGGCCAAGTAGCCGATCCTCTGCGAGGGCGCAGAATAGCCATCACGTTATTTTGCCGTCTCGTCAGGACAGCCGCAATTAGCGCCACAGACGAGCCACCGCTTTACCTTGTAGGTGAACTTGGAGGAGCTCATGACTTCGACGATGTTGAAGGCGGCCCAGCTGACGTCATAGCCGAGCATCTGAAGCTGTTTGGCAAAGAAGAGAACTTCTTTATCCAGTCGTGATGGTGCATAATAAATAGATTAAAGTCATCCAAGCGTACTCACGTAGGTGAGCTTGCACACGGCATTGGCTTTAACGGCAATATTATCCTGCTTGAGCTCTTGCTTGATCTCGTCGATGCAAGTGGAGATGTACTTGGCCTGAGGGCAAACAAGAAAGGGCAGGCAGCAGATCAGATTAGGCGGAACGATATATGGGACAGGACAACAAGAGCAAAGCAGCACACAATTGGATATGCTGCTTTTTCCATTTAATTATACAAATGGACAATCAGATCAAATCTTAGTATTTCTTTGCACTTGATCAAGATTTTCGAATAGCAAATACGAAAGAACTGTTTATTACAATTTATTTATTCCATAAAATTTATAGTCAACATGTTGCCGTTAGTAAGCTTCACAATTAAAAAGTGATACCACAGGCACAACATTCCATCGAAAGTAGGAAGGAGAAGCCCAAGCGAGAGCAACCAATAGCAAACGGTTAAAGCTCCGAAGAGAGTGAGAGTGGTTGTTGGTCATGTGTGTGTAGTCATGAGACAGCAGAGTGACAGGGGAAGGAGTGTGTGCGGTTTCAAAACACACACACACAACACAGACATCAGCAGACGCAGGCCAGGCTTCCACGTCACGCACCGACAAATGGTTAATTCAGAACCAACTGAAAAGAAGTAAAATAGCTGACATGGTGGATGTTCAAGTCACATTTGAGACAACTGCAATGATTTTTTTAAATTATAAAACAAGTGACAACGGCTTTCCGAAATGGACTGTGGTGACTTTGGAGGTTCCGCTACTATATGAGGAACTTTGAACTGTATTCACACATATCCCAAAACATTAATAATTGAACAATCTGTTCCCTGTTGGCTGGGTAACCATCACCTTATCTGGGCCTGCAAGGTTGGGTTACCATTGACAAAAAAAAAAAGACGAGCACCCAACCCGCATAGCACCGTCAAGCATTGGTGAGTAGACACAATACAGCAAAGATAAAGATAGACACTTCTCTTCAGACAAACACGAACATTTTTGACCCGCTGATCTAGAAACCTGTGAGATTCTTAAACCACCCGGAATTTCACACCTGACCTGCAGCAGGATGTGTGTACACAACCTCGATGGGAGTTTGTAGGGCACAAAAGTTGACAAGGTCGAGCAATAGGAAAATAAATGCAGTAAGCTGACGTGGATTTGAAGTGACACGGGGGATTGATTGATTGATTGATTGATTGATTAACTTTACTGATCCAGCAACTATTTACTTGTTACATTTATTTATGCTAGCAATGTAGAGTGACAAGCAAAATCAATTAAATGCTCTTCCACAAGGTTGCAGAGTGTAGATAATTAATAAATAACCTGTATATAGTCAAAATTCTAAAAATGGCTGAAATTATATCAAACTAATAATAATAAAATACCAACAAGGTAATGATATCCACTTTGGGAGCTATTTTTGGGTGTTGTTCTGCGACTCTTCCTAATGTAAATTGTCCGTCCAAGGTCTCTTGTGTGACATTCTACAAATTACGAACGACAAAGGGTAAAATTAGTCTGAATTTGTATAAAAACAAAACAATATCAGATTGCTGAATGATTTGGACCGATTGAGTCACCATTCTCATCCTTCCTCTAGCTAGCTGTCAATTAGCCGCTACAGTCATTAAGCTTGTTTTTAAATAAAAAAATAAAAAACGACTTAAGAGTAGAACATTGGGGTAGTTCAATATTCATATAAGTCATATTCTTTTGTTGTAAATGTTTTGTTTGAAGCACAAGGTCCTTGTTTGGGGACAGAGGCGAGCTAAGCGGCTAATATGACAGTTAGCGGTGACGCTAGCATTTTAGCCAGGTTGCATTAATGTTAATTCAGCTGATACGAGTCGCCAAACATAACGGTCATTTACGTAGGGGAGGGAGATAACGTGGAGGTGTAACGCGGGGTACGTTTTTGGTTTAAATTGAGTTACCTCATCTTCCTTGTGGTTCCTGATGCCACGTACTAAATCCTGAAGGTTTTTATCGAACATCCGATCGATGCTCCCTTTGACAATCTTCAAAGCCATGCTCGGTGCTTGGCGGCGGTGTCACTGGTACCGGTGGGTGTCGACCGAGCCCGGAGAAGGGTGTCTCATCCACCCGGGGGGGGATGATGATGCTGCCGCTGGTGCCGCGAGCCCCTGGGTGAAAGGGGCCGAGGAAGCTGCTGAAAGGGCCGGAGAGAAACGGAGCGTCCTGGGCTGCTGCGTGCGCACAGACGCCTGGCTGGCAGTGGCTCAATGGAGGAAATGGCTGACAAAATGGCGTCCGCAAGTCAGCTGACTGGGGTATTAAGCGAGATGTGGGAATTAAAGGTCCACGCACACACGCAATGTGGGCAAACTTTTATAATTTAACTGGAATTATTTAACAAATTAATATTTATAACCTTCCAAGATAGCTGATTTGACTTTTATATTTTCTTTAGTCATCTTTTTATATTCGTATGAAACAAGAACATCAAGAACATTTTTACATCTCTTCCATTAACTCTATGTGAGATGCAAATATACACAAATTATTAACTTTAAAAAAAAAATTAAACAGGTAAAGGATGGAAATGCTGACAGCACACCCACCACCTGCCGTTTGCACTGTTTATTATTGAGGGATTTCATTTAAGTCTGCAGCTACATGAGATCTCCACTTTTTTGGAGGGCAATTATGACATCAACACGCAGATTTATCATAAGCATACATTACAGCGAAACAATGCGTGTGTGTAATGCCACAGATTGTTTTTTTTTTTAGCAAATGTGTGAAAACAAAGCTATAAAAAGTCAGTGAACCTGTCAACTCATTTCATTGCCTTACACATAAAAACAAAAACAAAACACAAAACAAGTTTACCACTCTCAAAATGTCCAATACAAACAGGTGCTCTTTGTGATGTTTTGTAGCATTTATATATATATTATTAAAAAAGGATTTATACGGAAGAAAGTCGACAGAATCCGCCGGGCAGCTAAGTGAAAATTTCGTTAAGATTCAAAATTCTTCAAGCATACCTTC
Source organism: Syngnathus scovelli (assembly GCF_024217435.2). NCBI lineage: Eukaryota > Metazoa > Chordata > Actinopteri > Syngnathiformes > Syngnathidae > Syngnathus > Syngnathus scovelli. The sequence goes on from NC_090856.1 coordinate 4,450,104, forward strand.
GTCAGTCCAAATTGAGTTCACAAGTGCACGTATTAAACCGACGTGTGCAGTATGACAGACAAAGGTAAAAAAAAAAAAAAAAAAAAAAACAGGAACCAGTCATGGAAGAGAAGACATTTCTGCAACTTAAAGACGTGCAGCACAAACTATCACAACAGTAATAATTATTTTTTGCGCTGACAAATCGCTCGGACAAATTTATCTACCCAGAGTGTTAATGGTTGAAAAGGTCTGTAGCGTGGACAGTGACGTATAGCGGGCGTCGGTGATTGTGTTGCAGTGTTGTTGGCTCCTTGTACGTCTTCCATCTTTAGCACTTGGTCCACTGCGGTTGTTGTTAGGAGGGCGTCTTTTGTTTAACTTTCAGCAGGGGATACCTCCATATCTGCAGAAATGTTGTTGTTGTTGTTCTCTTGGGTGTATTCGTCAGTCTGCTGAGGGCTGGTTGGGCTCCGCCTGTGTAGAAAGTATAATTAAATGGAATCAGGATTGCTATTCTTTTAATTTTTGTTTCAGTGAGTTAATGGGCCACATTGTTTACTCCCCACAAAATAGTCTTTTTCACTAACCTGACTGGACTTGAATTAGTGTGGTCGTTGCTTTCGGCAGTTTTTTCCTCTTCGCCTTTGTCTTTTTTCTCTTGCGACTCTCCGTTCACAGCAGTCGCATCTGTCGAGAAACAAAGATGGTGGCGACTCTTCATGGTGTCGAATTGAATCTCACTTGTGTTTTTTTTTCTCTTCTTTTTAAACCTGTTTCTTTCGTCTCCTTCACATCGTCATCTCCTTCCTTATCCGATTTCACTTTAGCTGCCGGTTCTCCTTTGCCCACAAAGCGAAGTTTTAACTTGTTGTACACCTCACTGGCCTTCTCCATGACGGCGGAGCTGGCCTTATACCGCCGAATCTGCAAGAGGAGCATACACAAATCATACTTCTCAAGTTAGTTCTCAAGAACTTTTAAAGGTCGCCGTCAGTGGAGGAGACGCACCTTTTTAAGCGTGGCGATGATGTCTGCGTTCTTGTGGAGGATCTGACTGGTGACAGGCACAGCTTCAAGCTCTGCCAGGGCTTGTAGACACCGCTCGATGTCCTGCACGGTACACAAGCGATTTTATTGTCATCGCACGGGCAAATGGCTAAGTTGACACTGACTGGAAATGTTCATAACGTGACTGTAGAGACGTTACAGGGTGGCCACTTACGGGGTTGTCCACTTTGAGAGCAAACTTGATGTCCGTGTGGAGTTTCTGAAGTTGTTCTTCTGGTGACGGTTCTGAAGGGATGCGGAGAACAACCATTGCTATTCATTTCCAATTTCAGCGTTAAACTAAAGCTTCGGGAAAAGTGCCTTGACCGTGTTCTGGCCTTACCTTTTTTCTTTTGCGGCGCCCTCTCCGATTTGTGCTTCGGTTTTTCGGGCTTGGACCTAAACGAAAGAAAACACATTAATTCATTTGTGGATTATGATTAGCGGAGAGAATGCAGGAGCTTTCGTGTCAAATGTGGGCTCGCCTGGCTCTGGACTTCTCCTCGGACCGTTTGGCTCTCTTCTCCTTTCGCTCCCGCTCCCTTCGCTCCTCTTCCTTCTTTTGTCGGCTTTTGTTTTGGTTGTCCGTCTTCTTGGCTGATTTCTTCATCTTTTTGACAGATACGAAGATTACATACAACCTTGTGTTATAGTAGTTACAAACTGCGTTACATGATGAATAGCTCCTGTTACCTCAGCGGGCGACGCCGAGTCAGAGTCAGACGGCGCCGGGATCGGCGGCGGAGGGGGTTTCTTGGACCTCTTGAGCGGGTGATCGTCGACACCTTCATCCGAGCTGCTGCTGTCGCTGACCTTTTTCATCTCTTTCTCTCTTTTCCGCTTCTCCTCCTCCTCCTTTTCGCGCTCCCGTAGCCGCCGAAGCTCCTCGGCCTCCTCTCTTTTCCGCCGTTCCTCCAGCTCCCTCCGCCGCTCCTCGTCTCGTTTCTTCCACTCGCTGATACGGTCCGGCTCGCTGTCACTGTGGGGAAAAAAGTGGTTGAGCGGGTGTGCCGATAGTAGGGATCTCAGGACAACAAAAATAAACATGACTCGAAAGATACAAACAGCCTTCTGACCTATCGCTGTCTGATGACGACGATGCTGCCCGCTTTGGAGGCGGAGCTTTAGGTTTCCGTGCACGAGGCTTTGGCGCAGGTTTATCTGTAGAAAAGGAACAGCACACAAATTATGTATTAAAGAAAAAAGAATTAAAAAAAACAGCGACTCTATTAAACTTGCCTGCAGCTCTTTTGCGCGCTGGTGGAGCCTTCCGTGGAGGCGGGTCGGAATCGGATTCAGACTTGGAGCCGGACTGAGACTCGGAACCGGAAATAGCCGGTCGGGGCTTCGCGTCCTCCGAGTCGCTGTCCGCCGCTTTCTTCTCAGATCCAGATTCCGAGTCTGAATCTGAGTTGGATGAACCTTTCTGCAAAGGCTTAGAGAGAGGGATTGAATTAGGCTCTGGTTTTATCATTAATTATAGAACTGAATTGTTTCATTTGTTTTTTTCTTAATCCTTGTAAAAAATGAAATGCTGATACAGAAGACAGTAAAATGTCGCATTTCTGTATTTTAGACTTATGAAAAGCGCTGCTGAAAAATAAAAAGAGGAAAAATTCTGAACCTTTTTCTTCCCTCTGCCTGCTGTTGCCGCTTTCTTTCCGCCTCTCCCAACTGCTTTCTTCTCCAGAGTAAAATCCTGCAAAACATAAAACAGCATGACGCCATGATGTCGTCGTCATCTTATTTATTTATGTCTAATGACCTGGTCGCTGTTCTTGCCAGACTCCGACTCCGAAGGGGTGGCTTCCGACTCTGATGGCGATCCGCTTTCCCCGTCTCTTTCGCTGGATGAGTGGCGGATTTTTTTCGGGGGAGGCGCACGCTAAGAGAAGACAGCGACACGATGGAGGAGACGTAGTTGCAAATAAATGATTGAAAGTGAAGAATGGTTTAAAAACCAACCTTAGATGGCGCCTTCCTTTTCACCCCTCCTCCTCCTCCTCGTCCCTTTGCCCTATCTTCACTTGCAGATTCAGAATCTGCCTCGCTTGCCGACTCTGCCTTCCTGGGCACAGGAGCATCTTCATCGTCGTCTTCGTCGCTTCCTCCGCCGGCATCGTTGCCCTCGCTGTCTGATGAGCTGGCGGGCTAAGAAATAAAAAGCACACGAGTCAACAACTTTGTGAACGTCATCGAACCTATGAAAGATGGTAGAAGGGGCAACTTACCACAGGTGGAGCACTGTAGGAGGCATGTGGATTGTTCTGGATCTCCCATAAGCCTTCATTGAAGCCTTTCCTTTTATTGGGCTTTCCATAGCGATCGTTGTATTTTTCATAAGCAAAAAGGTCCTTGGCTGCCAGAAATGCACTGCACCAAAACAATGTAAAAAAATACAAAAACAAATTATAATAGACAACTGTCAATAAATATGATATGATAATGGATAACCAACACACAGAACTGTCATTAGTGTTACTCTCACAACTGACAGTGGCAATTTTTGTACTCGATCTACTAGCATTAGTATTTTCAGCAAATAGTAGTATACTTACGTTTCATGAGTTCCAAAGAAGAAAATTGGAATTTTATTAGGTGGAGGCTTCACAGCACCATCAGCCACATCTTCAATCTGAAAATAAAACAGAAAACTGCAGCATTAACCATCCTAATATCGACATCATATCACTGTCGAGATGCTCGGTTAGTTCACTTCAGACGATGGCAATCATTTTGGCGTTGAGGCGACGAGGAGTTAGGGCTGAGAAGTTGCGATGTTTGTGCAAGATACGTACGTTGTAAGCCAGTCCGAAAGAAAATAACGTTCGCTTCGCTCGTAATGTATGAAGACGAGGCCGATATCATCGCATGCACACCGGGCCTCTTCTACCTGTCGTGCATGCCCATAAAGTGGCCAATTAGAAAATATAAAGCTACATAATAGTGATATTGCATGTGTGTCCATCTTGCACGGTTGCAAGGATGTCTTCGCCTCCCCTCCTCCTCAGCCTCTTCCTACTGCCACTGCTGTTAGCTTGCTTACCCTGGCTGGCCAGTGGGGGTAGCCCTTCATTTTAGCGAAGACCAGGTCTCCGGGCTGGAAGTTGTGCGGCATGTTCCCACTCCCTTTGGCGGCCTGGTTTCAAAAGTAGGAGTAAAAGCCGCTCGGCCTCCGGCGTGTCTCTCTCGGTACGCGGGGGCCAGGTCGTCACGAAAAGCTGTAAAACGACAGCGTTAGCTAAGGGAAGCTAATGGTGTACGACGCTAAGCGTTACCGCGAGAACATACTAGCGCAGATAACAACCACGACTTCCGCTCGGGAGCTTCTTCTTACACTTTCAGAATAAAGGCTTTGCTGTAAATGATCGAAGGTGTTGGAAAAAAGACAATTTATAAACTGAGAGGACAAACGTTTTATATATTGTAGTCTAAGTAAGGTATATATTTGTGAAAAAGAAACGATCACAAAGAATATTAAGAACACAAAACAAAATGTATTCTTTCTTTATAAAATACGGAAATAAAAGTCAATAATTATTGCAGTGCGGCCTGAAGCTCCTGAATAATGATATATTTTTTGTGAATAAATCACCACAACACTGTAGTTGTAATGTTTTGCTTTCGAAAAATCTTAAAAGGCGTTTAAAATGTCCAAAATGACGTTTAATGATGTTTCGTTTTCGCGTTAAAACGGACACAGTCACTCCGGATTATAAACAACTTCACCACTTGCTTCCAAGATCATCTTTTGATTGGCTACAAATGCCGGAAACGGCAACCCCCCTGACTTTTGATAGGCTGTCGAAGACTTGCATTCCCATTCGCCCAATGACAGCCCTCCGTGTGAAAGGCAGTTTTGGTACGGTGACCTCCTCTGTCTTCACCTCTAATGTGCAGCCATGTTTCGTTCTTTTCAACGTGTCCAGCAGCTGCAGCGCAACTTGCGGACTTTGCCGAGTGTCCGCGCCGACTGTAAAATCCTCCTCATAAACCCGTGCAGAATGGCCAGCTCGGACTTCAGGATCGAGCGGGACACGTTCGGTGAGCTCAAGGTCCCGGCCGACAAGTACTACGGAGCCCAGACTGTCAGATCCACCATGAACTTCAAGATCGGGGGACCTTCCGAGCGAATGCCGTTGCCGCTCATCCATGCCTTCGGAATCCTGAAGAAAGCGGCGGCTCAGGTCAATAAAGACTACGGTCTAGACCCCAAGATCGCGGACGCCATTTGCCAGGCGGCGGACGAGGTGGCGGCTGGAAAGTTGGACGATCATTTCCCTCTGGTGGTGTGGCAGACCGGCTCCGGAACCCAAACCAACATGAACGTCAACGAGGTGATCAGCAACCGAGCCATCGAGATCCTGGGAGGACAGTTGGGCTCTAAAGATCCGGTCCATCCCAACGACCATGTCAACAAGAGCCAAAGCTCCAACGACACCTTTCCCACGGCCATGCACATCGCCGCAGCCACGGAGGTCCATCAAGTTGTCATCCCGGGACTGCAAACTTTGCACGACGCATTAACAGCCAAGGCATGTATATAAATGGTTTTTTTTTTTTTTTTTTGCATACATAAAAATGTATAGAGTGACATCAGCACCACGTCTTGACACGTCTGCAGTAGATTATGCTACATATGCATTCAATTCTGACTCAAATCAAATTGTCTTTTTTTTTCTTTACTTTCCCAGGCGGAGGAGTTCAAGGACATCATCAAGATCGGTCGCACGCACACACAGGACGCCGTGCCGCTGTCACTGGGCCAGGAGTTCAGCGGGTACGTGCAGCAGGTCAAGTACAGCATAGAACGGGTGAAAGCGGCCATGCCGCGGGTTTACGAACTGGCGGCCGGCGGCACGGCAGTGGGAACGGGCCTCAACACGCGTGTGGGCTTCGCTGAGAAGGTGGCGTCCACCGTCTCCACCCTCACCGGGCTACCCTTTGTGACGGCGCCGAACAAGTTTGAGGCGTTGGCAGCCCATGACGCCTTGGTAGAGCTGAGCGGGGCCCTCAACACTGTTGCAGTGAGCATGATGAAGATCGCCAACGATGTGCGGTTCCTGGGATCGGGCCCACGTTCGGGCCTGGGCGAGCTCATCCTCCCCGAGAACGAGCCGGGCAGCAGCATCATGCCTGGAAAGGTCAACCCCACGCAGTGCGAGGCCATGACCATGGTGGCCGCCCAGGTGATGGGCAACCACGTGGCGGTGACAGTGGGCGGCAGCAACGGTCACTTCGAGCTCAACGTCTTCAAGCCCATGATAGCCAAGAACGTGCTGAACTCGGCGCGCCTGCTGGGCGACGCCGCCGTCTCCTTCAGCGCCAACTGCGTGTCGGGCATCCGGGCCAACGTCGAGAGGATCGACAAGCTGATGAACGAGTCGCTCATGCTGGTAACAGCGCTCAACCCGCACATTGGCTATGACAAGGCGGCCACCATCGCCAAGACGGCGCACAAGAAGGGTTCCACGCTCAAGAAGGTGGCCGTGGAGCTCGGCTACCTCACTGAGGAGGAGTTCGACCGTTGGGTCAAGCCCAGCGACATGCTGGGACCCAAGTGAACCCGCTCAAAGTTCATCACGGACGTGTAATTTAATTGATGGGAATCATGTGGCTGGACTAAGGGGGGAACGAATGCTGCATTATAACGGCACACAGAGGAATGGGCATGTCAGCACAGTTGAATTTTTTTACATCATGTGCCATCCTAATTGTTTCCAAATGGTCTGTGGTTGACACAATGTAAATGTATAATTAAAAAGCCATACTGACGCATCCTTTGCAGTTTTTCTTTAACATGCTTAACATTTATGAAAAAAAAAGTAGTTTCAGAACAACAAACATATTTTGAGAGGATTAAAGGTGCACTTTATCTTCAAGATTTTTTAGCGTGCGTATATATGCAAGAAAACTAACCCGACAAGGACAATGAAATATCAAATTAAAGCCATTTGGTTTCCCATTACTCTTAAAAACAGAGATACATGTAACTTTAACAGAAAATGACCAAATGTGATCACAGTAAGCAGCGTTTAATTGTAAATAGATAAAATGGCATAACATTACGTTCAAAAAGCAAAAATAGAACCTTTCTGCCCATTTATTTGGTCCAGCTGACTTTGGGAATATCGTAATGTTCTGTCAGGTTGTCCAGATGGCGATTGAAGTCCTACAAAAAAAAAAGTTAAAACTATTCAATACTGATTTTTCATCGAACATAACATTTAGTTTGAACCAAATAAATGCAATTAAAAAATGTGGATGCTTGCGTAAGAACGTACCTCCACTCGATGCTTGTGTGTCTTGGAGGCTTTGTTTAGAATTCTTTCCATTTGCTGTCAGGAAAATTCAAACTCAGTTATGCAGAACTAACATTTCATGGGTATAACACTTCTCTTCAGAAAATCAAAAATAAAAGCAGTTAATTCATTATATTCTTGCCTTAGTTAAGCAGTAAGAAGCTTTTCCCGCAGTGCCACAAGATATACCTACCCTCTTTTCTTGCATCTTGTCAAAGGCAATTTGCGCGGGCGTCCTTTTGTCCATGTACGCCCGCGTGGCTTTCGTCTCCTCGTCGTTCTGATTGTTTGACATCTGCTCCATGCGATGCTTGCTCTCCTTGTCCTTCTTCTTCTTCCTGGAACAAAATTATAGACATTTGCATCTGATTTAGACTGTCAGAGATGGGGGTTAATTTGGCACTAGCTGCATTACAGTAAACCCTCATTTATTGTGTGGAATATCAAAATCCAAACCCATCTTGTTAAAGGTTTATGCACATTTTAGATGTAATTGAATGCAAATCAAGGCTATGTTTACTGTACAAATTGTATTATCATGGAGAGGACTCACAAATTAACATTACATTTAAACTTTGAACAAATACCAAATAATGTCAGTTAATGTTTGAAGAGAACCCCAAACCAAGCGAAGGGGTTTTAAAATGTACGGTTTAGTGAACAAATACCAAGCAAAATATGTCAGCTAATGTTATTGTTAGCACAAAGGCTAACGCTTGAGCGACATGAACTGAAAACTAGTAAAAGCACCTCCTCTACCAGGCAAACGTTAAAATGTTTGTTACCAACTAATCCTTGCGCCGTACTTACTTTTTGCCAGAAGAAATAGCTCCAGCACCCTTTAGTTTTAGGGCACTTTTCTGAACATGCTCATAATCCGACATATTTTCCTGAAAGCTGTCGTCGAAGCGTCTTCTTCTTCGACTTTAATAGAAAATGGCAAAGCAGCATTAGAGCTGATTAGCGCCATCTAGACACTGGTGACAAGACAGTAAAAATAACTTTAAATTAATATTATAATGTTCCAATTTATATTTATATATTTACATAAATCTATATATAAACCCAGAATATGGAGGGTTTTGGTTTGGAGTAAAATATTAGGTAAAATAGCATGCATGTAGTGTATCTTTTTGTCCACAAGAGGCAGTGCAGATTTTAGAAGTAGTGTCAGAGTGGCCGGAAGTACGAGAAGTACCAGAATGAATGTCATGTTGTCACGCTAATGTCGTCTGTAGTAAGCAATATAGTGTAAAAATGACCGGGCACACTTTATTTAGCGTCGCATTGTTAACCAGACACCTTGCAAACAATGCGTCACTACTAACTCTCCGCAGGAATAACGCGTTAAACAAATTACAAGCGTGTGGGTATGCGAAAAAAGTGGGTAAGTACCTTTTCAGTAAAAGTGTATTTCAGTACCTTCAATGGCGATGTAGTTTGCAATAACATTTAAATGTCGCTTCCTCCTGCAGTCGCTAAAGGCAAAGGAAAGGGGATGGTTAAAGAGGAGATGCAAGGACCAGAGGTATGCAAAGATCCAGTCAGACTGACTTCTTATGCAGTGGGGGTCAACATCTACAAACAGGGAGAAGACCCCAAACTCAAACCAGTGGAGGAATATCCAGAGTGGTGAGAACCATATTTGGCTGCAAATAAGGAACAGGCGTGATTAGATTTTTGTTGTTGTTGCTAGTTTTCTTCATACATTGTAGTCTAAATTGCCAATTTCTTCTTCAGGCTCTTTCAGTTAAACCTAGAGGCGCCGCACAAGCTTCGCGACCTGGAGGAACATACCTGGGAGTACTGGAAGCGTCTTCGAAAGGAGAATATCTGGCATCACAACAGATTACATAAAGGAAAGAAGTTTTAGACAACTGGATCGGACCGGGTTGTTTATATCATGTCGTTTGCATTCAATGACTTTAGTGTTCATGTGTTTGTATTTTATTTTCTAATATCCATCCTTCATTAAATTTACAGTATATACTTTCACCAATTGTTGTGCATTATTTTTTGCTGTAGTGTGTCTACTGGTATTAGCCATCCTAGTCAGTTGTCTTCATTGAGCAAATCACACAAAAAGTCTTTTGTCATTTGTCATCTCCCATGTACACTTACTGTGATTGAAATGGACAGATATTTAGATATTTTTATTAAGGGGACATACATTAGCATTTTAATATAGTGCCAAACAAAGCAAATCATCAAAATAATCAAAAAAGTGTGTCTAATGTGAACAATTAGGTGATGTGGAAGGGGTGAAAACAACATAAATGGTGTCCCTCACCCAGCAGAGACCAGCTCTGACTGAGACCAGACAGTTCATTAGGTACACACGGGTAATCAAATGGTTTCCAATACGAGAGCTATTAAAGGAATCTTTACAACAGTAATCATTAGCTATTCATCTATCAAACATGTTAAAAGCAACCAGATTTTACCCTTTTAATAATTTTTTTATATATTCTGGATAATTTAATTTTGAGTCTTCATTTATAATTCTAGAAAAATCCCTTTTAAATGTATTAATCCGTTTTCAATTGCTTACCAATCATTTTTTAAAATTACATTTCTCAAGTATGTCTGTGTACCAAATAAACCGTCCACTAAGTGCATAGTTATCTCTGCCATCCTTCACACATGTGCGATTGCCTCTGCATCCCTCCATCTTCTCCGTCACACAAGTACATCTCAGGCTCCGGTTCTGAAGGGCTGCGGTGAGCCGAGCTGGGTCTGCTCATGGGCGATTGGTCTCGCCCGAGGCCGTGTAGTGGAGACGAGGCGGGAGAGGATGCATGCAGCTCGGGAGAGCTGCTCTCAGATTTGATGTGCACGCCCAGGCAGGGAGGATGGGATAGGGTAGAGGGGAAAGAGCAGACCCCGGTGGACATTCTAGGAACAACAGCAACAGGAGTTACCTGGTTTTATTGTCACCATGCATGGTAACTCTAGCATAAAAGAAAAAATTAAATTGTACTGCATCCTCACCCTTGACTTAAATGAGGCCCATGGAACTGGTTTGAAGGCTGCGTTGTTTGCCAGGAGTTCACGGCGCTTCGCTGCAGACTCACAGAGTGATAGAAACTTGGCTGGCTGTACTCTTCACAAAGAAAACAAAGTTATAAGTCAAATAAAAAGAAGAGGAAACAAAGTGGAAGCTACCTGAAGCCCCGGCGGAGGCGAGACCGTAACCAGCCAGGGTGTGGCCGAACAGCCCGGCTTTGCCCGTGGTGCCATGGAGCCCCGTCTGGTACAGGAGCCCCCGGCTCACGGCGGGATTCGGGCCGGTGCGTGAGCCCTGATTGGCCGGGAGGGTCAGAGGTGACAGGGGAAGGGGAGGAGTCTTCGGGTGGAGACCTCGGCTCATGTGTGAGAAGACGGAGTAGCCGATACCTGCGGAGGGAAGTGAAAAAGAGGATGTGAGAAACTGTGATACCTTCACACTTTTCTTTCACTGTGCGTAGTAATGACATCATCACAAAGACAGGTGCGACAATGATTGTAGATGGAAACCAAAAGATGGCTACAGCTGTTATAAAAAAGAAAAAAAAAAGGTCATGCACTGCACACTTCCGTTTGGGTGACGGACAGCTGCACCCACTATTTCGAGTCAAGGGAACAACTTCTATGGGGACAGAAAAATGGACGTTTCTTCTATACCTGAGTGTGGTGACATGAAGGAGGCATGAGCTGTCGCTGGAGCCGGGCTGGCGCATTTAAAGGCACTGTGGGGGGCCACGCCGGGTCCAGATGAGACTGGGAAGCTGCTCTCCGACATTAGGAACTGCGCTTCCGGGGAGCGCAGGGGCGGAGCCTGGAGAGCGACATCATCATATTGACTCACGAGTCACTTAATTCACTGCTGCTATTTTAGAGGGCCAATCACCTGCATGCTTTCATCGCCATCAAGCTCCGAAGAATCCAGCTCAAGGCCTTTCCTCTTCAGAGTCTGACGACAAATGCAAAATAAGATCCTGAGATGTATTGGGGAACCCCAAAGCAAGAAAATGTTGAAATCGCCGTACCTCCAGAATATCGGTGTTGGTGCGGCTCTCGTGCGGCTCACTGTACTCGGTGTACTTGAGGAGAACCTTGTCCATGTCGGTGCTGGCGTATTGGAAGAGTCGGTTGGTGCTGTTGAAGATGATGAGGGCGATCTCGCAGTCGCACAACACGCTCAGCTCGTACGCCTTCTTCATCAGGCCGAACTTGCGCTTGGTGAACGTCACCTGCAATCCAAACAATTATGTTAATTGCACAATTAGAGAAAAATAAATACCTTATTTGAAGCAAATAATTTACAGAGAAAATAAATATATATGAAAATAAAAATAACTCAATTCTGGTCGGCTCACCTGTCGGTTTCTCTGATCCACAATGCGAGAAATTTGTATTTTCTTTCTTCCCATTTTTCCTGCAGTTAGACACCTCTGTGAAAACACAACCATCAAAGTGTTTTTAAAAATGTTGATCCAAATCATTTTATTTGGAATGTTTTTGAGCCACATGTCTCTCTTGAGATTTTCTAGCCAACAAAAACAAAAAATGGTTATGACTAACTAATTCTCATCGGGGCCACGCATGAGAGAAGAGTGGGTGGCTCGTACCCGTTAACAACACAGTTTTCCTTCAACTGCCAGCCTCTCACCATTGGCCGACTAACCTTCATAAAAAAATGTCATCCGTCACGTACAGTATTTTTAACCTGGGTCTCTTGGGGACGAGCGGCGCGGTCGGCCGCCGCTGCCGGCCCGGCTCGGCCCGACGAGCCAGACAGCGTGGGTGTTAGACTGTGTGGACTTTAGGGGCCATGCTAACTTTAGCCTACGTCGCCTCATGGGGGTAAAAATACAACATGCTTGGGACTTGAGCCACTTTCGATGAATTGGCATCAGCCTAAAAAAATAATTGGTATCACTCGGGCCCTAATAGTGGAATTGATTGTCGATTAATTGAGGCGAAATGATTGACAGGTCAGAGGTGAGATTCAAAACCCAGAACCTCAAAACTCTCGTCTGAACCCGTGACCTGTCTGTCTAGTCCGGAGGAGTTTTTGCTGGTTTCCCCTACTCATTAATACACTTGTATTTCTATATTTAGTAACGCCCCCTCGACTGATGATGATGATGCCTTGGCGGATACGGCGGCAGCGTTTCCCACGACCCCTGACCTGTGCGCGTACACAAACATCTTGGGCATTTAGGGAAGAGATGCCCATCGTATTACCTTATAAAGTGGCGAGATCATCATATCGAATTTGATTTGCTTCGTGAAAATGTGCTTTAAAATGAAACCAAGTTTTTAGAAGTTGCGCAATCTTCTCTCAGACTGAGCAATATTCAGGCCGATGTAAAGATAGAACCATTTTCTGGCTGACATCATCATTGCACATGAGAGTGAGGTCAAGCGGTTCATCTATGAGGCCTTTGCCAAGTGTAGCGATGTGCAGGAAATATTTGTCTAATTTTAAAACAGGAGTTAATTGAATTGCTTTTGATATTTTTGATCGAGTCGACATGGCAACACAAGTGAATCTGCCCACCTATGAATGCATCTGGACGGGATGCAATTTTGCTCAGTCAGCAGGCTTCCAAATAAGTTTTTAAAAAAAGATTTCCGCGCACAAGTTAACCTATTGCACCACTGACGTCGGTTTAAGAATAGCCTGAAATTGGCGAGCATCTCTTTTTATAATCAAAGACTCGACGTCTTGCACAGCAACACCAGTTATTTCAGCACAGAAATGAAATATGTTCAAATCTCACCTGATCGTTGATCACACTCGTTTGCACATCAATGACGGCGCAGGAGACGTCCGATCCAGAGGATGAAGTGAGTGTGTGAGACGGTGTGTGTGTGTGTCAACAGAGATGACAACCTGATGTAGAAGGAGAGCACTGCCCTCACACAGCTGGGTTGACTCAAACCGCCCTCCTCCTCCGCCTCTTGTCACCATGCATGCAAGCCAATCCAATGCAGACTCCTTTTTTGTTCGGCCATTTTCGCATCAATGGACCACCTAGGAGAAACGTACAGAAGACAAATTACTGCTAATATTTTTTGTGAAAATAAGATTAGAGTTGGACAAATGTTTGCACTCAAGGGCCACATTTGCTTTTTTGACATATGGGCCAGGTTATTATGAAAAGTAAAATGTGTTTGTTAAAAATTAAAATGGTTTGAAACAAATTGAAAAAAAACTAGGGAATTGTTTACAATTAACCCACAATTCAATTAAATACTATTTTTTTTTAAAAATGAGCCAGGAGTGCCTACATCAAGTTGGTTATGACTAGCTGCATAACAAAGATGTGTATTTATTCAAAAATCAACTTAATATAGTCTGCTGTATCATATGAACACACAAAAAAAATATTTAAAAAAAATAAAATAAAATTAAAAAGCAAACCAGAACTTCTCAACTGACGTGTTGCTATCAAACTGCTAGATCTTGAATTTGAGGTCTGTCATTTATTCTGCTTTAATTGGACTCATTGTCAGTGACAGACATCACAAAGAAAATAAAAGAGCCTGTTGCAAAGTCAACAAGGATACATATAGTCAGTGCCAGCCAGATGATTGACTATTTTGAGGATGTGACAATGCGACGCACTAAAAATAAGAAACATATGCAGTTGGACAACACGCAATCTTACATTGGAAGCGACTGACAAAAAAAGATGTGCACTGATGCAATAGTTAGCAACAAACAACCTCCGGGAAATTGTGCACTCGACTCCCAGTGACCTAGGGGGTCGTTGTTGGCCTTAATGGAGATGTCTGTTCAAAATGTATTTGTGGCAAACATGAACGGAGCTTGACGGAATTTGCTATGTGCGCTTTAGCCATTCAGTGAGATACTTGCTGGTGAGATCTTCCTGCCACTTGACTGAAACTTCTCACTTCTACTTTCGGCAAGTTACGGCATGTGCCTAAGCCACAGTCTTCAGAAATAGGCTTCGTGATTTTAATAATTTGTACAACCACGGCAACTCTTCCTACCTTTTGGCTTTGATATGATTTCAATTTTTTTGCCTTTCTGTGACTCTTCCAGTCTCCACTCCAATCTTGACCTTCTCTAAACTTTCGAATGCACATGTTTAAGTACGTTTTTGCACAACTTGCGTGTTCATATTTGTCATCAAGATTAAATTAAATCACCGTGTTTGGTTTTATGGAAGAAAAACATCCATTGTGTCTAAGAAATTAATAATCTGGGGGATTCGACGCACATCACATGGGCAAGGGGGAGGAGGGACGTTCACGCGCCCTCGGAAACACCACGCTCGACATGTAGACGCAGTTTTTGGACTACTTCAACCCAAGACAACTTTTTACCTTTTTGAATCCTATTAGGAGAAGATGACGCACTCTTACAGTCAGCGGTCCGTCGTTGTTTTGTCTCTCTTGGGGATCCTTTCGGCCATTATGTCCGTTTTGTCGGTTATTCTGATCTTCCAGCTGCAGCAACAACACACGGCCATGAAGGAGTTTAGCCCCACGGTCGTACCGACTCACGTTCGGGCCTTTCTGCCTTCGGTGTCCACGGTGCTGTCGGCTTTGTCGCTCACCCTTAACCTGAGCTCGGTGGTGATCTGTCTGCTCCATGGCTACTTTTCCACCGAGGTGTGTCGAGGGGAATTGGATAAAGAAAGGTAATGGTTCTAAAATCCACCTGTCCTTAAAGGCTACATCCGGCTAATTTGCACATCACGGTTGTTTAAATTGGACCAAAAAGTAGTTCCGGTCAAGTTTTAACAATCAGGTTTAAAGTCACCAGCGACCGCATTGTAGCCAAATAATATTCTGTATTCATACGCGCATTTAGTATTTTATGGGTTCCGCAGAAATTTTTATATTTATTGATATCACCAACCAAAAAGTGTGAGCCAACGCACACGTTATATATATTTAAAAAAAAATGGCCTGTTTAGTTTGACAAAATTGTATATGCACAAATGGCAGCAGGTGGATAAAGGAAAGGGTTTGTATTTCTAGTAAAAGCCAGGGATCACATTTTAGGCTCATGTTCATAAAGTTGAATGTAGTTGGGTATTATAAAAAAAAAAGTTGTGAATAAAAAGTTGACAGCATAATGGCCGGGCCTCTCAATTCCAATAAGCCTTCTTTTCATTCCTTAGTTAACACACAGCCGCAAGCTTGCCCTTTCCCACGTCGACTTACAAATCCAGCGAGCCCCCTCCCCTGGAATGTGTGAAACAGTCTGAATAATAATGTGCTTTTAAATATATTGACAAATACTGTACATGTGCAATTGAAGGCTCTGGTTTGTAAGCACAGAAAAAAAAAATGGTGGGTCAATCTATGAAATGTGTCTCTACAGAGCAGACTGGTTCTTCTTGGACACCAGAGCCGAGCGACACGTGGCCATCGGGTTGTTCTGCCTCGGAGTTTCAGTCTATTTAGCAGGTATGGGAATCACACAGTTTGAAAGACCGCTTAACAACTCGGAATATAGTCTTTTATATTAATTGATGGTTTATTGGCTTTTATTTTTATCATAAACCTAACCTGATAAAAAAAAATCACATTTAAAGGCATTTGCAATCTTCGAGTTATTTTGAAATCATTCAGCTCTTAACATTGATATGAAACATTGCTGTTAATTGATATTTGCTAATGATACATCACAATATTGATCATTTGTCCCACATGGTGTGCACCAAACTGTGATTACAAACAAAACAGCTTCTAATGTCCAAAATGTTGGCAGGGAAGTCAACAGCAGAGAAAGAGCACCGCTTGTTCTTGTCCATCGAGCCCATGAGAACAATGCAGCCTTTGAGCAGCATCCGTGACTTAAGTTTTTTTTTTTTTTTTTAAGCCGAACCTGGCAGAGCTGGGCTGCTCTGTTCCACTGAGCAGCTTGTGCTTGGGGGTGCACTTGGTTGCGAATTGGGATTAGGACCTTTACCGCCGCACGTCAATCAAGGGGCACAAAATGACTAAATTCTGGGAAGCGGTCACATTCCAGAGTTGTGCCTCTCGGTAGTATCCCTCTGCATACCCGAATCCACCGTCCTCTTTCTGCACATAAAATAAGACAAAAAAACCCAAACATCTAAGAGACTTCATTCTAAAACAGACCTCATCTCTTTCAGCTATGTCCATTTTCATGCTGCTCATATTTGAGGCCGAGACGGGAATCGCCAGCGCTTGCGTCCTGGCCTCCGGCATCTTGATCCTTCTAGTGGTGGTGATCTACTTCCTCGTCAAGGTTTCGCGAGTGGCTAAACGCAACCGAGAAGACCGTCTCCAAACTCTCTTTCGCAACGAGCACAGAAGCAGCAACAACAGTGCCGTGTCTTGGCCCTGCGAGCTAAAAATCGGCGTGGACAAACTACGAGTGCCCCGCAGAGAGTCGCACCTCCAGCATCAAATGTCGCTCACGCCTTCCGGCAGCCCCAGACACCAACCGCAGGAGGAGTACGCCCCAGTCGGAGAAGAATCGCAAAGCCGTTCGAGCAACGTTGACGGCTACGGCGGCGGCTGTCCTCGCTCGCAGCGGAGTTTATCTTCGGACTCGGTTTTACTAAAAGCTAAACCTTGGAATGGCGTCAACAACGAGATGAGGAGCGTCCTGGCGCGCAAGTCCGGCATTTCGGCAAAAGACTCAACCCTTGTATAATGCGGAAGAGCATTTCATTACATGGCTTTAATGATTCCAGACCACCTGGAAATGGAGCTAAAAATCCATTCAGATGATTCCATCATTAATCAACTGATAAATTAATCCAGTTGTGATCATGTACTGTATATAATTTGTATTCTACAATAATGTAATGATTGTCAACCTTGTGTGCTGTGAGAGGTTATCAGATGTGCCACAAGAAATTTTAAAAAACTGGATAGTATACAACAAGGAGCCATATGTATAGTTTGTCTTTTCTGTATGAAATAGATTGAAACAAGTCAAATAGTTTGACATACTGTGAAAAGCAAACTTGTGATGTCTGCGATCTGTACTGAGTTTGTTTACAAAGGAGATGTGCCTTAAGTCGTTTGAATGACTGAATTTTACAGCTTGTCTTTTTTGTAGGAACCAAATTTTGGATTTTGGAAATCGCCGCTTTATTCCTTGCATATGTTTGTACACACTGTGCCATCTTTGTTACGGTATGTTCTCTCAAATGTTTTAGCACCCATATGAATTAAATCAATCCTTGGAAAAATACACTTCTGTGGTACTTGTGTGCCAATAGGAGGAGCTACTGACCTTGCACAAAGCTCTGTCATGAGGAAGACGAGGCTGTTGAGGGATGTGAAGCAGCAACAAGGGGACTGGGAGAAGGGTTGGCAATGGCATCATGCAGAATTAATGCATGTGGATGAAGGGGGGTGGGGGGCAAACATAAACTCATAAAATATACATAAAAGAAAAAAATGACTGGGTGATGAATACATAAAGAAATAATAGTTACAGATACATCACCACTGCTTTGTTACCTGCGTCCTTGAGAGCCGCTGATCTGCTCCTTTAAGCTGATGGCCTGTCGCAGGAGGCTGTCGATGTTTTTGAAATACATGCCGCTGTTGGCCATGCCTCTTACGGCACTGCGCAAACAACAACCAAAGGCTCAGTAGACTCCTTCAAAAGTATGTTTACACAAATGTCCATCATGACAAACCTGCATGCATATTCGACCGAGTAGATGGCTCCTTGACTCTGCTCCTCCCAGCTCTGCATGTCGGTCTATTGGAGAAATGATGGAAAGACAATATTATAATTTGTAGTGGCATTAATTTACTAAATTTCTATAATTGTGCCAATTAAGTTATCATGGAAAATATCTTATATGGGATCTGCGTTATCCAATTTAGAGTTTAAGGAACTTTAATAGTCATTAAATTGGGTGGACTGACACACCTTATGTTGCACCAGCTCTGGCAAGGACCTCCTAACGTGCTCCTGGAGTCTGTACAGCGCCACGGACGGTTCATTAGCCAGAACGTACATGCTCTCCGTGAACTTGTCACTCACTGTAGGTGTATGAAATAATAATAACAATAAAGTAATATGAGTAGTAGAAATTAAAACGGTGGCGGAAATAGGGTCTTTATGGCTTGCAATCGGCTAGCAAAAGTTAAATTCCACGTGACACTTACCTCGTCTGACTTTGAGCTGCATTTCTTGGTCTTCCATAATGAAATATGTCAATTAAATTCGCCAATAAAGTAATAATTATGACAATAACACGTCGTTTGGCTCTCTGATAGGCACTACTTCCGTGTTGTGGATGATGCTGTGCAACGTCTAAAGCTACCGGACAGGAAAAACAATGGTTCCGCCTTCACAAAATATTTTAAAAATAAATAAATATAAAAGAAAAAGACCATGGGCTCATTTAGGTAAAAACAAAAAAACAAAAAAAAAAAAAAAAAAAAAAAAAAAAAAAAAAAAAAAAAACCACTATGTATGGTAAAGCTTTTTTTTGTAAAAAAAAAAAATAGGACCATGTATAGTCAGGCTTTTTTATTTAAAAAAATTACCATGTATAGCAAGGCTTCTTTTTTTTTTTTTTTTAGTAAAAATAATAACCATATATAGTAAGTACCTGCCCACACACAAGTCAGAGGAGTGTACCCTTATCTATGTCGAAGACACAACAAAAACAAAACTGTGTACATTAGACAATTCATAGAACTGTTTTATTTCATATTCATTCTGAGTGAGTCCAAAGACACACACACGCACACACACATACATACAACCATCTATTTATACTCAGGTATAAATAGATGAATATACACAGATATACATACATAAATACACATTTCTGATATGTATTCATTTTTTTAAACCATGCTATGTCTCTGTAAAGGACTCTTCCTATTGGATGACACACAACACACACACACACACAACACAGCTTGAACAAGTTGGAAGAATCCCTACTGGCTTGCATGTACAGTAAAATCCACCCAACAGCTGCATGCAGCTCCTTCTCACGACCGAGGAACATGACTCAGCAAATCACGCAGATTGAGATCGTCTCTCGGCCAAGCAGCAAAAATAAAACCAAAGAAAAATAACATTCTCCATTTCCGATGGAAAATATATCTGTATATCTTTCTATATATATTCTTTTTTTTTTATGTACACATTCTCAGGAGCACAATGACGAGAAGGAAAAAAATAAATAAACCGCAGGAGTGAAAGAAAATCATCGAATAAGGCAAATTGAAAGGAAAGGAGGTGAGGACCAGTACAAAATATTGCTGCTATTCTTTCCAGCCGCGATGACAGTAGATTGAATACACATGGTGAGCAACACGTTATTGTCCGTTACACATAAAACATAAAAATCAAAGAACATTTGTGAAGATGTGTTAAAAATACGGCTGACCCACCAAAGTCCATTATTTTTTTAAATAAATGTTCCTACTAAGAATGTAGTCTTGACTTCTGAGGCGTATTTTCCCTCCCTGGTTGTTGACCTTTGAGGCGTTCAACTTTAGAGATTGCATTGGATTCCCATTCACACTGAATCTGATTCATATTCAATAAACTGCATTAATAACACTATGAGCTACTTGGCAGAGGGTGACCATGGTAACGAGGGGGGGGGGGGGTGCTTATTAAAAACTCCATCATGATGAGAGACAATTTTTACAATGACACATTACCAGAGTCATTTGATTACTGCAGACGGGACTAGGTATGTAGTATTAGGGGTGATGTCATCGTATTAGAAGGCAGGCTACTTTTTGGGGGAAAATATGATATCGAAAAATGCCGCATTCACTGATGCGCCCAAATGATCAAAGCTCTTTGGCTGCAAATTGATTTTTAAATTCTCTAAACAATAATCTCAAATAAATATTAAATAAATAAATATATGTGCAGAGTAATACATTAAGTATTAATAACTTGCAAATCAAATATAGCTTGCTGCTTTGAGCTGGTTGGCAATATGCGGCAGCCATGTTGGAGAGGGCCCCCGCCCAGCATTCCCAATATTATATATATATGTATATATTTAAATTAATGGCTAATTGACATGTCCCTTCACATAAGTGACAATGGCAACCCAACATGTCCTGCTCCAACATAGCCGCCTCGGGGGCAACTGAAGGCAATCCCGATCGATGTTTTAAGTGAACTAAGACGTATGTGTGTCACGTCAAAAAACATACAACACACGAGCATACTTGTACTATGCCACGTAAACACAAGTATCACATGTAAATGGCAGGGACCTGTCTGCTACGCCACTGTGTTGATTTCTCTCCCTCCTTTTGAGACAGAAAGATTGCATTCGAGCGTTGAGGAGGTTCTGGACTTGGGCTGGATGATCCCCTTCATGCCTTTCAGTCAGTAAGCAGGGTTTACTGGAAGGACCAAATGAAGACAGTCAATGTATAGGAAATATAGTCTGATGACAAGCAAAGAGCTTTCTTACATTATGCTAATAGTTAGCATGTTAGCATGATATTATTATTGCAAGATGTGGGATCCTTATCAATCTCTTGTGTAACCGTTCTTTTGATATAGGATTCATTAGAATTGGCATTAATTGCCTACTTTTCCGTACAGTAGTTATTTTTCTTATTGGAAAAATTGGGTGTTTGGAATAAATTAATGCCATTTCCATTCATTGCAATGGGGAAAGATGATTCTGAAATATTTTTGGCAAAAATTTCTCTGGCTTTTGTTTTTACAATTGCATAGCGATCATCTGAGCAGGCTGATGACGTGGCATGATGCATGCAGCTTGCTACTGAAGAGACACGGGGCGGGGCGGGGATTGTTTGATGGACCTGAGAAGCATCAAAACTGCTTCACATGTGGAGGATTCTTCTGTTACGGTGTATTGCTTCTCACTTACTGTCTCTCTTTCCCAATCCCCATCTGGCAGGGCCTTAGACTCTGAGCCATAGTGTAGCGGAGAGTACACCCAGGTCCTGTCCTCTGGAGGCTGGTTTGTTTGTTTTTTTTACACGCCAAACACAGCAGAGGGCGCCAGGGGGACAGAGGAGAGGGCCAGTGGCACAGAGATAAGCGGCGGAGGCGGCAGTGGCAGGCAGGCGGGCGGGAAGAAAGATGCAGGAGGTCGCAGGAGGAGAAAAGACAAGACAGGAAATGAAAGTTAGGGGATGCATAAAGGGGGGAAATGTTGCCTAGACAAGCTCGTGTTAATCCTTCAAGCCAGAAGCGGCGCTTATCGCACGGTGTGTTCGAGTCCAGGGTCTTCTAGGAGGTCATGTGAGTGATGAAAAAGGGGAAAGGTGATGGATTAGAGGCTTTATCACTTCCGGCAACAGCTGTAAAATGCCACCATATATGCGACAGTACCATCATGCAAACATCTTTGTCAAGTGAGGAGCAAGTCATGAATTACGTTCTACTTTGGAGGTTCCACTGGGGTCTAAAGTTGCACGCCACCGAGTCTAATCTAAAACTGATGTCCGACGCCTGGCTGGGCTCACTTACTGGCCAGCCGGACCGCCACTTGCTCCTCTGACGGAGAGGTGGGACCACCCAAGTCCTTCCGTCGGGGAACTGACCACGACAACGAGGGGGAAGGAGATGACAAATGGACAAACGTGTAAAAAGAAGAATGAGAGGGAAAGACGTGACATGACTAAGGCGGCATGCCGAGATGAGAATGAGAAAAAAAAAAACATCGAAAACATGCTTAAGTGTACGCGTTGGCATTTCTGAATTTTTATCTTCAAGATAAAAAGCAGCAACGAGAGAGCCACCACATCCATCAACATCTTTGTGGGAGAGCTTTAAAGTGTGGTGCGCGGTCTTACAAAGTAGATATCCGTGACCGGCACATCGTCCTCGTCGTCCACCGAAGCCTGGCTGGTGCACCCCGAGCCCGACGCGCAGCTGGGTGTCTCCGCCGCCACCGGTTTGGGACTGGATGGAGTGGCCTCGACAGACGCGGGAACGACGACGACGACGGGCGAGGAGGAGGAGGCTTCGGTAGCTTGAGAAGCGGCGGAAGAGGCAGCGGCGGCCTCCTGAGCCTCACTGCTGGAATGAAAGAAGCATTTGGTCGCCTAAACACAGATTAGAAAAGTCCACGCTGCTCCGAGGGAGCTTTGTGCACCTTGGTATCAACAAGACACCTGATTGGCTAAAGGGATAAATGCAGATGTTTGTCTTTCTGATGCTCAAAAACCTGCGCCCTCACTTCTTTCCAGACACTTTTCATCACTTTAGATTAATTCTCGTGTAGCGAGACGAGATTAGAGCCGCTTTTTGTACAGCTGAACAAAAATCAGGTTAAAATGTGCCCAAAATGAGGTCATGGTGGCTTTACGGGAGCTGCCTCGGGGCCCCCAGGACCACTGCCCTACTTCTTCTTGCTGGTTACCCCAAATTGGTCTCATAATCTCCCGGCAGCACTTTTAGCGCCGTCATTCATATTTAGGCTGAATCGAGGTCACACACAAATGTAGGAAAACGAGCTTTGTGTGGGATACCTGGGTTCAGGAGACGGCTGTGGAATGGAGAAGGTGGGCTCGCTGTCGTGTCTCTTTAATTCCACCTCCACGGTGATGGTCTGCTGATCTTCCTCGCGCACACGCAGCTCCTCCTGGGTCCTGCGCCCATGAAAACACAACACACACCGATGTAGTCTAGTCTGAAAACCAGGTTCTGAAATTTCCAGATCCACCAACTTACCTTCCATCGTGGCTTAGAGACTGCGTGTATCTCCTGGAGTCAAATGAAACAGCGTCAAGTGAAAGCAAGGAGGTCAGGAGCGCAGGGTGCTAGCTAGCTACCTGTAGCGCGGGTGCTCGACGGTGTCACAGGGAGATCGTTCCGGGATGGACAGAGAGGTGGTGGAGGAGAGGGTGGTGGCGATGGACGCCGTGGTGGCCTCCTCGAATGACGGAGGCGTGCACGGGAGATCGGCTCGCCCTGGCGATCGTCCACAAAAAAGAACGTTGGAACAAGACACAACGGCGAATACAGAAACAACGCAACTACCTTCGTCTTCCAGCGTGGGGAAGCTGCGAGCGCCTCTCAAGTCGTAGATGTTCTCGTCTCTCTCGGAGGTCAGCTGGCTGGCGGACCAGGCTGCGCCGGGACCGCCGCACTTTGGCACGGTAAGCGACACGCGGCCCTTCTTGGATGGAGATGATTTCAAAGCTGCACATGTTACACAAAGCATCAGAACTCAGTGGCAACAACTTCAGACATCTTCCCGCTTTAATTTTTAACAGAGGAACCGTGTCCTTGTGTTACTATGATGGATGGGAATCGAAGTTGACTCCTACTTTGACTAGAGAGCGTCTGAACTCTCCCACATGACGCCAAGCAGCACCGAATAAGGCAGTTTGAAGACTATCTGCTATTTTCTTCCCACGCGGCAGCGCTTTGACTATGTAAGGCAGCGGAATGGACTCACAAGAGCTCTTCCTGAAAACAGTGCTGCTCATGAACTTGAAGAACCTGTCGGCGTAGAATCCGGGCCGGTGGACCGAGACGGTGTCCTGCGGGCAGAGAATAAAGAGATTTAAAAAAAAAAAAAAAAAAAACAGAGTGCCGGCAGATTAACCGATCAATTAGATCCTCTTGTGTTCCATTTTACTAATGTATGTCTCTGGGTCAAGCCACTCGGCAGAGTAAGCATCAGTATATAAACAAACACAGGCAGACGTTATTGATTTTCCAGCCGGCTGATGGCTGACATCCTTTGGAGGCAGAATAATGCCGAGGCGGACCAAAATGAGTAAGGGGAGCCCATTTTTAGCGTCAAGCGATATTGGTTGTTATTAAAAGCTCACCCCGTCGTGCACCAAAGCTTTCCACGTGTGCTCCAGTTTCTTGATTAACCTGCGCAGACAAAGAATGGTGAAGCAATATGGCTGACGGCGTGTAAAGCAAAGAGAAGCCGACGGCGCCGCTTACCTGTACGACTGTAAGATGTCAATGATGCCCACGTAGAGCAGAAGTCGTTCTCCTTTGCCATTGACGGCAGGGATGCCGCCCATCCTAAAAGACAAATTCGCAATGAAACCACTTCAGGAAGAGCCAGACGCGACATCTGGTCGGCTCCTCTCACGTGTCTTCGGTGTCGATGGAGCCTCCGCAGGCGGCCCCGCCCTGGATGGACTCCATGGCGGTGGAATAGAGAGCCTTCTGCTGGGCCATGGGCCGTTTCTCGTCACTGTCGCCTTGGGAGCCTTCCATCTGCCGTTCCCTCTCCGCCTGGTCCATGTTGTGAACTCCCAGCAGGAGACTGTAGTCCATGATCTTGAAGCTTTCCAGCACCTGAGCAAAATGCCATGACAGTTAGCTCCTAGCATGCTAGCAAATGTCCCTATCCTAACTTACCAAACAGTCCCTCTGCAGCGTCTTGACCAGCGCGTTGAACGTGTCCTGATCCAGCATGAGTCCGTCCTGCAGGTCCTGCATAAAGTCCAGGTCCTTGAAGGTGGGCCGCGCCTTCTCGCGTTCCTTCTTGGACGCTCGCCTCTTGTAGGTGGAGCCCTTCAGGTCGTACTTGAGATGCATTCGCACCACGCGGGGCAGCACGTTGTTCATCACCACCACGCGGATGTTCTTGCCGCCCGACTGGACGCAGTAGAGGCCGAAGAACTTGGGCAGGAGAGTGCGAGGGTTCTGATTCAAGTTCTGGAGAGGGTAGAAATCATCCATCCATTTTTACTTATCAGATTATTATTACAACGGAGCCACGTCAGAAAACAAGTGTGGACTTCAGAAGAGGAACTGAAAGATCATGTTTTGCCCTCAGCAGCCACGCAGATGTCGAACAACGCGACACGTGAGAAGGGTTGGGGGAGGGGGAGGTATGGGAATGCAGATTAATGCGTGCCAAAGATAAAAAGGACAAAAAGCTGCGGTGAGTGTGAGAACGGCCGAAAGAGCGATAAGAGCTTGCTCACTCGGCCGTCCACCTGCGACAGACATGGGGAGCTGACTGCACGTAGCAGCGCTTACTAATTGGCTTCTTGTCTCCTTCAGTGTGTCTGTGTGTGTGTCTGTCTTGACCTTGGCATGGGTTTTATCTCTCGAAGCAGACCTCCACCGCCAGGGCCAAAGCATTTGTCATCAACAGAATTGCTAGTACGACTATCTCAGTCTGACTCATGGAAATGAAGGTGTCAAACCTGAGGCTCGAGGGCCAGATCCGGCCCGCCACATTGTTTTAAGTGGCCCAAGAAGGCAAATCATGTACTTTCAAGGTTTCGCTGGATGTATGCTCCCCTACCATGTAGTAGCCCGGCAGCAGCTTCTGTAAGAACTCCGCCTCCTTGTGCATGACCGTCTTGATGATGAACTCGTCGTCCTTGGTGAGATAGAAGACGGAGCCGCTCGCGCCGGGATTGGATAGCTCAATCAGTGGCTCGTTACATAGGGAGTACTGCGGAGGACACGGGAAATATAAAAACATCTTCAAAGTGCTTCGTTGTAGTAAAAAAAAAAAAAAAAAAATCCTGCATTTAATGACAGAATTGGCTGCTTGCTGAGGAGCATCATCAGCAAGCTGTCCATCCTTATTCTAACACCCACACTGCTCAAGAAGACCAACTGCCATTTTCTGAACGTGCAAATGTATCCATCCATCATTTACCAAGTAGTCGTCGGGCCTGATGCCAAACAGTTCCCGGAAGTAGCGGAAGGCCACGGGGGCGTACGTTTTGAAGCGGAAGTCCGGGAAGTGATGAGCTGGAGTCAGGTTGCTCCCTTCGCTGAAGACAAATAACAAAGCTGATTAAAAATACGGCAAGGGAAGAACATATTAAGTGGTTGACAACCTCGGGAAGAAGATGCTCTCCACCACGTAGAAGTCCTGCATCAACACATCCCTCTCGGGCTTGGAGCTCAGGTTTCCCACTGTGTAACCGATTCCGAGCTGGATGGCTCCTTTCAGGGCAGAGGAGGTGGTCTACAGAAGAAGGGGGGTATGCTTTTCTCAATATTTATCTACTGTACATGTATATGTATATAGCGACCTTTTTGTAAGTGGTTTCTCCGGAAGCATCCACCCCTCTGTGGCCGATTTTCTTCCCCTGACCGGGAAGGCCCGAGGAGGACGGCATCTGAAGAGCAAAAGAGACCATTGATGAATCTCTTTTGTATTTCAGCTCCTTTGAGGCAGCACAACATGAGCGTGACAATTAAACATCACTGACAAATTTATTTGAGTGAAGAAAATGGAAGGACAAAAGATAATTACCTCCGTGATGAACGCTTTCCTCGCAGCATCTAGAATCGAGACAGAGAAGAGTCGTATTTAATTACGCCAGACAAGTGACGGACTGAGTGTTACCAAGTGGGTACAACCTGAATTTTTTTTTTTTTTTGTCCCATCAATAAATAACCATCAATTTACAACTCCAAAACATAAAATCACTACGACAACTTGTTTAGATTATGCTAAATCTATAGGTGCTCCTGTTTTGGTTAGCAATAGAGGCTCAGCAGTTAATCCTGTAACATATCGACAAAGCAACTTTTGTGCCCTGTTTGAAGTCATCTGAAATGAATGACACGTTGGCCTAGTGGTCAAATTGGCGGACGGCGTCTGTTGGTGAAACCATGTGAGGAATTTGAGTGAATCAAATGATGTGAATAACGTGAAGCATGGATGTGTTAGCTCAGGAGCAGCTTGAGTGTGCAGCCTCTCTTTTATCTGCCTCTCGTGGACTGCTCATGTGACCAGGCAACAGTAAAGCCTGTTTGCCGCCCCCCCCCCCCCCCCCTCCTCATGCTCTCCTTCGCTTTCCCGCTGTCACACACGGTCACGCTAGAATGAACACGCCGAGGCACGTGCAACGGCAGCCATGCTGCAATGTGAGAAAATGGAGGAATGAAGAAATGTTTTCAGATCAGAAAATGTCCGAATGTTAGGTCAAGTGGTTGGACTGTGTTATGTCATCATGCGTGTGCGTGCCAGTCTGCATGAGTAAATAACAAAATGGAACGTTAATGTGGCACAAAAACAAAATCGATACATAGGAGATAGTCCCAAAGGGTGAGCTAAGTAAGGAGATGTCACTGAGATGATTGTTAATTATCTTGTCAGAGTGATGGAGCATCTGGCGATCGAGTTGTCTTCACTTTTCATGCCGGGACAAAATATTTGGGGCAAAGTGCTCCGAGCATCCAGGATGGACACATCCATTGTGTGTGTGGAGGGTTAGAAATTAACATATTTTTTCATTGTGATTCATCGATTAATCGTCAAAAATAATCGACATTCTTTAGTTACAGCCCTAGACATTATAGCAACCGGCTTATGCTGCTATCAGTATTCCCCACTGCAGAGGGCCAAAGCTGTGTTGTCCTCTACTGTCAAAGCGGATCTCAACCCTTGGATCATACGACAAGTGTGTGTCTGTGTGTGTATATGTGTGTGAGAGAGAGATTTGAGTGGTTGGCCTTTGGCGACAGGGACGCAAGCAGACCTAATAAAAAGCTTGGCGTCTGCAGCTTGTGGGGAAAAAATTTATTATATATTCAGATATTTCCCACTTTAAAGCACTCAATCTACTTGGTCATCAATATCGTCTGAAACTTTAATTGCAATTTCTGCTTGTGGCCAAGAGATGGCGCTACACTTTTCCATGAAAGGCATGTAGCAACATTTTCTAAATCAACTGTTGATGCTGGTGTGTATGACAACAACACGCCATCAGGAAACTTGGGGACGTCTTGGACTACGCCCGTGGGGGACAGACAGACTGACAATTTTCTCGAAGCAAAGAGCTAAAATCAGCTCATTCCTGGGGGCACACAAGGAACACTCAGTCTCCCCCTCTTATGCAATTGCGCAATGTTTTTATTTCATTCCCGAGCTTTACTGAATCTCCAAAATTGAGACAAATGTCCTTTTACAGACATCAGAGAAGAGTGTGGCTGGATGGACTTGAACGTGACTTATTGCTGAGCTCAGCATCCACAGCCTTAAGTCAGCCAGGTTTAATGTCACTTTATGGCCCAAAAGAAAGACAAATAATAATTAATGACACAAATATTATTGGCAGCGACAATCAAATACTGCACAGAGAAGGATGCTAATTGCTACAAGCTAAACTACGCTTTTGTTTACACCTGTCCAAGTGAGCCACACCAAGTGACAACTGGAGTAAAATGGTATTAACACACTTTATTTGTATTCTATTTAAATGTGATCAGAGCTTCTATCGTGCACGCAACCTTCACTTGAAGCCAAAAATGGTGACGTCAAGTAAACCGAGTCATCTGCTACATTCTTTTGTGACGTCAAACATCCCGGCGGATGCTCCAAATGTTACTTATACAATTCGGGAGTGAGTTGGGGAGGGAGAGTGTGCAAAGCATGCAAAAGGACACATCAGGATAGAGCAGATGGAACTGCCGATTTATGCTTTTGTCAGCAATTTTGACACGCCTCCCACCCTTCAGCGGAACGGGGGAAAAAAGCAAAGGAACAAGGATTTAATCAAGGACTTCATTAAAAGAGCTCGGCAATCCAAAACGATTTAAATCCTTCTATATAAGGTGTTGTTTTAATTAGTTATTTTAGTTTGATCATTTACCAGTAGTTAGTTCTTCCACTAGAATGTAAAAATGATGAACGCTAGCAGCTGCTCCAAACATGCCTCCACATACATCCACATGCAAAGAGCCAGTTTACACACCGGGGGCAGGCAGCTGAGCTAGCTCAACACCGCAGCCTACAATTACATTGCACAAGATGTGACATTAAGAGAGCTCAACGGAGTTCTGCAGGCCGCTGCAGCTGACATTTAAACTCAATTCTACTAAGCACACTCCTGTCAGTGGATGATAACAACCCATCATCGCTTACTGCCCCCTGTGTTGAACCCTTGCAGCTGGAAATGGAAAAAAAATTCAAAACTTCAACAATTATTCCAAATTGAGATGGCGAATCAAGTCCATCCATTTTTCGTAACACCAATGATTATCCTGGCAATTTTCTTTTTGTCTACAACACCCTAGTGAGGATAAGTACTTCGAAAAATGGGATGGATAAAAACGTTCATATTGCGTAAAAGCCAGCTTTAATGCTCTTTTCACCTCTTGTATCCCTCATTTGTTGCTATTGGCTACACACAGCACTGACACGGAAGCAGCCCAAGTTGACCTGGCAATTTTCTGTCTTATTACTTTTTGTCTCTTACACAAAATTACAAGAGAATTGTGTGCATCAACTAACAACCAACATGCAATTTCATACACAAAAAAATAAATGAAGGAAGGATGCATGAATAAAAAAAAAACTGGTGTGACAGAGGGAAGACAGGAAGGAAGACAGGGAGATAAGGTTTCAGTAAAGGATGGAGATAAGGATGCATGAATAAAAAGTAGCTGTGATGGATGGAAGGAAAGAAGGAAGGAAGAAGGAAAGAAAACCTAGACGTGTATTTTAAAAGGGCATACACTGCAGTATGTTTAAGATGCTCACAAATCACCCTCACTTAACCCTGCAGGATCTTCAAGCTCATTTACGGAAAAACACCTTCTTAAATACCTACGTATCAATTTAACTGTGTGGTTTATTGCACAACCAGTCACCATAATGTGCTCCGAATGAAAAGAATCCGAATGTCTGCTCCACCTGTTCTCCTCATCCACTCGGCTAAGCTAGCAGCTACTAGCACAGCTAAGCGGCTAAAGATGAGTCGGTGCTTTTCTGCTTAAATTCCTCACAGAATCCGATTAAAAAGGCAAATGAATGTAAACGACACAGATGGAAAATAAAAACCATGACTGGAATTGGTGAAAACATCTGCAGGTCGAAACCTACCCATGTCTCCGGCGTCCATTCCGGAGCTAACCCCGACGACCGTGTCAGCATCATCGGATGATGCGGCCCCGGATAGAGGACTCCCGTCCCTGGCCTCCGACAGCCCGACTGCTCCCTCGGCTTCCATTCAGCCTCCGGGAGGTGCTGGTCCTTGTGGCGGTAGGAGGGGAGAATCAGGTATGCGACGATGCGTACCGTCGGAGTCCTTGCACAAAAAAAAATAAAAAAAGGATTGGCAAATCCTATTTGGTGCAAATAATCACTAGGGAAGACATGGTATTCAGGGACGGTGGCTTCATTTGCACGGACTATGGCTCGCTGGGCTCCAGCTCGACTGCACTGCTGCTCGCTCAGGCTGCGGCGGCTCAACTATCAACGCTGAATGGCTCAGTGGTCGGGATTAGTGACGCCCTCTGGCGGTCAAAAAAGAAACTGCTACTCGAAAGCCGTTTCCTAATTTTTGATGAACCAAGGCCACTAATGGAAAGTAACTAAGTAACGTACAAAATATAGGTTGTTACTATGCTCCCAAGACTCTCTCAAGACCTTGGAAAGTGAATTCAGAAGTTTGTTTATGAATACGTAGTACATATTTGAAGATATTTACTAAAAACCTCACTCCAAAAATGGCAACAAATATTTCACAAGTTTTTAAATCAGCACTATAGAAAAAAAAGCTAAGCAAAATCCAGCAAACAAAAGTGAGATGACAACCATAGAATAAGATATTTTACCAAGTGTGACAAAGGAAAATGTATTCATCAAATTATTTTTTGTTAATTTTATTAAGGTTATTAAAATCTCTTTAGAGTTGAATGACAAAATAAGTGTTTTTATACAGACAATGGTACATTTCATCGAGTTGTCCCATGTCCCCCAACCCCCCCTCCTTTCTTTCCGGTCCAGAAGAACAAAAGCTCAATGATTGACCCTGGCAGGTTTGCACGCCAATTGCATCGAGTCTGCCTTTTCCGTCAGGCGGCTTTACGGACAGACTGTCATAGGTCCAGGGACAAACTGAACCCACGTCCACCGAGACCCAGAGAGAAAGAGAGAGGTGGCGTATGGAAGGAAACGAGACAACGGCGAGATGGTTCATCTAGGCATTCAGATACTGAGGAAGATCCTGCTCCACCACCTGCACAAAAGAGATAGATACAAATGTATAAAAATCTGATATTAATCAGAATCTTGTGTATTGTAAAGAAAATGTTGATTTCCTCATTAAAAAAATTCTAGTTGATAAAGAAAATTCCATGGCCAGTTATTCAAATCAAAATTTTTACAAACGTTTATTTTGTTAAATCTTTACAACACATATTTGTTATTAAGTTTATATATTTTTTGAAAATGCTCAAGTGAAATAATATAAAGCCACTAAAGCCATTTGTGTACATACGCTTGGATCATCCATGGTTCCATATCGTTTCACCACCTGACCCTCTTTGTTGATCAGAAACTACAAAGATATCAAAAATAGTTTAATTCTTTTATACATTTGAAACAAAATCCTAACACAGCAAAACTTAAGAATGTGGTACAATTTGGAGTTTTCTGATAACCATAATATTAGCACCAGTTGTTTGTTTTACCTTGGTGAAATTCCACTTGATACCACTAGAGGGACAAAAAACAAAAACAAATGTAATGCAGGAATAGAACAATAACAATGAAGTCGGGGATGGAAATGAGTCTTACTTTCCCATGAAGCCTCTCCCGTTGGGCTGCTCCTTCATCCACTTCCACAGCGGGTGAGCGTTGGGCCCGTTGACGTCGATCTTGCTGAACATGTCAAAGTGGGCATTGTACGAGTGCGCAAACTGCTTGATCTCGGCGTTCGTGCCTGGCTCCTGTCAGTTGACAGAACAAAATATAAATCATAGATAAGCACGAATAATCACAGCACAAACAAGAGCAAATCGGGTGTACCTGATTGGCAAACTGGTTGGAAGGGAAGGCCAGAATGCGTAAACCTCTCTCAGCGTACTTGGCGTGCATCTCTGCAAACTGAGAGTAGTTTACGGGCGTTTTGCCTCATTTGGACGCTACGTTGGTGATGATGACCACGTTGCCCCTGGAAAAAGAACACTCACAGTTAAGGTGATTAGTTTGGAGGCCGCACGTGGAAGTAGAGGCTCACCGGTATTTTTCTAGTGAGACCAAATTCCCATCAATGTCGGTGGCTGAGAAGTCATAAATGGAGGTGGCCAAGCTCCAATCCCCTGGTGGGTCCCCCTGTGGGATGATATGAAGCCACAAGGGTCACACGAAATAAAGCATATGTACAACACATTGACAAGACGGGACACAAAGAAACGTGAATCACTGTGCCAAAAACTTCCACACACCCACACGGTCTGTCTAGCTGCTTATTTTTGAGAGCATTGATGCATCAGATTGTTGCTTCCATGCCATCCGTTAAATTCTTACCAAAGCCTGCAGCAGGACACTGAGCAGGACAGTGGAGCCTAAGAGACGCATGGCTGCCCTTCAGCAAGCTCCTCAGAAGGCAGAAAGGGATCCAACTCTTTCCTTATTTAGTAGAATCCTTCGCTACGCTCTCGGTTTGTCCCTGCAGACTTTTATAAAGCCTTCGGGGGATCAGTGACTCAACTGATAAGCTGCCGTTACCCAATCGCTGATGTTCTGCAGTCCTGACCTGTAATCCACATCAGCTATGCACGAGTTCGGTGGTCCAGAGTCCACCACATTATCATAAGCTTATAAAAGGATCTTGTAAAATAAGAATTTGGAACGATACGTTCTGGGACTCTGATTGAAGGTTTCATAATATTTTGAGGTGCACTAGTCTGATGCTGAGAAGTCATGAGTTAGAATTTTGGCTCGTTTTTAAACCTTAAAATATCTCCAAACCTTGTGATCACATCTACAATCTTTGTTAAAAGATAATCTAAATAACTATGTTTTTATTACTCTTTAGGGCCCTCTTGTGGTCACGGTGCCCGGAGCAGGTGCCGAATTTGCTTGCGCTCTTTTTTTCCGTAATATAACCCCTTTAAATTAATATTGCCCGACCAGTTCTAGCTAAAAGATACCAAATCGATACTTTCAATGTTTCTCTGCAGGCAAACAGATAAAATAAATACTGAATGCTGACATGAGTGCTGCTGTACTCAGTGACAAGTGCGTCAACATGTTTGCACTGATAACAAAAGCACACATTTCAGGCACAAAGATTAACCCTCAAATAAATATTTTACTTTACCGTAGAAGGAATAAGAAAGTAGAGAAGCACCACCAAAGACACCCCAATAGTAGACACGGCCGCGCATGCTGATATGAAGCATAACGGCCTCATTTTGGAGGAGCACATTTTGAGCAAAACAATGAAGCCCCCCCGCCTGCCTTGTGTGTTACGAAACCTCAATTTACATTTTTAATAGTTTTCTATACAAACATTTTTACTCTGTATGACTATAACAACATGTTATTGTCAACGTTCCTTATTTTCCTTCCATATTTTTGTTGATTTTATTGTAATTGCGCATCCTGTGGTGGGACGCTGTTGTGACGTCATCAACCAGCGCCAGTAAACGCTCGCGTGCGTCGGGTGGAAGCAGCGACAAGATACCCAATTTATGATTAATAATTGAAGTATAATTAAACTAAATCTCTAAGGACTCATTGGATAAAGTATGGACGACGAAGAGGAGACTTACAGGTTGTGGAAAATTCGCAAGACCATCATGCAGGTGAGTTTTCCGTGTGGTTGTTTTGAAGCTAACATGTTAGCTCGCCGATTCTGCCATCACGTAACTTTTACCATTATTAAAGCCGATTTAGTTAGATATACCAGCAAAGGGGAACTCACTGTTCCGTCAGTGCTCACAATGAAAACAACTCAAATAAAAGCAGTAATGCAAAGTACTAACTACCTGATATTGACGAGTGATGAGCGGTAATGTCAAATTTATTTAAGTTAACTACTTCTACTTTACAGCTATGCCATGACAGAGGCTACCTTGTAACCCAGGATGAGTTGGACCAGACTCTGGACGACTTCAAGAGTCAATTTGGAGACAAACCCAGCGAGAGTCGACCCAGGCGCACGGACCTCACTGTGTTGGTGGCGCACAACGATGACCCCACCGACCAGATGTTTGTTTTCTTCCCCGGTAAGCTTCTAAAGATTGGGAGGCCGAAAAAAAACCGCGGAAATCCTAAGATATTGCATCTTTTTCAGAGGAGACCAAGGTAGGCATCAAGACAATCAAGATGTATTGCCAGAGGATGCAGGAGGAGAACATTACACGGGCCATCATTGTGGTCCAGATGGGCATGACACCCTCTGCAAAACAGGTTTGATATAATACAAAAGTCCATACAATACTTATGTGTTTGTGTACTCATGACTGTACATACCTCTCAGTCTTTAGTGGACATGGCACCCAAGTACATCCTGGAGCAGTTTCTCCAGCAGGAGCTCCTCATCAACATCACAGAACATGAGGTAAAAACATTGTTGTGGTTGTAGAAATGCAAACACTCTGAGGAAAATAAATTGTTAATGTTCTGTTGTTCAGCTTGTACCAGAACACATTGTCATGACAAAAGAGGAAGTGACGGAGCTCCTGGCAAGATAGTATCCTCTTAATGTACACAGATACACTGTATAAACACATAATCAGTCAAAAGGTTGTATAAACATGCAGAACCAGTCCAAACCTTTGACTGGTAATGGATGTATGCGTTTTTTGTTTGCCTTAATGTACTCACTTCAGTAAACTCAAGGAGAGTCAGCTGCCCAGGATCCAGGCCGGAGATCCAGTGGCTCGCTACTTTGGCTTAAAGAGAGGACAGGTAACAAAGCATAGCTTGGAAACACAAGGTGAAGAGGGAAAAGTGTCATGAGTAACAATTAGAGCATGAAGTGGACTTACTGCAAGACGGGGAAAGGTCTGGCTGGGCCGCAGTTCAGTTATTTTTCCCCCTCTTGGACTTGTGATGCACCTTTTTTAAAAGTCACGCTTAGGCTAGAATGTTTGATAGTCTAAAGTTGTTCACGTTTGCAAAGGTGGTGAAAATCATCAGGCCGAGTGAGACTGCTGGCCGGTACATCACCTACAGACTGGTGCAGTGACAAGTAAGAGTCGTCCATATTAGACACAGGTACAATATTTTGATTATGACCAGTAACAGTGACTATCAATATTTCAAATCCTAGATGTCACTGTGGAAGACTCGGAACATCTTTCCAGACACACTCATCCCTCGGAGTCCTGTTTTGATTTTGTTACTTTTTTCATTTCTATTCTAAAATGTGAATTTTGTCAAATAAAATATATTGAAAATAGAGCCAGAGTGATTTCTTCCAATTAGATCAGGGCTGTGGATAAACATTTCTGTTGCACGTGTAAGTTAAAGCTGCTGAGCATTTAAATACATAAGCCACTCTTAAAAAGAAAAAAAAAAGTAATTTTTATTAATACACGTAAAACAAGTTAATATGAATTTGAAATGGTGACAAATCAAAAGAAGTGCTGAAATAAAACCAGCAGCACTTTTAAGGCAATAAAACCACTTTAAGCCAATTAAGTCCAGTTAGAAAAATTGACTGCTGCTGAAAGCTGCAAAAAAAGCAAACTATTAAAGAGCATTAAAGTGATCATCACACAAATTCGGGCTTTTTGGCTCGGTTTCTGCTGAGCATCATCTTCTTACTACGCAGGCGAGCCAGCAGCACTCTGGAGCGACCTGGCAGCGGCGAGCAGTAGTAATAATTGTTGGACTGGTTGACGTTTAGCTCGGCCAGAGACTCGATCAGACCGCCCTCAACCTCGCCCTCGTTGGAGTCATCGTCCGGAGGTCCACTGGGTGGCGGCACAGTGCCGTCCAGCTCCAGGCTGTCCTGATAGGTCAGCTGCTGCTCTTCATCCGGCACCTTTGCGCCCTCATCCTGCTCAGAGTCTGAGTCAGGGAACTGTTCGCTGGATCCCATGGAGCCTGAGGAGATACCCACGTTAAGTCAGTGTAGGACATCACACAGACAAGCTCAATCCAAGTAGACATGCAGTGCAACAACAAAAATGAAAACCAACAAGCAACTCAAAATTGGTCTAAAACTCACCGCAGCCTTCATCCATTTTGTCCGACTCCGACTTGCTCTTCCTGTATGGGCCTGCGACCTCCTCGCTGTCGGCAGAACTGCTGGTCACATCCTCGACCTGAACCTGCGCCATCTGCACAAATGTCATCAAAAGCTCACATCATTGTTGCAGCAACAATATCAAATATTAGTGGTAGGTTGCTCACCAGGAAAGCAGAGCTCGAAGCAGATCGGTAGGTCTTGTGGCTGTGTGAGATCTTGGACTGAAAGATGGAGGTGTAGAAGACGATGAGTGCCTCCACCACGCGAGCCTGGTGCGGGTAGTCCACCAGAGACGAGAGCGAAATGGTGGCCCCCGTGGGACGAGGACGCAACAGCGACGGCCCGAACACAATCCCCAAGTTACTGGGGTTCATCTTGTTCTCCTCCTCCAGCTCAGCGATCCTGAGACAAGCGAGATCGCGGGTCAAGGAAGGTGTCGTGACGCTACGGGGCGGAAGCCGTGGCGTCCTCCTCCTCACCGCCGAAGATGGCGAATCAGATATCGGAGGGTGGCCATGTTTGGTTTGGGCAGCTCCTTCAGAAGCTCCCTCAGCTTGTCCACCAGCACCAGTGTCTCCGGCTCAGTTTCAGGGCCCAGGTCCACCAGCTGAGCCCCCCTGGTTACCGGGGGCCCGGTGGGATCCTCGTGGTCTGCGTCAGCCTGCACGCTCTCCTTGGCCAAACCCACCAGACTGTTGTAAAGGTGGAATGGCATGATGGGCTCTGGCAACTGGATGGCAAGCAAGCAGGGGTTATTGCGCAATCCCAAAGTCAACATGTATAAATGTAGCAGCCTTATTTGACTTTGACTGACCTGTCGCAGGTAGAGCTTGAGCACGTTGCTGATGTCATGCGGCGAGCACTGCGACAGCTCCACCAGCTCCTTGCCGTTCTCAAAAGCCTGACACAGCTTCTCCACGCGGGTCTTCACGCCGTTCACCCGGTAGATGCCCTGCGGCACGTGTACGTACAAGTAAGCAAACGCGTCAGGTGGAGGAGCCAAAACACTCGCTCACCTTCATCTTCAGCGCCCGCCTCTCAATCTCCGAGATGCACTTGGTGACGATGAAAGGGATGCCGTCGCTGGCGCAGCTGGCCACCTGCGAGAACTCCCTGCCAAAGAGCTGCAGACGGCCTTGCAGCTTCTTATGGCCGCACTGGATGGCCAGTGTCTCCAAGCAGCGCTTATGACAAGCCAGGAAGCACTACGGGGACATCATGAAGGAGACCGCTTTGAGGAATGCCTTTTTTTTTGTGTTCATCTGCGACGTCTTCCCTCACCTCCTCACACTCAGCGCCCTGGAAGTATACGTAGCTGTCGCATTCGCGGCACTTGGCGGGAGTGCGCAGCTTTCTCAGGCGGTGCGTCTGGGCGGCTTTGGACAGGCCCACATTTCGGAAAGGTCTGGTGGAGACCACCACGTCGGGGTCCATGCCGTTCATGTCTGTGGAAGGATCAAAGACACACAGTAAAGCAGAGAAACTTGCCATCTCACGATCAGGTGAGCAGATGGCACATGACCTCCAAACTAAAAGTCTTACTTGGCGTCTCAAACGAGGCCACGTTCCCGTCTTTGTCATCCGTGTCCTCGTTGGACGACACGGTTCCGGTGGATGATGTCCGGGCAATTTTGCTGATGTCGGCTGGTGACGTGAAAGGAAGCCATGTGTCAAAACATTTTTCAGAGAGAGAGAGGAACTCGACTCGTGTGATTGGCGCACTTGTGCTGGCGACTGGAGACTCCAGGGCACCGTCCGCTCCCACGCTGTCGTCACTCACCGTGGATCCCCACGACTTATGACCCTGCCCTATGTTCGGAATATTGAATATTTTCAATCTTTTCTAGGGGTGAGATTTTTTTTTTCTTTCTAAATAAACAACGACTTATTGTCATTGGGAGATTTTGGTGATGACGAGAGGCACGACTCACTGGAATGGCGATCCGTGTCCACACCTGCGGTGACGTTGTCCGCCCGGCTCGTCTGCTCCGTGTTGAAGCTGTCATTCCTCGGTCTGAAGATGGCGCTGCATTCATTGGACACGATACATGAAAAGTGTCACCTCACCGTTACGACGGGCGCCTCGCTTACGGCGACGTGGTGCTGGTGTAAGGCTCGAAGGCGTAGCAGACGGCGGGCTGGTCGGGCAGCTGCAGGTCTCGCACGTGGGCGGCGTACTGCTGGCCCGGGTCGTACAGCTTGCTGCTTTCGCACAGAGTCTGGTAGCAGACGGGCAGCGCCACCGTCTGCATGTGCATCGACTGGTAGTACGAGATGGTGGCCTGAAAGTTGCGGTGAAAATGACCAGTGAGGGGAAAACGTCGGTGGAAAGACATTATAGATGAGACACGCGTGTTTCGGGGTCGGACCGAGCGCAGCGTCTGGTCGCTCTGTCTGATGAGGTCCTGCAGCTGCCTCAGCGCCGTGACTTTGGTGTGCTCCAGCTCCATCATCTGAGCCGTGGCGTCGGCGATGCAGGTCCTGTAGGTGGCCTCCGCCTCGTCCGCCTACACTCAAAGTGGAAGTTGACTCATTAAAACAACGCATAGCTTTTCTGTTAAAACCTCCTCCAATAATGAATAAAAAAAAAGAATTGATTTGAACAGAGACGAAGCAGCGGCGATCACCTTGCTCCGAGCCTCTTCCTCCAACCTCTTCTTTTTGTCCAAGGACTTGGTGTTGGCTCCCGGCCCCTCCTCCTCTGCTCGGCTGGCGGCCGCTTTGGCATTGTAGTCCTCGCAGCGCGCCATGTAGCCTTGCTTGGCCTTGCGCAGGTTGGTCTCACAGTCCATCTACGGGATAAGCGGCTCACGCTCAAGACGCCGTCCGTCACTTGCTCGCAAGGTCTTCAAAGACATACCAGTTTTCTCTTTGCACGAAGCCAGTGCTCCTTGATTTCCTTGCGACGCTTCTCGTGCTCCTGTTTGCGCTGCATCAGCGGCTACGTGACGACAAACACGAGGAGATGTTCAAGTTGGGCTTTTGGCGACGCAAAAATGTATTCTCGCAGCAACCTGAATAAAGGTCTGGTTGTGCAGGGTGGCGCTGGCCTGCTGGAGACCCACGCTCTGTTCCTGGTCCTGCTCCAAAGCGAGGGAGTAGATGGAGAAGAGGGGCATGTGGGGCTTCAGGGGGGGGGGGGGATAAGAGCAAAGTCATTGACTGCATTGAGGTGCACAAAAATGGATGAATCGTTATCTTGCAACTCACATGTGTTATACTGTGTTTGCAGGACTGGTATAATCTCTGAAGACCTTTTGAGAATTCCATCTCTGATGGGACAAAGACACACTTGGTATGAAGGGACTATTCAAATTTAAGGATTTTGTTTTCATAATCTGACTATCTGTCATTTATAGAGATTCACGACTTAAGTCGCAAAGAAATCGCACCAAGCGAGGTTCTCTTCTCCACGTAACCGATGAGATCCTTCATGTACTTGGCGATGGTTTTGGCGTACTGCAGAGCGGAGTCGACGCCGCCCTCACTGCGCTGCAAGATCACGTCCACTCCCTCGATGTTGCCTGGAAAGATTACGCCGACAGTCCTGTTTACGGCGAAAGGTCAAACGGGACAAGGCTGCCTACCCATGTCGTCCGAGTTGCTCCCCAGCTGACCTCCGCCCTCGTGGCCTGCGGCGCCATACAAGTTCTCCATAGACTGCGCAACGTAAACAAAGGCCGTAATTGTCTTGCTGCCATTGTGACAAGTCAACAACGGAGCTGAATGGAGGAGAACAAGTCCGGCAGGCACTCACCCGGCTCTTCTCTGTGGGCAGCAACGAGAGCAGCGTGCTGCTGTCCACCTCTCCCATCAGCAGCTCGGACACACTGGATGAATAAATAAATAAAATCAGAGCTTCGTCTAACATTAGAACCATTTCGATTTAACTTTCTGCAAAACATGCCGACTTTGACACAGCAACTATATAATTTGTCAGGTGTATGCAGTAAGCCAAATGTCACTTTTTTTATTGTGGTTGGAAACAGATTAGTCAGACATATGCGCTTGTTTATTTTTGCATTTTCTTTAGGGAGTGTAAAGTTGAGCACAGTTGAGTGGATGAGGAAACGAAGCCATCAGACATTTCAACTGTGCGACAGCTCACTTCCTCTTGCTGCTCTCTGACAGTTGATACCGACATGTGACCAGCTACGACGGCAACAAAGCCTACTCGATTTATCCCATTATAATAAAACTAATTTAAAAAATAACAAACATGATAGCTGCTCTGCGTCATTTGCACCCTAATACGGTACAAAGAACATCCACTTGATCTCCTCCAAGCATTTTGAGTGGTGGCGTACAAGAAAACCACTTCCTGTTGTCGTTCTTTCAGCCTCATGCAAATGTGTCACCGTTTACGCACTTCTCCCCCCCCCAGCTTCCACGCACACAATTTCCAACACACTTCTGTTTTCAAGCTACTCACTTGCTGCTGAAGGCCACCGCGATGGTCTCGATGGCTTTCTCAAAGTCCTTTTTGTCCGAGTCGTTGCACGCCTCGTAGTGGAAGCCTAAAAGAACAAAACATTGGAACATAGGTACACTACCGGAATGGTATAAAACCAAATTAGTGTCAACGCCTAATTCTTGTACATGCTATGTTCACCTTTGACTTTGGATATGAGTTTCCCGGCAGCGGTGAGGATCTCCACCGTGTTGAGGAAGGGGTACGTGTTGATGACTTGCCGCAAGACGCGCAGAACCTCCCCCAAACACTCGTGGGCGACGGGCCGCTGATTCTCCGTACCTGCGTACCAAGTGACTTTTTGAGTCAGCTCTTCACTTGGGCCCAAAGAGCCCGGGTTAACCTCGTAATGTACAGAGCAGACATCTTTTTGGAGGGGGAAGATGAGTGAGGCCTGCTGTTAGACGCAGCGGTTTCCTGTTTAGAACGATGCGAGAACATGATACTCGCGGTAACACACCACCACATAGTACGTGTATGAATGTGCGTTGCAGGTGACTTTCGGTATGGCAGGTCGGCCATTTTGGAGAGAGCTCAAATGAAGAAGACACTTGAATGTAAAGGCATTATATCAGTTGACTTGAAGTGACACCCTGAACTGGTCTTCAGGGAACTACGGGGCACAGAAAAACCAGCAGCATTGGATTCTTTGTATTCAGCTACCTTCGGCCAGCACCACCACGTCCTTCAGCTTCTCCACAGCCTCAGCAAAACGCGCCACGTCTCTGAGCAGGGCAGGGATGTTTTCTACTTCAATGGCGGCGCTCTCGGGACCTTCGGATGATGGCGGCGTCAAGGCTCCTTTGGCCTGGCCTTTGGTGAACACCCATGACTGGAGAGTAAAACCTGGAGGGGTGGGGGGGGCAAAGAATTTAGGTTGTAAATGTAGGTCAGGGCTTCTAATAGTGCTTCGGTCAGCAGAAACTACTTGCGTCTACTCACCCGCGGCGCTGGCGTGTCGGCTAAGGGTGGTCGGCCGCTTCAGGGTGGCGGTGGAGGATGCGGTGCCGGGTGTCAGCTTGGAGTGCTGGGGGCTCGGGGTGCCCGGGCAGGACAGCGAGGGGTCCAAGGGCCCCGTGGAAGTTGGGGTGAGTATGGATGAGGATGAGGAGGAATACGCGGGCGAAGAGGAGAGGGTGACGTCACCGCCATCCTTCCGCGGCTGCTCCTGGAGGATCGACAGCTGAGGGGCGCAGAGTAGAGACACGCTCAAAACGGCTCATGTTTTGACATCGTCTTGTCAGACTTTCACAATATCCTGCACAGCAACACTTCCTGATTCCAAGGGTGCGGCAGAGATGTGAGGAAATACATCTCGTCTACAAACATTTTTAGCGACCGATCTTATTTCGATACTCACCTGTTTAAGCCACACGTCCAATCGCTCTTTGCCCACTTTCTTGGCCCTCATACTGATGTTGTAAGGCTTGTAGCTGTGTTTGCTCCCCCGCTTCATCGTGGCCATACAACCTCAAAGCACCCCTGACCACTTCCCCACTACCTATCATGCACACACACTTCACTTCACTTCACTCCACTCCAGCCTGACTTGCAACACACCCATTCACAATACATCATCATCTGAACGCCTTCTCTTGGACTGAATGTTATCTGACGCCAAACACGCGCACGAAAAGTGACAGTTTCAAGCGCCTCCCGGAAGGGTGTTCACTCAATCACACACAAACATCAAGACGTGACAGCTTTACAAAGTTTTGGTCATCCACAATCTTGGATGTGGTGCATTGGTACTGCATTCCCATATAGAAAAAGGGCACTTTAACAGCAATTACAAACTAATGTGACACATAAAATGGCTGTCATGTCCACTCTTCGAGTGATAATTTGCGTAATCAAAAGTCTGATGCAAGTGATAGATTGCCTAATAAGATGGTAGACGTGCTCGTACATAAACACACAGGAAGTTATGATTGCGCACACACTCGTTCCAAGCGCGCACGGATGCACCCATGACCAAAACTCCCCAAAACACGCAGGGTGCGAAGTGGTGGGCTTTTCGTATTTAAGCCCCGTAAAAGCAAGCAAGCCCCTCACCGTGTTTGGCGGTCCAGGGCTTCCGCTCCGACTCTTCTTGGAGATGGACGGTGTCTTGATAAGTTCCCGCTTCTTGCGGGCGAACATTTTGAGGGTGCCTCGGCCGTCCATACCGACGCCCTTGAGTTTAACGTACAGACCCCCCACCCACCCCCCCACTCTCCACTTGGGTATTGTGCCACTGCTCTCGCTGCTCAGCGGGTAGGCGTTGTAGGCATCCGTCCGAGTCCACGGATGGTGTCGATGCGTCGGTTTCCTCGCGCCGTCGCACATTGAACCGCTTAGGTTCAATGCCAGCCAGCTTCCGCGCCGCCTGTTTCCTCAAGGGGGGTGGGAGGGAATTTGCCGGAAAGGTGCTAGTTTATTGAATTAGACTAACATTTAATTGAAATGTTACTTCCCTCCAAGACATAAAAGAGCAACAAACAAGGGTTTTAACTTTGAAGTTACAAACAAATCAGTGATGGAGGAGTTCCAACGCAATCAAAAGTCATCAGAACGCACGTGTGCATCCGCGTCAAGTGTCATATGGGGTATCCTTCCGCCGACCAGCCTCACCTGCGTTACGATGCAAAATAGACCCCTATTATTTTTATTAAGACGCACAAATTGACCAGTGTGTTACCTAGATCTGCTCGTCAGGTCTGCTAAAATAGAATGTAGAGGTTCTCAGAATATCCGTTTGAGGATCACAAAATGATTTGCAATAAATTATGTTGTATTATCTTTAAAAAAAAAATACACCTCCATAATAATCCAAGCTCAAGTACGCAGTAAAAATTTGAAAAACATTTATTCCAAAATAAAAAAACATACTAAACATATAAGAATAAAAATACAAAGTAAAATCTGGAATAACAAATCCCCTCTATGTCAAAGAGTATTATGAGCACATACAGTGTGTGTTACAGGAAAGTTCAGTCTTATGGCGATAAACTAGTTATATCCTTCTTGGCCACAACATTATTTACATATATATGCCCAATTTATGATAACTACCATTAAACAAATGATGAGTATATATTGGGGGCATTTACAGTGAAAAGATTTCCGTTATCTTGTTCTTTTTGGCCATAACAGTTCCTTGAGGTTTTATATGTGCGTAGCTCCTGGTCCATAGAAAAAGCCTTTATTCTTTAATACAACATTCAGTTAAGACCAATTTTTTATTTTAAATGTGTTACATAGTACTTTTAAAGTGAATCAAGTATGTATGGTCAAATTTGTTCGATTGGGGATAACTAACCAAAAAGTGTCTTGGAGTGTCTTTGTTCGTTAAGACCGGAATGTTGGCCACACGGGCTTGTCTACAGTTCTGTCGCTGGACCCCATTCAATGTCCTCAGTCTCATCGTAGTCATCTTCATCAGAGCTGCTGATACCCCCTCGGATCTGCGTGCGTCTGACTTGTACCGCTTGGTGATGTGCCACTCTGTAAACACGTGAAGGAGGCAGGTGTCAAACATCTGCAGATCTATTTTATCCCCCCCTAAAATTAAGCCTCATGAGACTTACACGATGAACTGAAGGGCCTTCTTTTCCTCCGCTTGCATCTGTGGCTCTGCCTGTCGGGCCTGAAAAGAAAAAAAAGTTAGCTTAAGTAAAAAAAAAAATCATTTTGAAGCTTGGCCAAGTGGTGAGCAACCAAACTCATTGCAATTACCTGCTGTATTTTCTTCTCAATATCATCCAGGCTGGCTTGCTGAGGGCTCTCTGGCTCGTCCCCATACGATTGATCGCTGACAGAGTACCGCGTGGGCGGGTCGGGGGCGATAAAATCCGGGGGTCCGTCTGACGGAGTAGTGGGTCCGACCGTGTCGAGGTGGTT
This sequence comes from Syngnathus scovelli, assembly GCF_024217435.2. Classification (NCBI taxonomy): domain Eukaryota; kingdom Metazoa; phylum Chordata; class Actinopteri; order Syngnathiformes; family Syngnathidae; genus Syngnathus; species Syngnathus scovelli. The sequence continues at coordinate 4,494,663 of NC_090856.1, forward strand.
GAAGTCAGAGTCCGAAAAACTACGGTGTGAAGTAATGTCGTCCGGATGCCGCAGAGGCGGGCTGCGGCTCTGGCGGCGGAGCGTGGAGAGTTCCGGCACGTCCATCAGAGGCGGGATTTTTCTACCCGGTGAGTACACCTCGTCATAAACCTCATGGTCAATCTCCTCGTTTGGACTGCCCCAGGTGGGCTCGGACGAGCGAGCCAAGGCGGTCCCGGACACTCTGGGGTTCCTTGCCACGCTCTGACCCGGGTAGGCTTCCTCCGGCTCCTCGTTGTCCGTGTAGGCCTCACCGTCAGTGTAGGGCTCGCCGTCCGTGTCCTCCAGGTCACTGGCGGCGCTGAGGTAGTCTGACTGTATCGGATCCAGTGCATCAAGGTCCTGTTCCCCGCCGCTCTCCAACTAAACAAGGGATTGTGCCAAATGGAAATTCAACACACCATGACGGACCATGTATGCAAGGTATCTTCATATGTTTGACTTACCGTGACTTCGGAAACCCAGACTGGTTTAGACTGTTGGTGGCGAATCTTGTCCTTTAGAACCTGGTACCAAATACTGGAGCCGGGCTGCAGGTCAACACGCGCTGGAGGAATCAAAGAATAAAGGTTTATAAAAACAATAGAGAAATAGGAGAGAAAGGAAAATCGTACGACAACTGACCTTTGTCATGCCGGTTGTTGACGTACCTGAGAAAAGATGACTGTAGTCCTTCCTGAGCTTGAGCGCCTGCGTGTAGAGGCGCCTGGAGCTCTTGTTGGAATCAGGGTTGTAATGCTGCCTCATGGCCTTAACATCCTTGCGGCTGTGCGGGTCCAAGTAGATCACCATGGGGTGGTACTGGATGTAATTGAGCCTCTCCACAGCGGTGGGCGTGATGTCCAGCAGGGGGTGCTTGTCCTGGCAAAGCAACAGAAATCTTGAGTGAGCCACCAGTGGGGACTTTGCTTCATGTACATTTGATACTTTGCTGCCATCTAGCGGTTGAGGCATTTGTTTAAAAAAAAAAGACAATTAAAATATTGAAAATAGGTGGGCATGTGTGTATCCCCTTCTCCAGCTCACCTTCTCAGCTATCTTCCTCACGGTGTCCAGTTTGATAACCGTTGAGGTGCTGTCATTGCCCCCGCTGCGAGGAACCATCTCTGATAAAAGTGAGTGGAATCAGGTGAATGTATCAGTGATATAAATGGATACAAATCTAAGAAGACACTAACCAGCTATTTCATATTCATCAGGCAACTCCCTGGCCAGCTTCTCCATCGCGATATCGTTAAGAGGACCCATAATGACGATGGGCCGTTTGAAATTTGCTTCTCTGAGCAGGACTCTCTCGTAAGCCGGGAATTTGCCCTGAATGGTGAGCTGGAGGAGGTCATCCCGCGAGCGTCGTGGGCTCTTCTCGTTCTTTTTGTTCCCTCTGAGGCCCCGTAGTTTCCAGAACTCAGCCCTGGGCCCGGACACCGGCCTCTCGCCGCTCGCCCTCTGCGCCTGCTCCTGGCTGGCCAGCACTTGCGCTCTGGTTTGGTTGGGGATGGTACCTTTATCGAGTTCGTGGAGATCGTTGCCCATGCGGATGGCTAGCCAGTTGCCCAGCTTGCCATGATACATGGTGTCCACCACCCGGAACACCTCCCCTCGCATAAAGTTCAGCCCGATGGGGTGATCGGTCTCGTGGTCATAGTGCGTGCGGATGTAAAAGTTGTCCCCCAGGTTGGAATTGAGGATTTTGTTATAGACTGAAAAGGAAAAAGCAATGAAGGTGATGAGATGCAGACTTGAGTGGAGCTTGCTGTGGGTCTACTTCACTTACTGTCCATCTTGTTCTGAGTGCGGATTTCCACCTTCTCTCCTCTCTTGATATTAAGCAGGAAATTTGCTGCCTCCTCTCGAGTGAAATGTCCAAAGTCAGTGTTATTGACCTGTGACGAAGTGAGGAAAAAAAAACAGCTGCATGATAATATTCCAAAAATGCATCTGTAAAAAGGCTCACCATTCTCCATTTTTTTAAAAAATATTTTAATTGAATAAAAATAATAGAAATAATTAAAATCAATACAAATTGTAATTCACCTTCAAGATCTGGTCACCCTCTTTCATCCCCCGCTCGTAGGCAGGGCTGTTGGGCTGGACCCCTCCCACAAAGATGCCCACGTCATTTCCGCCCACCAGCCTGAGCCCCACGCTGGCTTCCTTGACGAACGACACCGTGTGCATGTCGGAGCTGTACCTGGCGGAACAGGAACAGAAGAGCCCGAGGTTGAATGCGATGCTGAGGGTTCGGAGGCCGAGACCCGGTAGGGACTCACCCTGGGTGGGATGTCGGGTACGAGTCTGGGGGTAAGGAGTAGATTGGCTCTTCCTCAGGCTTGGTGGGGGCTGAGGCTCGTACTGCTGCTGCTGATAATGAAAACGTGTTAAAAGGGTGATTTGTTTATAATCAATAAATCTGTGAAAAGAACTGAAAGTGGCTCTTACAGCTAACTGGTGGATTGCTCCTCACGGAGATCCCGGATCTCATCGTGCCACTATTGGGAGTCACACCGGGAGCATTGTTGCTGTTGAACATACAATTATATACGTATTATGGAATGTCGGAGTTCTTTTTCCACTTTCCAGAACAGTCGTACCTGCGTCTGCTATTCCCGCGGTCCGAGCTCCCCGACCTCCGCAGATGTAACAGTTCATCCGAATCGGAGGAATCTGAATGAAGGGAGATTCTGTCATTACACTCACTTGCTCATACATTCACTCACTCATTCATTCTTAAACTGACCATCAGGAGGCGGTTGGACAGGCAATGGGATTCGGCGAACAGGCGCCGGATTCACATTGACCGAAGAGGGCTTGATCTCAGGAGTGATTCTGTAAGTAGCAGGGTGTAGGAAGTTCAAGATGGTTTGAGAGCACACGCTGAAGATGATGGAAAGTATTGAAATTGCTCACCTGGATCGATTTTTGGCTCCGTTTGACTTCTCGCTGTTCGTCGAGTGCCTGCGAGGGACCGCCGTGTAACTGTCCTCTGAATCCGACTCGGACGGAGCTGTTAGGATTCACAAATTGGTTATTACCTCAAAATTATATCAAGACCAAACATTTGTTTTATTTATTCAAGAGTTGGATGCTTTTTTTTTTTACTAGCCAACCACGCAAATGCTCACCTCGGACCGGGATACCGGAGGCGCTGTGTCGTCTTGTTTCCGGCTTCGTGGAATGTTCCGGCAAAGGTCTGCAAGAGACAAGAGGGAGGCGGGAGTGAGGGAGGAGGAAGACAAGTCTCAGTTACGTTTGGAAGGACGGGGAGTGGGCTTGCGGCTAACATGATGATTACGGATGAGGCAATATTCACCTTTGCGTCCGAGCGGACTCCTCTCTTTGACCGCTTTGTGATGACTATCGATCAATTTAAAGTACGTATGTCGTCAATATATTTACGGTCCTCTGTTTAATCAGCACATAGCCACATCACGGAGAGGGAGGTGTTGAGTGAAAGTCACTTTTTTTTTATTTCATACAATAATACAGCCCAAAAAACACACACAAATCAAAAAAAGCTACAATGTGATCACACACAGTTGATCAAATAAAAAAACACAATCACAAGACAGAGGATGTAACTTTTGTGTAACTTCAAAAATAAAAAGGGGTAAGTCAAAATATTGTTCTTAAAATAAAAGCCTTATTTACTCAATGTCCCAGCAGGGTGTTGAAGTAGGGGGAGGAGGGGCCTGCGCCTTCATGTGTACCTGTATCTGCTGCTGCTGTACGAGTCCTGACTGTAGTTGGCGCTCTGCCTCCGAGGAGGCACCAAGCTGCCTTCTGACTCCGACTCAGAGTCTGTGAAGGAAAGGACAACGTGATCATCAGTAAGTGCTCGACTGCAGTTTGAAAAATTATTGCAATGTACTGACCCGGGGGAGGGACTCTGACTGGAGAGTTGACCCTCCTTGGGGGCTCCGGGCGCACCAGGATGGGGGAAGATCTCAAGCTGGCGAGGGACGGATTAGCAGGAATAACTCTGGGACTGACAAGTGACAAAAAAAAAACAATCAGAACCAGAAAAGCTGACTTTATGATTGATCTTAGCATCAATTACTTATATCTGTGGTATGAGGCGCTATGGTCTGAGTCGGAGTCCGACACGGGCCTGTGCGGCCTCGAGGACGATGAGCCGGGCCTGGATGACGACCAGTTGGGTGTGGCGTGGGAAGACTTGGGGTTGGGCAGCATGGACATACCAGAAAGGCTTCTGCAATGGCGGGAGAAAGATTTCAGCTTCTTAATGATCGTGAGAATTGACTCGCGTGACATAACGATGAGACAACAACATTGGAAGGTGACTTGGAAGTCATGTAGGATTCGTTCAACTGACTTGTATTTGCTGGAGTGGTTCAGACTGTCCGTGCGGGCAGGAGGCGGCGAGGCGCTGCGTTCCGACTCGGAGTCAGACACGGCTGAGAGAAAACCACACGGTCACGTCGGACAAGAACACGGTGGACGGGCCTTTGCGGGACTGACCTCGGTGAGACGCGTAGCCTCTTGCGGGTTGACGAGTCAAAGTGGAGCGCACGGGGGAAGGATCTCTTGACTTGAGCACCGTAGAAGGAAGTTCAGCTCTGCTCCTGGTGTCAAACCGGGACAGGAGGAAAGATGAACTGGTTGCCAGGCAATCACAAAACACACACGCAGACAACAAGGTTGTACCTGTGTGTCCGTTTCTCCCTGGTAGGATGACGAGATGTTCTGTGAGAAGGTGAGTGATCATCCAAGTCGGAAATATCTTTCCCCACACCCCAAAAAAAAAATGATGTCAGATGTCTGTTATTGTTGGTCAAAAGCTGATTTTATCATCTCACCCTCCATCTCAGAGCTACTGGCTCGCCGCCGCCGTCGTCGCTCATCCTCGCTGTTGGGGGCGCTGTCCTCCACCTCCGGGATGCTGACCAGGAACCTACGGTGGTCGCGGAGCACCGTCATGGTCAGCTTCCCGCGGCTCTTCTCCACCAGGTGCTTGGTCTCCAGCAGAGAGAGGTTCTCAGTAGTCATGCCGTTGATCTGATGGGAGGGGGGGAGCGGCGCATGTCAAAAATACCCGTACCACTGGATGCTCTCGTGAGACTTGCCTTCAGGATCAGGTCTCCCTCCTGCAGTGTGCCTTCCTTAGCTGCCAGGCCAGTTTCAGTCATGTGCTTGATGAAGATCTGACTGCCCAGTTTCAAGCCGTACTCTGCAACGTGAGCATGAGCACGTTAGGGCAAATCGACAGCAAATATTTTGGTTGAACTTACCATCCGAGATTTTCTTTTTAACCAGAGTCGTTCTTAGGGGCTTGTCATCGAGGTCGTTGTTCGCTAGCCTCTTGTAGCCCGACGACATCAAGGGTAGCGCGCCTCCGTAGCCGTTGCGATTCGGGGAGGAGCTGCGAGCTCGCGTGTGGTTGCGGTCAGGCGAGGAGCTGCGTGCTCGAATGGGGTACCGACCGCTGTCTCTGTTGTCGCTGGCGTCCGAGAAGCGTCGCGTTCTCCTCGGGGGGTCTTGGTCCAACAAATTGGAGTGGGAGGCGGCCCGAGGCCTGGTCGTAGCAGGGATCTGGATCTTGCGAGGACGTTTCACCGTCTGGAGGGGAAAACATAGTGAGGAACTGAGATTTGTCTAATTAAAGAAGTCAAACATTCCATTGACATCTTCATCACTTACAATATTAGCCGTCCTGCCACACGTCTTGAGGGTGTGAATAGTAAAGTTGGAGTGGACGTTCTCCATGGAGACCCCGTTGACCATGACGATCTGGTCTTTGTTACTAGGAAGTAAAAAATGTACAATCAGATAAAACTAAGTTGCACGTCACTGTTATTACTTTGGAAAAATATTTAATGGCGGTCCACTTACAACAGGCGTCCCATGGCCGGTCCATTTGGCAGCACGTCAGACACGATCACCGGGGTATCTCCGATGTCCCTGCCTCCAGATAGGGCAAAGCCAAATCCCAATTTGGAATCCTGTCATGAAGAGTGATTGGAATGAAGGAGTGAGTATGCAGGTGGTTGCACATTCCAGCCCGGCCGGTGCTGACTGTAGTAGGGTGTGCCTTTTGGAATTCCAGCTGAAGGTTTGTGCAGTCATCAAAATATCGGTATTTTGTAACGTTTCCTTTTTGTGTTCTGATACGGTATCGCTACATAATTATCACACGTCGCTTTGCACACTTGACTAACCGTGTGAATCACCTTTGGTGTATTTTGAATTAACAAGGATATGATTAGCGATAGCTAGCCCGAATAGTTTTGCGCCACCCTTCTGCCACGTCTACTTTAAGCAGGAACTTACTTTGGTTAGTGTTATTGTATGCTGCTCCCATATCGTGAGCTCCTCCATGCCTGGTTTCTGCAATCACAAAACACACAGTAGTGCTAAGAAAAGAAGACATTTAGCGTGATATGTCCTTACGAGGAGCTCTGCAAAATCCGTGTGTGTGTGTAAAACGCAGCCTGAACACCAGTCCGATCTGGAAAGACCGGTATGGCGGTGGCGGTGCGTGTGCGCACGCTCAAGAAACACCCGAGGCGCCACGGCGAGTGCACGACAAGTCTCACAGTGATATTTTCAATGAATGAGTACTTACATTTTAAAATTTTTTATAAAGTGATCAAAAATAAAATGGTTACCAATGTATGTGTGTGTGCATTTATAGAAAAAAGATAATAAAATAAAGGAATATTTAAGTCTAAGTCATTGCTTCAAAATTAAGGTGTCAAGGCCACAAATTTAGTTCATCTAGTTTAAAAAAAAAAAAAATGTAACGCAAATAGAGGATGACACATTCCAAAAGGAACGAGTACAGCCAGCTTGTCAAAGTAGAGACTACCGATGTATGCCGATAATGACATGCTGGAAAAAAAAAAAAAAAAAAGATGGATTCTGAGGTGCCAATACGAACAAGATGTGAACAATGGTGCAGCTAAATGGGAGCAACACAGTAGGCCATTTGTATGTCGCTTTGTTAATCATCAACCTAAATACCAATAAAGATGACCTGGCTGCTCAAACATTTAGTTTGCCTATTTCAACTCTCAATTTATTTTAACAACCACTTATTGTTATTTGAGAAAATAAAAACTCAATTGGATTTTAAAAAAGTAGACACAGTTCCTATTAACATCTAAAGTAGCAAAGTAGAGTATGCAAGATAACACAGTTATGTGCCCTGCCCTTGTTTCAGAAGAACGGACCGACTACTCAATTCATATTTTTACTAAAAACATGGCCTCAAAAAAATGTATCATTTAAGTCCAATTTTGCTCAGTGGCTTTATCAGGTCATTTGACTGTACTCACCCCTTGGTCTTTGAACCTCACTTCCATTTCCCACTGGGATCTCCGAGCCCAAAAACACCAACAGCACTAAGACGCGAGCGGCTTATCATATTCCACACACAAACAAAACACGCACGCCATTCGTGCAGCTTCTGAAACCTGATCCTTCACCGTGGCGGGCAAAAGAAGTGACAGGGAAGGAGGTGGTAGGACTCACCTGGAGAACCAAGCACTCCTCCCCCACTCGTACTTTGACCACTCATGCGCTGACTCTCTCATACACTCCATTAAACACTGAACTACCCCTGGAATGAGCACCGGGTCAAACTAAAAACAATATGGTTAAATTTTAAGTCGCTCTGACACCAAAACAAAATACACAGCTGAGTGACAGTCATTCAACTCATCAATTTATTTAATTAGGATTAGCGGAATGATCAGATAGATGGATCGAGTCATGTTTTTTCCTGCATGCAAATTTTGTTCTGTGGCCCACAAAAAAAAAATATGTACCAATAGTACCAACTTACAGGCACCACCAGCAGAGGTGGCGAGGGCTCAGGCGGCACAGAACCAAAGTGCTTCATTAGTTTGATCCGCTGGGTCGCATTCATGATCAAGACGCCCACCCAAGTGGGACCTCAATGACAACCTTGTTGTTTTAGGGGCAGCAAATCCACGAGAAGACCACACAAAACTCAAAAAGTTTTGTCATTAGAAGAAAAACATATTCCAAGCTCAGCCGATCCCATTTGGATTCATCCCTGAGATCAGCAGGTCCAAGTCTCAATGGTATGCGAGCTGCTTGGCCCACTTTGAGACTTTTTCCCATAAGACTGTTTTGAGTGCAGCGGGCGCTATGGTTACGACGGTGGAATGAGAGCGCTGGACTGTTAATAATTGAAAGGTTGTTTGCTCGAGTAAAGCTTCCTGGGTGCCTTCACAGTACACAGGAAGTCGTAGTTTGTTCGGACAAATGTTTGCTATTTTATACTAACAATGGAATGCGATATTCTTTGGGGAATACAATGGGATTCTTGATATTTCATCTCCATTATTATTCTCAGTCACCAAGTGGGAGAAATTAATAGCTCCTATACTTTGCTCCAGACAATTCCTTGAAGGCATAGCTGGCCGACCTGGAAATTCATTTTCCATTCCAGGGGAGTAAACAAATCCAACAAGGACTACCGTTACTAAAATAAACACTTGTATGCTGTCTATCGTTCATGTCCCGCCCTCTATTTACCGCATCATTTACTGCGGTCAGGTTCTCAAAAGCTTCGTTACCGCCGACGGTATCTACCCTGCAATAAAATGCAAAAAGATAATGCAAGGCACAAAAGGAAAGACACAACACTAAGCATTTACAAACGCATTCAGAAGTACGGCTGAGTAAATTAAAGTAGCATAAAAGACACACATGACGCATTTAATAGCCTAGAGGGGCACTGCCTCAGCGTGATGTCATCTATTTCCCACTTTCGACGAAAGTATCGGTAAGAAGCTAGGAGTGGTCATGTTACGAGATGGCTACAGAGATAGTAAGATTTACAAGTGTTTAGATTGTGACGTCATTATTTATTTATTTTCAGGATGAACCTCCATGAAATGATCAGTGTCATAAACTCTGCCCACATTACTTTATTTGACCTTTTCACTTTTGAAAAAAAAATATATATTAGGTAGTTTTGGGTAGTTTGTGTTGCGAACCCTGCATTTGAAATCTGATTGAAGGAATTATGTACTAAAGTGACCTGAGATGAATTGGACCCCACGACTGATTCTGAAGGGCCCTTCCTACCCGAGATGGATGGACTATGACACAAAATGGAGGACTTCACGGCACAAAATGTCTGTCAATACCATTGTTTTACTTTAAAACTTTAAATTATGGAGGTGGTGCAGAAAAAGTCTCGGGTATGTAAGGAATACAACGAGACAGCTGTGTAGGAGTCGAAACTATTACGAAATTCTGTTTGAGGCAGGTAGAAACCTGCATGAGCGCCTGGAGAACCCGAAAGGCGAGAAGAGGAAGAGGATGGGGAGGATGAAGAAGACAGTGGGCAAACATCACATGGAGCGCAAACTTGGCAATATTTGGACTAATAATTAAGATATAATCCAACAAACAGGGCTTGTTAAACAGAAAAGCATGAGAAAATGATGCAAGCTAAAATTTCACTAGCACTGTAGCACTTTCGTCATAACAGATTACAGATAACAATAAGCACTTTACATTATTTGAAGAAAATGACATTTCTTAAAAATAAAAAAAAAGTCAAATATGATTTCTTAGCATTCTTTGCTCAGCTTAAAAAAAATTATATAAAGAGACGACGGTGAGATATGACAGACGAAACAAGCTGGCTTTACCTGTAACACTTCCGGATGTACAGCGATCCAACTTCAGTCAAAATTGCTCCCCGCCGCGCTAAATCCTCGATCAAGTGTCACACGCTCACTGTTGTTGGTTTCTGTGATTTATAATAAGAGTTTCGGCGTGGACGTCTCAGCACAACAACAGTGTGGTTACTTTTAAATCTTACTGGCTTGTTCGGACAGGTAAAATTGACATGGCTGGCCGCCCAAATGGGCGTGGCTCCGGACAAATGCGGAAGTATACACACGGCATGTGAGTTCTGTATTTTTATTGATTAAATTCTTCAGACAAGTATTATGACTCAAAGTGATTGATTTTGACAGTGAAACATTTATAAAATGTGCTAAACTAATTTCCATCAAGGCTAAAACAATATTCAAAGATGAGACATTGCAATGTAGTGTCGCACTGCTTCCAGTAGAGGGCGCCACATGCAAGGTTAAGGCAAGGAGTAGTGTTTGGTGGTGAGCTCTTGTGGCAAATAAAAAATGTCATGAATTAACGACAAATAAAATTCACAAACTTAACATGATGAGGCTATGCAGACATTATTTTCAAAATGTTTTTTTAAACTCTAATACCCTCTTTTGTCAGGCTATTTTTTTATCCACCCATTCATTTAGTTGGTGATCTGGAATTGGTTAGCTATGAAGGCAATTATATGCAGATTTATGGCCTCTTATTAAATTACGTAATCATTTTTTAATTTATTACATCAGTTGTGTTTTCATGCAGATGAACAGAAGACACTTTTGAGTTTCAGCAATCTTCAAGTTTTTATTTGTTTACAAAGATTGCTATTTCATATAGTCCTTCCTTTAATGAGTAGAAAACCACTTTTTTGTTGTCATTTTGTTTTTGAAAAGAATTAGTCAAAAGGCACAATTTTTTACAATATATACATTTGGATCTAAATTATAAATATATAGAAAACAAAAGCAAAAACCCAGAATAAAAGTGCTGAACACAGTTTCTCTTTTTTCTCTTGTTTTTTTTATACAGAAAAAATAGAATTTGTTTAAAAATACATACAATCAGTAGCATGTTTTTGTGTTATTTTGTTGTTGTTAGCAATAAATTATTTTGAGTGATTTATAGAATATGCAAAAAGTGGAGAAACATGGATGGTTACAGTATACAAATCCATCAAACAAAGACCAGAAGAAAAACAACACGCCAAAGCTGGACAAAGGGGGACAGTCACTTGATGATGCCTTTCTTAGCGCAAGGTGACAATAGGAAAATAAACCCATACAAAAACGGGGTGCTCAGAATAGGTCCAGATGCAGTTTTTGGGGTTGAGTAAACGCTGTGGTCTATTTATTTGTTTTTAATTAGCCAATTCATGTCGTTTATATCCTTTTTTTAAATTACATTTGGTACAGTAGATTTCAGCATAGTTAGTGAGAAACCCTTGCTAAAAAGCTTTACGGAATGTGTCTGCTTTGGAATATTTGGAAAAAGTCATTCGAATGCTATTTAAAACGAAAAAAAAAAGATGTGACAAATGATGAACTGTTAAAATTTTTGAAAAAACTAACCAAACAGAAAACGATGATGCGCTGCCCTAAGAAGGCATAAACATGTCCAATCACAAAACAACAGCGGGATGGGAAATCTAATTTCTCCCGGCGCATTTTCCCACGGCCCAAATCCTGTCATCGTCTCATACGTTTTCAGAAATTTAAAACATACTTTAAAAAGATAAATAAGATAGCAGAAAGTTCCCCCAGCCCTGAAACAAAACACCAATAAGAGCAAACAGTACATACAAGTACAAACACGTTGGTTTCAGCACTGTTATGGTGGCAGTTCTTTTTTATTTCTTCTTATGTAACCCTCGCCCGTCCACCAACCTTTTTTTTATTTATTTCTTCCTGAGATTGTTGAATGGTAACTTTAGGGCAACAAAACACTTTGGTATCTCTCTGGGAAAAACCAACAACAACCAAGCCCATGAAGCAGAAATTAATGGAGACGCAAGACAGTGCAAACATATTTGGTGGCAGATTTGAATAGACTTGATCTTCCCTGACCAAACGTTTTGACTCTTAACAAGCAGAAGAACACAGCTAAAAATCCCTTAAATATAAATAACAATATTCTTATCACACCTACAATATAAAGGTGGTATGTAACCAAACGTCAGCGAGGGGGATTTGCACGCCCGGTGAGAGTAAACAATTCGTGGTCTGCTGTGTTCACGCCAAACTTTTTACTTTCCTGTTTTTATTGCTTTCGGCCGAGCGCGGCGCACCAGCAGACATCGACGACAAAAGTCGCCGAGCGTGACACCGCTCAAACACACGCCGGGTTACAAGGAAAAGACGTGAGGATTTGGACGATGGTCTCATTTCATGGCTTTTGTATAGATTGAAGAATCATGTTTGTGGGTTAGAATGAAGAAACATTGAATAAATCAGGAATAGCCACAATTGTAGCACTGACAAATATGAGAGGTGGCAAAGTCAGGGTCAAGTCTGACTTAAACGGCTGGTTAATGTCAGAAAATTGACTTTTTGAAAATTCTGATCAGTTTTTTGACATCAAGCCTTTTTTTTTTATTATTAAGCCTCGCTCTATAAACAGCATAGAGGCGGCAACTGTCCAGACACGAACGACAATAATTTGCAATGCAAGAACAAATTATGTGTGGCAAGTCTGCATTCGGAAACAGGAAGATTTTAGCTTTCATTTCCAATCGAATGTTTTTTCTTTTGAGATAGCCAAAAACACATTTCTGAATACTTAATGACCCAAACTGACTGACACTAACACACGTGTACAAATGGAATTGTACAACAAGACCAAAAGCACTTGAGACTTTCCTGAGAAATTTAAAATCAAATCATACCTGGAGTCAAATCTCTGTGTCGTCAATTTAAAAAAAAAAAAAAAAAAAAAAAAAAAGTGATTTTTTTTTGGGATACCTTCTGCTCACTATGCTTGTTGGTGTTGTTGCAAGCCACACACACGCAGACACACACACACAAATACACGCACACAGAGTTGAGGCTTCACGGAGGCCTCCCCTTGGAACCCGCCACCAGCATAGTGTAACACGAAGGGACGAAAAAGGTTAAATACAAATATACCATATTTAAATTAAAATACAAATCTATACATTAGGCTACATGGATTTTTTTGTTTTTGTTTTTAAAGACTGCATTTATAGATTCTCAGAAAGGCACTGTTTGCAGACTGCTGCTTTCCCTCTCCTCTTTCCTCAAACACGAATAAACAAACAAAAGGAAAGAAAGGGAGCGCGTCGTGTCGTTTGGGGGAGAGCAAACGGATCAAAAGGAGGCATTTCACGGTTTTGTCAGCTTTGATTTCTTCCTCTTGTTATCTTCCAGTTTGTTGCCACCTCACGCCTCGCTCGAATAAAGCAATAATAACAAAAAAAAAAAAGATTCCAGCGTCAAATCAGTTAAAGGACTTTTGTTTTGTTTCGACAGCTCCAGAAGAGTTCCCTAAAGTCAAGTTTGCGTTTCAGCTGCCGTGGAGGACGACGCACGTTTGGGGGTGCGGGAATCCCAAATTGGGAGCAGGCGCTGGCTAGAGGTGGTTTGAGAGAAGACTGTGAGCAGGACAGGCAGTGATGTTGACTGGAAGGTCCCCGGACAGCAGCGGAGGAATGCGTGCTAAAAATCTGCTTACACACACAAAAACCGAAAGGGGACGTTAAAGCGTCAGTCTTGCTGGCGGTAGTGAATGACGGACTTGCGGTCGGGCCCCGCCGCCTGGAGCATGCTGTTCAGAGCCTCGCGCACGTCCAGAGCGCCCGAGCTGCAGTGGCCGTTGGGCAGGGGGAGCGAGTCCGACTGGGGGAGGAGAAAGTTGGGGAAGCGAGGTGGGGGGAATTGCGAGGAAGAGCACGAGGACGGGGGGTTGGAAAAAAGCGAGCTTTGGACGAGGGAGGATGTGGACGAGGAGCTGGACGAGGCGGAGGACGAAGGGCTGGCTTTCTGCGTGGGCATCGGCGGCGAGAGGGGCAAGTCGAAAAGGTCCAGCAAGTCCTGGTGGTTGTTTCTCAGGTGGTTGTGGTTCAGAGGCGGAGGAGGAGGAGGCGGCGCCGGCGGAAGCTGAGTAGCCATCTGCGAGATGAGCGACTGCAAGTTAAAGTCGTCGGTGAACGGCGCCGCCGGACCCGTCAGACCCAGCCCGGCCTCGGTGCTGTCCGGAGAGGGCGACGGTGAGCTGATGGTTAGGTCCAGCACCTCCTCCTGGCCCTTTTGGGAAGACATGCCCTGATGGATATGAAGGGGCTGCGGGAAGGAGGGTAAGAAGGAATGACGGTAAAACTGGGAGAAGTTGGCGCCGTGGACGACCGGGTTGCGCGGCGCCGCCGCCTGCTTAGAGGCGGCCGATTTGCCGGCCCAGCCGCTCGGAGTCACTTGGGGGTTTGGGGGTAAAGACAGCAGAGGTTGACCCTGTGGGTGCTGCTGCTGTTGCTGCTGCTGCTGTTGCAAGACAGCCTGCATCCTCTGCAGCTGAGACATGCCCGCCACTTGCGTCTTCTGCAGCGGGTTCAGTTTCTGCTTGAGGAGCTGACCGTGAACCAGCGAATGGGCCAGTGACTGTGTGGGCATGGCTTTCTGGCTGAACAGATTTGCCAGCAGGTGCTTGTTGTCCTGCTCCATCTTGCGCATGCGCTCCTCAGCCAGACGCTGCTCCATGGCTTGCTTCTCACGCTCCTTACGCCTCCGCTTTACCTCCTCGTCCATTAGCATAAGCTCTTCCCGCACCCGGGCCACGCAGTTCTCTGGGATCTTGATGCCTGGGACAGTGAGGGTTTGGTTAATTCAAGCTCGTTTGGGTTAACGAGAGCTCGGCAGCTAATCCAACCACGCTCTTGGACACTGACTATCTTGTAACTCGCACTCACCAACTTGCTTGTTGTGCTGCTTGGTCTTGAGGCGAACAATCTGCAGGATGTTGGAGTTGGTGATGTCGGACACCACGTCGGACACGCGCTTCCAAACGCGCAGCAGAGCGCCGCACAGCATGTGGTACTGGCGCAGACGCATACCCTGGAAGCACTCCTGGCCTTCCTCCACTTTCTTGCATTTGCCGTTCCTGCGGAGAGGCCACGTACACGCAAGTGTCAAGCTGCTCGCTCTGACCTTTGAATTTGAAACGCCAAACAGCAGCTTGCACGACTTCCACGCATTGTTGTTTACAAATCGGGTGAGAGTGCAACAAAGTGTGTGTGTGTGTGTTCCTAGTTACCAGTTAGCATGGCTACACTTTTTCAAGGAGAAACTGAACCGGCTTTCCCAGCAGTCCTTGGCCTCCTCTGGAGTCACCTGAAGAAGACAAGCCAACCATATTGTGTCATGATCATCTTGTTGTTCCCGTGTAGATAAAAAACATAAAAATCAAACGCACCTTCCGATAGCGTTGCTGCAGGTTTTCAAGGCTTTCAGGATGAGTCTGCTTGCCGATGTTGGGCTTGTAAACAATAAAGTTCTTGCCTCTCCCTTGCTCGGCGAGCAACACGCAAAGCTGGTTACCTCGAGGCTGGAAACCAACAAGGAGGGGTCAATTTTTCTGGCCAACTTCTTTTACGATCTGCAGACTCACCTTCCGGGACATGTAGAAGCCCTCGTCTGCACCAGTGAGACTGAGAAACCTGTTGCTGGCTTCATCCCAAGGCATACCTCTGTCCACACTGATCTGTGGAGGCACAAAGAAGAAGACTTGTCACCTCCAGGAAACACCAGCTCGGCTCAGATGAAGAATAACAAATCCGCTTGGTCCTACCTGGTAAAGAACCACCTGGCCATCCTGAGGGTTCCCCACTGTCATAAAGATTTCCTGCTTCTCCTCATAAATTTCATCGTTACCTGGAGCCAAATCTGTTGGCCACCCAAAAGACAACCAAAATGAGAATAAGGCTCTTTTTTTTTTTCAACAATGAACCTAAAATGCATACCTAAGATGCCCATGTCATATTTGCCCTCTTTCTTGTCTTTTTCTATTAGGTAATCAAAATTGTCTGTGAAATACTGGAAGAGATGGTTCTGCTTGTGGACCTCCAGCCCCAAGATTCGGTTTAGGAATTTGGTAACGCTGCAATCTGGAATTCAAATGTAAAAACAAATCAATCTAAAAGTTGCCAAACCAATGACCTCCTTGAGCAATTGCACACCACTGACCTTTCTCTGTATTGATGCCAAAGCGAGACTCCCGGCAGAAGATGCCCACATCCATCATTCCATGTTTCATATCTGGCGTAAAAAAAAAATATTCAACTCGTTGAGCTTTGAGCACTCTTGAATGTTGACGAGTACTGAGTACCTACCTCTGAAGAACATGGCGTCACCTCCGGGGTAATCTTTAGGCACGGGCACCTTGTTCTCTATGTGGCCCAAGATTGCTTTGGTGATTTTATCCAGAGCCTTGGTACCATACTGCAAAGAAGGAGCACAAATTGATTGTTGTGTTGACATTGCAGTCATGACAAATAAAATTTAAATCTGCACCTAAAAGAAGATCCAACTTGAGGCACCCACCTTGTTCTCAAAGTTGTACTTGCTTAAGTCTCTGGTTTCAGTCGCCCGTCTGTCTCCGTGTGTTAACGCGCCCTGCAAAGAGGATAACGTTATTATTTTTTTTTTTTTGCAAGCATTAGCATCATCAACCAAATTACAGGAAGACCAACGTGATGCAGGAGTACAAGAACAGCACAAGATGATCCCAGGCTGCAGTTAGAAGTGAGGTCAGAACTTTTATTGAACAGAATTACCGGAAATCTATTTTTATTGGGTCATATTAGTTTGTGGTTTACATCTTGTGACATTTATGAGTGTTATGATAGTGGCTGGAAATTGTTGTTTTAAGTCGCTATACGGCCAGGGAGCATTTTTCTTTTGTTTTAATAATGTTCATCATATTGAAGATCTCTAATGTGCTTTTCCCATCTCGCTTTAATTTCTACTGTGCAGGAGGTGACGGTTGTGAAAGATGGTTGAGAAAACTGGATGGATCTTTTCGCTGCTGATCTGGAGTTGCCAAGGGCGCAAAGGTGGTTGGTTGCACACTTCAAGTGTGTGAGTAAACATTTCATAAGCTGAGCACAGGGAACGTGGGATATGACCGGCGGATTTACCGAACACGCTTGGCAAACACAGCTGTGGCTTCCTGGAATGGACATCCCCGCCAGCCCACCCCCTTTGTGTCTTTTTCTGTGTCACTCTGGAAATAAATGGCTCGTCGCTCAAGTGCCTCATGGAAAGTGTCATTTATCCAGAAAGTCCGATTAAAATCTGACCTTCGCATTTGTTAAACGCCTGATTTGAACCCAGAGCGATCCAATTTCATATCCAAATTGTTGCGCATAATGTTACAAACGTACACACGGGCGGTTTATTTACCAGGCTTTCCAGTCTCTTTGCAACAATGGAGGCGAAACGTCTCTCGCCGGCAAGTTCCGAGATGAGGAAGATGTACTCCGGAGCTGTCACTTGATTGGACCGATGGGTACGGCCTGAAAAATAAAATTATTTTAGTGTCCGCACTTTTCTAAATGTATTATTATTCTGATTATTTTAACATATTATGTAACTTCTGATCATTTGTGGGCTTTTAATGGCAGTTCTTCCAAGGTTTTACTTGTTTTTAGAACTGCATGGTCAAAAGCCATATGGTCCCCATCCCTGTTTTAAACCAAGACCATCTGCTTTATTGATGTTTTCTGGCGCCAGGTTTTCAACACAAGGCTCATCATGCATATGTACGTAATATACATGCGCACACAGTCATTTATGCTCAAAGCCAGACAAGCACTGCTAATGGAAATAATTAATTGAGCTGTTAGCACAATGGCTGCAAACAATAAATCCATTAGAGACTCTACGACATACAATTATGCACGATGGACCGAGCAGGCAGTTCTTCTGTCTGAATAATTGAATACAACTTAGTGTCCATAATAAACAGTCCACTGAAAAATGAACAGTCCCACTGCGTGAGATGAATAAAAGCATTTATCTTGAATTGTTTTAGCCAACACAAATGCAAACCGCCTGATGCAGCAGAAGCCCAGTTGTGCCCACAACTGATCCAAACTTGGACTCACCAAACTGCTGAATGGCCCTGTCTGCGCTCCAAGGTAGCTCCAATGTCATGTGGACTCGCCGCCGTTGGTTTTTGATCCTCTTGTCCGCCTGCAGGGAAATTCCAGAGCTGGCTGCTTCGGAGATGATGGCCACCAGCTAGGGTGAGAGAAAGACTTGAATTGCATTACGTGAAGGAAAAAAAATTGCTGAGTCCATTTGCTAACCAAAACAGCAGTACCCACAGAAGCTAAAATTCCAATAATAAGCACAAATGAAACTGACCTTCTCTCCACTCATGAAGCGGTCTTTCTCCTTGATGTTGATGTGGTCAATGGTGAGGCCCTGCTCAGCGCGTGACTCGTAACGGACGATACCTTCAGGACGTCGCACCACACGACCCTTACGCCCGGTCATCTGTTTGACAATGATTAAAAAAATAATAATTTAAACATGCTAATTAATTGTAAAGTTGTTGCATGCTTCAGGCGGCTCGCACCTCAGAGACTTTATCAGGCCCTCCAAACTTATCAATAAGCTCGTCCAGGGTGTTGAGAGGTAGTTCTTTTCCCAGTTGTGAAATCTTATTGAGGAGACCCTGCTTCATCTCCTCTATCCTGACTGGAAATCCACATGAGAGGAATGTCAGACCATATCAACAACAGCAAAAAGAACAAAACAAAATCCACACACCAGTGTGGCAGCTCGTGTGGTTGACAAAAATGACATCATCGTTGTCCAGCAGCGAGTCCGGAGACGAGTTGGAATCCGTGTCCATGCCGTCAGAGTCGGTGCTGCTGTCGTCGCTGTTGATGCTTATGACGCCGACGCTGTCCACCGTGTGCTTGGGTACCTTGGGATGGCGAGCTCGAGGCTTGCCTGAAGATGACATGAGCAGTTAAGATCATGTCCAGAGACTAAACGGATACAACAGTAGACAAATGTGGGCTTACGTTTTCTCTTGTTCCCCGGTGCCTTCTCTCTCCTCTGCTTCTCAGAAGGGAAATGTTTGGTAACAAGAGACTGGAATACTCCCCTGAAGGCAAGACAGTGAAGCTGTTAGAGGCTAACCAAGATTCATTACGTGTTTGTGAGGTACTGGCAGGTAGATGAAAATTCCGTGTGTGCTTTAATATACTAAATTTGCCCAAGGGGGTGTGAAGTTGGTGAATCTCAAACACAGACAAAAACGTGGATAAATTCCAAAGCTTATGAGCTCGCTCACTCTGCGGCGGAGACAAATCGGTCAAGGTGACCATCATTCTCGTCCAGAACCTCTCTGGTGCGCGACTCCCCGGTAGATTGCAGGCCAATGACGATGCACTGTGTTGGAGAGTAACAAAGAGGTATGAGCAAATGTTTCATCTAGAAGAACCTGACATGAATGTTTTTGGAATGTGTAAAGAAGCCAAAATGAGAGAATTATGCAGACAAAAATGAGATTTTTTTTTTTTTTTGTTATGACCAGCACCATTATGTGCAATTTCTCCCCTGTCTGAATTTCCGTCTGGTTATTTCCACACAGAGCGCAAACTTGCTGACTCGGCGTTCCGGTGATTTGTGCTGACCTTTCCTGCCTCCAGCTCTTTCTTGGCCAACTCCACCAGGCAGCGGACCTTGGCAGCTATACAGAGGTATTTGAAAAAGCGCTGGTGAGACGACCAGAACTGGCCCCACAGGGACTTCCTGCTGACCAGGCCCAGCTCGTCGGCGGCGCGCATGAAGACCTGCAGTGCTTCTGCCCACTAAAAAAAAAGAAACAGCGTTAAGTTAAAAAGCAAATGCGTTCTTCGATGTTGGATTGCGACGCTCACCAATTTGGCGGCTTTATTGTAGACCAGCTTAAAGTCGCTGTCCAGTCCGATCTCTTCAATGCGGAAAGACACCCCTGAGAAGCTCAACTGCCTGGCTATGTACATCCCGCTCACTTTCATATCCATGGCAACAATCTCCATGGCGCCCACGCCTCTGTTTACACATAGCAAATATATCTCAACAAATTGACTGGGCACGATTGACTGAATAAAAAAATCCCCGCCTTGGCTACGATATGAGGAAATAGATGTTATTTTACAAGAACAGGAAACCCGCATGATTTATGAGTCATTTGAAAACATTAAACACCACAAACCTTTTCTCGATGGCGTGCAGGAAGTCGTCAAAGGCCCTGAAAGGCGTGCCCTCACCCCAGATACCCAGGCGGCTCATGTAGATCATGTTCTTTGGCTCAGAGGCACCTAGGCGACAAAAAGGGTGTTGAGTTGTACCTCAGGCATCATCCCAATTCAAAAGTCTGAGAAGGGGTCACATTTTCAGGAAAATGTTTTAATTTCCAATATTACTACCATGAATGTTCATTTCGATACCACGTAAGCATTCCAACCGCAAACCTCATACCTGCGACACACACGTACTAACCACTAGGACACCACGCTCTCCACTTCAGTTATGGCAACATTTGTTTTGAAACGACAAACACTCAGACGTTACAGTTCCACTGTTTGGCCAATCCAGTTTCTGTACCTGTGGCACTGGCATACACCACTCTGGCCCGTGGCAGCTTGTTCTGCAGATCAAGCACCGCCTTGCCCATCTTTGTTGACGTAGCATTCTTGGCTTTGTGGCATTCATCAAAAATAATCTGTGAGGAGGAGAATTCAGGTCAAGGGCAAACAACACAGAACTCTGTGTGTGTGTGTTCAAAGCACACTGGAAGTGGAGGAGGAATGTGTGCGTTATTGGGGAAAATGAAAGGATACAACTCCGTCAAAATCCGGCTTGCACCAGTCCAGGATCTGTTTAATCCGCGTGCGGTGCTGCCCACCCGCCTGGCTCTCGCCAATCAGCGCAGAGTAGGTCGCAAAGAGGACTCCTTCTGAGGTAGCTGTGTCTCCATACTTAATCTGCAACACAGTCACACAGTGTGACTTTGCTCCGTTTCGCATGAGCGCTTAGAAAGCACGGCCTTCTTGGTCAACACCTGCACTCACTTTGTTTAAGGCATGCACGGGAATAGTCGGTGCATCTATGTCTTTGAGATCTCGCTCTGCATCAAATTTCAGGTCATTGGATATGCTGAACCTGCGGGCAGAGAACAGTAGGATTAGTCATTCGCCGTACGCAGCTGGACAGAACGGAGTAGAAGCGCATGCAAATCAGGTGATGTCGGCCGTCCGTGCGCATGAATTTTACGGCGGTCGACTGAAATCTGGGGTTGGCTGAGTGGTGAGTTCACATCCTGTCGAGCCCGCGCTGCACGCACAGGCTACAATTAAGATTACTGAGTCACTGCTCATTTTTGAGAATTCGCTGCAAGCAAACTGTAGCCTCGGAAAAATACAAATTGACATGACAAATTGAGACAGTCCTTGATTTCTTCCGCTGAAGACAAATTTTGTCCAAAAACCTATCGAGTCCAGGAAGTGCTAACTCACCATAGTGATTTTTTTCTTCCCTTAAGGTAGTTTTCCAGGATGATTCCGGCAACAGTACGTCCCTTTCCCACGCCGGCGCCATCTCCAATCAGGAAGCCTGCCCGTTGGTTGTTCTGTAGGATGACCTCGTGTTGCTGTGCAAACGAGAGAGACCGGGTCAACTCATTGCCGTGAAAGGGAATGACTGGCGGGAGATGCCTCTGTGTTACCTGACATGCGTAGATGATGGCTTCTAGCTGCAGGGCGGACAGCAGGCCGTTGTTAATGGTCGGCTCGGGTATAGATAGAGTGTATGTGATGTCCGGAGGAGGGACGCTGGACAGAGTGTTGGTCTCCACCACTATGTCGGGATGGGAAATTCCGATCGTGGCTGACGAGGAGAAAGGGGAAAAATGAAATGAAGTTGTCTGAACGGGGCCACATTTTGCCATGGTAGCTAGTGACCTACATTTGGAAGGTCTGTACTCAGCATACGTGTCGACATGGCCCAGTTCCTCTGAATCCTCTTCCTCTGCTTCCTCCTCTTCCTCTGGGGGTGATTGGGCTCTCTGAGTCTGGCAATACCAAAGACAACATTTAATGGAGCCATAAGCGCCGCTCGTGTGGAGCTCTGAATTCCGCCTAGGTGATGTTAGCAAAAGGTGTTAGTAGCCAGGCAGTACAATTAAGGAACACAAATGACAATGAAAATAAGAGTTAAGCGGAGTTAAGAGCAGGAAGTATAAACATCTCGGACAATCAAAATGTTGGCAGTTAAACTCTATTTAAAAAAGAAACAGATGACGGAAGATGCAGTATTTGTTTTGTAAGAAGGTAGGTAGGGAAGGTAATAGGGACACGATGAAAAAAAAAATGTATACATCACACAGAAAAACAAAGTAACAAGGACAAAGTAGATTAAGAGAATAAATTTTGATTTTTCTTTTCTAACGTGGCCTCAATACTGCTTTGTTGTCTCGGCGTCGTTGCAAATAGGATGCAACGCTTACATCATCCGTGATAATACAGAATGCTACAAATCACAACGAATGAGCATCTGTGGCAATTTCGAGCTCAAGTCCAACCACTTATGCTACAACCGATACTTAATCTGCATGGGTGCACATTTGAGAGCAAACCACTCATGGAGGTGGCACAAAGAGAGAGAGACAGAGCGAGTTACTCAAATTGATGCGGCTACCTGAAATCCTCCTAAAGGTGGCACGCTGATTATAGCGGTTATATCATCCAAACTGGCCAAGCCCTGAAACCTGCTGGAGCCTTTAAGCTGTCAACAAAAACATTCAATAAGCACAAATGGATGGGGGAAACAGATGAAAAGGGGGGAAAGAAAAAAAAGAAGCACACATTGTGTGTGTGTGTGTACTGACCTCCAGCTGGTTCTGTGCTGGTGTAGTGGCGGCGCCGTTGTTGGTGGTGGTGGTACTCGTGTTGATGTCCCAGAGCGTGGGCACCGTGTCCAGGTGATCGGTGCTAATGAAGGACTGGGCGTCGGCATATTCGGACAGTGAGTCGGCCGGAGAGGAGAACAGGGAATTGGTGGAGAGGTCATCGATGCAGGACAGATCCTGTGGGTGGAGAAGAGGAGCATTGAGTTCCACCTTGATATCAGGGATGAGGGTTAATTGTCGTTAGTAAAATTACTCTCGCATGAATTATTATTTTTCTTTATACGAAAATGCATCTGTCATAATTTGACTTTGGGTGTCATGTGCTGTAAACCGCAGTTTTCCCCTAATTTAATTTACTATATTACAGCTTTTACAGAAATAATAAACCATTGCCCGCCTAGTTAATTCGAGATCTTTCTTTCATGCAGCTTCTTAAAAGGTTACGCTTGCAGTAAACTCGTGTCCTACTTTTCATTGCGATTACAAGGGTGGTCTCCACAGTCCAGGAAGCCTCAGGATATCATCGTGACTCCTTTTAAACAATATGCCAGGCTAATTATCACCGCACATTACGCCACAGTTCCGCCAAACATGTCTGACCGGCGAAAGAGGACAAGATGCTGGGGGGCTGTGGGTATAAACATGACCGCATGGTGTGGGAATGAGGCCTGGGTGTTATTTTTGTGCTCTGACTTGCGGAGGGTCGCGTGGAAGCAAGCTTGGACTCTTTTTGAGTACAGTCACTTCTCGCGGGCAAGATCAGACATGAAAAACAGGCTTTCTGGATTCGGTCTCTGATTGGCTGCCTTAAAAGTGGGATGGTGGGTGAATGTTTAGGGGGAGGACTGGGCGGGGGAGGTACGTGTAACTTTGTAGCGCCCCTCTCATCTGTTGTGAGTCTTTATTATTCTTTTTCACACCCTGAGCTAGTTCTGGCTGCGACAGATGAGTAAAGAAGGCCAGAAACAAAGGACGCACCCTTCCCTTTTGCAGAGGCACCATGGTGGAAACACACAGATAAGCAGCATATTGTCATTTTTAATCGAGGAAAACAGGATGTGTGTTTTTTTTCTCTCCAAACAGCGGCAAAAAAGGCTTTTGTTTACCTCTGCCGGATTTACTGGAAGGGGGTTTTCTCTCAAAGTCATGGGCTGATAAATGGTTGCACACAAAATACAGTTTGACTTCCAAATATGCAGTACAACAATCTACAAAGTTGAATCTCATTTGAAATTCATCTTGCATTTCCCCCAAAATGTGGGTTTGAGCGAAGCGCGTCGGGCCGGTGCTAAGCGAGACACCTCCGAGCTCAGCGCTATGCTAATCGAGTTGTCAAGCAGAGTGGAACAGAGGCAGCAGTGTTACTTGTCCCGCGGCAGACGTGTACTCAGAGCTGGTTCATCTACTATTCCTAAAACCGGGCCCTGCCGCACAGAGATAAGACTTGAATTCCAACTGCACTGATGCTAATCTGGCTGCTTTGCCAGCACACAGCCAACGCATCCATGCAACCGCTAATCCTGCCTCCCTCTCTTCTAAATCCAAATTTCACTAACAAAAAAAAAAAAAAACACAAGCCACACACCATGAATGTTTTTCAAAGTGTCTCTTTCCAAAATGGCTTCCAGGAGATGATGAACATATTCACAGAAGGGCATGCGAAGTCTCATGCTTTTTTTTTTTATTTCTCCACCCATGTGCTGTTCAACAAAAGTACTCTTTCACATCTTTTTACTTTTGCCCCAGTTTCCCAACGCAGTCACACGTCTTTTTTTCCCCCTACAGCGCCGCTTGGGCAATCTTTTGATCAAATGAACTTAATGTGACAAGCAAGATGCTGTCCTGCACGCAGAGGCGATAAATTACAGCACTCATGCGCCTTGGGATGAATGATAGGAGGGAGGCGTATACTGCTAAGAAGCAATCTGACACAGTGCTTCATGGAAAAATAATAATAATAACAAAGCAAACGTGACAGACACACTGCGACATAAAAATGTAATAATGTGTGGCTGTCATGAAGCTTTGCAGCTGCTCTCCATATAAAAACAGCAAAGTCACAGCTTATCACATGAAGATAAATTCCAGCACGACCGTACAAGGAAGTCGACATATAAACATAAAACTAAACATATGTCTGCAGCCAGAATTTTTTTTTTTTCACACGGGGATTCTGCAAAGTAGCCATAACAGAAGACACTGGCTTTTATTTCACGCAGTAAAGGTGAAATATTTCCGGATTAACAAAAAGATGATTAGATAAATGTCAACACGACAGTATGAGAGACATGAGAGGTAGTTTTTAAACTCCCAATGCTGCCCCGCCATTTTTTCACCAAAGGTCTGTCTGTGTAATATCGTAGGAATGACACCCGTGTGTAAGGGAACGCCAAGAGTAAAATCCGACACCCGACACGCCCTTCTTTTTTTTACGGTTGCGTTGAAAGCAATTTGTCACTGTCCAACAAGAATGCGAGCCGAAGCAAGCACACCCTTGTGTACATATTTCACCTTTGCTGAGTTCTGTATAAAAAATAAAAATATCCGGTCTTTCCCGAAGTGATGCAGGGTAAACAAAGCAGGGATCTAAATTGAACAAAAACAAGATGACACAAGTTGAGATGAGGGAGGACCGGAAGATTGGTTGGTGTTTGGAGATTCAAAAGATACGTTTGTTGAGGCACCACGGGTAAATTAGATTTGCGTTCCTGCCAGCTAGATTTTAGATTTACTTCTGCTATGATGAAAATGCAAGTTGGCAACAACTCTGGTATTTGTTCACTGGCCACAATGCGGTGAATTTCAAAACGCATACAAGACGAGCCACGTTCAGGGCTTCCCCCGCCTACACACTCGCTCGCTTGCTTTTCCAAGACTCAAAACGTCACCATTCCAAAGTCTTGCCATCCCCCCCAAACCTCACCTTTGGGCTTTGTTGATTTTGGATTTGGCTTTCAGCCAGATTCCTAAGCCAGTAGAGGAGCAAATACTTGAAGCGTCGGTGAGAACGATGTCGCTGTTGTTTGCAGTGTAAGCACCGACCCTGCGTGTCAATATCTAAACGGTGTGTGAGTGAAGCGGACAAACTGCGGGTGATGACATCACCATACCCGAGCGCTCGGGAAGAGTGAAACAAGCCATATTTTGTGCTCAGCTGTTGACCTTGTCCAAGCAGTCAACACAATTTGCCCCATAGCGTCTGTGTGAGTTCATGGGGTACATCTGGAGGCCATCATGTCTTCATTATTTTCAGTTTTAATCTCGTGTGGAAAAGGCGCCACGTGTCCTGACAATAAGGAAATCAATAATAAAGTATCACTGAGGTGTAAAAACCTTAGGGGTCACATGACAGGAGAGCCAAAATTGCTCAGACGCTGGTGCTGAACGAGGCGCTGTTGTGATTAGTAAATAATAATTCGAAAGATTTTGTGACCACTCAGTTTATAAAGTATACAAAAGCTACCATTCTCGTCAATGACACGTGCCAGTGGTGCACTACTCATCCCTTGCTACTTATTCATTTCCAGTAAGCGGCATGTCAAAGGTCACGGTTGATGTTTAACCAGACAACCAGGAAGCTGACTGTCCCTAGCTTCCTATTAATTTTCCTCCTAACAAACTCGCATGAAGTACTACGGATATTACTCAAAGCCAAAGTCCGGGTTATTTAATGATACGAGGACAAAAATGCTGACATTGCAGAAGGGAACCAAACAGGCGACTTTGAATGACATATCGGGTTCTGGCTTTTCCGGGAATAGAATGCGGGACAGAAGGAGCCATTTGTCATGAGTGGAGCGTTGGGCTACATGTGGGGGTCAGTCTTGAGTCAACGCTCAAACTGGATTCGATAACAAGCGTGTTACAATTAAGTTCTGAAGTGCTTATCTATTCGGAAGACATTAAAGCAGCCCACAATGTTCCTCATGGAATCTCAAATGTTCAGGTCTCTTGTGCCATTATGAACAAAGAAGTCAAGTCAAGTCAAGTTTATTTGTATAGCCCTAAATCACAAACAGTCTCAAAGGGCTTCACATAGCCAAAATTGACAATTATTCTCAAGAAGTCATGAATCCAAAAGCCGAATCAAAAGATCAACAAATCATTTTTTTTTAAAGGTGAGCCGGAACCCATCGCAGCTGATTTTGGGCAACTCTACTCTGGTCGCCACACAAACTCAGATCAACTCAAGATCCATTAATGCCTTTTACCGATAAAACACTCACGCTAAACTCATTTTGGGTTCTAACCCACAAATCGGAAAACTCCGCTTAAGAGTAATTCAAGGCAAAGCAAATAATCGTACCTTGGGGAGTGGCCGTCCCAGCTGTGAATACAATTTAGTCCAGAACTGCATGAGCGACATGGGTCCAGACTTTGCTTGAAGGGGAGGGGGGGGGCGGGGGGGGGGATAGGCACACAAACTCAAGACACACTCCTGCTTCACCTTGAAACCCTGACTACAAGATCCATGAGGTTTCCCTTCCAGCCAGTAGGACCCACTCAGCCCTTTCACGGCTCCTCTCTGGTTGAACGCAACACATCTGCCTTCTCTGGAGGCGACGCTCTTGTGAATGAGCCGAGCAGCACCCAGGTCTAAAACAAGGCCGCTAAGTGATAAGTCATGGTGGTTATGCACTAATAGTTCCTCAAAGAGGTGGCCTGAGAGAGAGCGAGAGAGTGGAGGAAAGGAGGGGTGAGGGAGGGAGGGAGGAGAGGAGGAGGAGCTTTCAGGAAATGATGCTTTTGTTGGTAAGTGACTACAGTTACCGGCAGTCAGACCCATTTTACTGTACATGGTGTAACTCAACCGCATTTGTAGTGTAAACAGAATTGCGCTCTGAACCCGGCCACTCCTCTCACGCCACCGGTTACTGCTATATTTAATTGCCATCTTTTTTTTCTTTTGAACGATTATTATATTTAGAAAACTAATGCGCTGCCCGCTTGCTGTTCTAAATACATACGCTTGTTTTTCCCGTTAAGGCTCACTAGTGAGACCTTACCAACAGATCTTCAAAATATTATCAAGCCAAAGTGTGATAATCCCCCAAAAATAACTTTTTGACAGAAAAAGCTGCTCAGTAAAATATGAGCAATGCAATTATTTTGATATAAAATGTATTTTACTGATAGCAGATGGTCATATAATTCCCCCTATTATACAATTATCCAAAACAATATAATTGACCTCTTTTCAATCTGCTCCAACAGTTGAGCATATTAAAATGTTCCCTTACACAATACCTGCAGTTATACACGTTTATTTGTATATTTGTCCTAACGGGAAAAACTGGTTTGTAGTTTAACTCGTTCAATACCAGGTTGAAAAGGTGAGGTAAATTTGATATATCCTGTTGATCAAAACATTTTTCTCTATATTTAACCTGCACACTTTTTTTTTTATCCTGAGGAAGTTCCATTTAATCGAATTCAAGGCCAGCATGGCAAGAATCAAAATAATTACACAAGCAGATCCAAAACACCTTCAGGCTTGTCTCCAAACATTACAAAAAAAACGTCCATCAATCCCATTGCTGGTGAGACAAATGGGTCCATTTGCACCCCCAGCTTCCAGGAATCCATGATATCACGTCAGGATAATATACTGTAATATCCATCTTTGTGCGAGTGAAATGGAGAAAAGACTCTCATAGACAGAGTGGCGCCTGTCCATGGTGTCATCATATAAGTGGGAATACTCTGCCCGATGAGTGTGTGTGTGCCTGTAGTAAGCAAAATGGCACCAGAGAGCCTTAACTATGAATCATGAGCACAGAAAAAAAAAAAAAAGATAAACACAACCAATATCAGGCCCAAAACTTGCCACTTCCACATAACGGACTTATCTTGACACACATCAAACATATGTTTGCGTGTGGGTGGTACCTCGATTACCAGCCGTGAACTTTAAATGATCATGTTAACGATAATAAAGATCTTGGTTGTACAGGAAATATTTTATGAATTAATTTGTCCGCTTTACACTGACGTGAACGCCCACATGCTTGCTTGGGGTTTACCATTTACAAATTGTAATGCCTTGTCACCATCACTGCCAGCCCACAAGATGGCGCAATCCCACCCAGGGCTAATAGTAAAATGAAAATTGGTGCCAAGGAAGTACAAGAAATTCTGTTGCACATGAAAATGCCGCACGGCACCATCGTGCAAGGGCAGCGTATCGATCAAAGCTTGTCAAGCTGACCGCCGCCACTCTGTCCATAAATGAGATCACATTAGACAGTGGTCTACTGATGTTTATCAGTAGATATGGAATTAAATGTCAACCATGATTGAGCTCCCGTTTTTTGAAAGCGGGAGGGCGGAATGTTTTGAATTTTTAAACAATTCATGGACGCAACTCTGAGCTTGAACTTGAGTTTCAGAATGTCAAATGACATTGTGACATGCACTGCGGTTGTCTAGACAACACAAGGCTTTTAATCAGACGTCTCTACGGTACATTAGAAAAGGTGAATGAATTCACCCGCGGGAGGGAAATGAGATGAAAGGGCGAGATTCCTCCCGCTGATAAGCCAGAGTGACATTTTGCCGTTCACCAACCTGGGAGAAATCGCCATTTCTGGGCCGGCTGAGGCAAGGGAAATCCATGTCTGAGAACGCAGAGTACATGTCAAGGTGCACATCCGGTGTAGTGGCGGCGGGAGCGCTGCTGCTGTTCAAGTGGTATTGCCTGGAGAGGTGGAGAGAAAGAGTTTCATTTTTCGGAGAGAAAAATAAAAAAATATCTCTGGGAACAGAATGATTCACATGACATTACTTCCTCTGTGAAAATGTCTTTAGAAATAAGAACAACTCGGAAGTCAACGGTTGAGGTTTCACTTATATCGTCATTCTCTTGTGAACCGGCCACAAACTGAAAAGAATTCCACTTCGATGCGTGAGAGAGGCTCATTATATCATTA
The DNA here is from genome assembly GCF_024217435.2 of Syngnathus scovelli. Classification (NCBI taxonomy): domain Eukaryota; kingdom Metazoa; phylum Chordata; class Actinopteri; order Syngnathiformes; family Syngnathidae; genus Syngnathus; species Syngnathus scovelli. Next base: position 4,524,173 of record NC_090856.1, read on the forward strand.
CAAGTCTGCGTGCTTTGTAAAAGGTGAACAACGCACACACCCAAGAAACCAAAAGCAAACCTTTGTTCAGGTAGAACGGCTGAAGTGCACCCCCACTTTGTGTATCCACCAATCACATGCCAGAGCTCGGTAGGACTAAGTAAGCTCTGCCAAAGCTATTTGCAGGATTTGTTTCAGTGTCCTCAAGCACAGGTCAGAGATCGCTCGTTGCTTCAACACACCCAAACAGTAGGAGATAAGAATAATAAAAAAAAATCCGTCAAATATCGTGCCGGTGGCCACTGAGTGTGAAAAATGTCGGTGCCGACTAAAAATGTTGCATTGCAACATCAAGCAACGCACAAATTGTCCTTTCAAGCAATTAATGCAATTAAATAAATGGAATCATTTTCCCAAATTAGAGATCCCCTTGAAACATTTTACTTGATCCTCACATTTTAGTTTATGATGCGTAAACAAACTTTATCACACGTTAAATTGGCCAGACATGCTAAACTGGTTGGGTTGCTGGAACACATTCACGGAACGGAACGGAACGTCTACAGCGACAGTGTTGTCTGATATTATGCAAGTGTGACCAATCTCTTCCTTTCAGTCAGCACGATTATGAAATATAAAACCGGCACATTATCAACATGCTATCATCCATAGAGTCTGTCTCCAGGCGGTGTCAACAAGTTCACAAAGAGTATCCAGCATACCTTGGCCGAGTCCCGCCCGGCTGTTACAAACACTTGTTTGGTCTAAAAACAACTGGACAAAAAGTTCACGTTTGGAACCACAAAGAAAAAGAAATCTTAAAAAGATGAACTTCTCATTTTTGGTGATGTCATTTATTTATTTTTTGTTCTGGAGTTGTTATTTTGAAATGCTTTTAAATGCGCCATATAAATAAAAATATCTTTCCTTGCCTTCCAGCGTATGGCTTACTTTCAAATCACCTGTCCAGACAAGACTTCCACATTCTCAGCAGAGTCGCGATGCGCATGGAGGGAGCCCGACGTACACAGGGTCTCTCGTGCTCACGCTACATACAGCCTTTGACAGTAACCTCTAATTCAGCTATGAGGTCATAAAGTCGAAAGACACTGTTAGATTAAAGGCGGTCTTAAGCAAAACCTGGACGCCTCCCTCTGGCCTTTTGGCTATACCTGGATTGACGAAAATGGGGGGATAATCTCAGACGTTATGATATTAATGTTGATTTATGCATCTGAAAGTGAAATAAATCTGAATGGTTGGCGGTTGCTGATCAAAAAGTGAAAAGAACATTTTTTTTTTTTTACTGTGCTTGTGGTAAACACAAACAACTCACTCACTATATATACAAGATCTATGTGTGAAATGAAATCATGTTTCACTTGGGGGGAAGGGGTGACAGCGGTTGCCACGGCAACAACAACATTCACACGATATTCAGATTGATTTAGGTCAGCGCTGTCCAAGGTCTAGCAAACAGCTTGCATATACTTGTCGGCATATTTGAAAAAATACAATCATATTAAAGGCCAGAGCACAGTAAAAAGGATTTTTTTTTTTCCATTGTGGGGTGCAAAAAAAAAAAAGAAAAGCAACTTACTGGTTTCCGGATTGCATAGGGCAGTGCACGCTGTATCCTCCGGCCTGCTGAGAGAAGGACCTCCAGGAGCCAGGGGAGCCAAAGAGAGAACTCTAAAAAACACAAAGTTCACATGCAGAAACAAGAGGAAATGAAGAGGCGAAAATAAAGGAAGACGCTTACCTCCATGTTTGAGGGGGTTACAACGAACAAGCTGGTGTCCAGCTGAGGGCCTTCTGGATGCAGGTAGTTCTCCCCGTCCATGGCCAGCGCTGAGGGGAGGGTGGGCATCAGACTGGAGTTGCACACATGACCGCGAGATGACCTCTACTATGGCCCAAACTGCCAACCCTGCTGCTGGCGCTGTCCCAGATTGTACCTCTCTCACGGAAAAACACTCTCCATGACCTGTAAAAAGGACAAAAGCAGGTTCCTGATATTGTATTTCCAGACATGTTAGATCCACAGAATATTGTCTTCTGTGACAGTACGAGCACTAGACAGTCTTCTTTCGTCAGAAAAAGTGTGATTCTATCTTTTTTCCTTTCTTTCGTAATAAGCAGAACATGAGTTGGTTTCATCAAAAACACTGGTGTCTGACAAAAAAGCAGAGAAAATGACGTTTTTGTAGATAGAGCCATTCAAGCACAACAGTGATTTCAATGTTATTTTTTTGTGATCACCTCAAATTACAAAAATAACAAACCACAGAAAACATTATGGAAGGCAAAATAATCTTGACAGAAATTCAACTAAGCATAACCGAGCTTTACCTGGTTTAGCCTCTTACCTTTATCTTGTAAAGCTCCTCAATGCTTAGTATGTGTAAATAAATATGCGTGAGAATGCAATATTGGCTGGTGACTCATCTAGACTGGATAGACACTATAGATAGCTACAAAGAAAACGAAAGCTCAACAACTAAAATACACCAACTCAAATAGCGATCATGCAGCTTTTGAATAATTCTGTCCTTAAGGGTGCCATAAGTCAAAGCAGTCTTCTCGAGTATGTTAATTGTCGCCTCTTGAAACAGCCTAAAGCATAACAGACTTCTTTTCATGACCCTCAGCAATAACATGCCACAAATGGCTTTGACAGCTAAATCAATCCAATTTCGTTATACTCTACAAATTTTGTGTCACTCCCTCGCCGTCACCCTAATCAAGCCCTCCCCCGATCTCGCTAGCTTACTTTGCTCTCGCAACAGTGTGCCCCCGCTTTGCCGGGCCATACGCCAGGGTGTTGTTCGCTGGGGACAAAGCTAGGGTGATAAAGCCTAATAGAGTTCACGAGGGTCGGAATAAGAGGGCCTTTGTGTGTCTTGGTGCGTGTGTGTGTGTGTTTGCGTATGAGCGAGACCCAATATGTTCACTGTGCACACAAGGAGGCCATTTTACTTTCAGGCTGATGTTGCTTCGAATCGGCCAAAAAAGGTAACATACCTGAGCAACCAAAATTAAGTGTATGTGTGTTATATAGATATTTTTTCAACAATATTTTTTTTTCGGTGAGGCTGTCGGATTTTAGCATTTGAGCTACAGTGAGCTTCCTTTACAAAATGAATGGTTGTTAATTACACATCCTCGTTGTGCCTTTGTGCAAACTGCCAGTAAAAAAAGTCTTTTTTTTCTGCCCTAATTGGTGGAAAAATCTGCAAACGAGGTCACTTTGTGATGCAAAAAGCCCGATTTCTCTGGGGACTGTGTATAAAGCAGTTGAAATACTGGCTCTTCTGTTTCAACTTGACTTGCTGCGATGTAAACAAAAGTGGTGGTAAAATCTACGCCATGATCGTCTTTCCATATGCTCACCACACTCCAGATAATCAATACTGATTGTTTTAAGACTGCTCCAAGATATTCTCATCCTATAAAGCTCCAAATGCTCTCATGCAGAGAGGAAGAGGGAGGTGGTGTGGAGTGTAATCAGTAGGAGGATGGGCGCTGGAGCCAGACGGGATAAACCAACACAAATAAAACATTAATAACCAAAACGCAACCATTGAGGACACAAGAAGTATTCACCCCAAAACGAGCAAGCACTTCATTTTAGACCCCCGTGTTGTTATTTTTAAACAAAACGACGGAAACCACTTCCAAGCGTTATCTTTCAAATCTGTTTATAACCACAGTTCTTCTGTACAACCCTCTCCGGAGTCTCCCCCCACCCTCACCCATCTCTCTCTGGGTGGCCTAAATCTAAGCTGCGTTCAGGGACACGAGTTTAAACGAACTCCACTGTAAAAATCTTTTCGAAACTGTCGTACAAAGCAAACGCATTGCCGAGATGAATCACAGCCGCGTTTGAGAGAAATGCAGAAGTCGCTGATGCCACTTCAAAAACACACGACGCATGCTGTTGGCTTTATAGCACCCGACGTGTGCTTGGTGAGGAAATGCGGTTGTGCGCCGGTGGTCCGAGCGAGCGTCATGGAGATCATCCAGGCAAGTGTGACTTCCTTACGCTGCCAAATCACGCTGAATACTCACGAGGAAGCACTGTATGTGTGTAATTAAAAAGTACATTATTACTTAACTTAACTGATAGCCAAGCTAACATTAGAACCACAAGAAATGCTCCCTGAAGCTCCATGTCATTTCCTGATAAATTAAGAGCCAGAGTTCTTCAATGTTCAAAGCCGCAAATCACACAACCACGGATTCAGCTGCATGAACACTGAGCCTCTGGTTCTTGTGTGATCCATAGAGAACTTGAGAAAGCGATGATGACAAAAATGACCCTCGACTGACATAAAGTATTTACTCCTAAACACGCAGGCCATTCTTCACTAATCTGCATGTCCGTCAGCATCGGCGGTAATCAGGTTAGAATTTATCAGGGCCCCAGCTGTCTTCCTGCGCGCCATCGAGAGGGCCGTTAGCTGGTTATGATGGGCCCGCCCCGCCCGATTCATTAGCCGCTGTGATGAAATATTCATAAAAGGAACCAGTGACTTCCCAGGAAAACACTAGTCGTGCAAAAACAGTCTACATTATTCATCCGCACCTTAGGCATCTATTTGCCTCCGAGCCAAACACGTGCATGACCGATTAATCGGAACAGCAGTCGCAGTTTGGGTCAAAAACTCTTCTGTTCGGTAGCGGCCCCGAATGAGCACATCACACGGTGCGTAATGAATAATTGAGCGCGGGCATGTCTCGCGATCCCCCCTGTTCGATTGTCGTCAATTACGGAAAGTGGCTCTTCTGCCGGGGGTTGGGTGATGGATACCGCCGTACCCGCAAACTCACGGGAAGGAGTGAGAAATTGCAGTGATTCAGAGCCTTTAACGGGGTTCTTAATTCACCTCTCGTGGTAAATAAAACTGAGGAGCAGGTGAACCAAGAAGCCGTTGGGTCAATAGAGACACGGAGGGTGAAGGAGATAAGCAAATAATGCTTTGCAGGGGATCAATGGCGACACACAACATGTAGATGAAAGACCGGCTGGATCAGAAGGGCGATGGATCCAATTAACGGCCACTTAGCTCTCTTTTTGTTACGCCCAGAAGTTCAACACAGGCCGGGCTCGTTGTGGTTATGTGTCCGTTTACAGGTTTAGCAACAACATGACGCTTTGACAATACAAAATGTGACCTTTTGTGGAAAACTGGAATATAACCACCAGTGCTTGATGTTCTTCGCAGCACATTTGACAATTGAAAACATAATTCATTGCCTATAAAGTTAATAGAAGGCTTTTGTGTCAAATGTTATGATTGGGAAATGTGAGGTTCTCAACTTCACGCTTGTAAAATGCACACGTGAAGCCAGTTGTCTTTGGTAGGTTGAAATGTAAACAGCGTGAAAATGTAGGCTAGTCAAGTGTTAACACGAGTCAAAAGCCAGCACGAGTATGCGGAGATTCTCTGGCCTACATTTTTTCACTTGAGTCATTGCATTTTGCATTTATTTCCCTTAGCCTGCAACACGTGAACTTATGAACGCAGTTTACTTTCGGATATTTTGTCATTGCAGGACCCCTCAAGTCTCATCAGAGTCTTACTTCATATCTCCACCTCCAGCCATTTGTCTCTACGGAGCCTGCTGAGCTATTATTAGGCTATTTTTATCCCAGCCGTTCCCCTGGAGTTGATTCAGGCGTGTAGCGCTGGTTGTTGCCTCTCATCCCGTGTGACACTAACACCCTCACGGGCTTTGGCGTTGATTGAAGGTTGGGTGGCTCCCCCACCTTCTATTCACACCTTTCAGCCGTGTGTGTTTTTTTCCAGGACCTCCTTCTTAGCGCTATTAGCATAGCAAAAGCGTTAATCCCCTGCTATGGAATGCGTGTCTAGCAGTACAATATGAGCACTGCAATTATGTTTTCGAAAGACTCTTTAAATGTAGCGGGGCAGGCAGGTATCTACAAACCATATTGAGATCTGCTGACTGGATGGCGGCCATGCCACGCTGCTTCTTTACTTGTCTCCTTGCAGCGTTTGTTTATATACGAAGCATCAACGCGGGATGTAAATTTGTGCTGAGTCGCATCCTGTCATCCAAATTTGACACAGTACAAACGCAGACAGGACTAATTAGCCCAAAAGAATGTCATTATTCTGTTTTGTGTCACCGGAGGAACTAACAGCAGGAGTGAGGGGGTAGGGTGAAGATTCTCCAGGGTAAGACATCATCATAAGTGCTTTTGACAGATGTCTGTCTGTCCGTGTGTTACTTAGGCATGCAAAATTCTCATCAATGGCTTAGAAGGACACACTGTTCACTCGTCCACCGATGTAGATGTAATATTAATCTATTCTTTGCTTTATGGATGACTCATTGTTTTCTTTCACAGAAGGATCTGGACACTTTTGTTCCCAGGAAGGCCTGTATTATACTCAGTGAACGCTAATCAGGAAATTCTACAAGGCCATCACATAGACCACTTTGAATTAAAAAGAAATCCATGATTTGCTTGCTTGCTTGTGAGTTTCCTGGAAAGAAAGGCTCCCTTTCCAACTGCTGTTTTATAACGCTCCACATTTGTTTCACCCTCCCTCTATCAAGCCACAGGCCATCAATGAGATTTATCACTGCTAACAATCGGCTGACGTGGGGAGGAGAATGAAGCCTGAATCACACAAGGCAAAAGGGGGGCATGGGCTAACATGAACTATGAATCTTTGTTCTTCTACATCAGCCCAATACAGATTGTGAGATCCAGAACAAACAGACGTGTTTCCTTAGAATTATGTTTGTGCGCCGGATAGCACTTAAAAATTTTAATTATTTAATTTTATCTGGATTTTTTATTTATAAACACCTCGGAAAAGAACAGCCTTAAGAAGGAGAATACCCCAAAATATAATGAAGCTGCACAGACTGAAGAATCAACCATTAACATTAGCGGCTAGAATTGTTTCACTTCTAGTAGCAACACGCTAATATGGCACCGACTCTATAAAATTAATATAAGCCTTACTGTATGAACATATACGTACAGAAATCGCATCTTAATGTGCATTTAAGAGGGTTGAAATGGATGCTGTTTAGGGCTGGATATCGTGACGGTGTTTGTCTGATACCAGTACGTGGTATCGGTATCCATATTTATTATTTCGCAGAAAGTTCTTGTTGAAAAACCGCCTATCATTTTTGTCTGTCAAGGCTTTTTTTTTTTTAATCAACCAACACAGGGACAACAAGGTCACGACTCCATGACGCATGAAGATGCAATTTCTTTCACACGACTGGGACAATGCCGCAGTTGATAGAAAAAACAATCAAACAAAAAAACAACAACAGCGAAACTATTAATATTTCCAACATGAATATTATATTGTCCATTATGTAAGGGATGCTTCAATTATTCGCGGATTTCCCCCCATTCGCCTTCGGGCTTGTTTACTAAAGCAGCGAAAAGCGAGGGGTTAACTGTACTCCACTTATTTCACGACTCCAACTATGTTTGAGGTCAACTCGAAAAGCACCATATCTTAGTAAACTGACGGAAAGCTTTTCTAAATGTACTGCAAGTCCGTCAAAGTCACTTTCCCTCTATCGTTGTCGTAGTGAAGAGAAAATGAAGACAACTGTGAGAAGTGAGCCACATCTGTTTCCACACACACAAAGGAAAGGCATCTCGAGCTATACATTACAGTGTCACTTTATCACCGCTGCTAGCTTGCCCTACGACAAAACCAGCCACCAAAATATACTCTAATACTCACAACTACGCGTCTCATCGCTTATGTTTGCTCACGATTAACACACTAGAGACTTTAAAATGTCGAATGGCGTGTTTTAAATACGAATACCACAAGCCGTACCAGCGATAATGACTAGCTTAGTTAGCATAGCTTAGTTTTGTGTATTGCGAGGATTAACGCAGTAAAACGACGATTATAGTCTTAATTATGTACAAAATTTGAATTGTTATGTATTTATTCTTCTTTTTATTTTGGTATTATTAGTCGCTAGAGAAATGATTGTGCTAAAAATAGCATTTATTTAGCTAATCAGGGTTATGCGTTCCTGTTCCTACGTAGTAAGCGGAGCTAGCGTATTACACCGCGACAGCTCCCAGTCGGCTGACTAGTAACGCGAAGAATGTCAATTCATCATTGTAATAACACCGATATGACTACGTATCGTGACATGTGATACATCTATGTTTCAAAAGACAACATATTCGTCTAAAAGCAGGCCAACCATAAACCAGCCGGCGTAACTTGATGTCAATAACATGCTGCCGAGAACGCATCTTGATAGCAAAGCTTTCGATGTGTCGCCAGCGCTTTCACGAATATTCTCGCATTCCACTCACCGCTTCGTCGTCTTTGCTTCGTCCCAGTCCGACCTCCGAACACGCGGGGAGATGTCGAGCCGCGGCCGACGTCAAATCGACGAAAATGGGCAATTTTATCCAACTTATTCGCCGCTACTTGTTTTCTCTACTTCCTGATTGAGAGGGTGCCATTTTGAATAGCGAAAAAATATTTCCGCCAGTGACGTCAAGATGCCAAAACTGGGAACAGCCCGGGAGGGGAAAAGTCAAATAAAGTACAAATAATTCATTCATACATTCATTCATTCATACTGTAAAAATGTAAACTACATACAATTGATACAAAATATTTTAAAATAAAACTAAAAAAAGGGTTTAACTAAAAAAAACAATGGCAACAATGGCTTGGGGTTGGGCACATTTTTTAGTTCCTTATATCCTGTTTGAATGCTGTAATTAACTAGTGGGACAGCTAATTACAAAACTAAAAGAAAAAGAGGAGTGCTTTAAAATGAAACCATCAACAGCAAGTGTTTTCCCCTTTATTTATTCTTTCATTTATTTATTTATTTACAAAAGGAAACCCTTCTTTTCCCAATTTTTGTTTGTGTGAATTCAATTATTTCTGTGAAAGTCCATAAAAAATAATTCTGATGGGAAAATCGCGGCGATAAAATAAATGAGATAAATAAATTGAATCCAAGAAAGGGTGAAAAAAACAGAAAGCAAAGCAAAGCAAGACTAATTTTGAATATTGTCATTGTTGTTCGCTTTTTTAAGGGGAAACTAGGAAATCAGATTTTTGCGGGAGGGGGGGGGCATAATTTGGGGTGTTAAATCACGCAAATAAAAGAAAACCACATGATATTCACAGTCATAGCATATCAAAGATGCGGAATAAAATGTCCCGATTTAGCATCCATTGGTCCATCCCACATTATTGAACAGTGCTGGAAGAGCTCCAGTTGTTTCCAGCAAACAAACACACACTCACATACACACACATGCGCGTGCACACACTTGTGCGCGTGCACACGCACACGCAGTTTTCCTGGTAGCCCCCCCTTTTTGCTGAGAAAAGAGGCTGGTGGGAAGCACACCCACAAACAAATGATGACTGCGTTTAAAAGAAAAAAAATAATGTTGTTAGTTGTCATTGTTGCTGATTAAAAATATCTGACATCACTGGATGGGGGCTCTTGCAAAATGACAGCAGGAAGTTAATCCACTTAAAACATCCTTAATTGCAAGGCAATTAATTAATCTAATTTGTTAGTAGAATCTAAAAAGACAATGTGACGTCTGAGTTCAACGAATTCAGTTTGCTATGACGTTTGCTACCATCTAGTGTTCAATCTGAGTACTGACACGGGCCCCTTCTCATATCTTATATCTGAAAAAGTATAAAATAAATAATATAAAATAATGTGTTGCAAAATTTAGCATCAGCGCAGATTCATTTTGCTATGTAAATGATATCTTGGACAAAAAAATGGTTTCATTCTTTTCCAGGCACTGCAGTTCTAAAATCCTCCTAAATTTATTTGCCATCATCTTTGCCCTTCTGTGGTGGCATTACGTAAAAAAGCCAAAGAAAAATTCGATTACTTAGAGAGTGAATCCAATTTTAGCTGATCGTTCCACTGTAAGACGTAAAGTATGTATGTAGTCGACCTTTTGGCTGAAAACACTTATGCAAATTTCTGACCGGATCAAAATTGCACAAGCTCCCCAAAGCCTCTTTTTGTCTTCTGTTCTGGTTCTCCCGTGAAGGCCAAGCCAGGCTGAAGTTTCATTAATCCTCAACAAGAGCAGCCACGCGGTAAGAGCCTAGAGGGTTTGAATTTTTTTGTTCTATAAATACACACAAATGGATTGGCATTGTTGTCAAATTGGTCAAGTCTTTTGTCTTTCTATCGACCTCGCACAGTTTATTTCCACACCGCCGCGGGTTCTGCCTGGGAGTCAAGGCCGCGTAGCTTTTTGAACCTGAAGCAATGGAGACGCTTGTCTTTTTGTTTTCCTTTTCCGCCCTGGGCATTCTGTACTGCATGAACGCCATTCCTGCGCTCCAAGAGTAAGTTGCAACCTTTATTGATTTGCTGCCTGTTACTGGCACAAGCTTTTTTTCTTCTTCTTCCATATTTGAACAATCACTGCTAAAGTTTACAGCGGAATGTTCTTGCCAATATTTACAATTGGGACCTTCACAATCCAAAACCACAAAAAGTGGTATGATTTGGATTTCAGAATTCAAAATTCAAACCGTGATGACTCCATTAGACTGAAACTACACAAATAAACTCTTCTACACTGAATTAAGTTTATTGAATCTAATTAAGTTGAACCCATCCTTGTAATTTAGCTAAATTAACCGTACTCAATTACACTGATTCTACCAAAGTATATTAAACTAGACCAATTAAATTGCTTAACGCTTACAATTTAATTACGTGGAAATTCTTTATTTAAAGAACTATTTGTTCCTTGAAGCGTAGAATCACAACATATTCTTTAAAAGCGAGTCAGTGGTTTTCTCCTTAAAATGGATTACTGCTAGATTATATTACCAATTAGCTATTGAATCCCATGAATTTATAGGACTAATTTATGAAAATATGTTTTACCTCCACTAGAGGTCGCTTTGAGATCAAAACTGAAGAGTCGCTTCTAATGTGTGCGTCAAGTTTTCTGCACCCCCGCCCATCACTTTTGTAATGTTGCTTCTTCTCTCAGTTGATTGATTAGGCTTTTTCCGCTTTTTTTTTTTTTTTTTATAAATCAAAAGTGTGCTTAACAAGCAGCGCACACAGACAGCCGTAGCAGCAAGAAGCTGGCAGCCATCAAAGGATGAACGCTGCAGAATTTAACGAGGTAGAGACGCTGCGGTGGATACGAGAGCGCGACAAGGGTCAACTCTGTGAATCGGACGGATTTGTGATGATAGAGAGCTTATATAATGATAAAAGTTTTTCCTTGAACTTTTCCCGCTTCTCACTCAACATTCAAAACTCATTATGAACCTATTTCTGAGCAGCCAGAATGGCGTCATGTATTCTGCTTTGCCAAAAATCATATTTGGTGATAAATGTTTGTGTTTCCACAGGCCATATGTGATCTTGGTGATCGGCATTACCGTGTTGGTTTTGGTCTTCATCTTTTACATTCTCATCACTCGTGGGAACCCGCCCAAAGATGTTCTGTTCTTTGGTAATCTCGTCGATTATCCAACCACACACACACGTTAAATCTTGCTGTACTTGCAAATGTGTTTGACTGTAGAAGTTAATTAAATCCTCCGCAATGAATTTGGGCCAAGCTCTGACGCCTGCTTAAAGAAGAAAAAAAAAAAATCAGTAAAGGATTTGGAACTTTCGCAACTTTGTGGGAAAACAACAAATTGCATTCTGTGTGATTTTACCTGATACGCTGAAAGCTGCTTACGCTCGTCTGGCTCCGGCAGATTTAGCGTGACTCTCCTGTAACATGGCCGAACTCTCAAGGGAATTCACAAACCATACGTAATGAAAATAATAATGAGTCACCCATCAGACTTGATTTTATTGAGCACTGTAGATCTTTCTGGAAATAGACAAGGCTCAAAAGCAATGTGACAGACGGAGTGTTCTAATAATAATCGAAGCAAAGCCGAGACAGGTTCTCTCTCGTGATAGGGATCCATAATCCCCATATCAGAGCTGTCTGATTGCCAGTGATAAACTAGTTTGCCACGAGGATTATGAGGATGGTTGTACACCCTGGCGATGATATGTGTGTTTTCGTTACAGTGGTTTCGTTGTGTGGTATCTAAACCCTGCAGGGCCACAACAGAATACCTCCGACTGACTTACTTTTTTATTCATAAAAGAGTGAATCTTTATGTATCTTGAATCTTTTTTGTTTAATTTTTAATGTGTCAGCCTCTCACTATTAAATATCATTTGATTAGTAAAAATGAAAGGTGCTCAGTAATTTGGCTTTGGCGCAGCATCTAATTGAAACTGGGCCTAAAATTGAACCTTGCGGTACGCCACAAGCAAGGGTAGGAAAGGTTGAGCGGGTGGGTACCTAAGAATGAAACTAATTTAGTGCACCAGCACCTTATTAATTTAGTGGGATGAAAACTTTGCACTCTTCATTATGTGCGACGACATCGTAATATCGACACAAAAAGCGTCATTATCTAGAAAGTCTCTCGGTTGTGAATTGAAACTTTTTGCGGACGGTGCTTATTCACATTTCATCAATGGCGAGTCGTTCCCGATTTGTCCCTCGCTTTTTACGAGTAGCGGTGCACACCTTTTTATGTAACACGAAATGTAGAGAAAGTGCAAGCCATTTGTCATGTTGTGACATGCGGGGAAATTGCTTTCACGTCACGGGAAGGCATTACGCTTATTCTTAGCCACGGGATGAAACAGACGGTTTGCTCATAAAAAAAAAATCTGTTCATAAAAGATTATTAAATGGCCTTTTTTCGACTCACTCTGGAAGAGAACCCTGTGGCCTTTGCGCCGAGGCGAGCTCTTTAGAATGTTTTGTTTACTGTGTTCAAGATGCAAACACGCCTCCAACCCCGTCTCAACACTCAAGGCTTAATTTATAATAAACACCGTTGCATAACGCAATCATTAGCTTCTCTGGGATAATAACTAGCTGCAAGGTTAGCACCCCTTACAAAATTGAAGTTCTGGCTTTGCTAGTGGGAGTGCACAGACCAGGGGCTTTCAATTGGTTTTGTCCAAGGGACATTATTATTTTATTTTGGATGATAGACCTATACAAGTTAGGGTTATTTGTATCTGTATGTCTATTTTGGGAATGTCAGCAACATTTGACCCGATTTAAATGAGTCAATGATTCACAAAATAAGCTGGAAAATAAATCAAGTCTAAATAACAAATCAATTTTATTTTTAAAAACTGTTATTTTCTAATTTCGCGGACCACCTGCAATACCGCCATGGACCACGAGAGGGCCGCGGACCATCGGTTGACAATCTCTGGCATAATAATAATAATAATAAATTTTATAGAACATATAAATAGCATTAAGCTAACATACTTACCTTTTCCATGTTTATATACTCTTTTGCAGTTTTTGCTGAGTTTTCCTTCACCTGCATTATTGACTTGACCAGCGCCTTGGAGTACGATGGTGTCATCTCCGGCTTTATGGAATTCTATCGTAAGACCGTAGGTTTCCTCGGTGTCTTGAAGACTAAAAAAAAATAATATAAATAAAAACATAACAGCAAATATTGTGTGTTTCAGGGGGAGCCTTACCTGGGTACGGCTTATGCCATCATGATGTGTTACTGGGACGGAATAGCTCATTTTATCATGTACCTCGTCATGATTGGGAGAATCGTGGACAGGTGAGGACTGTTTCACGGAGTGTTCCGTGAGTGGCAGAACCCTCATTATCTGTGTGTGTCTCAGAAAAGGCTACCGCACGCTGGGCCTGTTCTGGGCCGGCTCCCTATGCGCCAACATGAGCGTGTTCATCACCGGCATTGTGGCAGGTGAACCTCAAATGCCACGTTTTGGGTCAGGCTCGACATCCCCCGCTGTCATGTACCATCAGCGTTGTCGTTATCTCCCGCCAGGGAAATACGGCGCCGAGATTCGTCCGGCCTTCTGGCTCAACTTCCTATTCCTGGCGATGCCTGCGTGGGGGGCGGTCACACTCTTTGCTCGGCCCAAGGACAGGCCGTTGATTGGTGGATATAATGTGAGCGTGGTGAAATGATGGCTGTTGATGATTTTCCACCCGTTGTGACGCCGGTGTCCATCAACCCGCAGGCTCAGCAGGCTCAGAGTATGAAGCTCATCTGGCGCCCGCTGGATATGATGCTCGTGCTCCTCCTGCTGGCCGCCATGGCCTTCACGGTGCTCCGAGGCCTGGTGAGAGGTGGCAAGTTTTTTATACTCTACTTCAGGAAATACTGCCATTGAGGGCTATAGACGTGAATTTTAATTGTGCTGGCAGCGAAATACAACTTTCTCCCCTTGTAGGTGGCGCTGGACTCCCCTTTAGGAGTGTGTTCCCTCTACGTGAAGCACTACGAGCCCTACTTGCGTGATCCGGCAGGCTACCCGAGAGTGATGGTGTGTTCTAATCACTAAATTAACTTACATGCCTAGACTGGACTTACTATGGCAGACTTTTCGTCAACACGGTGGCATAATTGCCTTTCTGTGTAGAATTTGCATATTATATCCATAATTACGTAGGGGACACATTTGTGTATACACTGTAATATACTTCTAAATACACGAGAGCCCTTATCGGTTTTCTGCTCCTGATTAAAAAGCCGTTTTTATCATTACAGACACTATTGCACATTTGTGTATGCACTGCACCGTTGCTTTGTTGCACACAGATAAGCTTTTATTTACGCGGCCCTCTCCGCCTTTTGATTTCCTCTCAGTAACCCACTGTGTTCGTCGATTGTGTGTGCGCATGTGTCAAAAGGTTATCGAAATAAGTTGTCCACACACAATTACGAGTCATTGATCAGATGCATGCTGAGAGCTTGATAAGACAATCTTTTCATCTGCACCCCGAGGGCCATTACAAAATGGACGGCAGGCCCGCAAATGGTCCCTATGCCGCATTTTGGATATTTAGAAACTACTCCTGTTTACTTTTAATAGATGCTGCACATGTTCTTCTACGGACTACCGCTGCTGGCAGCGTTTGTTTACGGTCTCCTCAAGCCAGGCTGCACATGGATGCCTGACTGGACTGTGTACTTTTCAGGAGCAATGATCCAGGTACCATCACAAGCTCAATAAGGTCACTCAGATGAGGTGAACTCAACTGTGTCTTCTGCTTTTTTTTTTTTTCACAGTGCCAGTGGGCTCACATCGGGGGGTCACTCCACAATCACACAAAAACCCCGTTTCGCATCCCGAATGATGTATTCTGGCCCGTGCTGGCGGCCAATTTGCTCTACGCCATCACTCCCCTCCTGGTGGCTTTGCGTGTGCGCAGTAACCCTTATTTCTTTCTAAGGGTCGCTCCCTTCCCTGGGCAAACAGGTCTGCCAAATAGTGAGGAGAAAGATACCAAGTACAAAAAGAAATAGGGGGATGACTTGAATGCCAAAATAAATGCTTATTTTCTACATCTTGAATGTCTTGTATCAATAATTAGAATGTCTACCTCACCGTGTTAGCCAGCTAACTCGCTAACAACAAATTAATTAGCTAGATAGCTAGAAAAATAAATATATTTAAATAGATAGCTTGGGAGATAAGATTTGGCATCTTTAAATACAGCATTTGGTGGAAAGTTTCATATTTTTTTTAGATAGATACTCAATTTAACTGCTAGCTAGCTGGCCAACTCTCGCAAGCTAAAAAACTATAGATAGTTTTCCAACAAAAAATCCTTTCTCCAAAGTTTTTTTCTTTTTTTTATGCAAAACACAAAAAAACATTTTAAAAAAACAGACAAAATGTGGAGTTTTTTTCTTGGACATCGATGACTTGAATACATATTACAATAGCAGCCAATGTCTGGGTACAAAACAGGCCTCCCCCCCCTCCCACTGTGCCTTGTGTCTCATCCAGCGTGTGTGGACATTTCATCTTTTCCTCTACATTTCCTCTTTTCTCCGCACTCTATGTGGGCGGCTTGCTTAATGATTTCATCATTACTTTTTGAAAAATGCATCAAACGAGCGACAGCGGAGCCTCTGGATGCTTTTGTGTGTGCAAACAAACACGCTCAATTGACCAGCAAGTGGAGAGGAAAATGTCGGGTTTGTGTGGTGTTTGAGTATCGCACACTGTGAGCACTACCGATTGTCCGTATGAAAGGCTGGGAGAAAAAGGAGGCGATTATGAACCATAATCTGAAATGTAAGTGCCAAAGTTTTTCACAAGGCTGATGTGCTGTGCCTCAAGTTCACACTTTTTAAAAGTGATATAAGAAATTCCGCAGACAAGGAACATGGCAAGGCTGATGAGGGAGAAGGACGGAAACTAAAATAAGTAATTTACACAATCCAAACTTGCCACCTTTTTTTTTTTTTTACTCTTACAATAGAACAAAACCCTTTTAGCCTAATCCACAGGGAAGGCAATTTATTTTTTAGGTATCGACTGTAATTAGAATTAGCATTAAAAAACACAATGATGGATCATTTGGCCAGTTGGCGGCAGCATTGTGTGAACGTTGCGCAATAGTTGATTTGAATAAACCATTAAAAACTATTAAAGGCACTGTACATTCTTGTAATAATTTTTATAATGTCTTTAATGTTTTTATTTGTAAGCGCATTTAAATGTTGCACTTTTATGAAGCGCAGTGAGTTAGCTTGTGTATGAAATGTAGTAAAGATGCATAATTATGAAACGTGCTTGGTCACTTGTTGCTAGGCAGAATTCAATTAATTGGAAACACTGTTTATGTTCTTTACCACCCATCAGAGGGCAAGAATGTGATGTAAGAGGCCTTGGGGATATTTGGATTTAGATCAGGATGTGTTTATTCTACCTTGAGTGGGCCGCCGTCCTATCTGTGTGCTTTTTTTATCTTCTTATATTTTTATTCCCACAGAGGGTTCCTTTGCGCCGCCTGTCACCCTCAGGATAGTTAGATCAAACAAATATGAAATATGAGACGCAAGGATGTTTTTTTTCCCACCCACTATAAAAGTTTTGTGTACTTTCTGCTGCTAACACTAAAAAGAAAATTCTAAATCATGCCAAATGGGGCATTGTCTATGGCTTAAAATGATTTGGAAAATCTGGTCTATACTAAAAGGAATCATTTAAAGTCATGTAAAAAAAAAATCTCCAGCATATTATTTGATATTCTAAAATATATTTCTAAATCATTTTCTTTGCCTCTTTGTGTAAAAGTCAAAAGTAGATTTTCCGTTAACGCTCTGATGAGGCCATTTTGCTGAAACATCATCAACATTATCAGAGAAGAATAAAAGTCACCCCTCGCGTAAATATGTAAAAATTCAACTCGCTGATTGCATGTGATCTCACCATTAGCGCTAGCGAGCAAACAAACAGATGCCAAATCTAGCCAACATTAGCTTGTGGGAAATAGCTTTTGAAATTGCCCCATCTCTGTGAATGATCCTGTCTGATGTGTTCTGTAATTGGAGTGGGAATGCTGCTGGTGACACATTTTATGCATGCAAAGCAGTCAGTTTGAGGAGAATGCTAATTGGCTAAATTGCCAATGTTTACCCCAGCGGGGTGGCGCAAGGACATTTGATGCCGCTATGTCGGTTCAATTGCGGTTGCACTGAAATTCATGGTCGGCCAGACTTGGTGCGAGGACGCCAAATCCTTTGTTGCTTCTTCTAATCTATTTGAACTTTGACGGCGTCGTTAGCAGATAATACAGAATAATGCGAGCGATCCGCCATCGATTCGTAGAAGCTGTCAAAGGAGTCTGCTATCGACTGGAGAACAAGGTTACAAACAAGGAGGCGCGGGAATTATCTGCTCATTCGCATCACCTTATCTTTTTATTGCTTGAGTGCCGAGTTTATTCAGGAATTAACTTTGAAAATTAATTTACAATCTTCATTATGCTGCTCGACTGGCTTTTCCTGCCAACGAAAAGTCTTTGGCTGAAAAATGGATTCTTCCTAGCGACAAGAATAAGAATCTGAGAATAGTTTTAATAAATTTTGATTTTTGTCTATAAATTTTCTGTACAGCTAATTTGATATGGAGCATTTCGACAGTTCAGTCTAAATTGTGGTATAAGTTAAAAAAAAAAAAACATTGGAAAGAACAAAACAGACAATTTTAAAAGGCAACGAGAACAATATAGGGCAGATTTGTATTTTTAAATGTACAAAACTCACCTCATGCTGATGACGTGAAGCCTGCTAAGGTTACAAATGTAGGCGTCGACTTGCCAAACAAACATTTGTCTAGTCCTTCCTCTCACCTTAAGACCCAGCACCTTCTCGTCCATCGCCGTGGCAACCAGGGAACTTGCCTTCCTTCCTCTCGTAACCTCTTTTTAGGCCTGCGGCCACAACCAACTGGAAGAAAATTGTTTGTATAATTTATATCTTGCTAGCTGAGGACATTTTCAGCTATTCCAAGCACATACGGGTCAAAATGTGCGTGGGATTGAGACAATGCACCTAAAAAAGTATTTACAGCGCTTCCCCCAAAAAAAAAAGATAGAGCCAAGTGACTGATCCAAACAAGTTTTTTTTTTTAATGATCGTTTGGCTGGAAAAAAAGAGAGAATACAATGATAGGACTGGAATTCATATGAGGACAGGTCAATAAATATAAATAAATATACACACACACACACGCACACTTACAAGCCTGTTAAAAAAAAGAGCTGCATGATGATTAGCCAGATACGGAGTTTAAAAAAAAAAAACAAGTATATTTACATGGCAAAGAAGATTTTAAAATGAATTAATTCCTTGGCCTTATTCAAATACCTTTCCTTGGAAATTATTCAAATGAATTCACTGCACTCTTGCCTTAATATGTCACCCTAATTTGTCACTAATTACAATTAGCATGTCTGTGCATGAGGGCAAAGAAGATGTGAAAAGATATGCCATTTCATCGTAATTGTGATCTAATCGTGTCATCTCAAACTCACACTCGGCTCTTTACGAGGAATTGCACGATGAAGGCTTGTTTTCTGCTCACAGATAAACTCGAATCGAAAACACGTGTGCGTGCTTGCGTTGGCCTGACGACGGCGAGTGGTTGGATTGACTCGGACGGAGCTTTTTCCTGCTGTGCGTCCGTCAAAATGAGCCCGGCTGTGCTGCAGATAATCCGTTTTCTTAATTAAAGACGAAGAGATTAATTAAAGTGATAGGAGTAGTGGGACAGCAGCTCAGATTTTCCTTCTCATTGTCAAGGTGAGAATTAAGACATGGATTCTGTTCAGCAACCTTTTGAGCATGTCATTGCAAATCATGGAGGGCGGAGCTTAACCTGCTGCTGTTAGTTGATTGGTTGACAGATAATTGAGGGATAAAATGGAAAATAAGCGTTTCGAGGATCCAATCTGGGGCACGTACTTGAGAGTTTCTTTTTTTTGTAGACTTCACAGTGTTTAACATTGAAAGCAAAGTGTATTCTTGTATCTGCTGAGCACCCAAGATTAAAAGAAAAGTAAAAGGTGGGTAAAAAGACGAGGGATAAGAAATACCGCAGTCAGTGATGTGGAGTTAATCCCACGAGCGGAAGTCTTAACTGTCGAATTTAGAGCGAAAAAGAGAGAAAAGACAGCAAACTGTTAGGAAAAAGACGAGAGCAAAAATTCTGCTTGTATCTTGCCTTCCTTTCGAGTCAACTGAGTGTCATTTATCTCTGACACACACATACACACACACGCCTTTACTTTCACACAGAAACAAAGTGTAAAATGGCAACGGCAGAGCTTTCACACGGAGACACGGCATCCCGCAAAAAGACAAATCGATGACGTCATCGTCACTGTCTGATGTGACGTATAAAATACTTAACTGCTTTTAACACGAGTGTGTAAAATTGTGAAAATGTTGCATTATAATGTACGAAATTACATTATTTTTTAAATCCCATCGATTACTGTTTGAAATGATACTGAAGAATTTAACAATCAGAGTTTGCAATGTCTTTCCCGCCTGGGCAAATGTGGAATGATGTGACGGTTTTCACACACACAAGAAAACACCAAACTAGAAAGTCAAGAAGCCAAAAACAAAAAAGGTCCTATTTACAATTTGTACTCAAGCGAGTGAAAATGGGGAGAAAAGGAAGGTCAAAAGGATTACGAAGGGATCGGCTATCATCCCGGCTATTGTCCCGGAATTTCCTATGATACAGCAGGACTCCAGTGTAGGAACGGGCTGAAGGAGGAGAGAGAGAGAGTAAGAAATACAGAGAAGAGGAATAGAGGAGAGGAGAAGAAGATTTTTTTGCTCCTCTTTTGGTTCAGAAGTGATCTTGCTTAAGGCCCCGGTCGGCGTCGCGGCGGCCGCCGTTTCGGTGGCCGTGTCGCTTGTGCTTTCTGCGCTCCCGTCTGCCCTTGTGGTGGTGCTCGTGGTGGTGGCGCCGGTACCGGTGGGCCCGTCGGGCTGCTGCGGGGAGAACACAAACCGCCGGAGCCAATGTCTTAAATTATGCTACCCACTCATGAGCTTTTCTTCGCAGGCCGGACTACGAAATGTCCTCCCTGTCCCTTCCTGGAAGTTGCCAACAAAGAAATTCTGTCTGCACTCAATGATAAGAACATTACAACTCTGGGCTATAGAATTAAGACGAATAAAAAAGGGAGAAGATAAAGTGGCGAAGGAAAAGCAATCTTACTCATTTTTAGACAGAGGCACCCATTATTCCGTGTTTTTTCATCAGTGAAATGACATTCGGGTGGAATAGTCACGCATGTATCAAGCTTTTATCTCGCCCTAATAGCAACCGTTATTAGACGCAAAGGTTATAAAGTGAACACTGTCACTTTTCGAAATGTATTTGGGATAACAAATAAATATGAACAATAGAAATGACTCTTTTCATGACTGAGACAAGCCATAATTAAAATCCTCTGTAAGAGTTTTTGTATTTTATGGTGAGTCATGGTTGGCATGCTCCATCAAGAAGACAATTCAGCTTATTGTCCAGTTGTCTATTGTACGTACTTCATTTACATTTGGTAGGAAGCAGACGAAAATGCCAGGAGTTGTTTGTCTTTGGGGGACCACAAAATGGCCGCCTCAAACTAGAATAGCAGGCTTGTTAACACATTCGTAATGGTCTACTCATGAAAATTTGATGCGGCTAACTAAAACATTTTTTTTTCATTTAAGAAACTCGGAAAGTGAAAGAAAAAGAAACTCACTCAGGAGACACCGAATCAGTCGGACATGTCTGTCACAACAAGAAATTTCAAAGAGCCAAAACTAAACACGGATGTCTGCCATTTTGAATTCACCCCACTGTGATCTTTTTTGCTTTTTTCAAGTTGCAGTGAAGCTGAAATTCTATTTTATGAGCAAGCATACAGGAGTAAAAAGAAAAGTGAAAGTAAAAAATATTCGAGAATAGCCCAAAGAATGGTCGCTTGAATTGCTTGCGGGGGAAAAAAAACAACAACTCACATTTTGTGCAGATGATTTTCGGTTCATCCCATTTGCCATTGGCGCGACACTTTGCTGTTGGCACGTGGCGCTGCTGGAATCCGTCGGCGCACTGGTAGCGCACGGTGGAGTGGATGTCGTAGCGGGAGCGCTTGCGGCCAACCACGAAGGCGTTTTCCACTTGAGGAGGCGCTCCGCAGAGCACTGGAGAAGCAAAATAAAGACAACAGAGAATGAAGACGCCATTTCGCTAGCACCATTTAGCTAGCAGCATTTAGCTAGCGCCATTTAGCTAGCAATGAGCTAGCTATTAGTGCGGCTAAACACCGAGACGATACAATTTAGAATCGCAGAGTAGCCGGCAACCTAAAACCAGTTGTTGTATTTTGAATATTTACTTTAGGTCTCTCTTCTCGCTCTTCATAATTCGAAAGATGCGCCGCTCATTTACTTATTCGTAATCATGAATCTACAGCCGTCCTTGTCTGGAAAAACTCATTACGAGCCGTGGCAAGGGGAAAACAATAAGTCTGATTAAATGCGGAGCTCAACGTTTACAGTTGCGGAGAGAAAGGGCGAGACGGCTCAGTCACTTGAAACGCAAATAAAAAGCCCAAGGGTTGCTTTTTCTATAAACCTCACCTTGGTGCACTGCTGAAACATTTTCGACAGCGCGGGGGAAGAGAAAAGTACCGAGGTGAGGATAAGGGAAAATGTCATTAAAATGACTTACGACGGCAAATATGGCCCGAAGGAGGAAGAGCGCTTGAGTGGAACTTGATTCCTTAACACAGGGATCATAACAATGTATTTTGTAAAATACTCAGCGCTTGATCTTTGCGGGCGCTCTCCAGACGGCGCACTTTTGGGGAACTCGACAGTTTCCTTCGGGGTTTTCGCGCCGCTTTTTACACAGACTGCGAATGTCGTTCTCGTAACGTCATGACAAAGGCAATGACAACACGTTTGGTGTTCACAGAAAAATCCCTCCCCCCCCCCACCCCCTTGTGCCCGCGGACAAAACAGAAACGATATCATCAGTTGTCTTATCTGTGTCCTGTTGCTATGATACGACTGCGGCTGGTGAGAGATGGCTACATTTTTCATCAAATATCAAGATTATTTGTCGTATCTTTCCCAAAAGTCAACGCGGCGGTGTGCTTTTCCGACACGCAAAGTAAACGAGACGTGGGGTTTCGAATTTAATCAGCTCAGAGGGTGTGCGTTGCATCGCTGGCAATGTTTTCGTCGTTTTTTTGCAGTCATTGTTCAACGATTGATTTTCCGTCACTTGTTTGTAGAACAAAACAAATTATAATTTTAGCTACAATTGGCAAAGCAGGTTGTTACATGAGGTTGCTTACATCTGAAACTGTCAAAAATTCTTAATGAAAAACATCTAAGGACCTCCGTACTTGCTTTAAAAATGAAATAAAAGAAAATTGGTTTTAAGTTGAGGACGGAGAATGCGTCCATTGCGTGCTTAACTAGAAGCTGCTCAGCATGGAGCCGGTGAATGCCTCCCGTTAATTCAAGATGCTGGAGAGCCTTGGCGGGAAGATGAAAAGGTTGCCGTGATTGTGAGAGACTGATTAAGGTCGAGGGTGAACGGGACGCTGGGGACCGAGACGCAACAGCTTGCCTGGAAGGGGAACATTATCTTTCCTTTTTGTTTAGAAACGAGCAAATGGTAAATGAGCTGTCACTTTTAAAGACAATGCAGTCATCCATTTTTTATTGTGCAGGTGAGCTGGAGCAGATCCCGGCTGACTTTGGGCGAGAGGCAGGAGACACATTTACACACATTCACCTATTGTTCCTCTCCTTACCTGTTCCCTTTTTGCACACGTAGGGCAGGTTATAGTTGCACGGCACGTCGTTCCATTTGCCGTTCTCGTGAGCGATCATCACCACGCAGTCCTCGCCGCCCGCAAAGAAGTTGTCGGGCTGGTTTGAGCGCCAGTTCTCATATTGCTGCGTGAGAGCCAGCAAATAAATTCACTTTGTTGGTTGATTGTTTGGTTAAGATCTTACCAGGTCCATTTTGTCGGTCCACTGGAAGTCATCCTCCACTGTGCGGTCGTTTAAGCCGATCCAGGTGTTTTCGTGACTGATTCCTGAGCATGAAAAAGATTTCGGACGTTAGCTTAGCATCGCGAGTGCGGCTAATTTGTTGACACTGGCTTGTTACCATGAC
This sequence comes from Syngnathus scovelli, assembly GCF_024217435.2. Taxonomy (NCBI): domain Eukaryota; kingdom Metazoa; phylum Chordata; class Actinopteri; order Syngnathiformes; family Syngnathidae; genus Syngnathus; species Syngnathus scovelli. The sequence goes on from NC_090856.1 coordinate 4,547,747, forward strand.
TACCCATAATCATAATTATGTGCTGATATAAAATTCTCCTTTAAGCTCCGATGGGCCGCCTTCAATGATGTGGCGGGCAAAATTCGGCCCACGGGCCCCATGTTTGATATTAGAGCTTCAAGGCGAAGCCATGAGACAGCATAGCATAGCGTAGCACTTACACGTTCCATGTCTTTTCATAATCCCTCCGATGTGATGACTACTTTTTTTGTTTACAAGTGAAATCAAAAATGTCAGCGGTGCCGTTCGGCGCGGGATGAGGGTTAATCCCATCGTGTGCCGTCTCCACATCACGCTACATCTGATTAACATCATCAGCGGGCACATTAATCTTCTTAATGACGCTGATCCCCTTATTGCAGGGGTGGAGATGCCTCGTCTTGAAGCGATTAAACGCTTTTTATTATGTTGTTGTTTGTGTGCGGAAGAAATAGCGAGGGAGCTCCAATGCATATGGGGAGGTTTTTTTTTTTTTTTCCCTGCTCTGCAACGGAGCGAAAAATGTGATGCTGTTGCTCGTATCGTAGCCCGTGCGGGCACGCCATCGATTTGCTTTGCACAAACGAAATCAGATCACCTGCTTCCAGACCAATGGCAGTGACACAAAACATGACAGCAGATTACACGCTGTGTCACAGATGCCTGCATCAGCATCGAAAGGGGCTGTGAGCACATTCCTCGAGAAGTTATTGACCATATTAGACCACGATAAAGTAGGAAAGCAGCTCTCGCCAAATTTCAACACTCACCTCCGATGAAGTTCTGCTCGGCCAGGCTGTGGATGCTGGCCAAGTGGCCGCTGTGCTCCCTGCAGTCCTTCTCAGCGTCTTCCCACGTGTGCCGGCGGCTAAAGTAGCGGTAGCAGTGGCCGTGGAACTTCCTCCACGCGTGCTCGCAGCCTTCCGTGTCTGGAGAATAAAAAAAAAAAAATTTAAAAAATCAATAAGGTTGCAAGGCCTGTTTAAAAAAAAAAAAAAATCAATGTCACTTCCTTTTTGTCATGTTTTGATTTTTATTTATTTTTATTTATCATTATTTATTATTATTTATTTATATTTATTTATATATTTTTTTTATTTGATATTATTTAGTTTTTAAATTGTGTTTTGTCGTACGTTCCACTCTTGGCTTGTTAAGGCAATAAACAAACTTTGGCCACATGACAAAATGGTTTTAAAAGCAAGTAAATAAAGCAAAAAAGGAAAGGAAGAAAAAAAACATCAAGAAAAGAGGAAAAGGAAGATCAAGCAGCATGTTTCCTTCCCTCTCAGATCTCCAGCTTAGTCTCCGCTGATTTCCTCTCGCTCTCGCTGACAAGAGGCAGCCTCAGAGCTCCACATCACATCAACCTCTTCAAATATTTAGACATTATTCAACTTGTCTTCTTTTTTTTTTTAACCCTCTTCTGCCTACGAGAGAAGACGCTAGCTCAGCATTAATATTCACACAGAATTTAAGTGACAAATAAAAAAAGAGTGATGGGCTCATTTAGCCACATCACTTGCACTATTTTTTTTAATATAAAAAACAATGTGTGTGTGTACTGCTGGCCATTTTAGAGTATCTTAATTGATATTCAGAAAAATATACATCTTTTTTTAATCTGATTTCCCAGCTTCAAAGACATTTAAATGCGTCTTGGAATGAAATTTGGCAGTGTTGATGACTTGGTGTTAAATGTTAATCCGGTTCTTTGCCTTTGTTTTTTTTTTCTCCACTAAAATTTGCTTTATATTAAATATTTGGTAGTAAATGCACCAAAATGTAATGTAAAATTTTGTAATCCTCTTTTCCATCTCTACTAAAGTGGTCCACATAAGCAAAAAAAAAATAAAAAATCATAAATCCATCCTAAAATTCAACACTAGCGCAGTGTAGGCGATATCGTTCAATATCCCGAGTCGGCAGCGAAAGTGACAGAAAACAAAAATCCACTTTATATCACATCTTAGCAATTTTCATATCTTTTAGACTTGTGTCTATTTTGAGGAATGGAATGCATTTAAGATTTTGAAGGAACACTGTCACCAGGATTATCATATTTGGGGAGGGGGGGATCACCCGACGCTGCATAATTCCCGCTTTATTAAGTCTGTGTGACGGCAAACTCGATGCTTCACTGCCAATTTCGCCGATGCATCGGCGTAGTCGCTTCAGGCTAGAGTTAAAAAGAAAAAAATAATCTTTACCTTTCTCACACGTGGCGCCGCTGTAGCTGGGCAGACACAGACACACAAAAGAGTTAATCTCATCGATGCAGGTTCCTCCATTGCGGCAGGGGTCCGACTGGCAGTCATCAACATCTGGAGGACAGACGGAGAGAAAGAGGAGGTCAAGTTAAGGTGAAACAACACGTTGCATACTAACGCACCAGAACAATCCCGGCAGTGACTTTTCAAACGACCTGCCTACCAAAGGAAAAAAAAACCTTGTGATAAAGTGTGCGAAAGATTAGCGAAAGCGTCCGGAAAGAAACAACTTCTAATTAAAGCCAATTGATTGCACGTCATCAGGAATGCACTGGAGCACATCAGGGTAATTGCAAGAGCAAAGGGAAGCGTACGCAATGTGAGGAGGAAGTACAAGAGGAATCGCCAGAGTAGAACACCAGCAGTCCCGTAATTCTGAAGCGGTAAAAGGGAAATAGAGTAAGCTTCATGCTACTACTAATTGTCGTGTTTTGGTAGTGTGGGGCTGCTTTGCTCTTCAAGACCTGGACGACTTGCTGGGGACATTGGAACCACTAATTCGGTTCTTTGTCAGAAAATCTGGATGGCTTGGAAAAAGACAAAATGGATGACTTGGACTTGAATCCGATAAAATTTGTTGGCGTTTGTCTGACAGCTGCTGCTGAGTTAGTCAGGGCTCTCTAAGGCAGCCTGCTCCATACCAGGACAGAAATATGCAGTTTCAAGGCATGTAAGCATTGGTGGTTCAGTGGTAGAATTCTCGCCTGCCACGCGGGAGGCCCGGGTTCGATTCCCGGCCAATGCAACCTTTTGATTTGACTTACTGGGGACCTCAGCGTGGGCTCTTCTGCGCCATGCTTTTTCCTCAGCATGTGGTATTCTGCTTTATGTGACCACATGATTACATATGTGAGGAAGCTCAAACCCATTGGTGGTTCTACGATGGAATGAAATTCCCGGCCAATGCATGTAATGCTTTTTGTCAGCTAGGAACATCTTCTGTATATCTCTCCCAGGTTTCGAGGTTAACCAGAAGGAGCTAAATAAATGCCTCACGTAGGGTGGGACCGGATTATCGCCATTCCCATCTGTTTCAATGGGGAAAGACGATTTGCGTTACAAGTCATCATAGAGAGCCGGAGGAGGAGGTAAACGAGTGCTCCAAAAAATGCAACAGCGAGGTGACGCTGTGCAAAGTTGGGCACAATCCCGGCCCGGATTAGGGCGGCTTTGCGTGAGTGTGTTTGGCAAAAGCAGCGTGACGGCATCATCGCTGGAGCCACCACTGATATCAAAGGACGGATTGGATGCGAGACAGACGCGCTGCCGCATTCACTGACTCATGGTTGGCTGCGAGGAGAAATACGTCGGGTTGCACCCATCCAATTTTTTGGGAGAGTAATTTGCCAACACTGATACTTGACAATTCCATTATATGTTTTTATCCGCCTCTTCCATTCCTTACACCAAACCCGAGGAAGAGCCAGGCTTAGGAGCCTTGCCTCCAGCCGACAAGCTTGTAAAAAGAGGGTATAAAATAAAAAAGTAAACAGCTCTTTTCCCCTCGCCTTCATAAGTGAGACCTCGACCTTAATCAGCAATTTCACGGCTGGGGCTCCTGGTGGTTTTAGCTAGCACTTTCACGGTCCAGGTACAAGTGCAGTAAACGTTCGAGACAAGCAATCGATGCTTTGGCCGAGTACAGCTGTGCATCATGGTACTTTATTTGGCAGTAATAGTGTGTTTTTTTTTAAATACAAACCTGTATATACAAAAAAAATAAGTCTTTAAAGAAAGCAGTGGCTGTTGAACAAATGTCCCATTCCCTTGCCGTAAATGTTCCTCCCGACAAAATATAATTTGTCTGCTTTGACACGAAAATAGCCGTAATTTTGAGTGTGAATTGTAAGAGGCTCAATTCCTTAAAGCAATGTTTATGCCCATTTTAAACATCAGAGCATCTTATGACATGTCACGGGAAAATTGCAGTCATTTATCTGTCTGTAGCAAAAAAAAAACACTATCATGGCCTTCCCGTTTGATAATTTCAAGATTACATGTTATTTGACATGGCAATTTAGCAGGAGATACAGAACATTAGCAGCATTAGCCTCATTAGCCTCTCTGAGTCTGATCCACGAAAAGCTGTTACTCCAAAGTCATTACTCCATTTGTATTTTTAATTGCAAAAGTCTCTGCTGTGAGATTAAAACAAGCGAGTCAAACTTTTATTAGTCTATGTCTCTAAATGTGTCTTAAACGGCCAATATAGCAGAAAGCTAGCCAGCTAGCTAGCTAGCCAGACAGATGTGTAGTTTTGGTGCCGCCAGAAGTGAAAATCTAAATCTGCGGGGTTGACGTGTTAACGACTCATCCAGCATGACAACCAGGGGGGTAAATCGACTCTTTTAAATGAGGACGGCGACGTCTTCAAAGTTCCGACGATTGCCGACGTTGGAGCGAACGAAGGCGGCCGGCAAAGCAGCAGCGCCGAAGCGACAGCTAAGTGACAGCACTTAACGTTTGACAGCTCACTAGCCATTTTACAAAGGCCAACGTGTCAGCTTGACATTCCTTTAGACCAATAAAAAAAAGTGAACATTTATATATGAAATCTAATACTGAAAGAAAGAAAGCAGCTCAAAGAAACTTCTGACTACCGCCTTGAGTTTTTGAAGGAGACTTCTAAAGGAAGTCTATTTCCATCCCTGGCGGTACGTACTTTGGAAAATAGTGAATAGCTGTCACAAAAGAAAGGAGGGCAAAAAAGCCACTTCATTAGGATGAGGAGCATTAAAGGAGCGGAAAAGAAGATAAAGACGGACATTAATGAGGAAAATGCGGACGTTTAGGCAAGGCCGTACGTTTGCTGACAAGGACAAAGGGATATATGTTAATTGCGGCTCATTATGGTCTCGTAACGAATTCGAATTGTCTTCATTAAGTATTCCGTGTAGTTTGAAGTTTGAAGTGGGAAAATTAACTTTGATACCAGGTAAGTTTCTGCCTCATATTACGGAAACCGGACTTTTTAATAACTTGTATACAAGTTGTTGGATCTGTGGATTATCGACCATCCCCAAGTCTTTGAAAACTTTATCACGCCGATGCAGCGTGGTGGAGTGTGATCATCCGCGGCTTTTCATCTTTATTTTTAGCCACTCGTTTGTATTTTTTTCACTATTTATTGCACTTCCTCCATTTTGTTCTCGGAAGACGCTCGTACACTTAAAAGTATAACGGCGGCTCGCGACCGTTTGAAATGGAACGCTTCCCTAGAGGTTTGAGCGACAGGCCACCTGTCACTATTGTTGACGTACTTTAAGAGCTCACAGCTATGCCCGCCTTGGCTGCGTCGCAATCGATTAATGGCGACGGAAACCATTGTGACGTTGGTTTCTCGCTTCTATTTCTGGAGACAGTTGTGCAACTTTAGAGGTGGAGTGTTAGTGGATGTTCTTCCAAAGTTCTACTGCAGATTATATGCTGTCCATATTCATACTGTTGTGTGTGTGTGTGTGCACGTCCTCGTGTGTGACACTCCTTGTGGACAGCTGATAAGACTCCCCCCCCACCCGTCTCTGAGTCTTCACAGGAGAATCAATTGAAGCCACTTTCTACGTGCTCAGCTTTTAGAAGCTTCATTTTCAGCTTAACCCATCAACCGAGATAAGAGCGTACACACACACACACGAAAATATCTTGGACCGGTAAGGTGACTAACGTTCAATATTTGTCGCCATAACCCTTACGCATATACACCAACAACGATTCTGACTCATTTTTACATTTTGAGACAATTTGGAATCTCCAGTCAACTTAACATGCATATTTTTAGAAGGTGTCAGATGTCATGCAAGCAAGGGAGGAACAATCAAGAAGGTTGTAGTTGAGGTTTGAACCCTTAACAAGAGAACCACGAGGCATATGTTGCTTGACACTTTGGTTTAAAAAGGTGAGCTCAATCTGCAGGATGGGTTTTTTTTGCAGAGATAATAGCACACACAGATACACACACACACACACACACACACGGGCATGTTTTTGTGCATCTGTAGCGATAGTGAAGGGCTCAGGTGGTCCCGGCGGAGTTGATTTTTGGCCAAGGGTCTGGCTGCTTGTGCGCACTCAATCATATGCTGATTGAGGAGCGCAGCAGCCTGGATGAATTAATGAGGCGTGGGGAAGAGGAGGCGGGGTGGTGGGGAGAGGCAGCCAATCAGAAGAGCTTCTTAAGAGCCTCCTCAGCTGGCGACAAACTGTGACAAAGCGCCGCTCATCAATCACGGCAAAGATGCTCGCTGCCACGGGCACCCATCCCCACGCGAGGTGGCGAGCTGACTTGTTTGTCTAACCGCTATCCTTGTTGTTTTTCTTTGAGTAGAACGCGGAATATTCAACTTTAAGCTTCAAGTTCTTTAGCTTCATGCTAACGAGGCACAACGGTGCAGCAACACTTGTGGACAGACAATTTAACAATACACAGATCTGTTACAATTCTCGAAATGTTAACACATGGAAAATATTTGCTTGATTTTACCCAACTAGTCACATTTACCCGAAAAAATAACGCTCAACCGGGCTGAATGGCTTTCGCAGGGTGGCTGAGGTCACGCGTCGAAGCCCAGCTAGCGAGTTTCATTTCTTGTGTTCATATTGGGTCCATATAAAATGTGTAAACATATTTGGAGCAGATCATTTTGGAGGGCAAAACTGTCAACCTGAGCACACGGCTAAAGGAGCGTGTGAGTTTGAATTTGATTTATTTTATGCATGAATAGCATCAGGAATTGGAGTGGGAAATATTTCTCCTGCCTGTAGGTGTGTGGAGGATAAGGGGGTTGTGTCAGGAAATGAAACGAGTCGGAGAGAAGAGTTGTCGGGAGTCGGTAGACAGCAAGTTAAGAGCAACAAGCATTGCAACCTGATAAGCCAAAGAGCCTGAATGACTGATGCGGGACAATTAGAGTGAAAGGACAAATGGGAAAATCATGGAAAGAAGTCAGAAAAAAAAAAAAGGGTAAGAGCTAGAGGTGGAAAAATGATAGAGCAGCAGCGTGGAGTGTGGGGGGTGGGCTTAGATCTTAATCGTTATGATTGAAAAAGTAGCCAGAGAGAGCGGAGAGGGGAGGAAATCAAATCAGTTTGCTTCCTGTCGAGCACAAAACCAAATGGAGGACATGTGATAGGACGGCGGGTCGACTACCGGCGGCCATTTTTTTTCATTTCTGCCGGTTGGTTTACAAATCCTACTCGTCGCTGGAGTTCTCAACTAAATCTGAAAAAATCTCAACACGCAAAATATCAAAATAAAATAGCTTTTAGACCTTTAATGGTCCGGGCTCATGTCATCAATAAGCTCGAATGGCGAATTATGCTGACGTATGGATGTGCTTGCGCATTAACACCGGGGGAGATCAATCAACACGGGCGCGCTGCATCAATAACTCGTGACAAATGCGCATTAACTACATGAATTACAGTCACGCGCGCTGTGTCTGGGATGATTTGCTGCGCTGCGGTCAATGTGTGTGCGCGTGTTAATTGTAAAGCTCGCTCGGAGAAGCCTTTGTGGCAAGAAACCGCATTTGACAACAAAATGGACGCCACAGGGCGAGTTGGTTTGTCGCAGCCGGGACGGGTCATTCGAAAAATTACAGCCTCCATCAATCCTGATATATTTTTTTTTTTATAATGAAGGTCCTCGTTAAAATCGCGCTCTGGATTTTTATTTATTCCAAATTTGACTCTTTCAATTTGAACACATGACCGACGTCGACCTTGAATTGGGGAAAAAATCTTTGCGGCCTTTTAAAATTTGGACGGATGGAACGGCTCGGCTCGAGACGACCGCCTGCCTCCGTTGTTCTCTTTTCGCAGCGGGAGCCGGAAGGGTCCCTTTTGATATTTGCACAGGCAGCGCCCGCACCGCCTGCCTCCTCTCATGATTCACTCGCAGCCTCTCATCCACAACATCCGGCGTGCGCCGCTGCCGCTCCAGCGCTTTCATCAGCGTCTCCGCCCCTCACTGAGTTCCAAGCTCCCCTGTGATCGCCGTGTCCTTGCAAGTGTCTGCCGCACACACGGCCGTCAGACACACTCGTACGGTTAAAAAAAAGAGCGACGGACGTGTTGCCCTCTCAGTGGAGAGATGAACCTGCTCCCATGAGGGGAGAATAAATGATCATGACGTGTATGGTACATGATAACCGCCTTCAGAGATGATCATTTATTGATTTTGATTCATTAAAAAAATGGACTTGATGTGAATTCGTTTGGTCTAATGTAAAACTTCTTTTAACCGTAACGATGATGTTTTGAGTAAAATTCCTACGCAGTCAGATTGATAAATTTTCCGACAATCGATTAATTGCCGATTAATTTTAAAAAAGTATTTTGACTGTTTTATAAATGAAAGCATTCTTTGACGTTTATATTTGTTTAACTTTACAACAAATTTACAACGTAAATATTTTTAAAGGGATGTTCTTTGTCTTGCATTGCAAAATAGCATTTTTTTGCCAATTTTAAAAGAGTTAAATATCGGCAGATGAATCATTTTAACTTTATTGACTGAGCGTGCTTTGTTTGTCTTTGTGCAAGTTAAATCTAGTGATGCTCCACTTCAGTCGTGTTCACTTTGTGGTAGGTTCAAAGAAAATTCTAAATTTATCCAATGGCGTGAATGTGTGTGTGTGTCAATGCTTGTTTGTCTACATGCCGGGACAGGTTCCAACTCAACCATAAAACAAAGAAAGAACAGGACTGTCGAAAATGGATGCACGTTTGTTCCTGCGCTTGTCCGGCAGCCAATCCATTGTGTACCTTCTCGCCCAAAATCCGCTGGGATAGGTTCCAGCTCACTAATTACCCTAATGAGGACAAACGCTATAGAAAATAGATACATTGACGGGATGGTTTGGGCTAAAACCGGCAGCTAATGTGCAAGTGGTGCCCCCTGCTGGTCTGGCATGGTCATTACAGTATCTAATGATCAGGTGATGCAAGTTTTTTTTTTTTTTTTTTTTTAATAATCGCTATAGAAAATTCACGTCAGGTGTCTGGGCCTAATCCTTCATAACATTGTGATGTGGGTCATGTTTGATTTTATTTTTAGAATCTGCCGCAGGCCAATAAAAAGCGAGCCCCGGGGCCATTGCGTGCAGTGGCGTACAGCTGCTAAATGTTCTGCCAACATATGCCCGCCTATGACTCCATCTGTTGACCCGACCACGGGGGGGGGGGGGGGGGGAGGATCGGACTCACCGATTTCGCAGCTCTCCCCGGAGAATCCCTGAGGGCAGTAGCAGCTATAGCCGTCGCCCTCCTGCAGGCAGCTGCCTCCGTGGAGGCACGGGTTGGTCTGGCACGGGTTGGTCTCCACTGTGAACCAAAAAAAAGCGTGCATAATTCATTCCTTGACAAAGAAAGAGCATTACGAGAGCGCCGGGGAATGTTGATAAACTACGACGGCAAACGAGGCGAACGCCTGACTCTTTTCCGACCGTCTGCCAGATGTTTGGTGCGTCACGCCACTTTTTATCATGACGACTGTTCGTCAAACTCTGAGCGAGGTCACGTCTAACAAACGTGCATTAAAAAAAAAAGCTGATCATCACATGCTCATAAATGCAGTTTCGATTTTTTTATGATCCATTACTGCTGTGTGGGCGAAGTAATAAACATGGTTTATGGAAATAAGTCCCGTTTGCGGGAAAAGCTGTTTAATGGAAGATGGCGTTGTAATTATTGCGCTTTTTTGAATGTGCTGCGAGGAAAAAGTGATGATTCACTGTCAGATTACGGTGGAAACTCTTAAATTGAATGCCGGCATCTCGTTGTAGCGCGACCCAAGTCACATGCTGAATGGCAGAGAGCGTCGTCCATCATTGGAAGGTTAATGACATATGTCGGGAGAAGACAGCGTGATTTTCCGCCGAGGGGCGTAAATGTCAGGACGTGACGCTGAGGCCTCAAATGCGACCGGGGATGGTCGAGGGGCCGCTTCATCCCTCAAATTAGCGAGCGGGAGCGAAGGATGCTTACAAATCACAGAATCGACTCACGCTCGGGAGCCTCGGGGCGGACATGCAGAAAATGTTTCATTGTCGGAGAAGGCTTAGCGACATCAAAATGCTTTTAATGCAGGTGCTTGCTTTCTCTCCGATCCCGGCGGAATTGCGAGTTCTTCCACAGGAGATTAAAATTGCATGTGTGCGACTAAATCGAAAAAAAAAAAAAAGGAATAGGAGCTTGCTGAATAAAACCGTTTTTCAAGTACAACTAAACTGCGGCCATCACGCTCACCCTCCTAAAAAAAAAAAAACTTCATTTAAATTGTGCGCATCTTTAAAACGACCTGCAAGTTTTCCGGCACAGTTATCTGCACTGCAGTGTCGTTAAAGATAAGTGGTGCATCTCGACATTCTTGTGCGGGGAAAAATCTCGACAACACGTTTTACTCACAGCTCAACCATATTAAGCCGCACACGTCGACTATAAAAGCACATGACAACTGTGAGGCAGCGGAGAACAATAAAAGCATAAATGGAACTAACTGTGATTTAGGAAAACATGTGGATGATCAGTAGAATGAATTAAATATCGATTACACGCACGCACAACGCGTAACGAACCCGATCTGCGGCCCGCCTTCTGTACCACTTGTCCACCGTCACGCGTAGATTATCAAAGTGTTGCATTCTGTATTTTGCACTTTTGTGTTTGGGGACCAAATTCAGCGAGGGAAAAATCGAAAGGAGCGAGCGAGCCACACCATCATACATTTCTGCCTCGTAAAGCCTCGAGCCGGTGATTAATTACACACTGCTCTTAAAATAGGACGGCGGCAAGTCCATTTCTACTCGGAGCCCCCTTATTGCTTTTTCTCTACACAGAGGGCACAGAATAGTCGACTTTAATGTTGGAGGTTGAAAAATAAAGTGTGCAAATACGCCCACAGCCTACAGAAGTGCCAGACATCTCTAAAGAGGTCGCCGACCGAAGTTTCTTCGAAACCGTTCATTCGGGAAATTAGTGAGCATATGGAAGCTAATGCATGCAATTAGAATTTTCGGAGCCAGCGTGAACGGAAGCATGCCGATGTCGCAATAATCATCTTGTCGGACTTTATCAGAACTTTTATTCTTGTGATGACAACAGGACCTTGCTAAAAGTCAAACTAAAGTCAGATAGTGCCTATTCATGCTATTTTGTCATTTGGCAGCAATTTTTTTTTTTTTTTACCCGCGCTTATGTGGCTGTACTCGGACTCAGCGAACCATGTAATAGCGTCGGAGAGACTGAGATCATGCCCCACCCCCCACCCCTCCCCTCCCTTCCTCGGTTAGAGAGGTTAGAGCCCGATAACCCGAGTCCAGCATTGAGAAGCTAATCCCGAAGTGCGATGCAGCGGAGCGCAGGGGGAACAGCGGCGAGCCGTTGTCGCTTTAATAGAGACCTCACGGCAATCGTCATGGCAGCCGTGACTCGGTGGGTGAAAGATTGATGTTGGAACACGGATGGCCGACACGTGTTTGCGCGCTCGTGTTGAGATAGAAATAGGTGGGGGTGAGGCGACGTTATTCATCAGTGACACGATGACAATGAAATAATCCAAATTACAATCTTTTTTTTTTGTTTATCAGAAACAAGCCATAGCTGTAGTCCATTGTATTTGAAATACAAACAATTTGTATTTTTTAAAATTCAAGGTTCTTTCGAAAGGATTTCAGGAGCCCACACAACAAAGTCTACAAATATTGTTGTTTGAAAAGAGATGTCCCTGACAGGCTGGGATTGATGAGCGCTGCGGGGGGAGAGAGCCTCCATTTCTCTTTGTTCGTGCGTGACTGCAAACACACACACACACACACACACACCTGCGTGCTTGTGTTTGTTCAGGCGTGAAACAACAACACTGCATATAACATCCAAGATCTCCTGGTCCACGTAGCAAAGCATTACAAGGCAAAGGGTGGAAGAGAGGAAATGAGGCCGTGGTCGGTGTTGACGGCGCTCGTCACAGTTTACATTCACGGCTGAACGCTTGACTCATCTTGACAGATGGTAATAATAAACTGAAAACAAACATAACTTCCATGCTTGAATGTAAAAGTGGAGTTATGTTTTCTCTTGGGGTGGATGAAAAAGTTTCAAAGTGTCACACTGACCTTCAAGAAAACATTGTAGTGTGCATGCCACGCCACTAGGTGGCAACATTTTGAGAATGATGTGTGTGCTATTTTTCTTATTATTTTTTTCCCCTCTTAAAAGTGAGGATCTTTTTCATCAATCTCTTGGTCGAAGGCCCTCAACAAGTGGCCCATCAATTTGTGGCCCTCGAGATCAGTCGAGCTCTGGCATAGTCAGAGTAAGGTCGTAAACCTTGCTGCACTTGGCACGGCTCAGCCATTCATTGTAAATTGTGAGTCTGGCGGCCACAATTGAAATTTTTTTTTTCCTTTCACTGTGCTTAGGTTAGTTCAGTACCTGAACAACCTGTCTCCATGCCAACCACGATACACAGACTGTTATGTGTCACCGAGTTCATGATTCTGACGATTTGCTAGCTTGGTGGCATGTTTCAATTTTGCTGCTAAAAAGACGATAAATAGAAAATAAATAAAATGTACATAGAGAAAATGGGGAAAAGCGGTTTCTAGTCTGGAGTTAAACCTGACAAGTCTCAGGTTGTCCTAAATCAACGGCATTATCTGGGCTTTCACGCCGCCAAGGATATAATCCATCTTGGCTCCTCATCACTCGCATGCTGTCCAACTTCTGCCTTTTCTTTTCGTGTGCCTTTGCACTCGTTTCAAGGATGTTGTATTTTTAATCATCTGACCGTTTCCAGCACACCAACGCATCTTTCTGCCTTGCAGCCGAAATGCGGGGCTGCAATTTTTTTTTTTTTTCACAATTCAATTAACCGTGGCTATTAACGTGGTCGGGCACTGTTTGGATTACGACATCTTATAAATGTAAGCGTCTGGTTTGGAGAAGAAACTAAATTCTTCCACAAACACAAAACTCATCCCGTTTTACGACACATTTGTGCTGTTTATTTGCAGCCTCCACTTTTCTTTCATAAGTAGGATTAACAAAGCTGCTTAAAAGCTGCTTAAAGGGATGATATCATACAGAAGCAAAAATTCATCACGTGTTCGTTCGTTTTATATCTTGCTAACAAAAAGAACACACGGACTCCTTGAACTTGTGCAAATGCATGTTTTCCCCTGATGTATTATATATATATATATAAAAAAAAAAAAAAAATCCAGCCCTACATCTGAATAAAAAAAGCACGGATTGGGGATTTCACAGTCCCTCGCCTGCCTGCATGTTTCCTCTGCTGTGGATCTAAAAAAAAAAAAAAGTAAAATAAAAAAAAAAAAAATTAAGCCTTTTCGCTGACAGGCGAGAAGCATTAATAAGAAGAACAGCCTCGCGGGTGTTTGCTTGGAGACCTGCTTTAAAACTCCACAAAGAACTTCACGCGACCTCTCCGAGACACACACACACTTTTCAAAAGTCCCTCGAGGACGCCACGGCAATTTGCAAACATGCCTCTTTTTCTCGCCGGGATGTAATTTATACCTGCGTGGCAAACATCCCGTGGGATTTCACCTCCCACCGGAGACTGATCATGTAGGTATGCGTCCCACGCGACCCGCATGAGGAGGGCCCTCACCCATCGCTGCGTGATGCGCTGTGACGGACGCTCGGAGCCCAACCGCCAACGCTGCTGCTGCTGCTTCGGGGCCCGGCGGGAAAGCGCAGCAGGAGGATTTGTATGTCGATGTTTTAAGACATATTTAACAGTACGCGAGGCCCCGACGAGAGAAATACATAATTAAATAATATGTTATTCGAGGAGGGGGGGGGAAACAGCATGCGGCATCTGTTGTGTTGCGGAATTAAACGCTGTTTTTATGCGTGTCTTCCCTGAAGATCTTTTTGGGAGCTGCGTGCGATGAAAAAGTGCTCATAAAAGAGTAGCACGAACAAAAAAAAAAAAATGTGTTTTCCATTTCAAGCGGGAGCAGTAAGGATCAGGAGAGTCAGACATTAGTTTGTTTTAATAGCTCGTTGGGGTGGTTCGGTCCGTCTGGTAAAAAGACAAAAGCTTGTGACGGGCCTCCAGAGGGTCAATAATCAAGTTATATTGTGACAGTAGAGATAATAAGACATCTTGATGACATCATAAACATACTTGTTGAAGACAGCCTTCCTATAGGCTGCGTTTGTAAATTCACTTTTTACAGGCTGCATTAGCATTTCCGAAAAGTTGCCTGTCGAGTTTTTATCGACTATTCGAGAATAAATTAACATTTACTTTAACTGGAATGTCAATGGAGCCGCTGATTACACTTATTTACGCTGACGAAAATGCCTGGCTGAATTATTTAGCGGTTGGGTGGTTTTTCTTTTATCCTTTTATCGCTCTTTAGCAAATATTTGCCTGATAACAAATCGTCGTGATTTTTGTTTAAGCAGATTAGCTTTTGCTGACGTAGCAAATGAGCATAAAAGTCAAACAAGATTGCTAACCGTTTTGAATTGGAGGATATGACAAGTGGCTTTTTATTCCACGTGTACGCCAAAGTGTTAGCGTTAGCATTTGAGTGTGATGCAAGTCTCAAAGCGAGTCAGTGAGTTCTCCTCTCGAAGCTCGTTCTCGGCACTTTGTCTCGCCTCATTAATTCGCTACTTTGTGCATATATCGAGTCAATGCACAGTCAGCACAGAAGACTTTGCGCCTGTGCTTTATTCCTTTTGGCAAAGGAGATCTTTAAATAAGCAGTCATAGTAGTTCATATTGTTAGCCAAACACTGGAAAAAAAATAAATATATATATAGGGCCTTAAGCAAAGGTAACCGGGTAGGCTTTGACTGCTTTGAGTCAGGCTGTGCGGGGTTCAAGAGGTGGATCAAAACACGATCCACACCAAAGACCCAAAGAGCAAAAAAAAAGGACACAGGGTCATGGCCAACAGACATTGCTGGGAAAAAAGAAAAATATGAGCGTCCGAGAGAGGACGGGGCAGACAAATCAATTGGCTTCCCTGAGCAGGCAGGCAAGCTGGTAATAAGCCACTCTGGCTCGCCCCTGATTCCATTTCTCTTCACCCCTTCATGCACATGTCAACCTTTCTCTGCTCCTGAATGTAACTCTCCAATTTGTTTGAGGAGCCGGATGGAGGGCTATTGATGTTGCTCGCCGTCTTGGTCCCTCTTGGAAATAAACAGTAGAGTCAGGAAAACTCGGACTGTGATAGATCCCACAAACGCCGAGGGGGGAAAAAAACTCCATGCCAGACGTCTGTCATTGTCCCAAGGCTGACCACGGTGTGCCTCAGAGCATCCAGACGGACAAAAACGAGACTAACGAGAAGAAGCTAGGCTAATTCTCATCTAATCTTTTTTCCCCCGACTTGGCTTTTTTTTTTTTCTCCATCTCCCCTTCTGTCCCTCCATGTCAACCCAACCGAGTGAGGCCGACCGTCGCTGCACCACAGAGCTTGGTTTTCTGCTCAAGCTTTCTTCCGCTGTCATAAACCGTTTGCTCGGGAATTTGAGATACAAGCGCTCTATGGTGGCAGGGAAGTCGAGTGAAAAGATGACAAGCAACATTTTGGCAGATGGAAGAACTCTTTAAAAAAGGCTTTAGGCTGTTTAATACCACGGCCAGTTTGAATTTACTCTTAAACAAAAGTTTGTGTATTTAAAAAAAAAAAAACAGATTTGAATGGGGAAAATAATTCTTAGCTTAATGCTAACAAACGTATAGTATATTATGCAGCACCCCGCAGTAGTTGTGAAACTCTTCTTCATTTACATCTACATAATTGTACTACAACGCCCCCATGTGGCCAAATCATGCACACCAATTTCATTCTAATGTGTGCCAATGATGGAGGCCAAACTGACAATGAGAAAACAAAGTTATGACAGAAGGGAAACGCAAAAAAAATCGGAGAGCATATGAGAAAAACAAGTAAAGAAAGAAAGATGAGAAGAAATAAAGCGGCCCTTGGTGTAAAAAGGGATAAGACAAGGCAAGTATTATTGATCACTGTGTGAAGTTTATATACTCCCACCTACAGTATAACACCTTAGAGGACACGCTAACCTCTCTCTCTCGCTGTCTCTCTCTCTCTCTAATTCTCTTCTTGTCTTCCATCTCGAGCTGCCCGCCCCCGCTGCGCTTTCCCTCCCTCTTGTAATCTCCTCTGCAGTACACCTGACAACTACAAAAGGTTACGCCGACACGGGGGTTTTATTCTTGTAATTGTCCGAAAAGTGTCGTCTATTCAAATGTCATCCTATAAGAGACGGACCGGCGGGGGATTATAGGAGGGAAGGTCCACAGAATGTCACATGACACTTCAACAAGCCCCGCCTTCTCATTATTTTAAAATACATTTACAATGTGTTAGTCCACAATTCGATTATCAAGTTGAATGTCTTATGCGTGTCGTGATTTCCACCATCCAATTGACGAAAAAAAAAAAAAGAAACAGTTCCAGAGCGCCATGTAATGGCTTGAACTCACAAAACAGTGGGCAGAAGGCAATGCTGGAAGAAATTTTCAATTAAAAACACATTGCGGGCTGAATATTACACAGACGGCGCCGTGAGAAATGATTTTAATTTTCTCGCTCTGCTTTGCCGCCCCGGTGGCTCGCCCGTCAGCTATCAGCGAAATCAATGACAACACGCTGTGACAAACAAGTGCGGCCGATGTTTGTTTGGCGGAGGCTCGACAAAAGGCACAGAATGAATGAAAAACAATTAGAAAGGGAGGCGAGAGTGCAGTCAATTATGAGGACCATCTTGGAAGATTGCGTCTTCATTGATTTGTTGGACGAGGATCTTTGTTTACGCCCACAGTCCACCTAATTGCACTCACGCCGACCCTCTAATTACTCCACTAAGACCTGAATGTTCTTACTTCGCTATGTCTGGACCGATTTCGGCCTCGCGGTTCCCGAGACTGCGCTAATTGCAAACCCGAACGATAACAAGCGTGACACTTACCTGATGGGATGAACCCAAAAGCCCAGCTGGGTACCAGGATGCCAAAAGGGTTTCTTGCGCCTTTGCCGTCCGTCACCGTCTTGGGTTCCTCCGACTTTGGAGTGGAGCCCTTGGAAGGTATCCGATGACTTCCAAACACGAAGGACTCGGACACTGCCAACCTGGACTCCATTTCCGTAACGGCCTGCTTGGAGGCGGGCCAAGCGGTTGTCATCTGATTAACGGTTGTTGATGATTCCATTGAGGAGTTGCTTGTGATCTTCTCCATCCATGAGATAGAAATGGATGGTTCCTGTGCGGAGGAAGGTTCAATGGTGACTGCCGTGGTTGCCGGATCTATGCTCGGAGTATTTATGGTTGTCAGATGCTGCATGGTGGTGATCTCAGTAGTGGTCAGAACATCCATCAAAGACTCCGGTCTGGAAGTGACCACCTTGGCGACACCGCGGCCAGGCTTTCTTCCCGCACCTTTCCTTGGCTTCTTAAGAACGGGAGTGGAGCCACCACTAGGGGCGCTCTCTCCTCTTTGTGACAGAGAAGAAGAAGAGAGGTAGTCAGTGGGACGGTGAACGTAGATGATCTCACCCCTGGCCTCCTCGGCTGTTTGAAGCGAGCTGGTGGCGGTTGGTTGCGCCACGAGCTGCCACTGGGACGATGTCGTGAGTTCAGCCACAGTCACAAGTTCGGATTCCGGATTGGAATTGTCATCCCGGCTGGGAACGGTATTAACGAAATCGCCAGGGAAATTATTCCCATCACTGCTCCCCTCCAATTCCTTTTTCTGATCTATCCCAGTTGTTTGTGCCTCATCTTCATCCTGGTCCCTGCCCTCACCAGAATAGTCCTGACGAAAGGAGTCGGGCAGGGTTATCATCTCGAGTGGACCCGATTTGGCTTCCAGAGTCTCCCAATTGCGGCTTCGGCCAACATTCCTGGGAAATCCCACCCTCAAGCGCCGTAATGACTTGATGGCCCACGCTGGACCTTCTTTGGGAAACTTGACCTCTTCACTTGGGCTTGATTCGCCTTCAGGGACCACTGCAGTTATCCCTGCGAGGAACACAAAGTCAGAGTATTTAATTTAATTAAATTAACAGTGGGTGGGTAGGCGTGGGCTGCATTTAATTTCATGGCTGTGGAATTAGCAATTAAAACCATTTGAAACGAGCTCCACCAGCAGCAACGGGACTCTTTTGTGGACCGATCCGAAGCAACTTTTCATACAGATACGCAAAAATCAAACCCGATCGACACCACAGCCTTTGGGAAGTACTTCAAAGATTTTCCTAATTATTTGGTCTTTACAAATATATGCAAATTGAGTCTCAAAAACAAAGTTTTTAAAGTCAATTGCGCTCTAATGATGAGAGATGCAAGCGGGCTCAGGTTTCTCTCAGTAATAAAAGAGCTTGTAATATACGGAGTTGTCTCTCAAGAGCTCTCTGCAGTCTTTAAAAAGGTGGCTGCGCCGGAGAGCAGTAAAAAAATATTAGCGTGCAACCGAGGAGACATTTTTCTCGTATATTTTATCCTAATTTACAAGCACCAAGGCGGGCAACCGCTGGAGACATTTTACTGTACGTTCCGACGTCGGGATTGATTGAGCCGTTTGAGGGCCGTACCCGAAAAAAATAAAATAAAATAAAAAAAGGGACAGTGGAGGATATATTCAGCCATTTCACACTTCTCACGCTAAGCGAAATAACCCGGCTCTTGTTTATCTAGCCCAAGTGGTCGGCGTTAGCTTAACTGCGCTAAAAGCGCACACGTTCTCCGTCATCAATAATTCATCCTGTCATCATTTGTGACTCATAGCTGCTTTTTGTTTATTTAGGCCAGCGGTGTTATGGAGAGGACCCCGCTTAGTCCAACCCCGACGTCATGGCTTATCGAGTGTGTAAACATCGATAGAGCAGATTACCACCAGAGGGGAGAACATACACAAAAAACATACGCATGAAATATTAAAAAGGGAAAAAAATGTATTATTCAAAAGCTATTGCCCTGATGCTTACGCAAGGTCCGCAAGCGGCGGAATCATTTCCATAGGAGGCAGGCAAACCTAATTGCCGCTAATATTTTTCAATAAGCCCAGTGATGCATAAAAAAAATAAAAATCGGGATTAATTACGCAGCAATGCCCCCTGTCATTCATCCGACGAGACCGTGAGGCATACTGTAAACACAAATCATAAATGCTGCCACGCAAAACCCCCAGCGACTCATCTTCACTGGCTTGAGAATCCCTCGGGAGTCGGGCAGAGGTAATATTAAGCTGCCGGGGGGAGGGTGACAATGCGAGAGAGTGACGAGAAAGAGAGCTGTGCCACCAACACCGCCGCAACTGCAGGTATGACATTTAATATATAGAGAAAAAAAAAAGGGTAGGAGGAGAAGTTATTGCAAGGCTGCGTGAATCATGTCAGGAGCATCTCCGCTGCCTGACAGCTCTTCTGTCACGTCAATTTGGTCGTCCCGGGCAGGGGTGTGAAGGAGGTGTGTGTTTCTTTGACCGACACGCGGGAAACCAATGCGGGGTTTGACGCAATCTGTTTTATATGCATCTTACGACTTGTTTTTTATGAACACCCAAATCAAAGACGCAAATAAATCTTACCATTATCAGGTTTTTTGCTCTCCTGCTGTGTGGCCGACTCGATTTTTCTTTCGTTTTGGACTGCAGGCAGTAATGGAAAGAGCGGCATCTCTTCTTTCTCCTGCTCGGACAGACTGTCGTCAGCACTCAGTAATCCACTGGCATGGACCAGCCCGGAAGGGTAAGGGTCACCCCCGTGCTCTGCGATGGCGTTGTCGCTGTTGCCCTTGTTGTCACTCAGAGTTTGGTTCCTGTTGGAAGTTTCCCCGGTCCCAGTTCCAGCCCAGTACTCGAAAGGCTTCATGAGTGTGTTGACAAAGTCTGCCAGTATGCTTTTCCCGCTGTGAGGCTGGGAGGTGGTAGAGGCCACTGATGGGAAAGTGTCAGAAGAAGGATCTTCTTCCTCTTGGGCCGAACCGCCGTGGTTCTCCATGCTGCTTTTGGAGTCGGCGGGTTCTTCTCGTTGAGATTGAACGGTTGGGGCGACATCTTGTCGGGTATCCCGACCCCGCTCGGGGCTCAAGTGGATGACCACATGCTCGTCGGAGATATCGGAGGAATTGTTCGTGGGTTCCTTCAGGTCCGTGGTGTCGGTTTTGGGAAATGGGTCGCCCGGGCGGGTGTGGATGAGTGGGGAGTCGGCCTGTGCAGCCGGGATGGCGGCGTGGGGTAAAGCCAGGGCCTCGGGGGCTTGCACATCTGCAGGCTGGTGGGCTAAAAAAATAAATAAAAAAACAAGACAAGAGGACATTTTGACACAAATCAAAATAGGAACAACAATCAGTTAATTTGGTTAAAAAGTTTTTTTGGTTTGTTTTTCTCTGACTTCATTCCTTGTCTCCATTTTAATTTTTTCTCGTCATGAACTGTTTTGCATACATAGTGTTGTTGAGCTCCGACAAGGGAGTTAGCGGTGTAGCTTGCCCCGTGCCGGTAAAAAGGGAGGGGCCGATATTGACATTTTCATCTCCTCTCAGCTTTGTGAAGAACGTAATTTGTTTCAATCCTTCACGTTGTGAAGATGATGATCTACGAGTTTGTGCGGTGACAAATGGACCGCTGCTCCGTTCCCAAGCTGCTGTTGTTGTTTTGTTAACTTGAAATGAATTGCTATTCACAAGCTTTATGACGTGACGCCTTGGGATAGAAAATGTCAATCATTCTTACTTGGTTGTGGAATTAAAAATACTCTCATAGGAATGAATGTGCATTTGTATGGAAATTTGCTCGCCCCCCCCCCTCCCCAAACACACACACAGTACCTCGGTAGCAGTAAGCGTCAAACATGGCCGTGGTGTTGGGGAATCCGGTGCGATTGGGATTGCTGTAGACCGTTCGCACGCCGGGCTCGTCCCCGCCGCAGTTCCTCCGCGGGACGTTGATGGGGTAGCGCACGCTGCCGTCGGCCAGCCAGCCCGGGTCGCACTGGTCCAGCCCGGCTTGCCAGGCTAGATACAGCTGGCCCACGGTGGCCAGCTGGGCCCCCAGAGATTGGCAGTGGGCGGAAGCTGTGGCCAGATTCAGTTTCTCCTCCACTGTGGAGTGAAAGACTTCACCTGGGAGGGAGAAAACGATGATGTCACCACCACAGTGCACCAGTCAAAATAATCCACATATCTTATTCAATCCTGATCGAGGCCACCGGGCGTTTACCTTGTAGCCGCTTGGCAAAACAGTAGACATCAAACAGCTCGTCCGGGAACCTATTGCCATAGTTACGGATGCCGGGTGAGTCGTCACGATCGCCATAGCAACCGGGCCGAGGTGACTGGATGGGATACCTGCAGAGCGCAGCAAGAGAAGGTGGACCCAAAACAGTGATTTCTCAAAAGATTTAATACCACTTTATTAAGGTTCCAATGTGAAGACTCTTTCCAAGATAAATGACTTTCATTATCTCCTCAGCTCCAATCATATATTATTTCAAAATTAGCCTGAGAAAGAAAATGAAAATTTCCCGTGGAAAAAAAAAAAAAAAGACATCCCCCAGTGGTGTAATAAAGCGCAAGTGCACCATTCATAACATGTCACAACACGCCGGAGGCAATTAGGAAACAACAAGTCGTTCCCTTTAGTGTTGAATAATTACGCTGAACATCCATCTCGGTTGGCGATTGTTTCTAAACACACTTCACACTCAAGGGAGGCCAAGGTGGGAAGTCAGTGAGAGGTTAAAAGCATTTGCTATTCCTCCGGCGTTTTGGTGAGCCGTATTTCGGCGCCAGCTTTAGCTGTTCTTTCACACGGGGATGATTAAAAGATTTGGTTTGTGCACCACAAAGACATTAGATGAAGCAAACACACAAACACACACTCCAGGCTTTCTCAAGAGTCTGTTTGTAAGGGAGTGGTCTCTCCTCCCAGCCCCCTCCAGCCGATAAATCAATGGCAGCCTCGCTATTAATTGGCGACTTGGCTGATGTTCACTTTGAGCCTTCTCAACGCCGACCAATTAGCCGTGTCCCCAGTGGGATCGTGAGGAATATGACGGAAACCGGCGGAAGAAGGGGGAAAAAAAAAAAAAAACAACAACCTGCCAGCGAGACAACAGTCAAGTCGGTCTCCTTGACGACGGCAGTAAAGTGTAATTAAAATGTAAATATGAGGCACTAATGCCAACGGGCTGGAACGACTGTTGGATCACGGAGCGCTGACGTTCGTACTGGCAAAATATAAAGTCGATGGCCGCCATTAGATTTGTTGCCGTTGTCATAATCGTTATATAGCGTGGCGTTTACTACTTGCTGTTCTCTAACGAGGCGCTAAGCCTTTCTGTGCATCTCTCGTTCAACCTGCAGAGAAAGATTTGTGAGTCGGATGAGAAAAAAAAAAAAAAAACGAGCCTCACCGCACGGTCTGGTCCGACAGCCACCCGGCGTCGCAGTTCTCGTAGCCGTCGGCAAAGGCCGCTTGCAGCTGAGCCGGCGTGGCGATGGCGGCGGAGTTCTCGGCGCACACCCTCTTGGCGTCGGCGAAGGACAGGGCGTAACGGTCGGGGGGAGCGCGGTAATGAAAGAGCACGCCTGGGGCGGAGAGAGACGTTCGAACGTGAGCACGTACGTCCATCTGTGCAACCGCTGGAGAATATTTGCATCAGACAGCCACTTAAAAAAAACAAAAAAAAGTCACCTTGCTGCATGGCTCCACTCACTTTTTTTTTCAATTGGCATATGCTCGTTAGAGTTTAAGTCTGGGGACTGACTTGACTTGTTACTCTGACGCTACGTTCAGTGCGTGTCATCATTGCTGACCGCTCTCCGACTTTCCCACTTTGACACCTGGCCAGACTTGAGCTCGTTAGCCACATCACCAGCGTCCGCATGAGGGTTGTTATCCGGCTCGCTTATTAGCCAAAATGCTCTTCAGGTCATGTCTGAGTCGAGCGTTTGCTTCCAGACTGAGTCTACCCGCTTGCGACCTTCCTTGATCAATCTTAAATGCAGATGGTGGTCGCTCATTGCAATTAGGCTCACAGTAAGGTGCAATTCCCACAACTGTGAAAAAGTCACAAACCGGATTTTCCATTTAAATTAGATCGAAATAGCTTTCCATCACCTCCGATATTCGCTCGCAGCTCCGTTCCCGTGACGATCGACATGAAACGGGTGTCCGGCGATTTTATCAGCGAGATGACACGGATCCGTGTGAAACGGAGAGTCGGGTTGCTGCGAGGCCATTAGCACTCCGGGCTATCGGCATTGGAATTCCTAAAGGGCCGTACTTTTGCAGAAATATCGAGGCTGTCCAAATCCAACTGTGTGCTTGAGCGAGCAAAAGTGCGTTCGCACACATCATCGTATTTTTCCGAGAGGCCGTTCCGGGGTGGACCCACGGTGCTCTATGAATATACACTATGAAGACTTTTTGGCTCTCCGGAGTAAAAAATATATTCCTGCAGCTCTCATCGGGTATGTAACTTATGTCCTCGGCAACACAATTGTATTTTTAAGTATTTCTTCAGCGCAGTGGAATCTGTGGATCTGATCTACAAGCGTGTATAAAATGTCCTCCAAAGCAACATCGTCTCTATTTGAGCATTAAAACTAAATCTTCGAAGGCCTGTACAATTTCAGTTTTCAGGTACGTTGAAACTACATTTGTGGATAAATTGAGACAAGATCAGGATTATTTCCGTACATCCCCGTATCGTGACATTTTTGTTTAGTGGGGTACGGCGAGAATACAAAATACATTTCTTGGTTCAATGTTGGTTGGAAAACAATGCTCTTGTCAATTAGAACGCAATTTCAGCCGAGGCTGCCTGTTCTCCGGTTAAACCAGATCCCCCGCATCACCACGAGGGACTCGAACAATCAATAGCGTCATGTCTAAGAGACGTACAATTGACTCGAAAATACGTGCGCTGAAAAGCTAAGCAGGGCAAGAGCGAGTGAGGCGTCGTGTGGGAAATTAAAGCGGCAAAATCCGAGGAGGAAATATGTTATTGATACAGCCAAGCGGTATCAATAACTGCTGATGGTTACATTTGAAAACAAGCATTTGCGTGACGAAGGCTAGCTTGACGGCCAATTAAGAGCGAACCGTGGGGACGGCAACTTTTCGCGAGCGATGTAATTGGCTTCGGTGTGAATCGGTAGCGCTCGAAGCTCGCTAATCAACTGTTGGACGTAAAAAATGGAACATTGGTTTTTTCCTTAGCAACGTACATAGCAGCCAATGTTAACCATGATGAGATCTTTCTGATTTTAATTTTTTTTTTAACACCTGTCGGCTTTTGCTTTCATTTCATGCACGGACTTGGTCGGCTGGAGAGAATAATTTTTAACGGGTTCGAGCTCCCTCACCTTTATTTCCCTCATTGTCGTGTTACGCGGACCGTAAACAAGCCTGAGCGTAATAGCCGCATTAGCGCGACACCTCGTTATTATTCATAGTGGCCGACCACGAGTGCAAAAGGGCCGGCCGCACACAACCAAAGAGCCAAGTGTTAAATTGCAATAATAATTAGTGGAGGCCGAAAAGAGGCGCACTTGAATGACGGTTAAACGGTGTAATCACCGTGGACGTCACCGCTCATCATATCGTAACGACATAAAACACGATAGAAGATCATAAAAACAAGCCAGTGCGCTGGGCTGTGTTTTAATACCATCCCATTAAGTGTGATATTTATGATGAAACTCGAAAATCTGGTTTTATAGTAAATCAACTTTTCTCGTAATGTTTTACGTCCATGAAGTCTGCCTAGCAACAGGCTCCGCCCACGAGCATAATGACAAGTCCTGAGCAGAATTCTGAGATTCCACTTCATTTTGTACATGGCACTGACCTGTGACCTCCAGCGGGACGGTGTCTCGCTCGTCGTTTATGCCCACCACAACCTCGCAGCGGTACAGGCCCGAGTCGCTGGACCGCAAGCCCGTCAGAGCCAGACTTGCGTTGTATCGGTTGCCGCTGTAACCGGGCAGGGAAACCCGACCCTGGAAAGCCTTCTTAACCTGACGGATGAAAAAGAAGATGGATGACTCAAATATCAAGAACCTCATTGGTTCTTGTGCGTGAAAAATACCTTGATGACATTGTCTTTGGCCACCAGGACCGACTGCTCCTTCAGCGAGCCGTCCGAGCCTCGCTGGCCCCAAACTTTGGTCCACTTGAGGCGGGGCGGCTCGTGGGATGGAGCGGCCCCGGGGCGCAAGGTGAAGAGACAGGGGAGTAGCACGGTCTTGGAAAGCTCCTCGCTGATGACCTGATGGGTCACCTTATGCATGCTCACCACAGGATCTGCGTCGCTTAAGCCTGAAGATGAGATACCCTGGACTTAAAAACGGTGAGAGTCGTGTTTGCTAGATAAATATGGGCCAGTGAATTTGGCCGTCATCGTGAAGAAAGGGTCAATTAAGCAGGGAGTAGAGTTCACAGTGGAGGATGTTAAAGGGAGCCCTGGTGTCAAAGCGGATAAAACTTTAAGTACCTTGAAGGTATTAAAGCTTAAGTGCTTTGCATGTGAAAGTCCATTTTACCAGATGGGACGAGGGACCTTCACAAAGGAAGCAAAGCAACAAAACAAAAAGGAGTTGATCTGCTAAATTATGAACCTCATGAAGACCATTTTGAAGAATATGCTTTAAATAAATTCGGTTGGAACGATTTAAATGATCATTTTGCTCAGTCTTTTCAATTGAGTAAAATGTTGACTTATTATTACATTTCAATTATTAATGCTATTGTGTGGTAAATTCATTCATTCATTTTTCAAATATGAATTTAATCCGCAGGAAATGGTTATATAATGCTGCCAAATGCCTGCATTGCGTCGCCGGCTGCTTTATTCGAAACGTCCTTCGCCGTGTAAGGAGGTGGGGTGGACGAAGCAACATGAGAGCTTATCTAAAGCACTGACTAATGACTGAAGGAAAAAAAAAGGGATGGGATAGAATAAAAGACATCAATAGGGTAAAGAACAGGAGAAAAGGTTGCACCGTGGGAGGAGAAATTGAGTCGGCTGAACTCTCAGAGCGATGAGATGCGTCTTGCAAACACGGAGCGCATAAAGACGGCGCTGGTTTCCATTTCCTGACAACACTTCTTCCACCAAATCGTTTTTCAAACCGACATCCATTTGTGAAGAGGATTTGTGTTGATGATGACTGCTTGTTCTTTCACGACATGGTGAACTTTGAAGTTCAGTGGAAGCAAGAAAAGGAAATCATGCACTCATTAATTTCTTAAACTATTGCATTGCATTTCAGTAATAAATACTTTGTATGGAGAATATTTCAATGCTGTTGCTAAGGAGAGCAAGTAAAGATGAAAAAAAAAAAACAGTGGACCTCGAATGGATCCCTGGGGGACACCGTAAAACACAGGGGAAATTCCCCCGCCAAAAAAGTCATTTAATTTGAACATGCACGTTGGTTGCACATGATTGATAGGAGTTAAATTAAAATTTGGGAAATTACCTCAGGTTACCACATTTTAATCACGCATATCTGATAAGTAAAAATGATAACCTAGCTGCCAATTATAATGAAAACCACTGAGAAAACAAATCTAAGAGTCGCTCTTATGACTTGTCAGACGGTGTGGACTTTGTGGCAAACTTAAAACCCTGGCTTCTGTCTCTCTATTTGCTCGGCGCCCCTAGAGGATGATCTTTGTTTACCCCACGCTAACACTTGTGCCCCCGTCATCTTAAACACAACCATCGACAAACACGCAATAAAGAGCCGTCCTGGAAGACGGAGATTTTCGGGGGCGAAGAAAGACAGGTGTATTCTTTTTCCACCTGGGCTCCGTCAATACTTTTTAATCTATCTGCCGGATTCTCTCACCTCCCAACTTTGTGGCGAGTCAAACAAACTTTACAATGTCACTCACTTGTGCACGCCATGCGGGTGTTTTATCTCTCGCCTGGCAAGCTGTGAGCTGCGCAGTGAAAATCCAATGAAATTAATTTGCAAATTCCCTCCAGAAATCAGGAAATTAGATGGTGGGTGGGTGAGGAGAAAACAAACACACAAAAAAAAAATTAAAACGCATTGCTCTTCCGCAGAGGTGATTAACATAAACTAGCGAGGGCGCTTAGTGCTAGTGTTGGAAATCAGCATTCAGATAGAAAAGTTATCACGATTTAATATCTTGAGAGGCATTTTAAATGTTAACGGGGGTGCGACTCGGGTTTTCAGCTGCGCCGCATGTTTCTGCGTGTCGTCACCCATCTGTCTGGCCGTTCGAGGTCTTGGGAATTATCAAGCGACGCGTGGGAGCCTTTGCGCGTGTCGCGCAAGGTGAGTCCAAATGGCATTTTAACAGCTGCCAAGTGTGCTAGACTAGTTTTGCTATTTTCACCTCACATCGGTCATCTCCAGCCAAAAACATTTTCGTCTTAATTGTGCAAATACAACGCTGCTATTGACGCTTGTCGGGAAATGATAGCCAATCGGTGCAAACAAACTCTAATGACAGACATTATTAATCAGGTTGTAATTTATTAGGAGCTCGAACGCATCATATCGGTAATCACCTGAAATAATAGACTATGTTAATTATAGAGGATGTTGTTGTGGAAAATTGTATCGGATCAGAGTCGGGTTCCAATTACGGGATTTTAGAAACCACGTAGGAATTTACTAAGAAGAAACCCAAGCCTATCAAACACTCACCCACATATGTGCATGGTATATAAGGAGGGTGGCCTTTTCAAAAGACAAGATCTGAGGCGGCTCTCGGTTTAATGCATGTTGAATGAGAAGAGACGTTTGATCAGCGCTGCAGTGCAGATGCTTTTTGCCGCATGCGCGCGTTTAACGCCGAGCACGCCGACCGTCCGTAAGCGGTGACCTCGTGTGAATGCGCATCGACGCGCTCTGCCGGGTGGACGTCACTCAAGGTTTGAGTTCAGTCATGCTGACACAGTGTCAAGTCAAAAAAAAACAACTTTGGAGTTCACCTCTCACAACCTGCTGAGTAGCACACATCTTTGGGAGCTTTTTAAATCCCAGCCGTCGAGTGATTAAAAGGTCTGTCTGCAGCTCTCTCCAGTGTGGCTACGTCGCAGCGACTCAAAGGGAGGTTTGCTGCCACCGAGACGATAAAGTTCAAATCTAGTGCGACACTTCACAATCACAAACATGCTGAAACATTCCAAACATGCCCTCGCAAGTCTGGGAAGTCACATTTTCTCCAAACAGCAATTCTATTGAAGAAATGATCCGGGAAGTTTTCTGACATATTCTAGTACGAGCAATTTGGTTCCTCAGCCCAGAAAAAAAAAAAAAACGAAAGGCTTGACTTGGCGCTCTTCTGTTTATGTGCGGTGGCATAAAGCGAACCACCTGGCAGATATAACCGCAGGCTTTCCAAGAGTTGTGTTCTCATCACCCTTCTGCCCGGGACACTGAGTCTCGACTGGCGGTGCCAGCAAGTCTGTCGCTTTTTCTCACTTCCACCAAAAACATAAACAATACGAGGGAGGAACCAAACGAGTTGGAAGCGACGCAGAACACGGAGGAGTACGACACATGCCCAAAGCAGGTAGTAGTGCAAGGAGACGAGCAAAAAGACAGTATTCAGTAAAACCAAGTCATCTCAAGAAGGACATTTACGATGATTATTTAATTAATCGACTATCAAATTAATTGATAGTTATTTAGGATAAATGTTTGATTGATTTTAGTTCAAAATTGTTTAAATATTCAAAATTTCAGTTTTTTACCATTAATTTTTGTATTACAACTAAATAAAAGTATGCTTTTATTTATTTACAACTAAATAAAAGTGTGCTTTTATTTTGGTAAATAATGATCAGTATTTTTGGTTATTTTCTGACATGTAACAGATCATAGCTTTAACCGGTTCATAATTAATTCATGTCAATATGAAATAATTATAGGTAAAAAAAATACATAGAAATAAAAACATAAAAATATTAATCGATTAATCAACAGAATAATCAAAATAATCTTTAATTGCAGCATTAAAAAATATTTTTTTGCATGATTTGAATTATCACTGGATGACAAATTGGTGACACTAAATGTAGTTTGTCAGTTTGTACATTTCAAGTTTGGGGACTGATGTGAAAAAAGTTTGGTAATCCAGGAGTGAATAATAAATGTGGAAAACTTGCAAGCAGACAAATAAGCTGACAGGCAGCAAAAATGATCCGACAGCGACGATAAGCATGGCATCTCCCTGTCTTAACTTTATCAAGAGTGCGAAACAATTCTTTGAGTAGCTGTCAAAATGAGCGGATTATGATTGGAAATTAAAAAAAATAAAAATCAAAGATTAAAAAGATGGATGGTTCTCTCTTTGAAGCGCTAAGCCGTCTAAACTCGCGTCTGGGTGGCGAGAGCGCCGCGATGTCTTTTTATTATCGGAGCAAAATGGACCATAAGACGGAAACGTCGAGATTAACTAGAGTTGTTTCCGCGACGCTAATTGCAAAGCCGATGACGGCGACCGAGCGATTACGACTGACGGCTCTGTCGATGGCTGTGACTGATGTTCGTTTGCGCTTTCGTTTAAGGCGGCTAATTCCTTCTTCCGCGACGGACTCATAAACAACCGACTGACCTCGTTGGCGTGACGAACACAAAGACCAGGACTGAAGCTGAGTGATTGTCAGGGTTGGGGTTCGGACTCACCCCGGCTGACGGCGTGAAGCAGCAGCAGGAGGGCCAGCAGGTTCTGCGGTCCACACCAAGGCATCGCGTCGCGCATCCCGCCAAGCCTGAAAAAAAGATTTTGAAAAGCCATTTTTGGATTGACAGCTGTCACGTCATTCGTCATTATGATTTAGGGCTCCTAAGCCCTTTTCAAGGCTCCATTGGTTATTATTATGAGAAGGCTTTAAAAAAAAAAAAAAAAGGGAAGGGCAGTGAGAACAGACTCGACTAGCTGCTACTGTCATGTTTCATCTCTCTCAAGTGTCATTTGGACTCGAGGCCATTATCTTTATACTTGAGAGGACAAGTAGCTCCCATTTGGATCGTGGCAGCCGACTCTTAATGACTTTTAAAGCCTCGTTTTGCTTTTGTCTTTTCCCGTGTATTCTTAATCGGGACCAGTGGGTGGATTAAAAGCGACTCTGGCGTGCGCTAGCTTCGCTTTGATGCCGTTATTTGTGGAAGAATGTGTTAGAATTGGTGACGTGAAAGTTTAAGTTATTAGTAGCAAAGAAGACAACAGAGATTGTCGTAAGAGGATTAGTTGGAAACGTTTTAGAAAACAATTTTTTTGTTTGAATGATGAATGGTATTGAGAGAATGACAAATATGTATTGAGATTAGAAGTGCCCCATTCGTTGTTTTTAAATGTGAAATAGAAAGTTGACAGGTTTGGGGGGATTTATTCCAAAAAGTGTTGGGTCTGAAATCTTAAGAAATTCCAAGTTCAGCAGACTTTAACAAAAATAACTTTGAGACTTTGATTCAAATTCTTGCCGACTTCAATTTGTTTTTGTAATGAATAGAAAACTGACGTACGTTTGAACTTCAATAGATTCATATTATCACGACATTTGAAAAATGTGAAAAATATTTCATGCTTGAAGGCAATTACAAACCTTTTTACTGGAGGCATTTTCGCTATGCACAGCAGGACGCATTGGAATTTTTACCGTGTTGTTACCTGGTGTCGAACTATGCAAGGTAATCTCCAGAGGAACGCATATTTGCTGAGTAACATTGGAAGGTCTGACGACTTCATTTGATTTGGTGTCCGTACCGTTCCCTCAAAACGAACAAGATAAAAACGGCATTTGTTAACCAAACATGGTTTACACCGACAGCATGAACGAGAGTAACGAGCAGATAAGGGCGAGGGAGGCAAATCCGAGATGCTGCGGAGCAACCTGGGTACGTATAGACTGTCAAATTATACAATAACACTAACACACCAGCTATTTATTTGGCAGGCTGACAGGAGCAGGCTGTGGTGAAGGTTCTGAGAAGTTATGCAATTGTCAAATTCAGATCTAAGACACACGGTGGCTTGGTGCACGGAAATACTTGGATGATTTAATATGGAGTGTAAAAATATGCTTAACGGCCCCCAAAATAATGTGGACACGCGAGACTTGAGTGGTGAGGACCACAGTTAAAGGCAAAGACATGACAGAAGTGGGAATGGAGCATATTCTCATACCACTTGCCAATTAAGCTGTCAGTTATAGGCCAGTGATTCACAACCACTTAAGTGAAATTGGATCATTTCCCATGGCAAATTATCCACTTTCGACTAATTGCTGCAGAAATGATTATTTATCAACGACAACGACGCGCTGAATTTCCTCAATTGTAATGGTAGCAGAAAATAAAATCATCTGGATCGAGTCGATTTAAAAAATGTGCAAGCGCTTGACGAAATAAAATGGCGTCAATTCAGAAAGACTCCGGCAACCCGAGTGTCTATTGTGCGTCTGAGATGATATACGTGTCGCGGCGTTCACAGGACGGCGACCAAATGAGGTGAAATGAAGTCAGGCTTGGACGGCCGAGAGGGCGCTGAGAGTAAATAATGAATGTGGGCTCTCGAGGGGAGAAGGGGTGGGCTCGAGGCGAGAGAGGATTATGATGCGTGGGACGGCGGCCATGCTGGACACCGATAGCCTGTGTCAGTTACAGCCGTGTGGGTCGTCTTACAGGTTCATGTGAGGGCGCAAATTACCTTGACCAATATTTGAGAGTCAGTCGAGAGTCAACAAAAGACCAATCGAAATATTAACCTACCGTTTCACGATTAAATGACTACAAATTGCCACTTCAAGTGTCTAAAATCGAAAAGCACGATAAGAGAAGAATCCGGCAGCAGGGTAAAGTGTTCCGCCGATGGTTAGCAAAGCTAATGATGTAATTACCCTTAAAGTTTGTTTGGCAGAGAAATAACCAGAGCAATTTTCCCGACCCGTACTTTGGATTGTTGTTGTTTGGATTACGCTCGCTCAATGAGTTGATGATATGTTTTTTTTGCCACCTCGCCGCAAAACCCCTCGAATCCCTTCGAAGCAAATGAGCTGCAACAAATGAAACTGCACTCCACTGCCACTTAATGATTACTTAAAAGCCCCAGAGGATAATCAAAACTATTGTGGTTCCCAGATAGGACTTGTTCGCTTCAAAAAAATAAAAATAAAATAACTACCTCTTATCTGTGTGGGTTCCAGATAAGAGCATTTTGTTTTGTTATTCCCTCACTATATTACTTTTTTAGGCCCTTGAGCTACAAGCCTGTTTAAAACAAAATAACATTTTATTTGTACTTTACAAGTATTGCTAATGTTTTCACGCCTCCATTGGAGTTGCCTGCGCTATTCCTAAGAGTGCGTAAACATTTTTCGGAAAGTCCACAGTATCGAGAACGAAATAAAAATTTGAAATCGATTTAAAACTTTACACGACGACCTCCCGAAGGACAAAGCCTTTGTTTGACTAGCACAAGGTCATTTCCAGGACTAAGCATTCGGCACAGGCAAGGCGGCTATTATTATTTTATGATTCGGTTGCTGCCGTGATATCTTTCATGTGAAAATGTCAAAAGATTCACAGGGGGGTCAAAATCATTAAGAGGTGCGAGAACGAGTTGTTTACGACACGGCGAGCAAAGCCAATTTCAGATCCAGTCACGTGCCAACTCCCAAAAGCTCACACGGGCGATGTTTTGTCGCAAGCGTGTGCGCTCGGACGGGAAATCACGGTCGGGCTTCCAATTTGAAGAAAAACATTGGATTCACGTTTTGTCATAATGAAGCTTGACATTTAAGAAGAAAACATACAGAATAGTTTTGCATCAGCGCTGTATCGCTTTCCGGGATGATATTTACGGGATTTTGAATAGAAGCGAAAAGCCGCTGCGGGTCGCAATGAGCTGCAAAACCGAAAAGGACGCGATGAATGACGGCGAGAGGGCCGCTTCGGACAAAAGCCGCTACGCCGAGCATCCCGAGTAAGTTGAAAAAGCTGTGCGGAAGTATAGAGAAAGCTATTACTTACAGTTGCATGCCACACGGGTCTCTTTTATTCATTCACACAAGGCCCCCGCGAGCCAGCTAGCCGGCCGCCGACGCTATTAAAGGAGAATCAGCTATTACTTTTCTATAAAACATAATACCTCGCTTTTGTGTCGGGGAAAGGCGAGTTCACCCCACATGAGACAGAAAGAAAAAAAAAGGTGGTGAATTGATGAGAGGTGAGGCGGTGAAAAATGAGAGGAAAGCTTTTTGCAAGAATTTTACAAAATTTACGTTTGCACGGTGGCAGATTGGAGACTGGTAAACTTTGTGGAGACTCGAAGGAAAAATGTCACGTGCTATATTCTTGATGTCTCCGACTTGGTGTGTTGGTGAGGCATAAACAAAACAGCCGCTATGGCATCTCCGTCGTGAGTGCGTAGGTGAGTCTTTGATGGATGTCATTTTACTTCAGCTTTTTTCCATCCTCGCTCTCAGTCTGTAGTTTTTATTCTGCCTGTGTCGACAGCATCCAGAGACATGTAATAAATCGTCCGTGTTGACGGCAGGTCGTATGGACTGAGAAGCTAATCCAATTCTGCGGCGTGAGGGGAGGGAGGGGTAGGGGAGGGGCACGTCACCCTAGGGGCAAAAGGTCCAGAAGCAGTCGATAAACCCGGAGCGTGGAACTGGCAGGTTTTCTCTAGATCAGAAGAATAACAGATGTCTTGACCGGGAGCCACAGAACATGAATTCAGGAGGAAGTCGAAGTCTGAAGCTATATCACATTCCAACTGGGCATTTTGTCAGCGAGTCGTGAAGTTAAGACAAAGACAAAGTGGAAACTGCTCATGGCAAAACTCAAAAGGGAAGGTGTTGCTAAAAAAGTGGAACAGTAATTCCTAACTATTGGGAAGGCGCAAACCAAGCAAGGCTGTGATATTTTTAATTCATTTCTGTCATGATGGACAGGTAAAACGTTTTCTAGTTTTTTCCATTTCTATCTGTGTTAATTGTTGATTTTATTTTTATTTTATTTGTCATGTCTTGCTCATCAAAATATTTTAAGATACAGTCCTGTCGTATTTATGAGTGAAATCCAAAGACATCCTCCACACATGTTCAGAATGTCTGCCTGCTCTCAAATCCACCAAAATTGCATTATATCGCCTGCGCCACAACTTAGACCGGCTTTTAGCTAGTCTAAATTATACTTTTTGTTATGAAAAAAAAAAAACATTTAACTGCCTGAATGCCCAGCGAAGTGCAAAACAATCTGCCAAATTGCCAAACACAGTAAACCAGACATGCCCCAGCATAAAAAAAACTAACATGCACCAGCGCACTTTTAAAAAGCAGCTTCTCACTTCCGCCGTTATCTATTCCGCTATTGGACGGGTGCCACTGCTGAAAGAAAATCAATGCAAATAAATGCGTATCGACGACCTTCTTTCTCCCTATATCTTCATAATGCCGTGGAAAAAAGGCACTCATTAATACAGGAGACAACTAACAGAATGGAGGGATGAGTCATTTTGATATGTAATGACATCTCATGTATTTCTTGGTGGAGGTTGAGAAGCATCGAGTGACAGGTTGAAGGAGAGTGAGATGGATGGATGGCATGGATAAAATTGCATATTAGAATTGGAAATAGCCCAGTTAGCAAAACCCAGATGTGTGCGTCTTTTACCTCTTTCCAGAACTTTCCGGTTATTTTATCTTACTCGTTAAATCATCTTTGAGTAGCATATGTGTGTGTGTGTTTCAGTAAAGCCCATCGCCGTCTGCCACTTTGATGTGCCGCTAAATCAATTTGCATCTCATCACGAGCCAAAGAGAAACATACGTCTAGAGGAGCATGTCACCAGCAGGTGAAGTTGGACTGGCTTCAATTTGATATGAATATTGAATTTATAAATAAGATTTGTTTTCTTCAGATATGGATTCAGAAACAAATCTAAGGGTTCTTTAAAAGAGGGCATAAAGTGCATCAAGGTGGCTGAGAAGTCAGACGTGGCGGTGACAACACACCCCGCGGGAGGAATTGGAATGTGAAGATGAATGATGAGTTGGGGAAAAAATAAAAAATCAAACGAAGAAAGCGCCAAGAAAAGAAATGCCCAAGGGGATAAAGCGGAGAGGGGGGGATAAAAAGTATCATCGAGACAGCAGCACTAGCTTTCTTGTTTTTTGTGCTTCTTAAATATTCCACTTGAGTGGAGTACACGCATACAATAATTGGAATTAATTTTATTTTTCGGCTTGACTAGATTGCTACGTTAGCTTAGCTTGGGTTTCATGTTGGTTTCCCAACACTCTTCCTTCCTTCTGGCTTTTTTATTTTTTTAATTTATTTCTGCACTGCAACCCCAAACATGCGCGCTTTCTCCGAGACACACACTGGGAAACCCCCGGGGTGTATCGATTCTCCGGCACTCTCATTTGGGAGAAACGCAATTTATGGGAGCTGCCAGAGCCCAGGTTTATTTACTTATTTGCCCAGTGACTGCTGTGGGGCCTGTGTGAGCCAGCCACATCCAAGTGGGACCATTATTTAAGGGTGTGAGAGCACACATGACCTTCATTCAGAGGGTAAATTGATACTCACCAGAGGGGCTTCAAATGATTGTGTTTGTTTGTCTTTGTGTCTGGGTTGTCTCAAAGAAGCTGTCAGCGAGAGACCGCACGGGGATTGATTTGTGTTTTACCCCCCGCTGCAAAGTCGATGGTCTTTAAATCGAACCCTGACATCATTTCAGCTCTTAAGTGACAATGGATAATTTAGTGAGCCGTCTTCTCATTTTGAAGGAGGACCTATGACAAACTCACCCTGAGTGGCAGGGTACCATCTGGTTTCTTTTACAAAAATAAAATATTACAATTGAGAACGTCAAGAGAACCCCGCAGTGCACAAACAAGTGTGTTACTTGTTGTCTTACACATGTGTGATAAAAGAGTCCTGAAGCAGACGTTGCCGAGTGTCAAGAGACCCCCCCCCTCCCCCCCTCCCCCTTCCAGCTAGCTTCCTCCCGACGCTGCCAGCCCCGAAGGAGAGAAGGAAGACAGAGGCCAGACAACATCAGGCTGAACTTTGATCATCTCTCAGTAATTGACAGCGCTCCAATGCTTCAAGTGTGTGACACACACACACACAGTCACACAGGGCCAGATTGACTCAAGAGTGCGCAATTTGATTTGCTCACACAAACACGTGTTGAAGATGCCAAAAATTTCATGATCTGGAACAAACATACATCCAAATTGATTACGACGGCTGTTTTCGTGTCTAAAACCGTCTGACAAAAGGGCCGGTGCAAACCAGGATGTGAAAGGAAGGCAGCATAGCAAGAAGAAAATGAAAGCAAGCTGGTCTTTGTTTGATTCATCCCCTTCCAATTCCATCACTTCAAAATTCATTTTGGGCATGCAGAGCTCTCCTAAATAGTCCATGGTGAAAACGATCAGAGGTGCCCAAAGCAAAACCTTCTTTTAAATATAACTCTCCACTTTAACGCAATTTAACATTTGTGTTTGTTAAGAGCGCATCGTCATGCAATTTAGTGCCCGCTATTGGGCATCGTAATAAATCAGCCCTAGATTGTTCCGTTATTTATTTAAGATGTGCCATTTTTTATTCATGCGGCCATCAGCAAAACAAGTCCTTGTGGCTGTCCTTGTCAAAAAGTGTGGCGCGAGAGGTCTATTTTTTTGTCCAATACGAATTTTTAAAAAAGGTCAACAAATGGAGAAAAAAAAAATCTATTGCAGGCATGGATGGGATCGTGGATGATTGAGGGAAGGAAGGAAGGTAGGAAGGAAGGAAAGACGACAAGTGCTTTTGGTAACGACCAATGCTAGGGAGCTAAACTTTCCACTCTGCGCTGGTTTAATAGACTGTACATGTGTTAAGCATTACGCGTGTAAGCGTCCTATCCTCTCCGCACCGTGACACTTAACCCGGTGGTAGACACTATCATTAATCATGCCCAGTCTTTTCGGATGAGTCACTCGGCTATATGTTAATTGGTTCAAAACAGCGAGTCATTAGCATTGATGAGACGACCGCAAGATATGACAGGTTAATAGCAGCGCTCACCCACAAGAGGAGCAAGCGAATGGATTACGTGCGACTGATGGTAAATAAGCGACAAAAAAAAAAATTCCTTTAAATTTTCGATGCAGGGTGAAATACCGGCAATCCAGCCCGTCTCCCTCTGCCGTAAAGCGTGGCTAATTTGCTTCCAATTAACCGGCTAAATCACTTTATTACTCCATACTCGAGGCTGGAGTGCCTTAATGTGGCTTTCCATGATGGTAGACGGCGGTGGAAATGAATAAGCACCCACGCGGCAGGCTGTAATTTTCCCCCGGTCAAGCTCCGGGCTTGCAGGTACTTATCGCTTTCATCACGTTAACTCTAAAGTGAGTAGCGCTCAGCTCAGTCCTCGGGCTTTGCGGCATCTATTTTAGGTTTTTCATTTGGTTAATTCCAAAGCGTTTAGCGCGAGAAATAATCTCCCCTAAATATCCGGGGAATTCGCAAGCCTTCGGGGTAATTGTCTAAAATGTCTGGAAAGGATTTTTCCCCACGTTTACACATGTTGCTGTTCTGCAGGAAGGGGGGGGGGGGGGGGGAGTTAGAAAGAGATCAATCCTTTAGGGGTGTCCAAAATAGGGAGCGCAACCAAATTGGGGACGGGCAGTCAATCAGTTACCCTCTAAGCAAAACATGTAGATAGATATGAAAATTCACTTGCGTAAATTCTTTATCCTCCGCGAAGAGCCACTAATAATCATGTGAACCTGAGCCAACCAACCTC
The DNA here is from genome assembly GCF_024217435.2 of Syngnathus scovelli. Lineage (NCBI taxonomy): Eukaryota > Metazoa > Chordata > Actinopteri > Syngnathiformes > Syngnathidae > Syngnathus > Syngnathus scovelli. Next base: position 4,585,811 of record NC_090856.1, read on the forward strand.
TTTGTTACATACAGCATCTAAAATTAAAGCAATTTAATTTGGATTCCAAAACGTAATCAGCTTTTCCTTGATAGTGATTTCTATTCAAGTTAGTTTTAAGTAAGACTTCACATTTCACATCAAAAAGTGATTGCATCTACCCCAATGAAGATAAAAGCAGCGAGGACAAATGATGAGGAAAAGGTTCATTTTAACGTTAGAGGAATTGCTTCGCCGTCGCACGAAGCACGAATGAGTTTTGTCTAATGGGCTAATACATCTCAAACTAATGGACCTTTAAAGGGCTGAGCGAGGCGGTATACGTGCAACCCACCCCCTTCTTTTCTGCGATCCAGACAGCTAGAGTGACCTTCTGAAAGGTGCCAAAAAAAGCAAACAACTCATTTATCCAGCCATCGACACAAAGAGAAGACGAAGGTAGGGGGGCGAGGTGAGTTGGCGGGAGGCTTCCGACATCACAATGCAAGCTTCGCGCTTTGACGTGGTTGCATGGGCGGCGCACGTGGGTTGGCCGTTTTAAACACTGGGCACAGGTATGAATCCATTCTGGTTGGGAGGGGGGGGGGCAGAAAGCATGGAAATCACAATGGCACAGCAAGCAGGAGTTCTCAAACAGGTCGAATTTGTCAACATGCCAGTCTCAAAAAATTGAATAAGAAATTCTTTTAGTGTCTGGGGTCCACGTGGGGTTTTTCTTAATTGGCATTAAAATAAGGGGAATTGGAAATACACTTCCTGGACCCAGTTTGAGAACCCTAGCGCTACCAAGTGCAATCAGAGGAGAATGAGTGGCCAGTTAAGGATTTTTTTTTTGCAGTGGACTGATTTAAAAAAAAAAAAAAAAGGACTGCGGTGAGGTGGGCTACGTCTGAAACAATGAATAAGCATAAAAAGCACAATCAAGCAGAGTGATTGCAAAAATGTCCTCATAAAAAGTGCAGCATGTTCTCAGTAGGGACCTTGATTGGCTGCTTCTCTGACATCTGGGGGGGGTGACGAAGGATGCATTCAACTGAAACGAGTTGTGAGCCACCCAGCTTTTGATTGAGGTCAACAATCATCACTTTGCGCATCAAGAAAAATAAATTTGGAGATACACAATAGTGGTAAGAAATTTGCTCTTGATATCTCTGAGCAGGAGCGAAAAAAAAGGATGGGCCCTAAGATTGACCCTTGAGGAACACCTCGGGAAAGGATTTGATAGATTGGTTATCTCACGCTTTTTCGGGAAAAATAAATTTTTTAAGGGCAGTCCCTTGGCCTATAACCTGGGTACAAGGAAGTTGAGTCTCAATGATCCACTGAGAGGCTCATGAAGCCACACGAAATCCACTTTCAGCTGCACTACTGCTGCCTCAGCACTATAAGTGCGTGTAAAGCTTTAAATCTATAGCTTCTAAAACAATGGAGTAGAAGGTAGGTGTTTAGGAGATCCCCCCTCCCATCCCCCCTCTAATAAACCACCAAGGAGCTTTTAAAAACCAGAGTGAAGTGCAGTACAGCATGGAGCATCACTTTCTCAACTTCCACTGGGAGCACTTGAAGCATACACGGCTCGACTGCTAACATACCTGCCGAGACCTTCCAGCGGGGTATCGTAAATTACTGTACAACTCCCAACCGCTGGACAGCGGCGGTGGTCGTTACGTTTTCAGCCATTTGTTTTGCGCTGCAGTAGCCGAAAGCAAGAAAAGGTAAAATTTGTTGCATTCCCTGAATTTGAATGTATTATCTTGATTTATTTAGTTTTAACAATAACTAGCTCCGCCACGCTACCCATTGACATGAGCCGGGGAGAAACAAGGAGCTGCTCATCTTTTCGACGTCTCGCTCTAATTCCCGCCGCTCTGTCAAAACGATGAAGGTCACGCTAAGATGGGGCCCAATTAAGACGGGGTCTCAAATGTTCTGCCTGCAGCCTTGTCTTTCCCCCTTGTTGTGTTTGTGGGGCATGAATGATTGCTTTTGCTCGCTTTGTACTCGACAGTATCAAGGAAGCGAGCACGAGGGGGCGGGGCCATAGACAACCCGGTCCTACGATGACAGCGGAGTCCATCACTGAACCGCAGACCTCATTTCATTGAGCTGATGGGACATTATTGTAGGCGCCGCATATGGAGAGTGACGCACACATCGGGGGTACGCTCTCGCTGGCTCGGATCAATCCATCAGACTCAGGAATCCCAGGGGGACGCACACTAACAAATACATTTCATTACTATTGTAACGTTCATCCTTCTCTTCTCAGAGGATAAAGAATATATTCCGGTGCATATTGTTGTTGATGCTTGAAGAATTATAACACTGCCACAAAAATGCTAATCATTAGCCTGTGATGGGTGTTTGCCCATTATCTACTAGCATTAAGCTAACGGGTACAACCAAATTAATTTTTGCTTGCAAGTCAAAGCAAAAAAAAAAAATGATTTGGCCCGTTTTCTCCAGTAAACACACCAAAGTTGCAACAGCTTTGTGCGCCAAATAGCACTAAATAGGCCCAAGAGCTCTGTGAGTGCTCCAGAAACCCCTAATTGAGAGTTATTATCGGGATGTTAATTACAGCTGGTTCAAATCTATAAGGAGGTACCCAAAAAAAAAAACACCCAGTAGGGAAATAAGCAGATGTTTTCGACAAATACCATTTTGCATTTCTCAGAATTTCCCTTGACTTGACTGTGACAGTTAATTATAAAAGTGCTAAACTGTCCCTGCAGTTCGTTTTGAAATCGCTGGAGGAGAACAGGATCATGTTCACCAAAAGAACGCTCATTGTTCATGTTTCCTTTTCGAGTATCATGGAGCAGAACAGGTGACCTTCATGTTCAGGAGAACCACCGGCGGTGGGCGTGGTTCCTCATTTGGAAAGCAAGCGGGTCTTTCCTGGCATTGACAAAAAAAAAACTCTTAAAAGCTATTTGAATGGAAATAGCTCTCTTTAAATGCAATTTCCTTGTAGATGCGGCGAAAGCCAAAAGAGACTCCGCTGGAATAACTAAAAAAAAAAAGTTTGAAGACTTCAGACTAGGCCACAACTTGTCAGGGCTCAGTTGGCAGGACATTTGATTGGCCAGCAAGGGTTTCCAAATCTCCATCTTGAGATGTGTTTGGCATATTGGATGAAGGCCTGAGGCAAGGCGCAATCAAATTTGCTATTAAAAAACGTATTACACTGCTGTTAATCGTAAAAGAGGTTTGGAAGATGGATGAGTAAACACTGGCCTCAAAATATCGGGTGTGATGCCAATTCCTTTTGTTTTATCATTTTAATTTTGCTGCATTTCCTCGAATCTCAGTGGGGCAATGTTGTCGTTGGAATTCAAAAAGCAAAGCCAGGGTTATGTCCGTAAAAGAGTAGCGGAGGCTGGCTTAAAGTTTCTGCCGTGAGCGACGGGACATCGAGATTGATGGGCTAGCTAAAGACGTCGTCCGCGACGTATTGAATGTGCCTGATTTAATGACTCAGCAATTTGCTTCTGACTTTGATGGACATGTTAATTGACTTAATGGGAAAGTTCCTTCGACTGGCTCTCTGTGCCAGTGAAGGAGATACAAAGACAAAGATTTTTTTTTATTTAATCTGTGATTTATTCCGGGTGCATTTAAGGTCGATGTGTGCGGTGACGGCTAATGAAAATCATTTCTCGAAATGTATTTTAACCTCTGATCCGAATCATGGAAACACAAATACTTTCATTAGTCAGAAAGTCAAGTAAAGCCGGAATCAATTATTTCACTCTGGTCTCTTACAAGAATGCAAACAAGCAGATAAAGCAGCGCAAATAAATACCAAGTCAAAACTGGTGTTTGTTGATAACTAATAATTTTTCACTTTAAAAACACAACTGTGACAATAAAAGATACATGGCAACAAATATTGAGCATCTATGACGACGCTAAATGCTAACATGCTAAACCTGTTCCCATAAAGCTTTTCCACGTTACACAAAAGCAAAAGTCTTAGAAGTCATGATGCAATTAAAAAAACAAAATCATCTTCATGTTTGACCAGGTCCTTTTGTAATGAAGCATCACGGCAATCCATTATTCAAACTAAGTCAAACTTAATTTATTCATTTTCACTCATTTTTATCTAGTTTTGATCTTGAGGTGACGTAAGCCAGCTCTGCTCCCACACAGTGAGGAGGAGGCGATGAAACGTCTCAGACAGTTCAAGCGAACATTAAATCGCTCTGTTCATCATTAACAGATGAACAAATCTGCACTATTCAAGACATAATCAATATTTTTTTGCCACCAATTAAGCGACTATCGACTCCAAACAACACTAACAATAACCCCAACTCTTTTCATTGTTCTTAACCCGCCCTCTCATTTCTTTCCTGAATCGAACGGACGATATCCGATGTGTGGATTCTTTTGTGTCTCTACAAATTGAATACCGTATTTTCCGGACTATAAGTCGCTCCGGAGTATAAGTCGCACCAGCCATAAAATGCCCCAAAAAGTGAAAAAAAACATATATAAGTCGCTCCGGAGTATAAGTCGCATTTTGGGGACAATTTATTCGACAAAATCCCACACCAAAAACAGTCATGAACGAGCAACAACAGACTAAACGATAGCAACAACAGGCTAAACGATAGGTATGCTAACGTGACAAACACAAACAAAGAGCTGAGAACGGGCCTGACGTAACATATAGAGTGATTAAGGACACCTATTACATGAATAACATGTTTATAAAACCATCAGTGTCACTCCAATTCATTAAATAGCAACAACAGGCTAAACGATAGGTATGCTAACGTGACAAACTCAAAGAGCTGAGAACGGGCCTGACATAACATATAGAGTGATTAAGGACAACTATTACATGAATAACATGTTTATAAAACCATCGGTGTCACTCCAATTCATTAAATAGCAACAACAGGCTAAACGATAGGTATGCTAACGTGACAAACACAAACAAAGAGCTGAGAACGGGCCTGACGTAACATATAGAGTGATTAAGGACAACTATTACATGAATAACATGTTTATAAAACCATCGGTGTCACTCCAATTCATTAAATCCATCGATCGTTCTTTGTCAACAATGGGTGCGCACGGCTGAGGGCGCTTGCGCTTCAAAATATTCCACAGGCTCATATAACGATAGATAAACTATATTTTAAATAACTATAATACAAGCCAATAATATTATCAAACCATCCGTGCACTTTAATTCCATTAAATCCATCGATCAAATTCCTCGTCCTTTGTCAACATCGCCGCGCGTGCGCCCTGACGTCAGCCTCGTCTTTATTCCACAGATCTACTATATAACTATATTGTAGCGTTAACAAAGTACAAGGATAGACGTAGGTTTGGTAAACGGCTCTTTATTAAACAAAACAAACTTCCAAGCGTGTGGCGGCGTGGACTTCCAGACAGACCGGGCGTGCGTAATAGCCATGTCCGAGCCCCGCGCACCGTTCGCGGACAGCCACTCGGCCGAGCGTCGGCCCCCGACTCAGTAGAGACCGGGCGTGCGTAAAAGCCATAATAGTTTTTCAAACCTTCTATGTCACTCCAAATCCTTAATTCCTTCAAACTCTTTGTCCTCCGTGTCACTTAGAAATGATCACCGCTAATGATGGTAGTCCTTGTGTGGGCACGTTTGTATGTAAACAACCGGCGCGCCGCGCTACTGACGTCACTTGAAATAGTAATCCATTGGTACATCACGGTTCTCCAAACTTTCTTTCTGCTGCTCGATTACTGTTTTCAGCTGCATATTTTACAACTTGAAGTTTGTAACCTGCAAAATATGAGTTTCTTTTTGGTGCCATTTTTCTTAAGCCCACCCAGTTGATGAGTCACGGCCAACGGTAAAATTTAGAGCGCCCTCATCCAGTTTCGTCTGAAAATATAATTTTTTTTGGTTGTTTTATCAAAGTCAAAGTCTGCTTTATCGTCGATATATTTTTTTATATACTAAGACACACAAAGAGATTGAAATTACATTTCCACTATCCCTCGGTGAGATAGTACACATATGCATACAAGCAACACAAAAAAAACCAAGAAGGCACTAACAATGAATAAATAAGAGTATTGAATAAATGATAAATAAACAAATAATAAAAAATAATAATAATAAATATAAGAGGAGCAAAAATGGAGCAAGTGTACATACAGCAGACAGTGGACTTGGATATGGTGCTTTAAAGTGTTAATTGCTTTATTTGATGTTTTCTCTATTTTTTATGTTTTGAATATGTTCAAGATAAAGAAATAAAAGCATGTGAAGTGATCAACTATACTAAAAATAACATGGGAAGTGGTCAACTATACTTGTAAGTGATGTCTTAATGATCAAGTAAAAATTTGTGAAAAAAAACCATATATAAGTCGCTCCTGAGTATAAGTCGCCCCCCCACCCAAACTATGAAAAAAACCGCGACTTATAGTCCGGAAATTACGGTAGTTGCTCACACATGCGCACGACAACAAAAGCTCGTCCTCTTGGGGGTTCGTGGCGTAAGAGTGGGGAAGCGCTGGCCATCTGTATGCATCTTAACAATCTCAGCACTCAAATCTGCATCTCACTTTGTTTCACCATTATGAAAACAAATATATTCATTATAGTTCTTTGCAGGTTTTAAACTCACTAAAGTATGTTTACTGCAGTGATGTAATTATTCCTTATTGTATTGCTTTTCTTAAGCTTGGTCTTTTTAAAAAAATACACCCAAAGGGACACTTTGTTTTTAAGAAGATTACCTCACAGGGGAGGCGAAAAAAAATCTCTCATTATGAACGTAAAATAAAATAAACAGCATCTCCTGCGGGGGTTACTTAAAGCAAACCCAGAGAGGAGCACCCGACAAAGGAGAAAAAAAAAAAACCCAAGGGGAATATAAAGTATAGCCACCAAGCCGCCATCCATTGTTAGCGCCCTCCAATTTTGACTTTGATTAATTCAGCGCACATAACAGTTACCAGATGTCATTATTTATTTAGAGTATTTAATAGGCAAAATGCTTCCTGTGAATAATATATTTGGGGTGGCAGTGGGGGGGTCTCTCTTGATGAATATTCACAAGCTGCGAAGGAGGTAAGAGGGGGAGGATGATATTTGGCCCAGCTGCACCACTCGTTCGCTACGGTGGCGACGGCGGGATCAATATGGCTCGAGCCATGTGTGTGTGCGTGCGCCATTAGACGAGCCAAAGCTGCTCCGAGCCAGTTAGGCTCGTCTCCCTCTGCTGGGAAAAGGGGGCTGTTCGCTGAGCTGTCAATCACTGGGATAGCCGGTGTTGTTTTTATTAAGCCCATAAGATAAGGTGCATATTTGTATGGATTTTCTTCGCAGCCACTCATCAGTAATTCATCAGAGATAAAAATCTTAGGGATGGATTTCGTTTGGGATTTATATATTTTGTCTTGTTTGTATGGTAACGCACTCATTTTTCATCTTCGATTTTCATCGCGGACGTGATTTTAGCTGAAAAGCAATTGAGAAAGTTTCGATGATAGTTTCACCAGAAAGTGACAGCGCCGCCTACAGGCCTGGCGTGCATATTACAGCATACGGCTTTAGTGAAGATAACTAGATTAGCGCTTTCCCTTGCAGAAAAAAAAAAAACTTCGATTTCCGTTCACGTGCTTGGCCACGACTCAAGTGTAAAATTGAATCGCTCTGTCTGTGTCCGAACTGCGCTTAGCTCAGCCGGCCAGAACGTGGCATCGTTGAAGAAAAAGGGGACATCGGCAACCTCATGAGAGGAGTAGATAACAACGCTATAAAGACTCAAGAAGAGGATGGAAAGGGAGGAAGAACAAGTCCTCTTGAGGTGTCCCCACCAGACCGAAATCAGCGATTACTCATCCGGAAAATATAAAAACGGCGGGTAGGGGGGACTCAATGGCACAAAAGAACAGATTTGGGGGAAAACAAAGACATAAAAGGACAGAGCTTGTGATCCACAGCATGAACAAAAGCCGGACAAAGGCAAAAGCCGGGACCTTCTACAATATGCATGAGGGCTGAAGAAGCGGGACGCAATGATACTGATAGGTCACTAACACACAAAGGCCCACACATGGCTGCTCAAGCAGGCACAATTCAAATGAAACCCTGATCGATGGAGCCGGGCGATTTGGAGATTCGGGCTTGGGTCATTAGTGAGGACACGGGAGGTGGACACAAGTAAACATCACAGCCCAAGAGGAAGGCAATGTTGTGTCAAATTTCACTTGACATTCTCAGTCTAATGATATCACGAAACTAGAAAGAAACTTCTGTTCAGATTTTGGCTGAAGAGCTGACGGTGAATTGCAATTTGGTAGAAGTGGGGAAAATGTAAGAAAATGTAGAAAGTGCAACTTGGGAAATGTAAAATGACTTAAGCATAGTCGTGATATCATGACAATTAGTGTGGTCAATGAGGTTTCGATTTCTAATGAGAGCTGTTCGAATGCTATCGTGCTAACAACAAGGATGCTAATGTGAGAATAAAAAGCAAGTGTCGAGAATGAACAGGATATTTTGGAGTTGGGATGTTTTGAATTGGTCAAGAAATGTGCAGGTAAATTTGTGAAAATGTGAAAAAGTATAAATGTTTGGAATGTGACTTTCAAAATGATGGCTGAATGAGCGGAACATTTTCAAGTTATTGTTTGAATAAGAAGAAATGGAAGCAGGAGTTAAATTTGCAAAATATCTACATTCATTTTAGTGGGATTCATTTTTCAGAAAGGAAAAATTGAAAACTGAAAAAATTTAAAAAGGAATTGATTGATTAATTAATTGATGGTGGCCCAGATGTCTTAAATGTGCTGGATATGATAGTTGGACTGGTTTGGTTTTGAGAAATGTGGAAGGATTCGGCACATTTTCTTTTTAAAATCTGCATTGATTTAGGAAAATGTGTAATTCTGAAAATATATGAATTTGGGGAATGTGACTTTTCAGCATGTAATAAATGATTTGAATAACTTTGGTTAAATAATCAAAGACGTAGAAAAATATGGAATCTGCATATTGTAATGTCAAGTTTTAGAAGGACTTAAAAAAAGTGTCATAATAATATTTTTTTGGGTGCAGAACAACACAATCTTCACAATATATATAATTATGTCCAAAACATCTTTTGCAACAAAAAGTCACAATGCTTTAAAATGCTCTCAGTGTCAAACTCACCTTCCGGCAGAGGTGAGGTCCGGTCCAGAGGAATGCAGCGCGATGATGCTCACAGCCTTCCTGAAGCCTTTGGATGCGAAGCAAGTGGTAGAGAGCTGCAGGGCATCCAAAAAAAAAAAAAAAAGTCGATAAGACTGTGTGTGGAGGAAAAAAAAATAAAAACACAGCGACACTCGTTGTTGGTCTTTATCCGTAAAGAGGTGTCCGTGCGTGACTCCTGGAAGAGGAAGAGGAGAGTGAGTGGTGATGAGGAGCTCCGGAGCGGTGCTCACCTCTCCAGCAGCTGAGCGCTACTGAACAAAAGAGCGCGCTGCAGTATTCTAATGAGGGGGAGGAGATGGGGGCGGTGTAGGGGTGCTTACAAAAAAGGGGAGGGGGGAAGGAGGGGGGGGGGGGGGTGTTGTAGATTACAACTTGCTGCCTTTAAGCTTGAATCCTGAAATTCGGTCAAGTCTCATCATGTCTTGTAAGGATGAGATTTGCCTCCTGCAATCAGCTTGACATTCCGATCAAGTATGTAATCATGAAATTATTGATTGTACACAAAAAATATGTAGTTATTGTTTATCGTGACAAGAGAAAGAGTCGGAAGAGCGCTTAGGTTAAAAGATCCGGCAGAACGTGATGTCATCTAAAGCAAGGCGGCGCTTTGTAGCATCGCAAGTATAATGATCCCCCAGGAGGGCCCGGCCGCCTCCGAATGTGTGTGTGTGTGTGTGCGTGTGTGTGTGCGTGCATGCTTTTGTTCCTCTCTCTTCAAGATTTTGTTCTCATTACAATTTATCTTCAGCTAACAAAACGCGCTAACGCTCGCGTGAACATTTAACATCCAGTTAGGAACCGGAGCTGTCCGCGGTGCTGATCGAGTGATTACTTTACTTAAATACATTTAGCAGGGAGGGTGGATTATTTCGATTCATTTCATCTTGAAAGGTTAAAGCCATGAAAGTGCAAGCTTTGTTTTGAAGCTCTGCCTGCCCTTCTTGAAATGACCTGAACCACCAAACAAGGGAGAAAGTGCTCAAAATAATACATTTTTAAAAGGCATCTCTATTGATCCCATGGCGTCCCAGCTTTTTGGGTTTTTATTTTGTGTAGTCAGACCATCGCACTCGGATGAAACGCATATTTGATGAGTTTCAAACTCCACGCATGGCTTGGAAGCGTCCTTTGGCTGCTGTTGATTACATTTTCGGAATCCTTAATTAGACAAAACGCAGAGAGAGGGGCTTATTAAAAATACCGTCTAGTCACCCATGAATCCCACGGGAATAATTAATCACGTTTGTCCCTGAGAGCTTTTATTTTGGAGGAAAAGGAATCAAGTTTACTTTGAGCGTAAAGGCCACGATGGAAAGCGACGAGAGACGAGCTGAAGTTGAATACGCTTGTCTGCCGGGCACCAACAAGGTCAATTAAAGAGCAGTAAAATCAAGTCAACCTTGAACAAAGAGAGCGATAAAACCCGCTTTGCTAAGACATGTCATTCGAATCAATTATAGTGGATTACAGGTCAATAACAATGTAATTGTCATTGCAAAAGTGCACCCCCCCCCCCCTTCCCTCCAAGGTGCAGGTTGAGCGGGCTAATTGGGCAAAAAGGCAGAAAAAGGATACGCTCTTGGATAATTGCAGGCATATTTTATTAAATTGGCTTGTGGCTAAAAACACAGATGAGCAACGGCGAGGGGGTCGTCGGGTGTGTTAAAAAAAAAAATGCGGTTTGAGGTTTTTGTGGTTAGGAGCGCTGATGGCGACTCCGCAGCTGAGTGACCTGCATACGACACACACGGGCACTAAAAGGCAATCGACAAATGCACTCGGCCATTTGTCATCCGTCGCCTGATTGAAGGGCTAGATTACCTGATGGTGGAGGGTGGGGGCGGAGCTTCGAGGGCAAGACAGAGGCCAGGGGGGAGAGAAATTATGGAGGACGCTAAAGGCTCAGCCGCGATGGTGATTGGTTGCAGTCGTGTTTTATGGTTTGTATATTTAATTTCTCACAATTGAGCATACTGAATGCGATTCAAATATGGTAGCAGTAAGAAAAAGAAATCTTTCAAAAGGTCAAAACGACAAGATCAGACCTTGAGTTGTTTTGTGTTTTCACGCATGCTCAAATTATTTCTTATAAATGCAGTTGAAAGTCAGCTTGAGCACATTTGGCTCGCCGTTTATTGACGTTTCCATCTGGAGTGCGAGCACAATATGTGCAGTAGACAAAAGCCTTTTTTTTTCTTCCTCTCTCCCCCCCCACAAATAAAATAACCGACATAATGCCTTGTGGCATGTCTAGCAAACAAAGAGGACAGAAGGGGAGCTGTAGCGTCAAATCTTATACAGATAAAATTTGATGAATTTTGCTTCTAACGATAACAATGAAACCGACTGACATTTGAAATCGACTATCGGGCCGTTCTTGCTCGAGTAACTCACCGTCTCGTGATATTACCGCTAAATATCATCATCGGATTTTTTTGTTGTTATTTATTTCATGCTAGTTTCACAACATACGTCAAATATTGTCTTCTCGCTACGCCCACTTCAGAAGTAAACAGTGATAACTAATTAAGCCACTGATGGATTAACTGCGCCGCGTTGAGCGAGCGCCTCATTAAGGAAGTGCGCAAAAATGACAGGGGGGGAGCGACAGATGATGGGGAAATTAAAAGAATGAAATGTTATGCTTTGGAAGAAGGCCAGCGCTAATGTGACTTGGACATGCTTTTAGAGTTGATGAGATATAGTATCGCAAAAAAAAAAGAAAATTATTCTGCCAAAGATATTTCAAGGCGCCGGCCGCGTCGATTTTAATGATGCAAGCGAAATACGATTTACAGCTTGTGTTCTACTTTTCCCGAAAGTGGCTCCACTATGTTAGGTTGAGTAGCTAAAAAGGGATTCGTCACGTTGTCGACATCCCACCGACAATCCGCCGACTGCCGCGCGCGCTCTTCGTTTATTGTGTGACTTACAGTGCAAATGGCGAGATGAGGGCAGCAAAGTGATGACAGGACGGAGACGTTATGGATGTCCGCAGCGGGCGTTAATGCACTTAATGCACCACGAGAGGCAGAAATGGACTTTGATGGATGACGCCAATGAAACAGAACACGAGTCGTCTGTTGCGTTCAATCCCGTTCCGCCGTCCCAATCCGGCATGTTTCCTCTCAGCTCGTTGTAGCCTAGCTGGATGACACACACAAACATGGAGTCAATATCATTTAACGCTTTCCTCCACAACTGACCTCCATTCCTCATCCCCGCCACCTCTTGAGGTTGCCTCCCATCAACTCTCACGGCAGATCACGTCATCTGCAAACATCATAGTCCGCTGAGACTCCTGTCCGACCTCGTCTGCCAATCTGCCCATCACCTCGGCGAATAAGACCGGGCCCGCATCTTTCATCCCGTCACCTCTTTTACCTTGTCACTCCAGCAGCACACCTCGACTTCGACTGTTGTGAAGAAAGCCTTTTTTTTTTTTTCATTAAATGTTTTATATGATGAAATGAGGAGCTAATGGGCAACTTGAGCAAACTGGTTGTCTGAGGCTGAAACGTCTTTTAAAATTATGTATAGTACACACACACACATACACGCAAACTCTGTCAACACACTTATTTAAATTACGGACCGAGCCGAGCAGTCGCGGCGTCCATATGGTCGCCTCCAGCTTTTCCGACTCTAATGATGTCATTGGAGAATAAATGTCAAGATTCGCAGGGGAAAGGAAGAGAGTCTCACGGAGGTTTGTGCTTTCTTTAGGGAGTTTTTTTTTTCTTTCTTCTCCCTAAGCTTCTACCAACATGGAGGTAAATGTAACAAAGCTAGTAATTTTCTGCATTGCAAATGAGGTAATTATTCATAATCCTTGAAATGATGCTATGTTCCGTACAAGTGGGAAGCTGGAAAATTCCAAAGTCTGACTCAGAGGAAGAACATTTGAAAGCCACCCAAGTCGCAAATCCCACTGGAGGCAAAATGATCAAATAAACGGAGGTTAGAGGACGATTTAACAACAAAAGAAGCAGTCCTTCTTCTTGCTGAGCTTCTCAAGTCAAACACAATTCTATAAAAGAGCATTAGCACAAATAAGCCATATTTTTTATTTTTTTTTATAAATAATACGTCAGGCTCTCTTGCACTCTCGCAAGTGCACGCCTCCAAACTCAATTACCGGCGAAGTTGCGAGCGAGTGTCGGCCGCCCAAGTAATACATCAATGTCGCGCGGCGGCCATATCTACCGGTGGAATATCATTTTCTCATGTTCTCTTCAAATCAGTTCCCAAACAGGTAAAATGAAAACAAACTGCTATTTCTGCCAGCCACGGCCCATTTAACAAGGTTCTGAATGGGAACGCTGATTGAAAAAAAAAATGAGAGAAAAAGAAGGTGATCCTCAACCTAGATAGAAGAAGAGAAAGTTGATTTTCGCTCCGTGGCATGCCAAACATGGTTTTACAGATTCAAAAGCTCTGAACGACCAACGGGTGGATTCAGTCGGCCATTTTGCCACATGAAAAACTCAAATCCGAGCAGGTATTTCCGAGCGCTGCCAAGCAGCAGCTTCAAAGTAATAAACGAGACGAGGGGCGATGCCTCCGGACACGTTTCCCTGCCAGAAAAGACCAATAGACTCCTGGCAAAGTTGACGTCTGCAGCCGGCTGCCAGGTTGTGTAAACGTATGCTAATGACGGCTAGCGAGAGCGCTCTAATGAGCCTTTATCCCCGCCCCCTGCCACCTTTCCCTGATTAATAGGCCTCCAGGAAAAAAAAAAAAAAAGGCAGCCGACAGCCTCGCAGTGATAGACTTCTTTTAAAGTGAAGAGAGCTATTTTTTGTCTCCACTTAAAATCCCCTCCATGAAAGCCAGCTAGGAAAAAGCTTTCCATTTTTGAGCCTACTCACAGCAGGGATTTTTTTTTTTTTCTTTCTTTTCTCAAGAGCCGATGGTGCTATATTCCACGCTCCTCGGAGCTACAAATGTTGCATTCGTGTACTTAAATGAGGCGGGGAGGATGAAAAGCGTTCGAGCATAAACAACATATTTGGTTCGCTTTAATGCGGCGGGGCAAACACCTCACGCTAGGCTATTATGTGCGGAGGGGGAAAAAAAAAATGCTAAATGGGGTGAAACGCACAGTAGAGAGAGGTCGCGTGCGCATACGCGATTAAAACAATGTTGATTTGACACAAAGTGCCGGAAGGTTGTGTGGAGTTAACAAGGCGGTACACACACATGCACACACACATCCCCCCACTGTACTGGACTACAAAGAACAGACGTAGTCCCACATGAATTGTGGATTGTCTTCACCAAAGTCTCTTTGTCTTTCACCTTTGCCTCTTCTTCCCCAAACTAAATCAAGAATGCACGTTTTCTTCTTGAACCGGCTTCCAGTTTGAAGCTTGAGCGTGAAAAGGTTGACGGGAGGCGGGTTGAGGGGGGCACGTGGGAAGAGGGGGGGGGGGTTGTCCAATGTCTGCTGTTGGACTAACTCAATCGCAAGGAACACAACAGAGCCCCAGGCTGATTTCCAAAAGGCAAATTGTCATTCCGAGCAGCAAGGCACCTGTCTGCTGGAGTTCATCTCCGGTGCTGTGTTCTCAAGAGACGAGGGAGAGGGGGGTGCTTCAGAAGACCACATGAAGATGGTGGGCAGAACAATGAGGAGGGAATGAAAGTGAAATAGAATTGAAATGGAAAAATCCGTTCCCGCTGCCATTCACACAGCCACTCGATATAAAACCTGATTGTGAGGGGAGCGAGACCTTTTGGACCCAGAAGGTGCATTTAAAATGGTTTTCTCCACATGCATCCTCCACCTCGCTCCTAACCTTCAAGAAGCGGTCCAATTACAAAGCTGTCGAGACAGATTAAAGCGGCAGCCCATTTGACGGAAGCTCAACACACTGTGCGCTACATCTCGCCCCTTCAAGAACGCTCGTGCAGAAAACAAGTAAGCTGACACGCAAGTACCTCCGCGCATCTGTCAGCGGTACTTGACCTCGTCAGACACCCGCCGGCACGCTGATTGTCAGCGCGAGGGGCAAGCCAACATGAAAGCCATTGCCGGGCTCTTTTTAATTGCGGCAGAGTCAAAGTAGTTGGCGTCTGTCAGATTGCAAGAGGTGAAGATGAAGCGTGCAATCCCCAAAAGAAAATCTTTTTCTGTCATTAAATGCGTTCAAAGCCGAGGTGGTAATGAAAGCGTCTTTGGATGCATAGCGTCGTCATCTCTGTCCAACGGAATTTTACCAACAGATGATGATGCTCAAAAGCTTCACCCAAGACTAATTTGTTTGACGGCCAAAACTTATCGAAATGCAATTTCATGCTTGAGTGTTTTGTCGCTGATATTGGCGTGTATCGCTGACATTTCCATTTGATTTTCTGAAAAACAATACGGACATAATAACAACATCACAGAACTGATAATTAACTGGCTGCAATTTTTGACTGATTGGTGGCTTTCAGAGTTCTTATAAAATACCCGTTTAATCCACCTTGGTAAACATTTAGGTGTTTTCTTTCTCAGTTGGAAACCTGCGTTTTGCGCCGTAGTGGGTGTGAACACAGCCAACTTGTTTACTGGCTTTCATTGACCCGAAAATACAGCCCATAAAATAAAACTCCAAGTTGTTTTTTACTCACCACAAACTCCAGAGGGGAGCATCTGCCTGTTTAGCAGCTAAATGTTCGCTAATTAGTCGCTAATATACGCAACATCTGCCTGTTGCGGCTGCTCATGGATAACAACGGGAAAATCATATCAGGTTGTTAATGTCATGCTTTTTTTTTTTACACCATAGTTATTTGTGACTGACCTTTTCTTCATCTGCAGAAGAAGATGATGATAATGTGTCTGCTACGTCGGAGTCACCAAAGTTATGACTTGGAACTACCTTGGAAACTTATGAAAGTCTTTGACTTTAGTTGGACTTGAACTCCATGAGCTTTGACAAATCCTGTTTCTGTCTGAAAATATTTTCAAGAGCGTCTGCTATTCATTTTGAAGGAAGAGTTATTTTTGCACTCGAACCTGGCAGCCCACCGCTATGCTGTAAAGCGGAGTGCAGAGGCCACTGTGTGAAAAGCATCATGGAGGGAGATGTGAAGATTATCTAAATTGGACTCAACCATTATATATGGGCAAGGTAAGAGACACAAGACAAAGATGGCTGAGCTAATTTCGATAAGATAGTCAAACTTAAGTTAAGCTTTATGTTGGTTTTTCTACCACAAAAAAAAATCCAAAACATAAAAAAAAAAAAAAAAGTTCTTAATACCTTGGTGGTGCGCCTCGCCACCTTTTACAAGGCGACAAGAAAGTGATCTCACAGACAGAGAATCACATCCATCCCTCACGGTGAGTGAATAAATTACAAGTGATTGTGCTTTGTAATGAAGGCAGCGGTGCATATTGAGCAAACGTGCTGCTTTTTAATGATTTAATTAAAGAGCCTCACTCAAACTGGAGCGGAAAATTTCAACACGGAGCTGAGCAAGACCGAGAGAGGGGGGGAAAAAAAAAACACAACAATCCTGTGTTAATTTCTACGATGGTTTGGCAGATGCGCTTCACGTTTTTTTTTTTTTCTTCTCTCTCTCTCTGTCTCTCTCTCTCTTTCTCCATGTTTTCCTTTTCCCCACTCCACAATTGGCTCATTTACCCATCGGGATGCTCTAATTCTCCCACGTACACTTTAGACCAGAATGCCATCTGTGGCTTTAGGCAGCTGAGCTCGTGCTTAATCATAAGACAGATTGACTAAATCCAATTTCAATATGTGTAGTCGTGTTCCAAACAGCAATCCTGAAGTTAAACATCTTTTTCTGGTCGTTTATACTACTTTTTGAAGCGACGTCACTGAAAATCCGTGTCTCTCTCACCAACACACAATTGCCTTAAATAGTATGCCACCATCGTGTGGCCAACAGTGGAATTACACTCAAAATCAACAGCTCACAACAGACGTTATAAATGTAGTGTACAAATAAACAAACCCGAAACCCGCAATAGATTTTTGTTTTTAGCAGTTTGGATAGATTTCACCAGACAAAAGCCAATTTTGGTGCCTTCCACAACGGTGGCTCCACTATAATTAGTTGTTGTACGGCAACAATCACTTTTATTCACAATGCAGCAGCACAAAGGTCATCTTGTCAAGGCAAAAATCTAATTATTACCAGTCAAGGTCCCAATTTGACTCTGAAAAACTCTTCTCCACCTAGCCAAGCAGAATGTAATGTAATTTCTTCGCACTTCAGGAAAGAAGAGGCTACGAAGAGGAATTTGGATGAAGAAAAAAAACTCAAGGATCTCGCCATACAAGAGAAGAAAAGTCTCTGAGAGCATCAGCAAAAGCTAGAGAGGTCTGAAAAGAAATATTGACCATGAGAAACAAACTCCCCCCCCCACACACACACACACACACACACACACAATGCAAGCAAATACTTTAAATAGTCACTGAATCTAGTCGTACAAATCCATTGAAAAAGAACAACAGCATTGGTTTAATTGTCTGTTATTATTTCAATCTAAACAATTAATCGGGACAACAGATAAAAATCGATCAGATATCTACGAATATTTCCAGCAGCCAAAGACAGAAATTTTGATGGCGTCAAATCATGCTTGCTATTAAAATTGTTATTTGAGTTTATATCATATATTTGTTGTTTTAGCGGCCTTCACAGCAGTCATTCTTAAACTGTATGTCTTAAATCCTAACAGAAAACATCTTTACAGTCTATGTGAAGGAAATCTTGAAATCACATTACTGTGACAATTAAGAAGAGGGTGAATAGTAAACATCACCATTGGAGACAATCGCAATTATCTAAGAAAAGAGTTCAGGGAGAGTTTACGGTGTTGCCAATCAAAAATAATTACAGCAGCTATTTTGTCTTTAAGTTTGGCATAAAATAAAACACCCTCTAGGACCTCTATGACTCTTGTTAATATATACCTTATTTCAGACATATAATACAGTGCACAGAGCTTTTGTTGTTGAAACAGTTGCCTAGCAACTTACCTGGGTTATGAGTTTCCTATTGATGGCGAAAAAAAAAAAAATATTGAGAGGACTGCACATCTTCGAACTATTGAAGGATCCTTGCTTTTCAACACACACACAGACCTTCCCCTGCAGGAACATTGGAATATATTAGCAATTTTGTTTATTGTTGTTATGGAACTTAATAAACAACATTTCACTTTTCTGGAGAATACCCACGCAGGCACGGGGGGAATATGCAAATTCCACACAGGAAGGCCGGAGTCGGAATCGATCCCAGCAACTCTGAATTATGAGGCGGACGTGGTAACCGGCCACAGCTTTAATACAATTTAAAGGTATAAGTTATGTATTATTCATGAGGATTCACTACATAACGGCTTTATGGCTTATTTCAGTGAGGCTGCAATTTTAAAGACGTCATGAAGCTGCTGTGCAAGCAAGTGTATGCAAAACCAGCTAAATAACCCGAGTGAACTCCCATAAACATGGAGAAGATTCATTTTAGCAAGAAAAAGTTGTTCACTAGAAATAAAATGCTAAAAAAAAGTGACTCCATTTTGATTAGCGTTTTCAGTCCTTCTTTTACAAGGCAATACAAAGTACTTGACAATATAAATATCACTCACCCCAGCTGTTGAATCCAATGAGCCTGTTTTAGAAGAAAGTACAAAAATAGTTTTTAGATGAATAAACATAGTCAAACAATTAAATACTCAAGTAAAGTACTCTTATTTGAAGTCTACGGAAAGATGCTACATGTTTAGCATTACGCCCAGCTGGTTACGTTGTGCTTCATTTGCAAATGTTTAAGAAAGTTACCTTTTCGATTCCTTTTTGTTTTTCATTTTGTACTGTTGTTAGGAGAGAAGCAAACAATTCGCGTCCTTAAAATACTACTGTTAAACTTTTGACACATACGCTCACGCTAGTCAAAGACGCCATTACGTATTTTGTAATGGCGGGCTTACGTATTTTGTAATGGCGGCACCCGACGCCCATCTAGTGGTAGCGAATTGTAACGGCAAGTGACAGTGTCTGTCGTAAAAATTAAAAATACGACACCGTATTGCTTGACGGCAGATAGTGCCACAAGCCCACAACCAACATGGCTGATTCATTGATATGCGGCGATACTCAATGTAGGTATGTAAATAAAAATCACACGTACAAAAGTATTAGGATGGAAAAATAACGTGAAATCGGGATAATTTGCAGGGTGAGTTCAGTCCTAAATAGAGATGTGAAGCAGTTTGGAAAGAAGTTCATGTTTGACAGCAACGAGGAGACGTGCTGGAACTCCGACCAGGCAAGTCTTTCTATCTGATCAATCAGTTAGTCAGTCTTGCATGTTGATTCTTTTTTTAATTTTATTTTTATTTCAATAGGGTGACTGTCAGTGGTTGATTTTGGACTTCCCCCAATCGGTTAGATTGTCTGAATTTAAAGTTCAGTTCCAGGGAGGCTTTTCAGCCAAAACATGCAGGCTGGAAGGTAAAGTAGCATCTATGCTCAGATTTATTTTTTATTTTTTGGTTTGTTTAATCGCCATATATTTTACGAACAATGGGAACTATATGGAAAAACTAGCTTTTTTATTTTGTATCCCTTCCCTGCTTGTTTAGTTTTCTCTTTCCTGTTGTTCTCTGCAGGTTCTTCCGCAGATGGAGACTTCACAACGATCAGTCATTTTTACCCAGAGGACAACAACTCTCTTCAGATATCCTTTATTTTAAATTTATAATAAGCGCCTAATAATATTGTTACTGAGTGTTTGTCATCGCAACTGATGATTGCTTTATGACTAAAAAGCAAAAAATGATCTTTCCTTAACTCCACACCCACTGCTTTCCCATACAGGAGTCGGCCGCCGTGACCAGAATAAAAATAACATTTGAGCACAGCACTGACTTTTTCGGGAGGATTATTGTTTATACTTTGGACATCCTCGGGGAGAAATCCACATGACTGAGAAGAACCATGCAGGACATCAGAAGATGAATGTGCTGCCACAGCATAAATGGACTGGAATGCTTTTTTTATTTTTACAAAATTGACACTGCAACCGGTGCTAATGATTCTCTCTCAGAAAACCTCGACGATACCGATACTATGTATCGATACCACTAGTAGTTTTGATACATAAAATTTCCCCCCCAAAAAAGTTGTGAACGAAGACTCATGTCACTTCAACCATGAATTCCTCTCAAATGCCCACAAAGTATATAATTATTATTCTAGCAAAGCACAGCATAAAAAAATACATTTATTTCAAGTCGTTTGTATTCATTCTTGCTGATCTACAGCCAAACTAAATAATCTTGCTTCACAGTTGGCAAAAAAAAAACTTTTTTTTCATGATACTGCCTTGCATTAAAAAAAAAGTAGTCTCAGTATCACTGTAATTTATCGGCATGCTGGTTTGTAGAGTCTTAGAATATGGTCCTCCAAAACCTTCTGAACTACAATACACAGAAAAAAGAAAATACTGTGTTAAAATAAGCACGTAACTGTGAGAAGGTGTCAAGCAGAAAGGTTCTAATTACTCTTTTTGTATCCAAGGGCAACAGCCAAGGCCATTGCACTGTAGCCAGAATCGGACTCTGTGGTCATGTCGGCTCCTTTGGCTCCAAAAGAACAAAATGATCACTTAGTGTAACGAAGGAGACAAATATATAATAATTAAATCAACATACCCAAGAGCACCTCGACGCATTTAACGTGATTTCCTCGAACGGCATACAGAAGTGGAGTTCCTCCATTCTGCAATCAATCGGAGGAAGAATGTTCAAGAGTAAATTGATTTGTTCTCACACTATTTTGAAGACTTTAAACTAGTTATTTAACAAAAATAACAGCTGATGGGGATTTAATCCGCCCAACAGCGGCAAATTGCAGCTCCTACACAAAAAGTAACCCACCCAGTCATAGGTGTTGACATCAACCCCACGTCTGAGGAGCGCCTCGATGATGTCCACGTAGCCTCCGGAACTAGCCAGTGTCAGCGCACTTTCACGGTCCCTCGCAACTATTTCAGGGTCCGCGCCCTGAGTCAAAACGGCATCCATGAGTGATTATCCCGATAAACCTTCTTCCGCTCTAACCTTTTCCAAGAGTAGGTCCACCACTGTTTTCTCTCCAAACGCCGCTGCCCACATAAGTGGTGTGAAACCCCGGTCATCCTGTTTGCTCAGGAGTGAGATATCTGTAAAACAAATTAGAATTTGGGACTAATAAACTCAAAATTCATCAATTCTGGGCAAACTGCTGCAGCCTGAAGATTTTGTGCTGACAATCTACTTTTGTCAGTTCAGCCTCACCTTTACTTAGTTGTACTGCTACTTGTAAGACCTCACCCTGGGCAGCCAGCTGATGTATGGACAGGGCTTATAACAGGAAAGAGAAATAAATACATACAATCAAGCAATGGGGGGGAGATCGTAAAAACTTACAATCTAATTTCGCCGGGCGCACATTAACTTCATTTCCACGCTGTCTGTTTGTGAGCGTGTCCGAATGGTTGAAGAGACACTCTTCGTCTGCATCAGCAATCTCTAAAAGACACAAGGCCGTTTAAGTTTAACATAGCTAAGTACTGAATATTAATATTAATCTAAAAACTAGTGTGTTTGTTTTAAAATGAAGTCTGGTGAAGTATAGTAAGAAATATACTGAAGCACATGCTTTGTTCCTCTTCTCACCTCTGTACTCAAATGATTTTTCACTTGATGAAAGAAAATTTTGGTCCTCCTCTCCTCCTGCATCCATTATCACCGCTGTAAGGAAAAAGTGGCGTGCATAAAAAAAGTTGAAATTCAGTCACAATGACTCACCACACCCAATGTACTTCCTTGTAGTCAGCAAGGAGTAGCAAAATAAATGTTATCATTCGAAGCACTAAAAATATCAAAACAAATTACTAAAAAAAAAAAAAAAAAGCCTTACTATACATAGTCTTTTTAAAAAAACTTACAATAAATGGCCTTTTTTTTTTACTAATAAAAGCTTTCCTATACATGTTCTTTTTTTTAACTAAAAAAAGCTATACGTGGTTATTATTTTACAAAGTAAAAAGCCTCACTAAACCGCATAAGATGCTATCAGATGATTTTGTGTGTCCGGTGTGTACTCTGTGTGTTAACAAGAAAAACGCAAAAACAGGCTAGTGACAGAATTGACGTGCATTATTAATATTTGTCGCATGTGCACCAGAACATAAATGCTTATTAACACACGAGTATTGTAAAATATATTTTACTCACCTAAATTGGGAACGGCATTGCACTCAGTGGGAGCAGTGATGCTCACTTCCTAACTTTCGCTTCTTTGGTTCTGACATGTTTAGTATCGCAGGGTAAATTTCTTCTTCGTCTCCTCTTGTCCGGAGCAGCTTCCTTGATCAACAGTAATAGTAGAACACTAGCTCCCTCTAGTGTTTAAGTGCAATACACTCAGGTAAAAATTGAAGAGCAGGCTATATTCGATTCTCAATCAAATTTCTTGCGGGTCAGTTATATTTTTTTTAAAACATTTTTTTTTATACATTTTTAAAATAAAAGCACTATTTTTATATAATTTTTTTTATGCCTGTACTTCATGTTTAAAAGAAAAGCCTTACTTTAATTGTCCTTTTTAATAACAAGTCATCAATATAAATACAATCACCCAGCAAGAACATAAAATCACAGTCATTAATCCAAATAAATAATACAATCAAACATACAACACAATAAATGAAGAATTTGCAAGCATAGCAAACGATACAGAGCTAAAAAAAAAGAAAAGATTTTTGGGTTGTTGACAGGGGCCACTATGATGATGCAGCTAATCAAAAACAATTTGTTAATAAATAAAATCCTAATCAACCGTGTCCCAAGTGAAGGTGCTGTGACAAGACCATCTGTGCAAGATTGTGCTCTGAAGAACCTCTGGAAAAATCTTCTCAATTTATCATTTGTCTAGCTTAAGAGGTTCGAATTTAGTAGAAATCTGTCAAAATATACACCAGAACTTTGACAAAACAGAAATAAAATTGCTACTTCAAAGCAAAACGACAGACTTTTCAGAAATCCTCCATGTTGTTATGATTTTTCCCATGTCAAAATCAACCTAGCAAGAGCGCTAATAAAAACATCAGTCGCATCATCAGCCTGCAAAAAAACATCCTCATTTTGACTCTCATACCGGACTGTCATTAGAGGGTGTGTTGAGGGGGGTGGTGGAGAGCAAGGCATGCTGGGAAGAAACACCCTCCGTGACCTTTGGGATGATCAGGTGCACTTTCTGGTCCCTTCTTCTCCACTCCGAGTACACCTTACAGTGGAAGCGCAGGCACACCTGCACACAGACATTATCATTATTCGAATTCATATCTATAATAATAAAACACCAGAATTCATATAATTGCAACAGTAGTGAGAATAAGGGCTGATGATTACCATAGTCCAGAGTATGTAGATGGTGAAGAGGATGAGGGTGAGGGAGATGAGACCCGTATTCTGCAGCAAGCTGCCAAGCTGGAGGTCATCTTTGACGCCCTTTAGGCACAACCAACCCGAAAAGGTGGCCAGCGGCGTAACGAACAGGAAGCAGATGATATCGCAGAACAGCAACCTCCTCTCCTCGTGTAAGTTCTTGTCGTGCAGCCACTGTGCAGGAAAATTTGTACCACCTTAGCTTAGCTAGCATATTAGCATGATATGGTTGATAAAGTGTTTACCTCTGTGAAAGACCTGAGTCTGCGTTGGACGCTGAATTGGGCGTTGCACAGCTCGCAGTAGTTAGTATTGGAGGAAGACAACCAGAGCTCCAAGCAGCTCTTGTGCACCGTGGCCAACGTGCCGGTGCAGTCGCACGGGGACAGCAGGCTTTCCGCGGAGCCTCCCTCGTGGCAGATTCGACAAATGGGACTATCGCTGGACAATGAGTGTGAGTGAGTTGTGACTCATCGAAAGTCAATATCCAAGATTGTTTTTCCGTTCATACCTTGGTAGGGGTTTGATCGCAGAGGAGAGTAAGTGTTCATCAAAGGTCATGACCTGCACAGAGCACTCGCTGCCTCCTCCTTCTTCCGCCACACTGGTGACTTTTACACAGTCACACAGGTCGCCAGGCTGGTGGCAGCAAACGCCCGTCGTCATGCTTAATGAGTGGCGTCACAGGTGTCAAGTTTGGACCAAAGAGCAGCAATTCCTGCAAAAGACAAGTTGATTCATGTAAACGTGCCTACGTGCAAAAAGTGGAAGTGCTAAGAGGTGTGTGTAGCAGACTGATAAACAGCTGGCCACACCACGATAACCCCAACATGAAGATAAGATGCAGACCGATGACGACAACAGCCCCCATAGACCATGTCCCGTTGTTCATAAAAAAGAAATGCTCTCTAATCCTGTGGATTAAAATGTGATGTTTTTCCCAAGCATGGCAGATGGTGTACAAAAACACCACTGAGGATTTGAATCACTCAATAATATGGTGGTGATGATGAATTAGGTGGATATTAAAAATCTACACACCGCTCATCAAATGCCAGGTTTTATCATAGGTGTTTATTTATGTCACTTCTTGAAAAATTTAAATTAAGTCAGTTGTCACAGTTCAGGTGGAAAATGGTTTTGTCTCATTTCTTTATTTCACAAAAATTGGACAATTTTAAATAAAAAAATGTAAATTCATTGCTTATCAGTAATTATCAATTAATTGGATTATATATTAGTTGCTGAAGAATCACTGCCCCGCTAATTCAAAATTAATAGAAAAAAGACAGTTGGTTAAAAGTAAAAAAAAAGGTATTGTGGTGGTGAAACAACAAACATTTTTCGTTGTTTTATTTTAAAACATAAAATTATACATTTATAAATATCCTAGGCCAAAACAAATTCCTTTTATTATCTTATTCATTTACACAATTAAGCTTTAAGATTTCTAGAAGAGCTCTACAACCGACAAAAAAAATGCAATTTGTGCAAGCAAGACTTTACTATTCAAGTCAAAGTAAAAAAATAAAAATAAATAAATCTTTATCCTGACACTTTTGTGTTTCCATTACCAACATCACACAAAACAAACTAAAAACACTTACCCCCTTTAATCTTTAATCCACAAACCTTGGCCGGAAAACAACCTGAACGAAATGCCAGCGAGTTTGACAATATATGCGACTGCTACAGGAAGAAACGCCGGCCGGTTCGACTTCCACTTTCCTCACTTGGTTTAGACATCGTACAGGCGGGGCTTGCATTACAAGTTTACCTTGGAAACTCGCCGGAGTTGCTGCGAAGAATGCAAAACGCATCGGTATTAACTCGGACCACGTGACACTATGGATGACGTAATCACGCACTGTCATAAGAAGACAAAAGACATCCTCCTTTTCCATGAGCGAAATAGGGAGCAAGAATATTTCTGAAGATTAAATAGTGACTCATCTTAGTGCTTTTTCCGTAACTGACAGGAACATGATTACATTATAAAAAAAAATAAAAATACCTGAAAATTTGACCTGCTTTAATATTCACTCCCTCGTGATAAAAAACACTCTCCATGACGTCATGCAATATACTAAATTTTGCTATTAAACCACCGTCTGGCATCATAACCAGGCCTTAACTAGGAACCCATCAGAGTAATGCATATGGATTTTTTTTAAACACTAGAGGTAACATTTTTTTATTTTAAATAACATTTAAAGTAAATGTTGCGTCATAGCAGCAAGGAATAGTTCCTGTAAACTACGTCACTCTTGTAAACTCCCAACTCTGTTCAATTTTGCCGGGAAACGCTGAATAACGGACAAAAACGGCTCCAAAAATACATTTGACGTGAGCTTTATTGACGCATCAGCAAATTTCACAAGAAATATCTGACACAAATAAGTCACACAAATCCTTCCCTGCACTGGTCAAACAATTACTGGATGTTGCTCAAGAGTGCGTGTGATTCATCATACCATTGAAATGCAGCATTCACCATTGAAATGTTATCAGATGGAATAAATGTAAAATAAAAAAATAAGAAAAAAAAACTATTGAAATGATTGGACATGCATAAGCATAATAGCCGGTCCATTGTAAGCTTTTTAACATGAAATCACTTGTCTTGCTTTGGTGTGTGCTTGGAAAAACTGGATGGCTTGTGAGTCAAGACGGTAACGGTTGCTCTGTTACCGAGCATCGTGTCTTCTCTGAGACATCGAGTAGAAGTCCACACCTCCAATGTCTGGGAATCGAGAAACTTTTACATCCCCTCACCGTCGCTCTCAAAGCGACTGGGTCAATGGGAATGGGATTGAAGTCGAAGTGAGAGGGAAGAAAAAGAAGGGGAGAAAAAAAAAAAAGAAGAGTTCACAAGCTCTGGCAGCACGCCATTTTATTCCCCCTCTGTCCGTCGGTGGTGGGTGGCACACTGATGTCCACAACGTTGTTGCCCGGAGAGTCATCGTGCATCGATCTGTCCGATATTTGCTTCTGGGACACGATGCGGTAGATTTCTGCCAGGGAGGAAGACATATTTAAATAATAATAATAATAATAATAAATTAAAAAATAACTCTCTCCTCCTTACCTGTGAGGATGTTTTTGAAGGCTTCTTCCACATTTGTGGAGTCCAAGGCAGAGGTCTCGATGAATGACAGCGTATGTTTTTCTGTCATGTAAAAAGCAACACAGAGAATGGTTTACATCTTGAAAGAATATTTTCATTCAATTTTTGGTCAAACTCCAAATATTTGCAGACAGTACATGAAATGGGTCAACATTTTAGAGGACTGAAAACAACTCTTTGGACTTCATCTCAGTCATAAAGAAGTCAAATTGATTTAACTCAAATATTTTAATTAATCACAGATTAATCAGTTATTAAAAAAAAAATTCCACCCAATGCCTATTTTTACTCTTTTTTTTTTTTCACAGTTAGACAACTTAGGTGAAAAGCGGTTAAACTTGATCGAGGTGAATTTACCAGCGAAGGCCCGCGCTTCATCGGTGGGCACGGCCCTGAGGTGTCGCAGGTCGCTCTTGTTCCCCACCAGCATGATGACAATGTTGTTGTCGGCGTGGTCCCTCAGCTCCTTCAGCCAGCGCTCCACGTTCTCGTACGTCAAGTGCTTAGCGATGTCGTACACCAACAGAGCGCCCACCGCTCCCCGGTAGTACCTGACGCCGTAAACACAGTCAGCTCTTTCACTCGCAAACGTACCGGGCCAAGCTGGAAACTCGGGAAGCACTCACGCCGAGGTGATGGCTCGGTAGCGTTCCTGTCCGGCCGTATCCCAAATCTGAGCCTTGATGGTCTTGCCGTCCACTTGCAAGCTGCGGGTAGCGAACTCTACCCCGATGGTGCTCTTGCTCTCCAGGTTGAACTCATTTCTGGTGAAGCGTGACAACAAGTTGCTCTTGCCCACTCCGGAGTCTCCAATTAGCACAACTGTTAAAGAAAAAAAAAGGACAATTTTTTTTTTTTTTGTTGCTGTGGTCACTTTGCTTTGGCGCCGCCCAGTGGACGTTTGGTAGAGCATAATTGCTACCTTGAGGCGGCACCAATTACTACCATTAGATGAATTCGTGGATAAAAAAAACAAATAGGTGTGTGTTCATTGTTATAGTTTATTTTAAAAGCCCATGCACCTCAAAAGGTTCATTATAATTATATAATTTGAACAATTAAATTAGCTCGGGTTGACTAAAGCTCACTATTACGTGTTTTGCCCCTATTGCAAGTTCACTGACGTCATGCAGAGTGCCGACTTATTGTGATCCAGCAGCGTCTCCGTTTGCTAGCTACTAGCTGTTTCCCAGAACGCTTGACTCCACGGCCTCTAAGGCAATGTTAGTCTAAGTATGTTATGTTAAAATATAACATGGAGTATTTTTTTTCTAACGTTGGGCAACTTGTGTTTTCCCGTTCCTCAGGGAGCTAACTTTAGCATTACCGTTGTTTTGTGGTACTTCCTCATGTTAAGGGCTAATAACGAGCGCCAGCGTCGAAGGTTAATGTTTTTCCGTTCCCTGAGGGTCTTACCTTTGAATAAATAATCGTATTCATCATCTCGGTTTCCCATTTTTTTCTTTTCCTGTGGAAACTGCGGTCTGGCTGTTAGTTTTCCAAATATTGCCCAACAGTCAAACTCCGCCTTCAAGCAGGAAAATGAGTGCGTCACCAATACGGGACGTGACTTTCGACCAATTAGAATCGGGATGTCTGTGATTGACAGTTGTGTCGGCGAATCGGATGCTCGTAGAGAAGTCATGGGACGAATCTACGCTGGAAGACGCCATTGCACCGAATCCATGACCCACTTTGTTACATTAAAATTTATTCGTCACCCATTTTCAATCCTGCTTTTCATCAATGTATTATATTACATTACTTACAAATATATGTTATACACACGATTAAATGTTTGTGTGTATATGCTATTTCTTTCTTTGAAAAAGCATATTAAGAGTTTGGCAATGTAAAAAAAATAATTGGATTTTGATCATTTTATTGTAAACAATCAGTTTTGAAAACTTCAACAACAAAAGTGGCAACTATAAGCAATGAGTGCTCAATAAATACATAATGACAATATTTTATAAATATATTTGGCATGATGCAAAAAGAGGCATGGGGGAGTCACTAATACTGCTTGACTGCATTTAGATTGTTTGGTCTGCGCTGAAATGCTCCATGATGGCGGTTCAGTCAACATTCAACGCGTATCATCGATGACAGGAGGGGGGAAAAAAAGTGCTTGTCCCAGGAGACCTAAGTGTGGAGGATGAGGATGAAGGTCGGCGATGATAAAGGTCACAGGTTCTGGCAGCACTGCACTCTGGGCCCCTTGTGGCCGTCGCTGGTGGGCGGCACGCTGATGTCCACCACGTTGTTGCCCGGCGACTCATCGTGTGCGGACCGCTCGGCCATCTGCTTCTGGGAGACGATGCGGTAGATTTCTGCGGCCCAAGAAAAAAAAAAACTGCTATACTTGTGTCTCCATTTGAAAAAAGATAAGATTTTCCACAAATAATGCCAGGAGGTGAGAATGTGAAAGGCTAAAGAAAATGCAAAAAATATTATATTTGTAAAATGGAGCTTTACCTGTTAATATGTTCTTGAAGGCCTCTTCTACATTTGTGGAGTCCAGCGCTGATGTCTCAATAAATGACAGTGTGTTCTTTTCTGTTCAGGAAGAACATTCAAAGTCATCATTTATTACTATTATTATTACAGTGCAATTGTTTTGTATTGTGTGCAAGGATGTGAATATACCAGCAAAGGCCCGCGCTTCATCAGTAGGCACGGCCCTGAGGTGTCGCAGGTCGCTCTTGTTCCCCACCAGCATGATGACAATGTTGTTGTCAGCGTGGTCCCTCAGCTCCTTCAGCCAGCGCTCCACGTTCTCGTACGTCAGGTGCTTGGCGATGTCGTACACCAGTAGAGCGCCCACCGCTCCCCGGTAGTACCTGACGACGTAAACACAGTCAGCTCCTTCGCTCGCAAACGTATCGGGCCAAGATGCAAAGTCGGGAAACACTCACGCCGAGGTGATGGCTCGGTAGCGTTCCTGTCCGGCTGTGTCCCAAATCTGAGCCTTGATGGTCTTGCCGTCCACCTGCAGGCTGCGGGTGGCGAACTCCACCCCGATGGTGCTCTTGCTCTCCAGGTTGAACTCATTTCTAGTGAAGCGTGACAACAAGTTGCTCTTGCCCACTCCGGAGTCTCCAATTAGCACAACTGTTAAAGGAAAAAAAGGACCATTTTTATTTTTTTGCTGTGGTCACTTATGTATAATAGAAAACATTTTGCTTTGGCGCCGCCCAGTGGACGTTTGGTAGAGCATAATTGCAACCATTTTTTTGTTTAATTAAGGTCTGTTTAATTAGGACATTTTCACAAATATATTTAGTACAGCACAATTCAAAACACAAGATTTCAGATTTCCATTTGTCAATTTTTCTTTGGCAATTTCAGGTTAGTTCTGCGTATTTTAGTGACCACTTTTTTCCCTTTCATTAATTCTAATCCAGATGATTTAATTGCTTGTGTTTGTTTAAAAAATACATAAGAATTCATTGTAATAAAAATCGCATATGACATTATTTTTCAAAAGGGTTCAGCACTGTAAGAGATAGATATAAACTTAATTAAACCCATCGTGGAAAGTGCCACCTAGGTGTACGTAGTCTCAGTGACTCACTGGAACTTTTGGCACCTGAAACTTTCCCTCAACTCCTTTTCGCCTCGGGCAATACAAACGTTCGTGTCAATTTACAAAGCTGTCAACTTACCAAAATCACATAAATCTTTTTGCTGCGGTTAATAGGTGTTGTGCACCTATAGAGCTGTTTAGCGTGTTTATTTTTGCCTTCCACATCGTGGAAATTATGAGAAAACGAATAAAAATGTGTTGATTCGGGAAATTGATGAATTGGATCAGTCTTAGCAATTAGCTTGCTTGATTATATCACGATGTAAAATGTGCAAATAAGAACGACACACTGTAGTTCTATGCAAATATAGTGACTTAAGAAGTTAATAGTCGTTTAAATAATGTTTCAACGAGATGACATGTTTGACAATAGGGTTTAAGAGGTCGTAAAAAAAAATTCCAGAGCCTCTAGCTAGCTTTAGCTGATGCCCCTAGCACTAGTTGCCTGATGCTAATTAGCACACGTGCTAATCGTTTTATGTCGCTTATCAAAGTAGGTACAGAGAAGCAATTTTTACCTTTAAATAGGAAATCATATTCGTCGTCTCTGTTCGCCATGTTTTCATTAACGGCCTGTCAGTCAGTCAGTCAGTCAGTCAGTCTTCCAGTCGAGCAAGGACGCAAGGCAATGACGTCACCTCTCCGTCACCACCCGGAAACATGCAGTGACGTCAGTATCACGTGATATGCAGTGCAAAGCGGATGCGCCTTCCGTCATCAACCAATTAGACAACGTGTTCAATTTGAGCAACATATGATTAAAAGGGCTATTGAGAAATTTAGGATTTGTTTAAAAAAAAATAAAGAAACATTTTTGAAAAACTGAATTATTTGAAATTGATATTTAAAAAATGTATAGTTGATATTTATTGCAGCAATTGTGATCAACATAAATAGACGTTCCTGTTTGCAATGATTTTTTTGTTTTAATTGAAATAGAAATATCAAAATATATATTCTAAAAATCTTCCAATCAATTAATGAAAATATCAATAATACTAAAAGTGGTAACAAGACAATTACTAAGCATTTTTGACTGATTTAATAAAATGGGGGGGAAATGGAAATGTGTTACATTAGTTTGTCACTTAATCTTATGAATGAAGACGATGATGATCAGTTTTAAAATTTTAAATATGACAGAATAAAGAAATTATGCTAATTTATTATTTTTGACAATTACTAACTGAAAAAAAAGAAAAGCACGTCATTAAATATGACATAATGATGATTGAGCACGTTGTACAAAGTTACTATAATGTGCTGCAACAATTTATGGAGGCAATCATATTTCCATTCCTACAATCTAGACTCAAACATTCCGTGCATTTATGCATTTGTGTGAAAAATTTAATTCAAGAAATCATTTTATCATTTAAATGTGTAATGTTGATGTCTCCATGGACAAGAAAAGCGAGTACGTCCAGTTTCACTTGTTCTTCAACTTGTTCTTCAACTTTCTGACCTGAAGCAGGTGCTTTCCAGCCTTTGGAAAGAGGCCAGAGGGACGTGTTCAAACACACACGCACCCTCCCTGGAACAATCTATATCTTTGGTGACTGGAGTGCCAGGCTCTTACTCAAATCGAGGACATGCTCTGGAGTTAAAGGTGCTGAAGACTATTCACTATGAACAAGCGACAAGGGCGGCCCTTCATCGTGATGCCACACTTATATCATGAAGGATACCTGGAGAAGAGGTCTTTTAAAGACAAGGTCAGTGGAGTAACCATATAAAATGTTTTGGTTCATTTTTTACTTCAAGTCAGTGGGTCACGTACTTTTGGTTATTTTGAAATCACTGCATGTAAACCTGCTGTAGTTTATGTTTTCAAATGTACGTGTTTTTTTTCAAGTCAAAGTCAAATATTTGTTTTTTGTTTACATCAAGAAGTGGTGGCAAGTACATGTGGGTGCCAAAGAAATATAGTAGTAGTGATTCATTGGCTTACAGTTCGTTGTTCGAACATCATCCATTTGAAAAAATAAATAAAATAAACAGTTGTCTATCAACTCTTTTATACGTTCAAATTGCCATTATTGCCAATCTCTCTCAAAAGTCAAAGAAACCTCAGCGTTAGAAACTATTCCCGAGCCTCTGTCGGCTTCCACAATTGTGTTTAATATTATATTTGGCTTTTTGTGTACTATTTCTGTCGGGGTGTGTGTTTGTGACAAATCCACAAACGAGTATAGAGCAACAAAGGTGATGGTGGTGCAAGAAACAGAAGCGGGATTGCAACACGGGCCGATATACGCAATTCTATTGCAGTGTAGCAAAAACAATTAAACGTCAATTATCTACACACACTCATATTAACTAATGTGCAAATGACCAAGGAAACACGGCAACAAAATGGCACCTTTGTACAGGCCATTACATTTAAAGAAAGAATATCAAATATGTAGAATAGAGATGAAATGCTAACAATGAAGCTAATAGCTAAGGATTGCCATCTTCCAGCTACTATTTGCTAAATAATTTAGCTCTAACACGCTAACAGTTGACACTATCAAGATAAAAAAAATTTAGAACAATAATCGCTCAGATGGATCAATATGAATTTAACCTCATACTTTTTACGTAAGATACAATTTAAAATTATAAGAACATTTCAACATATGAAGCCTTTAAACTGCTATAAAAATAAACAGTACTGTACAGACCAGTTTTATCCCAAGATAGCATCTTGGAATCAAACTGGTCTGACTATCTAGTCTGAGACTTGGAATGTATCCAACCCGACTTGGCAGCTTGAGTAGTATCTGTGGAAATATTCTGATAATTCACACGCAATTACAACCTATCCTTTTACTCTGAACATATGATTATATTAATTGGCTTGTTTAATTAGGGAACATTTCTTTGTATCATTTTTACATAATCGTCTCATGTTATCTAACCGTATTTTCCCCTGCGTGTTCCTTGTAGAAATCTCGCAAGCTTTGGACTTGTCTGTGTGGCAACACGCTTTACTTCTTTAACGACAGGAGGGACAATGACGTAAGCAATGTGAATTTAAACTCATTGAGAATAGTACATGATTTCACGATAAACGGATGGTTCCGAGATTCTGATGTGTGTGTGGTTCTTTCAACAGTACATTGAAAAAGTGGAACTCAGCGGGCCGATCACGATAACAGACGATAATACAATGGATTACAAATTGGACGCAGCCAGACTGAACCTGCAGACCAAAGACAGCGACATCAAATTCTCCGTAAGAAAATAGTCCTTGAACACACACACACACACCAGTTCATTCCGTGACAAAGAACTATTTTTTTCCCAGGCTCCGACTGCAGAGGCACGAGAACTTTGGAAGGGCTTAATTCAATCTGTGTCTGAGGTTTGTTTCACTTGTGTAAATCACATTTCAGATTATTATATCACATGAAATTACAATCTATTTTATTATAGCTGTCAGTGCCGTCAATGCTGAACCTGTTGCCGGGCCAGATGGTCATGCTGGAGGAGGTGGTGAAAAAGGAGAAGGAGCGAGTCCGAAATGCGCAACAATGTTCTCCAACGAAAGACTTGGAGTCTGCAAAGGAAATGCCAGAGTGAGTACACTGCATATATTCATTGTCACGACACGGAAAATTGACTGGCCTGTGACAGGTTAATCATTTACTATAGGTAAAGGTGTGTGTGATGAATCTGTCAACACACAATGGTGTCATTAACTTAGGAAAACTCCCCGACATATGTTCCGCATGTACATCCTGGAATAGGAACTGACTAAACTTGTTTTTATGTTGTATGTTTTGCGACATACTGGAAGTTAGTACCTGCATGAGTGATTTAAACCTTTTGGTTTTAACGACAGTAACAGGTTGAAATGCTAATTGTTAGCATATTAGCATTGGGTTCTCATTAGCTGCTGTATCTTATGGATGTCAAATGCTAAAAATGTTTAATTTCGCTTATCACCATAGTTGTTTCCACCCGGTGACCCGAACGGAGGCAGAAGTTCTTCTGGAACGTCAGGCCAGCCGAGGAAACATGCTGCTGAGGCCCAACAGGGACAGCACCGGCTTTGCTATCAGCACCAGGGAAGAGATGAATGAGTAAGCAGGCACTGATGCCAAATCAGGGACATATTTTAAAAACACACATCTCAAATCAATTGAGTGTAACCTCATTTTTTTTTTACATCAGACCTATCTTCAAACATTTCCGGGTGAGCCGCAGGCAGGATGAGGGCTTCACCATCGATGTGCACGATCCTGTAAGTAGAAACCTGGCATCAGTAATGAAGAATAATGAAGGCCATTTATGACCATTGTTTGAAATGGGCGTTGGACCGCATGCCGTTGGATAAATAATAAAAGTGAAAGTCACATTCTTTGTGTGTGCGTGTAGGTTTCGTGTGCTTCACTACACGAGATCGTCGAGTACTTCTCAGAAGCTACAAATGGAGCTCTGATCCCGCTGACCAGGGAGGAAACCTACGAGCAAAACATCTGTAGGAACTTTTTAATCTTTTTTATGGGCGTCGTTGGCTTCTTTTTATGACTTTTTCTTGATTTTGGTTTGTGCAGCTTACGTTAGTGTGGATCATGAAAATGGAGAGAAGAGGGTGCGTGGAGCTTCTATGCTCACGCATTTTACGTTGCCATCTCAACAGGCTAAACAAGGTACAAACACACCCAGTTTCTCACCAAAAAAGATTAAAAAAAAATTGAAAAACATTTTTTTTTTCTGAAGAATCCTATTATGAGCCTCTTTTTTTTAAAATATATATTACTGTATACACCTCGGGAAAAATCTAGGAAACAATAAAAAAAAAAAAGCCCATAAAAACAAAAGTCACAACAAAATTTTAGCTTTATAAATAGAAATATTTTCAAACATGTTTTGTGTGTTGGGCGACACAAAAGATAAATAATCTGGTTTTGCAAAATCTACAGCATAGTGCAAAACGCATTTACGAGAGCCTTAAGAGAAGATTGTTGGAGTTGTCACTAATTTACAGATTTAAAAAATAATGACACCTTTCTGTTGTTATTTGCAGCTTTGCCAAGAGTGCCGAGTGAAGACTGGGATGATAATCTCTACGTAAATGACACGAGTGAGTATTATCATCTTGTGTTTGTCTCCAACAGGCACGGCATCGTTATTGGGTTCTTAGTGACTCATTGTTGTCACGCTTTGCAGATCACAAAGATTCCACAGTTGAGCGGCTGCCTGGTGAGTCTCTTTTGTCACGATTTTTTTTCTCATGGAACTTTTTTTTTTTGTTTGGGAAAATTTGTATTGGCTGGCCTTTGCAACATTCCATCCCTCCCCCAATTGTTCGCTGGCGTCAGGCCTCTAAAATACATAACATTGACAGACAAATTAAAAATATCTCTGTATATGACGGAGTGTAGTTTTATAGAATCTATTAGAACAAATCATATTTTCAGCCTGTATTTAAATGTGATTTTCTGTCTACGCAGAACCGGACAACAAAGCAACCGAGAAATCGAAAAAAATTCCTACGCCTACTCCTCGCAAGTTTGCGCCAACTCCCGCCGCCACCAAGTCCAGGCACAGCAGGGATTCCAGGATGAGGAACCTTACAGACCCCCACGGCCCGAGTACGTCATTCTTTTTTGATTGTAATTTGCATGCTAGTTAGAGTGCAAATTATTTTAAATCCCAAGTCCAATTAAAGTATTGGAATGACTGCTCATTATGATAAACAAGTGACGAGTGTTGGTGTACTTGTTCCTGCAGCCATATCGGAACTCAAGCTGAAGCTGGAGAAGAGGGCCAAGTGTGTCGACTGACCCAGGCGATCGCCGCTACCAATTAATGTGAACGTCTTTGGCAATAAATCTGTCGCCATGACGACCTTCTGCACTTTCCCACCCTTCCCTCTGATTTTGATATGAATTGTACGTACAAATGTGAGCGTGGGCACAGATGTACATAGAGGCCATATATATTTTGACTGTAGATTTGTACTGAATGTAAATTGTTTGACTTGATGTCAATAAAAGTTATTAATAATTATTTGATTTTGTGTTTGCTTTCTCACACACAGTTAAATTTAGAGTTCAAAGTTAAGCATAATGACTTTAATTACCAATACAAGACAACAATAGGGAGTGAGGCACACACAATGAAGAACTATTGCATGACTAAAAATACATTTCTGACGTTTGCAGAAGTTTTTTTAAAATCTATTTTGTGTCATTGAGTATTGTTTAACCTGGGCAAAGTATTTTGTGGGCGGGGCTAAATAAAAAATAGAGGCGCTCTCTGCAAAAAAGATTTCCAGAACATTCAACAGATGTTTTATTTTTTTTTTTTTAAATCTTTATGCCTCTTTATTACCTGATAGGTAATACATGGTGATTTTTTTTTTTTTTGGTGTAACGTGTATTACCATATATTCTTTCATATTTTTACTCTAACAGTGTTCTCAATCTATAGCTACCCAATTATAATATTAATAAAATTAATACAAAAGCACATATTGTGTAATGTTTAGCTAGCATGTGCCCTTTGAGCTTTAATTATTAGCATTTCATATTTTCGTGGCTCCTCTCATCGTTTTTTAACTTCTTAATAGTCAGATTGACGAAAGCAAACAGCAAAGCGTGATATTTGGTGATATTGTTTTAATATTTTTCCTTCATCCCTTTTTCCAGAGGCGAGACTAAGGTGCTCTCACTCTACCTTACAGAATGGTGAATATGAAAAAAGGAAAAATTATATACAGATTCTGATGTGCCATTTGGTTCGCGTGTCAACAAAACAAAAACGATTCCCAACGGGGTGTTTTCTTTTTTTAAACATCTACACTTTTTTTCCAAGCCCAAACATTAAGGGGCAGCAATGAGGAAGCAAAGCAGAGGTCAACATTCACACACATGCACGCACGAATCCCAGCATTGTATTCAGTACTTGCCAATCCAGTCAGATCGTTCACCAAACAGAGTCTGACATACGCACATAGAAAGAACCTTGGCTTGATAGGTGACCCAAAAAAATGTGCTTACTGAATGCAGGAATGAGGCTTGGTTCGGTTACTGACATATTTGCGCATCCCTTCTTGGCAAGACGTCCAATGTGTAATTCCTCATATTAAGCCTGAATCTGAAAGAAAACAAAAATAAGCATGGCAAGAAATGAGACTGAACGTTATTATTTAAAGTCTCTTTTGCACTGCCTGTACAAGCTGGCATTTTTCCACCTTTTGTCCATATTGTTTAAAAAAACAACAACAAAAAAACAGTATGTACATGGAATATGGTGATGATTTCACTTTTTCACTTTAAATATTGTGACGCCTTGAGATACAAACGACTGGATCTGCGACTCCGCCAGTTGAGGTTTTCTGTCAAACCAAACATGAAACAAGAAGAATTGCACTTTGTGTATTTAAAACAACCACCCAGTGTAACTTTTCAGTCTGCTAGCTTAATGCTAACACAAAAAAAAAAAATGCAAACATGATATGGTGACATAACCCCTTTAGCAATGGACTGGACATTAACAATGCAGACAGACAATATATCAGTCATATATTCTTTATCCTTCACGTAGAATGGCTAATATTAGTGCAGTACTAACTAGCTGAGAGACACCTCAATGAGCAGTATAAGTATCTATTTGTCTAAGATTGCTCCAAAGTGGCCAGGGTAATGGAACGGATTAACGGCATTGATTGTTGTTGATGACAGAAGGTCAAAGGTGGATAAATGCCAAGTTTTCTCCACTGCGGTCATTTTTCAGGGCCTCATTGTGAAAGGTTTCGGTGTGGACACTACAGTGGAAAAACAAATAAGAAGCAGTGACAGTTGTTGTTGCCAGAGTTGAGATATCGCTGGGTGTTATCCTTTGACCTGTTTAGCAGGCTCTGCAAGGAACTACCGTGAAGTGCTTACTGAGTGACTTTGCTGCTATGGTGAACACAGTTATGGAAATAGCCCACTGCGTTTTATATAAAAAGTCAGATCAGTTTTGCAGCAGTGGATACTGACTTGTGTTTTTGAGAGTTGCAGCTGGGTTTCATGCAAAAGGATGAATAACCGGGAAGACATTTTGCAGGATCTCTATGTAAAAGGGACTTTAAACTCAATATAAAAGAATGCTTGAATAGGATACCCGAGCTAAGATTGTTTCTCGGATTAAAATGTGCCAAGCTGTAAAAAGAGCCAAAGTAGTACAAGTCAAAATGAGAGTAAGAAGATATCAGCGTTATGTTCTATTCGCTAGCAAAGAGCGGGGTTTTAATTTGGATTAAATAGGATTGGGCACAAGTAACGCTAAGCTAGATGTTAACACGGGAGACAGTGACAATGTGAAATGGGAAGGACGTCTCTCTCGCAGTGGTGATGTGGAAATGAGAAGAAAGGCACAGGGAGAGAGTAACATAGGGCTTCAAGAAGAGCAGCGGCCAGCGCTAAGTCATGGGACGGAGTTGGGCCGGCGAGAAGAGCCAAGAAAGCGCCCGTGCGGCATGCTTTTCAACCGTGACGGGCCAAATAACACCGCCAGCGACTGAAGGGGAGCGAAAGGGGGTTTGATCGTGGGCTGGGGCGATGAGGAGGGGGTCTAGGTGAGGCTGGCGTTGGAGCTGCTGGTGCCACTGTTCTTCCTCTGACCGCTCTGCACCGCGCTAGGGACCTGAAGGCCCGTCACCACCGAGAAGCTTCCATTCCACACCTGCCGAGCAGAGACCCGGTGAGCCCCGGAGAGAGAAATTTATTGCGCAACGTTCTCACCATGAACGCCGGGATGAGCGGCTGCTGGAACTTGGTCCGGAAGGTGTGTATCAGCTGCTTGGTTTTGGCGTTGAAGAAGGACAGCACGCCTGGTAGCCGTGACGACAAAATAAGAACATTTGAAACAACATAGAGTTTGTGTTGTTCACTCAAGAGAGCTAAAGATGATCGCTACTTGTGTTAGCTTAGCCTTCATTATAGATTTTCTTACAACTTCCCCAATAACTCCACAATGTATCTTAATAAAATGCATTCTTGTACTCCAATGCCTTCCCCTAAACATCATTATTACAAATTACATGTAAATAAAGTGTTTGCTGACATAACACCTGAACAATGGAGCACAAACAGGAATAGAATA
This sequence comes from Syngnathus scovelli, assembly GCF_024217435.2. Lineage (NCBI taxonomy): Eukaryota > Metazoa > Chordata > Actinopteri > Syngnathiformes > Syngnathidae > Syngnathus > Syngnathus scovelli. The sequence continues at coordinate 4,625,265 of NC_090856.1, forward strand.
AAAACTCATGGAATTTTAAATATGAACACCAACTGCAGCAGCAGGTGACGACTCAAATGACAAGTGATTATTAAGTCTGAGGTGATGAGATAATCCATGACGCTGGTGGGTGTATTCAGAATGTTTTTCTTACTTAAGATAAAGTGCCTTCCAAAAGTGACAGCGACATTACCCTTCCAAAATTCCTTGCCCTACCTGTCGTAGCACATCATCTAACAATTATGGTAATCTTATCAGAGCTTAACGAACATTGAGTGCATCATGATTTGGGCAGTTGTCAAAAATATATGTCTGGCTGGGGAAGTTCCACGTAAAATCACCTTCGTCGTAGTTACAGTAGACTCCTATACTGCTCGGGATGGGGCAATCCAGCGTCCGGGCCTTGTTGTTGTGCTTGGCGGTGAGACTCTGCTGGAGCCAGTTGTTCAGATGGATGCACCAGGAAGCGCTGCTCTTCCCCAGCTGGTCGAAGCGACCCAGGCTGCGTAGGGCCACGCCGACGGCAAAGGCTTTACTCTCCTTGTCGAAGCGGACCTCCCAGTACTGCTGGCCAGCATCGATGGCTGTGTCGGCTAGAATGATCCCGATGTCAGCATTAATCATATCAGATCTGTTTGACTTTTTTTTTTTGTGTGTGCTTACCCAGCACTGTGTAGGACTCTGCTGTGAAGCGGTCTCTGCTGGGTCGGGATGTCGGGGCTCTTTTTGGCGACATCAGCGACGACCTGATGACACAGGAAGACAAAATTGGGTCAAAAGCTCTTGTGGTGGCCAATTCCTGATCTACAGGATCAATTCCACACATTCAAGGCAGTTCCATTTTGCTGCTCCCTCTTCCAACTCGGGCCAATTTGCTGTAGCAGCAATGTGTTACTCGAGAGCTCCCTCTAGTGTTCGGGAAGTGGAACTTAATTTTCAAACACTACAGCAGAAATAGTATAATTAACAATACATGATTGGTCAATCCTAACAACAGTTGGACATTTCCCGTTCGAGAAGACATACCTGGCTGGAGACTGCATGGGTGAGTTAGTTCGTGTCTTCTCTTTGCGAATGTCCTGGATTTTTCCACCGCTGCCATCCCACTCCACATTCAGGTCCTCAATCTTCAAGTTCTGGTGGGCCGAGGCCGAGTCTAGTTTGAAAGTGAACGCTGGGGGGAAAACAAAAGGGGAGCTAGTTCGATTGTCAGTGTGATTTTTCAGGAGCCCCTCGCGTACTCACCGTGGGTTTCCAGTGTAACGGGCTCGGAGAAATCTCCCGCCACAGCTTTGTTACACGCCCTCACCCTGAACGTCATGAAACGGGTGTCAAAGCGCAGACCTGACAACGACAACACAACCATAGTTTAATTTTCTTTGTGTAATCCAGAACAGTTTCTCATTTACAATTTGTGAGTTCATTCGCCGACCTGTGAGTGTGTGTTCCATCTCCCGTATGCCCTCCACAACCATCCAGGGATAGTCCTCTCTGATGCGTGGCAGACCCTCATGGTTGGTACGCCGATGCTCCAGGATGTAATGGTCTATTTTGCTGTCGGGTTCGGCTAAAGTCCACACGACAGTCACTGTGTTGTCGCACACCTGGCACTCCGACAATTGGATCTCTGGCGTGGCCGGAACTGCGACAACAAGACAAAATGGCGGCTGGGCTCAGTCACTGTCCTAGAGTTCGGAATCTCCAAAAACATGACACTGCAGACCTGGAAGAAATTTGAGGCCTTGCAGCAGGGCTTTCTCCTGGCTGAAGTCCACCATCAAGTGGCTCATGTTGTCGCTAGCCTTGGCCTTCAGGGAGAGGCGGAAGGCCGGAGCCATGGTCACGCTGCCGACAAGAGAGGAGAGTCAAAACACAGGACGACGCATGGATGCTAGCCAGGACTACCACTGAACGCATCCCCTTGACGGACGCTGGGAGGCGGAGCTAGAAGTGGGAGCATTCATCCAGGGAGGAGGAGGAGGTTGGTGGGGTACGAGTTGACACGAGGTGGTACAACACCACAACAAAAACTGAATGGAAAGTTACCAAAGTGCTTATTGTCTACGAAAATGGTGACTACACGTTGGAACGCATGCACGCTATCAAACAAAATGGCTGGTTACATAAAGACTAAAAGAACAAAATGGAAGCAATGGATGGCCGAGTACAATACCTATCCTTAATGTCTTTGGCCGCCTGGTGGGGAAGAGGAGGAGAGAGGGGATACGAAGCGAAGAGACAACTGAGTTTGGTGCATATGATTGTTGAGTGTCACATTTAATACAAAACATGTCACGAGCAACTTGGTGACGTCACAGAGAGGACAGTTTTTATTTTATTTTATGTCGATTCACTGCAGGCTAACTGCTGCACAACTTACCTGCGTGAAACCGTCCGTACTGGACGAGCAAAGCGTTTGATTGGCCAGCTCCAGGAGCTCCTCTGAACTCTCCAGCGCTTTGGAGCAGGCGCTTAGTTGATTCTTAGTGACAACACAAGGATAAAGTTATATCAGGTATTTATGGTGTTCACAAAGTTATGGCTGCTGAGTGTCCAGACTTACCTGCAGCTCGTACGTACGGCTGGCTCGTTCCTGTTTAATCCGCGTCAACATATTCTCCTTCATCTCATCCAGAACCGAGTGGAGGGAGTTGAACTCGGACTCCAGATCCTCCTGCACTCGGTTGGAATTGGCCTGGTGCAGGAAGAGAAATGAATGGTTGACTTTGGTGGTCAGTCATCCACCACTTATATCTCCTTACCTCCAAGTTGTCCAGGCTCTGTTTGAGAGTGCAGACGAAATTTGAGATCTCATCATTCTTGGTGGCCAGCGTGTGGGTGATTTTACGCAGAGACTCCTGCAGGAAAAAAAAAAGGGTTGCACATCAGTTTTGCTTTTAATACATTTATTATTAGTCACTGAATGTTAGAACATTTATGCAATGTAAAACCTTAAATTAGAATATATGTCTGTAATGTTTGCACACTGCCACAGAATTTTTTTTACTCACAAACTCCAAATAGGCAGCATATTCTTATTAATGTTTGCATTAAAAGCTTAAATAAAAGTGAGTATTTCCCATGTTTAAGGGACTAAACCTAAGCTTAAAATAAACGTCTTTAAGGTATTCGTGTGCCCGACTGATGCATTTAGGTGAGTCACGTTGCCTTGGAGGCTCCTTCAACCACGTGACGGATTATCTTTGTCTTGATTGGCCGACGCCACCTGACCTGAGCGCCGATGAGGCCACTTCACGGCCGGAAAGATGCGCATTCATAATTTAATTATGCTAAACAGCCATTGAAGCGGAGCGACCGCATTCAACGACACACCGAAGAATAAAATAAAAACAATAACCATGAAGTGCCCCTTTCAATCTCGCATTTGAAAAGCGGGAAGATGAGCACTGTTAAAGATTGCGTCCATGTTGGGAGGGGCCATCCGTTCGTGACCGACAACGCCAATGTAATCATATAATAAACACCAATGGAAAAAACAGTTTTAAGCAGAATGATTGTCATTCGTTTAAGGTTGTGGCCATTAAGGAAGTCCGACTTCTCGCCCTCTTTCCTTTCCTACGCCCTCAAACGTCCTCCCCAGTCGAAAACACCTGTTCGGGCTCGGGCTCACCTTTTGGTCTCCCATCTCGGCGTCCCGGGACAACAGCCCTCGTCGAGCCGCAAATCAGCGCCGCCGTTTTCTCCTCTGGTCCGGCTCGCTTTCCGGGAATTAGCACGGCGGTGGTGGTACTGATGCTGCCGGGGTGCGACGCATCTTTCAGACCGACACCGAGCGAGTAGCAACGCCTTTAGGGCCGCGAAGCGTAATGCGCATGCGTCAGGGGTGGATTGTGGGTAGTCGCTTTCTGCGGCGAGGGTGATGCTACCTTCAGGGACCTTACGGAAAAACAAAAACCTACCGGCAGGTAGGGTATTTAAATATTGCACTAAAGTTCTGTTTAGAATAAAAAAACTTCCCCTACCGGACTAAATTACGTATAATTTGCTTTAAGATTTAGTGAATAATTACCAATCATAGCATGTGAATGTAAATATTAAATGAAAATTACACCTTTAGGCTGTATTAAATGTCATCAGAATTGTGAAACGTAATGTTAGATTTTCATGCACATTCCAGAGCCACTTCAAGTTACATTACATTAGAATTAAAAAAATGCATCACAGGCAATTGTCATTTAAATAGTTTATTTTTCATACAATCAAGTTGTCACTATTTCAGCGGGAAGGGACAAATCTGGTGAATGGTCGATTCAACTTTGCCTAGCCGGTTTTTGCAAACACAAGCTTCTGGACTTTGGTGGAACAAGGGCTTGCACATAACCTGTGAGAGACCAGTTGGGTGGGGAGCTGGATTCTGAGCAGGGGGGAAAAAAATTAAGTGCTTCACATATGCAAATACTGAATAAGTCTTATATACTGAATTATAAAGATAGACTTACTTTTGGTGGATATAATTCACACTGAAGTTCTCCCAGTTGACTGTACAAGGTGTAATAAGATGTTTGGCAAAAGGCATGTTGCTTTGAGGGATAAAAAAAAAAGTTGTCATGTTAATAAAATCAAAAACCATTTATACTACCAATTAGCATGAAGGCTAACTCACAGCTACATCAGCACAGCGAGGTGTGCAGGCAACAAATGCATTTCTGGCCCCTCTAGGACATGTGGTCTCCACCAGGGCAAACTTCAGCGAAATGATCGGTCCAATTGTTGCAGTGGTCTGCGACAGGAAGGACCAATTGAAAAGGAAATTCAGCATGTTATGCAACAAGCAGGAAAGAAAACAATCATCACCTCCATTGTGACATGGTCCACTTCCATCAGGGTGAAGTAATTTGTGTGTTGCTGCTCTCGGTTGAACTTGACCACGGCATCATTTACCGCCTGAATGGCGGTCGGATCATCAAGCGGCAACGACTTGGGGCACTCAGGACAAATGGTCACGATTTCCTCGTTGGTAAGATCTGTGCAAAAATTGGCATGTGGTTAATTATCAGAAAAAAAACTAGGGGCAGTAGTTCAAACTCTTGTTTCATTTCACAAACTGAGTTTCAGAACAGATTAAGTTAGTAAAGTGAGATTCTGGATTTGGTTTCAGATGCAGGGTTAGATTAATAGCACACGACTGTTTTAGATTGTGACCTGGTCTGGTCGTACATTCATGGCTGATGACTTGGGCCATACCCCACATGACCCAAAATCCAATGCTGCAGGTGGCCACAGCACCCTAAACACACAGAATTAGCATTTAATCAACATAAGTGGCTTTAATTTTATTTTCCAGTCCAAAGAAATATCTACCCGTTCTTCCCGTCGCCAAATCTCACACTGGTCTTCAGGTTTGGGGTTGGTGAAGTGACATTTAGTCTGCACCAGCTTGACATTGACATCGATGTGACAACCTCCTGAAACCTGAACGGAGAGAAGCAAGTTGGATTTCCCAAACTTTGACCCAATGACAGGAACATCGCCACCACCCTCACCAAGCTTGGTAGCTACAATTAGCTATGGTAATGTGATGTACCAACCTGCTGATAGCTACTGCTCATGACCTCCTGCAACCTGAACCTAAACCCATGATTCTGTTTTATATTGATGTGTTGGACACCACGCCTTGCTGCCACTGTCACAGTATCATTGCCACAGGTGATCCCCTGTAAAAATGGAACTGCTGCAAGGAGACCAGGAAGACCTCCAGCGCACCATAGCAGAACCACAAGTAGGTGAGCCCCCATGAAGATACCGTAAGAGTAAAAAGTTGCGGTTCAGGAGAGATGATGACTGAATGAGGTCATGCACACAGACTTTAAATAGGCTGAGGAGCCCAGGCGACCAATCACAGCAGAGAACGAAAGCTTGACACCTGGGTATGATGATTGGTCAATCAATCACATGGTTTTGCCTCAATCACGTAAGCACGCCCAGCATTGATCTGATTCAGGTGTTAGGCCTTTTGTGATTGGTTGTCGGAGCTCCTCAGCCTGGTTAAAGGTTGTGCAGGTACATGTCAGACTGTCATTCACTCTTCTGTACTGGTCAGACAGGTTCTTGCTCAAGTTTTTCAGCGGAATCATGGTGCTACACTTATTTGTACTTTTGCTATGTTGTGCTGGAGCCTTTCATGGCTTCCTCGCAGCAGCAACCTCCGTCACCTGTGGCAATGAGAGCGTGGCGGCGGCAGCGGCTCTCGGTGTCCAACAAATCAATTTGAAGCAAATGCATGGCTTCAAGTTCAGGCTTCAGGAGATCCAGTGCAGTGAATATCAAGAGGTAAGACTAGTTGATTGGATTCTTGGAATTTATTTTTTGAAGAGGGTTTTCATTAATTTTGGTGTGGATTTTTCTCTATTTAGGTTTCAGGAGGTTGCCACATTGATGTTAATGTGACGCTGGTGCAGACCAAATGTCACTTCACCAACCCCAAACCTGCTGAGAAGTGTGAGCTTTTGGAAAAGGACGAGCGAGTAAATATTCATTTTGTTGGAAAAGATAATGGCTGGTCATGTAGCTAAGTGTTTTGTCCCCCCCACCCCCCAGGGAGCAGTGGCCAATTGCGTCATCGAAATTCAGGTCATGTGGAGTGTGGCTGAAGTCGTCAAATACGACTGCACCACCAGACCAGGTAACAAATCAACTTCAGAGTTTGAAAATATTTTTTCCTCATACTGTTAAAATTTACAGAGATTACCAATGAAGAGTTGATGAAAACCTGTCCGGACTGTCCTGGATTGCTGTCTCTGGATCACCCAACTGCTCTAAAGGCGGTTAATGACGCCGTGCTGAAGTTCAACCAAGAGAACCGATACCAGAATGACTTCATTCTGATGGAAGTGGATCATGTCACATCAGTGGTGAGAAGTAGTTTTTAAGAATTTACTTTCTACCTGCTGGATGTCCTTCATGCCCTTTTGTCTTTGTTACAGTATTTCGATATATTTGGCACAATTACCTTGGTCCAGTTTGCGCTGGTGGAGACCAATTGTCCGAGGGGGGCCCAGACATTTGCTCCCTGCACGCCTCGCTGTCCTGATATAGCGGTGAGTTGGTTTTCATGCTAATCGTTAAAGGATAATTACGTGATTTGTCCCCCTTACCTGCAGACTCATGCCTTTTGCAAAGCGGAGTATCTCAACCTTGAACAACTACTGGATAAACTTGAGTGTGAAGTGTATCAACCAAAAGTAAGCTCACGACATCAACTTGTACAAGCAGAGCGCCTCATTGTTCTTCTCCACAGAATCCCACTCCCCACCCGACTGGTATGCCAGAACCTGTGTGCAAGCTGTTCCACAATACTCCAGAGGCTTGGATTTGCAAGGACCGGCTGAAGAATCGTTACCCGTCCATCCACTACATTTGTCCCTTCCCACTAGCGTTAGATTAACTTGTGTAATAAAAAAATACCTAACCTTGATTGCCTGTGTTCTGAATTTTAGTCTGTAATTTAGCTTTCCTTGACATAATCTGATACTTTTTTGACCATTCCTTTAAATTTTTCACAATCAAATTGACCTTGAGCAATGGTGCCCTTTGCACATGAAGGTGCCTTCTATACTCTACTAAAAACGACAGTACCGTATTTTCTGTACTATAACGTGCAAGTTCATTGAATTTATTTTGAAATTGTTTTTATATATAATGTTCAAGTATTGCAATTTGCACTAAGTGCAGAGACCTTAAGTTAAATATACAGATTTCTTTTTCCATATCTGATCACATATTTCTGTTTAATGCAAGAAGCATTCAACACACTAAGTTTGGCACATATGCGTTCGGAATGAAGTTGAATCACAAAATTGCATCTTACAGAAACAATATTTTATGTTGCTGCTCATCTATCGTGATATGTTGACTCGTAACTTCATCTTTGTCATCTTAATGTCTTTGTGGCAACAACTGGTATTGCAGCCGAAAGTCACTCTCCTTTGATTGGCTGTGAGCCCAAAAGCCCCTCTCTGATGATTGGTTGTGGAATCAGCAGCTCTGAGATCACTGCCCGCTGGCTCCGCCTTTTTCACCAATTATCTCAGTGGTTTTTAATTCGTAACTTGTAAGTGGAAAGTTTTGCGTATTTGCAAAAAAGTTTGTGTACTTGCAAAAACGTTTTGTGTACTTGTAATTTTGATTTGTAGTTATGTTGGAAATATAAAAAAAATGTTTGACAATTACACAAAACTTTTTTGCTGTAGACGAGCCACAACCACATGACCGCTTGTAAACACGCCCACCATTGATCTGATTCAGGTGTCAGGCCTTTTGTGATTGGTCGTTGGAGCTCCTCAGCCTGGTTAAAGTCTGTGCAGGTCAGATCCAGAATATCATTCACCCTTCTCTACTGACCTGACAGGTTCCTGGCTCAAGTTCTTCATCGATATCATGGTGTTGCACTTATTTGTACTTTTACTGTGGTGTGCTGGAGCTCTTCATGGATTCCTCGCAGCAGCAACCTCAGTCACCTGCAGTAAGGAGAGCGTGGCGGCGGCCACGGCTCTTGGTGTCCAACAAATCAATTTGAAGCAAAAGCATGGCTATAAGTTCAGGCTTCAGGAGGTCCAGGGCAGCAAATATCAAGCGGTAAGACTAGTTGATTGGATTCTTGGAATTTATTTTTAGCAGTGGGTGTTTAATGAAAAAAAAATGCGACCGTATTATATACTGCTTTTTTCATTATTTTGTGGATTTTCTCTATCCAGGTTTCAGGAGGTTGCCACATTGATGTGAATGTGATGCTGGTGCAGACCACATGTCACTTCACCAACCCCAAACCTGCTGAGGAATGTGGGCTTTGGGCAAAGTGGGATATGGTAGATATTTATTTAGTTGGCAAAGATGATAGCTGACTTACTAAATGTGATTTTCTTTTTTAAAGGGAGCAGTGGCCTCCTGCAGCATTGAATTATGGGTCCTATGGAGAGTGGCCAAAGTCGTTAAATACCAATGCACCACCAGACAAGGTGACAACGAAACTTGCGGAATTGGTCCAGAGTTTACAAACTGTTCAATTTTTTTGCATTTACAGAGTTTACCAATGCAGAGTTGGTGAGAACCTGTCCCGACTGCTCTGGCTTGCTGCCTCTGGATGACCCAACTGCTCTACAGGCAGTTAGTGAAGCTGTGCTCAAGTTCAACCGAGAGAACCGATACCAGAATGACTTCATCCTGATGGAAGTGGATCATGTCCAATCAGTGGTGAGAAGTAGTTTTTAAAAATGTACTTTCTACCTGCTGGATGTCCTTCATGCCATTTTTGTCTTTGTTGCAGTATTACCCACGAGCTTTCAGCAGAACCTTGGTCCAGTTTGCACTGGTTGAAACCAATTGTCCTAGGGGGGCCCAGACATTTGCTCCCTGCATGCCTCGTTGTCCCGATGTGGCTGTGAGTTGGTATTCATGCTAATTGTCGTTAAAGATCAACTTAAAATATGTGTACCCCTCACTTGCAGACTCATGCCTTTTGCAAAACCATCTATGACAACCACGAACAAAAACTGGAAGAACTTGAGTGTGAAGTGTATCGACCAAAAGTAAGCTCACGACATGAACTTGTACAAGCAGAGCGCCTCATTGTTCTTCTCCACAGAATCCGACTCGCCACCTGACTGACATGCCGGAGCCTGAGTGCAAGCTGTTCCACAATACTCCAGAGGCTTGGATTTGCAAGGACCGGCTGAAGAATCCTGAACCATCCATCCACCACATTTGTCCCTTCCCGCTAGCGCTATATTAACTTTTGCAATAAAGAGAAGCAAATTACCTTGTCTGATCATGTATTCTGTCATTTAGCTTTTCCTCCTTGACCATATGCTAACTCAATTGTCTTTAGTTACTAAATCTGTTCATTTTGGTGGCATAAGCTCAATTTTGTTATTGAAACTGAATTTAGGTAGGTTTGACTTCTCATAAATTGACCTTTTTAAGGAAAAGTGTCCTTAGCACATTTTACCCATGAAAAGCACTCGCCTAGCTAGTAAAATGTCAATGTAGTTAAATTAATAATTGGACTTTCATTTGTTTTTTTGAAACTTAACTTATGTGGAATAAAAGCAAGTAATCAGTCTAAGACTTGGTGTGATCATGTAATGTCGTTTTAGATGACTAGTTCTCTTAGTGAAAGATTTCCTTGACAACTTATACTTTACGAAACATTTTCTATATTCACAAAAGTCATTTACAAACACTGAATAAACTCCAAACACTCCAATTTGGTTGCAACTTAGCCAAAATGTCCATGAAGACAATTTAATAAACTTGTGGCGTAAGAATTCTTGACACTACAACTAACCTAAACAATATGAATTATCTAGATGTTTTCAAGAATGGAATTAAATTCACTTGCAAAAAAGTTTTTTTTACATATAATAAATAACTTAGAATAAATTTTGATTTATTGCGTTTTAAATGAAAATAAAATTGAGGCTTTTTTTTTTTTTTTTTCTTTTTTTTTTACAAGTACACAAAATTGCTGTGACCGAGCCACAACCACATGACCGCTTGTAAGCACGCCCACCATTAATCAGATTCAGGTGTCAGGTCTTTATGGATTGGTCGTCGGGGCTCCTCAGCCTGGTTAAAGGCCGTGCAGGTCAGTGCCAGATTGTCTTTCGCCCTTCTCTACTGACCTGACAGGTTCTTGCTCAAGTGTTTTTAGTGGTGTCATGGAGCTGCACCTATTTGTACTTTTGCTATGGTGTGCTGGAGCCTTTCATGGATTCCTCACAGCGGCAACCTCAGTCACCTGCAGTAAGGAGAGCGTGGCGGCGGCAGCGGCTCTCGGTGTCCAACAAATCAATTTAAGGCAAAAGCATGGCTATAAGTTCAGGCTTCAGGAAATCCAGGGCAGCAACTATCAAGAGGTAAGACTAGTTTTTTGCAGTGGGTGTTTAATGGAAAAAAAGTGTGACTATCATATACTGCTTTTTTTTTCATTAATTTTTTGTGGGAATGTTCTTCTATCCAGGTTTCAGGAGGTTGCCACATTGATGTGAATGTGAAGCTGGTGCAGACCAAATGTCACTTCACCAACCCCAAACCTGCTGAGAAATGCGATATTTGGGAAAAGGACGAACGGGTAAATATCTGTTTTGTTGGAAAAGATGGTAGCTTCTGATGTGGTTGACTTACAATTTTTTTTTATCATTAAAGGGAGCAGTGGCCACCTGCAGCATTGGATTTTGGGTCATGTGGCGTGTGGCCAAAGTCACCAAATACGAATGCACCACCAGACCAGGTAACAAATATTTTCTTAAGAGTTAAAAAAAAATAAAAATCTCATACTGTCAACCTTTATAGAGCCTACCAATGAGGAGTTGGCAACAATTTGTCCCGATTGCCCTCAATTGCTTCCTCTGGATCACCCAACCGCTCTACAGGCAGTTAACGAAGCTGTGCTCAAGTTCAACCGAGAGAACCGATATCAGAATCACTTCACGCTGATGGAAGTGGCACATGTCACATCAGGGGTGAGAAGTGTTTTTTAAAAATTGACTTCCGGAGTTGCATGCCTGGATGTCCTTCATGCTACTTTGCCGTTGTTGCAGTATATCTACAGAATTGGCATCGTTACCCGGGTCCAGTTTGTTCTGGTTGAGACCATGTGTCCTAGGGGGGCCCAGACATTTGCTGCCTGCACACCTCGCTGTCCTGCTATAGCTGTGAGTTGCTATTCATGCTAATTGCTGTTAAAGATCAACTTAAAATATGTGTCCCCCTCACTTGCAGACTCATGCCTTTTGCAAAACCACTTATTACAACCGCCAAGAACAACTGGGAGACCTTGAGTGTGAACTGTATCGACCACAAGTAAGCTCATGACGTCAACTTATACAAGCAGAGTGCCTCATTGTTCTTCTCCACAGAATCCTACTCCCCACCCGACTGGTGTGCCAGAGCCTGTGTGCAGGCCGTTGTTCCACCACAGTCCAGAGGCTTGGATTTGCAGGGACCGGCTGAAGAATCCTGACCCGTCCATCCACCACATTTGTCCTTTCCCGCTTGGTGTAATAAAAAGAACCTAATCTTGTCTGTAATTTAACTTTCCTTTCCTGTTTAGTTACTGAATCTATTCAATATTTTTATTTAATTTCATACTAAAATGGCAGCTTGGGAGGGCGGCTCGGTGGCGCACTGGGTAGCACGTCCGCCTCACAGTTAGGAGGGTGCGGGTTCGATTCCACCTCCGGCCCTCCCTGTGTGGAGTTTGCATGTTCTCCCCGGGCCCGCGTGGGTTTTCTCCGGGCACTCCGGTTTCCTCCCACATTCCAAAAACATGCTTGGTAGGCCGATTGAAGACTCCAAATTGTCCCTAGGTGTGAGTGCGATTGGTTGTCTGTCTCTGTGTGCCCTGCGATTGGCTGGCAACCAGTTCAGGGTGTCCCCCGCCTACTGCCCGATGACGGCTGGGATAGGCTCCAGCACGCCCGCGACCCCCGTGGGGACTAAGCGGTTCAGAAAATGGATGGATGGATGGCAGCTTGGGTTGGAAAGTGTCTCCAATACGGTTTATGCCTTATGCTAATTAGCAATGTAGCATTAAATTTAGACTGGTTATTTTCTACAGTTAAATGGAAATTCACAGGTACGTGACAGACCATGTTTAAAATGTGTAGGCTTACATCCGTGGTGTTTATTTCCCACCGCTGCAACCTCGGAGTGAGGGGGCGAAACTAAACACCCACTCACTTGTTCAAAGCTCTTTAGAGGAGTTTGTACCTGCAGACAGGATGAGAAGAAAATGAAAATGTCACTGAAGCCACCAGCATTGGTGCTACTCACTGGTAAGTAAAAACGGCAAAGATTAACAAAGAACATTGGAGAACATTGTAAGAATTTTAAAGAGTATGTGAGACTTGTGGTTGGCACATCCGCCACATAGTGCCGAGGTTTGAGGTTCTTTTTCGTGTTACGCTCGTTGGCATGTGCTTTCTGTAAAAATGACGTGTTCATTAAAAAAAATAGCATCTTTTGTATTTATTAGCTTTTATATTGGCAACACAGGATGTGAACTGAATTTTAAACTTATTTAAAATAAACCTCTCTAAAAAGTAGTAAAACTAGCTAAATTTGAAAGAAGTCAAAATAAAATACACCAAAAAATAAAAACTACAAAAACAATATATCTCCACTGTTTGAACTGTTAAACGTTCAGCAAAATGGAACTCAACCTTTTTTTTTTTTTCTTTAATATCATTGCAGTTTGCGTTGCAGCAGCGGCCAATTGTTCTGCTCTTTTAAATGAAACTCAAGCAAGAGTGGACATTCTCGTTGGTTCTTCCCTGACTTTGTGCTACCGACTAAGGAGCAAGACACAAGGAAGATTCCGGATTTGCTGGCATTTTAATCAATCTAGGTTTTCGTTGGACCACTCTAAGGAACTCTTTTGCTCCAGGTTAAACAGAAGTGGGCACAAAGACATGGTGCTCAGTTATAGTTTAACCAACATCAATGAGCGGCACAGTGGATGGTATTTTTCCCGCATCCACGTGGATATTCCAAGTTTGACGACTATGAACAGTCGTGGGACGCAAGTGTATGTTCGTAAGTATTTCCCGTTTCTTTTGTTTGTCTATGTATGGAAGAGCATTCGGGCCAGTAAAGAAAAAAAAAAGAGAGGGGGAGTGACAGATTCTGATTTTTTTTCTCAGAATTTTCACTTTAAAGTGAGAAGAATTCTGAGAATAAAGTCAGAATACTAACTTTAAAGTGGGAATTCCCACTTTCTGACTTTAAAGTGGGAATTCTGACTTTAAAGTCAGAATTCTGGCTTAAGTGTGAATTCCCACTTTAAAGTCAGAATTCTGACAATAAAGTCAGAATTCCCACTTTAAAGTCAGAATTCTGAGAAAATAGTCAGAATTCTCACTTAAGTCACTAAGTCACTGACTTTAAAGTGAGAATTCTGAGAATAAACTGACTTTTAAGTCACTGACTTTAAAGTCAGAATTCTGACTTTATTCTCAGAATTCTGACTTTAAAGTGAATTCTGAGAAAAAAAAGTCAGTATCCTATCACCTCTCCCCCTTTTATTTTTTCCTCACTGGCCCTAATCCTTTTACGTATGGATTTTCTCAACTTTTATTGAGCCACGTACTTGACATGAGAAAACTCTCACGTCATAACACGGAACAAATTGAACACGCATTAATGTGAGCTCAAAGTATCTCAGAAGAGCAATGTATTTCTTGCAGAGGGTATTTCTGTGCCTCCCACAGATGTTTCCCTGATGAATAAATGGTGGTTGTGGATTACCGTTGGAATACTCTGCCTCATCATCATGGCCCTGATGATTGTCTGTGTGCACCAAATCCGACGACGTCAACGACAAAAAGGTAACCTCATCATTTCAAGTGCCATCTCCTTTGGAGCCTTTAAAGTTAAATAAATAAAAATAAATAAATGTCTTGTAAATTTGTCAATGTAAATAAGATAGAGCCAAGCCTACATAATGGTTCAAGTAATTATAACTTCTCGGATAGAAGGAGCGACACGACGCCATTTTAGCTATACCCAAAATATCAGAAAAACGGAAATAATGAAAAGCACTTAGAAATTTGTACTTAGGCAAATATTCTCTGACTTAATTCTTTAGGTTCTTCTATAGTAGCTTCTCCAGAAGCTTAACAAAACACAAGCTGAGTGAGTTTGTGGCAGTTGTGGTTGAACAGTATAGACATAAATGTGTGTCGGACACAGGAAGAGGGACATGTTCTTTCCCGTGTGACCTCGATAGCTCATCCGAGAACTTTGAGAAGGGGACCACACGAGGTGTTTGTTTCCTTTCAACAACATGCTGCAGCAACCACACGGCTTTCTTCTAAGACACAAATGTCAGTCGAAACAGTTCTGAGGATGAAGTTCAGATCTACAGCACAATAAAAAAAAAAAACAACAACAACTCTTTGTTGAAGGAAACAGACTTTTAGCAAAGTCAAACAAGATGGCTTTTTTTTGTCTTCTGTCTTGAACACATTGAAGCCACTGGTGAACTCATGACTAGTTTTGTCTTTCATATTTTTTAGAACTACATGCAATTTACGTGAACACACATCACTCCATACGACCTCCCGCTCTCGGGGACCAGCTCAGGGTGGCCCCCAACAGCCAGATGGCTCGCACCCCAAGTCCTGCCAGGGACAAGGACCGCAGCAGAAAACAGAGGTCCAAATAGAGCCCACAAACGCCATGTTTCTTTCCAATATGTTATTTATACTTAATACAAAGTTGTGATTCCATTTTGATAATGTGTAATGTATTTTTATTCTTAGTTGTGCCCCCCTCCAATTCCCGTGTCCTTTGTTGTGAATATAGCTAGCTAGCTAGCAAGCTAGCTCATTGTATAGATATGAAATAATTTTTCAGTTGTGATCCACCATGTGAGCATTTCCATTCAATATAATGTTTATTTGATTTCCATGTTGTTTAAAGGTTTTTTTTCAGCAAACATACATCATCTTGAAATGCATACACATTGAATATATTGCTCATGTAACATAAGTGCATATAAAAAAATATATTGTACTGAAAAATAAAGCTTAAATTACACCAGAGGTCACTTTGTGTAATAAAAGTCTGCAGGAGCTGGACAAAAAAAAAATTGTAAAGCACATTTGGAATTAGCAGACAAGTTAAAAGTCAATGCATAGACGGCAAAACAAGTTATATTTCAGCCAAGGTATCATGCAGCATTGTTTGTTAAATTAGTATAGCGAGTCCAAGTGACAATTCAACACATGCATGGCTCATTTTCAGAAAGAAAATGTCAGTATCAGTAGATGAGGCACAAAAGTTACAACAAAATAGATGTTCTTTTTTCCAGTAGAGTATTACAAAAATACAAAGAAACTACTGTCCGTCTAAAATTCATGAGGTGGATTTGAAATACAAAGTTTTGGCCTCTACTGGTGAGACAAGTGTTGCCGGGCTATTACCAGCCGCGGTTGTCCACATAACTGGGCACTGATGCGGGGTACTCGGGCAAACTGGGACCTTGAGCATTCTGTTCCACAGTGTTGAAACCACCTCTCACCGCTGCGTTCTTCCAAGTGCCATCACCCCATTCTTCTCGAGCGCGCGTCACGCTGCCCCCACTGCCACGGTACAGTCTGTGCACCTATCCGAGAAGAAGGGTGAAAGGTCGTTTTGTATGTGCCAGAGTTGGTTCGTAAATCTTGATTTTGAAAAAAAGTTCCAAGTAAATGAAGTAGACACTTTGATTTGTGTGACCTCTCACCTTGATGAGCACCAGGACCATTACGACGGTCACGAATGTGAAGAGAAGCGTGGTGAGAAGCATCACTGAGCCTGCTGCTGTGTTGTAGTGGAAAACTGTGATCGTGATAAACCATCCACTATGTGGTGTCAGGTGATGAGAAGGATTAGTGTCGTTAGTGCATCAAACTTGAGCCCGACCTCGTTCCAACTCACCAAACACCCCAATTAAGGAGACCCAAACATTGAATGATAGCTATCACCAGCTGAAGGAAGAAGATGAAGAAGAAGGCCATGAAGTTGAAGGAGCTATCCGCTCTGTTGCCATAATTAAAGAGACAGAAAGCAGACATCAGATGCTTTTTTTTTCAGAAACAAGGAATTGTAGAAGAAGTCTTCTGCTGCTGTAATTTCCCATTCTAAAAGACAACAAATGGTAACAGACCTGAGAGCTTTATAGATGGGTCTGAACCAGCAAGCATAACTAGCAGGACTGAAGAGGATGAGCCAGAGCAGCGCAAGGCCAAAGTTCGTACCGGAACCGCCCACAGCCCACAAGGCGATACATCCGATCACGTTCAAGCACAGCGTCACCGAATAAACTGCAGCAGACCACAGCATTTGATTTAATCGCGAACAGGAAAAAGCAGAAGTTGATCAACTATTACAACACTACTCACTCATCCATAGTATGAAGATTCGGCGTACGAGCTGCTGATGTTGGGCGGGAATTTCCTCCGAGATATTTTGATAAAAACATGGTTTTACTTTTAGGAATTTAGGCAGGGGAGGAAAGTTGTTTGCTTGTTCTGCAAGAGAAAGTGTTTTAAAGTTGTTTAAATGCCTATATTGCATATTTACTGTAATAAATATATGTTAGCCAGAAGCTGATCCCTTTTCCAGTCGTATATTATGTGTAGGGATCATACTCATCCTATCATATTACATAATTGCCTCTGATTCAATTACCATTTTAATGGCTGGTTTTGAACCATTCGGGCAAGCTTACGCAAGCCACATCAAGTCACTTAGCGGGACAGATTTTGCCCTTGGTCCTAAACTTTGACATTTTGTCTGGCAAAAAAAAAATTTGAAGTGACAAACCTGGCATGTTCTCCCAATGTGCACCTAAAAAGATAAAGAGAAAATAATCAGTAGGTAAGGTTCATGTAATCATTATCCATGTGACAGGCTTAAAACTTTGACCTGGGGAAAAGCAGTCTGCATATGTTGTTTAGATATCAAAATGGAAAAGTCGAGTGTGCATAAATGATTCAGAAAATGTTTTACCATGAACGTTTGTAGGAGAGCCTTTACCTTCTCACGTCGACGTCTGTAGGGTGATCGGAATCGTATATGGGGATCCGCGACCCGCCCATAAAAATCACGACTGCGGCTGCGCGACAGAGACGCGTTTGTAGTTCTCAATTAAACAAATTCAATGTGCTAAACCGCTAAAAAGGAAAAAGCAAACGACACTTCCCACAGTGCATGTATGGCTGGAAAACGGGAAGGGCATGACTCACAACTCCGATGCCGCCCACACTTGTAAAAAACAAAAGCACTTTTGTTTTAATAGTGTCTTCCAAAAAGTAAAAAATGTCATTTCCCTTGCATATCTCCTGATTTTATAATTGAGAAATAATTTACATTGTAGGCAATGTGCTCGCAGTAATACACTTTCAGTGGTTCTTTCTGTTTTGTCCCGTTTCAGCTTTTTCATAACTGTATCGCCACAAGTTTAAAAGATGCTTGCAAAATAATTGGCACCATTATGAGATCTTTCTCCGGTCCATCATTGTACTTCAGACATCTCCAAATTCCGATTTCTGGGGTATCATGAATGCAGCTTACTAAACTTGGTAGCCAATCGGAACGCCCAATGCAAGAGTGTGAGGCATGTAATCAGGGAGCGTTAGTTTATCGTTATCATTGTTCCCGTAGTGGGCATAAGTAATTATTCACTCAAAAAAGCGTTAGTAATAATCTGAAATACTCAAGTAGTAGTAAATACTGACAGGTGGAAATCGTATAAATAATAATTTCAATTTCAATATTTTACTAAAGGTGGGCGGTTTATAACCGCGCAGTGTAGTCAAACACAACAAACGCACTAGTTTACGCTCCAATGTTTTCCGCCTGACCAATCAGATGTTCTTTCTGACGCAGGCAACACACTCCCGCCAATTCTGACTAGGAGCGCGAGGCAGGCAGCGGGGAAGCTGCGGAGGGACTTTGGAGAAGCCGAAGTGTACACTGCTTCTGGGGGATAGACTTCATGTCAACTATTTAGCGATAAAGGGTAAAGATCCCCCATTCGACCGGGGCTGTTTTTGTGCCGTCACACCGAAACTTCATCCAGTGGAGAAGGTCCCCCGAGGTTAGAACAGAGGGTACAAGGATGTTGGCGGCGGAGGCACCGTCAGCGGAGGGACGCTTGGCAGCTTCAACACCCCGTAGACGAGGTATGCTAATGTCACTAGCATGTTGACGTGTATCAGAATATACTTGTATATGTAAATGTCGTTTTAGTTTTTAACCTTTTCCTTTTATATGGTGGTATGTGTAACTTAGAAATATGTAAACTCGCTTGGCAGTTTCGCCTTTGGCCTCGCGAGAATGCTAACTTTCGTCGCCCCTACGCGGTTAATCAAAGTTATCGGTGAGACCAAACTACCAGCCAATTGTTGACGTTAAATGATATGAAAAGTAATTTGGTTCTCGTTGGTTCAACTGTCCGGCTCAGTTCATGTCGCCGTGTATAACGGGTGTCACCCTTCCCGCACCGGCAACCTATCACCGGCAGGCCCCTCGCCGTTTAAAGGTGTTCGAACACGGAATGATACAGCTGGAGCCGCCGCTGTCCGGTTGGCCTTCTTAGGCTAGTTTTGCTAAGCTAACCGAATCCACATTGAGTTCGACGACCTAATTCATTATGTATTTGGCTCAGATCTTTTATATATTCTGAAAATCGTAGTTATTTATTAAAGACTTCCTGACGACAACGCAGCTTTCTTTTCGGCTTTGTAGAATCAACGGTTTGTTGGTTCATCACTGTCATTGCACCACTGGGTGGCGGGAGAACAAATCAATAACAAAACCATTTGTAACAAAATGGACACCATTATTCATGTATATGAACGTCAGATGTATTGCAACACCTGCCATAAAAGGTCAAGTGGAACACACTGACCTGGCCCCCCATATTTATTATTGCCTGTGTTCATATATTGTATATTGATTTTCAATGTTCTTTTTCTTTCCATTTCTTTTCAGCAATGGATTGTAAACCTACTAAGGCCAACAAGAAACTGGTACAAGGTAAATATGGACCCAAAAAAGCACTTGATTAGTGGGCACCCACTCCTCACCCATTTGTACACAAGCAATTCAAAACTCAATTTTCTATAATAATTATTCCTCACCATATTCATAACAACCATTTCCAGTAACTCTACTTTTTTTGTTTTTGTCGCACGCAGCTCGCCTCCCTTTCAAGCGCCTGAACCCGGAACCAAAAGAAAACAAGGCATCGCCGAAGCGCCCCTGTGCACATGTTTGCCCTGAAACAGGAGCTTCTGACAGAGAGAATGACATAGAGTCCTCCCCTCTCCCCCTGTCCAGTAGACCCCCCTTGGTTAATGGCTGTGGGCCCCTCGATTGCTTCCTCAGCAAAAGGCGCCCTTCAGCCTCAGACGAGAACATTATCGATCTGACCAACGACGGCTCTTCTCCCATCAAGTGCCAAGATCCTTTCGTCACCCCTCGTCGCACGTTAAAAGACAGACAAAGCAGCAGGGACACGAGTCTGTCTTGTGAGAAATCCAAATGCGTGGATCGCACTGCTGACACACACACGTCAGACTGCAATGAAAACCCGGAAAATAAAGACGACGATATAGTGGTGGCGGACGAGGAGGACGAGGAGGATGGGATCGTACCGCTCGATACGACGCAAGACACCGACAGCGAGCCGGAAGAGCAGAACGTGTCCAGTGTTGGCAACAAGTCAACTCTATCAAACTTGTCAGATAATTCCTCGCCGGAGAGGACTAAAAAAGACGAGCACACGCCCTCCACCACGCCTACTACAGTATGTGCTCGCATGATCGCGTGCCTCTCTTCCTAGAAAGGCTCTTTGTTCAGTAAAGAGCAGCTCGCAATGGATGGATGAATTTTTCCCTCGATTGTTCTTTGCATATAATTCGTTTTAGGTTTGCAGTTCTAGTGATGACCTATGAACTGACTGGCCAGCAACATAAAAAATTAAATGTTCCATCATCGGAGTTTTGACCAGAGCGATAAAATTTGCACCTTTCTGTCAAATTAAATCAGATTTTTCCTTTCTAGGAACTAACAAGCACTCCTAAAATCCCTGTTGATAGCAAGAAGATAAAAAGACGCTCGCTAAAGGTGAATCAAGCTGGGATCATATTTTTTCTTAGAATAATTTTATGGTCTTAGATTGTGCGACATATTATTTAGCCATTACTGAAAAGAAAAATCAAGGTTCTTGTTTGACCCCCACCCCTCCTTCAGAGTCCTCAAGAGCAAGAAGAGCTACTTCGGCTGCGCCAGGAGAAAGCGCGGCAAAAAGAAGAGGCCAAGTCGGCCAAGGAGAAAAAGAGGGAAGAGAGCCGCAAGCGGAAGGAGGAGCGCGAAAGGGAAAAACGAGAGAAGAAGGAAAAGGATGAGCGAGAGAAGCGGGAGAAAAAGGAGAAGGAGGAGCGGGAAAAAGCAGAGAAGCTAAAAGCCAAGGAGGAGCAGCGCAAATCCAAACTGGAGTGAGTCACACCGCCACAAAGTTCTAGTATCTTCGTTTTTATTTTACGGCTTAGTGTTTTTAACACAGTTCTACCACAGGGCCAAGCTTGAGGAGAAACGCAAGAAAGAGGAGGAGAAGCGGATGAAGGAAGAGGAGAAGCGGGTGAAAGAAGAGAAAGACGTGAGTTCATATGACGAAAGCGCATTTCTCTCTACAGAAAATTTAGTCTTGTTCCTTTTATCAAAAACTGACTTTGTTTACATTTTTTTTTCTATTTGACTTTTTCAGCGTCTCAAAGCAGAAAAGGCCGAGATCACAAGGTTTTTCCAGAAACCCAAAACCCCGCAGGCTCCAAAGGTGAGTTGAGCTTCCCCGCGGATATGTCACCCAACTATTGAAGCCCCCCCCCCTTTTATGCAGAACTCATGAATCTGCTTCCCCTTGTCAGACTCTCGCAGTGGCTTGCGGGAAGTTTGCACCCTTCGAGATCAAGTACAACATGTGCATGGCGCCGTTGTGCCGGGTACAATGCGAGGAGTCTGCCTTGGAGGAACTGGACCAATATTTGTTGCACCCCAGTGACAGACCATGTTCACTGAAGGACTGGATCAACCAGAAACCTCGCCGCTCTGCCCCTACCAGGCCCAGAGTGGCCATCCCTGAGAGGTGAGATATTTGAATTGTACTGTTCCTTTTTTTAAGGCTTTGAGAAACAATTGGGGACCATTTTAAAAAAACGCATTTAACATAGATTGAACTATTTTGCGTTCTCAGCGATTGTTTAGCCATCGATGGGCCCAAACCAGAAGGCGTGCCGGACCGCAAACTGTACGGACCAATGAAACTGCTGCTGTTTCGGGAGAACCACCGCCCAGCTTACTGGGGCACCTGGAGGAAAAAGAGTTTGCACATCTCCCCACGCTGCCCCCTCAGGAAAGACACGGTAATACCACATTCCGCTTTGCGTTGTCATTATAGCGAGCTCATTCATACTGTCTTGTTCGATTTGAACGGCAGGATTTGTTGGACTATGAGGTGGATAGCGATGAAGAGTGGGAGGAAGAGGAACCCGGGGAGTCCCTCTCACACAGTGAAGGGGTGAGTTTGTGGACAAATGAGTTGACGAAATTGTTATGTTTAAATCGGTTCCTCTTTTCAGGAGGATGAGGATGAAGGAGGTGAGGACGACGATGACAACGACGGGTTCTTTGTTCCTCACGGCTATCTCTCGGACGACGAGGGTGCACTTGAAGAAGTGGTATGATGGTCATCAGATGGATTTTTCTTTTAAGCTTGCTGTCCTAACAGCCATGCTCCTCTGTAGGATGGCGGTGACCTGGAAAAGCAGAAACTGCAGCAGAGGCTGAAAGCCAGGGAGTGGGAAGAGCTGATGTCCACCAAGAACAAGATGAAGGTGCTCCATCCGGTGGTGAGGGGCTGCCTCTGGGAAGGCGACGGGCCCGTCTCAGATCTTCTGCAATCCTATGCCGTGTGCCTCATCGAACCATTACCCAAAGCTGATATGAGCCCCAGCCCAGAGGAGCAGGCTGAAAAGAGCAACAGAAAAGCACAGTGTAAGTGTGACGGGTATTTTGTTTACTTAACCTTATTTTAACGTGTAATACTTTGATCAACTTTTTCTCAACAGTGCTTTCCCAGCTGCTGCCGCTGCTTCACGGCAACCTGAACAGCAGTAAAGTCATTATCACAGAGTTTCAGGAACATTGTCGCCAGAAAACCACATCCAGCTCGCCGCCTCCTCAACTTTCCAGCCCAGAAAGCTCGGCGGATGTGCCCACTCGGTAAAGCCATAACCTCTTTACGTTGTGTCAATTATCTGTATTATTTTTGTATTCATAAAGCCAGTATAGATATTATTTTTTTTTTACATTCCTTTCAGCCTTAGCAGAAATTGTAGTTTATGATCCCCATTTCTCCTCAGAACACAGTTGAAGCGGTTAATCCAGAGCAATGCCGTTTATGAAAAGCGTTCCACCTACCGACGCTGCTGCTGGTACGTACACGCGGACGTCCTGTCCCGCTTTGGCCTGGAGGCGCTCCCGGTGCCCGGCCAGTGGTCCTACGTGACCAGCGGCGCACGGGAGGAGTCCCGCGAGGAAGCGGCCACGGGCTCCGAGGGCAACTCTCCCAACACGCCGCAGACTCCTTCCGTCACGTCGGCGGCGTCCAAGAGGAAAAGCACCGGCAGCATGTCCATCACTAAATTCATGAAGCGATGTAACGGCCGAGAACAGGTAACTGATTTTAATAGATTTTTAAAAAACTAAAACATTTTTAGCTCACATTGTCTGTTGTAATGTCTGTTAGACAGAAGAAATGGAGACTGACGGTTTTCAAGCTGACGCAGAGGACGATGACGATGATTGCATCATCATTGGTATGCAAAGTGGTGAGCCCAAAAAAAAGTCTCTAATTATATATATAATCTATAACAATTATCATGCTTATACCTATTATTAATCACAATTAGGAGTTTAGGTGTTTCTTTTTGAACAGTCTATTGAAATGGAAAACTTGGTTAACCAAACATGGCCGTTATATTCCGTAGGCACAGCCGGAGAGAATTCCTTCACTAAGGGAAGCGACATGATGGAAGTCACCCCGTCCGACACAGCCGCTCTCCCAGTGGCCAGCGCTGCTCCAACACTAGCCACAGCCTAAAGAGAAAGCGAGGTGCTTTCCGGCTTCCTCGCTCCGGTTGCCTTTGTCCTCCTCCGTGAGCATGGTAAGGGAAGTGAAATGGCGGAGTCTGCTCACGCCGGCATTGCCAAGGTCTCTCGGGCATGCGTGGTGTGTTTCCAAGTTTCAGACAATTGTGGCGCACCATTCGTGATGAAAAGCGTACAAAAAACAACATTATTTACATTTTAGAAATTGAGTACTAATGTTGTTATGTGTGTATATAGACTGCCAGAAGTCAGGTTCAGATTTAAGGTTCCTCCATTTGTTTACTCTTGTGCCATTTACGCCGATTCTTTCCAAACCCCGGATACCTCACTGGAGTAGCTGCTAGACCTGTACTTGTACAGTTAGATCCAGTGAAGAAATTTTTTATATAAAAACGCGTTCTGCAAGCATACTTGAATAACAAATCATTAAACGGAAATAAAATGGTTGCAGTGTTTTCATTTTTTCCAAATTGAAATACTGTACAGTCCGTGTCTACCAAATGTGTTTGTCCAGAACCGAGTCAACATTCACAAGTGCTAACTCCCAAGAGGAAAAGGAAAACAAAAAAATCTAGAGGAAAATTGGGGAACAAATGTTCCAAAGCAATGAGGCTCACAAATCTGTCCTGATGCAAGCAATTGTTTATTTCAGCCAGAACAGGTTGACAAACCGCTCACCCATTTCCAAAACCGTAAAACACGTGGGGAAATGTGGGGATTTATTAGTTGATTAGCATTAAAGTGACAATAACCACATGGCCCCGTGACTCTACGTTCGTGTTTGATAGAAAGACGAGCAATGTGAGGTAGTCACCTTTACTCGCCATAAGATGAAAGAAAAAAATGTATTAACTTCCACCTAGAGGTTTGTGTGTACATGAAAACAAAATAAAGGCATCATCAAGTTAAACGAAGTCCAAGATTAAATCAAATACTGAAGCGTGACCGTGATTTTCTTTTGATTTTGCATGAAATTTAGTAGATGTTTGATACAAACAAGAACAATTCACAGACCTTGTTTTTTTCTTTTTCTACATTGACATGCAGCCTCATGGTGCGGTTTGAATAATTGTCAAGTAAGCTTAAATGGAAACATGAATCTCTTTTAGTCTGTTGGATGCCGTGAGCAAAAGTTAGCGCTTGTTAGACGATGAACAACAACGGTAATAAATACGAGCTTAACAGTTGGTGAGGGGCGGTTTCATGCCCGGCCGGCGATGCCAGGGAGGTAAGTTGGCATGGACTCTGTGTGCGCTCGCTCGATTCAGCTCAAGTTGCGAATGGTCTCCATCAATTCCGGTTTGAGGAGGGCTGAGCTTTTACCGCCTGCTGCCGCAATGTCTGCCTGCACGACTGCATCCCAGGCTAATGTGAGTAGAGCTGTGGGCACCTTTCAGAAGAAAAAAAAATAGACACATTCTAGATTGAGGCTACATGATATTTACTTGGCGTCACTCACCAGGTTGCACTCCACCAGAGCCACGTCCTCGGACTCCTGCAACTTGTGACCACCGGGGGCGATGAGCTCAAAGGGTTGCCAGCCGTCCACCAGGGAGTCTCGCACGAAGCTGAAGAGCACCGGAAGTCGGTCCCAGGCGTAGAACGTCCCTGAGGTCAGACGTAGTGTTAAAATATGATTTTAAAACATTGCCTGTTCAATTTTATAACTTGAGGTTCCATCTGTGCCTATTGTGTGATGTACGTACCCTGGAGCAGGTTTCCATCGGGTAGCCGAATGCGGAGAAGAGTGTAGTTGTACTTCCTCCTCTCCCTTTGCTCATCTCGCTCCCTCATGGCTTTGGTACGTAGTACGGAGTTCTTCTCCACTAAGTCACTCCTAACATGAATTAAAATTCTTCATCCTGAAACAAGACTCTCCAAATTTCAGATTTCAACCTCAGCTGCTGCTCCCTCTTGATCTCTTCGGCGCTCAGGTTGTAGAACTCAGACGGCAGCTCGAAGCGGGTTGCGTTGTTCGACGGTCGGAAGGCTTGAGCCTGCCGGTCCAGTTGCGCTCTGACGGGCTCGCCGCGCTGCAAACGATCCCGCCTCTCCTTCATCAGCTCCAGGGCGTCGGAACTCTGCTCGGGCAACACCAGGAACTCCTCTTCTTCTTCTAAACTCCGGTAAGCACAAGTGTGAGTAGAGGTATTTCACTTTTTGATACAATTGTGTTTTGTATTTGCGATTTACCTTGACCGTCGACGGGTAGCATCGTGCTTGTAAATCCAAGAGCCTGCAGGAACTCTCTCGTGCCTTCCACACAGTGCACTTTTTCCTAAAAAAAAAAAAAAAACCCACATGTAATGTAGTCTTTGAACCAACAGGTGGCAGTAGTGCAGTCAATTAAACAGGCAAGCCATACCTGAAAGACTTTGTTGCTTAGTTTAATCTTCCTGTATTTCTCTTCTGAAGGATTCTTACATATATTTTCAACGTATCTGGAAAAGAAGGAGTAAACTGTTTTTGTCCTCCAAGAGGCATTTTATATTTTCAGGCATCTTACTTGCTTATGATGTCCACTGCTGCTTTCACCTTCTCTTTGTCTTTGTTGAACGTGTGAATCATCATGACGGATGCTTCCACGTCATCCTCCTCGAAGCGCTGATACCAACAAAAGAGTTAATTCTCATGGTGGCTTTCACACAGATGAATCTTTTTATGCATACCATCAAAATGGCCTCCTTGATGTGGGCATCCCGTTGGCTCTTTGTTAGGATGGCTCCTGTTAGCGGGCAGGTGAAATACACGCCAGTCACCGAGAGATGCTCTTTCACGGCAATGCCGGTTGTTCCCTGTCGGTGTTGGGGAGAACTTAAATATGGTTCATGTTTTTGTTTCATAAATATTTAAGTTGTTTTTTACTTTTTCATTCAGAAATGTTGAGGATGATTCAAACACAATGTACCTCTGCAGTCGTCGCCTTGTCTCTTTCTGCTACAGCAGCGGCTTCGGCCTCCAGCTCTCGTTTCACTGAAATATGTGCACACTTTTATTTTTACGTTACATATTTATATATCGGGCACTTGCAATATTCTATGTAGAGCGACTGATCAGTTGTTAACTTTTACAAATGTTGGCACGACCGTGACAAAAGCTTCCATTTGCAGCATTATTACTCATCTTCGTGTAAAATAAAGTGGATAGTGACTCTTGTCCCACACTTGTGTCAATGGCAGTGCTCTACATGTCTCACCTTGGTTCCTGATGGCAATCTGGGAGGTGTGGACCTTCGGCCGCTGGTGCTGTTCAATCCTGGCCAGAGCTGCCGCTCCTGCTCGTTGGGATCCCTCGCTGGGAGCTTCGCGGTGATGCTGCGTTCCACTGGAGCTCCTCTGCCCTCTCTCAGGTGCACCTCTTTGTGACATAATACAGAAAGATTCTACTAAGCTTACGCTTCCTATCTCGTTAAGAATCAGAAGCGGTGTTTAGGAGTGGTCACATGACTTAATAAGATTGTGTGGGACTTAACCATTAGCCAGCCTGAAATTAGACACTTGCTGAGTACTTCGTTGCAAATCAACTAACAACAGCTAAATTAAATGAGGGTTGTTACGTAGACAAAGTGTAAACAAAAGCCGATCTATTTAATTATAAAGGCGCATATAATACGACGGAGCGCTAACGTTTTTAGCTGTTTGGTTAGCTCATGCGTGTGGGGAGGGGGTCCGCCTTTTACCTGCTATCTTCCGTTAGCTTCTTCCCTTGGCCCGCCGATTTAAATTTGATGTCCTTCTTGAATTCATCGAAAAGCTTCTTCATCTCTTTTCGGGAGGCGAGAACGACAGACACTCGGCAGGTACTGTCAGATAGGAGTGGGATGTCAACAAATCGACTTCTTCTGTGGTATTACAATACGCTTCATTGATACTACTTCCGGCTCACGTCTTTGCGAGTGCTGCCCTCATCAGGTAATTCTACCTGTAAAACTAAAGCAACCACGGAATTTGAAATATGCTTACGTATTTTTAAACAAAAGCAATACCTGTTTTTATAATATTCTTCGTCCCGATTCATGGGTGTTTCAAAAGCTCTCCTTGGGAGGTGCTATCACGCCTCGTACAGGAAAGGCGCAGCTTTTATATTTATTTTTAAACTTGTTATGCAATTTACGAGGATCATTTGAAGGCAGCATTGTATCTCCGCCCGCCACGTCAGGCGTGACGTACCAAGAGGTGGTGTCCGGGTATGTGAGGCGTTCGGACCCGGACAAGAAAGCTTCAATTGCGGCGTGAAACGTTCGACTTAGGAGTGACACTCCCACTAGGTAAGTTATAATAACAATTAATCCATATTTCTTGTATTTGTTGAGTTATTCTACGGCTAACAACGCTAAATGGTAGACACTCGACTCGTCCACTGACACATTTTACTCCAAACTTGCCCGCAGCGCCGAATCACGTTCTAAACATAAAATTGTTATTTACATTGCTTATGTATCGCTCGAATCCGCGACCTTAGCCTAAGTTAAATATTAAAAATGGCCAAAATATGTCTTTGTTACGGTGCCGTCAACTTAATAGCTTTGTAGATTGCTGATGTCAAAGTCTGCTTTATTGTCAATTTCTTCACATGTCAAAACATACAAAGAGATCGAAATTGCGTTTCCCACTATCCCACGGTGACACGACATATTAAATATTATATCATATTATAATATATTATCTTATATTATATTATATTATATTATATTATATTATATTGGTCCACGGACAAACAAAACATTGTATGAGGGTTTTGTGGACTGGCAGGTTGCTTAACAGGTTTAATGTTTGGCTTTTTCATTTCGGTTCAAGATTTAAAAAGACTAGTTGGGTGTGTCACTCATCAATCAATCCGTGCTATATAACTACACCCTAGAAATGGCACTGTGCGACTAAAAGCACAATTTGTCATCACCATCTTATCTTTCTATGACTTCCATCTTTCTTTTGTGTAACAATCATAATACATTTTATTTTCAGGAATATTTTCAAGGAAATCAAGGTCACAGTTTTGATCAAGCTGTTCTTTTGAACTTGTAATCATGTTACTCTGAACTAGCAAAGATCAGACATGCTCTTGTACTATTCCATTTTTCTCCACCTTTCCACAAGATTTAAAAACTAAATATGAGAAAGCTTTTCTCCACTAATTTGTGCAACTCACTTCCAGTTCAGCAAATCCTTACTCTTCAGTAGACAAAAAAAAAGAGATAATTTACTGTTGTATCCTTCACTTAAAAGTGAATAATTTATTGTATGGCTATTAGGAATGAAATAAATTGACAGTATCATTTTATTTCTTAGCAAAGCCATTACTGATCATGGACCCGAACGCCAGCGGACTCCTCCGGAGGCTGACTGAGGCCGGCCAGTCTCACCTGATCCGCTTCTGGGACAAACTAAGCCCCGATGAGCGTGCCTCCTTAAACCAGGAGTTGCAAGGGATCGACTTCCAGGAGATCAATGTCTTCTTCAAGAGAGCCATGGAGACATCTGGCTCCAGCAGCAAGAACGAGAAGATGGATGCCCGCATGGAGCCGGTGGCCCAGGATGTGCTTGGGAGTGTGACGAGGGACAGGGGAAGTGTTAAACGCTGGGAGGAAAAAGGTAATCCTAATTTTGTGACTGGGATGACAAACGAGTGCCGTGTTTGACTTTTGAGTCACAGTTTTGTTCGTGTTGATAAGAGAAGTGAAAGGTGTGTCTCTCCCTAAAAGTCATCTTGTGTTGAATATTTTTATTGCGCAACTAGTTTGGTCAGTTAAGTTTTACGTCACACAGGAAGATGACAGCAGATGGGTGGAGCGTGGTTGCGGTGGTCGTGGTGTAGTCATCTGGTTTTAATTTCATCTTTGACGTAGACGGAATATGTTTCGTACCCTTGTTGGATTAGATCACTGTTCTCCAGCATACGGTGTTTATAAGTTTGGGTGGCTAGTCAAAGTCTAGCAGGTCCGCCCCAAGTTATTGTTTTTCTTCACAATACCAGGAGCATTGCGAATGAAGTCACGTAGGAGCCATTTATGTAAGATAAAACAGAACAGCCATAAACTTTATGAATCCATAAAGCTCTGGAGCTCCATAAAAAAAAAAATCAAATCATCAATGTCAGTCCATCTTTTGTTGGAGCTACTTTTTTTTTTTGCTTCCCTGCGTGAGTCACTTTGACAATGAAACACCGTATAATATAATTTTTGGGTTTAAAAAAAAGACACATGACTCAGCCCAACAAACTCACTTCAATAATAAATTCCCAGTGAACCAAAATGTTATGCAGCAGTGCATGATGTATTTATTGTTGCAATTCCATTTCAATTATTAATCAAGGTAATATAAATGTACTATGACCATTCTTACAGATTAGATAGTGTTACAAAGCATGAAGTTGTCGTCATGTTCAACAATCTAATCTTAATGTGATGTTACATTATCAATATTAACTCCACCCCTCCCCTTTCAGGCCTGGAATGCATCTCCCAGGGTAAAGTGGCCGTTCTACTACTGGCCGGCGGTCAGGGAACCAGACTCGGGGTCTCCTACCCCAAAGGGATGTACGACGTGGGGCTTCCATCCCGCAAGACCCTCTTCCAGATCCAGGGCGAGCGTATTTTGAAGCTGCAGCGGCTGAGTGAGGAAAAGCACAAGAAAAAGTGCAACATTCCTTGGTAACGTTAACCGTCTGCCCTCGCTTTGGTTAATAGATCATTGAAATGGGTTGTAGCCATATCACACAATCAAGGAAGTTCCTTGTGGAGTCAAGGACATGATAAAATATGAATGACTCTAATGCCATAAAAGTGACACGTGTGTAAAGACAATCCATCCGTGATGTCATCGTAGAGGTCGTCACGGACATCTAGTAGCATCTTATATATTTTCACGCCACCTGGTGGCTCTCGCATCCAGGTACATCATGACCAGTGGCAGGACCATGGAATCTACCAAAGACTACTTCTCACGCCTTAACTACTTTGGCTTGGACAAGAGCAGCGTCATCTTTTTCCAGCAGGGCATGCTCCCAGCCATGGACTACGACGGCAAGATTATCCTGGAGAGTACATGCAAGGTGTCCATGGCCCCTGGTAATTTGCACTTCTTTAGTGTCTGCTTTTGTGGACTTTGTGAAAAAGAATAAAAACAAAATGGCTTCCTGTGTTTCAGATGGGAACGGGGGTCTGTACAGAGCCTTGGGCAACCAGGGCATCTTGGATGACATGCAGCGGAGGGGGGTTGAGTACATACATGTGTACTGTGTGGATAACATCCTGGTCAAAGTGGCTGACCCAGCATTTATGGGTTTCTGTGTGGAGAAGGGTGCTGACTGTGGCGCTAAGGTTAGTTTTGCACTTGCTTTGGTTTCCTGTTTTCCTTTTTTTTTTTTCCTGCTGCCAGTCATTGGTTGATTTTATTTTTTTAATATCATGCTTGTGACATATTTTTGGACACTTTATTACAGTGAGGGAGAATATGAATGTGATTCAAACCCTGAACTTACTAACACTAGTCAGCAACTCAATCAGAATAGAAAAATAATAGCGGAATAATGGAAACTTCCACAACCCACCAGCAGGTGGCGATAAAGGCCAGTTCGTCTCCTATTTACGCCCACTAACATAATTATTTAAACTTTTTTTGTTTTTTTAAGCAAAGTTTCTTTGGTGTGTTGCTATAAATACATTTTTGACACACCCAGAAAGTGTTTTATTTGTTAAGTCACATTCTAGATTAGAGAATTAGAATCAAATGCTTTAAGACTGGAACATTATTCATGTATGCCCTGGGTAGTGTCCAATCCATTGTGACTCATTATTGGCTCGCTTTTTTAGGTGAGTGATTAATACCTGAATGCTAAAGCAGTCAAAATGCTTAGCTACAGTATATTAAATTTCATTCACGTTCCAATGAACTGCAGTAAACTGTTAGATGATGATACTCAAAAAGAATCGTTATCTCAAGAATTTTGAGGAATCAATATTCAAAATATTTGCAGCACACGGATGTGCAGGGCCCCATAAGTGGGTTTACCTTGGGCCCCCAAATGACTAAATAAGCCTCCGGGTGGGGTCTAACCTTGGCCTAACCAAATACAGACAAACAAGTATTCACACTCACATATGGACTATTTGCTGTGATTTTATGTGATGAACCAAGCATGTTTTTGGAATGAGAGGAAACCCCTATCTATCTGGATTTCATGTGCCTCTTTTGCTTCCTCTATTTCTTCACAAGCATCCACGTCACCTAATGTAATAACGTATCGCACATCTTGCAAACGTGCGTCCAGATGCTCTCTCGGTCGGGTTTCCATAAAGTTCCCTCGGCAGTTTATGTGGCATCCCGGTGAGCGTTGACCCGGCCCGCTCACCAACCCCCTCATCAGTACTCTGTCATTAAGCACCGGCTGACTTTTTTTTTTTTTTTTTTTTTCCCTTTTTCAGTGCAAACTGCTGCTTGCACAGAGTGGAAATATGATCTTTTTGTAGCAGTCCATGTAGTAGAAGTTGTAGGCCTCTCATGTGGTTTTGATATAAATATATATCTTTTAACTGCAATATCTTATCATGCTCAAATATAATAATTTTTTATGTTCACCCACTCTTATCGCAAATCTGGTTCTCAGGTGGTGGAGAAAAGCAACCCGACGGAGGCCGTCGGCGTAGTTTGCAAGGCCGACGGACATTACCAAGTGGTGGAGTACAGCGAGATCACCCTGGCGACGGCCGAGAAGCGCAGCGCCGACGGCCGCCTCATGTTCAGCGCGGCCAACGTGTGTAATCACTTCTTTAACTTCGCCTTCCTCAAAGACGTCGTCGAGTAAGCCCACCGAGACCGTTTAGCCTTCAACTAGATCGAATCTAATTGTCGCTCTCTCCCATCAGGAAGTATGAACCAAAGCTTCAGCACCACGTGGCCCAGAAGAAGATCCCGTTTGTGGACCAGCAGGGTCAGCTCGTCAGCCCTGACAAACCCAATGGAATTAAAATGGAAAAATTTGTCTTTGATATCTTCCAGTTTGCCAAGTAAACAACTTTGATATGTTCAAACATTTAGGCCTACTACACTACTGTACTTTAATATCGGTTGCAATGGTAGTGCTTGAAAAACTATTTTTCGCTTATTTAGAGTTTTTACCAATTTATTTATCATGTCTAAGATGTAATCGTAACCACGTGTCTCCCAACAGGACGTTTGTGGTGTACGAGGTGCTGAGGGAAGACGAGTTCTCCCCGCTGAAGAACGCCGATCGCCAAGACGGGAAGGACACGCCCACCACCGCCAGACACGCCCTCATGTCCCTCCACCACCGCTGGGTGCTGAACGCCGGCGGCCACTTCACTGACGAGAATGGCACCCGTGTGCCCGCCATACCCAGGTAAGCGCAGCTGCGAGGCGTGTGTGCTGCTTGTTTGCATCCCTTGTTTGTGGCTTTTTTGTTGTGTGTGTGTGTCCTCACATTCATTGTCCCACCTCACCAAATGTTTCCAGAGCTGGAGCAGCAGACCCTGTCACAGATGATGGCATCAGAAAGTAATTCCCTCTCCAAAACCTGCCCCTCCTCCCCTGGCACCACCAAGTGCATGCAGATGGTTTTAGTTTGCTTTAAGCACCATATTTCTCCAAGCATGTACAGTTCGCTCCACTTTGCTCGCGTGTGCCAAGATGTCTTGCTTGGAGTAACAACTTGAGATGAAACAACAGCAGAGGTAGTTAGAGTAGCCCAAAATGTTGGTGGAAGTCAAAACTAGTACTGCTCAAGTACTGAGAAACTATTCAAAGTACAGCGAACTTAACACTTCAAATCTTCCCTTGCTTTTTTTTTTGTGTGCCAATTTTGAAATCAAGGTAACGGCCACAAAATCTGGAGCAAGACGTCGGCATGTATCGCACGCTAATCTCAGCTCTTGTCGATTGTAGCGGGCCCAAATCAAATTCTTTTCCAGCCGAAATGTTCTGAAGTGATCATTCTTCCTCTTCAATCATCCGGCTGCTCTCTCTCTTTTACTCTTCAATCATCCTACCATGCTCGGCGGGACCACTAACATGAAATTACAGAGATTGTGTTTTTCTCCACCCGCCTTGTCATTTTTCTTGTATCGAAAGAAATGAAATGACGGCGGCGTGGCGGCCACTTGCACAGGTGGTACGAATGCGAGCGCCGGCGTCATCATTTTTCCGATATCAAATCCTTTCCTTTCTTCATTTTGATGATCAGCAAAATATAACCCAATTACAGCGAGGCGATGATTCGCTACAATTTTGTGACACTTAATTATCTTTAATTTTGTTTTCTCCCTCCCTCCATCCAGCCTAAAGGACGGAACGGACCTGCCAATCAAATGTGAAATCTCCCCGCTGGTGTCCTATGGGGGGGAGGTAAGACTTTTTTTTTTTTTATAGAGGGCAAAATCATTCAAAATATGATTTTGAAGGAACCCCTTGTTCAAGTCGACTTGAAGGCAATGTCCTAATCAACATTGTTCCCGAAAGGGTCTGGAACCGCTGGTGAAGGGTCGAGATTTCCACCCCACACTCATCATCGACGAGAGCGGCGTCCACGAGCTGGTCAAAAACGGCGTTTAGGTGGGACCAATCCAAAGACACCAACCCTTTTTGGTTCCTCGAAGAGAAGCTGTGATGTCATCACTGTGCAATAACAAGCATCAATGTGCATGTCCACCAAGTGAAGTATGACGACAGTTCTTCGGGGAGGAGCACTTGTGGGTTTGGTGCATCTATTTATTTTGATGATGAAACTTATTTTTATATATTCTACATATCTGCTCAAGTTTAAATGGTGATTTTTATAACTCATGGGAACTGGAATGATCTGGTTTGTGAATCATATACAGGGCAGGATGTGGGACTTTTTCTTCTAATTATCGATGATGGAACTTGACTCAGCTCAAAGTCATGCATATTAAAGAAGAAGGAAAAAACAGTATTCGAAAGATTTTTTTGGTGCCGTGCACCTATTGAGGCAAAATCGAGAATAGGCAACATTTCCGTCTGTACTTACTCCATTAAAATTTCCCCTTTGGCTGTTTTAGGTGCTCACTAATGGTTGAACATCAATTTGTAGCGCCTTTGAGATGTTCTAATTAATTTCCAGCTTACTGTACGTTACAATTCAGTTTTGGAAACGTCGCTGTGTTTCTGCTTTTTGCATTACACTTTCGTGTCCTCAATCAGATTTTCCAGCACGTTTTTTTTATGTTTAGGATGAGACAAAGCAACACAGCACCTCTTGCCGTCACGTCCTGTTCTGCTAAGTGCGTTACGACGATTAGACAGACCTCTAATACTCACACAAACATTTTTATTGTTGATTTTTTATTGTTCTTCTTCTGTGGTGTTTTTAAAGGCGCTTGAACTGCCACCAACGGAATTGACGGTGGCCAGATGTCATTTTAACGTTCCTTGCGAAACTTTTAACTATGTTTGCATTTTTTTGGATGAGTCCACTCTGATGATTTTATGATGCCACTGTAAAACGACTCGCTTTCTGTACATCTGCTTTGACCATTTGTTTCTGGATTTTGAGTCATAACACACACACACACCAAAAAAAAAAAAAATGCTTGGACGTTTGTTTTTAAATTCTTGTACGGCAGCACAAGCATTACCTTGATGCGCCAGCGGCTGTCAAAAAGAAAGACTCTTTTCAAGGCAGGAAAGAAAGCTTTCTGATGGAGCCTAAATTGAAACCTTATGTGTGGCATGTGGAATTCTGGGACTTTGGCTGGCTCCCAAGAATCCACAGAATGTGAGGGATTTTTTTTTTCCCTCTTTCTGCCTCTCTTTCTCCCTCTATTTCCCCCCCTTCTTATCCCTCCTCCTATGTGTGCGGTGTTGACTTACATCAGCTCTTGCGAAGGCGCCGCCAAAGTGAGCCAACAAGACGTTTAAGCAAGCCCGATCCCCCTCACTGGAATATTCTTTGGACAAATGCTCTGAAAGGATAAAAGTAAGTCAAAGTTATTTCTCAGTTTCTTTAGTTCCTGCTTTTGAAGCTGATCATAGTGTTTAGTAGCTTTTCAATTCAAGTTGGCTGTGATTGAGTGATTGAAAGCAGAAGCACAGAATGGTTTTCTCTACTGAACGGAACGATTTTGATCGCCGTGCATCAAATGCGGTGTTCTTTTCAAACAAATCTCAACTGGGGTGTGAACAAACTATTTAATTTTGCAGTCATTCATCAGGTCACACACAGAAGGACAAATGTGGGATGTAAACTTTAGAGGTACTCTGATTAGGACTTTTAATGATACAGCAATTTGTAAATTATTATGGGAAAAATACATTTGATGACATTTTTCACAACCTAATATTTCAGATTGATCTATGACGTTAGAAATAACCATAATAATAATGGGCATTTAAGTCTCCCCCTTATTGCTACTTTATCAGTACATTGTCAAATGTAGCTAAACTTATTTTGATCCTCAAGGACTCGTCTTTTAAATTACATGTGTATTATATTATTCATAAGCTACTTAAGTGCCACCAACGCAACTGACAGTAAAAGTAAAGTTAGACCCTTGAACGCCTCCGTAGTCAGGAAGAAGCGAGCTATCAGTCTTTAGCCGACCAGCAATTTAATTTACAATTCATAAGTCAGTCTTAAACCATTGACGTTCATCATAAAACGACCATTTAAACCCTTTTAAAATGATCTACCAAATCGCTAATGAGTGTTGGCGTAACAGGAGAGAAAGATGGAGACCACGTGACATCCCGACAGTTTTTGCACATTCTAGGACAAACACCACGGCTCAAAAAGTGCCATAAAAATAATGATGACACACACATTAGTTGTATAAGTGTGAGTTTTGGGATTCCCTTTCATCATACACTTTTTTAAATAAAGGGAGAGGGGAAGGACGGAGAAGGTCATGAAGGAAAGCGACTTTGGGGTCATGGGGTCAAAGGAAGGAAGCAAGGAAAGTTTTAGCAAAGAAAGTAAGAATAAAACAATTGACAATTAAATATCTTCGTGCTTCTTAAATTGCCTGATGAAAATTTGGATTTCAGAGCAACGATCCGGTCACTTGGTAAGAACAATTATGCACTTTTAGAATTATCGTTTTGTGGGCTTTAACTCCAGGCTGAAAAGGAGGTCAATGTGTGGTCATCTATCATGCATACGCAACATACACACACCTGTATGTGACACCTACGTGACACTCACGCAGCACCGATGGACACCAAAGGGCATGTACACTACCTGACAAAACTTCCACTTTGGACTTTTGTTTGCACTTGTCATTGATATTAGTATTTGCAAAAATTTGGGCAAAAAGAAGAAAATGAGAAGTTGTGTAAGATCAGTAAATATGTAGTACAGCAGAACCTCCAAAGTTGAACACAATCCGTTCCGTGATGCTGGTTGACTTCAGTCCTAAATTCTTTTATGACTGTACAGGAAATGTTATATATCATTTTTGTGTGGTTTAATGGACATAATCTAAAATCAGCGATATTGCTAAAAGACAAACTAAGGTCGAGGCCTGGGAAAACATCAAAAAAGTCGACGTTTGCGTTTTTAGGTGCTCTCCCGTGTACTCTGTGTTGAGTCACGTCGAGCTGCACTGACTTATGTAATGATGTTCGTGCGGTCCGTTTATCGGAAAGTCATCAGCATGTGTGTGCCACTTGACAGCCGATTCATCCTTGTGATCCACGAATGTGTGTGTGTGTGTGTTGTCTTCCGCTTCCTGTACTGGCTGCCTCATGTTTATATTTACAGAACTGTTTTTCACCAATTTTTCCTCCCCCTCCCTTTCTTGTTTAGCTTTAATACTCATCGGTCGTTATGTAATATGTCATAAATTGTTATTGTTGTTGCTGAGGTTGTGAAAGGAGAATGATGAATCTGGCTCGTGGTGTTTGAACTTGGCTCCACAAGTCATGAAAATATAAATTTACTTTTGACAGATATGGGCAGCTGGCCCTGAAAATGAAGCCCAAGTCCTTTGCAGTTCATGTCCGCTTTTGGTTTTTCGAGCTGGAACATGACTCGAAGTCCAAAAATTGACCTTTGCACTGAAAATAAATTGAAAGGTTGAAAAGCTGGACAGCGGAAACTGCAAAGTGGAACAGTCTTAAAAAAATTGGCTTTATTTTTTATTTTTATTTATTGGCTTTTTCCACACATAAAAATTCATAAAGCAGATGCTCCCTCTCTGTGGCTGTTAGGAATTTTTGAATGTTGAGTAGTTTTACTTTTTTTTATTTATTTTTATTTTTTTACTTGTTTTTGTTTTGGGTAGTTATATCAGGAGTTTTGGGGGCAATTTTTTCCCTCATAAATCAAAACATCAAATAAACATAACTGCCATGTACCTTAAAGGCAAATTAGAAGTCACATTAAAATGAAAAAAGTTTTAAAATATTTATCTCATTTTTTTTAGGATAGAAAATAAATACAGTATACACTTTTTTATGAGATGACAATTTATTACAAATTAATTTGCGGACGCTCGAGCCACTCCTCACAAACCTCCACTTATATTATACAGCAGTTCTTTCAACACTACATTTTATGACACTTTAAGTCTGGACCGGTTGACTGGACATGACACTTCCTATCGGAAACTTGCCCCCCCCCATTCACACTCAATGGGGAATTCTCCAGGTCGAGACCCCAAAGCACACAGGGTCCTTTACAGAGCACCGCATAACGTTTTTCTCGACGTCCAAGCACACACAAGCCGCCAGCTGTTTGGCTTTCATTAACTCCGAGGTGGACAGCTTAACCTGGAAAAGATAGCAAGCGGCCGTAACCTTAGCGGCCATCCGGAGAGCTTCGCTTCGGCTGAAGGGACACAGGCTGCTCAGTTAGTCGTTAATGTCTTTGTCAATACTGGTCGCACGTCATCTATTTAAGAGAAGGGGGGCAATTTGACATGTGATATTAATCAGCGCAAGGAAGAAACCAAGTACAAATACTTCATTGCTGTCCTTGGAAAGATTATTTAGCTAGCTGGAGTTTTAATATAGCATTTTAGCTAGCTGTACTTTTAATATAGCACAGTTTTGGCCCATTGGAGCCTTTCAGGGATGCGACTTGACTTGACTTGACTTGACTTTTATACCTAATCACGACACTGACCTCTTTCTCCAAACTATCCAAAGCTCATTCTTGAGAGAATTAAACATTTTATTTTCTGTCAACCTTTTTAACACACTAAAAAATGTGTTTAAAGAGTGCTTAGTTGAAATGTAATTTTTTATCGACAAAAAAAAACAACCCATCCCCACCTTTTACCTCAAAATGGGTTAATCCGCTTGACCCCATTTCAAAATGCCTCCAAATATTTAACCAACAACAAACTCTCAGCATTCACGATTTTTTTTTTTGTGTGTGTCCAGGTCGAGATCCATTCCAATCCAAACACGTGTTTGTGATGAAGCGCCCGCGCCATGTCTGCCTGTCGTTGCTGCTCCTCGTGACCTCTCTCGCATCTGTCAGCTCACAAGTCAACCCAGGTAAGTTCTCACATCATCATCGCAAGCTTTTGGTCAACACACTGTCCCTTTAAATTTTAATCGAATCTCACTTTGCTGTTTTCGTGCAGCATGCAAATATCTCGCTATTCGATTGGAGTCTGTGGCTAATGCATACCAGACATTCTGACAGCAGGAAAGTCCATTCAAATAGTCTTTCTCCGCATGTGCGTGTGTTGAACTCAAAGTTCAACAAGTTCACAAAAAAAAAGAAAAAAGTTTGTTTCCAACCTTGAGGATTTCTTACAATTGTGTGTTATAATCTCAACATACTCTAATGTATGGAAGCAGGATACTTCCACCTCGAGTTATTTTTTCCCACAGCAGGGAAAGAGTCACGGCTGAATTTAATGGAGCCGAAATGGCGAGCCAAGCCAACTTTCCTCTGTTTAAAATTCCCCAGCAATGGCGCTTGTACCATCCCTGTGTTTTCCATCCCGATCCTGAGTGGGCGAGCGTGATTTCACTCTTGAAGAAAAAGAAGTGCGTGGGTGTGTTTTGTGTATCCAAAAAGACAGACCGGCGCTATTGACAAAATCGTTTGGATGATCTTAAATGTTGGATCATGCCTCCGCATTTAACGGTTACTGTATTTATATTTTGCAGACATGCGGTGTGTGTAAATGTATTTGGCGCTACGAGTTGACGGAGTGAACAAGTCTACCTTTGAGAAACCCAAACGATGGGGAGAAGGTGGTTTGCTCTCTCTTGGGCTCTGTAACACAAAGCTGGTGTTTTTCCACCTTCTCCTGGGCTTGATATTTTTAGATGCTGCGGTGGCCTGAATGTGAAACCTGATGGGCAGTGTGTGTGTTTAGGGTGGGAGGTCGATGCGCCGATGCGTGTAAATGACTAGCCGCGCTGCTCACCTCAGGGGTCACCTCTGAGTGGCTCGGGTAGAAAAATAAACAGAGCAAGA
Organism: Syngnathus scovelli; assembly: GCF_024217435.2. NCBI lineage: Eukaryota > Metazoa > Chordata > Actinopteri > Syngnathiformes > Syngnathidae > Syngnathus > Syngnathus scovelli. The sequence continues at coordinate 4,665,333 of NC_090856.1, forward strand.
AACAACATTTGGACGGGCCTCGTTTTGACATCCGTTAACTCGCTCTGCATCGTGGATGTCCCTAATGGCCGACGTTCAGACCTGGATGTCTAATCTCAGCCAAGAACAAGTTTAACCTTTGTGAGGCGACTTTTCCTTTTGTCTTAAACTTATCTCAATTATTGAGTCCTCCAATATCTACTCATGGTGTTCCTTAGCATATTTTCTGTCAACTTGGGTTTTGTTTGTTTTTGTCTTTTGATTATTTGGCCTGCAGACCACTAATAGCATGAGAATATTAGAAGAGTCCAGTGGTTTGACTTGATGTGGCTTGTTCCTAACCAGAGTAGTCTGGGGTAGTGTGGGGCGGGGATGCAAGATCATTGAGTCCAAGATGAAAAAGTTTGGTCAAGTCTGCAACATCTGGAAGTGGTTCAGGGTGTGCGTCTATCGCCTCATCAGTGAAGGCTACGAAAATCTTCTCGGCTTTCCACGTTGAGAAAATATTTGGATGAGATCAGCGTCGAAAGAAAAAAGGGGGACAGAGGAGACCTTGAGTTCTGCTGTTGCTGGCATCTTCTCAAAGGAGACCAGGTTCTTGCTCTCTCTCTCACTCGCCTCGTAACTTCCGTCTGACGTTCCGGAGATGGTCGTGACTTGTGACTCGCTGGCACACACACACACGCACGCACACACACACTGAGTCTTTCATTGCAAATGAGGTTACCTGGCGGTCACATCCTGTCAGGTGGACTCGGTCAACGAGCACCGAGGGAAAAATTCTTGAGCCAGTAGTCAGTTAATTCAAAGTGCGTGAGTCAGTTTACATGCCATGTGAGAAAATCTATTTGTTACTCACTTCTGATCTACTGCCGTAGTGTTTAGTGAGACTGCCTCGCAGTTCTGAGATTCCACGTTCGAACCCTTGCTCCACTCTTCCTGTGTGGATTTTATATGTATAACAAGCAATCCCCCTTGAATTTCGGCGGGAGACGAGAAGAGACCACACAAGAGTAGATGAGGTGGCGTGCAGGAAACAAACGCTATATCCACCGCAATGTGGAGGCGTAATTGGCTCCGAGCGGTCGACTTGACCTCATGCAGCTACGCGCACGCCATCATACCAGGCCCTGTTTCGACTGGCACACGCACATATACACACATGTGGTGATTCCGGTTTATTATTTCAATAACACCGTTGCGGCCCTTTCACGCCTTCCGTCCAACAATATCTTTTTTTTTTTTTCAACCGCTGTGCAATGTGTTTTGTCAAGCAAAAGTAATATCTGTGTGTGTGTGTACTTTAGGTGTGTGTCGGTACCCCTTGGGAATGTCTGGTGGGCAGATTCAGGATGAGGACATCTCCGCCTCCAGCCAGTGGTCCGAATCCACCGCTGCTCGATATGGCAGGTAGGAGGTCTCACACACACAATTATAGGTATTGCCCAAAAATAATATTTGATCATATTTGAGTGTTTTAGGTTTATTATTTCATAGATTAAATGATTTAAAAAAAATAATAAAAATAAAAATATTCTCAATATTAATGTGATATTGTAAATATTAAATAATAGCACATTTAATTTATCAACAATTATTTAATCAAATAGGGAATTTTGTACTGTTTTTAAGCTGTTAAGTCCAACATGAACCTTAAAAGTGTGACGCCAACATCCACTTCCTAGGTTGGACTTCGAAGAGGGTGACGGTGCTTGGTGTCCGGAGATCACGGTGGAGCCAGACCACCTGAAAGAGTTCCTCCAGATTGACTTGCGCTCGCTCCATTTCATCACCCTGGTGGGCACTCAGGGTCGCCACGCCGGCGGCATTGGAAACGAGTTTGCACAAATGTACAAGATCAAGTACAGCCGCGATGGCAGTCGCTGGATCTCGTGGAGAAACCGGCAGGGCAAGCAGGTGAGAAGAAGTTCTTTTATTCTATATATTGGAATATAACCTTTAAATTAATCAGCTGATTCACAACAACTACAAGACAAGAATGACGTTTGTCGTACGCAGGTGATCGAGGGGAACAGGAACGCCTACGACATCGTGCTGAAGGACCTGGAGCCGCCTGTCATCGCCCGATTCGTGCGCTTCATGCCCGTTACGGACCACTCCATGAACGTCTGCATGAGGGTGGAGCTGTACGGCTGCGAATGGCTCGGTAAGAAGAAAACAAACCCAAACCACAAAAATCAGGGTTGCCAAATCATGAGGTTATTGAACCTCTTCAATTTAACAGACTAAGTGTCCAGTGCAGGAAGTTGATGATCATCTTTGATTGACAGATGGTCTGGTGTCATACAACGCTCCAGCGGGCCAGCAGATGAATCTACCCGAGCACGTGGTCTATCTCAATGACTCTGTCTACGATGGCGCCATCATCCACAGGTCTGTGTGTGTGCGCCCTCTCGTCGGCAACTGCCTGAAACTTTTCCTCGTCGTCCCTCTGTTGTTGTTGTTGTCACCCGGTTGCCATGGTGACAGCAAAGAGACAGTGGCGAGAGGGTTCCAGGTGGCAAAGCCTCCTCATAGGAACAACTGAGTCAGCCTGCAAAGGAATGACATTATAATTGTTTGTATTATAGCATTGTGAGTGAATAATGTCCTCCATGACACGGGCTTCCAATGGGCCAAGTTACACATAGCTGAGCAGAGTTGCTCGATGCCGCCACCTAGTGGTGGTAGCAATCACTCTGTCTCAAAGAGGCAAGGGAATATTTGGAATAAAAGTTTCAGTCCTGCAAGGACCTTATTATATTTATTTTATATTTATTTTGTCTGTCCTGTCGCTCTCCTAGCATGACAGAAGGCTTGGGTCAGCTGACGGACGGCGTGTGCGGCCTGGACGATTTCATAGACAGCCACGTGTACAACGTGTGGCCCGGTTACGACTACGTGGGCTGGAGCAACCAGAGCTTCCCCGGCGGATACGTGGAGATCATGTTTGAGTTCGACCGCATACGGAACTTCACCACGATGATGGTGAGAACATCCCACCATTTGTGCTCCTTCCAAGCGAGAATATAAAATAGTCATAGTCGTCTTGCCATTCCAGGTTCACTGCAACAACATGTTCACGCACAACGTCAAGGCCTTCCAGCAAGTGGTCTGCTACTTCCGCTCTGAGATGGACTGGGAGCCCACACCTCTCACCTTCAGCCCAACGCTGGACGACGAGGACCCCAGCGCACGTTTCATCCCTATCCCGCTTGCCAATCACATGGCCAGCGCCATCAAGTGCCAGTTCTACTTTGCAGACATCTGGCTGTTGTTCAGCGAGATCACCTTCCAGTCAGGTACAATACAGAAATAGTAGTCCTTATTTCCACAAACATTGGCTTTCACAATTAGTCCAAAACTTTATGAAGGCCCACATGTGAGCATTCAATAAAGAACTGCTAAACCAACTGTTGCTAAGCAAAACAGCAGCACACAAACTGTCTCTATGGAAGACTTAACGTGAATTATTTTTTAGACACAGCCATGTATAACACAACGCTGACTCCTCCCAAGACAGGACTTCCGCCCATCATCCAACCAGGTCAGTGAGCATCAAGTAAATAATAAAATGATGAATATAGTTTCATCAAGTTGACAGTTAGCGTTAATGCCTCCTTGTGCATTTCAAACATCTCCCCGTTTCCCTCCCCAGAGGACGACCCCACCCATAAAGTGGATGACAGCACAACACGCATTCTGATTGGCTGCCTGGTGGCTATCATTTTCATCCTGGTGGCCATCATCGTCATCATCCTGTGGAGGCAGGTGTGGCAGAAGATGTTGGAGAAGGTCAGTCGCTCGCCAAATAAAATTACTACAAGAGCAGCACACGATAAATAACACTGAGTCCATTTGCCAACATAGAGCGAGACCTTCATCTACAGTCACAACCAGTCGAGCAGCGCCACCAGTGAACAAGAGTCCAGCTCGACTTATGAGCGCATCTTCCCGCTAGGCCCGGATTACCAGGAGCCCTCCCGGCTTATCTGCAAACTACCCGAGTTGGCACAGAACTCGGAGGAACCTGGTAACAGACACGGCCAATAAAAAAAAAAAAATCTTTTTTTGGGGGGATAAGCATCCATCATTGCTGTGCTCCAGCTTCCAGTAGCACGGCAGCCCAGGACGGAGTCCCCCACTACGCCGAGGCGGACATTGTCACCCTGCAGGGCGTAACCGGCGGCAACACGTACGCCATCCCGGCGCTCGCCATGGACTTGCTTTCCGGGAAGGACGTAGCGGTTGAGGAGTTCCCGCGGAAGCTGCTCACATTCAAAGAGAAGCTGGGAGAGGGCCAGTTCGGAGAGGTGGCTGATTATCGCCAGACTTTGAATCGGAGAGCCGCAAAAATGCCAAATGATTAAATAGCTCTTCTTGTTTTTAGGTGCATCTATGTGAGGCAGAGGGAATGCAGGAGTTTATGAATAAAGAGTTTCTATTTGATGTGCCAGAAGAGGCCACGGTTTTAGTGGCGGTGAAAATGCTACGGTCAGATGCCAACAAAAACGCAAGGTAAGGAGTCAGAATTTACAATAATATACAAACGTATTGCTTTGGCGCCGTCTTGTGGCCTCATGGTGTCATTGAACAATCATAAAATGAACGAGGAGGGGCTTCAGACTTAAATTACTTCCAGATTCTCACAATTCGCAACAGGACACCAATATCATGTTTCACCTTTATTTTTATGATGCATCATATTTAAAAGAAAAAAATACTTAGAGGAGCGAAATGACCCACAACCTGCATTAATTATATTACATGTATCTAATTATGTCTCTGAACGTCCTTCTGCACCTTCCTTAGGAATGACTTCCTAAAAGAGATCAAGATCATGTCTCGCCTGAAGGACCCCAACATCGTTCGCCTGCTGGCCGTATGCATCTACAGCGACCCTCTGTGCATGATCACAGAGTACATGGAGAATGGAGACCTCAACCAGTTTTTGTCCCGCCGTGAGCCAGAGGGACAGTTGGCACTACTCAGCAACTCGCCCACAGTCAGGTAAATGCAGAACCATGAATCCCAAACAAATTTACTTTTTATTATTTACATCCCGTTTCAATAACAGGATTCATTTTTTCTTGCCTCCTTCTTCTTCCAGTTTCGACAACCTGTGCTACATGGCGGCCCAGGTAGCGTCAGGCATGAAGTACCTCTCCTCGCTCAATTTTGTGCACCGAGATCTGGCCACGCGCAATTGCCTGGTGGGCAAGAACTTCACCATCAAGATAGCCGACTTCGGCATGAGCAGGAACCTGTACAGCGGCGACTACTACCGCATCCAAGGTCGAGCGGTGTTGCCCATCCGCTGGATGTCTTGGGAGAGCATCCTGCTAGTGAGGACAATTTCAAACATCTTTAGAACTGAATAGTGCTTATTTTTGAGTTAAACTCAATTATTAACATCTAAAGAGCAATACTGCCACCTAGTGGTGAGTAGTAGTAGTTTTTTTATTGGATAGATCATTGTAATAAAACCATGTATTTCCTCACGCAGGGAAAGTTCACGACAGCGAGCGACGTGTGGGCCTTCGCCGTCACCCTGTGGGAGATCTTGAACTTCTGCAAGGAGCAGCCCTACTCGCAGCTTACAGACGAGCAAGTCATTGAAAACACGGGAGAGTTCTTCAGAGATCAGAAAAGACAAGTGAGCTCTAGGCATCATATTATTCTTTCATTTTACTTCTTGTGCAGCACTTTGTAAATAGTTAAATGAGACATGATCAAATCTGGTAACCTTCTATGACCTTCAGGTTTTCACATGATCATGGTTCGGCTTGAAAATGTCAAATGTGGTCATTTATTTCACAGATCTACCTGCCACAGCCGGTGTTGTGCCCAGACTCGCTCTACAAGGTCATGCTGGGTTGCTGGAGGAGGAACACCAAGGAAAGACCGTCTTTCCAGGAAATACACAGAGCCCTCCTGGAAATACAATCATAGAGCCACTGCGACGTTTCACGCAGATGACCGTGTGTCCGACGTGATCCAGGCTTTTAAGCTACTTGTCACCTGTGTTAGCGTTTGGAGAACACTGTGCGGCGGACGTACGTGCTACGGACCGACCAGAGACACTCGTTCACAAATTCTTACAACACAACAAAACACAACACAATGCATGGTTGTGCTACTTCAGTTTAACTGTAGCAAGTGGCATTCTGCACTTTTCATGTTGTATGTTTAAATATGAAGTTGAAATGTCACATTATTTTTTTTGGTGTTATTGTTTGGAAGACTGCTTGAATGTAGTGGGGGGGGGGGGAAGTGCACCAGATTTCAAGTGTTTCATCTCAGTCTCCTCGTCGAATACGAAGGAAATGTCAACTCTGAAACGTCTTTCTTTTTGTGCTGTGTAAAGACAACCAGTATTTTGTACTCATATTTATATACTGTGTGTTGATATTTGACTGTTTATGTGTGCTTGGTGTAATTGTGTATGAATATGCTCCTTTTTTCCTTTTATTGGATTAGTGATTGAAACAAAAGTGGGTGGATGGATCGTGCAAGATGTGGAAAGTAAAGTTGTTGGATGGTGTACGCGTTGTCATGGAAACGAGTGGCGAGGTGCGTTACGGGTGCCGAAAGGGGTCAGGGTTGTATATGTTCAATGTAAGATATCAAAAGGGGTGAAGTGGAGACATATTTAGTGTTTTTGTACAGCATTGTAGTAAAATTTGTTTATGTACTGTTAACGAACATTGTACATTGATTATAAAATAAAACAGTGAATTCCATCCCGTGCGCTTTCGTGATCCTATTGGCTGCCGTGCCTGCTGTATCCAATCACAGGACAGCGAGGGCGGGGCTAGTATGATTCCATGGTGAGTTCAAAAGCGTAGTTTTCTGTAAGGAGAGAAGTGTTCGTGCTAAATATGCTACTTGGCTTCGTTTAGTGAGGTAGAGAAAAGATGAATAAGGTTGTTTTGGTGACGGGAGCCAACAGGTAAAAGTACTTATTTGCTGTGGAATGCCGTGAGTGGTCAGGTAGTTGTTGTAATTCGTATTAAAAACGCTATATGTAATGCACGATGGGATAAATACTTTTTTTTTTTTACTTTGTTTATAACATTCCGAACTAGTTTTGCCTTACTTCCGCATGCTGGAAAAACTACGGTGGCCAAAAAAGGTCAAACAGACGATACACGACTTTTTCATCCCCTACGTAGGTTTTTAGAGGAAAGACAATTACTTGGCTTACATATGTTTAAAATATACAGAATTATGTGGCAAAAGCAGACCTACAGGTTTTTATTTCTGCTTGTGTAAAAGTCAAAAAAATAAAATAAAAAATCTACTCTAGTGCAGTCACCAAATATTCTCACTTCATTACTTCCCACCACTGTTTGTTTTTCCCCACCGCAGTGGCATCGGCCTGGCTCTGTGTGAGCGTCTCCTCAGCTCCAAGGATGCAGAAGGACTCCACTTGTGTCTGGCCTGTAGGAACATGCGTCGGGCTGAAGCCGCCCGCTCTGCCCTGCTCGCTTCCCACTCTGCGGCCCAGGTGACGCTGCTGCAAATGGACACCAGCAGGATCAGCTCAGTGCTCAGTGCTGCACGGGAGCTCCAACTTAGGTGAATGGATAAAAACAAGTGCAAAGCCAACATGCCTTATTTATTTATTCTTGATGTGGCCAATCATCACAATATGGCAGTGAACATAGTCCGTCGCTGTGTGGGACTGGTATATAAACCACAAAGTAAACTTAGTCTTCTGCAGGTTTAACCGGTTGGATTATGTCTATCTAAATGCGGGCATCATGCCGAACCCACAGTTTGACCTCAAGGCTTTCTTCAAAGGCCTCTTTTCCAGGTACAACGCATATTTAACACCCCTCCGCATATCTTTGTAATATGAGGTCACTACACTGTATTTTTCTTTATACTTTTTTGCAGCAATGTCATCACCATGTTGACAACCGGCGAGGGCATCCTGACCCAGAAGGATGGCGTCACTCCAGATGGCTTGCAGGAAGTATTTGCCGTCAACCTCTTTGGTCACTTCATGCTTGTGAGTTTGTCCGTCCGTCCCTGTCAGGCTGGAGTAGAAAGACGTGTTGACATTGGTTCTTTGCAGAGGGAGCAACTCTTGAGGTCACTTTAGCAGAATGCAGGCTACACTGGATATGTCGGTTACTTGAGCAACAATACTCATTAAAAATGAATAGCTTGATTGTCCCTGATGTAAGGTCACGGGCACCTTTATAGTCTGACAACTAGCAGCTGAATAAATACTAGCCCACAACCGCTTTTGATTTTTGAAGCCTTGTCTTGTAATTATTTAAAAATGTATGTAAGGAATCAAAAGTGAAGTGCATTTCCTTTCAGATCAGGGAGCTGGAGCCACTTTTTTGCCGAGCAGGTCGGACCTCTCAGCTCATCTGGACGTCCTCCAGTAACGCTCGCCGCTCGGCTTTTAGCCTGGAAGACGTGCAGCACCGCAAAGGCCGCGAGCCGTACAGCTCATCCAAATATGCTTCGGACAGTCTCAGTCTGGCGATTAACACTCATTACAATAAACAGGTTAGTTGTAACAAAAAGGATTTAGGACGTTTAAATAAGAAGACCCTTCACTTATTTGCGTGGTAGAATGTCACTTAGCTGAATTGTTGTGCTCTCCAGGGCTTGTACTCATCTGTGATTTGTCCCGGTTTTGTGATGACCAACCTGACCTACGGCATCCTGCCTTCCTTCCCAGCATTCCTCTGGACCCTATTTTTGCCTCTTCTATGGCTGGTGAGTGACGTAAAAACTCTGATGTCACTCACACCGATACACTTTCTCTTTGTTATCAGATCAGAGTGTTTATCAATACGTTCACCCTGACACCTTATAATGGAGCTGAAGCTTTGGTAAGAAGAAGCACGTTGATAAAAAAGATGCTGTGGGATGCTTAGGCATGTGCTTCTGTTTTTGTAGATTTGGCTTTTTAATCAAAAACCTGAAATGTTGGACCCACGGGCCAAATACCACAGTTTAACATCTGGCCTCGGTCATTGCTACATTCAACCACGGCAGGTATGCCTGATAAATTTTTCCACTTGGAATGAGCGTCCTCTCTGGGATAGTTGAAACAATGTAGCACATTAGATCCTCTTTGCAGATGGATGTCGACTTGGACACGTCAGAGGCGCTCTATGACGAGCTGCTGCAGCTGGAACGGGAAGTGAGGAGGAAGCAAATCACATCTTAATCACTATCGTGCAAGGTGTGTCAGAAAAGTTTCAGGATTGGTATAGATACTGGCATAATTTGTTGTCAGTAAATTAATTTAGCATCTTCTGAGGCACGTAAAAATCATATTGTTTTAACATTGTCATACAAGTGTAAAAAGTTAAGCACTGTTGATTGCAAGAAATAATAAAACACTTAAGTATACCTGAAATCTGAATGGCTTTGATTTTAGTCTTCTCACCTCCTTGTCGGACCCTAAATGTCAAGAATAAAATGTTTCTCTTCCCTCCTTGAAGATGCGTGACATGTGAGGTTGTCAAATCCATAACGCTCAGGACAAAAGGCGTCAGATTCCAACAGCAGGCTCTCCGTGTCGTCCCCAAAGCGTACATAGGCGCTGCGAGTGTGCACGTCCGCAACATCAGGCAACGCCGACTGCTGTGTCCCGGCATTCTCGCTTTGACTCTCCTCCACCCAGCTAACTTTAGGGTTGGAAAAAGCCCACACCATGCCGCAGAAGTATAAGAAGAAAGTCCCCATGACCAAAATCATGAGTGCGTATGACTCCATCATGGCCTTGGTGACAATGGATGTCATGACTGCTGGGATGCCGGGATGCTGTGGTGCGTTTAGGTGATGTGAGGGTGGGTGACTTTCTGTGGGCTGGACCAACGTTCAGACAATCTGTCAGTGCTGATAACATGATCTGGACTTTTTAAAAATCATAAGGTTGTATGGGGTATTTATATTTTATATATTGTATCTTTGTTTGTAAAATATAGCCATCCATCCATTAAGCCTTTAACTATTTTTTTTAATTATTTGACAAGCTCGTACACTTTTTTTTTTTTTTTATTGAAATGGTAATGACTGGTGGTGGTGGGGGTTGTTTTTAAATAAAAAAATAAATTAAAAAAATTAAAATAAATTCTAAACGTGCAGGTGCTTAGACATACACGCTTGGACAAACAAAAAAAAACTTTTTTACATTATGAAGCTTTTACCATTTTTCACTTTTGATTTGTACTTTATCGAAAGTGCCGTCGTCACTTGGGTGATTAAACAAATCATGTGAGCACATTATTATTTCTAATTTTGACACAAAGCTGGCCAATGTTGTGAATTAAAGGCATGACGAGTTTCTTTAAAGACTCAAAAAACGAGAGTAAATTATGTTAAAGCGCGCGTGCAAGGCTTCCGCAGGAGAACCACACGAGTTACTGTTGCATTCTGGGTAAAGTAGTTTTTCAGAGCGTTTGACCCCACTGCTAGAAGTCCCCAACGGACTACACCCCCCAACCGCGACTCTCCAGCAAAGTCCCGTATGTCTATCGCGCCGGAAGAGAAGAAGTTCCTTTCCCCAGCCATCTTGTGGCTTCACCTAGCGAAGTGTTCGCACCAAGCCTCGTAGAATCGGAGGAAAATCCTGCTGAAGGGGCGCCATCATGCCCGGACAAATGCAAGAAGGTTTTGGCATCGCCGTAACCAATCGATACGACCAATTATTGGACGATGAATCGGACCCGTTTGAGTTGATGAAGCAGGCTCAGGCTCAGGCTGAGAAGAAGAAGAAGGAGCCTGCCGCTCCCGGTGCCGCCAAGTCTGCAGCCCAGGCGGCTAAACAGCCCAAAAAGGAGACTCAGAAAGACAGAAAAACCCCGTTGACCGACAAAAAGGCGGAGCCCCAAGCTCCCGTCCCGCTTAAGAAAGATGGTGAGCACGTTTTTCCGCTTTTGGAGCCTCTTGTGGCATAAGGGGGTGTCGGGGGGTGCTAAAAGCTAGCGTTGTATCAAGGTGCCGTGACGTGAGCTCCCTCCCCGCGTGGTTGCTGGGGAAATCTGCTTCCCTTCCCTCCTCGAATAACCGTGTTATAGATAACATACCCCGCGAAGAAGCACTCGGGAAAACCCGCTCTTCGTTCTGGCTCGAGGCCCTCATTGACGGTCCAGGCCCTGTGTTAGTACGACGACCAAAAGCATGTTTGTCGTCACATGATAATCAAAAATACACCTCGAGGAAATCAATGCAAAAATCAACTGTCATTTACGTCCATGTAAAATAATTCAGCGTATTTGCATTGTCAATAATCGATTAACAGGTGCAAGCACATGCTTCTACCCCGCTGCACTTCCTTGCTTTCCCATTAGCATCATGCTAACTGCAATCAATCTAAAAAAAATACACTTATGTACTTGCATGCTCACACTAGGCCATAATCAGTGTTTGAGGGGGGGTCAAGTGATCTAGTTGGAGAGATGAGACAGGTGCACCCCCTCCGTGTGCTGCATACAGCTGCTCTGTGTTTCTATTTCGGTATACAGGGCAAGTGAAGCAATGTCTCCACCATGTGTTGGCCTACGGCGGCCATGTGCTGCCAAGCTTTCACGATAGTGATGAGCGGTGGTGGTAGTGCCAAGGTGATTCACGATCATTTTGTGTACACCCAGTGTGGTTGTGCGCACGGTTTGCGATGTGTTTTGCTCAAGGGTTTACGTTTGATGCCAAAGAGGGGGGCGGGGAGTCCGACTTGGAGCTCACGCAGGCCACATTCCAAACTATTCATCCACTGCTGCCTCAGCTAATGATTGACAGTGCTGTAATCTCCGGTGGGCGATTGCTCTCAATTGACTTAACTCCCGCCCGCCATGGTAATGACAATCGAGAAGAAATTAAAACGACGTGACTTTTGCCGGTGTTCGGCAACCCCGGGTTTGTTTATTCAGTCACTGTGTCGTCCCTAGGCCCTGGAATGAGGAGAATGGGCCGCAAGCCGGAGGGCGAAGGCCCAAGACCCCAAGGCGGCCAGCAAGGAGAAGGACGACCTCCCGCAGACAGACGGCCAGCGGACTGGCGGCCACCTCGCCGCTTCACGAGGCCCGCCGGCGAGCCTGGCGAGAAGCCCGAGGGAGGCGAATTCTCTGTGGAGAAGTGAGTTTTCATTCGATATCGCCTAACGTATCGAAATGGGTCGGCCGTTTGTGATTGTTGTTGTCGCCGTACTCCAGGCCCATCGGTGACAGGCCGATGAGGGGCCGCGGTGGCGGAAGGGGCTTCCGTGGAGGCAGAGGCCGCGGCATGGGTCGCAGTGATGGCTTTGACTCCAGAGGCAAACGGGAATTTGACAGACACAGTGGCAGCGACCGATCGTAAGTACCCTGTCTTTACATACCATGACCGGATTAATTATTCACTAGTCAATATTGCCCCATAAAAACAGGGAAGGAATTTTGCTTAAAATACAAAATTTGCAAAAACTGGTGCAATATATTAATTGAATATATATATATATAATTTTTTTGTCAGGGGTCCAAAAAGTGAAGAGAAGCGAGGTGGAAGTGGACCTCACAACTGGGGCACAGTCAAGGACGAACTCAAGTAAGTCCGCCACAAAACAATGGTCTCATTGTGTTAGCTCAGCTCGACGTTAGGATGTAGATAACAAGATGGCACACCTCAACACAGGAAATGCGCTTTAGTCATTCACTGATCATCATTATGATGCCCCTGTGATGGGGCGTTTGACGGGAAGTGTGTCTAATCCTGGGTTTTGTCCTCCACAGTGAACTCGACCAGTCAAACGTGACAGAGGAGAACCCCGAAGGCGAGGAGCACCCACCTGCCGACTCTGAGAACAAGTAAATTGATCTCGTCCTTGGCACGCCGCGACCGCCTCGGCGATGGCCACTCACGGTGCGCCTCTTGTGTTTTTGTTGAAGGGAGAATGAGGTGGAGGAGGCAAAGGAGGAAGGCCCCAAAGAGATGACCCTGGACGAATGGAAGGCCATGCAGGACAAGGACCGCGCCAAAGTGGAGTTCAACATCCGCAAGGCCAACGAGGGCGCGGACTGGAAAAAAGGATTCGTGCTGCACAAGTCCAAGGCTGAAGTGAGTTTGAAACTCAAGAACAGCTTTTCAAATGTTCTTCTTATGCATGTAAATGTACACAAATTAGATGTTGAGTTCAAAGCTGGATGTAGGGAAGTACTTCTTGGAGCGCCATTTTAAAACACCTAATTGTGCTTTCCTCTCGCAGGGTAAAAAGGATGAACTGATAGACTCGGAGATCTGTGAGTCCAAGGTGAGCTCCTCGAGTCTACGCCTCGCATTTTAACAGCGCATTGAAATTTGCATGTGACACGCCGTCTGGCTTTGCCCTTAAAGACGGAGGAGGAGCCCCACTTCCGCAAGCCGGCCAACGACATCACGTCCCAGCTGGAAATCAACTTCGGAGACCTCGCACGTACAGGCCGCGGGCGCGGTGGGCCACGCGGCGGGCGAGGCGGACGTGGGCGCGGCGGCCCACCCCCCGGCGAACGCGGTGGCGACACCCCCAGGCCGTCACGCGGAGGAAGGATCGAAAAGGTGAGCTGAGGGAAAATTGGGGAGAAATGATAATCAAATTCAAATTAAATGCAAATGGAAAAAACTAACTATGTCTGTCCGTCCCCCTCTCCAGTCGACCGCTATGGTGCCCAACGTGGACGACCCCGAGGCCTTCCCAGCCCTGGCCTGAGAGCCTTTTAGGGCGGGGCCCACAGGAAGAATGAGCACCTCCGCTACGAGGCTTGCATGTTCCTGGATCCTTCAGCTAAGTGAAACGACGAGAGAAGACTGTCATGAACTGTGGCACTCAATGTGAGGACTGCGTTTTACCCAATAAAAACAAAACCGATGAAAAAAAGGAAAAGAAATTAACCAAAAAAAAAAACACAAAAAAGAAAATGGACTTCTTGCTACTCGGGAGCAGCTTATTGATGGAGGTTTTTGTACTTGCAAACAAAAGTAGCAGGGATGCTTTCATGCAGTATTTTTTTCAGAGGTTATGCATTTGTCCATCGCTAGAATCTTTTGTAATTTAGAAAAATACGCATTTGGAAAATATCGTTTATGGTTTGCGCCGCTGCCCGGTTGCCGGCTGTACTCATTGAGGTTTTTTAGTTTTTGTTCTGCCTCAGCACTGATAATATTTTTTTATATGTTTTTTTTTTTTTATGCAGGAAGGTCCATCCTGAAAGGATGACCTGTCAAAAAAATTCAAATTCTTTTTCACTAAGAGTATTATGATGCAAATTGGACTTCTCTGATGACGGGGGCTCCTTTTTGTATGGCAACATAGGTCATTTTTTTAGAGAAATTATCACTAATCACGAGGCTTTTTTTTTTTTTTTTGTCCAGTAGATTCATTTCAAGCCATCTCAACAACTGAGAAGCATCGGCTACTGTTAACACACTCCGTTTCAGTCGGTCTTGCACAGGCCGGCGGTCACTGTGGTTTTTATTGGGCACGGCACCCACCACCACTCGCATAACTGCTCTGAAAGAAATAACAGTCGTCGTTCATTGTGTGGAACAACTGACGTGCTTCTGCTAATGTGTGAATTCCTGCCCTGCTATTGGAGACCTCTGTCGGTAAATAAAGGTGGTCGGTAAATTGTTTGCACTGTCGTTTTTCTACCCCATTAAAACCCACAAAGCTTAAATATATAGTATGTTTTTTTTGACTGATTTTCCCCATCATATTTTTTCCATTTTGGAATGAGATTATTAAGCATCATTACAAAGTACATGAATCTCTCATGAAGGCCAGACGTGGAAGCAGGCATGTTCTTCATTTGCGTCATCGTGTGCCCGCCCGCATGGACAGAAGGAGCTGAGACATCTGCTGTGTGATACGCCAGCTTGACTCCACTCGCTGAGGGGGCTCGGGCTGTGGCCCACCACCGTGCTGTGCCACCTACACCTTTTGATAATTTCGACTCTTGGCTCAATCTAAATGCTGGTTTTTAAAATGTAGGCAGACATATAAACCCAGTTGATAAAGGACAACACACATTTTTCATTTTAAAGGGATAGTTAAAATAAATTTGATAATGTGGCCACACGAGGTTACACAAAAAGATTTTTCCCCTGCTATGTTCTGATAATAAATCTAAAAGGGTAATATTTTACTGTTACAATCTTTCTTGAAGCCACATTGTGCAGTGCAGTTTGCAGGGTGTTGGGGGGGGGGGTGTCAATATGTGCACGGTGATGATGCGTGACGTCACGAGCATCCAGCATTAGGCAGCAGCAGCAGAAAAAGCAGGATCGAGCATCTTCCTCTTCTCTCCCTTGAGCTGCCACCACCACCATCGCCTCCCGTGTCCTTCTCGCCTGCGACATCTACAAGGCTCCGGCTACCAACATGCGCTCCTCCTCGGCCTTGCTTGCGGTCTTCCTGGCTGGGTTCGCCGCCGCCGCGTCCTCTCTGGAGATATTTGACAACCAGCTGGGCGACATCAGTTACTGCAAGAAACAATGCCAGCTTGCCATCAAAAACAAAGGCCCCGCTAAAGTAAGATACCATTAGAATGCGTGCTGCATGACTGATTGCGCAGCAAAACAGATGCAATGGCCGGCGTGTGTGTGAATTTTAATAATTATTATTTCCCCCCCCCCCCCCCCCCCCCGTCAACCGTAGCGTCATTCTATTCAAGCCGAAAATGAGTTGAGCATTGCGGGTGAAAGCGTGCCGTTAGTCGCGCGAGCACAAAAGATTTTACAGCACGGATTTTTTTTTCTATCAACCCTCAGGTGTGGCTCCACATTTTGCTGCGGGGCAAAAGCTCCGAAAGGCCCGAGCGAGCCAAACCACCGAGACGGTTGCAGAATATTAATAATTCAATAATTACATGTGATAAAAACCGCGATGTTGTTTAGTGCTGTCGGTAAACGCGGAAATGGTGAAGAGATGATGACAAGGCTATTATGATAGCTGCATATGTATTGACGCGGTTTGTCCACAAGAGGGTGCTATTTCTAATCAGATTCACGATTACATAGTCAGAATGACATGTTGGCATTTTTCTAGACTTTTTTTAAAGATAAAAAACATTTAGCGTGTTAGCATTTGTGTTTTTTCAATTGCACTAATGTACATTATTTGTTTGGCAACTAACATAAGGCTTTCTTCTAGGACTCCATGATGAACGCCTGCCATCGCGGCTGTCGTCTCTACTCCATCTGCCAGTTTGTCAATGGCAACGCTGGCTTTAACACCAGCAAGGATGAATGTCAAGGGGGTGAGCGGCTCCATATGTGGCTCTTGGTTTGACCCGAATCACTTGTCAGTGGGGAGATTGCCCTTTCCTGGGTACATCATAGATGTCATTGTTTACAGTGCCGTGAAAAAGTTTGTGAACCCTTAGGATTTTACAATATATTTGCACTTTTTTTAAAGAAATGACGGTGACAAGTTTACAAAAGTGTTACAGGATATTGACACAAGGCTAGTTAGCATTGACACAAATCTGCAAAACCCTGTTTTAACAGGAAGCATAAGAAAATAGCAAAAAAATCAAAACACAGGTGTGAATAAGTTTGTGAACCTTTCCACCTATAGAAGTTAAAACTGACTGTGTGACATGTCTTTCAATACTAGATGACTTCGGGTAATTTCATGTGACTTGACAGACCTTAAAGCCACACTTGTTGTATACTCACCTGAATGTACTTGTCATTTAGTAGAGCTATACCTGCGTGGACACAAACATTACAAATCTAGCAATGGGAAGATCTAAAGAGCTGTCTCCAGACCACAGAGGAGCAATAATTGCAGCTCACAAATCTGGAAAAGGTTACAAAACCATAGCCAAAGATCTGCAGCTACATGTTTCAACTGTAAGACAAGTGATTTACAAGTACCAAGAACATGGAGTAACTACTTCACTTCGAAGATCTGGTCGTCCAAGGAAGATAACAGGCAGAGCAGAAAGAGAGATGGTGAGAGAAGTCACTGATAACCCCAGACTTACCTCTAGAGACCTTCAGAAATCTCTCTCAAGCAAAGGAATTGAAGTTCATGACAGCACCATCAGAAAAAGACTGGCTCAGAATAACCTTCATGGAAGGGTAGCAAGGAAGAAGCCATTACTATCAAAAAAGAATATTGCAGCTCGGTTAAAATTTGCTCAAGAGCACATAGGAAAGCCTCAAGAATTTTGGAACAACATTTTATGGACTGATGAATCTAAAATAGAACTTTTTGGCCAAAATCAAAACAGATTTGTTTGGAGACGACCAAACACAGCTTATCAACAAAAGCACCTCATCCCTACTGTAAAACATGGAGGAGGACGAGTACTCGTATGGGGCTGCTTTGCAGCAGCAGGACCAGGGCAACTTACCATCATAGAAGGAATCATGAATTCCGAGGTTTACCAAAATATTCTGGAAGAAAACGTTAAACCGTCTGTAAAGAAGCTCAAGTTAGGAAGAAACTGGATGCTGCAACAGGACAATGATCCAAAGCATGCAAGTAAATCAACATCGGAATGGCTCAAAAAGAAAAAATTCAATGTTCTGGAGTGGCCCAGTCAAAGTCCAGACTTAAATCCGATAGAAATGTTGTGGTCGGACCTGAAAAAAGCAGTGCACCAAAGAAAACCATCAAACCTTGGACAACTGAAGCAGTTCTGCAGGGAGGAGTGGCCCAAAATCTCCCCAGCTCGATGTGAGAGACTCGTCAGTACTTACAAGAAAAGATTGCAAGAAGTCATTGCTGCTAAAGGAGGTGCAACAAGCTATTAACTCTGACTGTTGGCAAGGGTTCACAAACTTATTCACAACTGCGTTTTCATTATTTTGTTATTCTTGTGTGTTTATAGTTAAAATATAGTCCTATTAATTTGTATTCAGCCATAATGGCAATGTGTCACCATTCTGTAACACTATTGTGAACTTGTCTCCGTTATTTCTTTAAAAAAATGCAAATATATTGTAAAATCCTAAGGGTTCACAAACTTTTTCACGGCACTGTAGTGTGCCTAATAAAGTGTCCCTCTATTCCCATCTGTGTTCACAGCATGCCAGGAGGCTTATGTCAAACTTGTGGAGCAGGATGCCTGCAGCACCGGCTGCGCTAGTCAGCCCTCCGAACCCGAAATCAAGAGGAGGAAGGTGAGAGAGAGAGAGAATCTTCGTACATAAACGTGCACGAGATGACATTAAATTTTGTCCACAGCTCAAGGCCATGACCCTGCGCCCCAAGCCGCCTTCCGTCATGGAAGCCGTGTCCAGTTGGTGCAATGACATTGTCAGTTCCGCCCAGAGCTTCATCTCCTCCACTTGGACCTTCTACCTGCAGGCTGACGATGGCAAGGTTGTCGTTTTTCAGGTAACTTTTGCCTTTACGTTTGTGAAGCTTTGCTACATTTGTCGAATAGTTTTGTTCAGATTGGGTGAACTGATTTCTGAGCTGGGATGAGAGAGCAAGGTCACGCGTAAAGTTTTCTCCAACAAAATCACACAGCTCGTTAGAGTTATTTTAAGACACACCACTTCCTCTCGGCATTGTGAATATCCCCGCTTAGAAAACCTCATGCGCCGTGAAGTACCTCATTTTTCTATCAGCAGATCTAAATCTGGAATGACAATAAACATTTACTGTAATTAAGCCAGCAGCTCCAAAGTTGAGTGTTATGCATTGGAAGAACTGCAGAGAAACAACGTAAAGCGACGAAAATAAAACGAGATCCGTCGCGCCTGCTGACCTCAGCGTCCAAACCGCCTGCCTAATTAAAGGACTGCGAGGAAATCGACGGTGTTTATCCACGCTTGATGATATGTTGAAGCGCAGCGTGCAGTCGGACAACCTCGACATTACCTCATATAGACGCAGACGCCGCAAATGTTTTGTTGTTTGAATTCATTTGTGATGCTGGCACGCCGATCTTGCACGAGTTCATCTGCTTGGAGATATTAAATATGCATGTTAATGAGCGTCATTTTCCTCAGAGCCAACCGGAGATGGAGTATTCTCTTCCAGAACTGCAAGCTCCTCGCTCCAGCGTGGCCGACAGTCCTTGGCCTCAGGTGCACTCGCACACGCAGAAGCCTCACGGTGAGCGTGGACAAACAAACTTTTGTCTGGGAGGAATAAAATTAGTTTTTGGGAAAGCTAGCATTATTTTTGATAGGTGTGAGGGGGCGTGGCGAGAAAGTGGGATCCAAAGTCGGAAGCAGAGGTAAACATCAGGTGCAGCACGTCGACGAGAGCGCTGCCGCCGCCGCCGCTGAGCACGACTTCCTAGGCTGCATGTCCAGGTGAGCCCAGATAAAAACGAAACCAATATTAACAAGCGTCTTCCTAACTATGTAACTTTAATTTTTAAGGCGCTCGGGTCTGCCCCGATGGATTTTGGCAGCGTGCCTCTTCCTGTCCATCATGGTCATGCTGTGGCTCAGCTGCGCCAGCCTGGTCACCGCACCCGACCAGCACATCAAGACACAGGTACGACCGGGTTAGCCCTATTAGCGCTACAATTTAAATAAATCGAAAAGTGAGTCGCGCGATACGGTGGAGTCGTCCAATCGGTGTTTGTTCGCAGTTGAGTATCAACAGCAACAAAGAGTTCCTGGACGCCACCCAAGTGAAAGTGAATCCGTACTACCTGAGCCCGCTGCCGGCCGTTTGCATCAAGCGGGCGCCGGCCGAGGACTGCCTGGAGGCGGGGCCTCTGCCGGTCAAGGTGGACCTCGATAAAACGCGCGTCTAGAAGGCTTTGAGCTTTCCCTTGACTCAGTCACTGGATTTTTTTTTTTTTTTTTTTAAGAGCACAGCGCCGAGTCATTTTACCCCATTCTTATTATTCCCCTAACTGGATATCGTTTGATGGACGGCCTGTCTGAGGGCGTCCATTTTGTTTTGAGATTTCCATTCACATTTGTGAGCGTAGAAGTGGCCAGAAATGATCGCATTAATCTGAATGATTGAAGTGCCACGCAAAGTCATTGAGCTGCCTGTAATGTACATTGTAACCGAGACATAGAGGATTATTTAACGAGGTGAATTAAAGCCACACTGAAAAAAATACATATACTATGAGAGAAAGTCATGGTTAGTTTTTTTTCCTTTATATTTTTCACAACCTTTTTCCAAAAGATGCCTTTTCTTTTTAACTAAGATATAAGTTTAATTTTCAAAACGTAGGTTATTTTGAGAAAGTTGTTTTAGTTTAGAAAGTCAGGTGCTTGTCCTAATTTTTTTTTTAAAAACATTATTATTAATATGAATATTAACAAATTTACTATTCTCATGTCATTATTTTCTGGAAAAAATACTATTAAAATGTGACTATTTTAATACTATTGCATGTTTTACGTCACATATACATCTTCACAATCTATAAGGGATTTCACAATCATGTATGTCTAAAAAAAAATAATTGAATATGTCAGTAAGACCCTTTGTCTTGAAAATTCAATCTCATAACTTTCATGAACTTTTTTTTCTCGTAGTCTGTGTTTTCGTGTCAGTGTGGCCGTAGTAGTCCTTGGGCAATTCTTGTACGTTATCGCCCTGCTTTCACATAAGGAGCTATTTAAGTACATGTAGACATTTTTGTACTTTACTGAACTCAAAAGAAACTTTTCATTTGTCACGGAGCCGAGTTGCCCAATGCTCGAAACTTTTCGTTGATGCTTTTTGGCTGTCCTGTAGCACTCTTGGACTCTCCCAAACAAAGCGTGCATGCCGAGTCAAGCTTCCATAGTCGAATCCTAATTGCTCCCCAAAGGCCTGTTGTAGATTTGTGACCTTTTTTTTTTTTGTGCTCCTATATGCTGTAAATATTATTACAACAATAATCATGATAATATTGACAAGGAATGCCGATAAGGACTTGAATAAGAACAATAAGAGCCATTCAATCAATATGTGAACATATATCACCAAGATTTTGATGTGGATTTACAACTATTGTATTGTTTCCTTTTTACTGCTCTCTTCATTTTCAATTAAACAATTGCAACAAGGAATAAATTGTTTTCATCAACAATAGTTGTGTGTGTCTTACTGATTTAAAAAAAAAGGGTAAGGAAAAGTATAAGGATAATTTAAAGCTTGGAAATGACTAATTTGGCTTTATTTAATATCGTGTGTCTTGTTGTGTATCTGACAGCAACACACAGTGAAATCTGAATTCTGATTGGACACAACAATGATTATTGTGTCCAATCAGATTTCAAGTCCACGATGTGTTGCTGTGCGCAATTATTTGGCGGGTGGTTAGCAAGCTGCTTGAGAAGCACCGGTGGGTAAAGCCAAACTGTGCCATGGTTTTAACTTTTTGGACTAAATTTCTCCGTCTCTGGTCATAAGTAGGTCGTATTTACCAGGGAAGGAGGAAAACAGACGAGTTGGTATGAGACTCGTTTGAAAAGACAACTTCAACGTCGTCCATTTTCATTTCATAGACGAAGAACGGATCGCGACTTTTGTGCTAATGTGCTAGCATTACGACAACGATGAAGACTCAGAGGGTAAGTGCCACAATAACATTATTATTGTTTAAACATGTGTGGTGTGGGAGAATATATTTTGTTTTTTATATTTATATTGAAGGCAATCGTAATATTACGAGAATATCCCCCCCCCCCTTCGTGACGTCAAACTTTTGTGCTAATGTACTAGCATTACGCCAACGGAGAAAACTCAGAGGGTAAGTGCCACAATAACATTATTATTGTTTAAACATGTGTGGTGTGGGAGAATATATTTTGTTTTTTATAATTATATTGAAGCCAATCGTAATATAACGAGAATATTCACCCCCCTTCAGAAAACATTTTTTCAGAAAGGTTTTATAAGAATATACTGTTGTATTTTCTTTCTTCAAAAATTGTTATCTTGCACCAGTAAAATATATTGATTAAATAAAAAATGAATGGATGGATGGAAAGTAAAAGATAAAGAATTCTTGACAACCGTTTTCTTGCATTACCCTTTCTGTCCACTTGGTGTCAGCAGAGACAGAAACTTTCCCTCCCAAGGTCAGTGTCAATGAGTCCAGTGCTTCCCCAACCTTTCCTGCCGAACAAACATGTTACAAAAAATATAGGAAGATATCTAATGGTTGCCAACATAGTCATGTTAATTGTACATCTAATGAAAAACTACTTGGTTGTTCTCCAGTCACTATAGGGCTGCTGTTAGAATTAGCAACTTTGTTTGGGGAGAGGGTAACTTATTCAAATTTGCTACACTTGGTGAAAACACCCCCAAGAAGACAAATAGAGGATACTTGTGTTTGATGCTGTTTGTGTTATATTTCATCCTTCATTATTAAGGATAAGATAAGGTACTGCGATTGGCTGGCAACCAGTTCAGGGTGTCCCCCGCCTACTGCCCCATGACGGCTGGGATAGGCTCCAGCACGCCCGCAACCCCCGTGGGGACAAAGCGGTACAGAAAATGGATGCATGGATGGAGAAGAAGGTAAGATATGTGCTTATGTGTCATTTTCTGTGCACTCTGAACATGTCAATGAATACTTTAAGGACTTCAGACAATGGATTTAAAATCTATTTAGTTGCCTGAAATTAGTCACGTTAAAAATTGCACGTAAACCGAGTACAATCTACTTAAACCACAGTTTTTAAACCATTATTTTTACACGAGTAATTTCATCAGTTACTTCCACTCTCAGCGTGGTGCCCCCCATCACCCACAGGGGGCGCTATGCCCCCAGGTTTGACTTCATTATCATTATTTATTATCACTCTTATTATTATTCCATTGTGATTGCTTACGCCTGCAAGTGTGTTGCTCTTATCTGGACTCGTCTGCAACCTGCGCTGAAAGTCGCCTAGAATTTAAACCACTATTCTTTTATTACTATTATTATATTATATTATATTATATTATATTATATTATATTATATTATATTATATTCATGTGCGCAATCACATTAGAGTTAATTCCCTACGTTTACTAGGTTGTACTGAATTACTGTTTATGTTGGTTTACCTTTATGAGAGGTCAAAATTTTAGGGACAGTTCACGGCAAGATAATACTCTTAAAATAAAACACAACCAGAGCAGGCTCCCTTGAAGTATTTTCACCCTAGATATGTGCACTTGTATTTCATGTTTTGGTGATCCTGTGTGTATTTAAGCCACGCTGGTCGAAGCAGATGCCCACCCTCCGAGTTGCATGTTAATACTTCCCATTGAAATCTGGCGCTTAATGAATGAAAAATGACATGTTTAATGATGACTGTCCCTTTAAATGCATTGACATGACTTCAAGTCATTATTATGCTAATGCACGTGGCAAATATTGAGTGTACATATTGTTTTTCAACCCCTGGTTTGCAGAGTCACGCCGGCCGTGCGTGACAAGTGTCCAATTGATCACGTTACGTTTATGGGGCGTGGGACAATTCATATCTTCCAAACGGAGGGAGCGTCGACACGCGTGGAACTTTAACTGTCACAAATCCCCACCCCACCAAAAAAAAAAAAAGAAATCATCCACAACACCCCCAAAAGAGCCAATCGGCTTTGCGGCATCGTCTCCCCCACTCTGTGAGTCCTTCTACGCGCGTGGACAGACGTGTATACACGCACACACACAGCCCGGATGCGAGCCGGACTATTAAACTCGGTGCCGGCCAAAAACGCCACTCGCTCCGGCGTGTGTGGCCGGTTTCAAGTTGCCCTCTCTGTGAATTGATTCTACTATGAGGTCGCACCAAGGTGGTCCACGGGAGGCAGGGGCGAACGTTCGGGAATGTCTACCAGAACCCGCTCTTTAAATACAACAAATGAAACAAATATATGTATATTTGTGTTGGTTGTTAACCTATTATGTCATTTAAATCGATTGCATTAGCTGCAAATGTATTAAGAAGAGGATTAGCAGCGATGGTCGTTCAGGGCTCCCCCTTCGCTTTCCAGTGGTACGATCCACAATTTATTCCAGGGAAAGACTGACAGTTTTTTGGGTCATGAAGCAGCTGTTCAAGTCAGTGGCCGGTCCCCCCTCCGCTGGAATAAGAAATTAGTCCATTTTCAAGTAAATAACTACAGCTTCTGGGCCGATAAGAAGGAATTACCCAATGGTGTGTGGAGCAAAACAGTTAAATCCAATAAATGTGAGCTTCCTGCTCCCGCGCACCTCCCCGCCGTCATGTTATTATCAAAACAACATGAGGGAGTCTATGTCATAAGCAATTTACTGCTCCTATTTTCATGCGATTGCGGTAAAATATGAAATTTGATAATATTTTGGATGGAAATGCACATATGCAAAGACATCCAAGTTAACGGTGGATTCCTCATTTTCGATGCATTTAAATTGTAGATAAGGTTCGAGTCAGTTAAACGATAGGCAAGTCATCTGAGTTTTGAAATAAAAAAGTGAGTAGTAATGTTTTACATTTACTTAAATAACATGGATAAATTCTACTCGTTAGAGTTTGAATGCAACATACCAACTATTAAGTATTTTTGTTCTTGAGCTTCAACACTCCTTTTACTCCATAATTTATTAATTTCTCGTTTTCTGACAAAATTAAAACACCTCTTTATGGAGTTGGAGTGGAATTCGAATCACAAAGGCATTTAGAGTCGATATCAATTAAAGCACCAATCAGTAATATTTGTTTTCAGCTCACCATTTCATCACAATTTTGACTGTACAGTGGCTTGTATGGAGAGAAAAGAATTTCAAACTTGACTAATTTAAAACCAGGTTCATAGCGAAATGAGCAGCTTTGTATGATCGCTGTGGCGACGTCGCTCATAATTAACCATTAAATCATATCTCGACGCTGTAACGATTGCTGTAAACAAATGACATCTTGATTCCTGTTGAACGTGTTCCAGAACTCACGAATGCTCGGAGGCCTCCGCTCAAGTGCACGCCATGCATTGTGCCAACACATAATTAAGCTCCTGCGTAGCCGTATCCGATTAACATCGTGTATGCTGAGCTAATAGTTGTTTCCGTGTCTTTTTTTTTCTTTTTGCTGCTGCCGGCAGATGAGCAACATCCTTCTCCATTTTTAGATGCCTGAACTGGCTCGTAAAGTTTATTGTGCGATGAAATATGTTGACACCTTGATTAAAAACACGGCCCGCGGTTCCTTGTGGATATTATACTTTTGTACAATGAATGTCAGCGGAACTATAAATAAATGGATATGACTTAGAATGGTAACATTGTACAAACTTGCAATTATGGCATTTGCGCCGTCGCATTTATTACACAAGCGGCTTAATGAAAATTGGATGCGCATATACGGCGCAGTAGAATTCAGACGGCGGACCACTTTATTAGGTACACCGAGACAATCGTATTCTTAGCACACTAAGCCACAGGTTTAAGAGTCCTGTAATATTTGGTGCAATATTTGATTCAAGCTGTTTACTGCCATTCCTAGTTGGATTTTACGTGGCAACTAAAAGGAAAAGGAGAATTATGTGTTGAATTTAAAAAAAAAAGAAGAACGTGATGACAATGTTGCTATTTTCATTGACGGGAACAAGGAGGGATGCGCCGTTGTGGGAGTGGTCACATGGTCTTGACACAAGTCTTGACATGGCGCCCAGTGGAATGTTTTAAAAAAAAATACGATACATTGAAGCAGTGGGTTTGATGCTCGGTCTTCACATATGAATGAATGAATATCCAGTACAGGTTTTGGTGGAGCTCAGAATGACATTCCAATTATTAACAGTTCAAGTCTGCCTAAGGAGTGTTAAATGTCATTCTACTGCCTCATTTTTGTGAGAGCATATGTTGCTGATTGCAAAAATTGTGACACAGATGTAGCCTGTGTCTTTGTTTGGCTTCTGTGTGATCTGTTTAAAGGCGCTCGCAGAGTTGGCTGTAAATAATGAGATTTAGCTCAATTAGACTCCTCTTGAGGTGGCCAAGAAGAGTGGCGGCAGTAATCCACGGCGCTACCGCTCGGCCTGTTGGCGGATTATGTCCTCGGGTCACAGTTTATCCTTTACGTAAACTATCCGCAGCGCTCGGCCCAGAGCGGAGCGCGGCCGACACCTCCCGGCTCGATAACATCTGATCTTTCAGCTACTTGACGAAAACCAGGACACCGCGACTTCCTCCGGAGTCGTGGGTGTCCACTCCATCCATCTTTTGGCGGTTGCTGGGGATATTCATCAGAGGAAGGGCAGCTCTATCTATGTAACATGCTGAGAAATGGCGATGTTGCCGTCTGATACTCTGGGTGGGCTGCCGACCATATGTGTGTAGTACCACTGTGTGTTTTCTCAAATTGTTACCATCCCGCCAGTGGACACGATGACACAATTAGTAGCCGGTTCACTTGCATCGTTGTTCAAATCGATGATTCCGTCTGAGTTCTGTTATTGTTAGCGATGTTCAATAGAATTTTTATATATAAATAAAAAGAGACTATATAAATCTGCAGATGCTGAACCGCAAGTTGAGTTGAGTGAATATGGCCTTTACGTTATTGGTTTGACCCCCCGAGGCCACCGTAGTTCTCAATGATTCGGGACACAATAGCATTTTAGTCATGCGGGCTCCAACAGTCTGAATTATCACTCGACACGCTCATCCTCCTTAAGTGCACCTCGGCGAATATGCTTTGCCGAAGCGGAATGGAATGCCTCCGCTTGAGGTGTGGCCCGTCTTCTGTAGGCCCGCCGCTCTCCTCTCGGGCTTCCATTTTAACGGCGTGTCGGCGAGGCTCGCCGGGATCCGGTTTCAGTCCCCTTTCGGTGGAGCCCGGGCCCCGCCGCTGACAGCAGCTTTTATTTGATGTGGACGTCCCGTGTTGGGTTTCAGCGCGCCGCCTTCAACATATGATCTCCATTATGAGCGCAGGAGGAGGAACGCGTGTTTGCTGGATGAATGGAGGGGAGGAGGAAGGAGAGATGGAGTGAGGCCAACAGATGGAGAACGGTGGAGAAGTGTGTCGGAGGTGGGCAGACTGGCTCAAGTGGACATTGAGAAAAGATTGGGGTGGGACGCTGAATTAAATACATTGTAACCATTAGTCACCAGACTAACTTGTGCGGCTCCGATAAGACCGAGGCGGTAGATGGCAATAAATGGCCTCTTGCAGGGTTGAACTGTAACACGCATTAGCTGTCTACTCAGGAAAAAGTAATTGAGATCATTTGCTCGTTGGATGGCTCACCCATGCCTGTAGTTTTCGGTGAGTTTTCTGTTCCTTGAGGTTAACAAGTCTGATGTCCAGACATTTGTCATTTATAATGTTTATAAAGGATGACATCCACCACGTGTATTAGTAAAGTGCAAAATCAGTCTGCAAAATCTTGATCAAATTCACCAAAATGAAAAGCTTTGTTTACTCTTGACAGAGTAAGAAAACAATTGTTACAAATAAGTCATAATTTTTCTTAATTTAATGAATTCAACTTGCGGTACGATATTAATTTCAAGCTGCAATTTCCCGTCTAATTAAAGCAAACGCCTGCTTGATTAGAGGATAGAATATGAATATGAAGTTCGAATGCGGGCTGATATGAGAATTATGAGTGATGACAGGGGGGCGCCAGATGACCTCGTTTGGAGTTGCGACGCTGACGGGCTTCATGCGAAACAAAACAGGAGAGATAAAACCCGCCGTGTGCAAAATGTCACGCTAATAAGAAAAAGCAGAACAGGACCAACAATAAGAGCAGGAGAAATTAAATTAGTCGATAAAAATTGCATAAGATGAGTGAGATTTGTGTGTTAATAATGGAACTCGGACAAAAGAAGGAAATAGATATCATACAAAATAGTCCCTGTTGTACAAAATGGTGCGGGAGATAGCGAATATTTAGCGGGAAAATGAGAAGTGAGGCTCTCAAAGCAGCTCAAATTCTGTCTGCAATAAACATGCAAATGGAAAATAAAATAATAAGTAAATAGAACACAGGACTTTAGAAAAACAAAAATATACGGCTTAGTTGCGACTGCTTAACATGCTAACGGTTCGTATGCTAGTTGCTACGCTAGCAATCGCAGCCTGTTGGAGACCACACAGTTGACGAGACCCATACTGCACACGGGGTTCGTGTTTTCAGGTGGCTATAAAGAGATACAACATGTCAGGAACGAATGATTTATCCTGACGTGTGTATGCTGCAGAAAAGCTTTTACCGACTGTTTTACATGAAAGAATTCTGCCAGCAACATGATGAATATGGCGGCCCAGGGAGCCAGCTTTTGCTTGTAAAAATGGATCCCTTGCGTTTCCTTCTGTCTTGTCGGCATTTGCAGCGTATATATATGTGGCGGACTTCCAAACTTGGGAAGCTAAAAAAAAAAAGTTATGCGGAAGGTGAAGGGTCGTGATTTTGATACTGCATGTCGAGATGATGGCTACCTCATGACGCTAATGCCAGCATGCTAATTGCTATTATGCTAATTTAACACAAAGAATTGTCTTGCTTACAATCTACACTATACAGAGCTGAAAAGCAGACGCTGCATCTATGTTTCTGATCATATCTTCAAGCGAGCGAGAGTGAGAGAGAATGGTCTTGGTAGAATAAATGCTGCAACATGGAGGTTCTGTCATCCGAGCCTGTATATACAGTCGTGTGGCAGAAAGATGTATAGCCTCACTCCGCGTGTGCGTACGTGTGCGGGTCATTGTGAGAAGAGCTGGCATCAGCGAGCGCTCTCCTGCAGTCATCAGTAACAATGGAGGCCTACCTCCCTCTACCTCCCTCCCTCCCTCCCTCCCTCCCTCCCTCCCTCTGTCTGTCTGTCTGTGCTTTGTTCACATACCGTCTCAGCCCAGCGCCTAGGAATGTGTGTGCGGGTGGGTGTATGTGTGCAAGAAAGAAGGGGTGGTGGAGGATGAAGAGGCCCCGCAAAGGAGGAGCCAGACAATCTGAAGGTAGTTAGTTGGCCTTTTCCCTGCAGGAAAGTGCACATGAACCTCCAAGTATATTTTATGATCAAAACACAAAAATGGCCCTTTTTATGGCTTTGTTCGAGTCATCTACAGACGCCATGTGAGCTATATAAACAGGGCCGTAGATGTTATTTCACAAGTGGGGGTGGGGGGGGCAAATTGTTCAGGCGTAAGACAAGTTTTATGAGAAAATGATCGCCCTCTCATATTCAACTGCTCCTTTGATAGCAGCTAAATAAGCAAACTGTCAAATTCAGGTTGAGGTAAGAAACATTGTCGGTGAAGCAGATGATTGACTTTCCAATGGCAATACCGATCCCAAAAATTGAAGAAAACATCGCTTTTGAAATTTCCTTTTTAATTTTAACATCCAAATTCTCTCCAATACTTTCCGACAACCTTTGTCTTCCTAGAAAGCTAACAAATACAACAAAAATGTCCTCACCTTTTAAGTGATGACCTACAAAGTATAAAAACAATCACGCACGTAAACTGTATCGAGTTCATTCATGTATTGCAGCTTTTAATGGCGACACAGCCTGGCAGATGTAATGACAATGTGTTGAGAGTCTGCGAAGACACATGCGCCGCGAACATCGGGAGCCCTCTCCGCAATATGCCCACGGCTCTGCGAGCAGACGTAAGATCATTTGTGAGAAACACTTTGACACCAGCCGGTATTATCACCTGGATAAGGTCTTCAAGGTGTCCACCAGGTGCAATATTCTTGAGAGAAATTTATTTAAAAAAAATTCTATTTTAGATACTCCTGTTGCTTAATGCTAACATGCTACAGTTATGCTAATGTACAACAAGTCAGCGATTTTAGTCATGTATAATAAGTTCGGGATTTAAGGAAAGCGAGGTAATTGAGTGTCTAATGATCAGACTGGATGCGATGCTAAAGAGCTAAGAGCAGGTATGCTAATAGCAAGTTAGCAACTTTAGTTAAAAAAGGATGCGAAGGAGAATTCAGCATTCTAAGATACTGAATCGAAAACCTGATATTAAATGCTAACTTGCTAACAGTATTTATATATATATACGTATATATGTAACTTTAAGTCACTCTTTGGTTAGCCCACTCATGGCTCTTCCAGTTGTTTTAGTAATCTTCCGTTCAAAATGCTGTTCGAAAGAGAAAATGTCAGCACAATGCACGGCTGTGTGTCTGCGGGTCGATCCGCAGCCACCACCCTTCTAATTCCAGCCTGCATCTCGCCTCTCCAAAACAGCGCCATAAACACGCCGCATTAGGTCACAGTTGGTTTCGTAACCACTCTGTGACCTCTTTACTCGCTCTCTCGCTTTTTCCCTCTCCATCCTCCTATCTTCTCCCTTTTCTCTTACACACACAGCAATCTGTCTGCTTGGTGGCTCGGCTCGCTTTTCCAATCTCGCCCATCTCGTCGTCACCCTTTTTTTTTTTTATGTGCTCCATCTTCACACTTGGCTTTATAAGGTCCCTGCTGTACCTTTAAATTTCACAACTTTAGGCTTCCAGTATTTCTCTTCTTCTTTTCTCCCTCCTACTATAACTTTATTGTTAACTTTGTTCGTCAAAGACTCTGTGCCTAGTGAACATATCGTTAAAAAAATGTTACATTCTGCGCTTTCTACGGAATTTCGACACTTCTAGGTTTTCCTCACACTAATAGTCAATATTTTCCACTACAGTTATTTTCCTGTTTCGTTCTTCACTTTCAACATAATCCTATAACCACAACAACAACAACAACCAGCAATGAAATCTAAATCTACAAAACGTAAATAAAAAATTAAACCACAACTGACCAAAGGATAAAAAACACAGCGGTAACATATTTATGGTTAAGCTCAGATAAGGCGGGTCAAGTAATCTAAATCTGGACCAAAGGGCATCATGCAAATCATCAGAATATAAAATGAATATTCTCATAAAAAGCTTCTGTGATGGCTGTAATCTGTTTTTCAGTGTGCACACATGCAACGGTTGCATAATGATGAATGTCTATGAAAAGCATATTGCATCATACTTCTTGTAGTACTGTATTGTGTTGCTCACTAATTTGCTGAAAATCCCTGCTGAAATTTTGGAGGGGCCGTCCGATTGTACTTTAAAAAAAAAAAAAAAAAATTATTATCTGCCATATAATTAATTGATAACAATCTTCCAGAGGTGAAATCAACTCGGCACTCTTACGCTCTAATGTTTGGTAATGTGTTGTGGTAATTTAATTAGTCGAGAAGGAACGTGATGAATCAAATCAATTAGATTTCACTATGAAACATAAATTATGTTTTCCCAAGCTTCATTATCAGCCTTGAGGTGTGTGCGTTTGTGTTTATTTGTACACATGATGTCAAGAATGAATGGTCAAAAAAGTCTCATAAATACATGTCGAAACGAAAGTACAGGACAAACCGTAATATACAAACAGCGGATGTAAAAAGATTTTTGTGATATTGAAAAAGAAATCCAGATAAATCTTTTCAAAACATATGGAGGAGCTCTTGTGATTTTAGTTTTTTAGAAACATCATGGGGACAGCTTGCTCAGTGGGTACCACAAATCTGGTAAACCTAATTGATATATGTGTGTGTTTGTTTCTGGCATTCTTAACTTTATGGGGACCGCTTGCTGTTCGGGGATTATAAATCAGACATAAAACAAATGGGGTAGCTCTTCTGATTTTCTTCTGAAGTTTTTGTGGGGACCAGAAAAAAACAGAGAATGCAGACTCTACAATAGCTACTAACTACTACACATGCACATTTTTTTTACACCTTGGTGTGTGTATGTTCTGGGATACATCACTTTATGGGGATAAAAGTCTCTTTACACACTCCTGTCAGAAATCAGGTGAAAAAAAAAATAGAAGGTATTCCGATTATATACATGTGCATGTCTTTAGCATTGGCACAGTTGCCACGTTTTCCTGCGCGTGTCTGTGTGTGGAGCCAGCGCAGCGTGCACACGAAAGCAGAATGAGAGGGATAAGCGTTCACAGGCGGCAATTATGTGTAATTTTCCCAATTAAAGCTGGCCAAAACAAAGAGGGTAAATTTTACACTCTGGGATGTTTCTAGTGAGTGAGAGAAACACAGAGATGAGTACGTATTTCCGCACAATTTTTTTTTTTTTTTTACCAAAAAGTCGCAATTGTCACGTGGTTGAGTTTGGTTTTTGCCTTATTCCTCAAGCCAACCCGGTTGCTATGGCAAAGCCATGTCGCCTGGTGTTGCTACATTATTACTCACACATTTTATTCCTGGTAATACCACAGAAGTCACAAACACACAATTGCTGACAGTTAGTTGAGAGAGTAAGAAAATAAATCTTAAGGAGCGCGCCACATGCTGCTTCACCAAGTCATTTTTTTTTTTTATAACTAATGTTGATCTAGAGAAAGAACTGTTGAACCTGACAGTGCCATTTTATTCTGCTCGTCTTTATTTGGCGCGATTCTTCTTATTGTCGCCATCAAGTTGCCATTAAACGTCGTCCCCGCCGCTTTAGCCCTGGGCGTCGTAATCCCATCAAAAGGAAACAGTATAACAACCTCGGACTAATCCTTCATTAGGCCGACTCCTCCCCCGCCATCTCTTGCACACCCCTAGCCGCCAAAGTGCTAGTAATTAGCTTAGCGCTAACGAGTCGCCGGAGGTAGCGACGGTCCGTGTTGGAGTTCAAAACCTGCCCGACGGAGAATCTGTCGCTAAATGTTTTCCGTTATGCAGGTTGTAGCCTGGTTGACACTCTTTTAACTACAATGAAAATGTGATTTAAAAAAAAAAAAAAATTACAAATGGGTGAATCATCCTTGTCATGCTGCTCGCTTATCAGATTCAAACACAAACCTCAATGCAGGTCTGCTTACTTACGGAATTTAACTTGAAGATGAGATCACGATTGTCTATAATACACTGCGTTATAGTCATACATGAGAATAACGTGTCGAAATTGAACAATTACATTTTTTTCCCCCCATTGGAGTCTGCATTTGTGTGTGTGCTGTTTGCACACAGCTCAGCGGATAGACATGGGCGGCGCGGCGCGGTGCATCGACAGCACGCACTTAGGCAAAATAGATGGCGTTGCTGGTGTGCAAAGCATCTATCATTTCCGCCTATGATTAATAGTTGTCCTGGGGATGCTGCTCAGCTATGAGGAGGAAGACGGGAAGGGGGGGGGGGGGGGTGAGGAAGACGAGGAGGTGGATGAAGAGGGAAAACGGCACTGAGGCGAATGAGATGAGGGGAAAGAGAGCTAAAGGAGTTCTGAATGTCACAGATTCGTTAAAAAAAAATCATTATGATAATCATCACCATGTTAATCACAACACCAATACAATTAGTACTACTAATCATTTACAGTCATCCTTATAAAATAAATTTTCACTTGAGCATGTGACGTTTGCTATAAATTGGTGGATGGTGGTGACCAAAATGAGTCATGCAATATTCAAATTGCATTTAGGCTCTCTCGCTTAGGGTGTGTGTGTGTCCATCTCTAAATTAACCATACATGCACGTGTGTGTGTGTGTGTGTGGTCGAGAGCGTGCGTGCCATCTGCTGTGGTGTCGAGACGCTTAACGGCAAACAAAGGACACAATGCAAATAATGTAAATAGCCTTCTTGGTTGTCTCCATGACACAAGTCACCGTTATCCATTTGTGTGTGCGTGCGTGTGTGTGTGCGAGAGACAATAACGTGTGTATGCTAATAAGAAGGCACACATGGATATGTAGGTCACGCCTGTCGAGTTTCCGCCCATTCCTTGTACACGCGTGTGCACATGTGGCGACACACACACACTGGTTTTCATCTTGTCATGCTTACTTTTTAGACTTTCCATTCCCCAGGTGTCCCATGACACCTTCAAAAAAAATAAAATAAATAAAATAAGGTACAATCTCCACAACGGATCGGCGCGGCGCTGAGACTAAAGCTTCACCGAATCCATTTTGGAGATATTCTCCAACGTGCAGTTTAACGCAGAAGTGCCGGAGCGCTTCTCAGGAGGTGCTCAAGGGCAACAAAGCAGATAAACTCGCGTAATTCCTCAAATAGTGAGCCCCGGGCGTTTTACATGTCGTCTTCCTTTGATTGGTAGAGAGAGAATTGTTACATTTGTGCTATAATCGGCATGGGGTAAAAGGAGCAGCGTTGAATTGAAGGAAAAAAAAAATGCAGCAAAAATTTAGTGTATAATAGTTTTTTTTTTTCTTAAAAAGAGGCTGGAATGGATGAATGATATTTTCATTAATTTAGGGTTCAGGTCGAGAAGTGCAACAAAACAAACTTGACTTTTTCCCAGTGTAAAATATTTTCCTGGGTCAATTATAGTGGTGTTGAAGAAACACAATAACTCCAGTAGCTCCGTCCTAATCGGCTGGCAAGACAGGCAGCTCTATATTTATCATCCCACCGCCGACTATTTTCAGAGCTTCAAACAGGCGGCAAACCTCATGCAAATGTCTTCCGTTTTTGGATCCAACGACATCATGGCTACGCGCCGTTCAGCAGGCGGAGGTGCGAAGAACGGGGTTAGAATGGCCGCTTGCTTCTCTGAGTGTTATTATTTAAGCGGCTGAGCATCCGCCCTCCCTTGCCTCGCTGACAATCACCGCTCAGACGCACACATCCAGCCATCATGTCCGCTTTTGTCCCCTCCGTGACCCCCGTCCGTGCATCAGGCGTGACGGAGGAAACAAAGCGAAACATCACTGAGACTCGCGCCGGTACATTTGAGTTACTTCGGGAGTGTCAGTCGTTTTTGTCGTAGGCCGCATCGTAGTCTTCGGAGGGCCATGATGACTTATATACAGTACGCAACAAATTGATGAATAATTTATTTTGAAATCAGAGACTAGTAAAACTATTTTTTTTTTAAATGGTGCCTTTGAGACTTCCCCATTTTACTATTTTGGGGGGTAAAATATTAAGACTAACATTACTCTGGTAGTTTTCTTGATGATTGTATTTTTATTTTTGTACTTGATTCGGTCTCTTGCAGACTCACAGTCAACTGCTGTTAAATGACAATAAAGTAAGCATGACTGAAGTTGGCTGAGCCACTGACTACTTCCACAACGGCGCAGCCCCACCTCGCTCAGATCCGCCGTCCAGGTCAGTCCCTTATTTGATCATCTTACAGCAATTGTATTGAAAACACACTTCACTTTCAACATAGTCACGGTTTTGTGTCGTGAACAATCTTCACAGCGGTACCAATTTCACCTCTTGTAGAGCACAGCAGAGTAGACGACAGCATATCCCCCCCCCTGACTCCCTGGTGTGACAACCCCCATTAGCCCGTCTGTTTAAAAATCCCCTTCCCCCTACCCTCTTCCACGCACACATGCATGGACCCCTCAGGGCAGACTGGGGTCACAGGGCTATGTCGTGCACTAGGATGTGTGGGAGCAGTTCCAACAATGTAGACCCGTATACAGTGAGGAATTGCCGAGCGCTAAATTATAGTCTGTGGACATTTTTCCATATCCTCGCACAGTGTTGGCAAGCACTCGGGTGTAGCTTTACTGTCGGTACCACCGAGTCGTGTTTTTGGCACGCCGATGATGCAATTTCCACAAGCTTCCTCCTCCCTTCTTATCGAGCAGAGTAGAAAGTGACAGGAGGTAGCGGGGTACCGCAAAGCCTGTTAGCCAGACAGCTAGCGGGCCGCTGTCACCTCGCCTGCAAACGGCGACGTGGTAATTTCACTCAGTGTGAGCACAGCAAAGGCAATATGTCGCGGTGGCCGCTGAAGGAAGCGGAGACGATGGCGGGGTGGAGCGTGCCGGATAAATGGAAGGGAAGGGTGGCAGGAGAGGAGGGAGAGCGCCATCAAATGAAACCATATGTTTCACCGCTAGCGCTTGTCGCCGTTTGCGGTCGCCGTCTAATACCAAACAGGATGCGGCAACCCAGACGTTATCCCCCCCCCCCTCTCCCTGTCCGTCGTCACGGTTAGCAGTCAGTGAGGACGAGGATGTGGCGATGACATTCCAGCCGTGCTTGGGCTGGATCAATGATGGAGGAAATTCCTCCTTCGAAACAGCCATCCACTATTTCATGTTACTCGTTTTCCTTTTAGCATAGAGGTTAGCATGTTTTTCCTCTACGGAGGCCTAGCATCTTTCTTGTGCCATTTGAACCTTATTTTATTTTCAGCAAATACCTTCAAACAGATCTAATGTTTACTTTCCATTCACTTGACTGGATCTTTTAAAGATCAGAATAACGAGCTCATTTCACTGCGGTTTCTAATTCCGGTGTTGGGTTTTTATATTAGTCTTTTTGTCAGCACCCGCGCAGTGGTCTGCCACGCTCGCTGATGGATTTCCTCCAAACTGCTGAGCACTTTGACCCAACCGGGGCCATAAAGAAGCTTTTGAGTCGATGAAGGCCCCCATGCTACCTCCCCCCCCTTTTTCTTGCCGTCTGTCCCGCCTAAGTCAAGATGTGGAGGTGAAAAGCAAAGATGGAGAAGAGGGGGAGGTAAGCCCAACATCGGCCAAGGCTGACTCAACGGGCTTGGAGGGGCTGCTTTGTTATTGCCTGTTTTGGAGTTGCGTGATTCTCTTTTTCTGGAGCAATGATTCCAGGTCTTTCACCACGCACACACATGGACTCAAACCATGAGTTCAACATGCATTACTTGCCGAATTAGTCAAGCTGTGATCAATTTGGATTTGGCTTGAAGGAGAATGTCAAACGGGGGGAATTCCTCTGCCGCTCGAAAATTGCGGCTCATTGTGTTTTTCTTCTCCGCGCAAGGCTGGATGTCCGGGTGGAGTCGAGACCCAACAGGGGTGCCTGGCATCTGACTTCATCGGCGCTAAAGCCGTTGCGTAACAGGGGGTGGGGGGTGGGAAGGACTTTGGCTCCGCAGATCGGAATGAAGTAAAGCGGGCGTGACAATCACGTCTTTGTCTTTTGACGCGGTGAAGCAGCATGTGGCTCATCACCTGATGTTATTTTTCTGCTTCCGAGTTGAGTAAACAGCAACATTCGGAGACCTCAAACATGTACGGTATAACATCGACTGAGTAAAAGTCACGTCGAGCAATCCGCGTCGTATTAACGCTCGTATCCCGTCGTCAAATACAGCCCCGTTGGCTTTTTTGTTTTTTTTGTTTACAATAGTGTTCTGCAAAAACCATGTCCCACTTTGCTACTCGGCGAGCGTGATGAGTCAAGCCTGCTTGTGCCGCGCTCTCCATTTGAATAGAAAGTAATGAATAAAAAGTGAGTCACTCGGTTATTATCATCAGATTTAACGCCCACAGTGTACAAGTGAAAATCAATACACGGTCTTATAATGCACTTTTTTTCCCCTCCACTCCTCTCAAAACGCCTCTTTGAACAGACACGGTAGACATTTCGAAGGCATAGGTCAATAACCGCTAGAAATTGTTTTCCCGCGTCCAATGATCCGCGTCAACATCGACGGCAGGGCCCGCACGTGTGCGGCCGAGGCCCGCTTGATAAAGAGGTGCGACAGGTCGAGTGACAGTGTGATGGCCGTGAGTCCGCCGCCGTCACGTCAGCTGAACCCTGTGTGGGTCAGCGCGTTTCACGTGTGAGCCCTAAATGGAATCCGGCAGCGTGAGGGACTGAGGTTCGGCACGGAGCGGTGCGTCAAGTATTTTCCCTGCCTCGCTAACGTCCTAGCGCAATCGCTATGTGATCATATTAGCAATATTACATGACTTGCTAAATTTTTACCGCGGTAACTTTGGACTTGCTTGTGTGATGGTCTTAATTGTTCATTTGGCTTTGTCATGGTTTGCGTCGACCAATCAGCTGGCTTCAGCCACTCCTGTCATGTCCAGGTGTATCTCGATGTCTCAACAGCTTGTATTTAGTTCCTTGTTTTGTTGTTACTTCAAAAGTTGCTTTTGGAATTGGCTGAATTAGTATTTGGATTGTCGTTTTGCATTATTTGTATTTTTGCTTTGCATTTCTGGTTCCCTGCGCTTTAGGTCGCTTGAACGCTAAAGTTAACTTGAGACTTGAACTTAAGTGACTTACTCCCGCCTCTGCAGTTCAAGTTTTTTTTTCTCCCCCCTTCTTCTGTGTGTACTCTCACATTTTATAAATCGGTATGTGAGTACTCCAGATAAATACAAGAACGAGGTGAGGGGGGGGACATTTTGATAGAGAGCGTGCATAATACGAAACACGCCACCCGTGTTTACGCTCAACACGGCCTTGAGTACAAGCTACGCGCACGTCGGCAACAGCGAAGTAGAAAATAAGTAGAACATAAAAATCGATACGGCACCACATTCTCCATCACTCGGTTTCACGGGTTAAAGCGCTTGATGCAAGACATCTGCTTCACTGTAAAGTCTCACTGAGTGCGTGTGTGTGTACCCCCAAGGCCTCAGAGCGCCACATAAAACTTGAAAGTGTGTGTGTTTGTGTGTGTGTGAGAGAGCGATGAATATTCATATACAATATGTGCACATGGAATCTAAAGTATGCTTTTTAAGTTCTGGAAAATAATCACAATGGAACCTCTAAAGTGGATCAAGTAGTTCCGTGACGCTGGTTGATGTAATTTATTATTTTCTACCCGCCCATATAGGAAACAATGTAAAGCGCATTAATGCTGTTCCTGGGTCATCGTCTTACAAACTTTATTAAAAACTTTATTAACAGTACAAGTTTTAAGGAATATTTTATCTCTCCACACGGATGATGAAAACTAACGTTAGGTTACTCGGTTGAAAATTGCAATTCATGGAGGAACTGATCTGAGGAAATGACATAACACTCAGGGATTGCCATGTTCAAAGAATTCTAACAATCTGCAGGAATCACAGCAAGTAAAGAAGGGTGCAAGCCCGAACCCGCAATGTCTTATCAGTCAGATGGCGCTGTGTCGAGATATGTAATTCATCTCCAGCTGATAGAAGCACGGGATTACTCTGGCAAACTTTTGTCAAGTGAGAGGAGCTCAAGTGGACTGGCTTTCTGCTCCCCGCTGCTAGGACTTCGCTTTGGGTTCCATGGACACGACATGTGGTTGAATAAAAAATTTAAAAAAATCACAAATTAGCTAAGCGAGCTTCGAGCTCGACCAAAATAAATAATTCTATTAATTTTCAATGGGGAAAAATTTATTTGACATGCAAGTAAGATTGGTAAAATGGCAAAATAAACTTGTATATTTAAGTTGCACTGTATTTCTCAATGTTCACATCATATCCATAGATAAATATTGATTCTAAACTGCTCCATATGATGTAAGCTTCACAGTTGGGTGTTATTATAAAACATTTTAAAAAATATTGACGGTCACTATAATTGCTTCATGATCGTGGTGATATTAAGAGATGGATTAAGTCTGGTTAAATCCCCTACTGAGGGCTCAAGTACCAAATGGAAGGATTGCCACAGCCTTTTATTGATCTAATAACAGTTTTGATTGACAGTATTTCACAACATGCTTTAAATTGTGATTTACCGTGACATGTTACGGAGTAAATTGTGGCAAACTATTAAAAAAACATTACAGATTTCCTCCTGTTCCTGAGGTCAATAAACAACAACAAAAAACAAAACGTGTGTGTTTCCCTTTAAGAAGCCCCCACCGCGCGCTCAGCAGAGGGAGGAAGTGCAGGACTGCGGAACAGCTGAGGAGGAGGAGGGAGGGCGGGGAGGGGGGTTGGCGAAATCCAGCCGATGACGGTTTCAAGTTCCCCCGATAGAAACTGTGCCTGATTTGTGGCCAATGTTGGAGATGTAAAAAAAATAAAAAGTGAGCGAGAAAGAGAGGGAGGAGGGAGCGAGGGAGAAAGGGAGGGGAGGGGAGGGAGGGAAGAAGGGGGAGGAAAACACTGAAGGGGTAGCTATGGAGATGGAGCGTTTTCCTGGCTGCTTTCTTTGACAGGTGTTGAGTGGGGCAAAAGTCTTAAAACAGAATCCAGCATGTACGCCAAAGGTAAAGGAGCCGTGGTCCCTTCCGACAGCCAAGCGCGAGAAAAGTAAGTCCGAGTGTTTTCTTTTACACCTCTCGCGTTTTCTTAAGGCTGCTTTTACCTGCACGCAGCGCCGATGTGAACTTTCTCCAACTAGCTTCCGTCACTGTGAATTGACAATGTTTTAACGCGCGCCTTCGAGCGCTTTAAAGGTGCACGCGGTCAACTTTTCACTTTTTCCAACGGACTTCCTGACCGCGGTTTTTTTTTTTTTTAAAGTTCGCTCGCGGTGCTTGCTTGCTTGCTCTCGCCGGAGAACTGAGCCTGCCTTGCGGGAGCTCACGTGCGAGCTGCACGGAGGAGTCAAAAGTTTTTGTCCCGGTAAACTTTTCAGACGCAGTTTTGCGACTTAACGGTGCGTTTTTGCAAGGCAGACTTTTTGTCGGGAAAATTGGACTAACCTCGCGGGGTTCCGGTGGCTTATCGTGCGCTCAAATCACGGAGGTGTGCTTTGAAAAGCCACTCGCATCACTCTCTTGTTCTTTTTTAAATTACTCGTTGGCTGCAGAAACTTGAGGGAAATGCAACGTGAAGCTCCCGTTAATTGCATTGTGGCACTTTTTTTTTTTTTTTGCACAAGAAACATGAAGATCAGTGGGGTTCATTCATTTTTAACCAGGGTGGGCAACCTACGGGCTGTGGGCCATCTGGAG
Organism: Syngnathus scovelli; assembly: GCF_024217435.2. Lineage (NCBI taxonomy): Eukaryota > Metazoa > Chordata > Actinopteri > Syngnathiformes > Syngnathidae > Syngnathus > Syngnathus scovelli. The sequence goes on from NC_090856.1 coordinate 4,705,812, forward strand.
CCCATCAGAACAGCAGAAGAAAACACTTTTTAATACACAAACTCTCTACTGTGTCCTTCAAGTATAGACACAAATAAAAATGAAGAATATGTCTTAAAAAAAAATGACATTTGTGATGCAAAAGGTTTTGCAAGATTCATTTGATTGCAATACAGTCATTCAACATGTGTGTCCAGACTCTGGAGACACATTTCTTTTAAAAACAGAAAGAACATCAAGTTTGTGTCTCATAAATTCCTGCTTTAATACATTGTGCGATGCATGGATGGCTCCTTCTGGTGTGCACCCATTGGCCACCAGGGGTCAGTATAATAAAACCTGTACAAAGGTGCATACATGAAGAAGACGGTCACAATAGCCCAGTTAGATGCAGTAAGTCTTTTTTTTGGCAGAGGATAAAGAATATATGCCTGTGAGTACTGTTTGTCTATTGTCGCTACAACACTAGTGTTTAAAAATCTGTTGCTTGACAATGTTGGTGCTAGTTTAATTAGCTTGTACAAGGAGTTACGCATTGTACGTTAGCATTAAGGTATATGTAGATGTTTGCTTCCTCTCTGGGACCCCAAATTACAAGATGCATTGCAAAGGACAAATACATTTTCATCAATGGCGCCACATCTGTGTCACGGTTGCCCACTGAGTGATGATCAGTCACGGACGCTTTTCAGTATCGTGTTCTTAATGGCAGCTGCAATGAATTATCTTTTTTTACCAGCATACTTGATGGACATCAGGTTTACAAGAGGTCCCTAGTTTATGATGGAGTTCTGCTCCTACTGTGGTGAGGGTCACGCAGCGCAGTAGTTGATTACTAACCTACCATAATGCAATGGTAAAGTCATAATAAGTATAAAGCAGTTTGTCATTTGAGAAATATCTCATGGCGCTGTGCAAATGACTTCATTCTGTGCTGTTTATAAACTCAAAATGTTGCTGTAAATATTTATTTGTGAAACACTTCTAGGCTAAAAATCTGAAAGAATTAATTGGAAACAGTAAGAATGGTTGTAACGTGCTGTGCCTTCTTGTGCGGCGTGATGACGTTTTCCTACGACGCTGAGCCAACTTGTTGATTGTTTCCTGTTTGTAACCTCAAAAAGAGTTTTTTTTAAAAAATATATTATTAGATATATTTTTTTATATATGCATTTGAGGTTCAGCATTTATGAATGGCGATGGGAATTTTTTAGACTCTGCTATTTGCTGAACACCAATTTGCTGTTTGTGAAGAAAAAGCTTTGGTATCATCTTGTGGCATCTTGGGGCCAAGGGACTCGATTGAAGTGATGAGATTTGGTCAAGGCATTGCCTTGTCTCATAAAAAAATGGGGCTTTGGTATCTTCTGGCATCTTTAAGCCGTTACAAACCTTTTAAAGTGTGTTTCAATTACTCACATATTTTTGCTTGGTCCCTATAATGAAAAATAAAAAAATAAATATATACACAAAGTACTCTATAGTAATTATAGTATTGTTGTAATTTGTGCAGACTACTGCTCCACTAAACATCAAGACAAGCACTTCCTCTCATAATGGATGTGTTGCCTTGTCAGGTCTGACATTGCATCATCCTGCCCTGACTTGATGTGTGGGCATTTAGTCCACACGCATCCCAGGTGGCCCTACGAACAGCAGGCATGAAGTGACCCTTGAACCCACGTATGATGCCTTAATATACAAATGACGTGAGCAGACGCCATGGGTGCGTTGACACCTGTTTTTTTTCGTCTATGCTCTCCCCCCCCCCCCTCCACCTGAAAGCAACAGATGAATTGTCGGCTGATCAAAAAAATAAAGATATGCATGTTCTTCTGGTCATGAATCATCTCACATGGTCCAACCGCTGCCGTCTTTGAAACGATTGTGTAGGCGGAGGATTAATAATTCAGCTCATTAGGAATTCACGGAGAGGCGGCGACATGAATGTTACTGTAATGGGTAGCAAAATTGTCGGATTTGGCCGTAGTCGTTTGTGGTTTTGCCTTCAGATCAGCTGCGTTATATGCAAAATATCATAATAAATAACACATTTGCTAAATTTCCATCCTCGTTAATACTGGTGAGTGACGTGGGTGCCGGCGAATGACTCTGTAGAATTGGCTGTCGTGAGCTCAGGTTAGTGACTGACTGTTAACTTTTTTTAAAGTTAGCCAATCTCAATTCGCCTGTGTGTGAAAGTGCTTCTTTTGTATTTAGTTGTGTGTATGTGTGTGTCTTGCCCTCTCCGCCCTCACCTGTCTTGTCACCCTAACCTGCCCTGCAGGGCCGACACATGTTCCCTTGTAAGCGCGTCGTTGAATTAGCTCCTATTTACATATTCATACGGCTCTTTACATATTCACATATTGTAAAGGGGGCGCCAGCGGGCAGACAATTGAACAAGACTGATGTCACCTGTTTCCCCAGATACAAATGACGGGTAGGCTTGAACTCCAGGTCCAAGTCTCCAATTCGTTTTTAATACCTACCGTCAATAGTTAAAGCCAAAAATGGATTTACCTCCCCATAGGGAGCTATGTATTATATTACCGTTGTACGTTTGTTATTTTTATGAAAACCTGGAGGGCAGATTTGAAATCAGCGCTAAAATCCAACTCAAGAAAGTTTGCGTTGGAAATTTTAGCGAGTAACCCGGATCCAAACCATTCAGAACTGTGAGGCAGATGTGGAAACCACTAGTCCACCGTGCCGCCTCTCCCGCATTTAATTAAATTAAAGCCAGCACAAGCCGTTCAGGGGCTTTTGTATTAATATCACCTCATTGTTCCGTCACTGGTAACTCTTTGAAATGCGCGGCGATGAATTTTTGTGTCTTAATTAACGCTTCCGCACTCACTGATATCCTCGATAGCGATCAAACGTCTTCATTCTGTTTGTTTACAGACATGCTCTCGTGTGATTTGGAGATTTGTTTGGCCTAAAAGATCTTCAAGTGTAAAGTTAATCAGTTTGTTTCTTTACACCAACCCCCCCCTTCTGCTCCTCCTCCTCTAGCTCCGCCCACGTATTTACATGCCGTTTAATGGTGGGGGGGGGGGGATCTTCAGGTTTTCAATGCGCCGTTTTGACTCGGCACAGATGGCGCCGCCATCTGCATTTTAGCCTTTTGAAGACGGCATAAAGAGCTGCACAGGAACAAGAGAAAACATTGCTGGAAAAGGGGAAAGGAACCCTTGATTTAGCCCCGGCACCCCTTCGGCTGACTGCCACGGTGTCGGGGAAATGACAACAGTCAATTAATGCCGCCGCTCGTCAGCCGCCGCCGCTGCCGGTGCACGCGCGTGTCAGATTGTATCACTTGAAGTAAAGCACACCGTGTAAATATTGGATCTTTGGCTCTCAAGTTATGAATCAGTTTGACATCAGTGCACCGAAGGCCACCAGGGTTGTTCTATTAGACAAATGCAGAGCTGCTACTAAAGTGCATTTAGTGGACCTAATAAGCAATTTTGTGGAATTTTCTCCATTGTGTGGAATTGATTATGGATTAGTTTTGCCTTTGAGCAGTTGAGCACACTTTGTGTTTACTTTTACTCAAGTGCGTAGTTGGAAGAACGACATGAGGTCAGCCAGGGGAATTTGACCCCTGCTGTTTGCGGGCGATAGATGAAATTCTAATTGATGCCCATTGAGATGCATTCGAGATTTTTTTTTCTCAACTTTCAGTCTGTTTTGTTATTATAGTCAATTTTTTTTCCTCTATATCGATGTAACTTTTACTCTCATACCGTTACCGCTATTGGCTAATAATGATCCATAATTTTTTTATTTTAAAATTCAGACATTTTGCTATTTTTCTTAATATTGTGCTTTATTTTGGCAAATTTACAACTTTAGTCCTGTGAAATTATGACTTTTATTATTGAACTTTTTTCTGTTATTTAATTCTCATAACTTAAACTTTTCTCATACTATTTTTATTCTCGCAATTTTCCAACCAACTTTTTCTTATAATAGTCAAACTTTTTCTTCGTCAATATTTAAACTTTATTCTTGCAATATTATGATTTAATTCCTGCAATTACAACTTTATTCTTGCTATTTCACGACTAATATTTTTTTTCCCTCCACACCATTACGACTTTTTTGTCTTGTAATTTTACGACTTAATTCCCGTCGCATTTTCCCCTTCATAATATTCCAAATATTTTACATCTTTTTTTCCCCCCCTGTCTCATCATTTTATTAATACTCCTCAGCTCATCAGCTGCTGTGGGAGCTCTTGACTGAAACAGACATTTATGGCGATATAATCTCCCGCTAATCATTCTAACCGCTTTCTCTGTCTCTCCGGTGTGTTGATGATAAACAGATGAACAAAATGACGGGGCACTTTTTTTTTTTTTTTGCAGGTGTTCTTCCGTCGCGCGACAGAAGCGCGTGTTTGCCGCCTTATTGACACTGATTTGTTTTGACAAAGGGAGTGCCGTAACAAAGCCGAGCAAATATAAACAGCGTGTGCGGTGGGAATAAGCTTTAGCGGGCACGCTTCACTGTATCACAGCATCCACGTCGCTCAGGCGCCTTCAACTGCTCCATCCATACTTCTCTTATACGACCATCATGAATAATTAATATTCCGGAAATAATATTTTGCGATTTTATGTGGCTACAATTGGCGGGTAGGGTTTAAATTATGCATGCGACACATCTTTAGTCCTTTTTTTTTTTTTTTTTTTTCCTCCCGCTGAAAGATAATACTGTGAAACAGAGGTGCTTAATCCCTCCTTTTGCCAGCACACCTCAACTCACCCTTCTCCTACTCCAACTGCTGAATTATTGAAACAAAGACACGAAAGTTCATTTGCTAACTGTCTACGCTTTAACCGCTAAGCATGGCTGAGAAGCTCTTGTCTCTGGAGGCGAGTCGTGGAAAGGGAACGTGAGGACGGGGCAGCCCGAGGGGGGCTGCATGTCAGGTGTGTTTTCAGGGGACCAGGTAGTTCTTGATGTGTGGTCCAGGAACAAAAGCGTGACTTGAGTTAGTGATGTCGTTTGGATCTTAGGAGTGGAGCTCGTATCGACTTAGTGTCTTTGTTGGCATTAGCATACAGTGAAATGGTGGGACATGATCAGACCTTCAATTTGTTCAATATTTAAAGCAAATTATGTCAGCGCCATCAAATCTTTAGTAGTAGGCAATGTTTTAAGTGACACATTAATTATAGGGTTGATACGATTAGTCAACAAGTTGACAACTTTAATTATGTAGTTGATACGATTAGTTGACAACTTAACTACTTCACATTTGATGTTGACTAATCGCATATTTTTAGAAATGTCTTTTTTGCTAATTGTCTTTGTGGATCAAAATGTCTGACCGATAAGGTGACACTGTTTTCACACTATAAAAATAAGATAATCGTGGTAGAGTAGAGCAGCTAGCTGAATTGGCTTTTGCTATTTCAAGTAAAAATTTAATTCCATTTTGTCACCAAAAAGTTGTCTAATAATAAACCAGTTAAGAGCACAGTTGAAATAGAAAAATGACTTTTTCCTGTTTTTTTTTATTTTAATAATGACTGAAATTAATTACATTACAGTACATATGTTGCCTTTTTGGATCACTATTTGCTATCTGTCAAAGTGGTCCAGTACCGTGGCATTGTTTCATTTTTGTATACCGAGGTCTAGCTGTAATTTTGTGCTCGCATAAAATGATGGGATCCGACCCCCACCTGTGTATGAAATGATCTCTGACAAAAGTCACACATTGAAACTTATCCAATCTGAGTTGCTTCGCCGCCACCGCTGTCTATCTCTCAGAACGGCCAGATCATACAATCAACATGTTCTCCATGCGCTTTCCCGCCTCGTCTCCCTGAGTGGCGTGTGTTATTAGCGCCGGGTTCACCGGGAAGCCATTCCAGCGTTCCTTCTCCTCATCGGAAGGAGGAGGCTGCGACCTTGAGATTCCCTCCGACACCATCTCCTCCACCACCTCCTCACGTCTCCTTCATCAGTCAGCCTGACAAAATGTCTTCAACCTCTGTCTGCTTACACTTACCGCATCTGACTGCGTAACAAAAGCTGCGCTCCCGACCCGAATGAGGGGCTCTAAATAATATATCGCCGCCGGAGCAGGTGCCCATCGCCGGGGCATCGAAACCCTCAGATCACATCGGGCCTCGCCATGAAACTTTCATCGCTACAATCCTCACGCGGGTAACCGTTCGATCCCACAGATGAAAACGATTCACAGGTTAGAACAACCTCGGATATGTTCTTGACCCACTTCCATATCTCCATTCAAGAAACAATATCTAAAATAGTCCTCACATGCTTTCAACTCATTACAACTCTTTCCCAATAGCCAGGAATGATTCATATAGCTGTCCAAACAATTAACAAGTCATTACGTTGCCTTTAAGGACTACTTTATTGACAAACTAGACCTCCAGGTATACTATAAGTAGCTATAAACAATAACATCTTCTCTTTGAAGAGCATAGAACGACAGCCTTCGGTTCTCTAATAATACAACGCTTTAGTCCTTATGGCAACCGATGAGACGGCCCCCCCTCCCAATATGCTCCAAGCCTCGTTTGCGCTCCTTCTGCTGGAACCAATGTGCTCACAAAGTGCTTTTCAGTATCCCTCTCCGAATATGTTGCCTTCGCACCTCTCAGTCATGGAAGTCCAATTCCGCGCTTATATCGTCTTATTGAGACTCGGTCACGTACGTCACTCCGATGTAGCAGGAAGTTTTTTTTTTTTTTTTGTGTGTGAATGCAGTGTTGATATCTGGTACTTGACTGCGCTCTTCACGCCGCTCCGCATTGTCGTGCTCGCATCCTCGACAGCGGCGTTCCGCACGCCGCAGGGACGTGGCCGAGTGCCACCGAGGCTCTTTGGCTCGGAGCTGGAGAGCTTTACAACCCCATCCGTCGTGTATGTTATCTTTATACTGTAAAATCTTGGTTATCCCGCCGTCCTATCGCAAGGATGATTCGTCACCAGTTGTGTTTGAATGCATCATCGAGAAATAATGTGGTCACTTGAGCAAAATAAGAATAAATTAAAAAACACTTTTTTTCTTTTTCTTTGTGTTTTACAGGTTAGCTTTATACGTGTATGAGTATTTGCTTCATGTTGGCGCACAGAAATCAGCACAGACCTTCCTATCAGAGGTAAGACTTCACTCTCACGTCATGCATAATGAAAACAGGTTGTTCGCAGAGACTTGAAGTCTTGCGTAATATTTTTTTCCAAATATTTTCCTTCAAAATGGCAGCTAATACCAGGGATGGGAAGTAATAAAAATTCAGTATTTCCGATTTCATAATTGATAGAATCCGATTTCCTCAATCAATTTTTTTAAATAAATAAATGAATACATTTATTTTAAATGGATTCGTATTGGGTGAAGGAATGCAATGATACACTTTAATATCTAAAACTTTCCACATACTTTACATCCACGATGCACATTCATCATCATAAGTGAAGAATAGCATCAGCAAGCAAAAAGTCATTCATAGAAAAAACTAAAAATGCTAAAAATGTTTGTTAGGCAAACGCGCGGCGAGCTTTGTTTTCATTCACAATGCTCCCTCGACTCCTTGTTAATTTCAGATAATGTAAACATGGCATCGGTTCAGCTTCTTGATATGATTACCCGCCCTTCATTATTAGGCCTAATTTATTATAAACGCTGCGTAATTAGATCACTTTGACGTGTCGTAAGCACGCGTTGTTGCTCGCTTTGCCCTACGACATTCCAGATTCCACACGTCCTATACTCAAAAAAAAAAAAAAAAAAAAAAATCCACTTTCATTAGTACATTGTATTTAATTTCCCCCGTCCGCTTTGCCGCTTTGATGTAGACATCTGAAACGGCGCGTGTATTCGGATTACGCCGACAGTCGAGCGTACGTGCGAGTAAAAGCAACGGCTTGACCTTTCACCGCGACCCCCCCCGTTCATGCAGTTGTAGCAGGAGCACATAAAGTGAGTGGAGTATTAGACAAATGGTTGCGAAAAGATACACTCTGTCAGCCATCTGTATTCATCAGTGTTCACTTACCAGGTTTACACTCCGGCTCGTCATGAATCACCAGAGAGAGCTACGTTTATTTCCCTCCCCCCCTCCCCTCCCTGTTTTACTTTTCACTTGCTTTTGACTCTGATTCACCCTTCGCCGGGGTTTCATGACTGAAGCGGAAGTAGCTCAAACCCAAACAAAACACTAAAGGTCCATTTACCGACTCTTTGACCTGGATGATAGCCTGGCGGGTCGTTCAGAAAAAAAAAAAAAAAAAACATGGCTGAAAAAGGACATCGTTGTCGACGTTAAGGCAAAAGTTGGAGGGAGGGAAAGTTTAACATTTTACGTATAAGTAGATGATGACAGTAAGTTTTTTTTTTGCTTTGGAACTTATTATATGTAGAAAATAATCACACAGGGAACACAATCTGTGCATTTTGTGTATCCGTTGTTGCCTCTCTCCCACACAAACTGAGATGTTCAAAGCGACCTTTGTCGCTAGGTGGTGTCTAATAAGATCACTATCGCCTCGACTCTCAATTAACCTTTGGTCCTCTCACCTGTACGAGTTCACATTCTCCGAGTACTCGGCGGGACTTGATTTGTTTTGAATGGAACAGTTGAATGCTCTTTTCCGTTTGTTGTTTAAAAGAAATGCAAAAACTGTATCGATTATTTTTTTTCCGGGTCAAATGTTAGATTAGCGTGTGCATGTTTCTCAGTACTCAGTTTGGCACCGTTTTGCAAATCATCTTCCAACTTCCTCCAAAAGCCTCCGATCCACTCCCCAGATGCACAAAGAACTCGGGGTCAAAGTTGAGCCTGCCAAATTTCAACCAATTTTCCCGCTAATCAGTGTTGGCTCTGCAGGGACGACGAATTCCCTGGATTCACGGCGCGGGAAGATCAACTAATGGCATTACACGTGATCTCTCTTGCCCCTTGCCACAAATTGGCCCGATGGGTTTTTCTTTTCCAATTAGTAGTCACGGGAAAAACGTGAAAACCAAACCACAGGGAGGTTGGTTAGGATCAGTCCAAAAAAAAAAAAAAAAAATGACACGGACGAGGGAGGAGAATGAGAGTATTTGGGGATGTGACTTCTATTCCAAGTCACAGTGCGTGTTTGGAGCAGGTAGCCCGTCCACTATCGCGCTCGGAATCTTATCTACACGTCCAGATAGCAGCTGGAGTTCTTGCTGCCGTGTGAGCGCTGCGGGGGAAAAAAAAAAGTCTTCTCTGTCTGACCGACTCAAGTTTGACTGACGTTAAAGCAAAGTGAACTCCCATTTCTTGTCTCCCTCTCAGATCCGATGGGAGAAGAACATCACACTCGGGGAACCTCCTGGATTTTTACACTCGTGGTGGTGGTATGTATATTTGGAGATCCTATCGAATTATGTCAACACACGATCCCGCACACGTTACTACTGTAAGAGCGCTTAGGTGTGTGTGTGTGTGTTTGAGTGGGGAGGGGAGGGGGGGAGTAATTGCAGGGAATGCTAAGTGCATCATCTGACATATGTTTAAGTGCTCCTTACTTTGCCGCCATTTACCTGACTTGACTTGTAAACACTTTCTTTACATGCTCAACGCAGCATTGTCCAATAATGTGACATTACGTTTTTTTTTTTCTTTTCTATCCCGCTTCTTTGAACAAATGCGCCGGGTTGGCTAATGCTTCATAAGCAGCGGACAGCGTGTTCTGTTCTGTCTGTCTGTCTGTCTGGCTCGGGTCAGTGCGCTTGCAGGCTTGCGCTCTTGTCCTCCGAGCGAGCGAGCGAGCAAGAAAGCCGTGTTTCCAGCTGAGCTGAGTTCTATGCAGTTTTTGTGGTGTGTAGGCGAAAGGCTGGTCGTTATGTAATTTTTGAGGCAAGGCCGTACAGTGTGGTCTTCCAATGAAATCAACCTCGAAGAAAATTGTTCTTTGTCTTCCATTCGTGTCCAACTTTACTCCAAAGTGGGAATTTGATGAGCTACGAAAAGGAAGTAGGCGCACACAAAGGGGAAGGTGGAGTATTGTGAATCCTTAGCGTTAGCTACACGGGGGCAGCGTGAGGCGGAATAAGAGGTTTGACAGGACGGCCATTCACGCTCGTCGCCAAAAGCGCCTCCCGGCGTCGCTTCATATAGCAAACGTGCCGCTTCGGTCATTCATCCTGTTTGGGCCTCAGTGTGTGTTGTCATTGTCGAGCGTGTTGACATGGCTCATAATGGTCTTTAAAGAGCTCCGCTTTGCTCAGCCGGACGGTGGTAGCAACCAAAGGCAAATATACAGAGTGTTTGAACGGCCTCGCATTCCCCAAACCCCGGGCGGTGGAGAGGAGGCCGATTATTAGCCGGGTAGGCCTGTGGTGTAAACGACATGGCTAAGGGGCGTCTGTCTGGGCCGCGCAGCACGTGGACACCAAGGACCGACGAGGGGGAGGAGGCGGGATCCCGGGGGTTGTCGGCAGGGTCCACCCATTGGACACCAACCCCCCCGAAGTCCTCTCCTCTCGCAAACCTCCCCCAAAACAAAAGCTCCAGATGGTAGGAAAGCCACCAACCTTCCACATGCCCCCCCACCGCCCCCTCGCAACCTTTGTCTGGAGGCCTGTCCTTTGTTTGCGGAAGAGAGACCCCCGAATGGATTAACTCTTTGCATTTCAGCCTCTTTTGTGTTAAACAGGCAAATCTAAGACCCCGACCCCGCTGTCACCCTGGCCCCACCCCCACCCCCACCCTCAGCCTTCTCCTCCTCAGCACCTTACTACTTCTGCGGATGCTTCCTGTTAAGATGGTGCGGGGGCTGCTTTCGAATACGACCGAGGAAGAGAGCGGGGAGGTGTTGGGGCTTCTTTTAGTGGGGGGTCACTCATCCACATCTGTTGTTATGGGCGGGAGGATAAAGAAAAGCCTCAGTGAAGGGCTGCAGGTGTTGATTGTGTCATTAGCTCCTTCCCCATTGGCCGCTGCTAGTTGTCTCCTCTTTATCCTCAAATCGATTGCTTTAACCAGTTTTCACTGGATGGCGGCTGAATTCGAAACCCCCCCCTCTGAACACACAAACATAACAACACTATGGCCTTCTTGTTCTTACTGGATCTGGTTTTTGCTTGGAAACATTGGGATTAGCAGAAAGTGGTATTGCTAAGCTAGCAAGGTCATGACATCTGTTGTGTATGGGCGTGGAACCCTTGGATGAACATGTAACTTAAGTATTAACAAACCAAATAATTGTCCGTTTTTGGCTAGTCTTGCTAGCTGCCTGTTAGCTAGCCACTAGCCAAAGTAGCAGACAGGATTATGCTTCAGACCTGCCAAGCTGTGTGCGTCTGGCTTTGTTTACATGCCTTATTATAGTGCAAAAGCCCCATTGTAACTGATGGCTTTGTCAGACCGCAGTTAATTGCAAATAATTATCGTGATGGCATTTAATTTCAGTAATTGTCTTCTTCTGGAAGTCTGGATGCTAATCCCCCTTCCTGCTCTTTTGCCGACATGTTGGTGTTACGTTATTTTTTTCTCTCTCCCCCCCAGCTTTTGTTGCCGATTTGAATAAAGTAATGAAAGGCTATCCGTACTTGTTTGCATCACCTTGAAAAGAGAGCGGAAATGCGCCCCGCCCCGCCTCATGCGGCTCAAATAACATCGCTTTACATGCCTTTGTAGCGAAATACGATGGCAAAGATTAGATCATTAGATTGGAATGATTAGATAATTGGATAGAACTTGAACGAGGAAGGGTTCCCTGGACTCCTCATCAAATAGCTGATCGTAATTAACTATAAATGTCGATGTAACGGATCATCTCCATCTATGTGAAGGAACTAAAATTCGCCTCGCCTGTTTGTGGCAAGACCTAACTGTTTTATCTAAAAAAAAAAAATACTGTTGACACACCAGAGAATATGGCAAATATTCCGACCTCAGAGATTCCACTGTACTCACAGAAATCGATTTGTTTCTGATACAGTACGGAGTTGGCTCCTTTTAGGCACTCCTCCAGCCAATCTTCTCTAAACCCACCACTTGAAACATTGTACTTTTCTTCACAATGCAATATAAACCTTCATCTGTGTCTCCTTGAAACACAGTGAAGGGATACATTCAAGTCTCCAAATAATACCAGCCGAATGAAAGTGTCAGATGATACAGAGACTGACAATGAGATTCCTCAGGTCAGCTGTTCAAATGGTAATACATATCCCGACTTCAGAGGCCAGGAGATCACCCTGCACCTCCACAAGGTGCTCTTTATTTATTTTTTGGGGGAGCAAACTTGAACCTCTGCGTCCCCCTTTCATTTCCCTCGAGAGCTGATCGGATTTGGTCGTGTCTCCCTCGCTGCAATTCCTTTAACGCCGACATCGAGATATGATAATGTACACTCATTTTATTGTCATGTGGGACACACACACACAAATTCGTACACGGAGAGTGTGCTCCGTCAAGCTTTGTCTTAGAGGGCACCCTTGTGCTTGCAGAGCGCCTCAGGGCACCAACTCTGTCCTTTCATCTAAAAATACTCTTAACACTTCTATTTTAATTCACATTGTCACAAGTCTGAGAGGTCAGTGCTAAAGGTTGAAGTGTTTTTATTTTTTTTTTTATAAATTATTATTACGCTTTTTATTTTTAGAACTTTAATTTTGGCACCGCTTTTTAAATTACCCTCAAATAACATGTCATCAGAATGAATGGAAAGAAGCAGCGTTCAGAAATAAAGAGGAACCATTTGAGGTTTGAATATAATCTCTTGTAGGAAAGCTACTTGGACTTTGATTTGTCCAAATTTGAGCAATTGCGGCCATCATAAAACCTTTAACGGCACAAGCAAAATGTTAAAAATGACACACTTTAGCCATGAAGTATCAAAATGATATTTGTCTGCCAATTTCTAGAAGTGAACCTTTTGTCAGAATTACACATTGTGCATCTAAAATAATTCCTTACTTCAGGAAAGTTTTGCTGATGTTTTGTTAGCGTCAGTGTTTGCGATGTTATAACTCTTAAAACAAATATTTGAACACAAATGGTCAAGCAGCACATGTAGACAGATATGACAATACTCACTTATATATTCTTTATCCTCTGCAAAGAGCAGCAAATATAGAAGCCTCCTGCTGGTCTTTTTTAGTCTTCAATATGGTATTTACTTCAAACTTTTTTTTGGGAGCCTCACAACCAATTTCCCCCCCAGCTCAAGAGTTGAACATTGAAAATCAATTTGACAAGAATGAGACCGACTTACCGGGTACTTGATCTCGGTGTAGTAATTAAGGACCCATTTAGAGCCAGGACCCTTTTGTGGCCTACAGAGACATTTGGGATTGGTGCTAATGAGCTAATATCGCTCCGGCCGGTTGGACACTAAATAACACGAGCGCAGCTGATTGGTCGATATTGTGAGTTGTAAGGGCAAGCATGGAGGGACATTTGGTGACCCTTTTCCGGTGTACTCCATCCATTTTGATTTTGTCGAAAGAACAAGAAATGCAATTCTAGCTTTTGAATATAACAGAATTTGCCAGTATCGGTGTGTGGTATCGGAGCATTTATCAAGTCCGAGTACAGACATGTGATGCATCTCTCCTAATTTAGTCCCAAATAATGAATTTTGGGAGTAATAAAAATGTCAGTTGAATTTAGAGTGTTTGTAGAGTGGCTGTTCTTAAAAAAACAAAACAAAAACACAAGGTTGAGTGCGTGTTTGTTACGCGTGGTATTACATTAGCTTCGATCACTGTTAAGAAATTAAATTAAATGCTGCATCTAAGCTTTTTCTTGTTCCCCGGCGTGCGGAGGAATTGTTTATTTTCAACTTTATGTCTTATCTTCACCAATTGCCATTTTATTAAGCGCGCGATACAATATCAGCCGAGCTTCTTGAATACATTCTGCTTTTTTTTTCTCTCTCAACGTGCGTCTGTTTGCATGAAAGCAACACCAAACTCTGATCGCACTTAAGAAATAAGCCCGAGAAGACACTAACAAGAACGTCCCAGTACGGCGGATGATCGTCTTTCATTTTGCCGGCTGTATTAATTTCTTTTTTATGTGGATGTAACAAAAAAGGTACAGTGGAGCATGAACCTGCGCCACTTTTGTTTGGTTGTCAAAGTGACACACAAAAGGGGAGAGAAAAAACAAAACAACACAAAGCTTCGATGGATGGCAAGCGTTATTGTCGCTTTTGAGTCATCTGCGTACGTGTCGCTATTAGATGAGAAAAAAAGTACATACGAGCGTGTTTTTCGATGTTTAACAGCCGTCTTTTTCCTTGTGTGTGCAGCGTATTCTGGGATCTGTACTGCGCCGCCCCGGACAGGAGGGAGACATGCGAACATTCCAGCGAGGCCAAGGCCTTCCATGATTATGTGAGTCGAGCAAAAAAACACACCGCAGAAACCCTGTCACTCACTCCGGGGGGTTGGGGGGGGGGTTCTCGTGCATTGATATGCGAGGTGCTACAGTTTGCTTTGCTGCGGTTGAGCTGCTGGGTTCTTTTTTTTTTTGAGGGGAGAAGTCTTCCCGCAAGGTGGATGTCTTTAAAAAATGCATCATCTGGGAATGCTGTCTTTTTATTTCATGGAAGAGCCTCAAGAGGTTCCTCTTTGAATAATAGACAATCTTCGTGCAGGTCTATCATTTTTCACATGATTAGGTATCTGTGGTTACCCAAATTGTATCTGGATAAAAAAAAAAAAAAAAATGCCGGGATTTTTCTCGGAATTGGAATGTTATATCTTCAGCTCGAGCGGAGTTGCCGCACAACACCCACCGCAGTTTCGTCTCTGTCTGCATTTCGGGTAATCACACTAGCTCGGACGCTTTAGCTCCACATTTCCTCCAACGATGACCCCTGAACTCTTGACTCTGAGAGGAAACGTCGTCCTGTGATGAAAGGTCACGCCGCGGCCCGTCTTATTTATTGGTCCACATAAAGGTCAAGGCGCATCAAGCAGCTGGCTGATCACACAAGCACATTAGCACTCACACATCTACACAATGCATACGCACATGAAATATGTTTTGCTGGCGGTGGCTAGCAGTGGCGATAAAAGGTCACGGCCTCCGACCCCCTTGACCCCGCTCTTGTGAAGAGCTGCGGTGGTCAATCAGTAACACCTGCACACATAGACATCACATTTCCTTCGGAGCTGTTTGATCAAATTGGGTTTTTGTCCTTAGAATTCATTGTGTTGCCTATTTCAATATGAATATTTCCTTAATTAATTGTTTGGCAAATTCTTGATGAATTATTAATCCATTTAAAATATATATAGCAATATTATTTTCATGCATGGGGTTGTTGTGGTAAAATTCTGCATCTCCGGTGTCCCAATACTTTTGCCGCGGCTCCATGTGTTGCGCCACCACGATTATGAATAGAACAGTTTGCACGCCACACTTGGTAACATGATTAGCATGAGCTCACACGTCGTCAGTCCATGTAAATGAGGCCGTTGAATGGGTCGGCTGCTCGCTTTACCTGAAACGGATTACGGTTTCTATTTTTATGCTTTGCGTTCCTTTCGGGCGCTTTCAGCCCGTAGGCAGTCAAACTCTTGTATGGCACTTGACAACCCAACACATTACATTTGTTGTGCATGTCACACACGTGTGTGTGTGTGTGTGTAGGTGCCAGCTGACACGTTTCTCTGTGTGCGCGTGAGTTGGACCACCATAAGATTAATTACATGGTTAATTAAACCTAGTAGTTAATTAAATCTGACAACTGTGTCTAATTAATCTAAATGCCATATAATTTGCTACACCTTTCTCCAGAGGTAGGCCAGCTGGATACCTGCACGTCAAGGCTTAAACGACGGCCGGGTTGACCCCTCCGCCGGCCTTAAAAAGCTGCGAGTGCATTTGAGCTGAAATGTGGACATTGGAATAAATGCCAGTCGAGAGGAGTTCAAGGATACAAGCGATGATGCTTGAGCTTTGACCCGACTGAAGTTGAGGAAGTCAGGCGAAGAGCGAGTGGGATGGAAGAGTAAGAACTAGTTGTTGGCCTTTCGTTTATTTTGCACCGATCCATCTCCAAGGTTAGAAATTAGCCAGCACCTCACGGCTACGCGTTTAACTACTTTGTAGCAAATGCTTTAACCTTTAACCCAAGAGTTAGCTCACACGACGGAGGCTGTACAAAATTTCCAATTGAGCGCAATTATATTTGACTGACCAGTCCGAGGTTTGCCAAGGCTCGACATTTAAGTCAAGCATATGTATAATAGTAAACCGGTCATCAGCTAGTCTTCAATTTTCAAGGTTCCACCGGCCAGTAAACAAAACCAAAGATGCGTGAGCACAGCACTGCGATTGTTTCCTTTTGCACGATGCGGGAGAACCGTCAGGGTCGACGTCGTGTGAATCCCCAGGGTGACAAAGGGTCTGTCTGTCTCTGATTAACTCGAGCTCGCCCGTCCCTGCGGACTTAGCGGCCCGATCAAGCCTCCACTTGTGGCCCCTTGCTGATAACGGCTCCCTTAACCCCCCCCTCCCTTGGATGCCGGAGTGAAACGCAATGCAACTCCCTGGAGTAGTCACGCGCATGCTCCGCCGGGTACGTGGGGAAGTTTCATCAAGATTATTTGATGATGGCCAGCACGGTGGTGAAGTGGTTACCACGTTTGCCTCGCTGGAGGTTTGAGTTTGAATCCTGTCTCTGGCTCTAATGAGGGTACACGTTATAGAAAATGAAGAGGCGGTCTTTTATGGGTTTGTTTTCCGTGTAAAAAAATATATATATATCAACCATGTGCGGCATATGTGACATTTAGTCATTTGTGTCCAGGAATTGATTTGGTTGCTTGGCAACAGTATTTTGGCTCGATTTGACTCTTTTGGAAAGCGTGTCTTGCTCAACCCTGCCCTACTCGTCCCCCTTTGACGTTTTGGACCCTCCAGTTTGGAAAGATAATGGAATATGAAGTGCTAATCCTCAGATTTGGGGATGGGTTGACAGCTAATCCAGGGGAATGTGCTGGGATTGGAGGCCTGGCCACGCTCCCGGAACCCCTGCAAAGTCCTCATGTTGTCATGCCATAACAATGCAGCCATGCTGGTATGCAAATGACTACACACACGATGCACAATATTGTTTTAACACAGGGATTAAAGAGGCATTTCTTTCCGAATTTAAATTTCAAGTCAAGTCAAGTCAAGTCATTGAAATTGTAGAGAAAGATGAGTACAGGTTTAATTGTCAGTGTTTAACGACACTCCCAGATGAGTTTACTGCCAAAATAAAAACACCCCAAAAATTCAAATTAAATTGTATGGATTTAAACAACCACATCAATGTGTTTCAAGAAAGTCCACTTAGCTTAATGCTAACAAATAATGCAGAACAGCATAGAGTGGCTAACAAAACTAGCATAGATGTTTCTGTGATATACGTAAGATTTTAAGCAACAGATATTTGAACACATACTCATACTCATTTGAGGGTTTTGAATTAAGAGCGTGGTCACGGGAACAAATTCAACTTGTATCTCAAAGCACCACCGTACCTCCGTTCAAGCGGCCGCTTTCATCGTGTTAAGTACTGTTGTCTTTCTGTCAATCTGCCTCCATCTTAGTTTTTAATCACTTTCAATTCCCAGAAGAGGACAAAGTCACGTTTTGTACTCCTCTTTTCCGGAATTCTTCAAAAGCACTTTGATTACGGCAACGTCGACACGAATGATTAAAAGGCACGAAGAAGGCATTTATTCGCACGCACATTAAAGGAGATGGAAGAACGGCGCTCTCCGTGACATTCGCTTATCGTGACGGGACAAACAATCTTTGAGGGAGCGCCGCGCTCGAGACTTGTTGTTGCAGACGTTTCGCACGGGCTCAGCCAGAGGTCACGACCCCGAACATCTGCGATCCATGCCAATACAAGGTCGGCACCCCGCGGAAGCGTCACGGATTTTACGCTGCGAGTGCGTCACTGACACGACGGCGCGGAGAACTGTCACGATGAGGCCTGAGGTGCAAGGGCATAATCTGATATTAGTGTCTAGAAATAGATGGTTAAGACCTTGTTCGCGTTTGTGGAATCTAATCCTGAAGTAATAATCTATTAAAGAAACAGGAAAAAAATATTGGATTTTTTTTTTCTTTGTCCACATGTGAAGCGGGATTTCCTTTTAAGCCTCATCGCTGAATACAAATGCACAGTGTGTTTTTTTTATTAATACTATTATTTTGTTATTATTATTTTAAGTTGGTAGAAGCACAACCCATAATGGTGGATAGTATCGTTAGCACTGTGGCTAGCACTGTGGCCCCCACCCACCGAAATATGGTTGGAGCCATCTGATCAGATTTTTGGTATTTTCAAAAATTTTGGATTTTTTCCACATTTCCAGCCTTTCGCCTAAAAAGAATATTTAATCGATCTTTATCAGCGTTTTCTGAATAATTTTGTGGATTTGTAAAACACCCCAAAAATTTATTTACAGACCCACTGACATCCTTGGGCCCACCCCCATGTCCCCTCCCCAAGGAAAAAAAAAAATCCTAGCTCCGCCAGTGCCTTTTGAGTGCATTCGGAAATACTTTGACTGCAACTGGATGGAAGAAACTGAATGTTCTCAACTCCCGTTTCCCTGCCAGTCCCAATGTCAGATTGTGGAGGAGTTGCACCCTCGGGGAGGTCTACATTGGTGTCACTCAACCCCTCACAGCTCATGTCGTGTTACGCTCCACGTCACGGACGCCGACTTACTCTTCCTCAGGTCCCACATCAGCGAACTGAAGCAGTACGCCAGCTCCTGTAAATTAAGATGAAAAACGATGTCATGATGCGACGGCCGGAAGGTGCGCCGTGGGCCGTTGCCAGGGGACGTTTTGGGAGGGTTAAACATTTGTCAGGCTGTACCACAGTAACAGGTGGCACAGGGGGCGGAGCCTCACTCTGTAAACAAGCTTGATGGCCCCGGCCTTTGTGTGTTTGTGCGTGCACGCTTTTCAGGTTGATGCTCCAGGTGCTCAGAACCACCTCCTCCTTCTTTGTCCTTTTTTTTTTCATGGGGGGGGGTAGAATTTACTCATCCATTCCTTTTTCCTGCTCCCATTCCTCTCAAGTCGTTTTCCCCGCCAACAACGCACACACCCCGCTGCTCTGCCTTTTCTTTTCGTCTCTCTTCTGCGCTCCCTCCCCTCCGCAACATCCCCCCCACCACCACCTCCCCTCTCACAGGAGATTGATTGGGTAATCTGGCCGGGTGCCAGCAGTGCCCGCTTTCTCGCTCGGGGGAAGGAGAGAAGCGGGGGCGACATGACGACATGCCGGAATAATAATAACATCCATAATGTAAGCAGAGTAGGTTTTTTTTTTTTTTTTTTCTCGGATGGAGGGATGAGGGAGGGGAAGAGAGAGAGACAGTAGAGGAATGGAGTTGCCAGGGCGATGTCTTCTTCTTGTTGCTTTAAGTGCTGCCTACACACCGTTTTCCGTCTTTCAACTTTCCCTCCCCCTCCTATACATCCCATGCAGGCATTTTTGTTGTCGTTTTTATTTTTTTCCGGCTGTCCCTTTAAAGGCCAGGCGGCGTCCTATGCCGCGTGTACACCTTTATGTATCTGAGGCGCGCACCAAAGTGCTGCCCTCAAGCTACGTGCGTGTGTTTGCAGTCGGAGGTCTGCGAGTGACAGAAGCAGAAGATCAAATATTGTTTATGATTCCCTCCACCTGTAGGTTGATTGTGGTCCGGCTTAAAGTGGCCATAAAGCATTTGATCCTCGACTCGGGCGAGCGCCTGAGCTCCTCGTGATGCGTGTTTGACGGACGGGGACAGAAGGAAGCTTCAAAGTGAGACGACGGGCGGCTGGAGCGGAAAAGAATATGTCGCCGACGCTCCAGTTGATGCTTTCAAAGTGTGAATATTAATTCTGTTGAAAGAATGAGAATGTAATCCAAGCACATAATTTACCCCCCAAATTTTCTGTGATATTTTTTAAAAAATCACTTCGAATTTTTAGGGTCGCTGTTACGAGCTCGGTCATGGAACGGATTAAGTCGTGGTACCGCTTCGCTTTTCTGTCAATCAAACCATAAAACATTTTAACATTCTTAACAGTGGTACAAGGTTAACCACGAGCCACACTCGCATGGCTTCAACTCTGCTTAGATAACTTTTTGGGGAGAAGCCACAAGAACCTGGCATGAGGTTATTATCCCCACGCGAACAACACTTTGGGCCCCTCGTACTTTTTAAGTCAATTTCAAGGACGAGGGAAATTCGCTGCTCTTTTCCGGCTTCCTGCTTTCTTTTGCCGAGGACCAGCTCGGAGTAGCACTCCACTTCTGCTGTTCCTCATTAGCTCTGAAACATTGACGAGCGCTCAGAGGATTGTCAGGCCGGTCCCCGGGAGACTTTCAACCCGTTGAATCGTTGCATTGAAGCTCCTTGCAGTGAGCGGAGCTGGAGAACATTTTGGATCATTTCCGTATTTACACTGCTGAGGAAGTTAATCCCTTTAGGTAAACTCCAGCGGGATAATAATAGCTTTGTGTTTAGACTTGGTGAAGCAGCATGTGGCTTATAGGAGAAGGTTATTTTGGCTGAGCTGTGGACTTAGGTGTGACCTGACCTGTTGGTTGAAAATGTTTTTTCCTTGTTCTTGAGAATCTTGATTTGTGAGCAAAAAGTCCAGATGCTAGCTAAAGACTTGAGAATTAGCATTTGCTATCTTAAAGCTACACATAGCATGTTTAGCTAATAAAAGTTCCTACGAGCAACTTTGTAGTAGCGTGCCACATTAGCGCTAGTTGACAAATGCGTCCGATAAAAGAAAAATACCAACCTCAGCACACCTTGCTATAGTTTGATTTTTATAAAGGCTGCAAATGCAGCACAATCTGATATCTGTGAAAAATGGCAGCCAATCCGGACAGAACTTAAGCATGGATCGATCCATTGATCGCCTGAGTTGCTTTTCTGCTCTTACGCTTTGGCCACTACTTCTCTCAGTGGAAGTGGGTTAGCTTGTGATTGGCGTCGAAACCTGGCACTGTGTTTGCATGCCCGTGTGTGTGTGTGTGTGTGTGTGGTACAGCCTTGCCAGTCCACCAGTCTCAAGTACCAGCTGAGCACCCAAACTCCCAACCCAAATAAACAAGCCGGCTCTATCAATGACGCTATGGGTGGATGCACGTGTGCACGAGTGCCTTAATTGTTGTTTTTGTGTAATCACAGACAACACACACTTGTCTGTTTCTGTGTGTGTGTGTGTATTGTCTCTTGCTCATTGAATTAAGCAGTGAAACAGGGTCCTTGAAATCTGCAGGACACTGAGCGAGCGTCAAACAAAGACTTTTTTTTTTGTCATTCAATTTCGAGACAACAGACCAAGTTGTGTCGCTCTCTTCGCCTTTTCTTTCCCGTTGCCTTTCCCGCCTCACACAATTGACGCCGCGGCTCTCGTTCTTTACCGCTACCCGGGGTATATTTACAGACGGTGCCTTTAATGCTCCGTAATGATTATTTTTATTCAAGGTACTTGTGAAGCCTGCTGGCTCCGAGTGGAATGACTCCCCATTGGCTCGCTGATTACCTCCGTGGTTGCGGTGACACCCGCCCTCCTCCGCCTCTGCCGCCATTGCCGTCGCCACGCTCTTATTTGGACCTTCCTCCCATTCTCGACATTTATCATTTCTCTCGACGTGTAGTCATAGCGGCTTTTCAAGGGCTCTCACTCAAAATTGACATGTAATGTTGTCGTTGACTCAAAGATCGTAAACACGCACATTTGTACATCATAATATTGCGTACATGTTCCACAACATTGAGTAATTTAAAAAAAAAAAAATCTTTTTTGAACGACTCCCAGAATCAGTTATCACCTTTTCACTGAATTTCTATTTTACATCCATAAGACCAGGCTTGATACCGACATCCGAATTCACCTCCTAATTAATCGACTGGCTCAACGCTTGTTCTTAGCATACAAAGTTTCTCTCTAAATGAATTTATAGCAGCTATTTGTGGGATTTCTCACTAATTGGCCCTGTAATTGATGCTTAACCCAAAGAACATAACGTAGGATCACCAAGGAGACAGAAAATATAACAATACTCACATGCATATATTCTTTATCCTCTGCAAAAAACAGTATATTAAGATATATATAATATATATATA
Organism: Syngnathus scovelli; assembly: GCF_024217435.2. Classification (NCBI taxonomy): domain Eukaryota; kingdom Metazoa; phylum Chordata; class Actinopteri; order Syngnathiformes; family Syngnathidae; genus Syngnathus; species Syngnathus scovelli. Next base: position 4,727,932 of record NC_090856.1, read on the forward strand.
ATATAGAAATATATATATATATATATATATATATATATATATATATATATATATATATATATATATATATAAAATTAAAAAAATAATTAATGATATGTATATATATTTTTTTTTATTATGAATATGTCCCTGGCCTTAATGCATTAATAATAAAACCCCAAATGTCACCGCTCACACAATTGCGCCTACACGCGTGTCAGTCCTTCGACGCATCCCCCGTGTGCGGTCAGAGTCGTGTTTATTGTTACACATTTCTGTAAAACGTTGACATTTGGCAGTGGAGAGATCCAGCACGCTGCACTCTTAAAATGGGGAGGGAAGTAAAAAAAGGTCAGTGTTCACTGAATGGAGCCGTATGAAGTCCAAGCAAGAAGTTTTGAAGGCTTTTCTTTCCTCTCAGCTGTTTTTTTTTTTTTTTTTTTTTTTTTGTATGCTGTAATCTCCTCATCGTTGACCAGATTAGCGTCTGCTTCATATTGTGTGGCAGCAAGCAGCCGAGACATCTGGAGGAGACTAGGGCGGGAGGCAAACCCTGATTTGCTACCACATCAGATTACCTTTTTATTATTAATATTTCCATCTGGCTATATTTGGTTGTTTGTCTTGACTTTTTTTTTTTTTTTTTAACCCGTGTGTTTATGGACACTGAGGACACCCCTAATCTAGATTAAGCGCGTCGGATTTCTTAAAAACAACTTTAATACGGGCTTTCTCAATGTGTGGTTTGCGGGGGCCACAAGTGGTTGCCTCATCATTTTGAGCAAATAAATACGTCTTTCCAAATGGAAATAAAATGACTTAAAATTGAGCTCACTAAAACATACTACGTGTAAATTGCGTGTTTGTGTGCTGCTTATCAGAACACTTGCTGGTTTTTGGCCAAACTTTTCCGAATTAGTCATTCATATTTTTCTTGTTGATCCATTTTTAAAATAAATATAATATACTTTCAAGTGACTCACAGTACTGTGCCTAATGGAGTCATATCTGTTTCGATTCCACATTTTTTTTACCTCCCCCTGCTAATACTGCCATGATGCACATCCAAATTGGGCCAAGCGGGAGAAAATAATGCAATTTTGTTACTTCACTCCTGTGATGCAAATCCTTCGCCTTGGGAAAATATCCCATTTGCGACAACAAATGTGGAAAAACAAATCCTGGATTTATATCTTCATCCAGATCTTTCTTGGCCCATGCGGAAGCTCTTTCACAAAGTTTTGTCAAAACAAAATAAATCCAGTTTCTATCATTTGAACATAAATATTGCTTGTACTTGTCAAATTCCCCTTTTTAACTAATTTCACGTATTTCTTTGGTTTTCCCGCCATCTAAAATTAACATAACCGGCTAATTTTAATTTAAAAAATATATATATATACAAAAATGTATTTATGCTCCCCACACGCAGTCTTCCCCTCCATCTTCTTCTGTCTCCGGCGCGCTCTGTGCAGAAATGATTTCCATTCCTGCTGAATTTAATGAGGTTCTGCTGAACTGAGGAAAAAGGCGCAGGGAGTAAAAACACACGCACACACATGTACACGCAGCCACATATCTACTACAGCCAGATTTAAGTCTCCACTCCCTCTCTCTCATAGTAATTCACCGAAGCTTGGCCACATTCTTGTTACCCCCAAACAGATTGTTTTTTGGGGTTGTCATTTTTGTTGTTGCTTTAAATCTCAGCCCCGGTAAAACAGACAACACAAATATTACAAGCCGAGCCTAGATGACGTTTTAGTGCCCGGCGCACACTCGCGCTGACGAGAAACACATTTTGGTTCACCAAGCACGCTGCTTCATGGGCTCCTTGGGGCCCGTGCAGGGGTGGTCACCATGGTAACGCGCTACTCTGTTAAACGCTACCAAATGCTGCCGAACATGTTTGGAGGTGGCTTCGTGTAGTCGCATGGATAAATGAGAATTTTGTTTAGTAGGAGAAGCAAAAAGTGGCAAAACAGGTGGCACGTAGATTTAATTCCAAAACGGCAACTCACGCGGCGCACATGAAGGAGCATTTAGTCAAAATGTCGTAATTGCCGGAGCCATTGTCGCGCGCGCCACTTGAAACCGCCGTCGAGCTCGCGCAGCTAACAAAGGAGCGTCTGATTCCGAAGAGCTGCTTTCCAGCCACCGCTGTGTCGAATTTTGATTGAAAGCTGCTTGAATCTTCAGCAAAGACTCTTAAGTTAGCAACATGAACTAGGCTAGGCGGCCATTTTGAAACAATGGTTGTCAGACTATTCTTGGAACAATAAAGCTTTTTTTCTTCTTGTTGAAAAATAGCTTCTAAAAATACATGTTCAGAAAAAAAATGGAATACAAATTATCTTTTGATGGCATATAGATAAGCAAAATATTTGGGTTTGACCTTTATTTGTTTCTTTGCCATTTCTCCAACATTCGGTCATCACCAAAGCAACCAATCTCCCATGCTCTCCTTTTTTTTCTATCAGCCCCCCCCGCCTCTTCTTCGGGTCCCGGGCAACCAGTCGGCACTCAATAATCTGTTAAATAGCATTGATCACCGCCGTTTAGTTTCCTGGCCGGCTACTTAGGTTGTAAAGCTGATCAATGCATGTGAATGGGAGCCACCTCGATGGCGGATTGACTGCTGGGGCACGCTCGGCAATCAAATCGTTTGTCTTCATTTGCTCCTCAATTATTCGCCGTAATGGCCGCTGTCACCCAAAAAAAAAAAAAACAGGCTCGCACCAAGCCCAAAGCCGACGATCGGTGACCGCGCGAGAGGAAGCGGTATCGCGTGTCCCGAAGTGCTGACGAGGAAACACCGCAAAGTGTTGTTGTGTGTCGCAGATGGTCGATGAGGTCTGACCCAGACTGGACTTCCTGTGTCAGAGAGCCCCCTTTCCTAAAATCATCAATCACTTCTTGTGAGGCGTGAACGTGGCGGTCGGTGTGTGCGTGCGTGTTGCGGTTGTTGTTTTTCCTTTCTTTCCTCGACTTGCCTTTCATGTTCTCTTTTCGGGCTTTATTGATGGCGCTCATTAACAAAACGCATGCTGGAGTCATCAGTGAGCAAATGTTGTACACTTAACGTTTTCGTTCGGTCTTGCTGGCCCTTTAGAACTCCATATTCTGTATGTTAGCATCGTAAAGTGATTTTAGCGATTTGGTTCTATTATACTTAGTTAAAAGTAATTGCTGGAAAAGACTGAGAACGATGTCGTAGTCGATTTCGGAGAGCTAGCAAAACTGATAGTCAGCTGCTTTTGAGAGACAGAAGAGTGATCATTTATTTATATTTTAAAAAAATAAAACTCCCCCATTTCAGCCACCATATGGCCTGCTCAAACATCACAACCTTTTCTTCCCTCCCATCCTCCCCACTCCATGATCTCAAAAGTAGTGGGGGTACCTGTTGATCAGTCACATGACCCCCATCAGGGCTCCGATTGGCCGAGGAGGCAGTCTGACAAAACCTCAGCAAGTTCGCTTCATCATCATAAGCTCACCGCAACCCTCGCCCGTGTTTAATATTGCCCCCTTTGCGACCTTCATTAGCCCCTTTGGCTCTCCTTGTTTCCCTCTCCTCCGTGCCCTTGTTGTCATTTAGCTGCCTCCTTCCCCACTCTTTTCACTTCTCCATCCCGCCGGCCTTTAACTCCTCCGCCTTCCCCTCCATCGCCTCCATCCATCTCTCGCTCGGGCCGAGGACAAGGAGGTGAAAGCCAAGCCGATTACAGCGGCGGTTTAATCTGGCTGACCCGCCGAGGGATTGCTCTGCGCTTTGCTGCGAGGCTGGAGGGCAGCAGGGACGGCGGGTGGGTGCGGGAGGGGCGGAGGATGGGAGCAGGTGAGCCGTTTGGAACGCCACATCGGAGGGAATACGAGCGCCACTTTGCCGCTAATTTCCTTTCCGTCGAGTTGTCCTGCGTGAATGCATGTCTTCTGAATAGACACCCTCCACTCGTATTAACGAACAATCAGTATCCAAGCGCCAACACAAAAACGTCCTTGGCTCCCATTCTTTCTCCCTTGTCCTCTGACAAAATGCCTTATTTTTCTTTCTTTTATGTTTCACTTTAGCAAGTGTGAACTCTGATTGATCAGGTTCAACGAGCGCTAAATCAGATTGCGTCCGCCGGGGGCTACGTCCCTTTCTTTTCTTTTTTTCTTTTCCTTAGTTGGAATCACTTGAAATCACACATGAATGGCGGCGGTAATAAGACAATTTACATAAAAGAGGTTGGGCAGTGTTCATCTTGGCTGATGTCCTCACATTGACACGTGCAGTCAGGCTGGATTTGCAATGCAGGTCCAAATGCCCGAAACCAATTCAAGTCCATCTATGAAACCCAGCCTGAGATACTTCAAAATCTAAAATACAGTTTGGTGTATATTTCAATGTAAACAAATAAAGAGCAACAAGGAGTCCTCTTCTCCCTCCTGCGTATTCCTCGCTGCCTTTTCAAGGCTGGTTAAGCCCCCCCCCCCCCCCCTCCCCTTCAGAATCAGGACCAGTAGGAAGCTAATCCGCCTCTCCGACCGGACCCCTCCTCCGTAGAGGCACAGCGGGGGTGGTCTGATGAAAGAAAGGCTGATACGAGGGGTATGAAAGGCATTGTGGAGCCAAACACAGACACCCGCGCCGACTGTTCTACCGTAGCGCCATCGTCGGAACGTCCCGTCTCCGCGACGCTACGTTTCACTCATGGTGGGAGAGGTGCTGCAAATAAGTGAGCTTCGGGAAGGAATAAAACTACGAATAGCCTGGAGGTCATGCTAATTTTTTTAAAAAAAATTCTCCCTTTGTTTGACTGCCACGTTAACAGTCAAAATAATCATTTTTAATTGGGACCTCCAAAAGGCCACACCAATGCCATGCTAACACTCTTCACAACTGGCTTTTTAAATCCCTTCATTACTTTTTAATTGTAATTCAGACACCCAATAGTTCGAGAGACCCCCTCCCCCCCATACTCCAAAACTCAGCGTTGCAGTTTTTCCCGATGCTTGAAAAAGTCTCAAGGACCCAACGCTGCAATTGAACAGGAAGTTAGCCATTTTGTTTTGATGCTAGCATTTCAGGCTAATTACAGGGATCATACTGTAATACACTCAAATAAGTTTCTGCCTCAATCAATCACAAATTCCCTGACCTCGGGAGATGGGCAACCTCTCTCCATCTTGCAATTCCTTTCCTCGCTTGGTCAGCGTATCATCTCCATAACAGCTACATGGCTACTACTAGCATGCACCTGCTCCACGAGAATAGTTATGTGACCCTGCACCCCGGGGACCTTATTTTGGGTGGCACCAGGTGCAAAGTGGTTTGGGTTGGCTACTTGATCTAGCGGGGTGTGTGTGTTTATGTGTGTGTGTTTAAAGAGGTGCGGTTTTACACTGGGGTCAAGCCTGCCTGTCTGCATACTGGAGTCCAGGAAAGGTCATAGATTGGGTGGAGGTGCCAGGAATAGGAGTGTGAGATGCCTGCGTGTCTGTGGCGTTGAGGGGCACACAAACACACACACACATACACACACACATGCATATGCATGCATGCACAATAAAAGCTGACCAAAGTGGAGCAGTTTGCTCCCAGCCCTCCTCCTTCTCCATCTTCCTCCTCCCCTCCTCATGTAAACACAATGCTGCTTTCTGGATGTGGGATGCCTGAGGGACAGAGCGCAGACAGGAGCCCCGTCACCATGACAACAGCTTCTCCGAGCTTGCCTGACACCCAGACACTATTGGCTGAGGGCTGCGGGGTGGGGTGGGGGGGTTAGAAGAAAGAGGAGGAGGAGAAAGAAGGAAGGTGGGGTGATTGGAGAAAGAGAGAGAGAGAGAGGAAGTTAAGCAAGGGGTAAAAAGAGGAGGAGGGGCGTGGTGCGGTGTTGAGAAAAGGAGATAACGGAGGCAAACGACCCCATTTCTCCTCATGGGGTTGTGCGGCCTGCTGGTGGGCTTGTGTGGCGCTCACATGAAGAGGAAGAGGAGGGTGGCTCAGGAGGTGCCCGTGTAAGACGGGGTGCCCGCCATCTTCTCAGGGTCATACGCCGCTCTTCTCTGTTGCATGTAAATGTTGGCACACGTGCTTCGCTGCGTGCTAATAAGCTTTTAGCTTCCTCCAATCCGAGAACCTCTGCAGTTGAGAAAATAAATATATAGAAGGAAATATGTATGGCGAGCATCTATTGATGCCTTACCCCAAAGAAACGACAGCTACACTGCATTTGAAAAAATAAATAGCGTAAATGTTCCGAACTCCTGTTTCGAACTCCCCTCTGGTGCCATAGAAGACCTTCTTGTCACTGATACCACTCCATGGTTTTATGATCTGATGGCAAGAGCATGGCATGGTCAATAGGGCTCAAATATTTTGTATTACTGTCCCTGTGTGTGTATGTGTGCGTTGTCAGCCTTCTGGCACTGCTTGAGGGACAAAACAGTGAATGAAATTTGTGTGCGTGTTTTGGAGCATGGGGAAGGGGGAGCAGTGTGTGTGTGTGTGTGTGTGTAGCTGCAGTCTTCCTACCGTTCTGTGATCCCTAGCATATTTAGATGAATCATTGAAGAGGGGGAACGAACATGTGTGTCCCTGAATATGTTTTGCGTGGCGCATTGCTCGCTCTGTGCATGTACAGAAATGTTTCCGATTGTGCACTCAACATGTCAAAAGTGTATCCATTTGCACACACACACACACATCTAACCACGCTACTTGTGTAGATCAGCCCAAATTTCACCACAAACACAGAAAGACAAGAACACACACACACTTTCCCCCCCCCCCCCTCTCTCTCTCTCTCTCTCTCTCTCTCTCTCTCTCTCTCTCTCTCTCTCTTTCTCTCTTTCGCTCTCTCACACACACATACACACACACGTGCACAAACAGCTCCATTTCTTTGTCTCAACTTCTGGTTCTGATTTAGGAGCCCACTATGCGTTCACCACCCTCCCTCCCCTTCACGCTCAGTGTATGTGTGTGTGTGTGGGGGTAGGAGGGGCGGAGCCAAAGAGGGTCAAAGGGAGGCAAGCGTGTTCCACCTTCCTGCCACTGACTAATACTTGGAGACATCTTCTCCTCCTTCCACAAATGTCTTCATTTTCTCCTTCCATCTCTTGTACGTGTCGTTGCCCGCCTTCGTGCTTCATTTGTGTGTCTGTGTGTACAAGTGTGTTGTCCTCTCCTCTCTTTCTGGGTGTGTGTGTGTGTGTGTGTGTGCCAATGCGGCGCATGGCTAGCTGCCGCCGTGCCGTGGATATTTCTGTCAGCCTCCATTTATCTATTGATGGCAAACGCTGGCTACACGTGCGCTCCATGCGAAGGCGCCCTCCCTCATCCCTCCTCCTCTGTTGTCTCAGAGTAAATATTTGTCAACCTCCATCCCGGCTGACCCGGGAAGTGTTGGCTCGGCGACCTCAGGAAGCGCTTAGGCTCTCCGCCTCGCTTGGCGTTTAATGGCAACAAGTCGTGGCGAGCGACGGGGGCCGAGTTGCTAACCAAAACAGCAGCACCTACGGAGGCTGGGTTGAACCAAATATGCCGATTTAGTGGATGTTGTAAATCATTGTGGAGGTCGAAAGACGTCAGATTCGACTCAACATCGATTCATCGAAATGCAGATATCTATTTTTGTTGTTGTGCTATTATTCAAACACTTGAGCGCTTTGGCATTCACTCCTTATCTCTTCTGCGACTCTCCTCCCTCGCTTACTCTTGCAACTTTCTCCTCTCTCCAACATTTCTACCCTTCAGCAGGCCACGTGCCTCCAGGGGCCCTCCTCGCAGGTTCAGCAAGTCCCACAGACCAGCCATTGTCTTGGGAATGTGGTTTTCAACCCCCCTCCCCTCTCTCCCTCCCTCCCCCCTCCCTCCCTGTCTGGCAGCAGACAGGGTGAGGTGTTGTTTGGTCAGCAGGTCTGAAGAGTAGAACCTGATTTACCTCGGGAGTGGGCCTGCCAGTAACGCCGAACTTGACATATATTTCCCTAATATTATGGATCGACCTTGAAAAGTTGCTCCAGTTGTTTTTCTTTGTCGCTCTTTTAACCGCCGCGAGTTTACCACCACGGCACAATGAGGAAAATTAACGATGGATTCATCGATTAAAACCATGAAAACTATCGCTGTCTTTTTTTTCCCCTCCAGAAGCAGTAAAGAAAACTGTTTTACAATAACGTATTTCATATAAACACACGGCAAATGACAGATTTAGTAGCAGAAACATCTATTTATGAGTCGTTTAAGTTTCTCTCTGCCGGTAATGATGAGTTGCAAACTGCCCATTTAAGACAGCAAAGACGGCTTTTATTTTCCGCCTTTTTTTTTTTTTTTTTTTTACTAATACAAGAAGTCAAGCCGCCGATTTGTCATCTTGGTAGTTTCAGAGACGCAACCAATGTTCTATTTGTGCGTAACGTACGTTGGCTGTTTGGACCCGTCGCAACGCCCTAGCTGCACCTTGGTCGTCATGGTAACGAGTGCCCCTCTGCATTGTACAGGCGGCTGTTTTGCCCGAATTGCTCCGAGTCGGGATTTATCTACACTTATTAGCGGTCAATGAATTGATCCTGATGTTAAATGCTAATGCTAAAGCTAAGGAGACGCACTTAGAAGAGGCTCAGAGGGGGAAAACATGTTGCAGTATTTACGTTTGGGCTCGACGTCACGTGGCGATTGACTGGCTGAGGGGATGACGCTACATGACGCACAATAAAATCGGATCCTCGTCGCGGACCACCGAGTGAATTTTTCCATTTATCAAAACGTTTCAATCCCAAGCTGTCGCTTTGGCCTTTGGAGGTGGAGGTGGTCTACACGCCGCTGCCTCGGGGATATGAAATGGAAATTAGTTGTGTGTGAGTGTGTGTGTGTGTCTCATGGCCCAACCCCCCAATGTCTGGCGCTCAAGAGGACTGCTCCTTTGGGAATGCCTCTTCCTGCCTGGCTCCACACACACATTAACACACACATACTCAGACGCGCGTTAAAATAGAAAACGGGTTGAGTGGATCAGACTGGCGTGCGATGGTTTTAAATGTCTCGTCTGTGTCTTGTCGCTCACTAAACATAAGCGGCGAATCCACACGACGGGGCGGAACGGCCGACCGGGCCCGCAGGTGGGGGACGTGAACGGACCTGAACCACAATCCTTGCCACGGATTTTATCCAGCTCATTTTTCCGACATGATGAAAGATTATAGATGCTAATTCTTGTTAGCATTTTAACCGTATTGTAGGTTTTGAGCAGATTGGGTTACGTTGGGTTCATTATTTTGAGCCAACAGATTTGGTTGAAGATTGCTTTTTAGTTGTGTAGTAGAGTTGAAGGTTTTTGGAATTGTTGCTGGCGCTTGGATTGCTAAAGTGTGTCACGCCACGGCCCCAAAGGGGATCAAGGTTCAAATCCCGGTCAGGGTGAACTTGGTAACACCGAGTTGGATCCCTCAACAACAACATTTAGGCCAATTGCCAATTCCCAGCCACTAAAAATCCTTAGCTTGAATTGAAATAGTTGGTGCCTTTCATTAGGAAACATTATGTACTTTAAGAAAAAAAATAACCCAAAATGGGATCGACACATCTTTTTAGGTTATTCATTTAAAAAAAAAAAAAATAGCCGAGTTAGCTTTTTACATCCAATTCGGCTTACTTTTGACCCAGCCCTTTTTTTCCCTCTTCCTATAGAAATTAGAAAAAAGGAGTCTAGCAGCGTTATAATATAAAAGAATATCTGAGAATAAGGAGGTAGCCATTGCTAGCAAGGTTGCCAGCAACTCTTTTTCATTTTTAATAGTCTCGTAGGAGGTCTGGCTGATGAAGTGTTATGTTATTAAATTTTGGCCCCAAAAGTTGGAGCTGCAACACGTTCCCGTCGCAAGTGTGGAAGTGTGTGTCTGTAGGTTGGATGACACCCGAAAATGCAAAGATGCCACCGGCCGCAGTTGGCGCTTGTGGAAATAGTTTGTTCCCACAGTCGAGCTTTTGCCGATCCTTTATTCACTGTTCAAGAGAAAGCTTTCCAAGTCATCTTTGACCATTTTTAACTGTCATACTGTCTCAGTGTAAAACCAAGCCATCAGCGTTTGACAGCTTAGACTTTGCCGTTTTTTTTTTTTTGGAAGCGTATCATTCCCCTCGCCGGTGGCTCGCCCATTGACACCGTTGCAAAATGCCACCTGGCAAAAAGTTTGTCTGTCCCCGATCGAACTTCAGTTTGAGAAGTTTTATGGCTGGCCGCAATTTACACTTAGCATGTCAGTTTATTTTTTTTAAATATGAAATGCTCTTATTTAATACCCTGTTGTTTGCGGCCTCAATAAAATAACAAGAGTACGCTTCAAAATGTTATTTCCTATTAGAAGCATCAGTGGGGGGTCACATTTCTTGCGTTTTTGGTGCGGAGGTCAATCGCCAGGTGTGCGAGTGTAATTTTCTCACAATTGTTCAATTCTGTCATAACAGTGCAGGGCAAGTCATTATCACAACAAGCAATCCAGTCAAATAAGAAGGAAGCTAGTGTGAGCTTCATGACAACAACTTTTACGGCAAAAAATATTTGATTCTTCAATTTGAATATTAACAGTCTTTGCAACATTTTTGATACAAAAGTACGCCTCGCGAGATTCACATAACTCGATGCGATAAATCCACATTGGTGTCAATCAGAGCAAATTCACTCTTTACGCGTTCAATCAAATGTGCCATTTTCAAGGATTTATTTCATCCTTGCTTGGCATACAACCGGAAGAATAAAAAAATCTATTGATTCTGGAGAAGGAGAACATTTCACGTAACCTAAATAAATGTAATATATATTATTTAAATATTTAATCTATGGTGGTAAAAAATATATAAATATTGATTCGGCAAACTATCATATTATTAAATCATATTTATATTCTGCAAATGTCATATTCCTTTCAATGTAGTGTGTTGATTTTAGCGCAATTATGCTAATGAATCATTTTGCACACTTGTAAGGGCAGTTACGTGACACTATTTACACTAATTCAAATATATTTGCTCTTCTCATCTCCAATTATTTACATATATTCATAAAGAAAGGTGGCGGGAACAGAACAGCAAATCATTGTTAAATGCCACTCTGTATTGCTCGCTAAATGTCATAAAGTGAAGGGCGTGCGCGGATACGCTACGTTCCCACCAGCCATGTTACGAGTGTGTGCGGCAGTGGTGAAAATGTTTGTGTGTGTAGGTGTTATTTATGATGAGGCTCAGACACTAAAGGCATTCCTGGTGTTTTTGCTGTCAATCTCCATACCTTTTGCGGCGCCAACTCTTGCCGTCTGCTGCTTCCGTTTGCACCCTTCCTCGCTTTCTAGAGAATTCCGCTCGTTTGAAATGGCGGCTGTTGGCCTGTGGAATTTCTGATGGTTTTTTTTTTTCTCACATATAGGCACAACGTGTAAGCATGTGGTAGCAGAGTTTGGATTTTTTTTTGTAGAGAGCTGTGTGGCCATGCTTCCATTCTAATGCCCCCCACCCCCACCCCCCCTCCCATCTTTATGATTAGTGGATGTTAGGGTGAAAGCGCGCCTGATGAAATGTGCGCTTGCGCTTTGATTTAAAGGCGCTGGCGGGTTGTTTTTCACCTCTGAGGATTTATGTCCAGTAGTCCGAATGGAAGAGGAACAAGAGAACAAGCGTCTCTTTCACTCGGAGAACTGGTAAAAATTGCCACAGCATTTTGCCTTTTACAGTTAACCCGGATATCGACCCAAAATGTATTTATATAAAGCCACAAAATAGCGAGGGTGTGTACACTTATGCAACCACAGAGCTTCAGTTTATTAGTAGTTTTCCTTTCAAAATATTTTTTCTTATTTCAATTAAATTGTCACATTACTCGTGGGGGGGATTGACATAACTTATATTAGTCTAATTTTTTTTTTTTTATTTGACTACTCAAGTTGCCTGAAAAGTAAACAACTCGGTCAGAGCAACACCAGCGGAACAAGTCATGCGCTAATTTATAACTTATCTGAACGCACCGTTTCCTTCCCTCAACCCACACCTTTCATCCCGCCACATTTAGCTTTGTCTCTAGCCTCCGAGCATTCCCTAATTAGCCTCGTTAATGATCTTCAATTAGGCACCCTAGCTGCAAATGCAAGCTCCACTCATAGAGTGCACATAACTGAGTGCGCGTTGGTCCTGAGTCTCTCGTGGCGACATCGAGTGCTTAATGAGGGAGTAAAAGGGCACGGGCCGAACGAGTGCCGTGTGTGTGTGTGTGTGTTTGTAATTAAAGAGCAGTGCCAGCAGGGGGGACCTGTGTTAGGAAGGGTCGCCCGGGTGAGTAGCAGGCTGTCGGCAACCTCTCGACACTGCCAATAAAGGCTTTGCGTGGTGTGTGTGCGCATCCATGGATCCACTCGTTTAATAAAAATATCAAAAACGATTGCATCCTACTAAAAGCCTTAAAATTTTAGACCGAAAATCATCTGGGAGAAGCTACTTTGAGTAAAGACGTGCTTCCTTGCTATCCCCTCGCTATTTGGAAGTAAACACGCGCGATGTGAACATGCTTCAAACAAAACATCTCTGTGGTGGACCATGAAAAGCACAAATCCATCTGATCCCACTGGGGGGGGCTTCAATAGTTTACCTGCGTTGTCCGTGTCATGTGTCGCGTATCCGTCTCCGCAGTCTACCGCCCTAATCAATAGCAAGTTTACTGGCAAACAGCCTCGCCGTTTTTAATGTCGTCCTGTGAATGTATGTGTGTAATTATTTTGTCAGCTCAGGGTGTGAGGTGAACTAGAAGAGTTCGATACTTTTTTTTTCCCCCCAGACTAATAGCAGCACACGTATTTACTCTTTGAGTACTGTCCGATAATAAATACCGATGAAAACACCATTTTAGTCAAACTTGCTCCTGCTCACCTTGGCCACCAGGGGGCAGTGTGATGTGTCAGCTTGTCGTCTTCTCGTAGAGGATAAAGAATATATGACTGTTATATTGAATATAAATGTGTTAAAATATGAGTTGCTTGGTTATATGTCGTTAGCATTAAGCTAGCAGATGATGGCTTTTATCGGGAAAAATTCTCCTAAGTTGAATCAGTTGTATCTCAAGGCACCACTATGCCCCGTTAATAGTCCCGTTTTTTTCCTCTACATCATGACTCGTCTGCCGCCCCGTCACCCGCTCCCGCCTCTACTTATCGTGACGGGATCGCCTCGACTGACACTTATTGTACAGACTTGTGGCTGAGGGAAGTGGAAGTGAAGGAGGGTCGTGACAGAAGGTCCCCGGGATGGGAATAGCGGTGATGACGGTACTCGTGAGAAATTCCCGGCTTGGCCGGTGAGTTTATGGAGACTGAAAAACGGCAATTTTGACTATTATGTGCGGGGAAACACATTGACAGACGCACTTTCTCAAGCACCGGCCGTGTTACAGTGGCCAGCAGGTTGGCGTAGTATCGTGTCGGTCTGCTTGTTTGGAAGCAGATAACAGCGGATCCATTACTCTCCGGAAGCGGCGGTCTGATCCGTGCACTGATACACACTCGTGTTCACTGTCTGAGAGCTATCCAGCCAGCCTGGCAGGCAAAGTAGCCTTTGGCACGGAGCTGAAGAGCTTCGCAAACCGTGGGGCCAAAAGAGTGCGACCCCTCTGTTGTTAGAGAGAGACATCAAATATGAAGCGCCTGCTATCCCACTTTTAACCCCAAATGAGTCCGACTTGTTAAATTGTTACATCTATCCTCATCTGCGCTCAATTACTCACTAACTTGAGTGCGAACGTGTGAACTTCAGCAAGTGTCGTCGAATAAAAGCGTGCACGGAATTATAAATGTATTTGCCCTATGTTAGCCGCTTATGCTAAAGGGTTGTGGCGGGTTCTCCACGAAATGGTACTTAGCATTTAGTTTTTTCTTATTAATTGGCCAATGAATCGTTGATGAAATATCGGCATTAAAAAATGATCCATAATGGTCAAAACTAAAAATATTTCAAACAGCGTAAGCTAAAGGCTAACAGAAGACAGATTGCTGCAGCAAAGTGGAGACTGAGGAGTATAATAATACCGCAACATCCAGGAGCAAGTCACAAATGCAACATTAGCTACAACCTCCTTTTTATTTTCCGCCGAGAGAACCGAAGCGATAACGTTGGACAACAGAGATCCGTCTGACTGCATCTCTCTCTTCTTTTTGCCACTCTTCTTCATTTTCATTTTTTCCTCTCCTTCTCCCTCGCTCGCTCGCTCGCTCGCTCGCTTTCCCTCCGCCACCGCGGCCATGCTGTTGATTGACGGCCCGAGGGTTTTAATGGGCACTGGAGTGCAGGAGCTGAGGTCGGGGTAGTCATGGCAACTAGGAAAAGGGGGCCTTTTGCTGCTGCTGCTGCTACTGCTGCTTCACCTGCGTAGTGTGCGAAGCCTTGCCACACTTCTTGCAAATCAAATAGTGAACATCTTGACCCTTTAAGTCCTCTTTGGAAGCACAATTGGACATTGTTTTTCCTTACACTTTTTCCCCCCCAGTTCATTTCTATCCTTCTGTTATAGATCAGTCTCTCTGCGGTATGTTAGCTGTGTTTTTAGGCAGCCTTCCTCCCTCCAGATCTCAACTAACCGCCAGCAATTAGGCGTTTTATTAGGGCCAGGTCGAGGTTAGCGCCGTGTCGCGTCTCGGGGTATTTTCGTAAGAGAACATGAAACAAAGTGACTCATCCCGCCGAAGAAAATTCCCAAGGAAAAAAAAAAAAAATCCTCTGTTATTGCCTTTCTCGGATGTCACAACACGTCCAAGATAAACCCGTGGAAGTCATTCTAGGCCGAGATGTGCCTCAAGAACAATTGAGACAAACAGTATGACCTAATAAAGTCAGAAATGGCGACGCCCACTTTGGGGAGGTCCTCCCAATTCTGTGAGAAGCTTCATGTATCGTAGCGGTTCTCATCCAAGGAAAATATATAGAACTTCAAAAGTTAAATACAACTGAACTGTACTTAACAAATGTGCCAAATTTGACTTTATTGTTCTGTGGCTTAAAATGCGTCGTGTGTGTTTTTCAGAGCGCGGCCGCCGCCCCCAGCCCAGTGATGGGCAACATGCCGCCCAACGACGGCATGCCGGGAGGACCCATGCCCCCAGGATTTTTCCAAGTAAGCACCACAACTAAATTTCACTCCTAACCTTTGCATCGGGCATCTACATCACGAAGCACTATCGCTTTCCCTCATTCATTCCAAATGTGATTTTCACACCGACGGCAAAAACCTCCGCCCCACCCCCTTGACCACCCTTAAACCCAACCTTTAAGCTCCTCCTCCTTTTTAGCCTCTTTAGCTGTCCTAATCCCTATCCAGATGTGTGCCCTTCTCTGCCCCCTCCCCGTCCATATGTCACACGGCCCCGCTTGTTGCCTCCCCGTGCACTTTGTAGCCTTTCCTTCTCTCGTCGTCGCCCAACTAGCCATGGCGGCCTCTAAAGTGTGTCAGTGGAGGTGGGAAGAGAGGAGGAGACTGTTCTCCCTGGTTTGTGTTGCTTCACTAATTCCTCCTGTCATCACTGTTCTGTGTTCTCTGAAGGCTGTCGACAGGGTCTCACACGCACACGCTGTCCCACACGCGAGCCTTTTTACAGCACGCTTTTACTTTGACCCATATCCGAGTAGTTTGGAAGTTTTATCGTAGTCGATGAGAAAGAAGGCGTTGCGGGGAGTTAGGATTTAAACAAAACAGAGGTGATCGTTATATAACGGCATGGAGATGAGCATTCATATTTCATGGCTGTTTGTCTCACGGTGGTGTCCTTGAGCACAACTTTAATGGCTCTGTCAGTAATGAAGCATGACGCCGCGTGCACGCTGTCCTCTTTTATCATGTTATAATTGATATATACTTGAGATGTACGCAAACGTTGGGGGTCACCCAGGCAATGTCGAAATTTCCGTGAAAATGTGGAATTGGATGTACGATTCAAAAGTTTGGAGGTCGCTTTGAAATGTCTTTTTTTTAAACATTTTTTATTATTATTATTTTTTTTTTACTCCGTTAGAGACTCCTGGACTTGTAGTTCGGATTAAATTATTATTCCAAAATGTGATCCAAACTTTTGATGGATGCAAATTGGCCATTAAAAAAAACAAATGCTGAATGATAACTTTCAAATTCAAATGAAAATAAATCATAGCATATTGTACATTGTCTGGATGACCATCATTAATGTTGCCCATTTTTAACAAAAACATTATATAAAATAAATGAAAATGGATTTCTAAAAAAAAAAACACCCCGACGCGGACTAAATTAATACAATTGAATTCTGTCATAATTAAATAATTACGGTAATCCATCATTCCCACATTAACTGCGACAACAAAGAGCCAAACACACTTTGAGATCATTCCTGCCTATATGCGTACCGTGTGCAACGCGGCCATTTGCATGCATATCCATGTGCTCATGGATGTGAGACGCGTGCGTGCGTGCGCGAGCGTGCGTGTCGGGGTCGCTCGGAATGTTAATGATGTATGAGCGGCGTGCAGGCAGCAGGCAGGGAGAAAGCTATCTGGTGGTGTTGCGTGAGTGACACGCCGTTCCATAAATAGACCCCCCCTGCGCATGACGGACAGACAGGCGGACAGACAGACAGACAGCATGGCAGAGGGGATGCAGGGAGTAACAAGAGGAATGGATGGATTTAGTTCAAGCATGACCACATTCTCCGGTTTCAATCTCCAACCAGAACACGGCAGAGAAAACGGCAAGCACATGACGTCCACTTGCATTTGTTGTTATTTCGAAATAAGCATAGCATAGCATTGTATAGCATAGCTGCTAGCAATTTTATTTATTTATTTATCTATTTATTTATTCATTTATCTTTTTTTTTTATTTAGGTTTTATTTATTTCCCCAATTGACTGGTTAGCATGGCAAAGCTTCTAAGTATTCAATTTCTTCAACGATGTCCATATTTAAGTTTTTCCGTTTCTATTTTGCGAGTTTTTAATGGGAAAATAATCATTTATTTACAGATAAATTCACCGCTTGGCTTAAGTTGAACTTTGGCGGCAGCTTTAACTCCTTGAACTGCATCATTTTTTTTTTTTCATGTTTACCACAAATGCTTCCGACTACCTACCGTGACACGTTTTGTTTATACTAGGTGACGTGGTAGAAAGTAAGGTGTCACCACAGAGCCAAGCGGTCCGAAACCAAAGGAGCGATTTATTGTCACACGCTTGAAATAAACGCCGAAGAAATGCTTCCCGCCCCGTCTTGAAACTTCCCAATTACACCGACACACACACACACTACGTTTGAGTATGACATAGCTGAAACCGGAGCTGAAAGCGTACACGCTGCATTCCTGGCGAGCTGACATTCACTCCCCGGTGAACTAATGGCCACTGCGGTTGCCAGCCTTTCTTTCGCGCAACTCCGGCTCTTGAAAGGGGGACGATTTTTAAACTCTCACTATATCCATCTAAAGACTCGGATGTGAATCTACGGACTTCTTTTGTCGCGCATGCCGTTCGGGGTGACACGTGCCAAGTCGCCGGCTCGTGAGCGCTTTTCTTATTTGACTTCCCCGCTGCGCCGGCGAGGTAATTAACACGGGCGACCCGAAGTTTGATTGCGAGAGAGCCAAGGGTGAGGGGCAGAGGTGCTACGAGCCCCCTGCTGCATGCAAACAGTCGATAGATGAGATGCGCAAACAGAAAATAAGACAAGGAGACGGCGCCAGGGTCCAAACGGGGGTACTTGTCAGGTATATAAGCCCCCTCCCCTCCACCCCTCCCCTCGCAGGCAAAGTCCATCACTGCTGCATCACGGCCCTCTGGGGAGGACAGGCAGAGGGGAGATGGCGGGGAGGGGAGGGGAGAGCGAGCGAATTAATGATAGCAGCAGGAGGAGGAGGAGGAGGAAGAGAGCACACAAAGGCATCGGGAGACTCGTTGGCCAATGTTTTTCGTATGCATAGGCATTATAATCCATTAATTGATCCGTACGAATTCTGTTGATTGTGTGTGCAGTTAAGTGAGTGACTCCTATCGCCAGCGTAATTAAGCACAACACTGGCATGGAAACGGAAGTTCAGAACATTCGTTTGATAAAAAATAGACATATTTGATCGATCATTTTGCCAACTGTACCGTTATTATTGACACGGTGGCACCTTGAGATACAAATTGAACCCGTTCCGTGACCATGCTTGTAACTCAAATCATCTGCATGTTTAAATCACTGAAATACAAGAAAATTCCATGAATGTTTTAGCTCCGCCCCCCAAAAAATAAAATTGGAATGCATTTTTTTTTTAAATTTTGCATTTTATTAAAACTGAGTAATGACATCTTTAAATACAATGTAAAATGTAGTGTAAAAATAGTTTCGCAACTTCTCGAAAGCACTCAGCTGGTTTAATATTGGTCATTCTTTGCAGAGGATAAAGAATAAATGCCTCTGAGTGTTGTTATATTCCCTGCATACATGTTCCGGATAATATCAGTGCAAACAATGTCTTAATTCCGACATCGGGTTGATCCTCTGATCTGAAGTCAAACACCTCTTAGATCTGTCAGTACAAGTAGGCAGGGTCTTTGGAACCTCAATGTCGCATCTCCTCGTGCCCAAAAAAGGGGGAAAAAAAAGATCCAAGAGTCGAGAACGATCGGGTTGTTTAGCGCACAGGTGCTTCCGGGACCGAGCCCAACAAGAGGATTAAGTTCGATGACACATTTAAGAACAAGCGGCGCAAGTATCAAAGGCAAATTCAAGGAGACTCTTCAAAGCGGCTACATGGTGAGCACGTGGCGAATTAGAGAGACACCTGCTTTTTTCCCAAAAAGGTAAAAGACGTATGTCGCCTCTGATCAGTTGCACCGCTAAGTAGCCGACAAATTCAGCGAGCAAATGTATCCAAGCTGAAAGTAAAAAAAAATGAAAATCCCCGAAAATATTGTGAAGAGGGAAACATCTCATACGGGCCAAAAAGGTGTCACAGCCTTCAATGTGAAAACCCCACCGAGGAACGGAACCATACTTGACTCTTATCAGTGCTGCTTGTCTTACCACAAAAGTGACACCGAACGATTCTTCCTCAGGGATTCTGAAGAATGACGGCCACTTGAAACATTTTCTTCTTACCGTCCTTGATTTTGTTCACTCAAGGTAAACATCAGCCGTGAGTCTTTGCCTTAGACGTCAGTGGACATTTCTTTTCTACTCTTGTCCTGTTCAGGGTCACGGGAAAGGCTCGGAGTCTATCCTGGCTGACTTATAGCCCCGCCCACTCCCGGTTCACTATTCACATATTCCGTTTTTTTTCTGTGGATCCGATACTCAGCTGTTCACACAATAAAAGACCTTTTCACAAGATACTACAAAACCCTGGCTAGTAGTGTTACGTCATAATCGGTGTCAAGGAAGTATATTGAAAGGATACATCTGGATTTTTCTAAGATCTTTGTATGTTGTGCAAAAGTCAAGTTTAGCTTGGTTAGTTACAGAGAGTCTTCGCGTTGCGATGCTGAGTAGCTAACAAAAGCTAAAGCTAACAATGGAGGTCTCATTATTTGACAATTGCTGCGGTTGTGACAATCGTGGGTTGCGAAAGCGACGTACATGCTACTTTTGCCGTCGTTAAATCATCTACTGTAAGCAATTTATTTTTAAGAGTAGTGAGAGTTTGTGATTTAATTACTACTGTCTAGGAAAAAAAAAACATTTGAGGAATTTAAGGGCTGAAATTGCACAGAGCAGTGCCGAGAATGCAGTGTAACTAACGTGGCAGCAGCTGTCACACTTGTGCTAAACAGTAGCCGCCTCGCGATAATAAATTGTTGACAGTTACTTGGCAAAGAAGACAACAAAACGAGTCACATGCCACTTCACAAACTCCAAAGCCATTTTGTAGACATCTAATCATACGTCTGTTCCGGTCTGTTCCATTACAGCCATTGAACATCATTGAGTTTATCTTCGAAAGTTGGACTCGAACCCGGAACTTTTTCACTTCTCGCTCATCTGCCGCTCGGCCCGATCGACACGGATGACTCGCTACCATTCTATCATGTTTAATGTCTCTCATTCAGCCCTGATAGCATGTTGTCATCTTGTCACTGCGCTATATTTATTGTCAGCTAGCTGGAGAGCTCTCTGGAATGTTAGCAAGGAGTGACAATGTGCGTGTGTCAATGTGGGTGTGCTGGCTTTGTGTGTGCGTGTGTGTGAGAGCGAGTGTGTGCGGGCTGTTCCTCCTGGCTTTGTTTGTTGTGTTCAGTGATGCAGGCTGCTTTGTATTCTCACTGTGTGTGCGTGCGTGTGTGTGTTTTAGCGTGTGTGTTCCTGCTGCTGGACCGCAGCGACACACTGCCCTCTAGTGGCGACTGAGTTAAAGCCACCAACAGGGATAGCTGCTGCAGGTCTGAAATCAGTGTCGGGAAAAGCAAGGGGGCTGCGTCGATGCTTTTGTGGTCCCGTGCCAAGCTGTTATCTCCTTAGCCGGCTAGAAAATGATTTTATTAATTGCTTCATTTAACGCTCCCTATGCCCCCCCCACCACCACCCACCCTTTCCTCCACTCCTGGCCGCTCATACACAAACACACACACTTACACAATGTTGGCCGGCGTGCACCTCTGTGACAGTTGAAGAGTTCTTTCTCTGCGGGGACCTGCAGAGGGAACAGTGCGGTCATAAAGGCCGTATGCCGACCCATTCCCATGTAATGGCAGGAAGGCCCGCAGAGGCCCAGCCAGCCGAAGCACTGTGCTCCATTATGGCACATTACGGGGGGGGGAAGAGTGTGCACGGGCTATTCTTCATGCTGTGGGGGCACGAATATGTTTACACAGTGGCTACTCACGCCACTTCCACTGCTATTTTCAGAGGCAAGAAGCAAGTTGTCTTAATATAAGTCAGTATGAGACTTGAGTTCGGCAAGCTTCAAATTATTGGTTTGTTTGGAAGATTTATGAGATCATACTAATATAAATATGCATTTCTGGTGTATTGCAATATCTGTGATCATCCGTGACTCCGACATCAGTAGCTGTGTCCATCTTAACCACCTGTGGAATGATTACAATTCACGCTAACTAGCGGTGATAAGCTAAATGAGCTACTTAAGCCAGTTGTTCTTTTATAGTAAGCCGGTTAGCTTCTTTTATTAGGTGTTTTATTGTTCTTAATTTTGTTAGACATGTTTTTTAATATGCAAACCTCCAGTGCCGGACTTATTGTTGAAATTTGTCATCTTCCGACAGTATCAGAGACGTATCATTCCAATTTAATATTACACTAAAATACTGCCTAATGAGAATTGTAAAACTTCCACGTGTGTGTGTCTGTGCGTGTGTGTGTGATCATTATATTATCCCCACAAGGCATCCCACTGAACTTTGATTTTTTTTCGGGGGTCTACAATAGCTCCTTCTCATATGATACAGTGAATTATTGAAGGGGAGTGTTGAAGCCAGGCATGAAGCAGGAAAATGTCAACGCCGGTTCCTCCTAAGTGAGGGGGAAACTAGCCTGTGTGACTGTATAGAGAAGAAGCTACATCTGGGTCAGTGCAGCCCAGACCCTGCAGGGGTGTCTTGTTAGACACACACACACACACACAATCTCGCATACACACACTGGCTGGATGGCTGGCTTGGCAACAACCACAATAACCTCTGAGGTCAGACGGAGCTCGTGCTGCATTAGCCCCAGCGTGAACCTGCTGAGAGACAGAGTGGGCCAGGACAGCAGGTGTTAACCACCCCAAAACACACACACACGAGTCACTACTGTGCCAACACATCCAGTCTGTGCGGCATGTCCAACTAAACCAACATTTTTCTAACACAAGGGTAGATTTCAGGCTGGCTGTGTGCTGTTTGTCTGCCTAATAAGCGGCTTTACCGCGCTCATCTCATAACAGCGTGAAAGTCAACAGGCAGAGCCAGAGGAAGCACCTGCATTTATTCCTTTAGTGGCTTTTACTTGATTTTGGGATTTTTTTTTTTATGTAGCTGCACCTTGCTCACTTCCACCTTGTTTTAGATTTAATGAAATTGTAGTCGGGCAGTACGGCTCTAAATTATCCATAGGTGTGGGAATGCTCGTTAGTCTGTATTTGCTCTACCATTGGCAAGCAGCCAGTCAAGTCAGTTGGGATCAGCTCCAGCTCACCCGCCCGCCCCTCGTGATGTAGTAAATTTTTGCATTATTTGCTAGGCTGAAAAACAAATTGTGGATCGTGTAATTGGTATTCTTCAGAAATTATTTATTGAATAAATAACGACAGTAGAAGGAATAATCTTGTATTAATTAAATCAATTTCACGTATTAAGAAAAAATGTTAATTTGATAAAGGAAAACAATCATCTCTACCAAAGTGACGTGTGTGTTTTTCTTTCTGATTTGAATGCTCGAAAAATTACCCAGCGCATCCTTATGTGTATGTGTCTGAGAGTTTGTGTGTGTGTGTGTGTGTGTGTGTGCGTCTCAGGTTATATTGCAAGTAATCCCATAATCCTTCTGGCTTTTTGCTGTGATGTTAGATACACACCTGTTAGAGCATCCCTGCATGCACGAAACATAACACCTTAGGAGGAACACACACACCTGATAACGGAGTTCTGACAAAAAGGGTGTGAACACTTTTGCTACCTCAGTTTTTTTCCCCTCTTCACTCGTCAAAAAAAGGTATTTTGAAACGTCTTTTTAATGAAGTAATCACAATCCATCCAATCCCAGTTATAATAGGGTGTGCACACTTTTGCAACCTCAGGTAAAAGTTGTCCGTTGTTTTTTTTATGAGGTAAAATGTGTTCAAATGAGCTTGGTGCCATTGATATCAAAAAACTTAACATTTCAACAAGGTTTTTTTTTATAACCACTGTACAACGAGAAATGTTTAACCCATGGAATCCTATGGAATTCTGTCTTGTTCTTTATTGACACGGCCATGTGTGTTCGTCTCCAGGGTCCCCCAGGATCTCAGCCTTCTCCTCATACGCAGCCTCCCCCACACAACCCCAGCAATCCCATGATGGGCCCTCACGGACAGGTAATACACACAAATGCACACACACACTTCCTTATTCACACACTCACTCTCTCGCTGGCTCGGGACAAGCAGCATTCAGGACGGCGTGCCGGATGAATAATTTAGCAGCGGCGGGCCGGACTGGAAGGGGCGGTGAGGCATCTGGAGGGGTTTCTCCCCCACCCACCCCCCTCGGCCAGGCACTCGCCGTCCCGGAGTCCATCAGTAGAGCATTAATATTGCAGCATGGCCTGACAACGGCGCGTCTGCTTGCGTGTAAACGCACCACAAGTTGGTCACGGAGAAGAGACAAGAGAAAATTCATTGTAGCTCAAGATGGCGTTGCATAACTTTTCATATTCACAAAATTTACTGTTTTTTTTTTTAACATCTGACACTGAAGTACTTATAATTTGATGAGACATTGTGAAATACAGGGCACTTCTATTTACGTGAGCATAAAAATCTTTGGACCTCATATAGAGCCTTGTGGAACACCTATGATATCTGTCTACAGTGATTTCTTTTTCTACAACGCTAATTTAGCGACCTTTAGCTGTCTCTCCAAATCGTGAACAGCAGCCTACAAAAATACGCATGTAACACAACAAGAAGCATGCTGCTAAATTATTTCTAAAGTCAGACTTCATGCAGCAGTTCAGGTGAACCATTGAAGTGGCCTCTGAGTGGATGATGCATGTTATTCCATCTTATTTTCCGAGCTTACATGACAAGAAACACACAATTGTGTTACATAAGAAGCACCAAGCTGCACAAAATGTAAACCATCACTTATACTCCTCCACGGTTTTTCCTCTTAAACTGTCCGCCTCTTCTTCTCTTACATTGTTCCTTACAAATTCACTGTGGCATGTTTTTTTAACCTCCCGCTACTTATATTTGTCTTTCTTTGACTTTATCTAAATGCCTTACCATCGCTAAGTAACTCCTTGCTCGGGAATGTCGCTGCGAGCCGAACTCCAGCGGGTGCATTGTTTTGAATTACAACAGCTCCCCCTGTTGACCTACATTTGAATTGGCCACACACACTGGCGACATTAACTTTATCCACATCTTTTTTTGCAGCCATTTATGTCGCCACGGTACCCAGGTGGTCCTAGACCCGCACTCCGCATGCCAAACCAACCACCAGGGAGCATCCCTGGATCACAACCTCTCCTGCCAAACAGCTTGGACCCCACCAGACCCCAAGGTAGCAAATGATTCCAATCAAAACATTGTTTTAGTGTGGCTATTTTTTTAAAAGGATGTTTCTTCACCTTCTGCACAGGACATCCAAACATGGGCGGTCCAATGAGAATGAATCCTCCTCGAGGAATGGGAGCAATGGGGCCACAGGTAGAAAATATTGAATTACAGGAGATCCTTGGTTGCACAAACTTGCTTTCCAAATTTACGAACTCATGCAGTCATAATTACAGTAAATATGCGTATTGAAAATCTCTGTGACTACATATTCTAGCACGCTTAAAAAGGTGTCACGCTTGGAAACAACACTTGAAACTTCTCTTGACTATTGGCCGTGACGTTTATGTTTGCAATTTGCATAGCGAGAGGCAAACTCACTCACTTGGTACCAGTGCCAACTTGACAACTTTTTAATGCGAGCTTGGTTCCTCGCTGGAATCTGCCCACTCTACACGCTCCCCCCCTTGCCCACTCACACCTTGGGAGGAATATCACATGCTTGCCAACACATTCACCAAAAGTTGTGCCAACGTGGCACACTTTGCTTTTTACACTCTTGGCTGTTGCTTTTTTGTCCTGTGTCCTTTTAAATGACAATGACCGGACAGCTGCTTGATTGTGCGGCAGCCTCGCAACATACACACACATAAAGACACACATAGATGAGGACACACACACATAGAGAGGCACCCGGTGACCCCCTCCCGCCCGCACTGGGGGCCCCATTTACTACGATGCCACCCTTGGCACGGAGCGCACCGGCAGCTGGTGCGGCATCTGCTCGACAAGTGTAATCGTCTGCTGAACAAAACTCCGCCTCGGAGTGGAGCCTCACCCGCTGCCTGAACAAGATCGTGCACCAAAAAAAAAAAAAAAACTTAATTCTGAATCTATTAAAATAAAAAAAGAAAGGAAACAAGAATCAGATGGATTGATTCAGTGCAAGTGTTTTTATTAAGACAAATATAATACCATATATCATTATAATAATTACCTAGGTAATTTTTTATTGACTACACGCTAATAAAAATAATAATTAAAAATAATAATAAATTATGTCTGTGTAAATTCTTAGTCATCCAGCTCATAATAATCTGCAAAAATCAATTTCAGGTAATTGGAGTATTGTTCCTTGTGTTTTCTTTTTGACAATATTATTTTATGACATTTGAAACTATGCCAGGAAAGGAAGAGTATTTAACTAAAGCGCCGGCTGCTGAACTTCACTGACTGCTTGCATGTCTGTTTTTTTGCAGAATTACGGTGGAGGAATGAGGCCTCCTCCGAACTCCATGGGGCCAGGCATGCCTGGCATGAACATGTAAGTAGCCTGTCAAAAATGCACAAACGGCTTTGTTTTGTATATTTGTATATTTGTATTGTGCCATTGTCTCATGGCGTCCATTATGTTCGATAATAATGAGTATATATTTTTGCCTTCAGGGGTCCTGGCGGAAGAGGCCCATGGCCGAACCCCAACAATAACTCGGTGAGTGACTCACCCCTCACGTTTTTATTTGCGCTGACATCTGAGCTCGTTTGACATGGCAACATGTCATCTCTCCACAGATAGCTTATTCATCTTCATCTCCGGGCAACTACGTGGTAAGCGTCCCGCTGACGTCTTTTCGTGTTTGTGTGTGCGTGTGTGAGGCCATGAAGTGATCCGTCACTTCTGCTGAGACGTGTAAGCCGAGGCGTGCTGACACTGCGCTCACTTTACTCTCCTATTTTCTTGGTTTGCTCTTCAGGGCCCCCCGGGGGGAGGAGGACCACCAGGAACCCCCATCATGCCAAGTCCAGGAGGTGACATATAGACTATTTTAAAAAAAAATTAAATAATTGAAAAATCGGTTTGCTGGGCTGAACAAATGCTCGGGTGCTATACTTATGCCACACAAGCAGCTAGCTCGATGTGGATTACCTAAAAAAAAAAATCATCCTGTGTTTTCCTTATAGATTCAACAAACTCGAGCGAAAACATTTACACAATGATGAACCCCATCGGCCCTGGTGGGAACAGACCTAATGTGAGTAGTAAGAAAAACAAGAAACATTTTTTTTTCCACCGACAATAATAATACTTTTTTGTTCTTTCCAGTTCCCGATGGGACCGGGGCCAGACGGGCCCATGGGTGGCATGGGGGCCATGGAACAGCACCATATGAACGGCTCTCTAGGTGAGCGTTGCTTTTTTGACTGCAAGTCAGATTGCGCCCTCCAGGGGCCGTCTGAGGAAGTGCTCCCTCCTTTTTAGCTGTAATTAAAACGAGATTAGATGAGTTGATGATTCAGATAGGCGCTCTTGTGTGTCTAATACTCGCAGCTTCATTCTAGTCTATTAAGCTGTTAGGAACAATTAGCAGACCACTCCTAAGTTTTCATTTTTCTTGTCTGCTCACAGGCTCTGGTGACATGGACGGGTTGCCAAAGGTGAGGTGAAATTCAGTCTTTGTTGCATGTGTTGCAGGACTTCTAATTTTTTTTTTAAAAATCATCAATTGCCGCCAACAAACAATTCACGACGAGTCAACGTCACTCTTATTCTGCCTCGTGTGTGTTGATTAAGAAGCACGCCATTCTACTTACTGACTCTTTTGTGCCGTTGTGTGGTAGAATTCTCCCAACAACATGGCAGGCATGAACAATCCCCCTGGCACTCCGCGGGATGACGGCGAGATGGCAGGCAACTTTTTAAACCCATTCCAAAGTGAAAGTGTGAGTAGCGCCACATCTTTGACTACATCCACCCAAGGCCACACCAGAAGCATTTAAGTCTGGACAAACCCCCCAAATAAATAAACAAACAAATAAATAAATCCACTTTTTATGAATCATCTAATAAAAAATGAATTTAGTTATCCGCATGCAGCCACTCCCTTAAATGTCAGGAACAGTCACGGTGGATGTACAGTATTAAGATTGTGATGAATACTTTTCTTTATTGCTTTTGTCCTAACAACACGGCATTAAAACCAAACACGTGCATGTAAACACAACAAGTGTGCATGCAAACTGTCATCATACAAGACGACTGATGATGATGATGATGATGCATCACAATCTCTCACTGCCACCTTACATTCTCTAACATTCTTCTGTGGGCTGGCTGCTCTCCTCCTCTTCCTCCTCCCCCTCCCTCCCTCCCTCCCCCCTACTGTATGGACGACACTTTGCTTGCTGCTGGTTTACTCACATGATAATAGTCCGTGACATGCTGCTATAAAACGGGGGCTGCATATAGTCCAGTGTTGCTTGACTAAGTTGAAAAAGAGTATGGGCTTATCTTTTCTCTCCCTTCCCTCTCTCTCTCCTTTTCTCTCTTTTTACAGTATTCACCCAACATGACGATGAGTGTGTGATTCGTTTTTTTTTTATTTTATCTTTTATTTTACTTTTTCATCTCCCTTTTATCCTCTCCCCCCCTCACCCACGGTGCGTCTTGCATTGCCCTCTTTCCCTTTTCCTCCCTCGTCCGTGTGGATCGGCCGGCGCGCAGCCCCTCGGGATGCCCATGGACAGCAGGACCCCCCTCAAGGGCCCCCATCCCAACGTCTGTAAAATGGGTGTAAGAACATGAGACTTTCTTCCTCGCCTGCTGCGACCACTCTCCCCCACTGATCGCTCCTCGTCGTGAGCCTTGGAGCACCCCCCAAAAAAAAAAATCGCCCCCAGCCCATTCAACCAGTCATGAAGCTCAGCAATGGCACAGGCCCCCCCAAAAATCTTTTGTGAAATCTTGACATGTTCTGCTGCATTCAAGACCCATTGGGAAATATGCCAGTCAGCACTCAGATGGTTTCGATTGAAAAATTACACAAAAATAATAGGCCAGTATTTGTTTTATTTTTGTTGTTTTAAAAAAATAAATACTATCTATATACATGTACATGCATTATGTGTACATACCGGTACAAAAATACATACTTGATGTACCGTGGCTATAAAAAGCCTACTAGAACATCTCAACATTATTTGGGGTTCATCAGGCGGCCTTTAAATGGTAGCAGGTGTGTACTGACTCCCATTTGGGTTTAAATGTGACTGCTTCGTTTTGACCACAGCCACATCCTAGTTAGGGTGTGCACACTTATGCAACCTATTATCTCAGTGCTTTCACCTTACGATTCTCTTTTGAAAAGATAAAATAAATCAATAACACCAGATGGACATGATTCAATAAATGATTTTTTTTTTTTAGGCTTATGTTTTTAAAAATCTCAAACACCATTTGGACAGGGTGTGTAGACTTTTTATATACACGGTACATCAAGGTACATCGTGATGTCCGCCAAGTCCGTAAGTAGCAACTCTGAACTGAAGCAGCTTAATGTAGGTCATAAAAACTTCTGGTTTGTAGAATACAGCATATCTTCAAATCAGCCATTCATCCACTAACAGATTTGTGTAAATATTTAACCTGCATTGTTGTTCTTTTTATTCTTTGATGCATACAATTGTGCCTGTAAATCCCTAAAATGTATTTTCCATGCCCTCAAATCTGCTTTTTTATGTAGTTTAATCTCGCCTATTTTTTAATTCAATTTTGCCCATTGATATGAAGGAGTGTTAGTGCCACTCTGTAAAAAAATGAGGATTTAACAAAAATTTAGTTATTTTAAGAGATGAAATAAAGTTGGAATAACATGAGAATTAAGTTCAAATGTATAACTGAAATTTTAATTTTACAAGGCCTTAATACTCCTTCTTACATTAACCATCCAGACAATTTAAACGGTGATAAAAAAAAAAGCCTGGAGATTCTTTTAGTTTTTTTTTCCTTCATTTTGATTTGATGTATTCGCCGGTCTGAATAATGCACAGAATGTTCCCAGAATCTATGTAACATGATTCCTCCTGTACATTTGGCCCAATTTTTAAGGGATAAAAAAAAAATGATATTATAACGTATGTGCTGGGTGGATATCCAAGATTTAGCTCCCAGAGGAAGCCAGTGGGGGGAGACACTCGCCGGTCAACATAATGACACCCCAACCTTCCCTTCCTTCCCTCGAGTGTCATCCCCCTTATTATGTTTTTGTTCCCGTTTTTTGTAAATACTGTACAATGCATTTTGATATCATGGACATGTTTTGATATGTCAGTCACTACCGATGAGTACAGCTGAGAGTAAATTATTAATGAAACTGTCCATGTTTTCTTTCATAGAGGAGAAAGGACGCCCGTTGACTATTTGGCTCAAAACAAAACAAAAAAGTTCTAGGACACAGCGATGACTAGAAGTTCTAATTCAAACCTGACCTCATGTTACAATTTTTAATATGAAGGATATTTCATTTTGAGCCGGTTCAAACAGGAGTTTGTTTTGAAATGAACATGAGGCGATAAAAAGAAAAACGGTGTCCTTTGCTATGGAGTCCTGTATAGACACTCTCTCAGTCCTCTGTGTATATGGATCATCTCTGTACTTCTATTGTGATGTATAATACTGTACCATTAGGAGTAAGATCTGCTGGTCATGTTGAGTGTGGGAGGGGGCGGGGCTTGGGGGGTATCAGGGGAAAGGGGAGGGGGGGTGGACATAATGGATTCTCCTGCAGTGTTCAATATGAAGCAGTCTGTCTCCTGGTTTGCTTTGTATTTCATGCTAGGATAGTTGGGAATCTTGTCTTAGGGCCGTAGATGTCTTGTGTAGGTAATAAAGATGTTCTTTGTATGTTTCTTTATATTGTAAAGTTTCTTTAGACTGAAAGGAGGAGGGAAAAAACAAGATCATTTGCTTATCAGAAAGAAGAAACAATGTATCAATAATAAATGTCATTTGATTTTTTTCCCCCCTCATTGTTTGAATCTCTTCTGCAAAACGCTACAGTCACATAGTTATATTTAATTTTACATTGTTGCCTCATCAGGTAAATTTAAAAAATATATGTAATACATCATTGAGTCTGTTTTAGTTGAGGATGATGTGAGAAATTTTGGGACACAAGTTTACCCATTCTCAGCATTACGTAAAGGGATTTTGTTGCGCAGACTGTCAATTCTACCTGAGAAGTATGATAATAAGTCAATACGGCAATTTAAAATACATTTATAATAAATAAGCGTTAGCTTTTATTTTGAAAGTCTCCGCCGTCATTACTGTCATGACTAGCGGTAGTGAAAGTTTCACCGGAAGTGGTGGTGATTTGTTACACCACAAGAAGGCTGACTGACTTTCATTGTCGATTGAATGAAGCGTTGTGCTGCCACCACAATTCCAAGTGTTCAAAGGTAAGCTATACATCTAAACACATGCGTTCATTTTGACGGGACGCTATTAAGTAGCACAAAACGTCACTAGCGTTAGCCAGTTAGCTTCCAAGCATAAACACATCAAGGCCAGCTGACACGAGATCAGCTATCCTTGAAGAAAGCGTGGGAGAACTTTCTAGAAACTTCCAGAAACGTAATGAAGGCTTGGAAATAGTGATGTCTTGTGCACGTTTTATTAAGTTAAGAGCTAATTGTGGCCGCTTAAGGGTACGTTGAGAGGAGAAACTAAGCGGTTCGATATGTTTGAAATCCTCACGAACGGAACCTAGATTTGTGACGTCATCAAACGCATTGTTGATATCGGGGATTAAATTTGCTTTAACGTTTTGCAGCCCACTTTGGCAACTCAATTTTATGACTGGGAATTATAATGGACCCCGTCGATAGTCAGGGCACCACGGCGGCTCCGGCCAAGAAGACTTGTCGGGCGTCGTTGCTCGAGAGTGGGGAAGACTTTGAGGTCTTGGATGACGGTGACATTGACGACGACCCACCTCCCCTGGAAGACGCCGGCGGCGGGGAGGGTCAGGGTCGCAAGGAACCCGAAAACGAGAAGGCAGACCCCGAAGAAGCTTCGCAGGAATGGCTGGATGTGCTAGGTTAGTGCTTTCCTTCGTACCTATTCGCAAACACCGTAAAAAAATAAGTGTTTAACAACACAGTGGTCCCCCGCTCATTTGCGGTTTCGGTTTCCGCGAGTTTTGTTTGTTACCGGAAATCGTTCTGGTGCAAAACACTGCACAGCCACATAAAACAACCGTACAGTGAAGGCACCATGAATTACGGCAATTAAAACCTGCAAATAATTGACATCCCAGGGACGCCATTGCTAGCATGTACACATTGTGAAATTATCATAACAAACCACGAAGGTTATAAATAGTATTAGCTAGCATACTAGCCTAAAAAACATGTGACAAAAATGCAACACGGGCCAATAGTTTGACTTTTGACTGCATTTGTTGCATTCAAGGACCACCAACAAAACAGGACATCAAAAATGTAAATAGAAAGCCTCAATGAATTAAACACTTTGATGTCTTTGACCTGTGCAGAAAAAAAGGGCTGGTGTATTTTGCTGCTTGTCTTGCTGTACTAACCGTGGCATTTGAAGAGAAATTTGCAGAGAGACATTTTTACTGTTTGAGAGATAATTTTGTGTTATGTAATTGTAATATTTAGCATGTTTTGTCCAAAGGTAATGAGCAACTGAAGAAAAAGGTCCTAGTGGCAGGCAAGGGCCAGGACAGTCGTCCGACGAAAGGACAGAATGTGACTATTTGTCTGAAAACATTCCTCAAAGATGAAACACTGGTGGAGGAACACAGCGATCTGATGTTCACTTTGGGGGACGGCGATGTCATCCAGGTACTTTATAGCAGATTCTTTATTTGAACGTACTGTTTGTCCACGCTTGGCTTCAAACACCTCCAGTTGTTTTGATATCAGGTACATGTTGTTCCGACATTGACAGTACGCTACAGAAAAAGCTGCCAAGTGGGGTTTTCTTTTTTTTTTGGGTGGTGTTTTTTGTGACCATTTATGGGGATTTTTTTAATGGGCCAAATGTTTTATCTGCGTCTTTCATTCTGACTAAAATGTCAAAAGGGAGTCTCCGTCCATTGAAATGAAAAATGGCGAGTCCTTGCATTTTGACACCAAAAGATATCACTTTTTCATTTTGACCTCTACATTGGTGTGATTTTTGCAATTGTTGCACTCTGCTTTTCGTTTTTCAGGCCCTGGATCTTGCAGTGCTGCTCATGGAAATGGGCGAGAAGGCGCTTATCCAAACTGCTGCTACGTATGCATACGGAGGTTGTGGAAGGTAATGGCATCCATTCCCCCCCCCCAATCAAATATACAACCCGTTTCTTTCTGAATATTAAATGTAATTTTTGTGTTTTTGCAGTCGTGAACCGCCCGTGCCGCCCAATGCTGAGCTGACCCTGGAAATAGAGCTGAAGAAAGTCTGCGACGCACCAGACCTGGAGCTGCTGCCCCCTCAAGAGAAGATCGCGCTCGCCGATGGAAAGAGAGAAAAGGGCAACGTCCATTATCAACGCGGAGACTTTGCTTTTGCCATCAACTCGTACAGCATCGCCCAGCAAATCACGGAATCCAGCTCCAAAGGTAACGTGACAAGTCCACCTATTCCCCCATAAAAAAAAATTAATCACTGTCTTTCTTTGCTCTCGACAGTGGACATAAGTCCGAAGGAGGAAAATGAGTTGATAGACGTAAAAGTAAAGTGTTTGAACAACATGGCGGCGGCGCAGCTTAAGCTGGACCACTACGACGCTGCCTTCAAATCGTGCGTCGCCGCCCTCAGTCACCAGCCAGATAATATCAAAGCACTTTTCCGCATGGGCAAGGTGCACAGTTCACATACTTTTTCACATAGCGTCTTAATGTCATCATTTGAACTGACAGCCTCGTGTTGTATTCTCGCTCCAGGTGCTGGCCTTACAAGGCGAATACGGAGAAGCCATTCAAACTTTGAGAAAGGCACTCAAGCTGGAACCCAGCAACAAGGTAAAATGCACCTTAATGCTTTCTTTCGCAAAAGTGTCGCCGGACTTTGGAAACTGAAAACATTAAGTCAAAATAAGATTTGACGCCCGCCTTTTTGTATTGAAGTTACTGTAAAGGGCCACTAGATGGCGCCACAAGTCAAACTATCACATCCCACAGGCCCCAGCCGCCAGCTCAGTCATTTGAGAGGATCTGCTTTTCGAGTGGCTTTAAATAGGTTGCGCCTTGCACGCCGGTGCCATCTCGTGCCTTCTGTTCTTCCGCTCCCCACAAATGGACATACAAGGTTGTGTGACTGGCCCCCCCCCCCCCCCCCCCCACACACACACACACACACACACACACACACACAGTCATTACATCAATCTGTCAAACACGACTTGTTTTTTTTTCTCAGCTATTCCTTCACCGTGCCAAGTGTAAATGAAAATACATGTTCTTTAGAGCTGTGAGATAGTTTATTTATTTGTTTGTGTGTGTTTGTTGGATCGCCTTTTGCATACTTCAATTTGGAGAATGCATTTTAGAGGCGGTGCTTTGTGTACCAAATTGGGAATGGACTTGCAAAAGGCAAATAAACACATTTTGCATGTAAACATTTCTTTAATTGATTACTAATACCAAAAAAAACATTGTCAGTTTGGCACCGGTTGTTTGTCAGCAGCATGTGATGAATGATGATCATTTTCCTAATGAGTGGACAATGAGAATGATCAAGCTTCTGTCATCCATCTGTGCATCACAGCGAAACACATTCCCTCTCGCATTCATCATTCCCTAACCACCAGAGTATAAATGTCAGGCTGTTGTCCTCTTGACACATTTCCATTACCAATGTTGGCTCATTTGTGACCATTTTGCCCCCTGTAGACAATCCACGCGGAGCTGTCCAAACTGGTGAAGAAACACTCGGAGCAGAGAGGAGCCGAGCAGGCCATGTACAAAAAGATGCTGGGCAACCCCGCCAGCAGCGGCCCACACAAACACTGGACCAAGGCGTCATGGGTGAGTCCCTCTCACATGAGCTCAGTCCAATATCAAGATACTTCACTGTCTCCGCAATTGTGGTTTTTCTAACCTGTGTGATGGGGAAACCTGTTCCTTCAATTGTGTCAGGATAAACATTAAAATGCTCTCCACCCCCTTCTTTTGTCATTCCTTCCACCCCTTTTCCTCTCCAGGGTCTCAGCTGGAAGTGGTTATTTGGCGCCACAGCAGTCGCCATCGGCGGCGTGGCCCTATCGGTGGTCTTGGCTGCCAGAAATTGAAGACCCCCCCCCCCCCCCCCTCGCCTTTTTTTTGGCTAGTGAACGGACCAAGAAAGAAGCACATCTGGTACTGAGGACATGTCGATACAGTCAATCGGATGTTTGCCGAGTTAGAGAATTGCCGTGTGTTTATGGGAAGTTAGATGTATGCATATCTGTATTTGTATGTTCACAATCCTTATAGCAGCTATTAATCTATAATTGTCTCTTTCTACCAAAAGACCGCTTACTATTCAAAGCAAAGACGGCCTGGTTGAAGTACAGTGATAAAAAGCTCAAAACCATTGACAGTACTCCATAAATGTTCACAATACATATAATTAAGTGAATTTGCAGAATGCTTACCGCTGTTTTTTTTTATGCTAAGGCCAAAGCCGAGTCTGATACAAATATAATTGTGACTAAGACCCATGTTGAAATGAGGGGAGGAGCTTCATTTAGTCATTTGGATGGGAAACGAGTGTTTGTTTTTCCTTGCGTATAATGAGGTGGTTCACTAATGCACTATTTAATGTCTGTTCACCACTTCAATATGGCCCAAGTCTTTTCGGTTTGTATTTAAGAGAGAATGTGTGCGTTGAAAATGGTACAAGGTATGGTGCGCTTAGCTATAACATCCAAAGCTAAACCCTTCAGAGTACCGCAAGGTGATCTGGAATGCGGTTAAACAGTCCTACCTCGCTTTTGTCGTCATTAACGCAGGTAACAATCCCAAATGCAAGTTGAAGTATGCTCTCTACGCGTATAGTAATTAACTATTCCAATTGATGACGCTTATTGCTGTGATGATCAGGGTGGAGTGCAGCTACGCCAAATTTTGACACTGCAGAAAGAGTCAATTTATTGTGGAAATTTTTTTGTCACCTATACCTCAGGTTATGACACGTCCATCGTGAGTGGAGCGTGTGACGTATTTTGTTTCCTTCCTAGGTGTTAAGTTACTCTTTTGACACTGCTTGTAGTAAATGCACACATCCCGCACTTGAATGAATCTGCCCTTAATTCAACAAATGCCAACAACTGACCATTTTCATGTGTTTGTAAATTTTATAAACATCAGAATAAAGTTTTTTTTTTCCCTGTCGTCACATCTTGTGTGCTGTTTTATTTTAGGACCTAAAGAGGATGAGCACCATTCTAATAGACATACCTCCAAATTATTGGGATGTTTTTTTATTTTTAAATCTGACTAGGGAAGAATGGCTTGACCAATTGTGTATTTATATAACCCTTAAAGAAAAGTCTTAAGGGTTTTACGTGCCCATATGTAGGTTTGAATCATTTGTGTAATACACATTTGCCTAATTATGACGTAAACATGATCTAATACCTCCCACACATAAATCGAGCCTGCCTGAACGTGTTTATCAACTAAGTGCTTTTTACCGTAATCTTTTTTTTACACATGAAACAAAAGTGAGGGTTTGTTTGATAATTTTTTTAATTGCTGTAAGTCGCTTTTTTTCCCTCTAAACCCTTTTAAATATTTGAAAACTATAACTAGATAAGTATTTTGTCCCCTCTTTTAATTTGTTATCTCAATTTGACGCGCTCATAGGTGGGCGTGTCAATTAAAAAATGTGCTGTCGTGACGTCATCGCGTGACGACAGTATTTGACTAGCCAATTCTAAAGAAACGGGAATTATCCGTTTACGGCACAAGTGCGCGCGTGCCCCGTGCGTGCGCGTCTATGCTTGTGTGTGCGTGTGTGTGTAGCGGCGGCGGTGGGAACGGCAGCCAAGATGGCGGCGCTGAAAGAGGAGCGGAGCTACGGGCTGTCCTGTGGAAGAGTGAGCAACGGCAGCAATGTCTCCGTCTTCCACGTCAAACTCACTGACAGCGCGCTGAAGGCCTTCGAGGGTTACCGGGGCGGCAAGGTAAGAGCACCGCCGGCCCCGGCGAAGCGAGACAATTCGGGTTGAGGTGAGGCAGGGAGGGGGGTTTGTTGGAAGTGTGTCCGCGAGGCTGTGACAGGCGGCGGCGGTGGTAGTAAAGCCCGAATGTGGACGTTGGGAGGGGGTCGGTCCACTCCAACTTGCTAACCCCCCTCTTGAGCCCCGACAGGCGGCCACACCAAGGGAGTTTAGCGGCCGCACGGTTCTCCTACTGAGCCGCTTGACTTGAATGTGGCAGCTAGCTTTTTTTAACCAGCAACAGCCAGACTTGAGTCTCAAATTAACACTGGACACTCAAGTTTCATATTTTATTTTATTTTATTGGGGGGTTAATTCCCCTCCCTGGCTAGCTTGGCAAATATCATATTTCACTCCAAACTTGTTTCCAGAAAGTTTGTTAAGCTGTCAAAACAGTCTGGTGAAGCAGCCAGCAAGTGACCACACCATCAGTGGTATCTTATTAAAAAAAAGCTATTATATAGTGGTGTTCTGATTTATGAGTTTAATTAGTTCCATGATCACCCTCGTAACTCACATCACTCATCTCAAATTAAACCTCCCCAGTGAAATGAATTGAACTGCCATTAATCCGTTCCAAACCCTCCTCTGTGGCAAACAAAAATTTGTAGTTGTAAAACGATTAATCGGATTAAAAAACACGTTGAATTTATTCCGAATGGACAAATTAAGATTCAGTTAGTTTTGTTTTTAGGAGGAGGTCTTAAAAAGTTGGTTGTCATAGTCATGATGGCCAACTGAAAGAAACCATAAGTATGATGTGGCCCTCAACAAAAAATGAGTTTGATGCTGCTGGTTTGATTTGTGCAAATAGCTCTGCCATGCTGAAGCTTCTGCTACTTGCCCAGAGGATTGCCTTCTAACATTTCAGCCTCTATAAATATTTGACAGGGAAAACCTGGCTGGTCAGGAGAAGTAGGCCTTATCTTCTCATGCAATGTTTGTGTACAGCGCCACTGACAGCTGATAAGCACCAACTATGAATTGTGGCGACTAATTACCTTCCTGTTTGTAGTTTAGTTTTGAAATACAGTTCTGATATTTTCATTGGAGTGAATATTTGTGTAGTGAAATTCACACGGCATTGCGTTTGTGTATCTTTTTTGGGGGGAGGTAGAAACATTTCAAAACCATTTTTGCAGTATTGTCATGGTGGTATTTTGTTTTATATTTTACGTTGAGCTTGCTTGTGTTAAAGGGACAGTTTTTTTTTTTTTTTTTTACAATGTAAACCATTCATGTAGTGATGCTGTCCAGTAGCATTATGGGGGGGTTGGGGGATTGTTTACGCTGTCGTCCAATGTGCCGTCAAGCAGTGAGACGACCCCGGAGCGTTTTGATGCTTCCTGTTTGAGACGTGACTGTCAGCTGGTCGTGCTCTCATTACGACAGCAGCAGCAAATGATCCCTTCCACCTCTTGCTATGCCCTCGATTCTACCTTAGAAGGTGGAAAATTGCCAGCTGCACTTTTATACACACATGCGTCACGTAGTCGGCAGGAAAATAGCAGCTTTGAGTTTACAGTGTAAAATGGGGCAGCAGAGACTTGCAGAGTCAGATAATTTACTAAAAACATACGCCCAGAACAACGGTATTCATTGAAAAGACGGAAAGTTTAGTCTGAACTACTGGCCTGGCATGCCTATTGAAGTTTTATAGTTTACTGGCATTTTATTCAGGTATGTGTGCACTTGGAAATGACCATGTTGTTGAATTTGAAGCAGCTATATTGGAACCTCCCACTTGTAAGTTCACCTATTCGCAGATGTTTATATTTTAATTTTGTTTTTTCCACTTCGTCGCGTTCCCTCAAAAAGTCCCAGGTTATTTCCGACAACGCCATTTTCTTGGCAAAGCCGTGCGAATGCGCTTTCGTTTGACAATGATCCAAATTAGCATTGTTGGAGCTTAGCGTGAAATCTGAGTGTCATTGTTGTTGCGTCTTCTAAAGAGCTTTTGTTAAACCCAACATTTGTGACATAATGTGCCATTTTCAAGGAAACGTCGGAAGCCATCTATGCCTTTCTTAGTATTTTTCATCCGTTTTATTTTCATCGATTGGGAATGTGATCCTTTTCATGATGTAGACAATAGGCTTGATGTGTGTAGCAGTGGAGATGAGCTATGGTCGGTAGCTTGAAGCGGGTTAGCATGTGCCACTGCAATGGTTATTTAAGGAATGCTGACTCTCCAGTTTCAGCTGATCATGGGACAGGGCGAGCGAGAGGAATGACCCTACCCGCATGGGCCAAATACGACTCGAAATGTCACAGTAGTCCTCGGTCGTGTGGCAACCGGCGATGGCGTCACCCCCACCCCCGGGTGTCACGGCCTACCCGCCAGCCACACTCCCTGACCCACAACACCAGAGCGGCGGCGTGTACGTCACGCCTTGCCTCGGGCATGCTTTTAAAGCCCAGCGCTCTGCCAGCAGAGTGAGTTTATGCACACGCAGGTAAGCTCATGTCACTTGAATGATCTTCTGTCACTCATTAGGGAAGTACTAATGAAACAATCGATGGCCGGACTTGTCTTAAAGATTTTGTGTTCTTTATTGGCATAGGGAGAATAAAAAAAACGGATAGATGCCCAAAAGAGTGAATTATTTTCAGTTTCACATTTTGAGTTACTGCAAAAGATGATGATGTATAAAATATTTGTTGAGCGTCACCGTCAACAGAACAAGGCAGGAGATGCGAGCATCGGGTGTTAAATATAACACCTCTGTCCCAGCAACACGGGATTCCCTGACACGCTAATGTCGCCCCATCTCTGTTAGCGCTTTTGCTACTGCTTCTCGCTGGCAGCCCCATCCGCGGCCTTGTCATCGATCCCACGGTCCAGACCTGTACTCTGTCCCCAAGCTTAGCTCTGTGGAACATTCTGGGATCAGGTCCCACAAAATAGTGGCATGTCAGCAGCCTATTCAAACGAACGGGCTGATGGTAGCACTATGTTTGCGCAGCCGGGAGGGGGCTGGAGGCTGAACTGCTAAAAGTGGTGCGGCGGCGCCGGCAGCAGCAGCGTTGGGGAGGCTGGCTCCATGAAAGGCCCGGTGTTCCTGGATAGGTTCTTGATGTTTGCACTGTGCTCGGCTCAAGAAAGTGAAACGCTCTTTTGCCAGAAAAAAAATTCTGTAAAAATGGCAACAATTGCCCCCCCCTCGAACCGTTAATCGACAACTAATCAATTACTTAATTAATCGATATTAATCTTTAAAATGTTTTCTGATCCAATTCATTGACTCAGCAAAAATAATTGATAAAATTATAATTAGTTTCAGTCCTGGTTTTCTACTGTATCCACTAAAATGCAGTAGTTTGGAACAAAACTCTGATTTATGATTTATTTAAAGGCGGAACTTTCAACATTTTTTGACGAGACGTGTTACTTCCCTAAATTCATCATTTCACCACTTTCCATCAATTTGACCTTAAGTGAGTTAATTGTGCAGCGAATTATGCGAGCAAGGTGCTTTCTGAGCAAGTAGCTGTCACATGGTCTGCGGAGTTTGCAGAACCAGCTTCACTTAGTCTGTCAGGAATGTCAGGGCAGGATTTGCAGCCAATTACAATGTCTTTTGTTTTCTTCTCAAATGCAAATGACAGCCAGTAGAAGCTCTGAAAAGACTTCACGACACCTCCGAGTCATTTTGAACAATTTGAAGTCAATTGATTGATTTCAGACTCGAGTGACAAGTCGAAAAGTCGTCTTGTGACTCCCGTTAATGCTTTTGGCGCATTTCACTCGTGACCTCGATTGGTCAACTATACATTCCGGGAAAAAAAAAGTCGATTGAAGATGAAATCAAGTTGATTATAGGCTTGAGAAAAGCGAGAGTGAATACTACGTATGCCAGAGTACAAAGCGTGATTGACTTGACCTCGCATGAACTTCGAGTTCATTTGAACCGTGTGGGAGGGGGAGCAGCTCGTTTGACTTCCTCTTTGTGGTGTGTGCGTGCGTGTCCTCACTTTTTGCTGGAATAGGAGTCCAATTTCTCAGTTTTTCTGCAAAGAATGTCGTTTTAATTGGCGTTGACATCAAAATAAAAACTCTAAACCATGTGATTTTTTTTTTTTTTTTATATAATGTCAATGCTAACTAGGTCATGTTAATGCATCACACCAAATTAGTTCCTCCTTCCAGTTTCTTCTTTTAATCTGGGTTGTGATTAAGCACAAAACGACACGCCGCACAAAGACAGCAGAAAATCTTTCATCTTTTTTTTTTCCACCCTTCTCCCGCTCTGGTAATGGTGACAAATGATTGCGTGTCACTAGCGGGCTAGACTGTGTGTATTCTGCTGCGAGTGTGGCTGAAAGTATTCGGATCATGTCAGCGGTTGGCTCCCACTATTGTCTGCGTGAAGAACCCCAATCATCAGTCATGTGTCTCAAGGACAAAATAATAGCACACTTGCTTGCTTACATTATGCTCGGCTCGCTATTGATTATTGACGACAGCTCGTAGATGTTATCGTTTATATACAAATATAACTTGCCCATTTGAATTTTGTGAATTGATGATCGTTTAAAAAAAATGTGTTGGGTGAATTGTACAAATTGATGACATTTGTCCTTTTTCTTCTCGTATTTTAGGTCCGGTCATCACAACCATTGATCACATTTAATGGAAACCAAGGGGTAAGTCATTTTTTGGTGATTTTTAATTTTTTTTTTTTTTCCTGTGAACTTCTCATGGGTCACATTTGTCATATGTACGCATCAGATGCTTTGCCACTTGTTTGTGATTGGTTGTCGTGGCTTATTAATACATCAGATGCCTTCGAAAGTGACGCGGCAGACTCACCCAGTTTGGAAAAATGTGTCGAGGCCAAAATGTTGGGCGCGAGTGTGAAAGTGGCGAAATGACACAGCAGATGCTTTGGCGACACCATTTCAAGCGCTCGCTCTCGCCGCTTGAACGAACGAACGAACGCACGATGGGGAAGGCAAGAATTAAAAAATGATTCAGGTAAACCTGTTGATAAGGCTGCAACAAATTTGCTTTGTCGCTTTTCCGAGAACACGATGAGGTTCACTCGGCCATCGGTCGCAGCGGCGGTTTACCCCATCCGACCTTTTGTCCACACGGGCGTCCATTGTCGCTCTACTTGTGTGTCTCTTTGGTCGTCTCGGCGGCTTTGGATTTGTCTGTTTTCTAATGAGTCCATCCTGAAAAGAGGTATTGTTTTCTTGATGCCAAGCAGAATGAAAAGATGAGCAGACTTGCAGGCAGGACAAAGCAGGAGGGGGTGTTTGGACAGCCTGTTTAAATCCACTCGTACCAGTAGCCAAAGCTATAAACAGGGTATTGTTTGTCGGCAGGATGTGCTATCTCATTTGGTCTTCTCGCAACGTCTTAATACTTCACCTTGTCTGTTTTGTGCTCGCAGTGAGGCGAAGCACTTTAAGTGCATTTAACTCGTAGCGCTGTACTAAATCAGAATTGATAAAAACAGAGCCTGGTAAATACACAAGTGGGTTTTAACCACTGAATAAAAAGACTCCTTCTACTGGAAGTGGACTTTATTATTTTTTTTTTGCAGAGCATAATTTGCAGCTAAGTGTTGCTGTCCTTGTTTACCTTAAAGCAGCAGACATGGCTATGGCCACCAGTTTCATAATACCAGTCGTGATTCTAGTCTCGGTATTGGTGCATTTCTTCTTTCATTAACCATCATTCATTTGGCACTTCCAATCCCTCGTCAATTTGCCTCAGCAACAACTTGGCACTCTTATTCCATTTTCTGAGTGCAGCGCATTCCAACTTGTCTATTAGGCAACCGACTCTATTCCGACCATCACACTTCCAAATTGTACGCATGTTTGGGCCTGGGAGCCATTTGGTGTGGGGGAGCCTCGCTCTCCACTCGTTCTTCAAAGTGAGTCACCCAGTCGACTGCGTCAGTCCCTCTGTGGCTTCGCCCTCCCCGCATCACGATCCCTCTCACGTCCAGCCCCTCTGGCTTCTGAGTTCTCCCGACTCAAATTGCAGCATTACATTTTACATCTCCGTAATGTATAGCTCCGATCGCCGCCAACCGACACTCACCCGCTGCCAATGACGCTAAATTACAAACAAACCTGCGCGGTTTATGTCTTTGCACTCGATGGGCCTCGTTTGTTCGGTCGATCGACGAAGCCAACGAGATATTTCTCAGCGTTGAGTCTTTACCTTGTGTTCATTGTGAAGAACACAGTAGTCAATAAAGCTCATTGAAAAGGAATTCTTTGGAGTAACAACAAGTGCGTGTCAGGCCACGCTAGAGTGGAGCAAAACGGACTGGAAATAAAGGACATGTATTTATAGTGGGCCACCTGCAGCCTTCACACACGTCAAGCCCTTCGGTAAACAGAGCCGATGCCTTCGACACCGTGGGGGGATGAGCAATGGACTGTACGCAATGGACTTAGCGCAAGATGTTGTCATCAGAAAGTTCTTGCTTCAGTCTTTTTTCTCACATTTTAATTCATTTTACTGCCCCCCGGTCCACAAGCTATGAGAAGAAAATTGCGAAAGCATTATGGCAAAAGTCCTTGCGGTGTTGTGAAAGCCAATTTTGCTTTGCAGTAAGCAAACACAAAGTATTCTAGCTTCTTTATTTGTGTGAAATAGAGAAATACCTTCAATTGTTAGTTTCAGAAAAGGTGGAGAATGAAAAGCAGTTGTGGAGCTTTTACAGGCTCTCCATGTTTTTTTAGTAAGAAGAATCCTGGAGCACATTTGCCGCGGCCCCCGGGCGGATCTTATAGTTATTTCAAATTCAAACAATGACGTGTTTTAATTGTAATGAGATGGAAAAAGAACAAATATGACATGCATTCCCACGCTATGGAGTTAGCATAGGTTTTCAATTATTTTGCATTCGGAAAAAAAAAGGCCTGCCATATATCCTTGGATAAGTGTTTTTATTCCCCCTGGTCCTTTCAGTCTGATGCTTGTTTCATGCCAAGGCCAAGTTGTCAAGTTAAACATCCCAAAATGTTTTCATTTTATTTATTTCACAATGACGTTTCTTCCATTCCTTTTTTTGTCTCCTTTTCTCTCCTGCAG
This sequence comes from Syngnathus scovelli, assembly GCF_024217435.2. Lineage (NCBI taxonomy): Eukaryota > Metazoa > Chordata > Actinopteri > Syngnathiformes > Syngnathidae > Syngnathus > Syngnathus scovelli. The sequence goes on from NC_090856.1 coordinate 4,771,191, forward strand.
AAAATTTCAATACCACGGTCCGAGAATTCCAATGAACTGCACACGTTTACTTTCTACCTGTCCAACGTGGGCAGAGATAACCCGCAGGGCAGCTTCGACTGCATCCAGCAGTACATCAGCAGGTGAGGGCCAACACGCTCTCTCGCGGCCTTGCTCAGTTGCAACCACAACATCATAAAATATATCTCAACTCGCTCACACTTTTGGGATGTGTGAATCAGTTTTAGCGACGCCATATTTGTGAATAGGAAGGGATTCTCCTATCGTATCTTCCATCAATTAATCGGCATTTGCCCAGGGGTGTGTAGACTTACTATATCAACTACATCCTTACCCAACTCAGATTTGCTGCATCCCTGGAAGTCAGAAAGATCTTTCCTCCCAGAAATTGACCTCCAGTTGTATGCAGTCAAGTATCCTTGAAGCACATCGACACGTCTCATTGCCGTCCCGCTGCGCACAAGAAGAAATAAAAAAAGCGCTGACTGAATCAAATGAAACTGGAACAGAAGCCAGAAACCAGAAAGGGAACGGCGAGTGTCGAAAATTTCACAGCAAAGCCGGTCACGTGGAGTTCAAACACATCTCCGAGTGCATCCTTATCAGCTCGCCGAGTCGAATGACCAGCCTGGAGCTGCCGCCGCATCTCCTTTGCTGCCAAACTGTCAAAAAAAGGAAGCGGTCAGACGGAAAGGCATTCCGGTGTGTTCGTGTGGAGAAAGCCACAGCTAATTGGGAAAGTAATGGGTGCATGTTAAAAGACTCAAACGATGACAAAATAAAACATGTTGTTTATTGAAATGCTTTGTCTGTAATAACACGCCACACTTTTTTTCCCCTACTGAGTCTTTGAGTCACCCCACCCTGTTCTTCCTCTCTCACGGTCTCTCCTTCTTTGTTTTGGCAGCGAGGGTAGCATTCAGCTGGACTGTTTGGGCGCCATCCAAGACAAGATTACCGTATGTGCCACGGACGATTCTTACCAGAAGGCCAGAGAAAGCATGGCCCAGGTCGAGGAGGAGACGCGCAGCAGGGGCGCCATTGTCATCAAGCCCGGCGGCAGATATGTCGGTGAGTGAGCGGCGTGGCGTGCCTGAAGAAAGTTGCCAGGGAAACAAAACGCATCATTAAAAAATGAAAATATCCAAATGCATGGAGGGAGGTAAAAGAGGAAATTGCCCGTGCTGCAACCTCCCAAGCTGAGACCACCACAGTTTCAGATGTTTATTACACTAATTACGATGCTTCCTTTTTACTTTTCAGGCAAAAGGGTTCAGATCCGGAAACCGGCATCGACCCTGTCCGACGTGGCCCCCTCGCGCAGGACCTCACGGCCCGTCATCATCTCCAGCAGCGCGGTCAAGAAAGCCAGCACTCAGCACCGGCCGCTCCGAGAGCGCCTGGTCCACCTGCTGGCCCTCAAGCCTTACAAGAAGCCCGAGCTGCTCCTCAGGTTGCAGAAAGACGGCCTCTTGCAGTCTGACAAAGACGCCATGGACAGCCACCTGCAACAGGTCACGTGCGCTCGCTGCTGTAACTCGCTGACATTATTCCTTACCACTGATTTCCTTTTCACCCAATAGGTGGCAAACTTGAATGGCAAAGATAACACCCTCACACTAAAAGACTTTTTATATAAGGAAGTTCACAAAGAATGGCCCGGATACACGGAAGGAGACCAGCAGCTTCTCAAGAGAATCTTGTTCCGGTAAAGTTTTTATTTTTCTGAAAATACTCACACTATTGCAATTCTCATTATTGCCCTTCACGTTAAGACAAACAAGTCGCCGGAAGCCGATTTGAATCTGTTTTGAGCGACGTTATCAGATGTTCCGTCACGCAGACATTCTAGTCAGAACTCGTGCTTGCGAACAAACACCTGTCCTTTTAAAAATCGAGGCTATTGTGTATTAGGTGGCAACTGAATGTTAATGAGTCACGGTCTCAATAATCATTTTTAATTATGGATGTTTATAAAGCAGCAATTGTCTGAGTTGCCTCTGATGAATGACTTGTGACATGTTGCCATTGGAGCGATGAATTATGTTTATTGACATCATGAGCTGTTGGCTTTCTTCCCAGTGGAAAAAATGTGGTTCCTCGCGATCTGCTAGCAAGGAAATGCTAGCCTCCAGTTGGCTATTAATATACATCAGGCAGCAAACGGCTCAATGAAACATGAAAATCTTCTCGGAGCGTTTCCTTGTTTCAAAGTATCGAAATACTGCGACTGCGGTCGATACCGGTCACCGATACCAAGGCACCCTCTTGTCGACGTTTGATCTGTCTTTCCCATGTAATTATTGTGTGGATTTATTTTCCATTCATGTCATAGTTGCAAGACAATTTATGGAGGGAAATAAATGGATTAATAAAGTTGAGTCTAAGTCTAAGTCTAAATGAAAAAAAGGAGAAGCTTTGATTGTTTGTTTTGGTGTATATACACACAGCTACTTGACTATTTTGCACGTGATGCAACCGAGTTCTAGCACATGCTGATCTCTGCAGTAGTCCAAGGTTCGACTCCCTCTACAGTATTCCGGCCCCCAGTAGAAACACAAAAACATTTTGTGCGTCCAAGTGTCCCCCTCCCCTGCTGATTATCAGCTGTGTCTCATTTACTCCGTTATGTTTGTGCGCAAAAAGTACAAAAGCTTGACTTCAGTCGTGCGCTTGCACAATTTGGCAGCTCTTGTCGGACCAGTCGCAGCCCATCTGCAACACCGTGGTGGAAATATGGTGTGTCACTTATTGGAAATGAATGTGTTTGTTCTTTCAGGAAGCAGTGCCAGTCTCGGAACAGTGCCGCTCCTCCTCCAGAGAGCCCGCCCAAGGAGTTAGCCAGCAGCTCACCGTCTCAGGTGAAAACACAAAACACACCCAAGACATTTCGTAATGCCATAATGATGTCATTTTGGATATTTACCCGAAAACACAAATGTTTTGGACCACCGAGTCTGTTGTTAATATTACTTTTGTTTGCCAGAAACGTCCCGCTGCAGACTTTATTGACCCCCTCGCCAATAAGAAGCCGAGGATATCGCACCTTGCCAGCAAAGCTGCACCCAGTCCTATTAATGGCAAGCTCAACTCATCCAACGGCAAAGGGGAGGCAGGCGGAGCGCAGCCGGGACTCGCCGCTCACCTGTCGGACGCCGCCCCGTCGTCCGGCTCCCAGCCGCTTGCCATGCTGGATATCCCGCGACCATTTGAAGCGTTGTCAGACGTCAGCAACGACTCCAGCCATAACGGCAAAGACTGCGACGTCCAGGAAACCACGGCGGAGAGACTCGGCCAAGCGCCTACGCTTCCTTCGGCGACGGCGCCGCCGCCCGCCGGCGCACCTCCCGCTCCGCCCCCCCGCGCCGAGTCGGCGGCCACCGGCAGCAAAAAGCCTAAGAAGAAATCCAAGAAACATAAAGACAAGGAGAAGAAAGACAAAGAGCGAGCCAGAGGTCCAGAAGAAGAGAGGAAGAGCCCACACTCAGTGCCTGAGCCTGACAGAACCTGTGAGATGAGCCCAGAAAACCTCAAAAGCAACAGTATTCCACTCAAAAGCACAAGTGAGTCGCAAGTCTTCTCATCCTGGATCCTTTCCTCCCCTCATTTGTTTTGAGCAGGAACTTCTGCCAAAGATCATTAATTCCACTATTATAATCGTAGCAATAGAGTCCCGTTTGACAAATAACATTTGCGCAGGGCGTGAGTCATTACGGGCTGCGGCGCAAAATCCATTCATGATTTGGTCTCATAACATAATATATTTACATAATTTATTTAGAAAGTAACACGAGGGGACTAAAAAGCGAGTCAGACTCTCATCTTTTGCTTCATTAGTCATCACTTGAGTGAGTCATCTTTTTCAAAAGTGCGTGACTCACTGATTTCACAGAGACTTCTTCTTGTTCACCTTCATCCATGCGGTTTGATACTGTTTTTCCAAACGAGTCTGGAATACAACGTGAATGCGCTTGTTATGGAGTTACCAGTAAATTCATACAATATTTTTGTGGTTATTTTTCAGCTCTGAATGGGATGTGCAATAGTACCAGTATTTCATCGTCACCGGAGGTGGCCGACTACTTATTGTAAGTACTTCAACGTTGTCGCACAGTTGCTGTGTTTTTTGTTTCCCCCTCCACATTTGTTGGTGGAATCTTTTAAACTTAAATCCTCCCTTAGGAAATACACAGTGATCACATCTCCAGAGCAGCGTCAGAGGTATAAAAACGACTTCAATTCGGAGTACACCGAGTACCGCGGTTTGCACGCTCGCATCGAAAGCATCACCAGGCACTTCACTGAGCTGGACAATGAGCTGAAGAAGTTGCAGCAAGGCACAGACAAGTACAAGGTAACGTTTCTCTTCGGAGGCATCGAATATCTTCGTGTAGCGCCAATATTTAAAAAAAGTGTTATTGTGTCCTTTGCAGACAATCCACAATCAGATACTCCAAGAGTATCATAACATTAAAAAGGTAAGTCAACTTTTTTCCAAAAAATGTCACTCTGAGTTGATATTTCAGTGGAACTAAACATAAAGTTATTATTGTGATTTGAATTTCTTTAAAGCAACCACTTAACCTATGAGCGTCCCAATTCCACTTAATACAAAATACAAACAAGGCAAAATACCATAAACTGCTGTATTATACTGCCCCCAGGTGGCCAAGATGCATACACACACAGCAAAACGTGGTAACTTTATTTTTAAGTTGGCGTCAACATGATTGTGTGTTTTTATAAAATATATAAAGTACTGTAGGAAGTAGGAAGCTGATTAATAAGTCGGTTCATTTCTATAAGGAAAGACAATATGAGTGTTTTGTGTTAGGAGTGTGGTTACAGAATGAATGAAATTCATATCTCAAGGTGCCCACTGTATGTCTACATTTGTTTTAACTTTTCTCTCTCTGTCCCTTGCAGATCAATCCCCACTATAGCCAAGAGAAGAACCGCTGTGAATATCTGCACAACAAACTGGCACATATCAAAAAAGTCATCGGCGAATACGATCAACAGCAACTCTGAAAGTAAAAGTACTTATTTGGATGAGGAAAAGGGGGTGGGGGGGTGGCCGCCTCTGGAATATATATTTTTTTTGCATTTGGACAAAGATGCTCTCATTTAGGCCAAAGGCTCACGTGAGGACTCGAACAAGGACGCGGAATCTTTGTCCTCTCTTTTCGTTGCGGAAGATCTCCCTGCCGGCCCTCGTAAGGCTTTTTTTTTTTTTTTGTCTTTCCTTTCTTCCAGTGAGATATTAAAGAATCAGGGAATTAAAAAAACAAACATTTCTTTCCAAGGAGATGTCTGTCCTGCTTTTGAGACTTGGAAGCGCAGGCCAAATGTTTGTTTCAAGTTAGGAAAATCAAAAGAAACAGTCTTCCCCGCCTTATATATTGAGATGTATTTATTTTCACAGCCACAAAATGACGGGGAATATCGGAGCTTTCTCAAGGCCATCTCTCCTCATTTTGAACGTCAGCCAGTATTTTATTCAGAAGCTGCCTTTTGCCCTTCATCTCTCTTTAAAGAGAGCCCACACATGTCGATGGAGTTATCACAAGTCTTAAGTTTCACTTTATTCACAAGCGCTTTAAAGCTTTTGGTGGCCAACACAAAGCATCTGGTCTAAGTTACAAATAGATGAAACCTCCTTAAGAAATTGCCTAAAACAAGCATTTAACCCAAAAGTACTTTACTGAAGCGATGGATTTTTGGAGGAATTTCAGGGTGAACCTAAAAGTCACTTTACAAGTGTTGAATCACAGCGTGTCACTGTTCCAGTACTTTTTGCACAATTTTCTCTTCTCCCACATATTTTCACTTTGGATGCCTTTCTGTGACTCCTCCAGTGTATCTTTATTGAAACCTGGTAATGACACTCTAAACTCAGTGACCACATTTGAACAAAATGTAGTGTACAATCAAAAAGTACTGAAACAGCTGCGTTGAAGTTCAAAGGTCAATTGAGGCTCCGTTGTTAAGGTGTTTTAGGTTCAACCCGGAAGCTTTTTGCGAAGAGCATAGATATCATCTCAATCGTTCATTTAAGTATCTTCATTTCCCATCACGTTGCGTCCGCACGACTGTTAACACGAAGCCATCCTCCTCCGCAACAGACTTTTCCCCCGCTACCACTTTTTGCCTTTGCCCCCCCCCAAAACTTGATGTCAGAAAACTTTTGCGTCAGGGGCGGGAAACCTGAAGCCCTTGTGTGAAGAAAAATGACAAAAAAAAATTTGGAAGGACTGTGATGAGAAGCTCACAAATTTTGTTGTAGATTTAATACAGCCACCCAAAATGGCCCCGATAGGAAAAAACATCCCCTGCTTTATGTGAAGATGACAAATCAGCACTTTCCTCCGTCACCCTGCTGTTATCTGTGAGGGTGTTTGTTTTACTTATTTTTGTCCAAGTGATTTTTTTTGGGGGGGTTACTGGAGCAGATTGAGATCCAAGCTCCAACGTGATCAATTGAACTCGTGTAAGGATTTTTTTTTTCTTCTCCCTTCAGTGCTTTCCTCATGTGAGAATTTACAGCACTCTTTCTGTTTGCATACTGACCCGCCCTGGTCTCGATGAAAATTCAGCCAGGCAGGAGTGATTGTGCCAAAATGGCCTGTTGTGTATACATTTTCTTTTTCCTCACCTTCTCTTGTCTCTAAGCAAAAAAAAAAAAGGAGGGGGTGAGGGACTCGGGAGGCAGATGAGTCTGGAAATGTCAGCGCTTAAAACCCAAAGCACGCTTTTTTGAAAACCATAAGGGACTGGGACTGAAATGAAAAATCTTGTTTCAATAAAAATTCTTTCAAATCCTAATCGATCAAATTCCCAACCGTATTATTGCTGTCTGATTGTGCGACATACTTGTGATTGAATGTGATACAAAATAGTAATTTGGTTTCACTAATTTTAAAGCTTTTTCCCCCCAGGAAATAGAATATATGGTGGCTTCTTATTACTTGTCAGTCAAACGTCTTCAAACGGGTGAGTAGTTTTACTTTATTTTGAAATCATGATTGAAAACTTGTAGTAAAATATATTTGCCAAAAGTATTCCCAGAAATGTTCATATTTAATGTGATGTGAAACATCCTTGCCACTTGGTGGCAGCACACTCCTTCTTTCAACCAGCTTGGCTCAGTTTCTGACAAGTTTTGTTTTTGTACTAGAAAGCTGCAAACTCAAGCCAAATCTTTTTTCCACACCACACTTTGTATGCTTCCCTGTCAGCAACATTTCAAGGCACATTACACGCAGGGGGGGCGCTTTTTCTTTGAATGTCCTCCATACTTCTCTTTGCAAGTCTCTTAAATGCATCACGTGACTGAGTGAGGATCCCCCGGCATTGCACCAAAGCCAGCAAGAGACTTGAGGTGTAATCTGACACTGCGTTGAAGGATTTCAGAATTCCACAAGGCCGCCGTTGCTCCACTTGGCGTGAGTCTCGTGTTATGCTGCTACTGGCTTGCACCCCAAAGTTGGCCTCATGCTGCACAGCTCGGGTGAGGGAGGAGGGATGCGGTCAGTGGGTTCGTCGTGGCACCCCCTGCTATGCCTCCCCCATACAGTATATGCTGACATTTTTCTACTCGTATGGAAACCGCTGGAACGACCCCCCCCCCCCCCCCCCCCCCCCCTTTCCACTCACTAGGTTTTATTTTTCTTACTGGATTTAATTTGCTGCGACACCCGCGGGAGTAAAGGACTTTTAGTACGAGGTGTAGATGGGGGACAGAAAATCCAGAAAGTATTTTTTCATAGTATCACTATTTTATTCTCTTTATCTACTATATGTGTGTCTGTGTGTGTGTTGGCAATATAATTAAAGATCCAGGAAGGCCTTGTCAAACATTTTGATTTGAATTGGGATTGTGTGCGCTTTATTTTTGTTTTTGGAGGAATTGGTGACATTTGCAGGCTTTTTTGTCATAATCCTGTCAGAATGTTTTCTGATTGTGTCAGCATATGATGAATAATACTGACAATATCTGGGAAGTATTTGTCAAGCCTTTTCATTGAAGGTGTGACTTGATGTGGTTTGTTGCAACTAGATTTTTAAGAGTTTAATGCAACTACTTCCCTTGAAAGTGATTTGTTTTTTAATTTGTTACTACATAATTATGAGTGAAAGTCTTATCATATTCAAACAGTTTAATGTATGATTTTTTTTTCGTAGCAGAACTGTACTGGTCGCTCACAAATGTTCAAATTTAATGTTGGAGTTCTTAGAAAATGTGTCACTGGAACAATTTCCAACTGAGCTTTGTGACGTTCCAGCGCTGTCACGTGATCACGTCAACGCTGAGTGACGTTCTGCCTTTAAAATAATTTTACGTAATTTTTTTTCTCAATATTTTTATTGTTGAGACTCGTCAAGAACTTGACTGTGTGGGGACTTGCCGGGCAAAAAATAATAATTTTTTGTCAAAGTGGCACAAGCCATTCGCTGTCATGGTTCCCCGACCTCAAATAGCCATCCCCTTCGGTGACGTCACCCTCCCCTGTGTGTGTGGCCTCCTGCCATAGTTTTTCAATGCCGGGCAAGATGGCGGCCACACAGGAGCGGTGTTATTGCCAGTGGTCATAAAGGGAGCATTTTAATGAAAAATCGAAACCAAGTCAGACGTCACATTGTGCTTATTCCACGCCTCGACGCCTGTTTGGGCGGGCATTTTTTGTTTTTTTCTTGAAAACACGCTTTGACTCACCTCAACATGTTCACGTTGTAGCTCGCGGACAGCAGTCTACCAGCTAGCCTAGCTCGCTAGCCGTAAACCCAAGCCGCCGTCAAGTGGAGAATGGGAGAAAAGCTGGAGCTCAGGCTCAAATCTCCGGTTGGAGCTGAAGCCGCTGGATACCCTTGGCCCTTACCGGTTTACGTAAGTGTTATTTGTCAACATGCCGCGGAATAGAAGTTTATTTCGTATATGTGTGTTTTGGCTTTGTTACCTAGCCTCCGGTGCTAGCCACCTCCGAGCTCGGGCATGCTAGAGTGCTTAGGACAACCCTGGTGTGTCAACTTGGAACCTGGGCACGCGTTCACCTTGTGTCACCTTATCTCGTAATGTTGTCATGTTGATTAGAGCAGTGGTTTTGCAACTGGGGTCAGAGAGTCGGAACTTATTAATAATTTGCAATACATTGGGTATTTTGTTCAAGTGGCACTAATAAACATACTAAACCAATTTCTCCTTCCTTTCCCAAGCTCTCAGCCAGCTCTGGTGGCATAAATCTGTCATCCCTGCATGCATCTTTATTTGTTTTACTTCAGTTTTCTAATACAGTTGCAAAGGTGGTGCAAGGCAGCCAATGTACTTTAAGTAGCAACGTGATAAGAGTTCTCAAAAATGACAAACCTGAGCCACAAGATGAGTCAGTTTTATTTTGTCACCAAAAGCCTTTTCTCAGTTTTGTTTTGTGGTTTCATATTTTGAGGTGTCACTAAGTAAAGCTAAAAAAAGACATTATGGCGTTAAAGTCGGTGTTTATACAAAGCCTTGTTTCTTCCACTTTACATTTTCAACATAGAGAACATTTCGATGCTCTTGTTTTCTTCTTAATGCATTGCTGAGATGTTTGATCTGGATTCTAATCAGCAGATAGTCAAAACAAAGTCACTCGGGTGCAAAAAACATGTTTGCGTCACTTTGGGCGTTATTACACAACAAATGTCACTGCAATCTCAGACTGGCACTGGGTTAATGTTTCTGACAGCTTTGGAATTGTGCATGCATTGAAGTCCTCAAATGTTTGCGTCATTGAAATAGGTGCACATGCTGCTCTTATGCAGGCATATACATTTGTTTTTACTTGCGTAGACTGAACATCTGTTTCTACTCAACACAGTGGCACGGCTGTTTTTGTCCTTAAGGCTGGATTTACACTGACAATCCCCTCTTAAATGCCTAGGTTTGGCACCCATCGAGTAATCACAAAACACACAAAATGTGCACGTGGGTATTATTTTTGTTTATGTTGTCATCACATTATCAATTTTTCTATCACTCGATTAATCGTTGCAGTCTTGCAGTTTGAGTTTAGCACAAGACATGAAGTGATAACTTGGCCCCGTCTTACTTTCACTGATAAACATCTTAAAAGCAATTGACAGCCATTGGTGTTCTCATTGTCTAGAAGAGACGGAAAAGGAAGCGGTTGTCTTACGTTCTGAGCGAAACTCGTGAACTGTGCTTCTATTCTGTAGTGATTGCGGTGAGACAGTGAGCAGTAACTAAAAAAAAAAAAATACTCTGGAAATTCTCAGAATACCCGAGAGGCGGGGGGGAGGGGGGGTTATTCTCTTAACATTTCCTTTCCGCCTACACCGTTAAGTACGGAAACGGAGTGGTGGCAATCATCCACTCCAGGCTGTAAATTTGACCCTCCCTTTTTACGTTACTGATAACACTCTCCTAACTGCCCTGGACTGCCTCGCCCGCTTCCTTTTGTTGTGGCCTGCATGGATACACACACAAGAACAAGCATGGCAGGAATTTGAGATCCGCTCATGCCTGTGTCATGTCATTGAAGCGCACCCCCATCTGTTTTTAAAGGGGCGAGACTTCCTCTCTCCTCCCCTTGTCCATATGGTCCACACCACAGAGGGCAGGGTGGAAGTAGCAGTTGCATTCCCAAATTCTTTTTTTTTTTTTTTTTAAATGTCAGCTAATGGCAATCGATTCCACTCCACGACAGATGATTGCATCACTCTCACGCACACTGCACGGATGCAGTGTTGAAAGCATTTTCCACACACACAACAAGACTATTATGGTGTAGTACAAGGCAACCTCTTTGGACGCCCACGCATGGCGACATGACATTGACAGAATTCATTGTTAGTCGCTTGTGAGCTAGGGAAATGAAAAAAATCCAAGTGGGTTGATTTGCGGCGTGACTTTTGGAGGGTTTGGATATAAACCAGTAAAACAACAAAAACTGGAACTCTCTAATGGCAGCACTGAAGTCATACCGTTTACTTGACGTCACTTCCAGCGTACATTCTTCTCTGAACAACCCTCGATCTGCTCGTTTTTTCCCCAGTGTCATGCGTGACTGTGGTTTGTCAGAGCTTTCTGCAACTTTTGCTCCTCGTCCAAGTCCGTGACTTTTCTGTTGTCCCTCTTTAGGAAAGTTCAGTTCAACTGAGGTAAACACGCAGACGGAACAAAAGGTCTTTCCAGGACATTATCGGTTACTGTGGAGATGACGCCACGTGATTTAATGGTTCCCTGAAGGCTTAATGCCGCCGCCGTCACCCTCACGCCTGTTCATTTGTATCGCTGTGCACACAATATAGAGTGAGATAGAAGAGTGACGCTCCGGTTTATTTTTAGCCTCGGCTCTCTGCTGGTGTTGCTGTGCGATCATGTGACTTCCTTCATGTGGCATCCTGCACACATACCCAATATGTATTTATGTCCCGTCTCGTCTCTATAAGCGGGGTGGGGCTTCCTCGTAAGATAGCCGGTCGTTATGTTGATAATTTACTGCGCTGACAGGAAAAGCCTTTCGTGCACGTTTTTGAAAGAGTGTGCGCGCGCAGCTCGTGGAGTGTTTGGCGGGCAGTATTGCGCGGGAAGCCGCAGCCTGTGTGTGAGCTGCTAGCCCACGCCGCAGAACAGCTGAGAAACCTTCCCCTCAGCGCCTGGGCGTCCATCACTCTTTACTCCACTCTGCCTCGCTTTCTTTTCTTTCACCCCACTGCCACCTCACACGTTCTCCTTCCCTGCGTTCCCTCCACCAGGAAGTGTGAGCGGGGAAAGTGGGTCAGTGGGTCAGCTCGGGCTAACGCTGCAGCTCCAGCTGCCCCGCACTGCAGTCAAAATTACATCTCGCAGTTTCAGTGAAGATATCCGAGGACACCAGGATGCTATTTTAAAACACATGAAGGAAAGATTAGATGGAGAGAAGAAAAGGTTTTTTTTGTCAGGTGTTTTCCTCCCACATCAAAACATGGTTTTATTTAAATAGCCCATAAATCTCTGATTGGTGACCAGGTCCTCTTACCCAAATTCAGCTGGGCTAGACTATAATATGCAATCCATCCCCTAATACAACAAGCCGTGTTTGTGTTGGACTCGCTACGTTGCAGCAAGTGTGTAACGACCGAGAAAAGAAAGCACGGCGTTCGTAATCATGAAGTCCTTTCCTATTAAGTGCCTTGTGAGTAATGACACGAGTGTACGCATGTGTAATCCTGTTCAGTTACAGCTCATTTCTTAAGTGGTTATTTGTCATTCATATTACTGTATATTTCAATTTGCAGGCACATTATTACAGTAAATTCTCTTTCCAGGATAAACACCACGATGCTGCCCATGAAATCATCGAGACCATTCGGTAAGTGTCGCCCTGACTCAACATGAACACATTTGTTTTTTTTCTATTGCTAATATGTGTCATTTTGTGACTCAATTGTGCATGTTTTTCCCCCAAGGTGGGTGTGTGAGGAGATTCCGGACCTCAAGCTGGCAATGGAGAACTATGTGCTCATTGACTATGACACCAAGAGGTGAGTCTCACAATGACACATGAAATATATCGTGATGTTGAATTTCCACTCCCCAAATCCCAAAATGATGATTCGACTCTATTTTTGTTGTTTTAATTGAAACAGTTACGAAAGTATGCAACGACTGTGTGACAAATACAACAGGGCCATTGACAGCATCCATCAGCTGGTAAGCACCAAGTTAATTCTATTTGAAATGAATCCAAGAGCGATCCGACCCAATCTGGGATTGGACCAGAACTGTTTTGATGAAATGAAGGTCATTTGTGTGCTCTGCTAACCATAATGGATTTGTTGTCTAGTGGAAAGGGACCACCCAGCCCATGAAGTTGAACAAGCGCCCTTCCAACGGGCTCCTGCGACACATCCTCCAGCAGGTGTACAACCACTCGGTGACCGACCCGGAGAAGCTCAACAACTACGAGCCCTTCTCGCCCGAGGTTTACGGAGAGACCTCCTTCGACCTGGTGGCGCAGATTATCGACGAGATGGAAATGATGGAGGAAGACACCTTCGTGGATCTCGGCAGCGGTAAGCCGACCGCGCGGCGGCATAACATCCCGCTGCGGTTGTCCGAATGTCAAATGTTTGCGATGTGCAGGCGTGGGGCAGGTCGTGCTGCAGGTTGCTGCGGCGACCAACTGCAAACACTACTACGGCGTAGAGAAAGCAGACATTCCAGCAACCTATGCAGAGGTAATACACAACTCCGAACACTTTTTTTTTTCTTTTTTAATCATCCGTGAAAGACTGGTCACCAGTCGGGAGCGTACCTCTTCTTAAGGCTCACCTTTTTTATTTTTTTATTTTACTTGCCATATTTGTGTCGTCATCTTGATGTTACTTCTTCCAGTCCATGGATAAAGAGTTTAAAAAGTGGATGAAATGGTATGGGAAGAAACACGGAGAGTACACTGTAAGTTGTGTTCACAATTCTAAACTTGTGTCGCTCTTCGGACGCTCATGTAATCTTTCTTGTTTTTTTACGTTTAGCTGGAAAGAGGAGATTTTCTGTCCGAAGAATGGAAAGAAAGGATCGCTACCACAAGGTTGACATAAACAAAAAGTCTGAAACGCTTCATTGACAAATGGTTCTGATTTCTAACACTGGTTACTTCTTCCCTCTTTTGCAGTATTATTTTTGTGAATAATTTTGCCTTTGGTCCAGAGGTAGATCACCAACTGAAGGAACGTTTTGCTAACATGAAGGAAGGTTAGTAGCTTTCTTTTTTTTTTTTGTTCACAAAAAGTACTCGTTTCATAATATTTCTGTTTCACATTTTTGTATTTTATTAAATGCTTACTCTACTTTATTTTTCAGGTGGAAAAATTGTATCCTCCAAACCATTTGCACCTTTAAACTTTCGAATAAACAGCCGAAACTTGAGCGGTAAGTACCACCCTTTTGTTTTTGACCACGTCATCTCCTGATCAATCAGCGATTCGTCCGATCACCTTGACGCTCCTCTCTGTCGCCCGCAGATATAGGCACAATAATGCGTGTGGTCGAGCTCTCGCCGCTGAGAGGCTCCGTGTCCTGGACGGGAAAGCCGGTCTCCTACTACCTGCACACCATAGACCGCACCATAGTAAGGAGAACTGTTTTACTCCCGACAAATATAACATTTCCCTTTTCAAATTGTAACACTTAAGCCAATGTGTCGTGAACTTGTATTCATGGTCAATTGAGTGATTGCTCATTTGTGAAAAATGATTTAAAATTATTCTTTTGTCCCTGATTTTCAGCTTGAAAACTACTTTGCCAGTCTAAAAAATCCTAAACTCAGGGTAAGCACTGATATTCATCCTCTGTCTCTGTGCTGCAGCAATTATTCCAATTTGTGTCCAATTTTTACAATCTCTCAATGCAGGAAGAGCAAGAGGCAGCCCGGCGACGTCAGCAGAAAGATACTAAGGACAGCAAAAGCAATAGCACCACACCCACCAAAACTCGGGACCAAAACAAGGTAGCATGGGGTGTCATTGTTGTGGCAGTACTCCAATTTATTTATTTTTTTCTGTACATTATTAGGAATTATATTATATTTGCTATTCCAGCAGGATTCCTGTGGGGAGGAGGAGCGTCTCCCTTTGGTGCCTGTGGCCAAGCCCCCCGCCAAACCCCGGCAAACAAAACTGCTGGCCAAGGGTCGCAAGCTGAACAACAAGAAAAGGGGTCGACCCAAGAAGGCGGCGCCGGCTGCCGACAAGAAAAAGACCCAGAGCGCGTTGGATCTGCTGCACGCCAAGACTCTTTCTGCAGCACCACCTCAGGGTCAGCGGAGCCAAGCACTCCACATAATTGCTGTGTGTAGCTTTGAGACTCGTGTGACGTGTGCTTGTCGTGTGCGCAGATGCATACTTGCAACCGCGGAGTCCCTTCTACCAACTACCTCCAAAGCTTCAGCACTATCCAGCCAATCAACTGCTGCTGAGCCCAACCCCTCCCGGTCTGCAACATTTGCTAGGTGAGCCGAGGACAACTGTGAATCCGGGATCAGTATTTTCCATGAACTCATCTAACCTTTTTGATTGTGTAACCGACAACAGATAGCATCAAAGTTCAATACCTCCAGTTTATGGCCTACATGAAGACTCCTCAGTATCAATCCAATCTGCAGCAGCTTGTAGAGCAGGAGAAGGTAATTTATGGCTGCATTTGTTTTTGGCCCCCCCGGGTCTTGAACTAAACCAATTTTTTTAAAATAATCTACTTGGTCCAAAATGGCTGGTGGACGAGACAGGCGGATTCGTGAGTCAACTGTTTGTCCATCTTAAATCTGTGTTTGTTTTTTTGTCTTCAGCAAAAACACAGGGATTTGTCCGTGCAGGCGGAGCAGCTCCATTCCATCTGTCAGACTCACAAGGACAAGATTAAAGGTCTCTTTCAGAACAAACTGGATGAGGTGAGTGCCACCCACGTTTGATGTCCAAATTTTACAAGCTCTGACCTTCAAGTGTTGTGTAGTTTCTTGTGCTACCATCAAGGACACTCTTGTCTGACACATTGAAAAGTCATGGTGTTTTTTCTTTTTTTGTGTGTGGTGTTGTTTAGCTGGGCGTGAAAGCTCTCACTGTGGAGGACCTGCTGCAGGCACAGAAGGAGATATCGGCCCACAACCATCAGCTGAAAGAGCAGACCAAACAGCTTGAGCGAGACATGGCTTTGCTGCGAGATCACAGCGTGCTGCTGGTGAGACATCACTGCTGCTGCCAAGTCGCTTTACATTCCCCGTTTCAAGTATACAAGTTGACGCTTGGAGGCTGGATTTTCACTGCATGAGTCAAATGACGACACAATTGCTATGTGCAGTGTCAAGCTGGCTTTAAAGTTGTGTATTTGCTATTCTGTATGATTGAAACCGAATTTGGGTTGCAGCTAAAGTCTCGATGTGAGGAGCTGAAGTTGGATTGGGGCTCGTTGTGTCTGGAGAGTCTGCTGAAGGAGAAGCTGGCCCTGCGGAGACAGATCTCTGAGAAGCAGAGACACTGCTTGGAGTTGCAGGTAGGACATATTATTATTTTTTTTATATATAACTTCTAGCTATTCTGTGGATAATGTTCTCTTTGTCATGTCAGCATTTTAGTGATACATTCTTGACCTATTGAAAGATGTCATGGCTCCCTCTGGTGTTTATAGATCAGCATTGTGGAGCTGGAGAAAAGTCAAAGGCAACAGGAGCTTCTTCAGCTCAAATCCTACAGCCCTCATGAAGGCTCCCCGTACCGCAAGAACCAAGAATCCCGTTCGTCCGCCGACATGGACTCCTCCAAGTTCGGCCTGTCATCAGTCCCAGCTGTCAACGGCATAAGCCCAGAACGCGCTATCAACGGTACTGGCTCACCCTCTTTCGAGCGCGGGAACACCAAGACGGAGCTTCTTTCGCGCTATCTGCCAATCTCTCCTGACCACGACGTTGCGGCAGCCATGCCGGAGGCTCGACAGAGGCAGCACGTCTCCCACGCTCTTCCTGACTACACACGCTTTTCCCCCGCCAAAATTGCCTTGCGCAGGCACCTCAACCAAGAACCCACAGCCGCCGGCCACTTAAGAGGCCCCGGGCTGCCCACGCACAGGTGCGTGAAACCGCTAAAAGCTCCTGAAGCTTGGTGATTTGTTATAACACTATCATGTTCTACTTTAGAGGGGAAATGGGTGGTCTTAACTCTCCTCTCGGAGGCAAGCAGGGCAGCCCTTCCCCTCATGCATTGGATGCCCAGAATACTCCAAAAAGCACTGAGAGGGTAATTGATTTTTTTGCGGTGTGCACGTGGGGTGTTCTTCTGTTTTCTAAAGAGTCTTTTTCCTCCCTTCAGGGTGGAAAAGAGAAAAGTCCATCTGTTCCGGCAGACAGCAGTATCACAAGCCTTCCAATAAGTATTCCACTGAGCACTGTTCACCCAAGCAAACTTCCAGTCAGCATTCCACTCGCCAGCGTGGTGCTGCCCAGTCGTGCTGAGAGACTGGTGGGTATTGACAATGCACTGAAAGCTTTCACTCTTTTATTCGGCTTCACAATATGCTGTTTTTGTGCGGCGTTGCAGAGAAGCACTCCTAGTCCTGTGTCTCAGACCAGCCAAGTTAATGGTAAGGCTTCTGAATGTTTCTCATTTCTCAATCTTTTTCATTTAATTATTTGATATGGCATAGATTTAATTTTATCCAAATATTTACTGTATTTTTTTTTTTTTACTTCAATACTGCGTGCTGTAAATATAAATACATTTATTTATTTTTTCCTCTAGGATATTCATCTAGCTCAGGGCTCATGAATGGAGGTCCCCACCCAGAGGAACAAAATGGTGCTTCTTCATCGCCTCCACACACAAACACGCCTCTGGCGGGACCCATGAGCAGAGGAGGTCCAATCCAGAGCCCCCCACTCAGCACCGGAGGGGTTCTTCATTATGCAGACGGACCCCCGAGGATCGTTTCAGAAGACGGCCAGGAACGCCAAGAGACCGAGTCGGACACTGAGCCCCAGGACAATGAACTGCGGAGGAGAATGTTTTTCTCTTCTTCCTCCTCCTCCTCTTCCTCATCATCGGGCAGTGGTGGGTTGCGCCTCCACCTTCACGCCGGCAGCTCCACCAAGCAGGGATACCACAGTAACCACGGAAACCCCAACCACCAGTCACCCGGCACGCAGCGCGCACACACGCCCCCCACGCACACGTCGGCATCGTCACACTCCACGCACGGCCTCGCTCCTCAAGACGGACGCAAGCGAGGGAGGCGGAAGCGCGGCTCCACGGGGGCCGTCGCTGCCACCGGCTCACCAAAGAGGAGGTCCTTCCCCGGCGTCAGTGCAAACAACCACTCCTCCGGGTCCCCACTCAACATTAATTCCATGGTGCGTTACCTAACGACAAATATTTAACCTTCAAATGTGACTTTACAACTGTCGTCAACAGGTGAACAACATCAACCAGCCCCTGGAGATCGCGGCTATCTCCTCGCCGGAGCAATCGAGCCGCAGCCCCAGCGCGCCAACCCCAAACCAACCTCCAATTCTGAAGAGGGAGCGTCCCCTGGAGGTCAACGGCACTGCTCGTTACTCCTCCGCCCCCAGCACTGATGATGAGGACTCAGGATACCCAGTTGATACCACCAACGCACGGTAATGCTATTAAAACCTGTCATCTTTCAGAGCTGAGAAATAAAATACATTTAAAAGTGGATCGTGCATTTCGCTTCATTTATATGGATTTTGTTTTGTGTTTTCCTTTAGGATTGAAAGGAAAATTGCTACGATATCCTTGGAAAACAGAGATGGAGCCAGTCGACTTGGAGATGGTGAAAGAGGTAATGAACAATGCAGAAATTGTTTTCAGAATTAAAAAAGAAAACAACAGTTTTAAAAACATACCATTAGCATATATGAAAAGAATAAAAAACTAATAGATAAATTGTTACGTAAAAATAGGGTAGAAATGCAGAATAGCTTGCTCAAGGACACATTTCTAAAATTAAGTCGCTAACTGTGATTAACTTTGTTATTAAACTTTAAATTTGATGGGTGGGAAACCGGGCAAGCACTCCAGAGACCCAAGTATTAGTGTGAAAGCAATTAAAAAGTCAATACTGCACTTGTCTCCATTAGAATAAAATATTTGATTGCATCTTCACGTTCCTCTTCCTGTGTGTTCTCTAGGCAGGAAATCAGGCAGCAGCAGCGGTAACAGCACAGGCAGCGAGGCCTCCTCCTCTTCCTCGTCATTGTCCTCCACAAGCAAATGGAAGTCAACCTTTTCACCCATTTCGGACCCCAAGCAACCCAACTCCGACCTGAGGCAAGGGGGCTCTCCGTTTGCTATGGGAGGCTCAAACTCGGACGCTGATTACAAACAACACCATCAACAGCCCAGGAAGGGAAGCGACGGAGAGTTATCCAGCTACACGAATCCCAACCCTTTCCTCAGCCAAGAAGCCAACAATAGAAACGCCGGTAGCGGAGGAGGTCAGGCGGGAGGCAGTTCAGACCCCCGGCAGGTTTTACAGAAGCAGAAGGCCCCTCGGGACTGGGAGCTAAAGACGAGCAGCGGCCACTCAAGTCAGAACATTTTCATAGCTGCGGCCGCCAGCAGCGGCGCAGGCATTCTGAGCGGCAAAATCGGCGGCAGCCCCGTCACCGTTTCGACGGGATCTTCCGTGGGTCAGTACCTGGGCTCTCAGTTCCCACTCGGAGGGGCCTCGGTCTTACAGTCGTTGTTCGGGGCTCAGACGGGGAGCTCCGGCGCGAGCGCCAACACACGGCTGGTCAACGGACACTCTGGCCTGGGCAGCTTCTCTAGCGCTGGGCTTGCAGGCGGGGCAGCAGGAGGTGAGTAAATACTGTTGATTTATTTGGTTCTTCCCAGTCTCAACATCATTAAACAGTCAGAGTGAGGGATAGCGATAGCCTCTCTGTGAAAGGGAAGAAAACAGATCTGCTAACAGTGAGGTAAGTGGAGGGCCAAGCTGTTGCTGCTACCACTGGCTGTCTGTGCTGCCGTGCTTTGACTGGCTGCTTGGCAAACACCCTTGGAAAATGCTGCAGGAAAAAAAAACATTACAATCAATTGAATCTGACTGAAAGTTATGATGGCCTTTTTTGTCATTTTCTGTGGGTGTATTTTGGTAGCTGATTGTCAGAGTCATTTCACTTGCACACTAAAAACAATCTGAAACCTAAATTAAGGTCATGCTCCCCATTGACACAAATTGGAAAATTCGACTTTTTTTTCCCCCCGGTATGGGTTGAAATGAAATTTAATCCAGAACTAAGTAAAACTGCATTATTACGAAATAATAAAGCAAAAGCTTTATTCGACTCCTAAGACTCAACATCTGTATACAGCGATGTAGTTAAACAGTCAATATTCAAAGCGCAATATGTCAACTGCTAGTAACCTAGTTTAAACGGAAGCAGTGCTTTGACTCTGTTTTGCTTTATGTGTGCTTGTCTGGAGACTCGCTTGGCGCTACTTGGCTCAGCCCTCGCTTCTCTCTTTCCCCCCCACCCCCTTCTTTGCTACTTGTATCTGCTTCCCTGCTCCCTCCATTTCTCGCTATATGATTTGCAGGTACCTTTCACCACGCGGTTCCCTCTGTGTCCTCGCATCATCAGTTTGGGGCGTCGCTGCCCCCTTCTGGAGGCCTTGGCTCTCTGCTCAGTCTCTCCTCCTCGCAACCCGCTTCCGCGCCCTCGCCTCTCCCTCCCTGCCCGTCGCAGGCCCAGCATAGTCGCACCCAGTCGGTGCTGCACAGCCCCTCCCCTCCCACGCTGTCTCTGCCCCCTCCGCCGCCCCTGCACAGCGCCCCCTCCTCCACAGCACCACCCCCGCCCGTCAACCCCCCATCGCGTCTCCCGCATTCCTCGCTTCATCACCAGAGGGTGCACACCCTCACTGTCTCCTCCTCTTCCTCGTCTGTCGTCCTCTCTGCCACCTCTTCTAACTCTTTGTCGTCTTCCGCGTCTCGCCCATACGCAGTCCACTACTCCCCCCGCTTGCCCCCGCCACCTCCCGCCAGCAGCTCAGGTGGTGGCGGGAGTATGCGGAGGACTCAGCATGGCATCTTCACCACCACCACCCCGCTCCCCGGCTCCCGACCGAGATAGGTTGTGGGGGTGAGGGAATAGGGGGAAGGTGGTTTTGCGGGCAATCAGAGAAAGAGAGCAAGAGAGAGAGACAGAGGGAACAAGAAAGAGACTTATAGGGAGTCACTGTTCTAAATGAGCAAGGTAAGTTAATCCTGCAATATTAGAAAGGAAATTATTGTTGAGTATGACAAGATGTTTGCCCCTCTTTCACTGCCTAGTTCCGGGTTTGGGTCGATGTTGCAGCAATTCATTTTCCACCCCTGCATACTAGCAGTGTAGCAGTCACCTATTCAGTTTTTTCTCAATATATTGTCATGGACTATTTAAAAAAAAAAAAAAAAAAATGCTGACCCTCATTTTGCTTATTGGAGAGCTATCCCTTCATATATACTGCCATCTAGTGGAATAGAATGGAAATGCGCATTCCTCACAAAACATGCAGCAAATAATTTTGGATAAAAGAAGTGAAATTTGGTCAGTAGCTAAGGCAACAACGGGCTATTCTAGACTCGAGCACTCATAAAACCCCAAATAAGTTGAACCATGCATTAGAATAGGGGCAATTCTGTTTTCATGGGTTGGTGAAATGATTAAACGCATCTTTTGTTTTGTTTGGCCTTTCAGGTAATTGCTGAAAACTACCTCAACATAAAAAAAAAAAAAAAAAAAAAACTATGCAAACGTTCAAGTGTGGACCCAAGGCACTCTGCTCCTCACTCACTGGTGCTTTAATACGTCGTCTATACTACCAAGACCGTCTCCAAGACCGGACTCTGTACTGGGACTTGCATACACACACACACACACACACATACACAAACATGCTGCAGTGATCATCATGAGCAGAATTCAAAGGAACCGGTTGTGTTTCAATGCCAATTGTTGTTCTTTTTTTAGAGAGCAGTCAGAAATGAATTAAAACAGCAAGCACACAACTTCCGATATGACCCGTCCATTGATTTCTGCTCAGCCACTAGCATGTTTTTTTTTTTTTTTTCTTTTCTTACATCTGACCTATGAAACAAGATGAGGAAATTCATGTTTTAAGTCCACACTGGATAACAACATACCGTTGCATTTGTAGCATAATGCTTTCGTGTCAGGATCCAACCATCTTTACATAAAAAAAAAAAAAATCCGGCTGCTTTAAGCTCCTTAATTTCCTAACTAACTGGATCAAAACAATTCCGCGTTTCCTTTTCGCCACAGTAACATCAAACTATTACATATCAGTGGCGATGACTGATGTCTAAAAAAAAAAAAAAGAAAAGTTTACTTCAACATCCGTTCATATTTGCCTTGTTGTGAAACGTTGAAGGCCTGAACATGAATCGATATTCTGCTACACAATGGTGCTCCGTGTTCGCTCTCTGTGGCACTGCTGTCGAGTTAAGTGAAGCTAAATCCAGGTAGATAATACAAATAATAATAATGACAGGAAAAAAACAGGCACTGCATGTGTTTCCGTATTTATTATTATTACATGTTTTTCTAAGTGGCACTACTTTGACAACTTCTCAAAGCAGGATGTTTTTAACCTCTTCTTAAGATGAACTTTGTATATTTATTTGTGCTGCTGGGTGCTGCGGATGAACACAGAGGTTTTACGACTCTAAAATGCGTACACACACACAAACAAACACACACACACACTGGGAAGATCTTTTTACCGTTTGCAGCATCTAACTACTGGACTACTTCACACCTTTATTTTTGTGTTGTCTTTTTTGTGTTTGTACTGTGAATATGATTAATTCTCTTGAGTGTACAGTTGTTAGATTTATATATTTATGCCCCCTCCTCGATTTCTCTCTCTTTTTTTTTTTTTTTTCCCCCCTGAAATGTGTTGTACAATGCAATATAGTATGTGACTGTCAGAAAACAATGGTGCTAAATTTGGACCGTGCCTGATACTATTTATTCTTCCAGTGAAAAAGCATCCCCCCCAAAAAAATACAAAGGCGACACAGAGTGCTGTATACGGGGATTTTTTTTTTGTGTAAATTCCCCTTTTTGGCCTTTAATTTCTTCTATTTAATATTGTATTGGAGTGTACAACACTTTTGGATAAACAACATTCAGTGAAAACAAAAACACTGTTTTGTACAAAAACGCCAACGCAAAGCTATATTTAATATGTAATTATGTATGTTTAAATCTATATATATGAGGAAAAAAAAATCTATCGGTGCTGCATTGTGATTCCCACATTCAGTCTTCAGCCACCACATGACCTTAACAAACATGGCGGCACACGACGTGCCCAGGTGCTGTGGCGGAGCGACCACGACGGGATGTTTTCCTGTACTTTTTTTGTTGTTTTGTTTTCGTAAACCCTGCAGGAAAAAAACAGATGGTGCTTCTCTTTTGAAACAAAATTGAACAATTTATGGTGCAAACAAAGCGACGTGTCTTACAGATAAAGCCCCTCTTGTAGATTTGGTGGGTACTGCCAGAGCCGCGCTTGTTTTGGAGTGTGTTCGTGACTCCTGTTTGATCGCGATTGCTGACTGGTGTGGTGGTGAACCAACTGGTGGTCCGTAGGCCACAGAAATACAACCCAGAAAAAAAAGTTTGTTGGGCTTCTGGTTGAAATTAGAGGTTCCCCACCACATCTTAGTCTGTTTGTCACCAGCACTGAGTCTTTATTTTTTTGGGTTAAATCATTGTGTCATTTCTGCGGTCTTACAGATTCCTGTCCTGTTTGTAGAAATGCTAGTCAGTCAAGACAGCTTGGTGCTACTTCACAAAAAAAGAGGACGTTTGCAGCTCATCGTTCAAAAACCGTGACGCTTCTGCCATTGTTTCCCTCTCGCCGGGCAGCTTTTCAGGATGTGCAAGTGAGAACCTGCTTTTTATCGCAGCTTCCAGACACTTTTTTTTTTTGGTAACTCAGCCTAACCAAAGGGATGGTGCTTGTTTCTATGCCATTTCAAATCTGTTAAGGGTGTCAGAATTTTTGTCATGTTTTTGTTTTACAAATAAAGATTAAAATATATGTAAATTATGTATTTGACATTTATAATCCACCATTTTCCCAGTATGTGGGCTTCTTATAACCTTATTAAACAAGCCAAGTTTATAATAGACAAAATTATATTTTAAGAAAAATTCAACTTGAATTTTTTTCGATTAAATTTTAATTTGGATAATTGTTTTTATCGTAGTACAAGTATCACCTTTAATTAAAACATCTAGTGGAAATTAACTAATTTTCCCTTTATTTTTTATCAGTCTGCTGCACCTCCCTAAGCAAATTTAAAAGTAGTTATATTCAAATATTTTGGCGGCACCATTAAAAAAAAGACGCGAAAACAAATTTAGTTCTGTTTATTTTGATTATGCAAGACTGCTTCGAAATGACTGTCAAGGAATGATCACATTCCAATAATTGGTTGAAACATCTCCGTGCATGTTAATATTCAACCATTGCTTCCGAGCAATCACACCAGTCAAACACGGTCTCAAATACAGTTTGATCAGCTTTTATTTTTCAACTCCAAACTAATTCCTGCCAAAGGTCTTAACTCAGGAACTTCTTCTCATGCATCTCCACACTAGGTCCCTTTCTACCTTCAATGACAATCTTCTATTAAAAAAATAAATTAAGCCGGCCTGTGGGCACTTTTAGGTTCTCACTGGCACATCCGTCAAACCTTAGAAAGCTCCGTGAGTTAGTGTAACGTCAAACTTAGAAATGGCGTAGACTTTTTCCACGTGGTGGTCCTGCACTTTTGTGTGTTGACTTTTTTGTGGGGTGGGAGCAGCTTGGAGGAGGTGCAATGATAGCAAAGCCCGGTTTGTCGTGGAATCGTGTGTGACTAAAGTGTGGTGACGGTGCTTTTATCCTAAGATGTAATCATGACAAATGGAATATTTGTGTTGCTTTTTTTCCCCCACCTCTGCATTTCATGAATAGTAATAAAAAATTTCTTATGATGTTTGAATTTTGCTCTCACCTTTCTTCTTCTTGTCTTCCTAACATGTTATTTCTTTTCTATGTATATGTCAATCTAGTGCAGAAAAAATCACAAGGAAGTTAACAGGACTATTTTTGGTCTTGTTAAGCTCTGATTCTTTCATGAAATTTCCA
This sequence comes from Syngnathus scovelli, assembly GCF_024217435.2. Taxonomy (NCBI): domain Eukaryota; kingdom Metazoa; phylum Chordata; class Actinopteri; order Syngnathiformes; family Syngnathidae; genus Syngnathus; species Syngnathus scovelli. The sequence goes on from NC_090856.1 coordinate 4,795,890, forward strand.
CTTGGGTGGTGTCCTCCTTCCATAGCACAGGGTCTTCTCAACATCCGCCACAACATTCTTCCAATTCTAAAATGAGCTACGCGATGAAGGATTGAGGTTGATCTGTCAAGAACGGACCACCCAATGAGTCTCCTCGGAAGTCGGACCTTTACCACCTGTGCTCAAGATCACCAAAGGCCAGACTACGGTACATATATCATGTCGTAAATCCATATATGGAGTGTAGCTTCATAAAGTGATACATTTTTAATGGTTTCCAAGAATGAGCTTTGGCTGGATGTATCGGAACAGTCGACCTTGACTGTCTGCATAACTGCGCTGCAGCTGTGAGATCATCAACACCTCCAAAGAAACAATGTGGGCATTTCTAGGAACCAAGCATTTCAAAACACACTTGCGAAAAATAATCCTCAGGCTTCTACTAGAAAGCTAAAAGCCGACTAGAACAGAATTTTTTTGGGAGGGTGGTGACGTTTTTAATTGTGACAGGTGTATTTTTTTCATTATAATTTTTTTTTTCACTAAAAAATTATATAAATTTTTCATTATAAAATAGAATATATTATAATTATTATAAATATATTAAATATATATACACAAATATGATATATACAAATATTAAATATATTTTATAATTATAACATATTTAAAAAATAAGCATAATTCTTTGAAGTATTTTAAAATTTGAAGTGTAATGAATCTGAATAGATGTCCGCTATTTTTTTTATTCATGAAATCTACAGTTTGCGAAAATAGCTGTCTCTCGTTGTCCCATTATAGGACCCCTCCCATTCCCACAAGGACACGAGATCTTCCTATTTTGGCGAGGACAGGAGGTTTGTGAGAGAAAGAGAGCGAGAGAGCTCCCACCCTCTTGTTACCTCAACTCTTGATAAAACTTGGACGCACATGCAGATGGCAAAGTGTGTGTGACAGCATGTTCCTCTACGTCTTCCGCCGGTGTCTGATGATCCTCTGCTGGATGGGCTGCTGCTCCTGCGCGGTCCTGCCGGACTCTTCTGGATTGCAACCGGAAGCCACCATGACAGGTCAGACTCACGTTAGGTACACTTGCATCATCCTAAGTGGATATAAAAAGTCTACACACCCCTTTTCAAATACCATTTTTTATGATATTGTAAACAAAATAAGACCAAGATTTTCCATCATATCAAAATTATTTTTTTCACAATTGAAATTATTAGGTAAAAATCTTCCCAGGTAGCACCACTGTCCTCTGATTCATTGTCCTCGAGTTGCATTCAAGTTGCCTCAAAATGATTGTTTTGTATTTGTAGCTATAAAGAGGCCGGTGTCCGCCGAGGAGGCAGGAGAAAGGAGCCCGTCTGTGTTGCCCACACGCTCCAGAGAAGCCTCCCTTGTCCCTCAGGGCAGCACAGCGTGCTTCCTGGAAGACGTGCTGGCCACCTTGCGAGAGGCTCTCGAGGACGATGACCAGCTGACGCCAGCCAGCGCTAACTTATTCGGCATGTGCGCGGCGTCTGGCAGTCTCGCAGTCTTGTTGGACCTGGCGAAGGACGCAAAGCAGAAACAAGGAGGTGGGCTGGAGCTCCTGCATCCCACTGAAGGTAATAAAAAAAAACTGCGGTCATCATAAAATGTTTATTAACTGAGTGGAGTCATATAAGTGAACACTTAATATTTCCTCTCCTCAGTGTTTTTCATGGAGGATGATGGGGAAGCACTGATGCTCAACTTTCACATCCCGCAATCTACTTTGCTCCAAGACAAGTTGGTGCTGCTCTTGGCCTTGGAAAGTCCCATCAGTGGAGGCGACTCAGACCAGATCACCTTCACCAGTCAATCTCTGCAGCCTAATGCACAGGTAGACCCCATTGCAATTGGGTAGAACTTGTATGTCCACCATGTTTCTATTTTTTATTGATTTATTTTTTTCAGATTGTGTGCATGTCAGAAGGAACGCAGTATATTCTCCTGACAGGTCCAGCATCCACGAGACAGCAAACATGGATGCTCTCCATCGACTCAAACGACCCTAATATGAGTATGTCATTTCTTTCTTTGTGATTTATCAAACCATGTATTTTTAAAATTCATAAATAATAATGATACAATACAGAATTTGTTTTTTTCCTGTGCTCTTGCTCATGTCCCAGAGAAAAGGATGAAAGAACTCCTTACGGGTGGAAATACAAGAAGAAGCAGGGCGACTCCAGTTCTTCTTTTCTCTCGTGAAGACGACATCAGGTTGTCCCCCCCCCCCCTGTTTTGTTTAGCTCTTAAAATGCAAACCATGATTCTAAAGTGTCAATTCCATCTATCAAAAGCACCCAAATTTCCAGCTCATCCCAGCCGCTTTCCTTCCTGTGTGAGCTACGCCGATTCCTGAGTGACACCCTTCCCCAAAATCGTCCGGACGCCGCTCCGCTGAAACTGGACTCCCTGCAGGCCCCACCCCCCGTCACGCTGGATTCCTCCGCCAGCGAGTCCGTACTTGCGGAACTTCTCAACTCGACGGCGCCTACCATCTTCTCCTTCACAGGCTCCACGTATCAAGTCCACCGGGGGCAGCTGGCAATGCCCCCCGGCTTACTTGACGAGCTCAGGCACGGTTTGGAGCAGAACCTTGTGCAGATCAAGGAGGTTCTACGAGACAGGGAGGACGGCCAGAGGAACATCAAGAGGCTCCAGAGACTCTGGGAACTCTGCGCCTTTCCCATGGTGGACCCAGCATCAGGTAATTTGACCCTCCCTATGAGCACATGTGATACAAACTTGCTGATGTCTCTTACCACCTCCGAAGGAGAAAGCCAGTACTGCGCCTTCCTCCTATTAAAGGCCATGAAGACGGTTGGTCACGAGATGTTGCCCCAACTGCGCGCCACCCGTGCAGAGCCCAGCCCCACAGCCAGGCAAGCCACGTGCCGCCTGACAAGCCTCACCGTGTCCCTGGAGCGTTTCCTGGTAGGCCCCAACACCGCCAACATCAACAACTGCCACGGCCGCTGCGCCTTCCCGCTGATGAACACCGTAAACCACGCCGTGTTGCTCAACTCACACATCGAGAGCGGCAATATCAACGAGCGCTCGCCGTGTTGCGTGCCGGTCGCTTATGAGGCCCTGGAGGTGGTGGACTTGAACAAGGACGGCACGTTTTTTTTCACGCATCCGGATATGGTAGCAAAGCAGTGTGGTTGTCGCTAAAGCTAATATACACATGCTGGTGTGCAAAGATCCACTTAACTCACTTTCTTTTATTTACTGTATATGTATTTATTCACAAATGACACCCCTGGTCATGTTGTCATGCTCCACTCAATATATCTATAATATACTCTAATATAAATACATACAAGTATGTCACATTTTAATTTATGATAGTATTAAGATGTCACAGTATTTTTTTGCTGGTAAGTCTACAAAGTTAAAATCTCCATTTTACGACTAACTGCGTTTTTTTAAATGCATCATTGTTTAGCCATTTTAGGTTTCAGGATCGCTTTATTCCCTATGGGCTTTTTCCGTCTCCTTATCGCTCCGAGTTCTTCTGATCCCCACCATGACATGAACTTGTCCCACAAGGAGATCTGGATACATTGAAATGCTGTAAGTTCCATTTCTAGTTCCATAATGCTGGAATTCCATATTTCATAAGCAGACAAATACCTGAGTTATTGAACCGTCTTGAATACTTCCGATGAAAGACCTTATCCCTGTCTCTTCTACAACCATGTCAACGGCATCTATGGAACATAACGTTGAAGGAAAAATATGTAACCGTTTCTAACAGGGGTGTGTAGACTTTTTATATCCACTGTATAAACAATGCATGACTGTAATACTTCAAGTATGTTACTCACTGTGAAATTGATGGACCCCTGCACCCACAAGCAACACGACCAGTGCCACCACAAGGCAGCGGTTCATAGTGAACCCCTTCCAAGGATTTGAAGCCTCGTTCAGATTTTGGATGGACAAAATCCTGTCATAGGACACTGAACAAGACTCCATTCATATTAAAAGATCTTAAAATCAGCATGTGATATCAAACAGTAGACGGTTTCAAGTTAAGTCTTACTTATTAATGCTTGTTAGTGAACTTGTTGCTTAACCTGCAAATGAGATAGAATATTTGTAGCGCTTTGAGCACTCGTGTCTTAAAATAGGCCGCTGCAATAGTTTCAATGAAGAAGGTCTTGTTTTAAAATTCACATGAGAGGAACTGGAGAAACATACCTTGTGTAAAAAGCCGGCAGTTGTGTGTCCACACACAGTACACTTGTTGCTTGGGACGACTGTTCTGCACAGGGAGGGCAAAGGTGGCAAACACACCCTGCTTGTTGGTACCTTGATTGACAGGCACAGATGAGAACCCCGTTTCCAAGGGGAGGGGGTCGTGAACAATGACACTGTTTAGCCGCTAGGTGGAGACATTTTTCACCCGTAGATGTGTGCATAGTATGTATTGATGTCAATCAAATAAGGGAATCACAGTATATTTAATACAATGATTCTCAAGATAGCGTCCCTGAACAAATGGTGTTTAAATTCTTTTCAAAGTTGAGATAAGATTCGAGGCTGCGTTGTTTTTTCATGGGGAAAAAATGACATAGGTCTATAGTTGTATAGATGCGTTCACCTATGCATATTTATTATAATCTAAAACTTAGTTACTGAAACCTAAATTGAAAGGCAAAGACACACATTTTCAACAATAAACTAAAATAAACGAGAGTGATTCCAAAATGAGCACTTTGTAAAACTAACTCTAAATATAATTATAGCGAAATTATCCTTTAAAATAAAAATATAAAGAGATAGAAATGTTTTTAAGACTAGAACCAATAAGAAAAATCCACAAATAGTTAAAAATGCTCTTTGTTTTTTTTCTGGGGGTTTCGTAATCAACGATTAGTTCACCTTTTATAACAAGTTAAACCTAAATAATTCGTCACGTATCATAAAAATGAATAGCTTGATGTTTATCGTCTGATGTGTTTGATGATGTTCTCCCTTTTTGCGGCTTGGATGAATGTGGTCACAAGACATCGGACACTCCCCCTCCGCGAAACCCAGCGGCATCAGCCTGTTGGCCGCCTGTCAGTACCCTGAAGCGGCCAGAGTAGAGGTGGGAGGACGAGCGAGCGGCACGCCAGTGTGGACGCAGTCCGGATGGTTAAATCGAACCTACAAACGATTTTGAATAGTCACTGCTTTGCTAGAAAAAAAGACAGACACTTATCCAACATGCCCGTCATCGAACAGACCAGTAATAAACCGGAAAGTGAAAGGTATGTTTTTTTGTTTTTTTTTGTGTGCATGTCGTCAAAGTTATGCTAACGGGGCCTGGCGAAATGACGCCGTCTATTTCCTGGAGTGGCGCCACTTTACATCACCAATGTTAAAGCTCTATTGTTAAGTCTGAGATAGGTAAAATTAATCGATTAAAAATAACAAACTCCACCCTCACTTTAAAGTTTAAATGTCTCATTTGAATACGATTCCCTAATGTGTTGACGTCAATGTCATGGCAATGCAAACAGCGTTAGCCTGTAGCTATGGCCTCGGTATGATTACGTCACAATACTGTTGTTTGGCCTTCTGTTATTCTGTTGATGTATTTTCATTTTGTTTATTAATTGTTCTGCCCGTGAAATATACAGACACGACCTATATTCATATGTATACAGACATGTTTTTTTCCCCTCGCTGTGGTTAATCGCCTTCAATGACCTGCTTGTTTATTTTGTACAGTATTTTTCCATTTGCCATGGAAGCTCATTAGCACCCATTAAATCGCTGCGAGCAATTGATTTAATCTCCTTTTCAGCAGGAAGTTGATATAAGTGCATATCAAGTATCTGATCTTATTGTCTTGTCCACTCGGTGTCAGGTGTTTTTGTCGTCATCCTGTTTTTTTTTAATTGACGTGGGGGGGGGGGGGGGGGGGGCGGAGTGTGTGTGTGTGGGTGTGATTGGAAAATTTTTATACCCAGGTATAATTTGCATTGGTCTGATCGTGCCCATGGATGTTGTCTTTATGGTTTTCGCGTTGTTGTGAAAGACTCTTTGGAAATTTCCACTGCACTGCGACTGCTTGGGGGAGGAGGAAGAAGAAGAAGGAGGGAGGGGGTGATTTAGTGATGTCATATTAAAACATAAAGGCTTGTTATTCTTCTGTTGCACCCAGATCGTTTGTAAACACACCCGTTTTTAATTCAAAGACTTGTGTGTCATGTTTTAACATGCAAACTAGCATAATAAATGCAATGCAAAAAGTAGAATTCAATTGTGTGGTTGGAAAATGAGACTTTTGTGGTAGTCTTGGATGATCTCAGAAGCTTAAACTGTCTAAGCAATGTAAAAATAAATAAATATATACATGCATAAAAAATAAACTTGTGAATCCTAATTGGAATCTTGGCCCTGACCTGTAAAGGTTGCTCTATAACATTCTTAACTGTTATACAAGTGTTCGTATCCTTTGCGCCAAGTAATTCTCACACCTCCGCTCCACATATAGCGCCCCGGCGTCATTTACGTAAGCGTGGACGAGCCACGGTACTGCTTCTGTTCATCTGATAGCATGCCAGCATTTAACAGCACACACGCATGCAGCAACACGCACAGTGCATTTGTACTTGCGTGTCACAGCTCCAGGCAGAAACATGGCTGCCGTTTGTCCTCTGTCGCCATTAAGGCCAAGTTTGTGCCTCCACTAAAGCAGGCTAATGATTAAACAAACAGCTGGTATTTGCTTGTGTCAGCAGTCACATGATCATGTCCTTAAATGTACTTAAATATTTATTTATCGGTCAATAAAATGACGTAATATACACAAAATATTGGAATAAAATATTACAAAATGATATCGTGTTAAAAAAAATCCCAATCGTGCATAAAATCAATATTTTTATACATATAAATAAAAACATGCAATTTAATCAATACAATCCAAATAAAATGACTTTGTGTCACCTTTAAATATTTTTTTTAATTTTAGAAATATAAATACAATATAATACAACTTGAGCATGTTTTTGTGATGATTGTGCTGAAATGAGACACTTAGTCAGACGTTCCACAATGTGGTAACAAAACCACGCCTTCCTTCCTGCCCGTCCAAAGTTCCCCATCACACTCACGATATGGTCACTCATTAAAGTTTTTCGCCACCGATGAGTTACTAGGCAGCCAAGTTGGTTCTTTAAATAAGGAGGAGCGTGTTGTCGGGAAACACAACCTCTGGAGAACTTTCCCAGCACTCATGGCTCCGTGTTCACACGCACTGGTATTTTTCCACAGTATCTCCAATCCCAGGAGGTGCTCCCGCTGTTGCAGTAACCCGTGTCCGGGGCCTCTGTGGTGCTCCTGATGCCCCTCACCCACCCCTGAAGATCCCAGGTGGGCGAGGGAATGACCAGCGGGATCGCAATCTTTCAGCTAAGCTATTCTATTCCGTAAGTGCTTCTCGTGTTTTTCTGGTTCTCCTCCATTTGGAAATGCATTCTTCTTGTATCCACTTTTGTTGTGGGCTTTTTTTCCCCCTCGCTCAGGATGCTCAGTTGCTGGTTCTCGAAGAACCCGCCCCCGCCAACAGCAGAGTGCGCTTCCTGCTCTTTGAGCCGCGCTTTTCCGACGGCAAGAAGTGCGTTTGGAGGGCGGCGCTCAAAGCCGGCAACCTCTACATTGAAATCCCCCCGGGAGCTTTGCCCGAGGGCAGCAAAGACAGGTCAGTTGGAAAATGAGGCCCGCTGGGGAGCTCACGTGTTTGTCCTTGGCCTTTCTCCACCACACACTGATTCATTTTCTCAATTAATAATAAAATGTGTCTTTTTGAGAGATGATGCCATCATGGTGTGTTTAACATTTGTGCACCCAGTTTTGCTCTGGTGCTGGAGTTTGCCGAGGAGCAGCTGCAGGGCGAGCACGTGTTCATCTGTTTCCACAAGAGCCGTGACGATCGAGGTGAGGGATTAAGTCTTGTGGATTTTGTGCTGGACTCATGAGCTCATGTTTTGTTTTCTGTTCTCCCTCCTCAGCATCCCTGCTGCGCACGTTCAGTTTCCTGGGCTTTGAGATTGTGAGACCGGGCCATCCCCTCGTCCCCGCCCGCCCCGACGCTTTCTTCATGGCTTACAGCATCGAGCGAGACTCATCCTCTGATGACGACTAAAAAAAACAAAAAGCAGTCGCTCACTTTCCTTTCTCATCCACTTCAACGTATTGTAATCAAAGAGGGCATATAGGACTCCTTTAGTACCCCCGTGTAACAGCGTTTTACTTTCTGTGACGTCTAGTGATGACTTCCTGCTCACCCCTTCATCATCACCATCCTCATCATCCGCACAGGCTGATATTTATGATTAAATTTGAAACCACCGTACTCCTCCAGGTAGATTGGTTATCATTGTAATTGTGAGTTGATTCTCCTGTTGATATTGATTGTGTTGTTTTCTATGTATGCATGATTTTCATTTGATGCTCTGATTCACTTGATAGAAATCTGCATGTTGAAACTGAACCGATTAAAAGTGCTCACCTTATACTCACCCCAGTCTCTCTTTTTTTTTAACGTTTGCAGCCTCAGTATACGACGGCGTGCCTACTAACGGTGGGACGTTATCTCGATTTGTAAGTAGGAGGTGTAACAGCAAACTAAATCCACCTGCACGTAGCACGGCAGCCAACACGATAAGATATAGCACACGTAATGCCGCTATTATATCATCCTTCTTGATTTGAATCATAATCTGGATTTATGAGCACTCCCACAACGAATAACGTGCAGTTATGAAATAGTAATTGACCTTTTGGTGGCCTTTGAAAAAATGGCCTGCCAAAAATAAGGCATTAAAAAAACATTTCAATGTTTCAGATAAATGACAAGCCCTGTGTAATTTCCTCTTTTTGATTTATTGTTTGAAACTAATATATTGATAAATATGTGTGAAGCCAGCTGCTCATTGCATGAAAAGAGAAATCCCTCCTTTGTCGCAAAACGCCTGCGTCACGTACATAAACAAACAAACGTGGCGGTTGTTTATAAATCCACTCATCTGGCCTGCTCTTGTCGTCGAGGCCTCCTTCAGACTCCTCGAGGCATGGCGACAATGATGCCACGACAGCTGTGCAGCCGGCGCGGGAGCATCATTAGCGTAGGAGACCCTTCACTCCAGCCCTTCATATGTTAAAACCCACGCAAGTAAACAGAGGGTCATTTAAAAGGTAAACGTGGGCGGGAGAAAATATTACCATTAAACACTCTCTCTAAAAATAACCAACCATTAATGCTGAGATTACGTCATTGAACCTTAACGGCAACATTTTCCAAATGTATAGGTTGTAGGAATCTTATTTTTAAATACACATCATGAGCTGAATGCTTGTCTTGTTTTCTTTCGATAATGCACAACAACATTCGCCTGTCTCTCAGCATTCCAAACGTTTAAGTGACAAGTGACGAGCTCAACAACAGTGCTGCTCAGATGATGCTGGTTTATTATTTTATTTGCCACAAGAATACCACTGGTGCAGTCAGTTAGTGGCAGAAGGGGATGTGCTTCTTTATGGCCACACGGAGGCGCTGTTTGAGCTTGTCTTGTTTGTGTGAAGAGGCCGGAATCGAGTCAGTCCGCAAGTCTGTCTTCATATCCGAGGCCGGGGTCTCCTTGTCTTTGTTGCCCCACCGCATCCCGGCTTGGCAGAGCAGCTCCTCCTCGTTGGCCATCTGAGGGCTCTGGCTCAAGGTGATGAACCCATACGGGGTGGTCACCTTAGTGAGGTGGGGCAGGGAGAGTGCCGCCCTACTGGCCGGGTCTAAACAGTGCTCCGTGGGGCACCGAGGGTAGGACGCCTCTCTCTGCAGGCGGGTCCTCCTGTGCTGCAACGGAACGGAGTCGCATCTCTCGGCCTTGCGCGCCGACAGCTCCAATCGAGACCCCGACGATGACGAAGACGCGGAGGACTCGGTCCACTCTATGCCGGAACTCTGCGAGCCTTCCCAGCCTTCCTCGGGCTCTGTGTGAGTCTCCTGCATCCTGAGGCCGTTCTGCACCAGCAGGCTGGGGATGGTGAACTGCGGGATGCTGTCAGGGGTCAGGATGTTGGGGAAGATGTTCTCCCGGCTGGATCCCAGAGAGCAACCGAAGGATCCGGAGTGGCTCGTAGCCCAAAGGAGCGCACGCACCCCGGCGCTGCTATGCCTGCGCGACGCCGTGTAATCACCCGCCTCGACTTTGCTGCTGATTGCATCGATGCTGAACGTCCTCTTCACTGCGTCTCTCGCCATCTCTCTCAGGCTTTCTTTCCATTCCCCTGGCACAGACCACTCTTATATACTAGTCCCCCAGGCTTTTTTTTATCGAACACTTACGCAAATATGCCGAAAGACGTCAACGGAAATGGTCGCCAATTAGGGAGCCTGCTATCAACAAAGGAAGCTTTTCTTGAAAGCTCTTCATATGCTAATGAGGTTCATAAATGGCTACAAGGATGAAGGATACTTTTTCTGTTTATTTTTAGGATCCAAGCATGAAACCTACCTATCTAAACATTTATCCATATCTATACATCTATCTATTCATCTATCTATACATAACTTTCTGTTGGCTTTAATTAAAATGGCGCCTTTAACGTCACTATTTCCTGATAGGCTGACTTACGTCACTGTAATTAATTGGTGCCTTGTGCCGATTGGCTAACTTTGATTACAACATGTGCGCCTTTGCCCGGTGATTGGTTGAACGCAAAACTCCTGAGGGTACATTTGGGCGTACTTGTGAGCTTTTGGAAAGTTCGGAGTTGTGTTTTTTTTCGTCATCGAGCCGTCCACGCGGTCTTCAGCGCGTGTTTGGCCCGCTAGTATGATGGCCGATGTTTCCCGCAGTGACATAGTAGAGCAGGCCGAGAGTACCAAGGTAACATAATGTTTCGTTTTTGTCCTGTTTGGTCCGCCATTTTAGTGTGTGCTTGTTTTCCACATGTTTATTCGTCTGGGCAGGGTTCTGTGGAGGTGAGGCGGTATGGGGTCCTTCGTTACGTGATGCGGGGGATCTTCTGGCCCTTTGGCATCGTGGTACGTGCAGCCGAATAACCGATAATGGCCTGGCATACTTTAACCCCCCGTTTTTTAATAGTTTTTTTTTTAGTTGCTTGAGCATCAATGTTACTATTTCACGGCCGTTTCCAATTCGCATTAAGATGGTATCCTGACTTTGCACCACCTCGCCCCATTTTTTTTTTCGTTTCCACTTCATGAGGTCTATGCAGGCGAGGTTAATTCATCACGTGACAAGGATCTTTCATCTCTTTTGTTTGTTGAATTATGGTGAAGCAACTTTGATTTATTTTCACTTGGCTTAATAAAACCATTGGAACATTTTATTAATTGTTTTAAAATCTGTGTCTTTGCAGGTCCATGCGTATCATGGCTTTTGGTGGCTGCTGGGCTTCAGGCAACCCAAGCAGCAGCAACAGGAGCTGCAGGATTTAGCCAGTTCGCGTCGGCGCCGCAGCATTCGCAAGCGCCTTCACCCGGTCACACGCCTGCTGCTCAACATCTTGCCTAGCTGGCTGCATGGTGCACTGGGCTACCCCAAGTCCACTGATATTGGCTGCTTCCTTGCTCTAGGTATCTAAAGATATTCAGCTCAATCAGTGTAATTTCGAAAGGCAAAATGAGATTATGGCTCCAATTTTTAAAGTAAAAGTAATAGCTGGCTTGTTCCTGGAAATTTCTAACCTGATGTTTTTCTAAGATTTATTTGTGGATCTGAAAAGTAAAAATTGCAGATTGAAGAAGCTTTGATTCTAAATAAGACTCATTCCTGACAGAAATAAGAATCTCTCCCACAAAACCTTGTGGGAAGGGCAGCAAGAGGAAACAGGATGACTTGGAGGATGAGGATGAGGAGGCCCGCCACTGGGTGGACGCCCTCACGCATGAGCTTGTTGATGAAGACCCAGAGAAGGATCCCGACTATGAGGTAAGTCTTTATTGTTTGAATAATTTGGGGCCGTTTCAGAGATGAGGTTTGAGGTTTTGTCGTGCAAACGGCCGTTGATCAACACTGCCGTTGTTGGTCGTTGACATTTCTCCAGCCTAGTTCTGTCGAGGTAGACAGTGAAGAGTTGTGCTCTCACAACAGCACGGAGAGCGACATTGAAGTGCATGACAATTTGGCCGTTATTGAAGATGTGGAAACGGTGAGATCATTTGACATGTTGGTAACTTGAAGTAGAATGCCACCCTAATGCTTTTTTTTTTCCTTCCCTATTTTGAACTTTCAGGGTGTTCAGCAGCACTCGCCTTAATGGTCTCGCCCTGGCCCGCTTTAACATGTTTTGTATATTAGTGTAATTTTCTAAGTCACAATAAAACTTATTTGAATTTATCATTGGCTTGGTTTTGTTTTCTTTATTCTACCCCAAAATGGAAGGGTTGACGATCTCCTAAAACATTGGCTGCAATCCCTGCTTGCACTTTAATCCATGAAGGTCGTATGCTTGGCTGACATTTTCCTCAATCCTCATTTCATGAGCCGGTCCCATCTGTCCTGCTGGAACTGCTGTGGGCATGCTCCGCCACTAGATGGCAGTGAACTCTTTAGTTTATCCCAACAAATGGTCTCCATGAGCATTTTTGAGTCTAGTTTACTGTCAATCTTGCACATTCAGTGTGATTTGAATCAAAAACGTAGATTTAAGTTGTATTTTAGTAACTGATTTTTACCTCTTTGCTCTATTATGACATTTAATGGCACTGATACCATATGGCTCTCCAATTGTCAACATATTCGGATGTACCTCTTGACCATCTGTGGTCTCCTCTGCCGAGCTGTAATTACAGTGAGTAGGTGGAAGGGTCAGTATAAGGGCTCGGCGAACATCTTTACGTTGGCGGCAGCGTTACTATCTGTACTGCAGATGAATCGTCATCCCAGAGTTTCTTCTGTACACTTGAGCTATACCAGAGGTCGGAGGAAGCTTCCGAGCTGATCCGCTCTAATCCGGCATGCTTAATGGGGAAGTCGACGCAGTATTTCAAGTAACGCTATGCTTGGGAGTGTGACTAAGCTTAAGAAATTAGCAGCTCCTTAGCATCGTTTAACCTCAAGTTTTTTTTTTTTAATGGGGAGCCTGTAGATTTTTTTTAAAAATTTTTTAAATTTGCTTTTAGGCAAAATACTTCTTTTTTACCCCCGCCATCCTCCTAGGGTTTAAGAATCTGCTGCACAACAGGAATCCCATAACCAATATATATATTCCAATACTAGTTACGACTTACTGAAGTATATTTGCACCCGAGTTGAACTTAACCTCAGGCTATTGAAACTGGCAACTTTTTGACTCTTCAGTCTTCACAGATGTTTTCTTATCTTCTGAAGTTGAGGTTTAAAAGAAGCAGTCACCCTCCCCCGAGTGGCATAATGTAGTGTGTGCGGATCCAGCAAAGGCACAGAGTAACCTCTGGGGGCCTTCTGGAACTGTCAGAAGCCGTTTCAAGGTTAGCCTGCTCTGTTGAGACACTCGCTGACCTCCATCTCTCCTGTTTGTAGCCAGCTGGAGGCCACTTTTTAACGCCAAACTTTTGTTGTTCTTTTTCTTCCCAAGTCCTTTTTTTTTAAACTGCAAGGTGACGCCAGCAGCGTCTGGTGGTGGGGCTGTAAATGGAATGCTTGGCCTCAGGTGCGCCATTAAGGAGAGCCAGTTTAGAGTTTGCCGTGTTTTGAAAAAGACGCCGAGTAATTTGGTTAGGAGGTCGCGGGAATGCGGCACCTTGAGGAAAAAATGAATTCGCTCATTCATTCTCGCAGTATACGCGCAGTTGCACCACGAGAACTTGCTGCCAACCTGAATGAATGACAGCAGGTGCCGACTTTTAGCCCAAGGCTAATATCTGCAACATGTGACACTTTCTCATCAGACAGCAGAAGAACTTGCCCTTGTACTAGTGCGCATGCACACGCACGCTTGACTTCACAGCCCGCCTACTCGAAGCTCGTTCAGCGTGTGTCGCTTTACCTCCAGCCTGATTACCAGCTGGCCCTGCACATCCGGAGCATCCATCACTGTCTGGAATAGGGGGGGGAAAAAAAGACATTATAGTCTGTTTTGCTCTCTCCCATTGGAGTTGAGTATAAATTTTAGCCCTGCTGTGGTTTTTCGAGATAATAGTTTACGTTTGTCCGTTGTTGGTTTTTTTCTCCTATTTGAGACAAGTGATGTATGATGGCAATGACCACGGGCTCCCTTCACGATAGTTTGCCAGATAGGAGGCAATTCTTCAAAAAGGGGCTTTAAAAACTGTTTAAGCATCATTTGAAGTTCATAGTCTTAACTAGGACAGCAACTTTTCATCAAATTACTTTCCTTTACTAATGTGTTAGCTTAATGCTAACACACAATGCAAAACAAAAGTGAGCAACTCTCAGAAACTGTTCGATTTTATGCATGCCCTCACCCCTCCCGCCGCAAATCTATTCGCGCATTTATGATTCTATTCCGAGGTTGACCGTTAACGACACGCCGGGGAGGCCGGGGAGGCGGCCGCCAACAAGGACACCGTGAGATTTTAAATGTTTATTTATAAGTGAGAAGCAACTTTTATTAGACGTGTTTGTAGGATTTAAGGCCGTGCTGACAGCGGTTTAATAGAGCAATCTGCTCCACATGATTGATTAATCGTCTGTCTTGACATGAGGTGAAGCAGCATGTGGCTTCATTTAGCAAAAGGCTATTTTTGCCCGCCTTGATCCAATTCTTTTGCAATATTCTTGGAAATATTAATAGTAAAGGAGAGCTAATCATGGATTTATTAAAACATGCAATATTGGACTCGCTGCTTTTGTTATTGTAATGTTTTAAACCCAGAGGAGACGGCTTGTTGCTGCAATTAAGGCCACCGCAAATGATAGAAGTAGGGCATTAAATGCAAACGCAAGGCAATAAAGGAAGAAAAGAATACATCAAATTGGGAGAGCCGCATAAAAGTAATACTGATTATTAAATGATTCACAAGGCAATTTTTTCTCTGGTCGTCTCACTGTCTGAAATCTGAATCCGCGAATAGTCAAGCTTGTGAAAGTGGAGGTTGACCTCCACTTCCCGACCTTTATCATCCTCCTGAATCTTCATTGCTCAGCTCTTTTTCAAGCCAAACATTGACTCTATCGGCTGACTTAACACATTTGTTTGACCTGTTCCGAAAGCTCTCATCTTCTTTCAAGGCTTGAACAGGGGAACAGGTAAGCTAGCCCTTGCATGATCCCCACTGCTAAGCAACCAGTCTTTTTAGGGTGGAAGCTGGATTTTAGTTTAGTTTTATATTTTTTTTGGGCTCAGACAGATTTGTATCTTTCATCTTGTTTCATCACATGACGCCCTCATTAGCATGCAGCAAATTACCTCTGCCAAGCAGGAAAGCGCAAAGGCGCCGTTGTTGTGATTGTCTTGTGTTTGCCAGATGAGGCAAAAGCTATTTTCACGATACTGAAATTTTTTGGTGCCGCTACGACTGAAAAGGTAGCGAGGCAAGAGAAATTTATTTGCTGTTTTCCACGCCTTGCGAAAATTGCACGCTAAATCGACTCAGTTTGAAATGTTATTGCTTCACCCTGAGGAAAACCATCGCAAATATTTACTGAGTGTTTCATTGCTACCCAAAATCTTATTGTTGATGTTTTTTAATTCAATTTTTCCTCTCTATATTTCCAAAGACAAAAAATATGTCATCACAGCAGAATGTTTTTAGGGCAATTTCAGATGATTAGCCTCGTCCTAAAATCCTCCACAAGTTACCGCATCCGCCCTCTCGCTCTAATTACCATCTGTCTAATTAGCGGCCATGTTACGTCTGTTTATTACTCCAGAGGAGTTTTTGCTTGTTGGGATGTTTGCTTGCTTTTGCTACACAATGTAGGCCAGAGACATGAAAGGATTGGCGGATGTGATGTTTAAGACTCACAAGACAACCGGCGCATCCGCCGGATGTTTTCGAGGCTCTTTTGGGATGCGGTTTTCTCTGTTGTCTTAACTCCAGCTTTTCATTTTGTAATGCTCGGTCGCCCCGCAGCTCTGCGTCATCTGCGACTTTCTGTCAACGGGCCAACTGTTAAATGAGTGTGAGCAGCAGTAGAGGCGATGTTAGTTCTTTGAATTCCAATGTTGTAATTTTCCAGGTTTGGAAAAGACCCAAATTTGACAACGAACAGACAAAACGTGTTTTTATCTATAGCCTTCTGATATTAAACATTATTTTGGCAATATTGTATTGGGCAGCCGGTTCAATTTCCTGTTCTATAGTTGTTATACTTTTTTTTTTTATTTTCTAACCCATCGCAAATATATTTTGTGGTGGTTTAAAAAAATCTACAGAGGAAAAAAAAAGCTTACTGTCAAAGCTTACGCATAAGAAAGTTGATATTCAATTCACCATATTTTTTTTATTTTGCACCACATACAGTCAAATCCCAGACTTACATATTTCAAATGCCCAGTGGCGCTATTTCCATCTTTTCACCCAGCAGTGCTTGTTCAGCTCAAATCAAAGGTGCATTCCATTCAAGGCAATTCATCCTTATTTATAAAAGCGCCGGCTCGCGGCTAAGGATTAAACTGTCACCATCATTCAGGTCAAGTTTGAAGTCAATATTATTTATATAGCTCCGATTCACAATAGAAGCTACTTGAAGACGCTACTTAGACATGAAAGAGAACCGAACGGCTCTAGCATGAGCGGAGACGAGGAAAAAAAAATTCCCTGTGAGGAAGAAATCTCAAGCAGAAGCCAAACTCTGCTCTTGAAACGGCATACATCTTTGTCTATACATTGTTCATTAAGTGCCAAGTTCACGTCCAATCATATCTCGAGCCACTATCTCAAAACTGTCCAAGCACTCCAGCTTGATGGTTCAGGGCAATCCATATCTGCTGCGTAGCCCATTTGGTTCAGACATCCACTGGCGATCGGCGGGCAAACAGGAAATGAAACGAGAGACAGGCCACGAGGATGACGGCGAGGTGGTCATATCTTGCGGCGGGCCGGCAAGGAGAACATTTCCGCCGTTGTCACAGATTTCCTTCGGGTATCTGGAGACGTTTATTAACTTTTCATTTTGGCAACACTGACTGTGTGCTCTCGCTTCTTCAGCGGTGCTGTGATCGATTTAAGCGTGCTCGGCCGCAGAGGGCACGTCGTGTATGTGTGTGTGGGTCCGAAGACGAGCTTCAGCCAAGCTTTGTTGTGTTTATCATTTGGAGTTGACTCAGGAAAAAGATTTCAGTGGGCAGAAGCTTGTTTGGGGCCAGCGAGGACTCCTCAAAATTGACCCATGGTGAGCAATAGAGTGCTTTGCGGCTTTATTGATTGAGCTTAGCTGGCTGAGGCGCTAGCTTTATTCCAACGTCCTTACATTGGATAACAACACTGACCTCTGTCACGGGTTTAACATGCGTCGGCTGCTAAATGGGTGACGTTAGAGCTGAATAGCTGGAACGAGATTAAATTTCACAGCTAGAATTTCAGTCGGGTCGTCCTTGAAGTTAGAGTCCCTCGTCTGCGGCCCCTTCTCAAGGTTTCTCATTTTTCCCCCCAAATGTTTTTTTTTTTTTCCCCAAGATCAGTGATTTGTCAACTGTGGGCATGTTTGAGACTTTTTTAGTGATTCAGGGCTAAATAAATAAATCTGACTTGAGTAATTATGACACAGGCCGAAGCATCTCAACAGAAATGTTCGATACAATTTTCTGTGATAATATTAAGAGCCTGTCAAATGTGGAAAATCCTTAACGAGGCTTGGTTTCACATCACCGCTTCTACATACACGACGCCAACTTCAATCAAAACTGATTTGACAGTAATATGTTGGAACAATATTTTTTAAAAGCATTCATCCAAGCGGTCATTTCTCACCCTAATCTACGACTACTGACCTATCCTAAAACATTCTGGAATAAAATCACGTAACTACTGCAGACAGGACAATGTAAAAAAATGAAATGAAAAATGAGCAAACCCACGCAGAAGATGAGGTAAAAATAGTGAGGCGAGTAGCCCGGAGCACCTTGAAATGCTGCGAAAGGGAAGACAATAGATTTTTTGTCTTGCTCAAATGTATTCATGCACCAAACAATGCTGACTCCCACAAAATGTGCAACGGGATGTGGATAAATGCAGGGAATTTAAATTGTAATCCAACGACCCCCAGACAGTTTTGCAGGGGCGGAGCTACGGGGTGTCCTTGCCACTCTCCGACCACCCGCACATTTAGGGGAAGATTTTGAATTGCTTTCAATCGTAGACCATCCATTTTCCACTCTGTAATCCTGCCCTCACATGACCCCCCCATGCCCGAGTCCATCTCCCTCGGGCCTCCTGACATTTGCTTGGGATGTTTATGTGCATCAGAGGCCATGGCCAGCTTAACTGGAGCGGCCACCCATCCTAATCGGCTCTCCTGGCCCGCACTGTAAACGAGCTTACAGAAAAGTGGAGCAGTGGTCAGCCAAAAAAAAAAAAGATATTTGGGGATTGGTGCTTTGTGTTACGGAGATGCTGGGCTGAACTGAATAGTTTCCTAATCTGCATATAAATAAAGAAGCCCTGGATGTATCATTTGCAGCGCTGCATTGTCGTTAAGCTTATGGAAGAATTTGAGCCGAGCCATTCCAATTTCTCGCTGTCACCGGGGCCACATACGAATCTTGCTTTTGTGTGCAAGTTATTGCTTTTTATTGTATAGCGCTACCTCCAAGGTCTAATGTCCCAAAACTCATAACATTTGGGAGTTTTTTTTTTTTTAAAATGCACGATTTTTGTGTAGTATCATTCTACAGGGGAGGGCAAACTTTAGCTTACAAGGGCCACGTTTGATTTTTAAAATGGATAGATGGGTGATATTTTTTAAGTAAAATTTATTACTTTTTAATGTACAATTATCAATTTTTAACTAAATAATTGTTCTTCTCTTCTAGCTTCTTAACTGATATTTGAACACAGGGATACATTATATTCTTTATCCTTTGCAAAGAATGACTATTACCACTAATTTTGACATGGATATGTATTATACCGCCCCCAGGTGGCCAAGTTACATACACACACAAGGAGTAGCAGAATGTCCACTGAATTGAAGCAACATTAGATTTACATTCTAATTCATATCACTATTGTATATCTTTAATAATGTAGCCATTTAAAAAAAAAATCTATAAGGGAATGCTTAAAATTGCTTCCTAATCCACCCACAGTGCTCTCCTCAGCCCCCAACGTGGGAGGCTATTATATTCACTCTCATCTGATAACACACAAGCTCATCATAGAATAAGAGTAGCCCATAAGTGTTATCAAATCCCGCAATGGAGTGAGCGAGATGTTTTATCTCGTCGCCGCATGTGAGCCTGCAGCATATTGCTCATGTCAAAAAAATGAAACAAAATGCTTCTTTCGTTCAAAGTCCATCTTGTCCCTAATATAAACAAAAGCTCAGATGACACATTTTCGGGTGCTGTAAATTATTGCACCGATTATCTTTTCTTTCGGACGAGCTTTTCTTCCACTCTGAATGGCAAACAGGAATCCCGCCGAACACTTTGCATGCTCCATCTGTGTGTTTGCGTGCAAAAGCGCAAACGAACATCTAATTTACTGCCTGCGTGTCATGCTTGACCTCACCCCCCCGGATAGCACCGAAATAAAACCGCAAAAGGAAATTTAGGCTTTTTTCCCCCCTCCTAGTAAGTCCTCGCAAGCTTTTACAAGCTTTACAGTATGGACGTCACACATTGGTGTATTTTTCTGAATTGACGAGCTTAGCCGTTACTGCTGCTGACACTAAGCAATTTGGAGTCACTCCCTCTGTGCTAGCGGTGCACAAAGGTGGAAATGAGTCGCAGCGGAGCAGCATCAGCACCGTTCGCTTAATCCTGCCCTCAATGCCTCGTGGCCGTGTCGTCTTTATTTACCCCTGACAGCCTCAAACTGAAACTGTGATCACGTTTTCCACACTAGCTTGCCCAGTCAAGTGAATGTTTTTTTTTTTCTTTCTTCCCCCCCTCCCATCCTTCAGAGGGTCATCAGTAGCCGACCCCACTGTTGTTTTGGTTTCTCAGTGGAGCCAACGATCCGTTTGTTGAGACGGAGAAGGCATTGAGAGATGGAGTGGATTTGAAATTGGATTAGGACAAGAGGTGGATTAATCAAAGCCACCGCTGGGTGACAACTTGGCCAACTTGGTCATTTCCTTTTGATTCCTGCTAGGCAGATCAATACGACACCTTTTGTTCCCGCTAACGTCTCCAACTAAAGCACTAGCTTAAATACTCAGTGGGATAATCCATTTTATTTAAATTACCTCAATAATATGATTATAAATTGACTCTTGTCTCCTCATAAGAATTTGAGTCATTATAAAAATGTGGCAGAAGTTTGCAAAAGCATTGCCACATGATTGACATTGATAGGAAGGGACAAAAAATCTTTTTGCATCCACACAACACACATGTAAAGGTCACCAAGACCTTAAATCCCAAAAATGAGCCAAAAATAAAATCAATACATCCATCCCGTAAGAGCGGTAGTTAAATATACATCCGCTTCATTCCCAGCAGAGCGCAGCTTAAAGTGGCACATGTCCCAAACGCATTCTTAGGAGGATAACACAAAGCCCACCTAAAGCCAACCCACTGCGGCCAGTCGAAGTTGCGAGGCGCTCGCTCGCTCGCTCGCTCGCTCGCCCCGCCCCTGCCTTGTCGCTGTGGGCAGCACATCCAGCGCTTGGCTGCACTTGCAAACGCTCATTAGCAGGCGCAGTAGTACACAAGGCGCCAAGCGGGGAGAATCATGGGAACCCAAACCCATGCCAACTCGGTCACAGCATCCTTTTGAGGTGTCCTTGAAAAACAAAATTAGCATTAAAAGTTGTTGACTATTACTCCACTATGTTGTTTATCTTTTCGCAGCAAAGCACCCAACAAAGCTTCTGGTAATCCCGACCATATATCTGCAGGATATTGTCAATTTTGAAACGCTCCCGTTTTGATCGGAAGAGCTCAGTGTGTCTCTTTGGACATATGTATGTCGAGTCTGCCCAAGGGAGGGGGGGGGCAGTGTAATTATAGCGTGGAGATGTGGTGTCAATCCCTATGGAAGGCTTGTATGTTTTGTACATGAGCCTGAGCAGATGGTGAAAATAGCAGTAGCTTCTCAGTTTCAGGTCCTGTACCCCAAAAAAAAAAAAAAAAATAGATGTAGTATTAGAAGCTGGTGCGATTGTACAGAGTCCAGAATTTAAACGGAAGTCCCAGTGCGTACGACAACAGCCCGGGGGCAAACAATCATTGTGCATTGGCAGCAAAATGTGCATGCCAAGTGAAAGATATCACATTCATTTAAATCCAATAAGCTTTGGATTGTCTTTTCACCCCTGGAGGAGAACTAGTCCCCTCGTGTTTATGTGACAATATTTAAAGAAAGATGCTCCACCCATAAGATTCTCAAAGCCCAAAGCGTGTCAACATGGAGCTGGGCAGCTTACTGGTTAAAAATAAATAAAGACAATAAAACAAGGAATGTTTTACTTAGTGAAATTGAAACAAAATGATCTCCAAAAAGAAGAAGAAATAAATAATAAATGATAAATAATAAATAATAAATAATAAATAATAAATACAAGATGGCCCTATGAAATGTGTTTTGATTAAATTAATTAAATTAATTAATATCTTCTTAACTCCTCACTTGCTCTCCTTCGGCCATGACTGATGACCTTCCTCCTGGTTTGCTGCCTCAGCTTGTCGAGGGGGGGGGACCGGAACACTCACTTGTGTTGACGGACGACATTGGCCCTGCTGGCTGTTTTTCTTCATGATGTGTGAGAGCCTTTTCATTTGGAGTCGCGCCGCCCACCGCTGCACTTTTTTGTCAGGTCATTTCTTCTCATTCTGCTTTTCATGTCGCTCCACTTTTCATCTTTTTGTCGCTCTCACACCTCTTTGCATATGTGCTTTCAAAATAAAGCATTATAACATGAATGGCAGGTTTTAAAAAGATTCTCAGGTGAAGTTGTTTTCCAACCTCCTGCCATGGCTAGGCATTTTATTTCCCCGCACACCTGCTGCTTTCCTCCAGCCCTCCATGCCAACAATCAATTATTGAACATTTCATTGAAGTGCCACTCCATCCATCAAGCTAGCATCACCGCCATGCTGTCGTCCGGAGCAGACGTTAAACACAAAATTAATCGGCCTTAATGACAGCTGCGTCTCGAGCGTGAGACATGTGTCCTATGTGCGTCTCTGCTGACATTGGCGGGACGCCACCGGCGCTTTTGTTCCCGTTGACCCACTGACATGGCCTGAAAGGCCGACGGACATCTCTCGAGTGTCACAGAACTGGCGCTGACCCAAAAACATGCCGCTCATGTTATGTTAGCAATATGAAGCTAACGCCAAAATATTGTGACATCATATCCAGTTAGCATCACACCTGTGCTAATGATCTCGCCACCTCATAGATAATCAAATCTGATTGTTTACATTTTACTCCGGCTGAACCAACGGAACACTGTACAAGAATCGCCTTGGGCAATGAGCCGCATGAGACTATACCAAGTCTCAAGACAAAGCCATGGTTATTTTTTTTGCTGACGACATCTTCATCCATCCGTTCACAGGAGGAAGTCGACTTCCTCCCCGCATGCCCACACATCTCCCTCAAGGCTTTCTTTCTTGCCGTTATCCTCTCTCCACTTCACGACCCCGTTAATCCACTTCCATGCATCGCTGTTGTTACTCCTGCTTGGACTGATCTCTGGTGACTCACTAACCTCCGTCCGGGCCAGTAGGCGTGGGACAAACCTACACACGCAAAACAACAACATGCAAACACCCAGCGGCACTCCGCCTTTGTCTGGCCGTGCCATGCAAAATTCAAGTCATTGTGAAGGAAAGGTGTCGAAAGGCTAATCACACCTCTAATTTATGTTCGGGTCATTCCACACTCATAATCATCTCATAGTGTTTTTTTTTTTTTGTGATTGCTCACACGTCCCGACTGCATGTTTTGTGTCGGTGTCGTGACGAAGGCGCTCGCCCAAGAAAACGTCTGCCGTGTTTGTGAAGTGCATGTGCCAACTCTGAGCTGAGCTCGCCTTGCCTACAGGCTAACGAACGGCGTGGCGGGCATATTACTCACGCACACACACGCATATGATTCAGTAGTGTGTCTGTTCTATGTTTCAGTGTGCCGTCACAGTGGTCGCGCCTCCGCAGCCAAAGGCCAGATAGGCAACGCACGGCATGGGGCGGCTGGGATCAAGGACACACTCCTCAACTTGAAAGTATGTGTGTGCACGGAAAGCAGGTAAGCACACACGGCTGCTCCACAAGCCCCGCCCGCTAATACACAACTCATCGAGACTTCCTTTGCAGCCTGTTTTTAGCCAGCGTGTGATCACAATGTTGGCTGCTATTTGATCGCCATTCAACACACTGACAGTTGATACCTCAATTCAAGTCCCCCAAACACACACACACGCTATATTATTAACTCAAGGTCATGTTTCATTTGTCATTCCAGTTACACGATCATTAAATAATAAGTCAAAAGATAAATACGTTAATATTGCTGCCGTTGGGCGGAATCCTCGTACCTCCAATATCTTGTTTTAGGAGACCCCAAGTAAAATATTTAAAACAATCACATAGCTTAGCCCAGTCAGGTAAATGCTAACAAAAACATAGAGCATTTAAGATATTGAACACAAATGGTGCAAAACTAAATACAGGCGTCCATTTTGTCAAGTTGTCACTATCGAATCCATTTTGGTGTCGCACTGACAGAAACATTGTTGCAAAACGCTATCTTGCGGCTTTCGGCATGTCCTGCCAAAAACACAATTCTACACTATTAAAATTCAACAAAAACACACACATAATGTGTGTGTAGCCAAAGAGGCGGGCCACGCTTTCAGTCCAGCGCCGCCGTCTCCCTAATGTGCCCCTGCCAAAATCCCTCCTGAGCTGTCAAAAGGAAATTGCACACAGGTACTAAGCTGCCAAGTCATGGATGAATAATCATTACGTGACGATATATAGTTTCCTGATAAAATGTTGTGTCCAATTTCTGTAGGTCGTCCTCCGTAAAATATGAAGCATAAAAAAATATTCCAGCCGTTTCCAAATGCAGCACGGCATTTCCCCTTGATTGCAGTTCTCACATGAGGCACGGGTGAAAGTAATAAGGGCACTTTGAAACTGACAAACGACTTTTGAGTCCAGAGTTGACGCACAGCCTTTTTCAACCTGCGCAGTTATCGAGGCGCATTGCCTTCATGTTTTATGTATATTGTATTTATCAACATGCGCCCGCTCAATAATTTACTGACGAATAGTGCCGGTGCATTATGCAGGCTGGGAAAGCTCCTGGAAGGATGCTAGCATGTGGGAAGCACGCGTGCTTAGCCTGCTTAGCGTGCGCGGGGGCCGGGGCCTGGGGGGATTATTAATACTGTGCCTTACTGTAGGGAGCCTCCTGAGGAAAGAGCGGAGGACATTCGTGAAGGTCAGCACACAACAAAGTCGGGCCGCCACCTCTTTTGGTGCCAGAAAGAACAATAACGGCTACAACGTGACACAGTAGTGATAAAAGACGGGTAAATAGGGACAAAAGGGATGTTGATGCTCTTATGGGGACGCGATGAAACATGGCGCAGCTTCCATCTTCACCTGAATGTGACTTTCCTGCACCGCCTCAGGCGCCGATTTGTGAGGATGCCTGTAGAATAAGAGACGTTTTTTTTTTTTTTTTTTTCTCCAGACGACCAGAACCAAAGTTAACAAAAGGTGCACACAGAGATGCTTTAGAAAATGGTGTCTAGAGGGGGAAGAAAGTTTGTTATGATGGCCATAGTTGGGTGGGAATTGATTGTGTTTCCATCGTTTCCTGTGGGAATATTGACTCCAAAGAGTTTGCACTGTAATTGATGGGAGTCTGCAGCCCTGCTGATTGTTTTTCCACTGCGAGATGCAGCAGCCCAAAACATAGCCGCAAAAAAAAAAATCTGATTGAACTGTGCCCCTTTTTCCAATTTTTTTTTCTTCATTTGAAAGCCATTGTTTGCTTTTAACATGACCTCATTTCAACAAATCAAATTGAATCGTTATCGTTACGCGACCCTCGGTCACAAGATCCTCGGAGATGATGTCACAAGACTCTTTCGAAGCTGAGCTGCTGCTACATCTGCGGTTAGTAAGTTGGTCCCTACTTGCTCTTTATTCATTTATTTAATGAGGGTAATTTTATGCACATTTTACGAGCTAGCTTAAATGTAGTCACGCGGGTCTTGTTCTTTTATTCATCTTTGCCATCTTCTAACATTGATATTGTATCGATTGTGTCATTGTGCTAACATTTGTTATTCACAAGAAAAGTTTGCTTGTCGGCAGGAATATATATATATTTTTTTTATGAAGCAGTGTGTGTTGTAGGCGTATATAACGAACTATTGTTCCATTTTTTTTTTTTTAGCTTTCACACAAGATGTTTTCCACTGCTCCCTACCAAGTATGTTAGGTGAGTACAATCACATGTTTTTTTTCTGTGTTGCATTGTAGATGGCAAAGGTCAAGTTTTGGAGTCAAGAAATAATTTTCTGAACTAATTAAGTCAAACTAGATCATTTCATGTGGCAAACTTGTTGATTGCTCACTTAAGGACTCTGTCATCCATGTTAACTCACTCACACACACATGCAGAGGTGCAAGTGCGGAAGTTCTCCACACAGTGAGATGAATACTGAAAGCTTGTTTTCCCGTCTGCCTTGTAGGACTTGAACGCAGCACACACATTGAGAGAAATAGAGAGAGAGAGAGCGAGAGGAGGAGGCGAGAGAGCGACCAGATGAGCCTCACTGAACAGCAGCAGGGTCCTGTTTCAAAACCGCACGCACGCACACACTCCTACACACACATGCAAACCAGCATCGGTCCGAGCCGCCGGTGGCTGCCCCTCACCGTTTCGCCCAGGCGCGAAGCCCGCCGGGAGACGACGAGCAGGAGAAGCCCCCCGCCGACAGGAGAGAAAGCAAGAGGAAGCTTGGGGGCTTCTTTTGGAAAGCGCTAGAGGAGAGAGAGCCATCGAGAGAGCTGCTCCGAGAGAACAACATCACAGCATCGCAGCAGCTTGCAGATGTGGAAGGAGCGCCGCTCAAGTTCCCGTCCTGGGTGAGCCTCTTGCTCGTATTTGGCACACTTTTTACACACGCTCGCTCCCATTTTCAGCCACTTTGTTGCGCTTCCTCCACCATCCCTCCTTTTTTTCTTTGCTTCTTGAAAATGTACGCGTGTGTCGGCGTTAGTGTGTGCGTCGTCAGCCAGCAGCTCTCCGTCATACTTTAATGATGTGAAGGCGGTACAGTTTTTGGATGGATCCCTGCAGTGGCTGTGACATATCCGAGACAGACTCTTCACGTCCCTTTCAAAAGCTTCAGGACACTTTATGCTTTTAGCACCAAAGGGAATTATGATGCTGATTGCTTTTGCCCCCCCCTCAGGAAAAGAGCAACTACAGTATCTGTATTGTATTGATTGATGGCATTTGTGCCCCCCCCTCCCTTGTGAGGGTTTAACTAATGTCCCTGTCGATGTGGTGATGTGCTTCCGAAGCTGACCGACGCTACGGACAGAGCAGTCATTAGTACACTTGGAGCGGTAGGAAACATAAAACGGGGTGCCCTTGAGCAAATCCTCGGCTATCCCAAAAAGGGGAAAAAAACCCGTTGGTGGTCGTATAAGGATATCCGCAAAACAAAATAAAAATTACAAACCCAAAAATTCTTCAAAAAATACTTAGGAAAGGTTAGTATGTGTTCTTTATCGGGGATGGGTGGAAATGTGTAAAGAAATTCCAGGAAAAATCTGAAAATACCCAAAAGTCATTTAATTGGCCTGGCACCTGGTCCAAGCACTTTCCAGGAGCGGCTCGTGCCCCCGCGGCACCCCCTCTAGCTCCGCCTCGTATGTCATCAGTGTTGTGTTCTACAAAACCTCCTGACCGATATATATTTCAAATCTGACTTGAACTGGTGCTTCTGTTTTGGTTAGCGACAGAATCCAAGCCAAGTTTTTATTGATTGAGCCACTGCCACCTCTCATTTTGATTGAAGGTGTCCCGGACAGCTTCGGCATGTCATTATCCGCCCCACTTTGTCGCGGCGTGACGTTACGGGTCGTTAACCAGCTGTCAGGAGCCGCAAATGCCGCTTTGTAGCATCAGCGGGGCAAAGTCGCGATTGGAATGAACGCAATCGGAGCGACGGGGTGCACTGATGATGTCAGTAATAAAATGTCTGCTGACGGGTCAATTAGTGCTTCAGAGCGCATTGTGGAACGGCGGGCGCCCCCCCCTCGTCCATTTCTTCACCCCGCTCTTCTCATTCTGATCCCCTCGGCTGCGCATAAAGCTGTCAGCGGCGCTCAAGAGCCACATTAAGTCCACTTAACGATATCGCTGCCAAGCTGCATTGTTTTCAGCTTTACGGCGGCAGTAAAACACACATGCGTGCGCCGTCCAAGAGACGAGGCCGCCGATGCTACTCCTGCTGAAATTAGAGCCTCGGAGTGACTTTCCCGTGGCCGCGTTGTAAAGGTTTGACAGTCAGCCGGATGGCCGCCGCTCCAAGGCCGTTAAACCTCTCAGATGGTGCCGGAACCTCCATGCAGTCACCTTCGTAATGAAGCACCATCCACCCTCGCAATTTATTTTTCTGTCATAGCAAATGAAACATATCCTGAGATGTTTACTTTTAATGGACTTTCCTTCTTCAACCATGCACAGAGAATTTGAATATTTTATCACTTTAGATTAGATTTGCCAAAATTGCTACTTTACCCCCTGGGCTTGGATCTGAGGCTAATGAAAAAATGGAAGCAATCAAGAGAGTGTTTAGATGCAATGGCTTTGCACCTCATATATTTAATTTCTCCCGTGCTGAATGTCGCAGAGTTCTGTCATGTGTGAGGAGTCCTCGTGTGTTTTCGTTATGTTGCAATGATGCAATTTACGCGTCGGCCTGCATAATTCATAACTATCTTAGCCTACATGAAAAATGAATACACCACAGCTTATTTTTGACGAACCGACGCGGCGCTGAAACTTCCAGCGGAGCTCAAATTCGCACTTAATATTTTGAAGTGCATGGCCGTCAGGCTCAACTCGAGAGTGTCAAGTGTTGACGGACGGGATCGGCTTGATGGGCTCTGAAGCTGCAGGTCAGCTAAGGGAGGGAGGGAGGGAGGGGGGGGCGCTCGGGTAAAGGAAAAAATCCTACTGGTTTCGCGTACTGCATATTTCATATTGCCCTTATGTAATGACTCCAATGGGAAGCGGACACATTTAGCTACTCCTAATTAGGACTGAGCCATTTAGAAAAATAATCAATATCACATTTATTATTTAATATGGCAATTTTTTTCAAGATCCTCTTCCCATATTTTTTTATAATAAATTAATCTGTATTAAGAAACGACACTAAATTTATTATACGTACATACTCTAAATGTCTTATAGGTTGGACTTAGACTAAAATAATTTGAAGAGTCACATGCTGCTTCACCAAGTCCAAAGACAAACTGCAGACATACAAATAAATTTTGCGTGGCATCTTAGTCACTCAGACATTTCGGGATTTACGGTTTGTTTTGACAATATTTTTTATATTAATGTAATAAACCGGGAAACAAAAATAGCTTGTCCTTTGCAAGGAAGACAGAAAAAATCACGCAGAATGCCGTTTACAAGGTCTTCTGACTAACATTCCAACCACGGGCATCATTTTTATGCGTTCATACTGGATAGCTTTTTTTTTTTTAGCGCAAACAAAATGAGCACACTCACTCACAAGAGCTGCTGTCAACCCCAGCTCACACCAGACACTCACACTCAGAGTTGTGATTGATGTCACCCGTCAGGTCGTCTTAAAACAAACGCTCCCGCTAGGTGAGTATAAAACAATAGGTGGTCTAGTTTTAGTGCTGTTCCGGTATGATAAACTTGCTGTTGTTGTTGCTGTCTCCAGTTCATTTCACTTTATGTGCTTCCAAAGCTGCTGCCTGGCAGATTGAAATGCTGTGACTAAGCAGCCGTAAAACAATACATTGTGTAGCGCAGATGGGCCGCGATGACGGGAATACGCGGCTCCCGCCCGCTTGCCCGCCTCGCCATCTGGATGCGACTATTCCCGACACTTGCCTTTCAACAGCCTGGCTTCGAGCCAGTGCCAATCCATACTTGAAAGTCGTCTTCCTCCATCCCATAATCGCAGCATTTGAGCCATGCTCAGCGAGTCAAATCTATGAATAAAACAAAATTTGATCAAAGTGCCATTCTCACTTTTGCCTGCTTAGCGGCAGTTTGTGAAACATAATTTTGGAGACGGCAGCTTCCTGCAATATGATGCCCGCAGTCAACCAGACCGAGAGTAAGCTAGCAACCAACGTTAGCAAGCTAACAGATAGCGGCTCCTGGAGCTAAAATGACTGCTCAAAGGCTTTTCAGTCCTTCCACTTGGTTTCCCAACCGCATTCGGAGCAGCTGAGCCTGGCAACCCACGACATACTGTCCTGTCGACCCACTCGTATGTCCGCTAGGCCGACTCCAGTCTTGCCCATCCGTCACCATGCGTAAGAGCGCTTTAATCAGCGCTCTTCAATTATGTAATTAAAGCCCTGATTAGACTCGTGTTGAAGAAACACCGCAAGGGCTTATCAGCTCATTTTGTCTTTGCTTGAAATATAATCACCCCAAATTTGATCCTATTGTGCGCAAAACAGAAGCTGATAATGGTGCTTTAATGGGGTTAGAGTTATGTGAAACTAAGTAGAGCACATGCCGAGTTTATGCGCTCGAGAATCACTTGCGATTTGCGTTTGTTTGTACAAGTACGGCTAATTTCTTGTTACCCACTCACGGCAAGTGGGCTGTATATTCATGAGAATTTGCTGACCGTGGGGGATTTGAAATGTTAGTCCTCCTCCATGTTCAGCTTAATGATGCAGAGGTCAGGCGGCGGTCGCAAAGTCCTTGTTTTCATTACGGCCTTTTTTGAAAGCTTACCTTAAAGGCTTACAAAGAACAGCTGCCAGCCGACCAAAAAAGATGTCGCATTTGACTTCGTTAGGGAAATGTTAATTGGCGCTAGGCTGCTATTTTCTGCTGACCTTTTGGTTGTTTTTTTTACTACTGGTTTTAGGAAAAATTCGATGGCTTCTAGCTTATGCGGACATATGCAGATTCCTATTCTCTGGTGTGCAAATAAGTTTTATATATATATCTGAAGTAATCTGATGACACGCTAAAACTGTGCTCTTATGTGAAGAACGCATTATATTTTTCTTGAGTTGTCGTCTCAAAGGGCCGTCAAATCCTTGAATCTCTCGCTCCCTTGTTTTCTTTGTGCATGGTTGAAACTAATATATCATCGCTTGTGCGTGTGTGCCTAAGCGTGGCAGGCTGGTGTGATGAGATTGTGCCTAACGGACATCCAGACACACGCTCGCCTCTTCCTCCTTCATCTGGGTTGCCTGTCAAAAGTGTTTGAGAAGAAGTCTACTGGGATTCTTCTGTCAACTTTCTCTTCTGGCTTTGTTATTTCAGGCCGCGGTCTGCGCCGTCGTGGGCGTGAACACAGATGACTTGCTTCACGGTCAATGAATACGGTTCCTTTCATTTATTTTAAATTTACAATATGTGAAGCCTGAGGGGGGCAGTGTCCCCCCCCTGGGCCCCCCCTGGGTCCCCCTAGCTCCGCCAGTGCTTGATTGTTTGTGCCAGATGTGTGACTTTACAAGTGGACTGTCACAGCAAAAGGAGATGGAATGAAAATTGAATGAGCAGGCTGCTGCATGACTGTAATCAAATGTTTGGAATTAAATGTTGATGGAACTCATTCTCATTAGGCTGTACCTAATGAATTGTCCACTCCAGTTGTATACCTTTGCCCGTATAGCATCAAGTGTGGTCTTATAAATAGCAAGTACGTGCTTTGGTGGCGTGCCGTCACGTAGCTGGCACATGACAGGTGTGCTCAGGATCTTGAGGAGTTGATGAGTGGATGAGTGAAGACGTGAAGACAACATTTCGAATTGATGACATGAGGCAGAAGCCCTTGCAGGCAGACGCTGTCCAAAAGCCGCTCGGTTCCTCTCACGTACACTGTCATCACGCTTTCATTTCTTGGAAACTCATTGATCCCGTGACGGGTCCGCTGTCATCACCCACCCGCGGCCTCACGCTCTCTTTTGTTTTTCCCCATTTTTTTTTTTTTTTTTTTTTGGACTCCCTGGCTCTGTCTGAAGTTGCAGCGCATCGTCTTAGAGGAACTCGTAAATAATTTGCTACGGCGAAGACTTTCTCGTTGGGCTTTTCTGACTCCGAGTTCCTGTTGTGTCAGAACAGATCTGTTTCACATGCTGGCGGGGGCCCAATTACTCGACTCCCCTCGGTTTTACCTCCAGGGAGGCTCTTTGCATCGCCGCCATCTTGTCGTTTGCTTCTAAGTGGCGCGGTGACGCAGATTGGTCATCCGGTGAACTGGCATTTCCGACTTTAGTTTGGGCTAAATTTCTCCCTCTGGACCTCCTTGATGCGCCTTCCTGCTTCTACTTTTTTTCCTCCTCGCTACCAAAACCTAATTCGAATTTGTTGAGTGTTTTTTTTTTTTTTTTTTTTTCTGTCAATCTCCTTCCAGGCCTCCATTCTTCTATTTCCTGTCACCAAAGCTGACAACTGCCGTCATGCGCCAACATTCACTTTTGCATTTTGATTTTTTTTTTTTGGGATCTCCACCTCCCCGTATAATGGGCTCCCTTATTAATCAGACAGCCATGACGCATCGCCACAGTTCTTAAAGATGACAGGTTGCAACTGTCAGCCACCCGAGCCACAGCGTGCACGCATGGCTGCCGTTTTGCTCGGCTCAAAGCGCCTCGCAACCCATTTTGTCGGTTCTCCTCCCCGCGTGTTTCTGTCAGGATACGTAATCCCTCATCACCTTCTCCAAAGTATTTCACATATCGCCTTCTCGCTGTCACAAAGAAGCGACATCTCTCCTCGCTGCACTTTTGTTGTTCCCTTTTCTTTGGCCACGGCGCTCCGCTTTACTTAACGTGTTTAAAGGTCAACGCCTGCACTCATCGCTATCGTTCCGATCCCGAGCTCTGTGTTGCGTGAGCCAATCTCTCCGAAGACGTGACACAGATACAGTCTGGTAGCGCTGAAAACAAGCCGCTTTTCCAGACAAACATCCTCTCATTACTCAAGCGGACAAAACGCCTAGATCACGATTGCGACGCGAGTGACGTGAGGCTTGAAGATGAAGCACCGGCAGCAGCTGTGATCTTTCCGCCTGTCGCTAATACGGCCTTTGATTGTCGTTCTGTAATCAACAAATTAACATTCCTGAATTTCAAAACCTCAATATTATAGCACCTTATGTGCAAGAAAGCATCAACTTTTAATGAGAACCTCCATCAAAATATTTTACGTTGACTTGCCGCACTAGACTCCAACCATTTCCTACCAATGACATAAATAACGATTTTCAACCGGTAGGCATTGGCGAGAATCTCGCCTAGCTTCCCTATGATTTTTTTATTTTTTTACTGATCATGTCATGAGTTGGCATTATTTATGGAGCATTTCATCTTTGTATATCTGTAAATAAATCATTTTTATTCCCCTATCAGCTAAAAAAAAAAATGGTTCAGGCCAACATTCATAAACCTCTTCAAAGGCTGCCACAACTAATTAGTTCTTTTAATTTTAAAAGCAGACATTTTTTATGGTTTCTATATATAAACTTGTATATAAATGGCAGCCAGTAATAGTTGTCTTGGATGTACCTCAGCACAAAATAAGGCAATTTCATTACCTGTCTTCTTGCCCTGCTTCATAATAAGTTGGATGTATTCTCGCCGAAATTGCCGGTCATCCCTAATTCTGCGCTTCGGATCTCAGCGGCAACGAGATTAAAAGTGAGCAAAGCGTGATTGGAAGCCGAGCCGGGCGGCGTTGGCAGCTCCCGTCGGCGCAGGATTAGTGGACGCGTCGCTCAAGTAGGCCAGTCAAAATATGGACAGCAGACCACGAAAGACGGACAAAAACGGACGGCTCGGCACATTTCATCCAGCCGCGCTAATCCTGCCATCCACGCTGGCGGTCTTTATGTAAATCAGGATAATTATTGGTTTGGGACACTTGTGGATATTAGTTTTCCACCTCAAGGCAAGCGTCCCAGGAGCTCGAATGTGCAAAGTCTTGTCAGTATTTCTGTATTTTCTGTAACAACCAAAAATAGTAACTCAGGATAGTGATTAATGCTAACGAATCTTATTAGCACTATGCTAACATATGACCTATTGGTATGGACTTCACACAACCCTGAAAAGTAATTTTAGTTCTGCTAGAGATGTCCTGGCCACCAATTTAGCTCACAAAGGTCATGATGATCTAGCACGGATGATATGTAGTTACGAACAGTCATCCTGAATCCGCACTTTTGTCCAGATCCTCACCTCGTGTGACATTTCAAGGGCATCTTCGTTGGCGAGCGAGCACTTTGCAAAGTCGGTATTTAGCGGATGAGAATGAATAGGTTAAAGGCCGCCGTGTTACGGCTGATGGGAGCTCGCATCAAATTTCAGTATCTGCTCATACGGAGGGGCGACGGCTATCATGTCCGCTTCCACGCTGTGACATTGGAGCTTAAGTGTAAGCATTATGTCGGCGGCGAGCTGACGGGTAAAGATATTCTCTGCGCCGGCTGTAACACAACTCCCGGGATTGCTTTTTGTCCGACTGCCAGTCTGTCTCGCACCCTTCAAAATGCCATCTCCTATAGCTCACCTTGCACCTCCTGATGGATCTTCACAGATATCATCCCCTCCACCATCTCACTCCTTCAGCACTGGATGCTGTCCAGCACCCTCAAAGTCTTAATATTGAATGAGGCTGAATAATGGCTTTGCTGGTCGTAATTGACGGAGTGCTGTTTTTTTGGCATCGTTCTGTCTGTCAGTCAGTTTGATGCGACAGTGGCTGTCAGCCAATCGTCTTCAGGCACACGGCTGGTAGACACCATGTGAAATAGTCTTTCTGCTGGCCTCGTTTAACAGACGCTCCCCTCACACCTGGGACCTTCAGCGATTCCATCAGTGCCGCTTTATTACACACGCGCAACTTTCCCCACCCCGCCGCCGCCGAGGCATGAATTATGGATGGATGCCACTCGGGCAGCACCGCGAGCGGCCGACACCACAGGATTACTTTCAATTTGCGCACCGCTACCCACACTCCCTCGCTGAAGTTGTCGGGGCCGCTTCCTCGCGGGACCTCCGGGGGTCTTATTTAGATTAGCGCCTGAAACTCGACGCTAGGCAATCTTGTAAAAAGGTTGGGGAAGGAATTGCCAAGGAAGTCAGTGTGAAGCGAGGCCAGCACAGTCTTTTTTTTCTTTCTTTTTTTTATAAACAATGCTCAAGTAGTGATACCATCCATCCATTCATGCTGTTTGACAGGAAGCCCTTGTAGAAGGCTACGTTAGCTTCTCATGCTAGCCTCTAACAAACTGCTGGACTGTGCCTGTGTTTCAACATTGGTGGTTGATTTTGTCTTATATTTTGAAAATTCAAAATTGCAACCCCTTTCACGCTGCACTTAGCAAAGCTCACAGGATGTTAGCAATAAATTTTACATCCAGCTAATTATTTTTAGATGATGGCAACAGTTAGCATCTGGAATGACTTCTTCCCAAGGAACAAATTGCAGCCCGTACTGTGATTCTTTTAGAAGTAATAGAAAGTTGCCCTGTCTTGCACCATTATTGTCCCTTGATAACTACAGTCTAATTGGCAGCCAGAAGAAAGTAAAAAGGGACAGACATCCTGTTAATAAAGCCAACTAGAAAGGACAGCGAGTGCCTGCAGGATTCAAGAAGGCTTAGAGCGCTCTCGGGCTTATGACGCTCGACCTTGAGTGTGCGTAAAGGACAAGAAGAGTGACGAGGCCGGATGATGTTTTGTTGTGTGTCCAAGACCGTTTTCAGTCCTGTAAATCAAGTGCATGCATGTCGTTAAGTGGCATCTGTGTGCTTTCATTTTTCGAGAAAATATTACCTATGATTAATGAATGGACTTTTAATTACTATTAGACAGCTCATTGGAATCTTTCACATCTCACGGGGGAGATTCCCAAAACAATTAAGTCCGCCGACCGTGTAATAGTTCTCAGTTGATGGGGCGGGATGGTTTATTAGCTAATTGAAGTCGGTGAGTGAGGTCAGCTTGTGCTGTAACACTTGCAGAGTGCAAAGGGTCGCTCGCGTATGTTCAAAGCGGGCCAAGTTGTGTCAGAGTGCGTTACGCTGACGCTCGGCGCTTTCCTCGGAGAAGCGCTGTCGAGCTTTACGTCTCGTCGTTGCTTCGGCTCAGTCGTGGTAACTCGCAGTGACTTCGCTGGGAGCGATGAGGTTCTACGGGAACGTTTCCAGTAGATGTCGACTGTAATGTCAGCTAATAGAAAACAGTGATGCTTCAAAACACTCACATCAAGACAACTTTCTTTTTTTTTAAATATATATATATTAACTTTGGAGTATTAACGACTCGCTTTGCATAATCTATCAAAAGAAGGTCGCCTTAGTTCAAGTGCATTCTGAAGGGAATAATAGAACACGCTCAGACATTTGCCGATCAATCCCTCGCTGGTGTTTGGAATAATCTCATTTCAATTTAGGGGAGAGTTGCAAGAATAAATGTCATTTATCCAGAATTGCCGCACTGCATCGTAAGAAATTAAATAAAACATGATAGCTGCATGCTAGCTAACCAAAACATCAACATTGGCAATGCTAAATTTTAAAGTGATATATACATTTATTATATTTAAAAGCTTTATTTGTTTACGTGTTGTTGTTGCGCTATTATTTATGTAGCCAAGGTCAACCTTCCCGGGTCACGCCGTACCACGTAACTCCCTCCATTATTGAACCGACGCTGGTCCGAGGGTTTAGCTAAACAAGCTCTGAAACAGTTGCCTCTAATTAAAGATTCATGCGTGCTTGTCAAGACACGTTGGTAGTCACCCCCATTGTGTCCTCTGGTTTCACTCTCACGTCTCGCTTATTGGACACTGGAGTCATTTTAAGGATCCATTATGATAATGAAGAAGCCACTTGGGACTTTTTTTAGAGTGCTGTTTCATATTAATTTGCATACAATGCTCCAATCAGTCGGGTTCTTAATATGAAAACCGAGTCGTCTTTCTGGCACCCAAGTGGTTGGTTCCCCCATCCTGGTTTTTAATGCTCCTTGTTACGATGCGTGACTGCACAGATTTACTCACTAATGAAGCTTTCCCACGAGCAGGTATGAGGGGTTTATTTTTTTAGGATGTGGTTAACCAGGGGTACTGAGTCGAGTTAATGGCTGATTTATTATACGCCATAGTTGGTAGCAGCAGACCTTTCGTGTTTATTTTTTTCTTTCTTATTTATATGTATTTATATTTATTTATATTTATTTATATTTATTTATTTTCAGACTGCCCAGAGTCTCCTACTGAATAACACACGCTGTCTCACTTGTCCCCCAACTCAACGGTGACTTTAAGCAAAAGTGTGGCTAAGTTTCAGACAATGTCCCTCATCCATTTTCCATTCCCACCTGTCGAGCAGAAATGTGAGCTGTATTGTATTCTAATTCCAGCCAGTGTGTGCTAGTGTGCATGTGTATTGTGTGTGGGTTCATGTCAGTGCCTGCAGGGCCTTGCAGATTGATGGACACAGGCAACGACCACCCTCCATGTAAATGACTAACGTGTTCCTCTTAGGGATTCGTCAGCACATAAGACGCACACTCGCACACATTGTACAGTAGTTGTGTAGTTGTGCGAGTGTAGCGACGAGTGGGCACGCGAGAACGCAGTGTGAGAGCAGCCATTTGAAGAGCCCCGGAGCACGTTGCGCCTCGGCCTCTGAGCCATTTTTTTTTTTTTTTGGCTCACCGACACCTACGCACGCTCCCGAGCAAGCTTCCTGCTCATTTGTCTGCCTCGTCGTGTACCTGCGGCAGCGTTCCTTTCCTGACACTCTGATCAGACCTTCTCCGCACTCTCTCACGAGTTATTTTACTCTACCGATTGAACGTGGAAGGAAAATTTCCCACACCACATTGAGTGTACATGCATAACCGAATGTAGCTTTCCTCTCTCATTAAATATGACACATTATGTATTTTTTAAATACTTTAAAACTACTCCAGCCTGAAATAGACATGAATTATTAACTATAATGTTGGTGCAGTTAAACCCTTGTGGATACTGGAGCACATGTTGAGATGCAAATAAATGATGCCCACTCCCCCTTGCAGCTTCACTGCCCACTCTACTGTCTAAATGTGTCTGTCTGTTGCTGTTCAACTTGTACTTGAAAGACAGCCCTCCCCCTCCCTCTCAGGCTCTCTTCATCTCTCACTGCAGTGTTTGAGTGATGCCGTTCAAAAAAACTGCCCACTTTGTCATCTGGCTGCAGCTCTGGATACTGTATGTCATAAAAAAAAAACAGTTTTGACCTTTAATGTTTTGATGGGAAGGTAAAGCGCCAAGTCACCTACAAGTCACCTACAAGTCAACTTTGATGCTAATGATGCTGCTGCTCATTTGAAAACTGTACGACGGTCAAAAGGACACACTGGACACTTTGATGAAGTCTTTTTAACTGTAATATTTACGGTTTAATTACACCCTCCGATGACATCCCAATTATCCTTTTTTTTTTTTTTTATTAGTGTCTTAAATATGCAAGGAGCCGGGGGGAAGCTTCATAATCTATTAAAAAGGGTTAGATTGAACTTGTAAACTACACACAGCCGAGATTCAAATTCACAACCTCTAACCACCAGAGCTGCCCTGAGCTTGTTAAAATGTAATAATTCGATTCAGTTTGTCAAATCGAAATCAAATTATCTTTTAACACCTCAAAAGCGTTATTTTCTTGTTGTTGTTAATAACTTTGTTTTGATTCAGCTCTTGTGTTAGTGCAGGTGTCCCTATTATTGTGGTCTGTAAAGCTTGGGTGGATATCCAGTTGAATTCACATAATACCCCTCAAAATGTGTGAAAAATCCGCCGCCATCTGTCTGTCACCCGCGTTTTTCCGTGCACGTTAACGTAGGTAAATAGCCTTAAAAGCAGCGACGACGCCAGCTCTTAAAGTAAACTCCCTGCCTCTGCGCCTTTAAGCTGTTTGCCAAGCACGACTGTGAAATGAGAGAGCAAGAATGTATAGAAGAGGAGAGAAATCTGTGAAGAACAAATGAACAGCAGGTGGACTGGCAGGTGGTTGGCGAGCAAGACGTTCAGGTGGAGACGACACACAGATGCAGGCGGGCTCTGTGTGTGTGTGCAATGTTGTATTTTGAGAGCGAATGAGCGTGAAAGCTGAAAAGAGATGGATGAAGAGTGAGGCTTCGAGTGTAATGTTGTCCCTCTCAAACACGTGTGATCCCATATTTCATTTTTTTAAATTTCCCAAATCAAGTGTAACTGCACATCCACTCCAGTAGGTGGCAGTGGTGGTGTCATTGATACTAATTATAGGGTTGGGGTGGGGGCAAAATCATTTCTTCTTCGTGGGGTGTGTAACAAAAAATGTTTTAGAAGCAGTGCTGGTAATTTGCCAGAACAGATGGCTGCCACATGTGGTTATTTGGATCTCTCCGTTTCAAGTAACTGAACTAATTGTCATCGCAAGGCGGTTTAATGTTCAGTCACATGTGTGACAGCATCTGTTCTCTGACGACATTTTACGCACCATTCTCCCCTCTTTCTTTTTAGAAATATCTCCTTGTCCGATTTCTGATTACGGCCTCAACAGTGACGCACGTATGAACCCGTTACCATGACAACAACATGCTGTCGATCTCTATATGCAAAGTGAACTTTGTGTGCTCATTATTATTCCGAGATATGAAAAGAGTATTTCAAATGTCAACACGCGGTGTTCGTTTTCAAACGTGTGCGTGCACAGTCGGGATCGTGTGCAGGTATCGGGTCCTTCTGCGTCACCCACTTTGACGTCCTACTTGTCTGACCCCATGACCCCAACTCAATTTATTAACGAGCAATGATTACCAGATATGCTCTTGAAAGACATTTTGTGTAGTATAGGAAAGGGGTGGGTGCGGCATTGTGGGTATCATCAAAGTTCATCAGATTATTAGGAACAGGTGAATGTCAGACTCTTATTACACGGCCAAGATTTTACACGAAAAAAACAAATGTCAGCCGGCTGCTAGCGTCAAAGCAAAGGTTAGATGAAGTAGATCTAGTAATCCCCTGAGGGTGGAAATATTGGAGAAAAATGTCACAGGTAATTATTCTGATGATTTTCACCAAATTAAAAATGTAATTTTGGAGGGGGAAAAAAATGGAGGAACTTGTGGGTTTATTTTTTCCGACTAGCCGCATAAACAAAACAGTGTCAGCTCCAGTTACTCTTTGGTTCCGTTATTCCGTCACCAGCATTTGAGTGAGCAATGATGTAACGTAATGTGTCAACATCGCTCTCTTCTGCTGGGACCGAGCCCCGGGCACCTTCTGACCAGCTCGTGTGGGAATGTGACTAATAAATCATGGCAGTACTTTTGACATGTTCACATTTGCAAGATGGATTTTACTTAAAAAGAATATGAAAGAAAATCGAGCTGGAGAGTGATAGCTTTCCTGAAAAAAACATTTTTGTGTCTCCACGCTCCGCCCCCTCCATCAGACAGCTCTGCTTGCATTTTCATATAATTTCATTCCAGGGTGAATAGTAATCATCTTTGAGTCGAGATGAATTGCAAATTACCGCTTGACGTTGAAGGAGTTATTAAGTCGTCCGAAACGGGAGCAGGTGATCATTTTAAACGCCCGTATAAGCCGCTTTCCTTTTTTTGCTGTATCGTGCCAAACTCATCTGCTCATTAAAAGCAGTTGTCTCTGTTTTTTTTTTGTCCTTGGAGATTTCAACACACTATTCAAAGCGTGTCTGGTGATATTTCGGGAGGGTTGAGCATATAAAAGGATGTGCAAACATCAATCCGCAGCCCGATGGATATAAAAGGAAGAGTTTAGTATTGTACGCGTCTCAGTTGGGTTGTGTTGTGTGATAAATATCCAGACTGACACGCTTTGATCATTGGCCTTATGGCCTTTAGCTATTTGCGAGGCGTAAACTGCCGGCTTCACACCTGCTGTGATAGGTCAGTTTGCAAAGTAGCATAGCGATTGATGTTGTTTTGATCGCTATGTGTAATCAGAAGATCAAATTTATACAAATTATTGAAGCTAACCTGGATAGAATGCAATGCTATGTTTGGACTAAGCTAGCTAAAGTTTTAGCAGAGCCACAGACTTAGCCAGTTAAGCCAGAGAAGCTAACAGTTAGCCTAGCTTCTTAGTTTTCTTCGACGACAATGCTTTTTCTTTGTCGGCCATGTTTACTAACTTAGTTCCCTCCATCTTGTTTTCTCAGGTGTTTGGCCCAGTGATTGTAGCTCAGAGGAGGAGGGGGAGGAAGAAGGGGTGCCATGGGGGTCATCCTCAGACAGGATGTGAGTTGGCTCCTGCCATTCTTCATCCTTCTGGTGATGCGCCATGTGTGGCCCGCCCGGGGTCAAGCATGTCCTCAACGCTGCGAATGCGTAGCCAAGCTCAAGACTGTCTCCTGCCACGGTAAGCGACTGTCTGCCCTGCCGGATGGTATCCCGGTGGACACCAGGATCGTGGACCTGAGTGCAAATAAGCTGCGTTGGGTGGAGCGAGGCGACCTGCTGTCCTTTCCCAACGTGGAGAAGCTGGATCTCAGTGAGAATATGATCAGCGTCCTGGAACCGAATGCCTTTTCGAGTCTCCAGAGCTTACAGTCGCTTTCTCTGAGGGGGAACCAACTGAAACTGATCCCCATAGGGGCTTTCTCACACCTTTCAAACCTCACCTCTCTGGACCTAAGTGGGAATAAACTTGTGATTCTTTTGGATTTTACCTTCCAAGATCTAAAGAATCTGAGGAACCTGGAAGTTGGAGATAATGATCTGGTCTATATCTCCAACAAGGCCTTTTTGGGTCTGGTGACACTGAGAGAGTTGACCATCGAGAGGTGCAACTTGACTTCTGTTTCCAGTCAGTCTTTGTCGTACCTTCACAACTTGGTAACCCTGCGGCTCCGCTACCTCGGCATCTCCACCTTAGAGGACCAGAACTTCCGTAAGCTGGGAAACCTGAGGGGCCTGGAGATCGATCACTGGCCCTTTTTAGAGTACATCACCCCCCACAGCCTCCAGGGTCTCAACTTGTCATGGCTGTCCATCACTCACACCAACATCACCTCCGTGCCCACATCGGCCCTGCGAAGTCTCTCCCACCTAACCACCCTCAACCTGTCCTTCAACCCTATTTCGGTTCTGGAGTCCTGGTCGCTTCGAGACCTGCTCCGCTTGAAGGAGCTGCATCTGGTCAACACCAGGATGATGACAGTTCAGCCGTACGCCCTGGGCGGTCTCCGACAAATCCGCCTGCTGAACCTCTCCGCTAACAATTTGGTGACTTTGGAGGAAGGAGCCTTCCAGTCGGTCAACACTCTGGAGACCCTCCGATTGGACGGCAACCCTCTGGCCTGCGACTGCCGCTTGCTTTGGATCCTTCAGCGCAGGAAGACACTGAATTTTGACAACGCCTCCCCGGTGTGCATGACGCCCTTGGAGGTGCAGGGCCGGGCTTTGGCCGCTTTCTCCGACTCTGCTCTCTTTGAGCATTTCACCTGCCAGAAGCCCAAAATCCGAAACAGGAAATTGCAGCAAATCTCCGCTCGCGAGGGGCAGGTGGTGTCCTTCGTTTGCAGGGCGGAGGGCGAGCCCACGCCGGTGATCTTCTGGATATCTCCGCAGCGGCGTCGAATCACTACAAAGAGCAGCGGCCGCTTGACGGTGTTAAAGGAAGGCACCTTGGAAATAAGATACGCCCAGGTGATGGACACCGGAACCTACATCTGCATTGCGAGCAACGCTGGAGGGAACGATACTTACTTTGCCACACTCACAGTCAGCGGACTGCCGCTCGATGCCGCCCTCATGGCTAACCGCACCTACTACGCCGGGGATCTTAACGACACGAACCTGAACGACACTAAAGTTTTCCTCAAGTTCACTCTAGACCTGAAGACCATCCTGATCTCCACGGCGATGGGCTGCATCATGTTCCTGGGGGTTGTACTCTTCTGCTTCATCCTGCTCTTTGTGTGGAGTCGCGGGAGAGGACAGCACAAAAATAATTTCTCCGTTGAATACTCTTTCCGAAAGGTGGACGGACCAGCCACCAGCGGAGGGCAGGGCGGTGCTCGCAAGTTCAACATGAAGATGATTTGATCTTCCTGGAGAGCATTTACTTTTTTTTTTATTGCTACTTTGCTCATCACTGACAGCAATTTTGGACACCTGAAAGATGGCTGCCTTGCTTGAGATCATTTAAGATGTGAATGTTAAGAAGACACAAGTCCCCCCCCCCACACACACACACTACACACACACACACACACACACACACACACACAAGCACACACGCGCACACACACCGATTGCACTTAATTGTATAGTGTTTTTTTGCCTAATGCTGTTTTTAAATGTCAAGGACATTAATCAGTTGCTGTTTGTGCTTTTCAACATTTAACACATTGCCGTGACATTTTGGGAGAAAAACAGACTTGAGTCATACGAAACTATGAAGAAACTGTAAATGTGTGTAACTGTAAGTGTGCTTTGACAAGGCGTGAGCTAACTCCCTTTTAACGAGTTTCCATGTAGTCTGTGCATTTTGAACAGCCAAATAAAATAGAACCAGTTATAAGAGGGTGTGCGCACTTGTGCAACCACATCATCTCAGTTTATTTTTGCTTCGATATGTCAGTTATTTTTTTTTTTAAATCCATTAAGTTGTAATGGTATCATTTGTAAATAAAAAAATAATGTCATTTGAACAGGGGTGTGTAGACTTTTTAAACCTCAGCAAATCTGTTTAGGATATCAAATTCTTTTTTTAAAACGTTTTTTTTTTGGGGGGGGATGCTATCAGTTGCCAAGTTTATGGACAAATCTGAAATACATATCATCCCTAAAACACTGAACTCATTATTTCTTATCGCAGAATCAATATTTGTACGCAAACACGAAGATCAAGATTCCAGTGTTTGATCAACAAAAATTTAATTTGAATGGGATCATTAATGTACACACTTGATGTAGAGGGACTTAACCTGAAAGCATATATCTCTCCATCTCTGGAGCTTTCCATTAACTTCAAACCACATTATGTTGCTCTGCTGCCCTCTGCTGGTTTAGATTGTACTGGTTTGGTACAATTTCCATATTACAAATGATTGCATTTTCTTCAGTCTTTTGTTGAAATCATGATGTAAATATTTGAAACGATTGTCATTGGAAATTGTACTGCTGTTTTGTATGGTGGTGTTTTTTACATTTATTGAAAAAAAAGTGTTCATAAAGCATGCGATATGATGTCTTGTTGACCGAACCATTTTTATTGCAGTTATTTTATTTTTTTTTATTTTTATTTACCACACCTGCAACACTGTGATGATTTGTTTTCGTTTTTAAAATTGTCTTAGTCCAGTTTTAATAAGTCCAACTGTACAAAAAACGTCATTTTAGATTGATTCGCCCAACTGTTTATTTGCTGGGAAAAAAACTGTATAAAATAAATGACACTTTGTGAGCAGACCAGACAAAAATTGTTCACATTTGTGTCTTTTTTTTCAATTAAGGAAGACACATCAACTTGTCCTCACTGTAAGGCTCTTTCGACTGTCACAAAAAAAAAAAAAAAAAAAAAAATAGGGAACCGAAAGTAAACCTGTTTGGCTGGATTTACACTATGCAGCCCTGTTGACCAGAAACTTAATGCTTTGTTTGGCCTTTTTTCTTTTTTTTCCCTAACCACCAGCCTGCTGTGTACACACATAAATATGAGGACGCGCACAAATTCACGGCTGTGACAAGTTTACTTTGGCAGAATCGAGACAACAAACCACAAATGGTGGCAACGGCCTATTGTTCTGACCTCACATCATTGTGACGTCACCACTGCACTCTCAGGTAATGTTCAATGTCAATTAAATCCACCAGAGGGCACCAAACACACACGGGAGACATCTGAGACCATTTTATTCTAATTTTCAATCCCACAATATTTGCTTTATGCTTTGTAGATGTAAAGAAAAATGCAAATGAAGTGAAAAAATAGGACAAACAAAATCGACGTGTTTACAGTAAAAAGCTGTGATTTTTTTTCAACCTTCCATAAAACAACAAAAAATAAAACAGTTTAGTATGTTGTGGTAGATGATGGCAGGTGACTTTCCTGAGCCCCTTGCCCCTCCCCTTTTGTTTTTCTCCCAGGTAGGAGCATTCAATGTGATGCAGCAGGACACACCAGGGATTGAAAAGGGCGTGGACGTGTTACATCACAAGCGGAAAGAAAGAAGGGACGGGTGAAGCAAAAAAAAAAAAACATAACAATGTCCCCTCCACACTGAGCAGGTAAATGTTATATTTTATCTTCTATTTTTGTTGAAGTATTTTATTTTCCCCAAGCAGAATGTGTGATGAGTGTAACTTAGTTGACCTATGCCTTGGGCCAACCTTGGGGCACTTTTGCTTTTAGAGTGTGCTGTAATTTACAAACCGGTCAGCGTAAAGTAGCGGCTGGTGGTATGTCGGCATGGTAACACGGTGTAATGAGTCACAAGATAACTGAGTCAAAAGGTGTCTTTTGTGTCCTCGCAGTACGTTCTGTGCACTTCCAGAAACAGTTTGTCGTCTTCTTCATCATGGACAAGGACAGTGCAGAGTCAGGTATGTCCTCTTTGAGCTCATGATCCA
Source organism: Syngnathus scovelli (assembly GCF_024217435.2). Classification (NCBI taxonomy): domain Eukaryota; kingdom Metazoa; phylum Chordata; class Actinopteri; order Syngnathiformes; family Syngnathidae; genus Syngnathus; species Syngnathus scovelli. The sequence continues at coordinate 4,840,857 of NC_090856.1, forward strand.
AAATTTCAAGTAGAATCCACAGGGAGCATTTAGGACAGGGTTTTTTATATTTCGGGGAATTTTTTTTTTTAAATCAGCTAAAGAAAATAGAATTATATAACATTATATATAATATAATACAATATATATTATATTATTATAGAATAATTATTGATATTTTGGAGGCTTTTGCCCTGTGGTATGTGCTCCTCAAGCAGAAAATATTTGAACAATTGCACAACATTATATGCTAGGTATTTGTTTTCAATTTATTTTGCAAACCCCCAAGTAATGGCTCACAGACCTGAGTTTGAAAATGTTAACACGTGTTGATGTTTTGTCACAGGTCTCACATGGCAGGTGAGAGCCAACCAACGTTGCTACCACAAGAAGCAGCAGAAGAAATCCTTCCTGGGCTTTCGTTGGGGGCGCTGCTCGGTGAGTGGCGTCTCGCTCCTCCAATGTGTGCTAAGATCAAAATGAGGATTTACCTAAATTTTGATTTACTGTCCTTGTTATCAGGACAACAAGATTTGCAGTCATAAGTACACGTTCTTCACCTTCATCCCGCTGACACTGTTTGAGCAGTTCCAACGCGCTGCTAATCTCTACTTCCTTTTCATGATAGCATTGCAGGTTGGTTATTTGCGATCCTCCGAGCCTGTCGCCTTCTCATTGGTCGAGTTTTCATGAAGGGCAATTAAAGGATTGCTTTGGTGCCATGGCAACCCAAAATTTAAACGAGCAGCAAAATATTTTGTCAGCCAAAAATCTGTAACCCCCTCAAAAAAACAATTTGATTGTAGTTCACTGAGTGACCTATAGTAGTAGTGAAAATCTTCTTTGTTCGGGATCTGAATTATACTGCCCCTAGTGGCCAAATTGAAATTGCGATGCTAATAATTCTTCATCCTTTCTCCGATACACTTTCTTCACATTCTGTTTAATTATTTTATTAAAGTGGATGTTTGCTTATTAGATAACACATCACGACATTTTCTCGTTGCGAATTTGTTTCATCCACATCCTCTGGTGGTTTTCTTGCGTGCCTCCCAGTGCGTCCCCATCATCGCGTCAATCCAGTGGTACGTCTCCATCATCCCGCTGCTCCTTGTTCTCTCGGTGAGAGGTGCCAAGGACCTCATCAATGACATGGTGAGACCGCCGTTCTCCCCATCGCCCCATTGACACGCTCTTAAGAGTCACCACAGAGGCCTCACAAACTCTCCTTCCTCGTCCTCATTGACCTTTCCTCATTGACGAAAACCAGTCGTCCCGGTTGCATTAATTCCCCGCCGCGATATCATTAAAGCTTTTCCCTCCTAAACGCCAGGGTGATGTTTTGCATGCGCGACTCTCTACTTAAGTGCTCGGCTGAGTTACGGCCGTTAACGGCTCACCGGCTGAAACGCTCGCTTGACCCCTCTCTATTGACTGATCATTTAACACCGGGTGTAAATCTCCGGCCCGGTGTCACCGCTCGTAATGGCGTCTTTACTTTCTACCATCCCAGTGTTATACTTTGAGTACTTCACGTGCCACCATGTTTCCAGGCGAGGAGACGCAGCGACTCGGAGGTCAACTCGCGACCGTGTGACGTGCTCATCTCCCAGAGGTGAGCGCAAAAAAACGGGAGGGGAGGGGTGAGCCTCCGGGGAACACACGCTGCCAAACAGCCCTCTAATGAAGCTCTAATGAAGTGTAAATGAGCAAAAGCCCGGATGCTCCTCCCTGAGGTGCCTGGCAAAAAAACAAAACAAGATCAAATGATCTCTCAGCATGGGCTTTTATTGTTATTTCATCATTTTAATGCAATTTAATTCAGGGAGGTGTTTGGTGGTTTAGGAGAAAGCTGTAAAGAATCGATAAACCATAAATGCTCATAGCAGCAAATAATAACTCAGATGCAGGTGTTATGGTGTTGAATAAATCTTAGGATGGGGGTGAATGCTGAGAGACAGGCATTAAACGTGAAATTAGAGACACGATTAGAAATTCAATATATTCTTTAACACTTGCGTTGTGAGATTTCATCTGTTGTGGAAGTTGAAGATTTATATGAATCCTGATTTTTTAATTTTTTTTTTATTGTGATATGAGGTGAATGATTCACTTGTGTTTCAGCTTCAGTACAGAACAGTGGAAGGATCTGTGCGTGGGAGATATCGTGCGCATCCACAAAGACCAAACCGTTCCCGTGAGCTGCTCAAATTTCAACTTGGAACATATTATTAATTATTTCATTATTTAATCGCAAAGCTTCTAATTAATTGTATTTATTTTTCCCACGCAAAATGTTTTATTTATTTTATTCTATTTATTTTATTTTATTTTTATTTATTTTATTTCCAGGCCGATATTGTGCTCCTATGCAGTTCCGAGCCACACAGTCTGTCCTATGTCGAAACGGTTGACATTGATGGGTGAGACTTTTTTATAAACATCTACTTCACAATTTTTGATGTTTTGGGGTCAGAGGTCAGCTTCAGGCTTCCTCTGTGGTGTGTGAACAAAAAGCTTCATAACGCCACGCATTATTTTGCACCCATCCAGCGAGACCAACTTGAAATGCCGACAGGCTCTCGCCGCAACGCACCACCAGTTGACGTCCGAACCCTCAGAGCGTACGCTCGCCGACTTTGACGGTGAAACGCTCGATTTTCTCACAAAAATATTTTTGTCAGGATATTTATGACGAACGAGCGATTCATTTCCCAGGCGTGGTGTTCTGCGAGGAACCCGATGACGCCATGTACTCTTTCCGAGGACAGCTACACTGGAGAGGGGAACGCTTCCTGCTGGACATCCAACACCTTCTCCTCAGGGGCACCGTGTTACGAAATACTCTGACCGCCTACGGTTTGGTCGTATATACCGGTACGATTATAGTCATTTGAAGAAATCATCAAGCCTCAAGTGATATCCAAAGTGTCCTTCAAAGGCAAATTAGATGACGTTGAATACATTATACAGCTAATTATGGCTTTGAAATGTGGGTCAGCCAATGCCGTCTTTTAAGTGATCATTGATCGGATATTACTGGACCAGGCTGGAGGTGTTCACGGATATTTCCGCCGTGACCCTCTCAGTTCTAAGCGTCAAAATCCTCCATTGGTAGCTTTTCCGTCATTTGTCTATCGATACAGCCCGATTGTGACCTCCGTTCAGACGTGTTCGACTTTCACCACTCAGGGAGAAAAATAGTGAGACATTCTTCTTTGCAGCTATGAATTTTTTTTTGGGGGAAGTCTTCCTCGTCTTCCACGCAATCGTTTCACCTCTGTGTAGCAAGGTCACCCTGCTCAAGGGCACATCAGCTGCCCGACCTTACTGAAGCACGACTCTAGCTCTCATAATTGTCCAACCCAGGTACCGACACGAAGATCCTGCGGAACTGCGGGAAACTGCGGGCAAAGAGAACTCGCTTGGAGAACAGTCTCAACAAAGCGGTGATAGGGGTGAGTGCTACAGTATAAAATAAATCCGTCCTTATTAGACTTATTTATTATCTATTATACATTTAAAGATTGATCACATGACTAAACTGTCCACAGATCGTGCTGTTTTTGCTGTCGGCCGTGCTTCTTCTGGCAGTTGGCTGTGGGGTGTTCACGAGCCGGGTCATGACCCGGACAGAATTTTTCTCTGCTCTGATTATCAACGGTGACCCGGTCTACACAGGCTTCCTGGTCTACTGGAGCTACTTCATTCTGCTCAGCCCGGCCGTGCCCATCATGCTCTACGTCACGTTAGTTGGAACTTCTGCTCTGATGCTGGCGTGGATGTCATGTTGCTGATAATTGTGTGTGTTTGCAGATTTGAGATGATCCACACGTACCACAGCAAGTTTATTAATTGGGATTTGGAGATGTATTGGGCTCAGACAGACTCCCCAGCACAGGCTCAATGCACTTCCCTGTGCGAGGAGCTGGGTCAGGTGGAATACCTGCTGAGTGACAAAACTGGAACGTTAACTCAAAATCGGTTGCTCTTCAGGCAGTGCTGCATAGCCGGCGAGATCTACGGTATAGTCAATTTTTTTTTCCCTATACTGATTTTTATTTCTCAAATAGAGGCTGTCCTTCAAGGGTGTCCAATCAAAGTACGAACATTCTTCACCTTTTTTTTCCAAATAAGCCTGGAACGGATTAATGATATTTCAATTGATTTCAATTAGGAAAGATGATTTGACATACAGGTGTTTTGTGCGAATGAATTGAACTTATATCTCAAGGCATCACTGTATTCATTTAAAAACTGTTTGCTGAAATCAAGTCGAGGATTTTTGGAGGAAATTTTGGTGGCCCTGAAGTTCATCGTTAGTGGATCACATGGTTTTATTTTTTATTCCGAAAGGTGATTCATCAACAAAGGCAGAAGATGTTGAGGTACTGTATGATCACCTCTCAATGTTCTACAACGTATAGCATGATGATAATTGTGCTTCATACAATGTGTCCTCCTTTGAGCCAATGGACCTCAGCTGGAATCCGTTCTCTTGTGGCGGGCTTTTCATGTGGGCTCCCACCCTGGTTGAGCGTCTCCGAGCGCAACCGTGTCCGACCGTCAAGCGATTCTTCACTGCTCTCAGTGTGTGTCATACTGTCATGGTCCAGTGGAAAGAAGGTGGGACCTCAATTTAATTTTTTTTTTTGTGTGGAATGTGCATTATCTCCTCATTTCCTCTCAGATGCTCCAGTTTACCAAGCAACATCTCCCGATGAGGAGACTCTCGTCGGCGCCGCCAGGGAACTAGGCTGGGTCTTCATGTCCAGAACTCGAGATAGTATAGTCGTGTCCGAGATGGGTGTCACACGTCAATATAAGGTGTTGGCGTTGCTTGACTTCACCAGCCAGAGAAGACGGATGTCGATATTGGGTGAGGGAATCGATCTCTTCATGTCTCAAGCCTGCCTCGTTTCACTGTTATTTTTGTGGTGTTACTCTCCATGGTTTGCTGGTTTTGTGATGCAGTACGAGAGCCGGAGGGGGCTTTAAAACTGTACTGTAAGGGAGCTGACATTGTGATACTGGAGAGGCTGCAGAGGCACTGTCCTCATCAGGAGAGCGTTGAACAAGCCCTGGAGGTACACATGCAACTTGACAACAACACAGTAGCTAGACTAGTCTTTATCTTTAGACTTGGTGAAGCAGCATGTGGCTAAATTTCCCAAGGCAGTTCTCTGAGTTCTGGGAGTCATACTGATAGCTTTGAGTGTTTTTTTTTTTTTTCCCTAGCTGTTTTCCCAGGCTTGTCTGAGGACCTTGTGCATTGCCGTTCGATCGGTTTCTGAGACCTCATGGGAGCAGTGGAGTCAAACTCTGACTCGGGCTGCTGCCATGCCGACCTTTGACCGGAACGCCCTGCTAGAGAGGGTTTATGATGAGATGGAGCGAGATCTCCTGGTGGGCTCGCTATGAAATATTTCAAAGTTTTTAATGCAGTTTAAATAATGAGTTTCTATGACATAAAGCTAAAATTTATCATCCTTAGCTTTTAGGGGTGACAGCCATCGAGGACCGACTCCAGGAAGGCGTCCCTGAGACCATTTCTCTCGTTAAACAGGCTGGGATTAAAGTATGGGTGCTTACAGGGGACAAAAAAGGTATGCCAAGTATGAAAAACGCTTTGCAGAAGCAGCCTGTATCTCCACTTTGTTTCTACTCTCAAGAGACGGCAGTCAACATTGGATATGCGTGTAAACTACTGGATCCTGACACGAAATTACTGGAGTGGCAGGAGTTGAGGTCAACCGTGATGAGAATAAAGATAAAAGTGGGAACATGAATTCATCGTATTACTGACTTTGTGTGTTTGACTCACAGACAGATCCTCCAATCGCCTGACCCTGGAGGCCATTTCCAGAAAATCAGACAGACAGATTTGTGGGCTGTTGAAAAGGATAAAGCTGGAGTACAGACTGCTGTGGTCCTGACTGGTCCTGAGCTGGTAAAGATGAATAATTCATCTCCATCTACACCACCACCATAAATAACACGACTAAAATTTTAGCTAACAACACAAAAAATGATGAAAAAAATTGCAAGTTGGGGCACTGTGTAATTTAAAAATCAGTTGACTGATGAAAGAGCCTTGTGGGACACCACGAGTGAATCTCTGTTTACAATGGAGACTATTTGAAAAACTGTTGGAGGCCATAAATATAAAACATTCATTCACGAAATCCAATCACCTCAAAATGCCGTACATTATCTTTGGACCACCTGAATTGTGTTTCTCTACAGACAGAGTTTGAGCAGAGACCAGAATGGGGTGCCAAGTTCATGAGCTTAGCCCAACAGTGTCAGACGGTGTTGTGTTGCCGGGTAACACCTGGACAGAAGGCAGATATTGTTACTTTGGTCAAGAAGCACACAAGCTCCATCACGCTGTCCATCGGAGATGGCGCCAATGATGTAAACATGATCAAGAGTGAGTGAACGATGCAGAACAAGATTTTAAAGATTCTTTTACCAAGTCTTGAATTTATATCCATTTTAGCGGCTCATGTCGGCGTGGGACTGGCAGGAGTGGAGGGAGGTCAAGCCGTACAGAACGCGGACTTTTCATTGTCGCGTTTCAGATACCTGCAAAGGCTCCTGCTGGTCCACGGGCGCTGGTCCTATCGACGCATCTCCCTGTTCCTGCGCTACTTCCTGTTCAAGACCTGTAGCTTTGCCTTGGTGCACTTGTGGTTTGGGATCTTCAACGGCTACAGTGCTCAGGTAGGATGTTCAGTAAAATCAAAAGGAATTATTGAAGAAGCATTTTTGAGTGCTAATATAAAATAATTTATATTTCTGTCTTGCAGTCTATGTATGAGACATGGTTCATTGCCTTATATACAACTTTCTACACATCATCCCAGATTTTGTTTGTGGCCTTCTTTGAAAAGGTGAAAGCTACATTTTGCGTTTGGGGCTAATTCCCTCCAATCCTCGTGCACCTGAAAATAAATTCAAGACACTCCACCTTTACGATTTAAAAAAAAAAATCAAAAATTGGTCATTTCTCTTGGGCAACCTTAGTGTTGAATGTACAAAGGTTATTTTGCTGGTTAATGATGCTGTTTTGGTAGCACATTGTTAGGTCAAAAAAGTTAAATCAACAGAGATTAGGAAGGTTAATTTGCAGCTAAACGGTGGATGGGTTATATGAAATCAACTCCTGGTAGTACACTATTTGCATTATGGATTAACCTTTCTGGCCTTTTCGATTTCAATTAACTGTGCTATGATGACTTTATGATAAAAAAATTTATTCCACATACCACAAAGGTACGTCTATGTTGCATTTTAGGATGTAAGTGCCGAGACCAGCCTAATGTGGCCCGAGTTGTACAAGTGTGGACAGAAGCAGGAGCTTTCCAAACCCCTGGTTTTGTTTACCTCGCTATTTTACGCCCTCTACACTTCGTTTGTTCTCTTCTTCATTCCGTGCGGAGTCTACTACAACACTGCCGTCGACTACCAGACCATGGCGGTCACTGTGTCCATGGCAGCCGTATTTACTGCCACGATAGAGGTCAGGGTTTTTTTTTTTCGGGGAAAGTTAAATCGCACACAAATAATCGAACACCAGTATTGTCATTTTGCCAGACCTAATCTCAAACTGACATTGGTTGTCTTCCATCAAGATTGTGTTGGTGACTAGAAACTGGACAAAGTTCAACGTAGGATCCGTGTGTCTTTCTTTGCTGCTCTACTTCATCTGCTCCAGAATCACACACAGCAAGTTTTTGTTCCAGAGAGCACCGGCTGATTATTTATTTTACGGTACAATTTTTTTAAAATTAATTTAAAAGGTGGAGAATTGCTTGAATATATATCATGTGGGTTTTTTTCAGGTGCATCTGATGAGGCGTTTGCAGATCCAGTTGTGTGGCTCACAGCTCTGCTTACTGCCTTGACAGCTGTGTTGCCTTCAATGACTTCCCTGGCCCTTAGTGTCATCCGAACTGCCCACAACAATCACAAGGTGAGACTCATTTCAGAGTGAGTGCAAGAAAAAGCCAACCTATACATCTACTTAATTAACTTTTCAAAAAAAAATATTAAATTATGATTATATTTTCATGATGAGTCTTTACATGGATGTGCTGCAGGTACACATCATGTGCCATCAGCCAGTGGAAATGAGGTCACACACTTAAAGGACGTGGTCTTTTTGCCGTTCCTCATTTGCTGCCGCTAAAGAAGCTAACCGAAGCAGAGTCGTAGATTTTGGCCGTGAAGGAACAATACAGAGGTGGACCTCAACCACATCATGAAGAAACTGAGAATTTCCAAATTGGTAACATGGTAGAACAGTTTTAGATCATTTCCTGTTGAGCACGCACTCGTATTTAATTTTTTTTAATTAACTGTAGCGTTTATGTATAATGAATTCATATATATACACACCTAATGATTAAAACTGTTGACAATTAAGCACAAAAATAATGATGTCAAGGCCCATGTTTTACAATTGTTTTATTTTCTTAATTTATTTCAAAACACGCAAATTTACCCATATTATCCTTTTTAAGATGTCGTTTTTCGGTAACAGTTATTTCCCTCTTCAAAGTCTCAACAAGAATGAAACTTTCAAAAAAACCAAATCCCCCCCCACCCACCACCATACACACACTCACAAAAAAAAATCCTTCACAGGCTCTCCGGCTTCTGCAGTGGGAGGCGGGGCAAAAGAGGCTCTCTGAACGTGGGCGTGTCCCTCGTGTACTTAATGCGTATGTGTGTGTGTATGTACGAGATGGAATGGTCCACTTATAGTATATCACACGACCCGTAGAGCAGCGTGGAACATTGTCTTCTCAGTTTGCTCGCCCGATTGTCGTACCTCTGATTTCATCTTTGGTTTCAAAAGGCAGACGTTGCCCTCTGTGTGTGTGTGTCTGTCAGTGCAATACAAGCCACCATCTCCAGACCACATTGTAAACGTACGTACGCCATGTTTGCGTTGATTGTGTGTAGTGGCCCTTCCTTGGCCCTTTTTGGGGGGGGTCGCAAAGACAGTCGCGGGACTCCATTTTGTGTCAGTGGCAGTTTTGTGTGACATCAGTGCATGGCCCCCTCCCCATGCGGCCACTCGCTACGTTAACCCTGAGTGGCATGGGGGTGCTCTGCTGCCCGTTGTGGTTGGATGGTAGGGGGAAATGTTAGGGGGGGGGGTGAGGGTTCTACACTCTGACCCAGCAGCAACGATTAAGATTGGGTGGGGTCAGGTGATTGCATAGTTCTGTGTGCAAAAGCCACCAACCGTAGCTTTTTTTTTCTTCACGTCATTTTTTTTTTCCCATCAGCAGGACGTAAGTGGTGGGTGATAAGATGTATGGTCTTTGCACCACAGCACAACGCTGTGAGTGTGGGAGGGGCGGATTCCCCCCCCCCCTCCCTTCTCTTATTTCTAGCATTTAGCTTAAATGATGGCATGTCGAGGGAAGATGTCACCGGGTGTTTGGCAGTAGGACACAAGCAGCACGTCGTGACCCAGAAAGCCTCTTTTCCCCGTGATTTTATTCAGTCCTTGCCCTCCCCCTTTTGTCCTCCCCCACTGGCCTGCCCCTCTCTCTCTACCTTTTTTTTCCTTTTGTTTTGAAACTGATTGTCTTCTACCATCACAAAGACACTTGGTTCTGATTGATTAACAGGTAACAGAAGAGGGAGAGCACAGTGTGACTGGGGGGCATCCTCGTCGGCGGGCCCCCCCCTCCCCCTCGTATCCCGTCGGCTGAGCGACCAATCCCGTAGAAGCGGAATGACATGCACGTGTTAGACAGTAAATGCCGAGGTCGCCGCGGCCACGGGATTGCTCGCCCGCCCGCCCGCCGTGGGTCGGCCGTCGCTTGTTTTTGGTCAAGAAGTGGTTTTGGCATGACAGATATTGCAACCCAGAGTTAAAAGAACATGAGAAACACTTGGTCGTCACAAAAATACACACTCGTACACCGATTGAAGAGAAGCACGCGGACAGACGTTGAGGTGAGCGCAAGGTCGGCTCGGGCCTGTGTGCGTCCCTCTGATTAACTCCAAGTGAACAGCCCTGTCTTTGGAAAAGCAAGACGCACATTTAGGCAGGACCCGAGCCGGACCAGCGCCAAAAGCTGAGGAATGAATGCTATTGATTGGGAGGAGAAGAGTTTGACCTCCCCCAGCGCACACTGCCCCCTACTGTCTGGAGTTATATACATCAAAGAAACATGGGAGGGGGGGAGCTCGGGGGGGAAGAAGGGTTGCAACAACACATGCACACAACCAGGGACGGAAAGTCTAAAAACAAAGACCTCCTCCAATGCTAAAAACCCTAATCCTCCATTTTTGTTATTTTTTTTCTTTTCTTTTTTTTTCTTTTTTGTAGCTAACCAAAATATTCCCACCCGCTCCCATGTCGTTCCTTTTTTCCTCCTCCCACACAAAATCACAGGTCATTCCTGTTGGTTTCTATACAGTTATACAATATCCATGCACAAAAAGGAACAGAAAAAGCACACCTTTTTAATAAAAGGTGTCGGTCTTCGTTATTCGAAGAACATCAGGAGCATTTGAACACACCCGCAAAAGTAATTCCACCCTAACTTGAGAGGAAAGACAACAAGGGACAGAAGAAAGCTAACAATAGTAAAATATTTTCCTTTGGTTTATCGGTTCTGGTTTGCGATAGATGCTTTTCATGCGTATGGCAGACCACGTTTGCTTTGTCTTCCTGGACTGAGCTCATTATTTGCACTAAAAAAAAAAAAATAAGACAAATTAACGACCAATTGACTTTGCAATTGTTTTAAATACAATCACTGGCGGAGCTAGGATTTTTTTTTTCCCCTTATGGGGTGGCCAGGGGGTTTGCAAAATATCAAAACATTTTATAAATCCCAAAAATTATTCAGAAAAATCCGGAAAATGTCTAATGTAATTTCCAATGGGTTATGTAAAAAAAAAAAAAATCCTGGAAAAATTGGAAAATACCCAAAAGTATATTATCTGGCCTGGCATCTCTTTCATATAACCCCACCCCCTCTATTTGCACCAGTGTTTACAATTGTAGTCTTTCAAAATAAAGCATAGCATGCGTATTGTTAAAATTTTAGAAAAATACTGAAAATTGTGGCGCGATGGATTTTCCAATTGTATTGATCTGTATTGCCAAGAAACATTGTTACAACAAAGAAATAGTCTACCAAACAAATTTCCTTCCTTTATGATTGAAGACGGAGGAAGCACAAGTGGTCTGACATCACGCAAAAAAAGCTTCTATAAATGCCCAATCTTGTTTCTTTTCATCGCAATGTTCTGCTTTGTAACAGGAAGTCAACATCTGTCTTGTCTTCTGTCTCTTTTGTGGCCCTTCACAGATTCCACACATTCACCGTGTCTTTTCCTTTTATGAAAAACAAGTACATGCCGTAGCAAAAACAGCAAACGTACGAGGAGAAAATGAGCAAAACAAATGTTCTTTTTTTTTTTTAACAGTATAAAGCTTCAAGTCACAAGTTTCAAAACTAACTATCATAGTGTCATAGTTTCATAATCATCGTTTATCATTAGCAGTATTATTTTCAGTTTTTAAATTACATAAAGTTTACATGAAAGGTTTTTGAGGTATTTCAGAATTAATTGTCAAACACACACCTACCGGCTCTTAACGCTCGCCGGGGGGGGAGGGGGGGGCAGGAATGGATGGACAAGGTTAAAGGGGGGGGAGGAGAGGTTGTTTTTGTGAGTCTTCCACACTTTTAACAGTGCAGCCTCTGTGCTTGCACGAGTGGAGTGAGATGATGAGCTAAGATAACACCAAGTACAAAAAAGCCCTCTGGGCGCCCGGCACCTCTTGCCTCTTTTTTTTTTTTTTTTTTTTTTTGCCTCCCTCTGTCTCTGTTACACAAAAATATCTCTGATGCGAGAGAGGCAAAAACAAACAAACAAAAAAAACACTGGAAAAAAAAAAAAAAAAGGCGGTGGAGCACACCGGGCGGGCTGCGGGCTTAAAAACACAAAAGTGTGTGACAAATGAAGCTAACTGGACTGACGTAAATAGCGTATAGAGATTGTTTCATAGACTTTCTACATGATAAAGTGCTTGTATTGTAGTGTATCAAGATGGAAAGTCAATATGGGAGAAAATGCTGACACAGCTGGTGTCCCTCTCTCCCCCCTCCCCCTTTACTGTCCATCCAATTATGGGTGCATTGTTTAGGGGGGATGGGGGGGGGGGGGGTTGGCGTGCTACCCTCCTATGTGTGTGTGTGTTGTCTGTATTTGCGTGTCCAGTGCAGTCCCACCCGTGGTTGAAGGGAAAAGGCACTCAACTCTGTCCTGCAAAATGGCCGCCTCCTTCTTTGTGGCCAACTGCAGTCTGACTGCGCTGTGTGTTTTGTGTGTTTGGGTGCCCCCCCAGGCAGTTTGGGAACGGTAGGCTGCAGTATCTTTGGTATTAGTGGCGGTTTCACAAACCACTCAGCTTAGTGAGGTAGCCATCATTGGTTTTCTCACTACAAACATTTTTGTCAGCCGAAAACACTCGAGCTGATTCGTCGCTTATTAAACCCCCCCCCTCCCATTTTTTTTTTTTTGGTACCACCCCCTTGTAGCTTGTCCTTTTTTGTAGCGGCCTTAACTCACTGCTTACAGCAAGGTGAAGTTAAGTGTGTTCAACTCCCACGTACAAGCTCTGCACTACTCTGACTACATTGTTGGAAATGCTACACTTGCATCTTAAGACCGTACGCTGAAAAGTCTCGACCTTTAAAACACACACGCGCACACACGCTCCCCCCCCCTCCCCTTCAAAGGTCATTTTTCTTCGTCCCTTCATCAAGAAAGTTCTGACATAAAGATGCCAACACAAAAAATGTAATTCCTCCTGTTTCCTTGTGTCTTCTCAGAGTCCATCTGAATGCCAAAATAAAAGACAACAAATGTCATTCATTAGCAACATCACTCTTTGAGAAAGTCCTACTTTTTTTTGTTTTGGATTTATCAACAAGGTGCCTTCCTTTATGCACAAAAAGAGCAGAATAGTAACAAGAACTAGAAACTTGGTACTAATTGAATACCCGCATCGTTGTAGAGAGAAAATGGTGAAGGGGAGGTAGAAAGCCAAACAATGACCGAGTTTCGGGACTATTTGCGACAGCTCGCTCGTGTGTATTGTCTTTTGAGGTTTGCCTTTCTATCCTAATTTTAAGAAGAAAAAAAACAAATTATTGTTGATTGCTATGACGCACACGTATCTCTCGTCACCAGCGTGTGTGAGTCAACTACCGTGTTGTCTGATTGGAATTAAGGCAGTCAAACGTTGGCACAAAAATTATTGGAGCAGGTTTGACAGCTTGAGTGTTGGCTACAGCTAACCCATTTGTGTGTGTGTGCGGGCGAGTGTGTGTGTGGTTTGGCGATATGGCCTGGAACTAACTATATTAGTGTTTAAGCCCCACTGAAAAGAAAAATCTAATATTATGAGAATAGCTGTAATCTTACAAGGTTTGTAATTTTGTATGGAAATTATTTTCAAAACATTTTGATATGATTTATGAAAGAAAATCGGCTGTTTACATCCCCATTAGATGCCTCACAAGAAAATCAAGGAATCAACCAATCAGAGACAGAAGTCGTGCAATCACGCACACTCATCGTGGCCATTGCTGACCTTTGACCTTGTTAACCCCGAAACATTGTTGTTTGGCTCTGATTGGTTGTTTTTCCTCGGGCACGGTGGATATGCCTTTTTTTTTTCACAGATCAGAATAAAGTTTTCCAAGTCAAAGTAAAGAATTTCCGAGGAGCTAGTAGATAAAATTGCCTACTGCTTTGTCGGCATTCTTCGATTTGGACTTCGTGTGTTATCGTGATGTTTTCCTTTCAGTGTTGCCCAAATACTTTGAATGGAACAACAACAAAGCTTCCAAAATTAAATCCCTAACCGCCGCTGCACCTGTTTTTGTGTTTTGTATCTTTCCCACTGTTTGTTTGTAAAGCTTTGGAACTTTTTGGTCTTTGCTTGATCCCTGCGATTCTCCGATTGGGTTTGAACACCCCCCCCCTCCCCTCCCTCTTTTCCGGCTTTGGATGAGGAGCAACAATAGGCTAATGGCCGCTTATTGATTAATGTGTTGTGCCTCTCTCGTCTACGCTTTGGCCGGCAGGGCGCACTGTGGCTCTGCTCGAAGTGTGCTGCTGCTTTTGTGTCGCCATCTCCACTGGGGGCTCCTTTTACTCTCCCTATAGAAACCGGACGGATGCCCAAGCGTGTTTTTATCGCTTAGTCGTCGCTTTCCGGCTTATTGATCAGAATGGGGGGGGACCTGGTGGAACAAAGAGCTTGTCTGAGACGTGTCGCCAGGCCTCTCCCCCCCGGTTGAGGTCAAAGAACTCAGGCTTTACAATGGCAGGCCCTCCAACATCTGTGCAAAAAAATATAGACCTGGGCCGGGAAGACCTGCCGCCGAGCGTCTTCGTTTTCACCTTGAGGGAGAGGTCGAGGCCCCGCTCGCTCTGTCGGCATTGATTCATTTTTTTTTCTTTTTTCAATTCATTAGTTGGCCGTGTGATCAGCCGGAGCTGCTTTGTGAGATGGCCGACCATCGGGGAATACCTTTAGGCGAAAGATGAGAGGTGGGGGAGGTACTGTCGAGGCGAGGGAGCTGGAAAGCCTGTACGTGGTTTGCGTGTGGCGCTCGGAGAGTAAGGCTGTGTGCTGTTGTGTTCGATTTATTGCCGTTCTTTCGTAGAGGGGTGACGTAGGGGCGTGGGGGGGCAGAAAGTCAGGATCGGCGGCTACGTCGGTTGTGCCCAATACCGTCCAACAAATAAAAAAAATCTTTGGTGTCTCTTACTTTGATGCCCTAAAGATGATTTCCAAAAAAGACTCAGAATTAATGATTGTCCTTATGTGACTAATACAGAGCGGACCTGACCTCAACTTTTTCCCCCCCGATTTAGAGCTTGACGTTTTTGACCGACAAAAAAGATGATTGCATGGCACAAAGGATTTTTTTTTTGTGGGGCGAGGACTTATTTGGACGGTCCATAGATTCATTTGCTACGCCTGCTCGCCCAGGCCTGGATTGCCCTCCTCCCCCTCCCTCCTCCTTCTCTCAGGCCTTGGAGAAGTTGGTGGCAGAGGTGCCCGGCTGACCGGGGCTGGTGCCGTGGTCGTCGTGCCAACGGTCCACGCAGCGGCGCCGGGCGTTCATGAAGAAGTTGCTGACGGTGCTGAGCTCCAGGCCCAGCTGCTGGGAGATGGTGATCTGCATTTCCTTGGATGGCCGCTTGTTCTCTTTGAAGATGGCGATGAGCGTGCGCCGTTGCAGGTCCGTGAAGACCAGCCGCTGCTTCTTGGGAGCGGTGTTGCGGTCTTTGTGTTGCTCCTGTTCTTTGCGCTTGCAGGCTTGGCGTGGATGGCAGCAGTGGGAGGGATGGGGATGAAAGTGGGAGGCAGAGAGGGGGAAAAACAAAAAACAAGGTAAGTACGTATACAAAAGTTCGAGATTGCTACATAATGAAATTTTTAAATCTTTTACGTCATCATCTAACTTCTGACTGTATTATGATATGAAAAAAAAAAAGCTCCAGAATGTGTCCTGAGCCAAACTTTTGCTGCTTGGTAGCAACACCGCTCGTAAAGTAAGTAGTCCATCCACCACTGAGATGAGCTTCTCCAACTCTGCTCTTATCGCCTATAAAAGTTGATTTAAAGCAAATCCATGTGCCCTGCCCAGTGGGAATATTCCTTCCATCCTGCCGAGTGCAGACGGGGAGCCAGCCTGCGGTTAAGGGGGAGAACGTTGGGTGAGTTAAAGAGAGTGGGGGGGGGGGTCTTCTTCTTTGATTCAAAATTAATGCAGTTTGAGTCACGGCGGGAGACCCGAGTTAGCTTTGGACAAAAGTAAGCATTTTGGGCTTTAAAATGAGGTCTTAGAAAAGATTGTAGAAGTGGATGGAGGAGATTTTGTGTGTTTTTCCAGCTATGGAGAGTAGGAAGGGAGGGAGGGAGGGACGAAAAGGGGCTGGCTAACGGAGGAGAAAAGCAAGATATTGACCGACTTTGCTGTAGAAACCGGCGGCGGGGTGGGAGGGGCTCTCTCTGCTGGGACTGAGGTCAGACTATCCCCCGCTACCCACCCCGAGCAGGTCTACAGTCTGCTACTTCAAACGGAGCCCACTGGAGCCCACTCGACTGGGCTCTGAGAGGGTATTTATAACGCAACCTCCCACCCCACCCCCTAAACACAAACACTTGAGACTGGCTCCTCTTCCCGTACATGGAGCACATTTCAAAACACTCATTTGATGCTTGGGAGCCAGGCCAGAAAGCAGAGAAGCCAGGGATTAATAGTTAATAGAGTGGTGCATTATGGGTAGGGATGGGGGTGAGGGAGCAGACAGGTGTACGAATGGTGAGCAGGAATTTGAGGGCGCCACCGGTCCCCCACCGACCCAGGGATCGAAGCTGGCCTAATCGGACTGCGCGTCCTAATTCGGCTTCCCTGCTGTCCCGGTTAAAACGCAAAATTGGAGCGAGGAGGTAGAATGAAAGAAAACGATGTCATCCACGTGTGGTCTCCACCTGCCGCCATTGTTTGAATATAGCCTTCGATCACCTAAAAAGACGGAATGTGTTCAGCTTGTATGCAGGCTGGATTGTGTGTGTGTGTTTTTGGTGAGGGGGGGCGTGATTGTGCTGAAGTGGCTAGTCAAGCAGTGGTGCTGTGTGTCTAATTACAGTGGAACAGAGCCCATTGATCCGCAATTGCAGTCCAATCTGTTTACTACGGAAGTCTAACCTGCACACTGGCCCATCCATCATATTCACGTTTCACATTGACATTGCAGCTATGTATTTATATCAGTGTACACACGCTCATGCACCACTTCATTAGGTACCCCCTGAACCATTACCAAACACGCTGTGTCAAATTTACCCACCCGTTTAAATTGAACAACGTTTTTATTTATGTTACTTTGTAGTGGTGTGTATCCGCTGCAAATCATTAAAACGGGTAACAAAGATTGTACATTTTCTCATCTGCTGTAGCTTCAATTTTTCCTCTGGGATCAACAAAGGAGCATTTTCACTTATACGGAGAGTATTTCTAATGTTCTTACCCCCCAATAGAGCAACAAAAGTTTACACACCCCTGTTCATATGCCAGGTTCTAGTAACAATAGAAAAATGTACGCATGTAGATATAGATATGTATAAAATGTTGAATATATGCCGTGTCAAAACAATCTTTATCCGTAATGACAAATCATCTCACTGCAACATCATTACTACATTTCTACAGCACTTCAAACTAATTTATAATAACGATAAAGCACCTCATTATGATGGATGGATCGGCAAATTCCTTTCTAAGTCTTATATCAACAACTTCGGACTATAGGTAGGGAATCAATCACAGGGGAAGTCACGAGAGCCACGGTATCATGTGACAGCGATTGTGCAATATAGTGGAAGAAAAACAAGCGCCTATGATGCATCACTGAACAAGGGCAGAAAATCAAACAGGTTGTATTCATTGGTGGTTATACATTTTTAAAAATATTTAAATAAAAATCTCTTGCATTTCTGTAAATGTTTCTGATATTACTTCAGTAATTTATACCATGGTGTAAATACTGGGGAGGACTTCCTATTGTAAATTGTGCAAAAAAAAAAAAAAAAGGAATTTTACTGAGCAAAGGAATGCAGTATACAAGGTCTTCAACTCACACGGAAGGCGTCCCACTTTTCCGGAACACCTGAATTGCTTCATCATCGCAAATATACTATAAGTTTGCTTTGAATGTTGTCATACCTCCAACCACTAGGGGGCAATGCTTTCAATGTTTATTTTACTACCTGAGCAATAAGTGGGCGGGTTTAAACTGGAGCGTACAGGTGTCACTGATTAGGGAAGCAAACAATTTTCAACGAGCACCTTTGTAAGTTTTTTGTTGTGAATTTTGTTTATAGATAACAAACAAGTTGCACCGTTTGATGAAATAAAATGTTAATCATTATTGCAATTAATAGTTCTGTTGGGTTTCTTTCACGCTGAGTACAAAAAGGCAAAATTAGAGTTACTAAACGTGTGGTGGACACTGAAATATTTCTGTTTTTTCTACTTGTATGAGAATCTGTATTATAATAATTGATTAGTTTTTTTTTCAAATATTTCCCTGCACCCTGCCTTCTCTCAATAACATTTATCTACTGTCAATATTATCAATGTAGATTTACATCCTTTTCAATATTCATTCTCACGCTTCTTTCACTCTCTTTAGTTGAAGCAGTTTTGAGTTGACCCGAAAGACCTCTTTCCACATGCTCCACCCAACTATATCAGGTATGCGTGTACATTATGTCAAATGTGGTTTGCACGTGTATTTTCATGCAAGAGCACATTATCTGATTGAAGTAAAATCATACTATTTCAGAATCTGTTAAAAAAAAAAAATCAATGAAATACCATTCACCCTTTCAGCCACCCGGTGTCGCTCTCGCAGCGGCCCTACTTTTGCAACAGGGGGGCGCAGCGGTGCACTGCTTTTGCTACAGGCGCTGGATTTACTAATCAATATCGATCGATCCGGTGAGGAAGGGGGCCCTGATTACTGAACCAAGCTCGGCGTAGAATAGGGGGTGGGATAAAAATCGATCATTGCAGCTTTTAGAGCTCCAGTGGGCACCACCGAGCGGGGGCGGACGTGCACAAAGAAGCAGCCGGGACAAGGGCGCGCTTTTGCGGCGTTGCAATGCTCCCCGCTGCTCCTCAGCTCCAGGGGGACTTGTCAGAGAAAGCGCTTTATCCCTCGGGCAACATGTTTTTGCACAATACATTTACTTTTATAACTCGACATCATGCATGGTGAGCGGTGGAGTCCTGCAGGAATCGCCTTCAAACGATACTCGTGATAATATTGCTTATAATTTAGCCCTATTATCCCCCCACATCGCAACCATGGCATTAATATTCCACTTTCCAGTGACAAACCAAGCGAGGTTAAGAGAAAGGCACATGGCTGTTCAATAATCGATCGATGGATTCGTGAATAATTCGTGTGTGAAATTCACTTGGTCCAATTAATTATGGCCCGGAGGAGGAGTGGGTGGAGATTCATGGTGAGCAAGAGAGCCCAGGAAATGGTGGAAAACAATCGCGTATGGAAGTAAAATCTGCCAAGAAGTCATAACACGCATGCGTAATGGGCACGTGCTTGTAATCTTAATTTACATTTGTGCATTAGTTCTTAATCATTAGAAGCAAAGCATATAAAGTGATTAAATAAGAAAATAAATAAAAACAAACGTTTGTAAAATATTAAATGTAAATGTTAAATACAACTGAATTTAGTCGGTAGTGCTTCTTTTGAATACCACTCTTTGAGAATCCATGTTACCATGGTTACTGAAATTGTATCATATAACCAGATCTGTCCAAGCCATACTGCGCATGCGTACATTGTATCATCTGAGTAAAACGTGGGCCTCGTTGTTTCCCAAAACAGTTTTACACAACACGCAGTTTTCCCAACGCGCGTGCATGCATGCATGCATGCGCGTGCGTGTGCAAGAGAGAGCGAGTGTGTGTGTGTGTGTGACAGACAGGCTGCGGGCCAAAAAGGCGGGCCAAGAAAAATCCTTGCAGCTCAATAGCGGCCGCGTGTAATGAGTGCGAATTGGCGTTAATGCACTGATAACGGGACACAATTTGTTGCTTGGCCCTCCTGCAAGGCATTACTCGTCCAACTTCTCCACTATAAGGTTGCCAGAATATTAGAAACAGCTCTCAGGTGTCTGTGTGTGTGTTGGGGGGGGGTCTTTGCCGTTCTGTACTTTCTACTTTATTAGCAGCCCTGTGGTGCATGCGCTAATGAGCGGTGCAATCGGCGCTCAAGTAATTAAATGCACTCGAGCGTGTTGAGGTAGACTCATTTTTAAGATGCGTGATGATTATGATTATTACCGCCACTTTAATTGCACATCTTGCGGGCATTCGTTTCCAACTCTCGTCTTATGTGAGATTAAACATTGATTTCGTCCACTTCATTTCTTAAAGCTGCGATCCGTGATGTAGCGCGCCTCACATTGCACGTAAATTCAGATTTTCAACAAAATTAACGATAACAGAAGCTGTGGTTCAAAGTTCTTCAATAAATTCAAGATTTGCCAATAATATATAATTACTGTAAATGTGCCGAGCAGAGTTTGCACCGAATGCGTCCAATATATTATTTTTAAATGTGAACCAATCATATTAGTTTTAAAGAAATTTATATTCCGTTTATTAAATGGAATAAATGTAGAATTGCAAGGAAACTATGAATTAGAAATCTGTACAGCGCTCAATTGTTCCCGTGGTTGCATTTTCTATTTATATTAAAATAACAAAACACACACACAAAGGTCTTCTAAATTAAAATTTACACCAAAATCCGTCTCATTTTAAAATATACAATATGTAGAGAATTTTTTTAATTAACGATAAAGATCGATCATATTTGTCTTCAAAACGCGAGCACACGCAGTGAATGATTCCAATAAATAAATCGATAATCATAAAGCAGACGGGCAAATGAAAAGCAAAAACACTGGTTACTAAGTTATTATATTTTAATAATATGTAATTCCGAGTGTGTTAGCACGGAAATCGATTCATATCAATTGATTTCACACTCATTTTACTCCCTTTGTTACTTGTGTGTGCGCGCGCGCGTGAGTGCGTGTCTAAGCGTGTCATTTTATTTGTGGAAAAAGCTTGTAAATGCATGGACATAATAAATTGTGTATGTAGACTCCAAACTGCCAAATTTAAATTTTATTTTAAGGACTGGTAGAATGGCTTTTTTTTTAAAAATATAAGCATTGTAAATATGAATTATTCATTTGTACCGGAAATGATTGCCCCATGTGTTTTTAAATTCTAAAGAGAATATGTGACGTGTAAACGTGCTGATTTTACGCACACGCACTCACACTAACGTTAAATCTTCTATGGAGATTTCCACAGTTAATACCAGATTAAATTGCCTTTTCGAAGGCTGGCACTGCTCAATTTGGATTGGATCCTCTTGTTCTATTAAGCAAGCCATTATCGGCCCTTTAATAACCGATGGCCTGTCAGTGTGCCAGATAAGCAGACAACATACACCGGCAACAACATAGGCACATTTAACGGCATCTGCTTGATTAAGTATTAAATAAATAGACAAATAAATAAATAAATATTTCACACTGATAATAAAAATGTGTCTTGATTTATGACGAGCTGTTTCTAATATTTGGATTGCTTTTTTGACAATCTTGCAGCGTCACACCTCTCCCACCACAATAATAAACACATTTAATATTAATACCTATATTAATATTTGTATATATGTTTGACAATAATCTATATCATCTGTATAATACGTCACGCTAAATTAGCTCTTGCGCCAGATTTCCATCATTTTTTGCGCGCAACCACAAAACTCTACACCTCCGCGCAAATATTTTATATTCTCACATGATTCTCATATATTTAGACACTGATGATTTCAGCGCTATCGCACTATTGCACAACAGAACCACCATTGCACAGTTTAATTGACCCCCACCCCACTTACCTTTTTCCCGCATGCACGCGCGCTCTTTGGACTAATGCTGATTGTGCGCCGTGAGTCAAAAGGCACGATTTGTTTTTAACACACCACACATGCGCCACAAGGACGAATAACCAGATTGAATTATGGTTATCTCTTCTCCTTTGTGTATATTTGCCTGGGAAATAAGTGCGTGTGCGCGTGTGCGAGCATTAACCCTTTTGATGCTATCCGGGTGCATTCAGTCGACTCTGGCAGCAATTTGATTTAAAGGTCATTCTCTCCTATCGATCCGCTTCGGCGAGGGGGGAGGGGACGGGAGGGGGGGGCGTAGGAATTGATCATGTGAAATAAAAGAGACGGTATGGGAGACTGTACAGAGTCCAGACCTCCTCCGTTGCATTTGTAATTGTACGTGCACGCGCGGCGTCGGCGGCTGGCCAAGCCCCAAGTGTAAATTGGAGCGAACACGTGGGAGAGAGTGCATGGGACTGGCTGCACACCAATTTGACTTTCTATTAGAATCGTATTAGTTTTGAATAATACGTACGACCCCAGAAGAGCAGCGTGGGATGCATAACGAACAAGTAGTTAAATGCTGCTGGACCTTTTAATAAATAAAGATTGCAATTTTCTTTGGCGTCACTTCCTGACACCGGTGCGTTATGAATGGCCGGCGTGGGTAATGTAGAAATGGTGGCTGCGTGCGTGATATGGGTGGGTGTAAGGAGAGGG
This sequence comes from Syngnathus scovelli, assembly GCF_024217435.2. Classification (NCBI taxonomy): domain Eukaryota; kingdom Metazoa; phylum Chordata; class Actinopteri; order Syngnathiformes; family Syngnathidae; genus Syngnathus; species Syngnathus scovelli. The sequence goes on from NC_090856.1 coordinate 4,863,132, forward strand.
GGGGGCTGCGTGGCTCGGCTCCAGGGATGGAAAGCAGAGGTCGGGGAATGGAAATCGATACATATTCAGGGCTGGCCACATCGGCCTTCTAACTAACAATGTGTGGCCACAAGAGCCACTCGCAAGCTTGCTCGTTTCCGCGCCGAGGGAGCACAGGAAGCCCACGCGTGCACGTCCGGTTTGCCTTGTATACATTTAATTAGATTGACGATTTCAAAAGTCCGACTATACAGCGCACATTCAGTCCTGAACACTTTATAAAATTTTGAAGCATAGAGCAAATTTTAAAATTATAGGTATTTTTAATGTACTTAAAATTTAATATGTATTCCATAATGTGGTGTAAAGGAAATTTGATTAATTGCCTTTACTGACCATTATTGCAAATTTTCTTTTTAATTATAAGCATCTTAACACAAAAAATCAAAACGCATATCTGACGTTATGTTAAATGTCTTTTGACAGCAAACCAGTTGAGAATGAATCGAGTGCATCTCTTCTGAATTGATCGACCATAATGGTATCAAATTGCTCGTGTGGGACAGGAAAAACAAAATGTCAACAATAAAAGAAATCTATTTGCGCTGTACAGCCCAGTTATGAGTGCCTGTCTGACATCATGGCCACATGACGTATGGAGTGTTACCATTAAAAATAAATATAGTTGCATAGTAATATAGGATAAAGCAATAGTGTCAAGCTACATGTGTTGCTGCACCTTTTGTGGTGACAGTCAGGTAGTGTTTGGTTCAATATAAAATGTGCTTTTCTCTCTCTTTCTTTTTTTACTTTTCCAGTAGACGTCAAGTAGGAGTGGCAACAGCTTGAGGCAAGCACTCAGCCCCATATTGAACAATTGTTCATATCTGCCAAACTGCTCCTTGTCATTAAGTTCGCTGCCTCCATCCACCGTGAGAAACTGAAATTCAAGACCAAAAATCAGACAAGCTGGAATCTCAAAGAACCCGTAAGTCCATGTACCACCACTCATATCTTCACAATTAAACATGGAATGCTACATAACAAATAGCATAGCTTATGTTAGCTCTTTTCGCTAACAAATAGGATGAACCTGGATCAATAGTGCGACAGTAATCAATTCCGCTAGGGGCAATTCGACAATCACAAGTTTAAGGGTGCTTCAACACCCCACAAAATTGACAATTGACTGAATTCTCAGCTAAAAGAAGCATAAAGTAAAAGGATCCAGAGCCGATGGTGGACACTTAAATTGTTTGTATGTAAAGTTAGTGTGCCAAAGGTGATTCAGTTTGTTAGGAACCCAGCTTTATCGCGCAACCTGTGCTGGCTAATCGGAAACCCAAGTGATCAGAACCAGATATAAAAACCATTTATATTGTTCCACCAGTTTTTAAAAGAAAGCTCTCTCTGTAATTTGGAGTCCACATCCATCGGTGGCTTCCATCAGCAAGGTCATCACTTGTCTCGGGGGTTTGATCTGTGGTAAAACGAGCACCCCGGCTCTCCCACAAGAGGTTTCGAAAGGTTGTACACGAGACGTCTCTCTCGCTACTTACATCACACGTCGGCTTGCCGTGCGAGCGCTTAACGAACTATACGAGGATCCCAAACCGCAGCCGCGATGTTTACTCCCATGCCTCCCCACCACCACCATCAATTATTAAAGGGGAGCGATCGATCATCTCTCCAGCTTACATTCAGATGTATATATATATTTTTTTTATCAATCATATATATATATATTACACCTATCCAATTAGAACCTGTGTTTTGTAATGGCTACCAAAGAAAAATTGCTGATTGTTTATTTTGTGATCAGCTCAGTTTGGGTCTACTCGGATCCACGTTGTGATCGACACCATTGTGGATTGTGCTATTGATCCATGGCTGGGAGCTGTTGGATGAAATAATTGTGTTTAGGGCCTACAAGAATGCGATTAACCATGTGTTGAGGCAGTGGGAGTTCACCACCTTGAACTGTCCTCATATTGAAGGGCAACAACGAGGAGGGGTTTTGCTGTTGTGGACTGTTTCAGCACCACGGACAGCAGCTTTCGAATAGCTCGTAAAATCAAGTTCCTACACTGTAACGCTTTTAATAGATGACTGAAGTGCTGCTGGCGACTTTCAATTTAAATTGCGGCAGGCGTGTGCTGACTCCCGTAAGTGTGCCAGTGGTGTGTAGTCCATTGTATAGAGAAGCCTCATTCTCCTCCGAAATAATCCCCCCCACCCTCTCGCAACCTTTTTTTTTGTCCAGCGGGTCCTGACCTAAGCACCCCCGGAACGTGCCTGGGCCATTCATATGCAAATGTGCCAACTGTGCTTTTTGCAAAGGTTTATTGCCAAGAATGCGCGTAGGTAGAGTAGAGGAATTAAAATAATGCAACAGGGAAATGAAACAGAGGCAATCATACTCGTGTGTATGGAATCAATATGCACAAAGGCTGGAGACAGTTTTTTTTTTTTTTTAATGTGAATGGAAAAAGAGGGATAAATTATGTGCATTTAAGTTCAATGCGGACGCAGTCATTAAAATTGTGTGGTGGATCACATTTGATCCATACCATTTATGTTATAAAAAGTCTACACCCCCCCCCCCCCCCTGCTCAAATACCAGCTTTTATGATCATAATCAGAAAATAACACATTTTCCTCCAAATGGCATTTTGTGCTGTCACAAAACCTTCAAGCTTCGGCTAGAAAAAAAAACTGTCAAGAAAAGCCAACTAAAACATCTGAACTTGATTGATTGAATGATTTGTGGGTTATATGTGATTTCCCATTTAGGAAGTTGTTTATACATTTCTCAAACATCCCAAATCTAAAAAAAAAGGGATGCAATGACGGAACAAAATATACATTGTCCGCATTTATGGGTTACGTGTGGTTTTATTAGTTTTTAAAATTGCCCACCACTGATATACAACACCTCAGATGATTGTACGCAGCTACGATGCTTTCTTTAATGCAAACATCTTTTTAATGTAAATGACATTCCTGATATTTTCCCCAAGTTAGAGACTCATAAAAAGCCAATTTTAAAACAAACGCCGCATATAAAAGAAATGAAACACAGTGACAACACTAACAGAGAAATTGCCTTTTTTTTTATATATATATAAATAGCAGCTGTCTTTTTACTACAGCCCCCCTTCCTCATCCTTACCCCCCTCTTCACATCTCCTCTACACCCCTCTTATTCTCCTGCAGGGGAGAGACCAATGGGAGAGAGTGCTGAGGCGGGATAATTGATAGATGCACTGGCTATCCTTATCGATCAGACCCGTATTGATCCCACCAAATACATTGAGATAGAGTGTGGAATTCAACACAGATGCAAAAGACGAATTGTTTTCGGCGTTAAAGCCATCTTTAAACGGATCGTCCGTGCCGGCCGTGTCTTGTTTACAACAAAACTGGTATTTCATTGTAAATTTAATTTTTCATTTAAGATTTTTTTTTTTTTTTACTTTGGGGCGGGGAGGGGGGTCTGCATGAGAACTGAATTGGAGCCTCTGGGTGTTTGCCCCATTAGGCGTGAAGGGCACGCACAGTCCCCCTAAAACGGACTATATCAGTATTCATGTGTGTGTGTGTGTATGCATGTACAGACAGTGGCGTTTTCGCATTAGCTAAGCAGGGCAGCTTGCATTGATTTGTGCGACTGTGATGAATTTGGAATAGTAATTTGAAGTTATTGATTGATGTGGCCCAGCGAGCTTCACTTTCAGCATGGTGCCCCCCCCCTCTTCCCCATCCCACACATACACACACGGCTCACGCGTGCACCCGGGATAATGGTAATTTTAAATGCAATCACTAATATAATTCTCCCGTGTATTTGCATAAAGGCCATTTGTCATTTTGTCCCTCATTTGAGCGCCATTTTAGATCTCGGTTGTCCACAGTTAACGGATGCCTTTTGCACACACCTACCCCATTTTTTTTTTTTAAAGGTAATAGATTTACACACACCTCAGTACCAGCTTGTCTTCACCACCTCGACGGATATTGGCGGCCTTTATTCCGATACAGAGTGTTGAAGATATAAAAGCCCGCACAGCCCAATTAGCTTTAACTGCGGTGGCACTTAAAGAGACAATTGCGGGGTGGCGTTTAAATCTTTATTTACCAGAAACCTTAGCCGGAGAAAAAAAAAAAAAAAACGCGCCGAGGAACAATTTACATGCCAATTAAGTGCTTTTCAATAAGGCATCGACTGGAACTAAAATATGCCACTATAGCCTGCCTTAATTGAAGTGTTGCCTTGAAATACGGCGCACCAAAAAAAAAAAACAAGAGGAGCTGATTGACGTCTAACAGGCCTTTTACGGCAAAGAGGCGTCGATGAGAGCTTCTCAGCTCGAGTGTTTTTATTCAAGTCCTCTTCATCGACAAGAATGATGGTGATATCTTTTTTTTTCTCCACAAAAAATAAGAGTAGGGTTTTGAGGGGGGGGGGCTTAGTGCAAAACAGTTTGTCGTTTTTGAAGAGAATGCGCGCATCTGTTTTTGTCTGCCTTGATCCAGATCGATCATTTATCTGAGCGTCACTCTGAAAGGGGACGCCTGGACATGAAGTATTGATCCGAGGGAGGTCATGCACCCCCCCCCTCCCAGCCCCTCATATCTATCCTCATCTCTTCTAGGCCATCGTTGTTTGGGGAAAGCAATTTTTTTTTGTAATCAATCTTATTTAGCATTTAATGAATGTATTTGAGCAATATAGGTAATATAAATAAGTGCATAAAATGAATTCAGAATTGCGCGAACCACCTGATTACATCCGCCCGGTCTGTTTACAGCATCAATCAAACAGCAGGCCAACATTTAACTCCCCAACCAAGTTTGACTCGATAGCATCGACTAATAACTCGCCGTAATGTCTGTTTGAGCTGCCATCGACAGTCTCGCCACATTGACTCGCGATTGATCCGGTTGGGGAGCCGCCGCTGTTGAAGTGGGGCCGCTTCGTCACTCACCTGCAAGCCTCAGCGCCGACATCCGCTGGAATTCAGGCTCCTGGAGCCACTTCCACATCCTCCGGAAGGTCTCGCGACCTGACTTGAGTTTACTCCACGGTTTAGGGTTCCGCAGCAGGTCGGACAGGGTGCCCTGCGAGCGGCACAAGATCCTCTGGGCGAAGATGGCCTGCGGGATGCTGTAGCGTTTGAGCTCGGCCGTGATTCTCTGGGCCACCTCCTTGGTGTTGATCTCCTCCACCTGGCCGGAGCCGCCCCCCTGCGCGCCCCCCACCACCGTCTGCCGCTCCCGCTCTGACAGCATGGAGCCGTTGGCCTGAGAGTGCGGGTGGCTGTGGTGGTGGATGCCGTTGAGGGACGTCATCAGGCCGGCGCCGTGTCCGCCGAGCCCCCGCGCCAGGTGCTCCTCACCCCTGGACAGCATGGCGGCGTGGGAGTCGAACCCCCCTGCGGAGAGCATCTTGTCGTTGGAGAGGTGAGCTCCGGGGCCGTAGGCGCCGAGGGACTGCTGGGAGCCGTGCAAGGGTCCGAGGCCGTTGGAAAGCGGGGACAGCGACTGGCCCATGCCGGACATGTCCTTGGGGTAGTGGCCGTACAGGTTGCTCATGGAGGCGAGGCTGCGGTCGTCCCGCATGAGCGTAAAGCTGCCGCTCACGTTGCCCGCCGCCAGTCGCTGGTGCGCCGCGTGATGGTGGTGCGCGTGCGGGTGCGGGTGGTGGAACTTCTCTGACACGGTGGAGATGGGCGGCAGGTGCTGCAGCGGCGTCAGGGTGGTGTAGGTGCTGCTCAGGCTCATTCCGCCCGAGTCGCACGACATGCTCATGGCCGGGTGCAAAGGTCCGGACAGCGTGTGGTCGGTGCGGTAGTCGCCCGCGCCCTCCAGGATGGAGGCCATGCTGGACACCATGGCCGAGCGGCCGTGGGATGACACCAAGTTCCGGTGCGACGCCACCGACGACTGCCGCGCGTGGTGGGGGGAGTTCATGAGGTCCCCGCTTTGGTGGGAGTGAGCCACGCCGTGCAGGTTGCCAATGTTCTCCATTGTAAGCTCCATGTTTGGGGGAGGAAATAAAGAGGGGGGATCTTTAATTCCACCCCGCTCGGACGGACCGACGCACGCACACGCACGCACGCACAACACGCGCTCTCTCGCTCGTCTCACTCCTCTCCTCGCTCCTCTCCTTCCCTTGCCGATAAATTGTGAACGATTTCAAAGCCCAGCCATCGATTGCGGTTGCTTGTCTGCAGTCAATCCAGCATGGTCCTCTCTCTCCTAGTGACGCCAACCTCTGCTCGCTTTCTTCTTCTCTCACCTCGCTCTCTCTCTCGCTCTCTCTTTTTCTCTGTGTGGACGTTCACATCATCGGAGCCGGGCTGTGCGCATGTGCGCGCCCCCGTGGCGTATCCCTGAACGCGCGTAAACTCGGTAGGGGGATGGACTTGACGTCACGCAGTCGTCTCCGAATGGTCGGGTTGATATTGTGACTCGAAGATTGCATTAGGCAGCCACGTCCGTGATGATAAAAAAACAAAAAACAAAAGGGTAGAGACTCTTGAGCAACGTTTACTTTTAGGAGGATAACACGAGGACTCTTCGTTGTTGTTTTCTGATAAAATCCCGAGTGCCACGTGCTGTGCGGGTGAAAGGTTAAATATTAATAACGCCAGGCTACGTGGAGTTTTAAACATTCGATATTTATTTTTTGCAGCGCCTTTAATCACCAACACGACGCATCATTTATTCATGCTAAAACGTGAATATTGAATTTTCGAAATGCATGCGGGATGATTTGTGTGTACGGCGGCTTAATGCATCGCAGCGAATGCACAAAGCCTGACCTTTAACCACATAGTGTAAGCACAGCAAACACTCAACCACAATGAGATCCTCGCTTAAGGTGTCTCTGTGGCGGCAGCGATTAGTTCACCTCATTATATCACCACTATCACACTGCGATTACAGAAACCAACAAATATGCAATTTAAATGTTCCACGCCATCTGGACCAGTTCGGGATTAACTTTTAGTATGACAAATACAAACATTTTTAATACATCACAGCAGAAATGCTGATTATTAAGATTTCCACATTGTAAGTAGTTTTGTTGTGACTGACCAATCAGTGGGTGGGAAATGTATGACGTCATTGAGGGCCAGCGCGATGGCCTTGTAAAGACGGGTTTGAAAACGGTTTTTTTTTTCAAGAATCAGCTAAATTAGATTAAGTTACTGATTTCAAAGTCCTTGGGTGGATTGCATTGTCATGGCAACACATCTGATTGGACAAAATCATGTACTGAAAGCAATGCTGCTAAAATAAATGCAATAAAATTGATGGAATAGACTGCTGAAAATAAATTGATATTCTATTAAACAAATATGCCTTGACTTTGTCCTTCATTTAGGTTTATTGTGGAAAATATTAGTTTCTGCTAACCACCAATATCCCCTAACACCATAAAAACATACACTTAAAATATATCTTCAAATTCAGATTGTGGAATTCAAAATAAAACAAATAGTAGCAAATAAAGATATACTTAACTTCAGTGAGCATCCGCAGGATTGCGCAATTTTGCCTACAAAGGAAAAGAACAGCGCACATAATGGCAACTGTTAAATTCACTCTCCATTGTTTCCTACAGGGAGGAAAAAAGTTTGGAAACAACTTTGAAAGTCAACCAACAAAGTCAGAGAACTGATCGTGTTCCATGTCAGAGGTTCCCACCATGTATGAAAGTTGCTGGCGGCTGACGTCAATCCAGGTCAGTCATCCATCATTGTCAAAGCGTGTATAGATCAGGAGGTGCGTCGATATAACCCGATGCCTATTGCAAGGTGTGTGGATGCAGCAACACGTATGGGGATGGAGTGAATGGATTACACATGTGCGAGGTTGGAGATCACACTGAGTGAATTGAAGGAGCTCGAAATGTAGTGTAGTGCATTTGTTTTCCTCGGGAGAAACACACCTGCCAATATTGTCTCGTATGGTTTTCATGGAAGGACCATGGTAGATTTTGGTAAAATATCCATTTATTCCATTATCCATGGGTGAACGAAAGCCTATCTTAGCAGACTTTGGGCAAGCAACAAACAAGTGTCCATCCACCCCAAAGTTGGGTCAATTTGACCCAACTTCCCCGGGTCAGTCCAATTTTTAACCCAGCAGTTTTAAGTGTGTACACAAAACCTGCTGAGTCAAAAATAACAGAATTTCGGTCAAAAATTGAACTGACCTGATACTTGATGCAAAAACAAACACAAATTTGGTTCTTTTGATACAAAATAACAAAAGCTGGGTCAAATTAACCCACGTAGTGACTCATTTAGATTTTTTTAAAAATAAATTTGTTTTATTTTGACCCAGGAGTGGACTCTGATAAAGGTTTTTATATTGCCCACTAGCCATATGTTGCCCACCCTTACCTTACTACACCTTAAAATCAAAAGACTCTTAAATTGACTTATACTTTGTGTATGGAGAAGCTTGTTTATGTGCGTTTGGTGCCGGGCCATTATATACAAATGAGGGTTGCCTATATACATGCCGATGTTATGCAAAAATAATGAGGTCATTAGTGGTTAAAACTAAATAGCCCAAACAAAGCAATTGGCATCGCTAATCATGTGCGCCTCGCTTCAAATAATGTCTGAGGGTGTTTAGCAGCAGTGTAGGTCAAAGCCATCTGTAACCTGCAGAGGCGCTCCAAATGGGAGCATGCAGGGTGGGGGGGACATGTTGATGGCACCTTCTGGCTTGTGCCACCATCACCACCACCATCACCAGTAGAGAACAACAACAAGAGTGTCCGCTCGGGTTAATGTCCTTCTATTGATCCCGGCAAAGCACCGCTATCGAAAATGAATTACCGAGGCCCCGCGCAGCAGCGAATCCGTCATCTGTGCTCAGCCAGCCGGCCACAGCGCGCTCATTGCACGGCCGCGCGGTGCAACGTGATGGATGGAAACTCTCATTGCGAGCCCTTCTCATTTCGCCTAGTCTCAATATAAAGGAGAAATTAGACCGAGTGGAAAGTTTGCAACTTTCAAACCTAATGCAGTCTTCTTCTTTAGTCGTGTGTACGGAAGTCGAAACGCGACGTAGTCATAAAACTCCGCAAATACATGAGTAAATTTACGGGTATCGGAAGTATTTATGAAAAACACTCCTGGTCTATACATATAAAAGAGTCAAAAAAAAAAAAAAAAAAGACTCGCCCACCGTTCGTACCCTCAGAATATCGTAAGTCGAGACCGTAACGAGAACCCAATGTTTTTTTTGTCGCCAAAAGATATAGAAAATTTCTATAAATATTTACATTTTAAATGCATACTCAGTCTAGGATAAGTGCAGATAATGTTCAACTTTGATTCAAAACAACACAGAGAACGTCACGATGTATTAAATATTGAACGGAAATCCTTAAATCTTTTCGTTTATTTTTTAAAATTACACAAATGAATGTATTTTCATGATCCTTTATCTCCGAAATGTCACTTTTGTATTTACGCAGCTGTCATAAAGGCATTCATTTAACAAAAGGCTTATTATTGCGTTGTATAACTGCAATGAGCGGTTTCTAACATGTTGGTTAACTTTGGGAGAATCAATATATTTAAAAACACCGCAATAATACGTATAATTAAAAACAATTACAGTGCCAAGTTAATACATTTTCGGATCTTTACAAACACACGGAGTGGTCGGCTAGTTTGCGTGCTGCTTTTTTTTTTTAAAAAAAAAACCATTTTTTAACTTGGAGAAAGTTCCACATATACTGCAGACATGTCTACCGCGTTTTAATTTGTGTTTTTAGCTTCAAGCTGTTTGCCTCCTGCAGTCTTTTTTTTTTTTTGGGACCTGCGGGAGTATTTTGTTGTTATCTTAAAGCGCTGCTGTCGTTTGCTGATCACATAATCAATGATGAACCCTGCAGCAGCCTTTTTCGATCGATGCATTTCTGAAGGTTCGATAACGCTGTAAGATTATGCACTCTGGTCCAAATTTTAAAAAGTCACATTAGGTTATGCATTTGCATTAATTACTACATTCATATCTAAAACAAAATAAAGCGCATAAATAAACTATAGGATATTATAGCCAATGTTAATAGCTACGACATGAAGTGTATTTCAATTTCGGTTCTTTTCGCTTATTTTGGAGAAATATTTTTATTTTATTTTAGCAGTAGAGCTCCACTGTACATGCAGTCTATATAGTTCCTTGTCCATGTGGACACGCTAATCTTTTCATGGCTTCTTGAGAGACTGGTGCGGCTGATGCATCACGCCTAATGTATTCTAAAGTATATTTACTATTGGCAAAAGTTAAGTAGCAGTGTTTAGTCATGTGCCATTGATCACACGTCCTTGCAGACACACACAGCAGACACACACACACTGGCTTCTTGTTTGCTTGTACATGCATTCTAGTAAGTATATAAGGGATTTATTTCCTATATCATGTTCACGGATTTAGAAAAAGACATTTCAAAAAAACTGCCGTTATCTAAATTTTTTGCGCATACACTGAACGAGCTGCTGCTTGGACTTTGTCTTGTTGAGCAAACTTTTAGCATGCATGCAGTCCATAGGCCAAATCAATGCCCGCACGTTTGTCTGTTAAATCTTCTCTTTGCACGTGATTTATTTTATTTTTCCTACATTTATCAATTCATATTTTTTATTTATTTAAAGCAGTAAAAAGAGGCCTCGAATGCCTTTTGGAATTGAATGGCAGTGTTTGTGGAGCGTTTGGCCGCCATTTGTTAAGGAATTAGTGTTGTTGCCATAGATTATTATTTAGGCGCATTTGCATTTGAAAAGCGGAGCCCGGCAATAGAGGAGCGAGCTTGATCAATAGCCGCGGTGAAATATCGATCCATTTGCAGGCTGATCGATTGGTGCAGAGAATTGGGTTCGAGTCTTTTTTTAATGCTTCCGGTTAAATTATATATTAAAAATATATATTTATGTACATGCGGGGGAAATAGGCACGCGTGTGTATTTAAAAAAATACAATTTGTAGTGGCAAAAGGCCCGTTTTCTCCCAGTAAGGCTTTAATCAATACCTTGTTTTAGTCAACAGGATTCTTAAATCAGCATTCTTATATAAAGCATCATCACTCGAGTTACAAGAAAAAATATGTGCAATTGTGTAAATTTCTTATATAAATATAAAAAACAGGTATATTTTTTTAAATCCAGGCTACTAATTTTTAATTCTCTTATTGAAAATTTCATTTCCTTCTACGTACCTGATTTTTCAGTACGTGTTCATTTATTTTTCATGTATTTATGGCCAAAGCATAAAATAAAATATTTCTCGCACGTAACTATTTACCCCTCCCCCCTCCAAAAAAAAAAAAACTATTGAAAATAAAAAATACAATCTTTTTTAGCATAGTCCAAAGGTCACCCATTTGGGAGGCGTATATTTATATAGTCTATTATCTGCATGGTGACGGGCCGTTAGTGGAAGAAATAAACATCAGTCAGGTGTGTTCTTCAATCAGTTTGAGGCACTAATCACACACGCACGCGCGCGCGCACACACACAAACACACACACAAACACACACACAAACACACACACACACGTTCAATGCGTTATTGATCCGATTGCGGGTGGATTATGGAATGTTACACAAATTATTTTGATCAGTTTGTCTTTTCTTTCTAACACCTTAAACTCTGTCGACACTCGTATATTTATTCACAAGATCCAGTAATATCCACAACTTATGTTTTTATATATTAATTGCCTCCTAGATCTATTTTAATAAAACAAAATACATTTATTTTCCGTGTGCGTGTGCCTGTGTGATTGCGTGTGAGCGTGCGCTGTCGCGTCAGTGTGGTATAGATTAGTATTACACGTATTTTTTGTAAATGTCCGCAAAATTGAGCATGATAGTTAAATATAATTTAAATAATTGCAGAATATGGAATAAGATTATATAAATATCAAGGATTTTGTACAGTAGTACGGTATAGTTAGGCTCTAAATATTCATTGTGGAAATGTTCCTAATGAAGCGTCCATTGAGTGTGAACATGATTGACTTGATAAAAATCCTACACAGTGCATTTAATATACGACAGGTAAGCAGATAATATCTATTGGATATAAAAAGTCTACACACCCTTGTTCAAATGCCAGCTTTATGTGATAAAAAAATATAATATTTTTGACCATTGATGTGGCCAATACAACAGAATGAAAAAATATATTTTCAAGAGTTAAAGTAAAAATCAACAACTATAATATAGTTGCAGATGTTTGCACACCCTCATAACTGAATTCAATCACATGTTAAATCAGAGTCAGCACTGCTACTATTTCAAATGCCTATCGTGAACCCTTCAAAAAAGCTCTAGTATGCTTTGCTTAATATTTTTTTCTGTTTTCACACAGAATCCTGGAGATTTTATGATAACACTAACTACCGTTTTGAGTTGTTCATAATTCCCTTCACCTCAGTTCCAGCTCTAGGAAAACAACCTCAAAGCTTAATGCTGCTTCCACAGTGTTGTGCTTGCACCAAACAATTGGTTTCATCACATTAGCAAAATATCAGAAAGGCCTACTAGAACAACAGAACTTTATTTGAGGTTAATCAGAGGCACTTTAAAAGGTGTCAGGTGCACGCCGACTCCCACTTAACATGAGTTTGAATGTCATTGGTTGATTCAGAGCAGACCTTGTTAAAAGACGGTGTGTACACTTATGCAACCAGATTATTTCAGATGTTTTTCATTTTACCTTTCCAAATAGATATAATTGAATTTCCAAAATAAATGGCATCCCCAATGGAGTTCTCCATAAGCTTGATTCTCCTTTTGTGCAGCGGATGTGTTGGATTAAGCATGTGCATCCTCTATTTATATACATTCATAATGCCTCATAGGTTGGAGCTTAGGCTCATTCGATATTGTCAAGTATTCGTATGATCCCGCAAGCTACTTAAGAGCATTATTCACGCTTCGTCTTCGTCTGCAGCCTTCACCCCTTCCTCCCCACTCTTTAATGCTAACGCTGGATTTATTAGGCTTAAGGAATAGCCGGCACTTCTTCCTCAAAGGGGATCACACATTAAGTGTAGATCAAAAGATACGCTCTTAAAAACACAGACTAACGCCTCGTGCAAAACACTTACTCGTTCCTTTAAGTGGTATGATTCTTTGCCTTTTTAATCAGCCTTTTGTTTCACGTTACAGTGTAATTCCCGCACAGCAAAGCTATTTGTTATGGTTATGTGAAGGGGGGAGGGGGGGGGGGTGCATATCTGCTTTGGAAGTTGTCTGTTTTGAGTGGAATATAGAAATAAAAGAGGAGGCGGAGATGTATTTTCAAGTTTTTTTGTTCTTTGACATGAAACAGTGACACGGCTGCAGGGAAAGTGTCAGCTTTTGCACAAAACACCAGCTTTTTGCCTTTTCTTCTTTTGGCACTGATATCAAACGCTCGCTGCAGCTTGCTGGTTTTTCCTCAGATGCTCCAGATCACAGTTTTTTTTTTTTCTATCAAAGGTCAATCCAGTTCTAATAAAGCCCTCCAAAGGTCACATATATATACGTATATATATATATATATATATATATATATATATATATATATATATATATATATATATATATATATATATATATATATATATATACATATATAGTTTACTCAATTGCAGATGGGAAGATACGCTCTAGGGTTTATTCAATGTGCTATATTGTCATATGAGAAACACTAATATATATTTTTTTAAATCATTAATTCCCATGGGCCACATATGGCCCACGGGCCGCAGATTTCCCAGCCCCTTTCCAATGGTGGGAAACGTGTATCAGTCTGAATAAAATGTCCAGTCGTCTTTTGCTTAATGAACCCCAGCAAGCACCCAAACAAGCACCCACCCGCCTGACCCATCCTTTAACCACCCACCCCGCTCCCACAGTGGAAATCCCGCCCTCCACACCCGATAGAGCACCCGTTGCTAGGCGACAGAGGGAGAGATGGATTGAGGAGACACAGTCAATCAATTCTGCAGAGAGAGAGAGAGAGAAAAAAGAGGGGAGGGGGGGGTTAGAGGAGGCTCAAGATGGTCTCCTCACAAGCATCCATCTTTGTTAGCGGCGCCGCACCTCCAAAGATAAATAAAATAAATGCATCTATGCAGCTGTCCACCCTTCCATCTCGGTCCCACGCTTGTTTTTTTTAATACTTCTATCACAAGAAACGACAACGGGCATGTTGTGATTAACACACCCCTCGCTACACTTGCATTGTGTGTCGGCCGCTCTCCATTAGTCAGCGTAGCCCACGCACACACATGCAGATGCCCTGCAATGTACCACATGCCCCTCTTTCTCTCACTGGAAATGTGTGTGCGCGTGTGTGCGTGTGCACGCACGCTCAGCAGCGGGTGTTGAGCTCATCGACTGAGTATTGATCCCAGCACTCACCTCCCTGCAGTCAGCTCTTGTCCTACATAGCATGCCCTGTCTGATTTCTCCCCTAATGGCTTTTATCCAGCTCCAATCTTTATTTAAACTGAAAAGTAGGAATTAGCACCCACTTCTGTCCAAGTCTCTCTCTTGCTTAGCGTTTTGCTGCTTTCTTCTTTTTTTAAACGGCACATCATCATCCTGCCTGAGTAAAATATCTGCAGTGAATCTTCTCTCTCTCTCTGAATATTTAGTTCCTGGACACTTTATTAGGTACACCCGTATAGGGTCATTCAATTAAATTTTCAATTTTTGGCAATACGTATACAGTCAAAGTACGTTCTTATTGATTATTTTTAAAATTTTTACAAAATAATATGTTCGGCACAATAATAATAATAATAATAATAATAATAATAATAATAATAATAATAATCCTTGTAAGTATTATGTGTTAGCATTAAGCTAGTTGATGCTATGTGGTTGCTCCAAATCTGAATTTGAAAATCTTTTCAATTTGGAAATTGGGGGAATGCTTGTTCCGTTCTCTTTCTTCTCCCCATTCCAATGTGCTGCCAATACGGCAAGAAGACAGCCATAACTCATCCATATCAGCTGCTTACACCCTTCACCTTTTTATCGTTATGGCAACGTCTCCTCCCGCCATCGAGCGTCATTTATTCTGCCCCGACGACTTTTCGTATCGACGCGCCTTGGCGACCAAACGATGCCCCTCCCACCCCCACATGGAGTTGAGGGGAAGTGTGTCGGGGGGGGACCCCCCTCGCTGTGCCATCATCCGTTTTCGATGGCCGGTTTGATTTGTTGTTCGCGAAGGGAAGTGACTGACCAAGAGAGAGCAGAGCAACTCTTATCTAGACCCGGCAGGAATAAGACACATCACGCTATCTGTGCTGGCACACACAATGGGGATTAATTGATCCCCTAATACCGTAGCTAAATCAATAGCGACCTAGCATTCTTCTTCAGTAGCCAATCACGCGAGGTCTCTGTGGCCGCGGGTTGACGGACAGTATCGCAGAGGTGAAGCCGACAGGAGGAGTCCATCGGAAGGCCGGGAGCCAAGGCTGCGGCCTTCCTCTCCGAGCACAAATGCTCTTACTGAAGATACTTTGGGGTGTATCAGAGCATAATTTCTGATACTCTTGTATGGAATCTTTTTAGATTGTGCAGCGGAATTTGGAATTCAGTGAGTATCGGGTCATTTTGTACACTCCACCTTATCTGCAGCCAGCTTGGATTCATCTCCATTAGACTCTCCCGTCTCCCATCCTTCTCTCCCTCCCGCCCGCCCAATCGTTCCCGTACTAGCCAGAACCTTGGCATGGTCGAGCTTTCCCACCAACACTTTTTTTCACTCACACAAGCTCGTATAATAACAGGCTAAAAATATGCCTTCGCTTCTGTTTTTTTTTTTTTTCCCCCTCTCTCTTCCTTGCAGTATTGATTTTGCCCAAAGCATTGTCTATGGCGAGAGAAAGAGAGAGAGAGAGAGCTGGAGAGACAAATGAAGTAGGAAACAACTAGAAAACAAATTACTTTCTACACACCAATGGGTGACAAATTAAAGGAGAAAACGATCTAAGTGAGAAAAAGACGGAATATTGTAATTGGGGTTGAATCTGAAAATATAAATGAAAAAAAAAAACGTTGTGTTTTTGATTGAATGTGAAGAAACTCAAACTCATTTTTCGACATCAATTTGACGTATTTGCTCAGGCATTTCATATTGCGAATGTTCTAGAAGATCCTGCAGGGTTAATTCACACACTTAGCTACTATTTTATTTTGCACTACATCCTCTCAACTGGACGTCACAGTGCACCAAAACACTCTCACGCAGAATGATTCAATAATAAGCCGCTGCAATGAAAGAAAGCCTTTACTATGGCAAATATGTTCCAAATGCAGCTTTTCGGAGAAAATGGTTGGGCTCTTTTGGCACTGGTGTGTAATGGGAATGGAGAGAGCTGATCAATAAGGGTATTGATTGCTGCTGGCTTGAGTCTGGGGAATTGAGAGTGAGAATGGGAAGGGGGGGGGGGAGTCGAAGTAGAAGGTGGTGTGGGGGTTGGCTACCAGGTTGAATTTTTTGAAATGCTCTGTTGCAGAGATGACAAATAGTCGCTTTGAAAGGAGGGAGACAAAGACGCTGGTCAGTCATTTTGGAAAATCAACAACAACTAGGAAAACAATTTATGTCAACACTGCTTTGAGAAATGCAATTTGAAAACATCAAGAGTTGTTTTTTTAGGGGGTTTTATTCTCGCAAGTACGAAATGCAGTTTTACAGAAGTCTGAATTGTGCAAGTATGTTGAAACAATTTTTAAAAAAATAGTGTAGTGGTTCACATAGTTGACTTCCATGCAGCTGGGGTGAGATCATAGTTTGAATTACACTTCCACTCCGGCCAATCCTTCAAACTGATATTACATTTGCCCTCATCAAATCCAAGATCAATTCTCATTTACAAAAAATATGCATTTAATAACTTCACCTTCATTTTATGCCAATATCATTTTTTTTTCCTTCATTCCAGACCATCCTCAGCAGTGTTTATCTTTATAGTCACCCACATAAACCTCAGACATAAACCCGAGCTGTGAGTGGAGTCAAACCATCAAATCTGCGCCGGGCATAAATGAGATATAATAAAGTTGAAGCCTAAATAAAGCTCCAGCCCGCCTGTGTTTTGTTTTTTTCTGCCGCCCTCGGCGGGGCACCGTCTGCTTACTAATGCTAAAAAACTCACTTTCAGTTTGGGCACAAGTTTAGGATGGAAAGCAGACAAATGATTAAATTAAGGAGAGAAGACATGTTGGATTCCACTCTATTTTCTTGAGACTAAAGTTTAAAAACAACAGTTCTGAGATGAAAAATCAAACAAAAGAAGTCAATTGAAGAGAACATTTTCAAAACAATAAAATAAGTCTAATGCTGTGTTCAATGTCAAGAAATAAAATTGGATTTTTGTCAATTGGAGATGTTTGAAGACTTTTTGGCTGACTCCAAAATCAAATATAACGCTCACCTGACACACAACGGTCGAACCAATAAAAAAATGACTATGAGAAGAACTATTTGAATGACTCCAGATCTCCACAAGGATCTTCCAGAGTCCATTTTGTTAGTTTGTGAGTGAAACCAAGTACACGGGGCATCATGCATGTGGGGGCTGTAAACAAGACGTTAGATCGCAGATGCGGTTAGCGCAGCACTCAGTAAACACCCCCTGAGAGGAACCTATCCCTCAGTAAAAATTCAGCTGTAAATAATGTATTGAATGCAAAGTTAAGGTCCGCGGGGAGATATGGATGGGCTCATTACTCTTTTAGTTCGCCGGGCCTTTTACGCCGTCTGCGCGCCTCTCCGCAATCGACTGACCCTCGTTCTGTTTTGATTTAAAGATGCTTTTACCTGCGGATATTGTTGTGGATAGAAGTTTTTTTTTTTCTTCTACACACGGCCCAGGGGTTTTTTTTTTCAGATGGTGCCACCACCTTGTTGCACGTGTGAGTGTATGCACTGTGTATTATCAGGGGCCCTGCGTCCGGTCCGGGGTGCATTGATCCCCGGAGCAGGATGTCAAACATTTTAACGGCGATTCGGTCTTAGTGCAAGTGGGCCGTTAATGCATTAAAAATCGTTTGGTCCCTAACTGTCCAGAGCAACACAAGAATACCCCCTATTGCTGGAACACACCTCAGCCTCCCCCCCTCCTCCCTCCACCTCCTGTTTCCAGCCACGTCCCTCACATCCTCGGTCTCAATCAATCTTTACGACACCCGGTTGCATCTCGCTAATGTTTCCGGACTTGACCGTATCCCCGCTCAAAAATTCTTAATTAAGCCCGTTCTGTATGTTTACCGTTGGGCAAATGACAACCTGACGGGGGCTAATAAAACAACATTGTCAGGAGCACGGGCGTTGACCTCGGCTTATCTACCTCCATCCTCCATATTTTCTACCTCACAGGCTTTTGGATGGTGGGTTGCTTGGTCCTGTTCAACGTTGTCCATGTGACTATTTGTATAAAAGCAGGGGTGAGGAACCTGTGGCTCGGGGGCCAATTATGGCCTGCCAAAAGCATTTCATCCTACAAACTAGTGGGACTTTTATTCAAAGCCCCAAAATACAAAATTTCCCTATCCATCCATTTTCTGAATTGTTTATCTTGTTTGGAATCACAGAAAGATGAAGCCCATTTTATCAGATTACACCCTGAACTGGTCACCAGTCAGTCCCAGGGCATAGACAGAGACCAATCAACCATATATTATATTTGTACGGCCAAACAAATGAGCAGCTTCATTCTAAAATGGCTTTGTTTTTAATGCATTTTTGTTTCGCTAATTAAGAATGACACCATCTACCGGTCAAGGGTGGAATTACACCAAAAATAAATACGCATTAGACCAACATGGCATTTTTAAGTGCACAAAAATATACAATATAAAACATAAAAAATTGTAAATGCTATTCTGCCCACACATCAGCAACTTATACAGTAGATACAACACAAAAATACAAAATAGACATTTTGTACATGTTATAAAAAGTCAAAATAGAAAAAAAAAAGTTCTCCACCCGTTCCGAGCGTTCAAATGTCATTACGCTCGACACATCTCTGTAACACAAGCTACTGGCTTCTCATCAGCGTTGATTAAGATTCATGCAGCCGCCTTGCCTGCATGTCAACTCTTCCAGCTATGAGTCATGCGCATCAGCATCTCTCTTCATTTGGCTATCGACTGGCGCTGTGTTCTCACATCGGGGCGATCCATAGAGCACCGTGCGGCGCCTGTATTATATCTCCATTTCTGTTGGGTTTTGTACAGCCGCTCCCGTGAGTCCGCTTGATGGAGTGGCGGAGAGCCGAGAGATGTTTAAGCAACAAACCGCAATGCCAAATGGAATGACCTTATCATTAAATGATTGCAATATTAAGTCTCCGCTTCATAAATAAAGCAAAACGAGCCCATTTGAAATTAACAAGGGTTCATCGGCAGTTCACGTCATCAAACTGGGAATTCAGTAGACTCATTATTGCAAAAGAAAAGGCCAGAAGATACTAACGTGTTCGATAAAATTAAAATGAATTTTGCTGAACTTTACTTTGGGTTATTATTCGTCTAACTTTAGCATTTTGTCCTAATCAAGCAAAAGAGGCTACTTAATATTCTAAATGTAGATATATTTATTTTTGCTGGATAATTGAACTAGGAGATTTTTTTTCTCTCACATTTTTGAAAGTTAATTATTATTACTTAGGGTACATTTTCTGAAATATACATTACTGGCCAAATTTTTTACATTTACACTCGCAAATCTAACCCAAATCCATTTACTTCCCACACGAATGAAATGTGATCTGCCTAAATAGAATACCATTTTACTCAAAGTGCAGCCAGTAACTCTAAATGCACTCAGCACTTTATTGGCTGTAAAATCCGTTACAAGGAATTAAGTGAAATGACACACAGACACTGTTTAAGCAGACCTTCTTTTAAAACAACGTGTTATATAAAATTGACTTTTTAATTGCTTGTGTTATAAGTAGTTGTATCTTTCCACTCATTAAATGTGAAATTAAACAACTAAGTCATTTTTGTCATATTTGTTGTAAAGTCAGCCACCGTGCAAGGAACTGGCTCATATCTCCAAAAACTCACTTGACTTGTATTCCCAGGCAGACATCTGCTGTATGCAAAAAGGCCTCAGTTTGCAAATGTGCGGACAAGAACTCCTGACACTGCACTCGATGTCGTGTGTGTGTTCGAATGTTGCGTTACATCAGCTGACAGGTGTGAAGCCCCTATGGGGCGCCACTGTTGCCGTCTTCCACTTGGCTAAACATGTTCGCCACATCGGAGGTGTAACAAATCCATTCCTGGCTGCCAGACTGAGAAAGCATGTGTGTTTGAGTGTGTGCAGGTGATCACAGGTTTTTTTTTTTTTTTTCCCTCAGTGTGAAGTGTCGGCGTCTTTAGAGTGGTTAATAAGAGGGGAGGTTGAGGAGAGTGTCAGGCAGGCTCTGGTGAAGAGTCCTCAAGCCTTTCACTTGTGTGTCGCGTTGACACCTCTTAACCTCGCTCTGTCGTCTCTCTTTCTCACACACACACAGACACACACTATTGACACTTGCCACCTATAGAGCTGCATCCACTGTAGTTATATTTGTCTTACTATACAACTTTTTTTTCCCCCAACGTGAACAAAATATGTCTTTGTCACCGACTAGTGTAAGTGGCATGGAGGTCAAATGAGAAGAGGTCAGAGTTCACGGTGTAGTGGGTCCTGTTAAAATACCTTTTAGCCTCCTTCAGGGATATTATGTAATGGCTCGGGGAATTAGCTCTGGCTCCGGGTTGGCTGATTTGTGGCGTGTGATATACATGCCAGATGTTTATTCATTCGGCTTTTTAGGAGAGGGGTCAAGTTGATATGCCTCTTGTTGTTTGAAGCATATGAATTAAGACTAAACAACAATTTTGATCTTTTAGGGCCACCGTACATCCCTACATATATTTGAGAAAAAAGTGGTTGAGCCTAATCAATGTATTGAAAGCATTTGAATATCAATACCACCAAATGCGTTGTATTCAATCTTTATTTTTAATACAGTGATAATAAGCGTATTAATTTTAATAAGCATCCGTTCGATAGCCTCGGAATGTGAGCGATGGTGGCCCATTTTTGCACGCCATTGATCACTGCCTTTTCTTCCCTCTTTGTCCCTTCTCCTCCACACACATGCACACACACACACATGCGTACACACACTGTAAAATTCATCCTTGGGCAAGCTAACTGCGCGCACCACCTTTTATCAGTCCACAACTGTTAAATTAATAAACTGATATTGACGAGCTATCAGCCCAGGGTGGGGGATAAATAATTTGGGTAACAGAATGCTCAAGTCACATGACTTTAACACACACCATTCTGTAATTATTCCCCACGAGGAACCGAGTAAACAAGCAGAACACACAAGAAGAATCATAAGGTGCATTAATTGCATATTCAAATTTAATTGCTGCTCTATAAGGTCAATAAGCGACAATATTGTGAAAATATATTCGCATCTATAAGTACAGGTATTGATGTCAAAGTCGTTAAATTCTGGAATTTTCCCGTGTGGGACAAATAATAAAACAAATAAGATACTGTTTGAGTAGTTTTCATAGAATTTCATCAATAATGCTAAAGACGTACCACACTGAATTTGAAATGTAATTCATTGTAATGATATTACAAATAATACACTATTTTCTTTAATTAATTTATAAATGGTAATTTTTTTTTTTTTTAAATATACAAGTTATATTCTAAAGTAGGTTAATGTTTTTCTAGTCTTTGAAACCAAAATGAAGTTCCAGAAGATTGGAGAAGGTACACTTAACCTGCATATCCATTATTATTTATGTAATGTTCTTTTTTGTGGCATTTCGGTTTAGTGGTGCGTCGTGAGAATTTTCTAATAAGTTTGGCAACGTTACATTTTTAAATTGTTGTGTCCGGTGATACGCACAAAGACAGATGAATCTAAATCATAGAAAACTATAAATATCCCAGCATATGAGATACTATAGCCTTCAAGGCCATGGGAATATAGCGATCATTACGAGCGGCGATCATAATCATCACCGTAGCCAGTGTTAGCCTGGCAGACATCACCGCAGTTTACCCAGAAGGCCGTTGCAGCAGCAGCAAATGCAAATTTATACGATATTGAGCTTTTCTGCTATTTTGCCGTGAGCGAGGAACACACATACACGCACATATACGCACACACTACCTGCTGAAGTGCAATGTGTGACGCAGTCAGATGAATTTCCTGCAGCTGATGGTCAAATGCAAATGGTGGAGAAAAAAAAAAAAGGAAGGGAGGGGTGGGGCGAGTGCAAATCATGGAAGTGCTCCTGTCTCCCTCCGGCCATTGCTGACCTTTCGCCCCCCTAGCCATGGTCCTAAATGTCAGAGGTCACCCAACGGGGTCAGCAGGGAGTAGCACTGGCTGAAGATGTATCGCCATGGCAACACTCAGCCCATAAGAGATGGGGAGTTGGAAGGGTTTTTTTTGCCTCATGGACTGAAATTTCTCTAACACACATGCGTATGGTTCGAAATTGCAAAATTTTTTTTTTCTACCAGCGGGAATCTGGAAGCTGGGTTGAATTCAAACTTTCATTTTGTGGTGACTCAAAATATAAGAAGTAAATCTGCAGCCAGTATGGTAACCCAACTTGGACAAATTACATCATACAGTCACGAACACCCAAATTTATATCAGATTTTATTAGTTCTTAGTCTTAATTTTGTTTTATAAATTGGGCTAAAGTGCTAATACGCATTTTCCATGAAGACGGCGGTTGTCTCCTCCCCTAATTTATTTAATTAACAAATTATAATTATAAAACAAAAAGTCCGGATATGCTGAACCGAGAGAATAGAGCGGCCCACTTGAATAGCTTTCATGTGTTTTAGTGAAGAGGCCCAGATTTCATTCTGATTTTTTTATTTTAGCATGTATAGCGTACAATTTGCGACGTTTTTAATGCTCGAGAGGTTGGAAAACACAAATAACAAGCATTTTTCGTTGTACCTGTGTTGCGGACCTCAGACGTACCCAATCTTGTGTCCAGCATCACTGAACGAGCATTTGCTTGCATCTAGCGACATCTAGTGGCCGAATGAGATTTTGCGTGCATTCTGTTCGGTGCATGAGGAATCGGGAGAGACGGAAGAGGAGGAGATAAGGTGTGGAGGGGAAGCCCAGGAGACTTGCGTTTATCCCGAGGGAGCTCCTCCGGTCGATGGCTCGTCCCACCATATGTCTGATCACAGCTGTCAATCAACAGGTCAAGGCGGCTCATGGGGATGCAGGCCACTGCAGAGAGATCAAACAACGGACCTGAGGGATGACAGATACAGATGGAAGGAGAAAAAAGGCAATAAAACATTGCCTCAAAGATGGTAACGATGCACTGGGAGGCAAATTATTGTTAACAGTAATCTGCAGAATAGGCGCCTCGCATTGCCATCGATTGACTATTAAAGGGCCTTTGAAGGGAGACGTGCTATTGTTCATGGCGGGACATGAGGAGAAAATAGCAGCTGGTTGGTTGGGCTGCTTCTGCTGTGTCCTAGAAGCCTTAAATAGTGCTCTGCCTACTTCTTGCATGTAATCGGTTCGGAATAGACAGGCAATTTCAACTCCTGCTGCTTCTAATATGCCCACTCGTCTTTCTTGGGGGCAGCATTTTACACTATTCATCCATCAGACACTTTTTTGTGATATGTTTGGATGTGATTTTTTTCCCATCTTAAAAAAAAACATTTTATTTTAATATGAACTGTAAATTAAAAATCCTTGCCTATTTAAGATACTGTTCCTTCTGTTAGTCCCATTATGGGAACATATTTATACACAATAATGATAATTTGTGGGAATGTATTCAAACCACATATTCTAATATGATAGGTTTAATTGTTTTAAAATTAGAAATAGTACCTCATGGTACCTGGTTTTGTCCATTTTGGGGCCTTTTCGTGTGTGGTCAAACTGGAGGAAAATCAGCCTTGGAATGCTGCGCATTCAAAGACGGCCATAATGTTTCATCGCCATCGCAGCGGGGTTGATCTTCTTAGCTCACTCTCTGCTAATCAGGAACATCTTTGGGCACTAATCTATGCACCCCCTGCACCCTTCCGCCCATCTTATTAGATTAACAAAATAGCATATACACACACACACATACACACACACGCACACACACCTCGTGACCTCATTTGCCTTGAAATGTAGTTACACATTGTTTGAAACGTGTTAAACTTCCTCTAAGGCTCTACGAGCTTGTTAAAAAAATAAAAAGATAAATATCATGCAAACTATAATTGCAGCAAGGGATGTGTAGTGTGTTTGTAAAATTGCTTCAAGCATGCACTGGTTTGCACTTCAGAATGTGCAAATGGCTTATTCAGAGTGCACCAAAAAAAGTAGTGCCAAGGCGCAGTACAGATGGAAATAGAGATGGAAATAATTCAAGCACAAGCTGCTAATTATTTTGTAACATGGGCTGCATTAGAAAATTAATAGGAGGCCGAAAACCTCTTCTAACTATGGAGATTTTTTTTTTTTTTTTTTAGTATTGTGTGTGTGTGTGTGTGTGTTCGTGTGTGTGTACACTTAGCAAACATATGCAACCAAATTAAAGCCTTAAAGCTGGTGAATTGAAGAGGATTTGAAGCGGAGAGCAATTCATGGGAATTAAGCAAATTAGGTCTCCAATTAGCACTTAACATTGAATAGGCAGATTTGGTCGACCGACAAGACCTCCCAACCCCCCACCAAAAAAAAAAATTAATTAGCCAGATTTGATGAGTATCCTAATTCATCACGGTCATCATAACATCACACATTTTGCTCTTTCCTTCCAAATCCCTCGTTCATGCTTTTATGATCAAATTTCACCCCAAATATTGCCTTATTGGAATATTTGATTATTTGTCGTGACAAACAAAGTTGACAAAAGTCAACGCCTAACCTTTAATCCTCTTAGGCAGCGTAGATGTAAATACCAATCACAGCCAGTCCGAGAGGAATTTCACTATTGATAATAAAATAGACATCAGTATTGCAAAGCTTCTTTTAATTAACAGTGGACTTTGTTAGCTAAAAAAAAATAATGTCATCAGAGGCGTTCTCAAATTTTTAACCGATTGAATGTGATTGAGATTGTGATTAGATAATGTCTTTGTCTTGGTGAAGCAGCATGTGGCTCATTGGCCAAAATTGTGTGTTTTCTCCCCAATCCAATGAAAAATTCTTGGTGTTTTCTATTTATTAGATTAAATTATTTATTGTCACAATAACCCAGCACGATGTTGTGTTTTTGCTTCATGTTTCCTCACCGATGAATGAGTGACCTCGCCTCTCTCCATCCTTCCCTTTTCTCAGCCCCTTCCCCTCTTTCTTCAGCAGTGGTGGCGGATTACGGCGCGTGATAATCTTCCTCTTTCTTGAAACTGCTTGGGATTGCCCAGATTATCCGGCCTCATACACTCAGGAGTCGGCTTTGGAAAACCCACAGCCCCGGCCCCTGGCGCCAGCCGCCGATTTGAGTCTCTTATGCGGCAGGAGATTTTGCATCCCGACAGCTTTGGACTAATTAGCATGTGACGCCGGGTGGCGGTGTTAGCAGCGGGCTCACTTTTAGTGCCTTCCTAATACACACACACACGCACACACACACATAGATGCCCACAGTGATCCCAATGTAACAATTTAATGTGATTTAATATTGCCTGAACAAAACATTGTATTTGCTTTATTTAAAAAAAAAATGTTTACAGGCAAGTGCAATTGGCTTCATATATTTTAACTTTGGTTATTTATACAAAATTGCGTACAGTAGTGTGCAAAATTCTAATTTTCCAGTCGCTGTGTCTTTAATTGGCCCATGATCTGTACTAGTTATTATTACAGTATTTCAAATTAAATACCATAATTTTTTGACAGATTCTAAAAGTTCCCATTCCAACAGACAACTTCACATATGCCTGTCAAGTTTTTTGTAATTCTTTGGTGTGTTGCAGTAGATCGGCTTCTTTAACCAACTCATAGAAAAAAAAAAATCACAGGCTGCACTCTCAAAATTAAATCTTCAATATTATACCAAGAACTGAAGACTGTTCAAATTACATCACGGTATCAGAAAGAAATATTGGAGTAACAATCAAGTTGGAAATTGTGCCTGCTTAAATTCTCATAGACCCAAACAATGTGAGAGAAAATACAAATTAAATCATTATACCAGAAAATAATTTTAATATTTTAAAAAAGTTACTTTTTACTCACATTTTGTGTTTAACTTTTGTTTTGTTAGACACTTGAACTTTTTATAAACAAATATCAATAGCGACATGAACAAATCTTAACATTCCAGTGAATCAATGCCAAACTGATCATAATCCCGCTAAATTATATTAGTTCATCCTTAAGGTCCAGAGACATGCAGGTCAAGGTGAAAGCCTGGTACTTGGACACTGGACCAAGGCCAGTAGAGTCTTGGAGCCAAACAGGGTAACGGGAGCGCACGGGTCTGCGGGCAGCACCAGCAGGACGCTCGCTGATGACGGGCGAGTTGATACGACGAGCCGAGGGGCAAGAGCGGGAGCTGCCCCGCCGCCCTGCGAACCCTCCGTCGCGTCCTCCGGCAATGATAGTCCCCGTTGGAAAAGTCCTTGTAGTTTGACGGATGGACGGCCCAGAAGTGGCCTTTACCGTTTTCGCTTCGTCCGGCTTTGATGAAGCAGTCGTTGAGGGACAGGTTGTGTCGCACGCTGTTTCTCCAGTTTTTATCCTGCCATGACACAAGAGTTGACAAAAAGGCCATGGTTAATTCCAAACGGTGGGCGTTAAGTTGATCTCCTTTGGGATGTCACCTTGCCCCGTTCTTGGCATGGCTCGCGTGAGGATGGCGTGTCAACACGGGGTATGATCTCGACAAGAGACGACACCCGGCGTTACGTTTTTAGCATGTCAAACCGGGCGATCAAGCGTAATCCAATAGACCCATCTTCAATCTGCCACACCGCCTAGCGCACCTGCTAAAGGCGGGAAGCGGTTTGCAACCTAGCAACCGGATTACATTATTTGCCAATTTGCCAACAATGGGCTCGCGCTTAATTGTTTAACCACTCAAGACAGATTACTCGAGCCAAGTAGGTTGCTTTGTTTGCGAAAATGGCCCGACAACAACTTTACGTCTACCGTCTGAAGATTGTTTAACGAAATTCTCCGAGACGCCAGATCATCAGGTGTCAATGATTATTTCCGATTAATGTTATCGCGTCGTATGGTGATTCCACTAGATGGCAGAAGAAACCCATTCATACAACAGAAGAAGTCATTTCACACATTTGAAATGAGATATCATTCTGGCATCGCTTTGACGTTTTTTGTCATGATATTTTTCAAACAAAAAGGTTTGAAGGAATAATGACGAGGTAGGAGTGGAAGATACCTTGCTCTTGAAGTAAGGATAGTGGTCCATGATCCACTGATAGATGTCACACAACAGCAACTTCTTCTGCTCCGACGCCAGGATGGCCTTGGAGATGAGCGCGATGTACGACTGGTTTGGTTTTTCGTCGCATATGGCGGCAGCGCTCATGTCCTCCTCCCCCTCCTCTCGTCGTTCTCCATCCCCCTCCTCTCTTCTGACGTCCCTCTCTGCTGACCTCTCCTGTACGGCGACCACCTTTTTGGGTTTGCGACCATCGAGCGACCTCTGCTCATCCGTCGGTTCAGAATCTTTGGCTCCCTTATTGAACAGGAGGTAGTCGATGGTGAAGCTCAGCCCGAGTCGCTCTCTGCCGCTCTTGTCCTCCGTCCTCGTCTCCGGTGTTAAATAACTAGCACTCATGACTGACAACTCGTTGGTTACCTTTCAGCTGATAGGTTGAAATTGCTCCGCGTACTTCGGAGAAGTTTTTACAGCATGGCCCGATCGATGGTTCACCCTTGGCTGCTCTCGTCCGAGTCGTAGCGTTGACAAGATTACCGATAAAGATGAGCTTCTCAACTGTCGTTAACCTTGATGCGCTCATCGACGACACGATCTCAATCGCGTGCAAAATGACGTCAGTCCGTAAAGGTTAAACGCGGCGGGCTTTTTTTGAAACACGAAATTTTTTAACCAAGCGTCGAGACCTCTTCGGTTAGCCTGACTTTCCACAATCCTCCTAAATCAAAGTTGGGCTTCACACTATTTATATGACCACAAATTGATCCCTCACAGAAAGGGGCAAAGGAGGCACAGGGGAGGTCGAGGTAGGGGGTCTCAATTTAGGCGGATTATTTTTATTAACCTAAGTAAATCTGTGTAATTACGGGAGATTAAACACTCAGGACTGTGCGAGACACGGAGCACCGGGGATGCATGCTGTAGAGTCAAAGGCCCTTTAGATGCCACTGTTATCCTGTTAAAGTTGTTTTGGCCAGTTGGGGAGGCCGTCCAAAGACTTACTGCAATTACATTGGAGCAGTAATTAAACTTTTTCCACCATTAATGTAACTTACAAGCTGTGCAACTACTTGGAAAAAACTTTGGAATCTTTGGAGGAAATCTAAAAAATAAATAAGGTGATCGTCGTCTTTAGACTTAACTTCTACTTTTAAGTAAGTATTCTTTATTGGGTACTAAATAGGTTGATAGATATTATTTTTGTATTGCATTTAGTTTTTCTCTCATTGAGTTTTTATTTAATTATAAGTCTGTAATCTTTCACTCAGTCAATAAATTATGTCCCTACCTATATTGCCTGTTAGAGTTGGTTGTTTATTTTTATTTCTTCTATTAACTGTGTGTATTCAACCACGTGAGTCCTTTTGGTGAGAAGTGCTGTATGAACATAAAATAATAATCCATATGTACTATTATATTTGTCTCTGTTTATTTGAAGAGTTGTAAAATCAATTGCACATTTCTGAGTTTGACCTGCGTTCATCACTGCTATTTTCTGGCAAATTGTAACTGTGCAGACAATTTACTGTGTCGGTTTAACCCGAGGGAGGAATTGGACCATGTTGCCCTCTTCTGTTTCAAATGAGGAACTCAAAGTGTCCTTTAAGGCCAATTTTAGTCCGTCTGTTGCAAGTATAATCGTAGTAATGATCAATAACTTTCGTAAGAACTGCAAACAATAAAGAAATTGAATGTACAAGTGCATATGATGAGCAAAGTGATGAGAAACGAAGGACTTGGTCACGCCCTATTGTGTCAGCGTCACACCTTTGAATAAAGAGCGTTACTTTATTGGCCTATTTTAACGTGGAGTGGGCGGAAAAATAAAGTACAGGGCGTAATGACACAATATTGCTATTCTATCAATTGATCAGCGGCGCTCGAGGGGAGTATCTTTGCTATATACTGTCGGAAAACCAGGAGTGGATCATAAAATGGAGTGGATAACAATTCGATTTTCTATATGAATCTATTTTTTGGAAGCAAACATGACACCGCGTGGAATGTGAGTTTGGGCACCGCCTGGCAACGTGTCGGCATTGGAGAATAAATGTTATATTGCTGATTCCGTGTATTTTTTAACATGTTGGCCGCGTTGCAGACAAAGCACCGAGTGCACATTTCCACAGCCCGGAGTGGATTTTGTAGTTCGGACGGGATTCGGTCGCACCATGCGACCTGATCCACTTGACATCCCGCGGTTTACAATCAGGATGGATTTAAAGTCAAACTGCGGCTCTATTTGAGCAAACTGCGATATTATTAACACGTATAACCGTGAATATTTGAATGTTGTCACTGGTTGCGTTACGAGTGGACACCGGGGCCTAATTTGGAAAAGAGACCCGTCTCTTAGTATTTTTTAAAAAAGTTACACTGTAACTTTAAAAGACACTGGGTCCACCCATTTAGAAAGAAGCGCTCCGGGTCCAGGCGAATACTACTCAGCGATTGGCCGAGAGGAACTGTCTGTCAAAAAGAATTCGCAGCCCATTGGTGAAACACTAGCAGTCGGCTGGGACTCTCGCGGTACTGCTGCGTGAAGATGGCGGCCGAACTGGTGGAGGCGATGGCAAGTAGAGCCTCATTCGCTTTAATTTAATAGGAAGCCGGGCGCGGGAGTCTATGTCGATCACCCGGCGCCGACGCCGAGTGCCACGGCGGCTTTGTGTAAAACCGACATAAAAGCGCGTACTGTCACGAATGTGGCGTAATAGGGTCGCGGCGAAAGCGACTAGCCTCTTCTGCTAACGTCGCTTTCTATCCAGTTAACTTAGCAAGCACGAAGGGTTAGCTTCCTAGCATCACGCTGGCTCCAAAGAAGACGCCGAAAATGAATGATGGCCATCATAGCGCACTTGAGGTCGTCTGTGCAATCTCACTTTTATACGTTCATAATTGCTTGTCGCTAATATTATCTCTTGTGTTACGCGCTTAGTTTGGCCAGCTATGCACCTGTCAAAACGCTCGCTTGCCATGATTGAGAACCGAAAAGGCAGTTTTCTCAGCACAGCTAGCCGGCTCGCAGCGCAGCTTCCATAGATAATGTTTAAATGAGGGTGCATTGGAACGGAACTAACTTAGTGTTCCTTTCTCGTCAAATAGATCAACCATATGATCTATTTGCAACTTGTTGTCAGTGTTTAAACATTGTTTACCTACCGCTGTTGAGTTAGCACCGCCGATGCTAATGTCTTCCATGTAAACATCGGTAATACTTTTTACATACTCATGCGCTATTTTTTTTAATGGGAAATATATAAAGCACATAATGTCTACATGGTGCCAAGAAAGCTTTTATTAGCACCACATTTGACGTAAGTAACATTTCAGTATGGATATAAACGCTTTTCAATGCATTGTATATTGTGTTGGAGGTAAATGAAGTGGCGCATGATTATCTGTCAAGTTCAAGACGTCAGGAGTGCGTTTTAGTGAGTTATTTACTCTATTGTCTTTATATATACAACATTCATCTGTGCTGTCATGGCCTTAATATATTTATCAATTTTTTTTAACTAAATTATCACAAGGAATTCTTGTTTTAATCAAATATTTTCTTGTCAATCCAGAATATGGTCAAAAGTTTCCGGGTGTCCGACCTGCAGACACTGCTGGCCTCCATGGGGCGTAGCAAAAGCGGCTTAAAGCAGGACCTGGTGGGCCGGGCGTTGAGGCTGGTCCAGACAGAATACAGCCCCGAGCTGCTCAAGAACGTGCGACAGCTCTACGAGTCGCGCTTTCCCAGAACGTCCGGATGGCTGGCGGCGCGGCGACCGGAGGGTATCCCTGTTTCTTACTCGTCGCTCAATTCTGCCCCGTCTGCCACCTCTCAGGGCGTTGAATACATCAACGGCATCTCCAAACCAATAGCCACGGCGGCACCGGAGGTCAAACTGGTGCCACTGCCCTTCTATCAGACTTTGGAAACACTGCTGCCACCTACAGAGCTCAGTGAGTATGCACTTACCCCATACGCAGGAGTTAGGCAACTCAAGTTTTGAGACAAGAGTGCACTAGGTGTAGTATGTTGCACATAAAGTGAATGTCCCTTTCTTTATGAGAAGCTGTCTCTCTTTATGACAAGCTGTCTCTCTAGTCTAAAGACATTACAGAGGAAAAAGCCCCTGGCTATTGAATACAGATATAGGCTATAACTGTTGTTGATGTGTTTTGACAGTTGCCCAGAATAACGAGAAACTGCAAGACAGTCAGTGCATATTTGATTTAACACCAAGTCAAGCAGACCAAATCAGAAACGCAAGGTAGGCATGTGGAGTGTTTCCCCCAAATACTTTTTTTTTGTCCTTTTGAGCCTGTGGTATAACTTGATGTCTTTGATTATTGCAGCGAAATTCGCCCAGGAATTAGATCGATCCAAGTGGTTCTTAGGTAAGAATAAAGCGCTAATAAATTGTATCACTTCAAATAGTCTGAGCCAGCACATCATACTAATCATTCACTGAAATCAAAATCATTGTAGATTGTTTCATTCTTACACTGGGAACCTTTTCTGTGTTTCAGAATATGTTACACGGACTCCATTGGGGTTCAGGAGGACCAGTATCCTCCCAACATCGCTGTTAAAGTCAACCAGTCTTATTGTCATGTTCCTGTGAGTTCTAGTAGTGTGCGACAGAAATATCTCAGGGTTTGTTTAAAAATATATATATAAATAAATAAAAGCTCACTCTTTGTCATTTCTTCTTCAGGGCTACTATCCATCTAACAAGCCTGGTGTGGAACCCCGCCGGCCTTGTCGCCCTGTGAACATAACTCCTTGGTTGCATCTTTCCACCGTCACCAACAGAATCACTGTCACCTGGGGAAACTTTGGAAAGGTCTGCGTTCACGGAAACTCATTTTGATGGCCGTATACTCATGACTTTGCTTTTCAGCGGTACTCGGTGGCCGTGTACTTAGTGAGGATGTTCACTGCGGCTGATCTCTTCAGCCAGCTCAAGCTCTGCTCCGTTGAGAGTGCAGAGCGCTGTCGTGAGCGCAGTGAGTGTTAATCTTTTACTTTTCTATCAATATCTTGCCCAAAAAGGTTTGCGATAATGTTTTTTTTGTTATGTGTTTATTTGTAGTTCAAGACAAGTTACGTTTTGACCCGGAGAGTGAGATTGCCACTACAGGTCTTCGGGTTTCGCTCATTTGTCCAGTGAGTAGTTGATGTTGATTTAAAGTTCTCTTCACTGTTTTCCTAATAAGAACAATGACTTTAATTCTTGCACACTTCCTTGTCTCCTCAGCTGGTAAAGATGCGGATCGGCGTGCCGTGTCGAGTTCTAACCTGCGCCCATCTACAGTGTTTCGACGCAGTCTTCTTCCTGCAGATGAATGAGAAGAAGCCCACGTGGACCTGCCCCGTGTGTGACAAGCCGGCTCCCTTTGAGCTGCTCACTATTGACGGGTAAGCCGGTGCCCATTTCAAAAACGCTCCAACACTCCTAATATAGTACTTCCCTATACTACTTGGAAATAACCCTTTTTTTTTTTTTTTTTTGGACAACATTTTATCGCCACTGATCTCATTGTCCTACAAAATCAAAAATAGCAAGGGCTCGCTATGCATGTTCCAGGTTGATGTCCGAGATCCTGAAAGAGACAAACGAAGATATCGAGGAGATTGAGTACCTGACTGACGGCTCCTGGCAACCCATCACCGACGACAAGGAGAAGGAAAAGGAAAGAGAACGCAGCGACACGCCGGAGTTCTCCATGGTCGATATGTGTACGTGGAAAGCACTCGTTCTGGATTCACATTGCACAGATTTTTCCGGAATGCACTTGAAGTGACACTGAAACTTTGCAGGTGTTCCCGAGACAAACGGCCACTCGCCAGCCCACAGCAGCACCAGCCTGTCGGGCAAATCCGGAGGGGGCGCCACGGCGGGCGTCGTCAGCGGAGGGCCCGCCGCGCCGCCCGGAGGCGTGGTGGTGGATCTGACTCTTGACTCGTCCTCTGAGGAGGAAGGTGGCGGGGGCGGCGGCGGCGACAGCGAGGACACTGAGGACAGCGCCGACAGCCCCGCCACTAAGAGAGGCCGATACAACTACGACAAGGACTTGGTCACCGCGTACTGACCCCCCCCGCAGCTACTCAACCCCTCCCTCGTCCCCTCTCATGGCTTTGACAAGGACGGGGTTGAAAGCACGGAAAATGGAACAGTAATACACTAGACACAGTGACCCCCCCTCCCCCTCCTCCCTATCATCAAAAAACATCACAGCCTTTTAGCAGTTCCACACTCGCGTAACAAACCTTCAGTCTAGCGTCGTCAAGATTCCCGTTTGCACTCGACTTGACCACTGGAAGCCGACAACTTTTGGCTCAACGTCATCCTGCAGCCAATACTGTATTTCAATGCATTGCCCCCTCCCCTCACGTCCTACGAACCCCTTTCTTGACTTAATCTTTTTTGCTGTCTGACCAGGAAGAAAAAGCTCTCCACAGCACCGTGCATCAGATTTTTGGCACATTTGAGCTGTTTTTGCTACTCAGTTCAAGGTGGAATGGAAGAAAAAAAGAAAAATGGCAAAAGAATAACATGAACGTGATGCAAACCTCTCCTGTGGCATGAATTTTTTTTTTTTTTGGGTTAGAATTTAATTCATTTTAATTTTCAGTGAAGATCATCACTGACCCGGATGTGTGAAAATTTCCATTTCCTTGGTTATTTTATTTTGCCCCTTTTTAGATTGAGAAAAAAAAGAAAAACTACCTCAGTCATTACACTCTCAGCAGACTAATCTGAACGAGTAAAGGACAGACTCTGATGGCCATTTTACACTGGATTATTATTTTTTTCCTGTTTTTAATTACATTATTCTATGCAGGTCATCTTTAGTCGCATCAGTGCTGTTGGCTTGCTTCTACTTTTGAGATCTCACAGGAAATGGTTGAAGTACTGCAGCCTTTAGCTGTACAGTTAGCAGGAGAGGCGCTCTGCTCTGCTTGTTCCTCTTTATGCGGAAGTATCTAAATTATTCACAAATGCTGTTATCCTCGCCCACTTTCCTTGCATTTATGTACATTCGATTGCATTGTTCAGTTAATGAACCTTGTGTGTGGTTTGGAGCTTGAGCGGTCTTCATCTTCATGACTTTGCTGTTTTGCAGTGGCTTTCAAATGTCTTGACTAATCCAAACACAAGCAACGTCCTCCACCCGCAATCCTCAAATTCAACTCATAGGACTTTTTAATTTGGGACCCGGAGCCGTTTGCACACTTTTTGTTTATTACTTTAAAGCCATTGGATAGTGAGTATTCCTCCAAACACCTGCTACAGCACAAGGACCAGGAATTGGGAACGTTGGACACTCGTTGGGCCTAACAGGGAATGTTGATAACTCGATTTGGATTTTGGTTGTAAAATTAGTTTAATCTGATCTTCCAGCTTGTTTCACACCCTCACTCGTTCCTCATAATCTGTCTCCAGGTTATTCTCGGAAGTCCCCACCGGTGTAGATTTGCTTCTATGGAACTGAGCCAGATGTTTTCTTTTTGGGTGAGGGCGAGTGCGAGGGGCCGAGTGTCTGGTTGTGACTACAGTACGTTGTGGCATCTTTTACTGTAAATGCATAAGGTTGCATGGACAGATGCTTACAATCCATGATGTAAATGTTTTTCTTTTGTTGTCGTTTTTTTATATGTTCATATTAAAAGTCAATAAAATTTAAATGATATTTTATTATTAAGACTCAAATTGCTTCCAGTTGTTCCGACAGGCAAAACCAGAAGGGAAGATGATGTCTGAGGACTTAAAGGGTCTGTGGTTCAATTCCAGATGATCACTCAACCTTGAGGATATGATTGTACAATTGAACAAAGATGGAATTCTAACAGCTGTAATTGGTGTATGGAATTAAAAGTCCAGTTCTCTAAAACTTGGCTGTTTTTTTATTGGGATCTAGAAACTGTAGTGATATATGTCTTCATGTGATGTGTCATTTTATTGTCTTAATGTTGCAAAAATGTGAGTATATTTATTACCTTCATGTTCAGTTCCCTTATATGACCACTGGGCGGCAGCAATGTGTACACGGCATTGACTTGATAAAGTGGCACGAAAGCGACGTCGTCCGGTTATGATTAGTTAAAACTCGTGATTCCAATATTTCAAAATAGTGTTATTGTGTTTAACTCGCGATTTATTTTTCTTTAAAACTTTTTAGTTTGGACCTGATACTCTCCCTGAAGTGACGGGATCTCCTTGTGGGTGTCACTCAGGTCTGCCGCTTCCTGTATTGACGGACCACCACCAGTCACAGACGAAAGCTCTGCCACCTGGCCACAGAGCCTTCCCCCCCAGCCCGGTTGTAACTTTGCGGAGGGACGCCAGACGACCACCTACAGCCGCCCCCCGGTGCTACCGTCGGTTATACGGGGGGGAAAACGTGGCGGGCCGCTGAGTCTCGCGGATTCCCTTTTCCGGTAGCACTAGCTTGGTGGCTAATGGCTAGCAGCAGGTAGATAACCCCGATAAGAAGCCTCTAAAAAAGAGCAATGCGCTCACCTCGAATAGTATAATTATATTGAAAGGACATTTTCATTAAAAACGCCTCGATATGTCACGTTTTAGCCAAACATTGGAGTGACACGGCTCGTGAAAGTGTCATCTGTTCGCTGACGTTAGCCAGCTAATTCGTTAGCCACCTAGACGTGATCCTGTTGCTCGCTAGCGAACGAGGGAAGGGCCACTTTGCCACAACTGCTCGGCCCGGTGCGGTTTAGTTCGTTTTTTTGGGACAATATTTGAGTTTTAAGACAGTTTCCCTGCCACATCTGAGATGGCCCCCAAAAGAAGACCGGTTCCGTTAAATATAACGCCCATTGGAGAAGGGCAGCCCACCTCAAACACCACTGATGCTGCATCTGAGTGAGTACCACGACATTGATTCCCAAATATTGTTTTATTTTATTTTTTTATGAATGTGTGTATCTTTATATAAGGATCAGCACTGTGTAATAGTGGCTGGCACGTCTGCCTCGCAGTTCTCTCCTTCAAACCTTGGCACTGGTCTCGGTTTGTGGCTTTCCTCCCACATTCCAGAAACATGCATCTTAGGTTCTTTGAATACTCCATAAGCTATCAGGATTGTCAAACCCAAATCAGAGTTATATTTGGCCTTGGTGTGGTGGTTCTTTTTATACCAAGTCCTTCTATAAGCAATGCTTAGCTCTCCATCATGACCAATGTTAAAGTTCAGTAGTTTAAAATGTGGTGACCAGTCCAGGTTGGACCCCCCTTCACCCAAAGTCAGCTGGGATGGACTCCAGCTACCCCGTGCCCCTAATGTGGACAAGCATTACAGAAAATGGTTAGCTTAAGATTTACATAATGTTGCCCGACCATGTTGCCTATTACAGAGCAAACCTCGAGGCCTTACAAAAGAAGCTGGGAGAGCTGGACCTGGATGAGCAACAGAAGATGCGACTGGAAGCCTTTCTCACTCAGAAAGCGCAGGTCGGAGAGCTCAAGGATGAGGACTTTGACCCAATCTGCGAACTGGGGGCTGGGAACGGAGGGGTGGTCAACAAGGTCCGCCACAAGCCTTCGGGTCTGGTCATGGCTCGCAAGGTGAGGACGAGTGAACACGGACATTTTGACATTTTTGTCACTCCCAGCAGTGGCACTAGTAACGGCCGTAGAAAACATTAGTAAAATATAGTAATGCAGTATAATATATAAAACAGTAAAACACACAAGCGAGCAGTTTGGCAGATGTGGAACAATTAATTAAAAGTGGCTTAAAGCCATTCTCAGTTGACATTTATTGTTAAACTAAAAATTAAACAGAGAATTCCAAGTTGTGTGTTTAAAACACTATCACCTTGAAAATAGCTGCAACCAGTAGGGGGCGCATTTTGATCTAGGCCCACCCAGTTTATTGCCTCAACAGGCTGCTGTTGTACAAAATGCTGAGTATGCATAAAAGTATGAGACCATGCCCACAACTCTGGAGTTGTTGTTTCTGTTTTTAAGTATGAGCAGGTTGGAGTGAATGTGTCTTGTTTTGCTTGTGTTTAAAATTTACTTCGATATATTTTCTATCATGAACATGATCGATCAGAAAGCCTTTATTGTCTTGTATGGTGCAGATCCAACGAAATTGGACAAATGCTCAGTTAACCATCGGCTAATTTCCCCCCCTCTTCCTCTTATTGCATTAACTTGCTTCCTCTCTGTCTCAGTTGATCCACTTGGAAATCAAGCCGGCCATCAGGAACCAGATCATCAGAGAGCTTCAAGTCCTGCACAAGTGCAACTCGCCGTATATCGTGGGCTTCTACGGCGCCTTCTACAGCGACGGCGAGATTAGCATCTGTATGGAGCACATGGTGAGATGCCTTCACACACAGTTAACCTTTTTTAAGTCTTTCAAATTCTTAATATTGAAATGTCTTGTCTCTGTAGGATGGTGGATCCTTGGACCAGGTTCTGAAGGAAGCCAGAAGAATTCCAGAGGAAGTCTTGGGCAAAGTTAGCATAGCTGTACGTATTCTGAGTCAGTTTCATCTTATTCAAATCATTTTGACCACATGGTCTGACACACAATCCTGTTGTTTATGTCTGTGTTGTTGTTGTTTATTAGGTGTTGAGAGGTTTAGCCTACCTGCGGGAGAAACATCAGATCATGCACAGAGGTACGAAAATAAATCCTTAGCGGAACATTTTGGAACTGGCCCAAGTTTACACACTCAAATTGGATTCACCCGCCTCATTGCGACAATTTATGCGGGCATTAAGTTGTCATTTGTTTTTCTATTATGAATTGGCAACTGTGTATGAAGTGTGTCGACTTGCCTCAGGGTGAGCGGTACTGCAGAACATGAGTGAACTCGGCGGTAATTACAACCTCTCAAATGTGATTATGAGCAACCTCGCCCCGTTGTACCCTTCTCTGGTTTGCTCCCTCCTTCGCTTTTCTTTTTGTTCCCTCGCTTCTTCATGCCATCACTTTGTCACTCGCTCCTGCGATGACCTTGGTTGCTTGCAGACAGTCACACGCCTCAAAGAACGCCCTTCAGGGACGCACGGAAATATTAGCATACATCCTTCATAATGCGCATTTTTGTTTTATCGAACCACTAAATATGACTACATCGAGCCTACACGGTTGCTGTCTTCTGCTCTTCACGCTGCAATTTTCCAACTTCGTATTAGAGATGTAACAAAGGCAAGGCGGCGCCTGTGTGTAAGGGTGTCCCGCAATGTCAAGGCATGGGTGTGAAGTTAACCACCTGACGCTCGCTGCTCCCACCCTGTTGTGTCGAACGCAATATTCGCCGTCCGACAAGTATTTGGCACGTCACAGCATCTGCTTGTGTTACAGTAGGAGGCTGTGTGAAATCACGCACAGTTGTGGCAATACCCACTTGGCTCCCTGTCATAATAATAATAATAATAATGTTAATAATAGTAGTAGTAATAATAATAATAATATACATATGCATCCTATTGCTGTTCAAAAAAACTAATAGTACAGGTCTGGTAATATTTTAAGGTTAAGTCTGGAAAACACATTAACCACTGTGAATACTTTTAAAAACAATAAG
Source organism: Syngnathus scovelli (assembly GCF_024217435.2). Classification (NCBI taxonomy): domain Eukaryota; kingdom Metazoa; phylum Chordata; class Actinopteri; order Syngnathiformes; family Syngnathidae; genus Syngnathus; species Syngnathus scovelli. The sequence continues at coordinate 4,902,160 of NC_090856.1, forward strand.
ACACTCAAGTCTCAACTTTAAGAGCAAAGGCATAATGTAAAGGTGCCCACAAAAGAAAGTAATCACTGTTTATCATAACATGTTAAAAACAAAAAAACTCAAGTCTTAATAGGGGTACACACATACCAATTTTTAACTTTTTTTTTTTTTCTTTTTCAACGTTGGGTGAAAGCAGATTCCAGGAAACAGATGCGTGACGACTTATCGAATACTGATCGTTGCTTTCGACACAAAAGGATGCCAAGAGCAGCAGATTGATTTGTGATAACGTTTTATTTTGAATCCAAAACATTAAGTTTATATGAAGTTATTCTGGATCTTGTTTTTGCCCCTACCCAACCCCTCACCTGCCACATAGATGTGAAGCCCTCCAATATTCTGGTCAACTCTCGCGGGGAGATCAAGCTGTGCGACTTCGGAGTGAGCGGCCAGCTCATAGATTCCATGGCCAACTCCTTTGTCGGAACGCGTTCCTACATGTCGGTGAGTCAGCTCTGCGCCCCCACCCCGTTTCCTCTGGCCCCATCCCCACTTTCCTTCCCTTTCTTTCTCACTCCCCTGCCAAGAGGCGAGGGCCGTGCCCAGGAGAGCGTTATTTGGCACATATGTCGGCGACTGTGTCCTTTTCCTCCCTCGCTGTTCTTCCTCAGCCCGTGGGCACCTGGTCCGTGCAAGCCTCCGGCCTACTAAGCATCGGCGCTATTGAGCACCCGTTATTTTTCAACACTTTTCTAAAACACCATGGGTGCGGAATAAATTCCTTCAACATGTACTGGCAGCAAGTGTAACTCATAACAGACCAAGCCAACATTTGTACAATGGCAAACAGAAGAAAAGGGTGTAGACACGAGGATTGATAGTAGACACCAATAATGTAGGAACGAGTACGATTTTTTCGTTTTTTGCAAAAATCTGAAGAATTGACATTTTTGTCGTTCTTTTGTGCAAAATCCATAAAAGTAAATGTGTAACTAACAAACGATGTTCCAAATCTACCGCCTCAGGCATTTGGAATCGGAAGAGGTAGGAGATTATCACGGCAGGCACGGCAATAAGATGTCATACAAAGAAGACAAGCCAAAAAATATCATTTGTCGTGATGAATGCTGAACACTTTGGAAAGTCTTGGCCTCTGGCTAGAATTTTCCAGGAGCACCATTTGCGTTTTCAGTCACCCAAAATGCAATTTTGAGTGCGGACAAAAGGCGAACACACACTAACTGGCCCTATCGGTCCGTCCCTTCTGCCATTTGCACCGCTCTCCCAGCGCTGTTTCGGTCTTGGCCCAAACCTTCTGTCCCTTTGACGTATATACTGTACCATGTGCTACCTCGACAGCCGGAGAGACTGCAGGGCACCCACTACTCCGTTCAGTCGGATGTATGGAGCATGGGTCTGTCCCTTGTGGAGCTGGCCATCGGCCGCTACCCCATCCCCCCACCAGACGCCAAGGAATTGGAGGCCATCTTTGGGCGGCCCGTGCTGGACGGGAGCGAGGGAGAGCCTCACGGCAACGTGCAGAGGCCCAGACCACCAGGGAGGCCTGTGAGCGGTAGGAAAAATGGCATTGTTTACCTTTCTGCCGTAGCTTCCTGGATTTCATGCGTATCGTTGGCACAGGACACGGGATGGACTGCCGACCCGCCATGGCCATCTTTGAACTTTTGGACTATATTGTGAATGAGGTCTGAGAAAAACACTGTGCACAAATGATCAAAATGTTGATCTATTTTGAATGACATGATTTTGTTTTGAATTGTTTTCTCTTCAGCCTCCTCCTAAACTGCCCCACGGCGTGTTCACCAACGACTTCCAAGACTTTGTCACAAAATGGTGAGTCGTCAAAATGCGAGTGGCGGCGTTGACCAATTTCAGATTGAACCAATTAGATCGATTGCACATAGCGACAGAAAACCGCGACCCTATATTTGAGTCCCCGAAACTTCAATAATAAAATGTGGATATGGCCAAGTGAGATTTAGGGAGGTGCTTAAGGGTGTGTACACATAAAACACGACACGCCAAAAAAAAAAAAAAAGCTTCCTCATTTCAACCAGTGCACACTTTGCAGCTGAATACTGGTCATGTGTTAGGAGTGTGACAACAAAAGTGAGAATAAGTATTTGGATTAGGATAATACAATTTTGCATACCTTTATGAATCTATTTGTTGATTTTAGAAGAAAAAAAAATCAATCGGAAAAGTCAATGACTTGATCTGAGAAAAGTTCTAAAAAGGAGTGACTCTAATTCAAGTCTAGGTGATTACTTTAGCCACTAATTCGATCAACCTCTATTGTTTAATTTCATGAAAACATTATTGCTGTCATTGTTTTTCAAGTAATTGAGAACTGGTTGCAGTTTGCGGTCATTTTTGTGACCTTTTTTTGTGTTTACAGCTTGATCAAAAATCCAGCCGAAAGGGCCGATCTGAAGATGCTGATTGTGAGTGACTCACCTTACTTTTTTTTTTCCCCCCCAAACTATTTGCCCTTGTTTGAATAACCACTTTTCCTTGTTGTTTCAGAGTCACGTATTCATCAAGCGATCCGAAGTGGAGGAAGTGAACTTTGCCGGCTGGTTGTGCAAAACCATGAACCTCAACCAGCCCAGCACCCCCACCCGAGGCACTGAGTGAAGCCCGCCCGCCCCTCCCACCTCGAGCACTGCCCTCGTCACAGCGCTGGGTCTTGCTTGCATATTCACTTACATTCTCTTGTACAATCTTTCACACATCCACACACACACATTGACACTTTTCTCATGTTGTTTTTGGGCTTAAAAACGGTTCCGGCTTCCTTTCATGTATTTGTTCACCAGCAGCAGCTGCAGGGCTCTCGAGTCGTCGTACTGTAAGACCACAAGCTTCACCAGGCCAATGTCACCTTCCACTCGGCTGCAGGGGAGGGGGGGGGCGGTTAACGCTTTGATTGATATTTGTTTTATTCTAGCTCTTTTCTATGGCAACGGTTGATAGCAGCAGAGAAACGGACAGGGCGAACCGAAACGTAGTCAAATCGAAATAGGTTGTGATCAACATTTATTTACGCAGACCTCTTTTTGTCAAACGAATGACCCCGAAACGATCTGCCATATTGTAATTACATTTGTTATGGATAGTGTGCGGTAAAAATGGGCACAGTCAAGTACATTTTTTTTTTTGCTCTTTTGTTTTTGGGAGATGGCTGGAGTTAAACAATTGATCGCTCTGAGGATCACAAACCAAAGAGGATACTCGCACTTATCAATGCCTGATCAGTACCCCTCCTTTGTGTTGGCACATTCACGAAGAACGTTGCACTTTGGATGAAATTCGGTGCAGTTGCGTTGACATTGTTTCCTCATACATTTCAACCACACTCTCCGCTAAGAGGCCAGGGAGAGACCAGGAATAATATACCGCGTCTTTGAATGACGCTGAGAAAACAATGATTCAAAATGTATTCATGAGATGCTATAGCATGGTTTAATCTTTCTTATACTGTGCGTGTATTTTGTTTTAATGGTGCGGATGGTCCAGCTGGTGTTTTGAAGAGAACCCTCTGTGCTATCAATATAAATCATTTTCGTTCGCTAATATTTTGTTTTCTTTGTTGTTGATCTGTACTTTTCTCCCTCCCTGAGGTGAACTTGGTTACGCTCCCCACTGTGGCACGCCAAAAGCATCCGGCAGACTTGGCTTGTCCTTTCCGGGAAAACCTCACACACCTTTAAAGCAAAGTTGCGGTTTAATTGGATGTTAAACTTGAGGCAAAGATTTCAGAAGTACAAAATAGGGTATAATTGAGCATTGTTACCCGGGTCAGTGTTGGTCACATGCTGGTGGTGTTGCTAGCCTTGCTCGAACTCTTGCATTTTTTTTTTCCTCTCTGCTTTTTTGGCTGCCAGCTCTTATTCTCCAAACTTTCAAACAATGTGCATTCGTTCAGAGCAAAAAAAGATGTGTCACAAAAACTACAGGAGTACTATTTTGCAGTCTTAATATACAACCTTTTTTGATTTATGTAAATGACAAGGAAAATAGTCATTTATGATAATATAAAAATGTGTTGGATATGGTTCTAATGTATAAAAGGATAAAATAAAACTTATTTGTGAATGTAAGTTATTTGAAGTCTGATGTGTTGCTAATGTTTTTCCAAATGACTCATTTGCCTATTGTGTGATTAACCTGAAATGACAATTTATTCCCCCTTATGCAAATTTTCTTCCATTGTCACTAATGAGGGCAAGTGCAATATTGATCCTAGGTGGTGTAAAAGGGAAAAAAAACACTTTCATTTATAAGTGTATGTAATTATTTTCGTTTTTAATGTTTGTTATTAACAAACGTGAGTTAACAGCTTTTCAAAATATTTCCTTTTTTTACCCCTTTTTTTTTTTTACGCGAGAACACAGTCGCTTTCATTACGTCACTGATTGGCGGGAAACATTTCCGTCTGGAAGCATCCCACAGGTACTTAAACTCGTTTTCTCCTTTTTATGACTCTTTTTAGTTTGTTCACTTTATAAAACTGCCTGTTGGAAATTTCCAGCTCAGGATGTAAAAGGTTCATGTGAGTAATGAAGTACCACGTAAAAAGGCGAGCAAATCCACTAGTTAGTATTCGGGAGTTGCTAGCTTATTTAGCTACAGGTAGCTAGCACACGGGAGTCATGATGCTAACTTCGGTTCTCAATAGCTACATTAAATTCCTGCGATAATTTAAATTGTTTTCAGCTATATATTAATTATTCCATAACACAGGAGGGTAACTACTGTGTTTTCTCCTTGTTGCAGTCTTCCTCCAGAGATTCTTAAATTTGTCATAATGTGAGACCAAACCAAGGTAAGAATCGTCATGCTAACTCTCTTCTAGTGTATGCTTGCTAGCCACAATATTAGGTACACCTCCATGAAGTCAATTAGAAGGGCTGCATAATGACCAGTTGATGTTATTATGTATACTTAACTAGTCCCCAAAAATAATCAATTCGTACAAATAATACATCTTTGTTTGTTTGTGAATGCTAAGGACATATACTGACGGTAGAACAAATAAATCTTCTGTTGACATGACAGATGAAACTAATAACCTGTTGCCATTCCTAGAAAGTATTTAAACACGAAACAGTTAGACATGCCCATTGAAAGTGTAGACAGTCAAATTAAGTTCACGTTTAAAGTGACTGTAACTGTATGGGCGTCAGCTCAATAAAAGTTGGGAAACAATGTCAGAAAATACTTGCGACGCCACTTATGAGTACTGAAGAGCAAACAAGTTTCTTCCAACTTTTGTTTTTGTTTCTGCTGAAGAACGGCGCCCTCTAGATATACATTGTGCCATTGCCTTCTCATGCATGGTGGACCCTGGGACACGTGGTGTTAAGTATGTGTCCTATGTGTTTGCTTAAATGGGCATTCAAGGGAGTGCGTCACAATGCTCCCTTTTTCGCCGCACAATGGCTGGCTTGCCCTGAGTTGGGGTGGTGTGCATGTGTAGGTGGGCGGCAGGAAAGTGGCGCAACATCACATGCTTTGCGCATTTGGACACGGGGAACATACTCCTACACTAATGTCTTCCCTGACAGCTCACCTGTTGGAGCTTGGCAGGTATTATGAACTTCAACCAGTTGCCAAGCCAGGGAATGTGAAGGGGCTCGGTGGCACCCCCCTCCTCCACCACCACCACCCTATTATGTACTGGAATCTGCCAAGGCTTGCTTTTGGGGTGGGACGCCATGACCTCAGGCAGTGGGATGAGTGGGTGCAACTTGCAATAGAGAAGGAGAGGAGTAGCGGTTAAGAAAGGGAGGACAGCCTTATTTAACCTTAAACCACACATGATCTCAGCCCACAGCTCCATAGGCTGATGTGAAAGCACGACGTGGGGAGGCACGGGTTAATCATTTGTCTCATCGACTTTATGACGACAAGTGTCCACTTCAGACACGCAGGGAGAAATTTCCACTTGACGGAGGGCGGAGGGGTGGGGGGGGGTGCTGAGGAGATGGAGGCTGTTTCTTTAAGAGCGAGGTCGAGTGAGGAGGAGAGAGAGAAAGGGAGGGACCTCTTTGCCCTCCAGAAACCAGGAAGGGAATTGAGTTGATCTGCTGCTGCTTGGTTAGCGCATACGGGGGCTTTAAGCCTGCACAACAGTGACAGAGGCTGGGAGAAGGGAGAGAGAGCCACAGAGAGAGAGAGAGAGAGCTCCGGAGTGGAGGAGAGCGGAGGGCTGCGCTAATCCAACAACAAGCAGCACCACGGCCATCGCAGGTGAGCTAAAAGACAGCCTGCCATCCCCTCGCTGGCTGCCCTGGGCCTGTCAAGCAGAGGGGGGAGCAGGGCCAGCGGAGGAGAGTGGGAGGAATGAGGGAGGAGGTCGTGGAGGGGAGGGGGGGGTGCCCTGAGAGGTGGGTCGCCTGTCAAGGTTCCTCTTTTTGACACTGCTGCACTTCCCTCGTACTGCTGGAGAATCTTAAAAGTTTACTGTTGCGACTTTTCAGGCAGGTGGAAGCACTTACGGGAGGGGGGCGGCGAGCGAGCGGGAACTGTTATGAATTAATAATCAAGTCAAAAGCAACTTTTTGTGACAGCGCCATGCACAGCATGCTCCCCTTGTTGTTATTTAGGTCAGGAGTTTGAGGTGTGTGACAAATGTCATGCCGCCATAAGCGCATGGCAGAGACTGATGCTCAATTTAATTTTATTGTGTGTATTATTTTTTTGATGCCTCTACTTGAATACCTGGCAGCCCGCTAGCAACACACTCCAGTGTATAATTCAGCCCCCGGAGTGCTTGCGTTAAAACAGGCTGGGAGAGAGGGGGGGGGCGGGCGAGGGCCGAGGGAGCTGGGGCTCGTAGTCCCGTGCCAGAGCTCCAAAACAGATCAAGCGGGCCGCCAGAACTCCGTTTCCCAGAGTGCCTTGCCTGTGGCAATCCAGGAAAAAGAGCAGCCGCCAGCCTATCCCGGCGAGGAGGTGCGGCGTGTGAGCGGCTCTCGGCCCAATGAGGGAAGCCCATGCAGATATCCCAGTTGTGGGCTGAAAATAGAGGGGGGTGGGGTAATGATGGTTGCTGGAGGGGAAAGGGAGGAGGAGGGGGGGGGGGGTCTGTTTGTGAGATCAGGCAAGGGCTTGCCTATATGACAAGGGCCACTCGCAAGTTTCCTGTCTGGTAAAGCTCGAGCCCTGCCCAGAGACGCAGGCAGCAGAGCTGGCCCACAGACAGGCAGGGAAGGCAGAGCGGGGGGGACACTTACCTCCTATTTGGTAAGCACACCGAAAACACACACACATTCACACACACATTGTCTTGAGAAGTGAGTCAGGCAGGAGGGATGGAACTCACATCATGTTGCCAGTGAAGGAGTTCAGAGTTCTTGACCCACTTGCACACGAAGTAGGAAAAGGCAAATGGGTCAGTGTGCTCCGCTGCTTCTGTTCTCATGCAGCTTTTATTGCTTTGAAGAGACCTTCTTACGGTGTTCTCTGATATTATAAGTGTGGAACATTGAAGGAAGTTGCAAATTTGCAGTCAGGGACTGGAAGCGTTTGGGAACCACCTAAACAAAGCTGGAAAATGCAGATCATTTTTTGCATACTAGCGTCTTGCTCCAAGCTCACCTGCCTTACTTGTGGTTCGTGCCTCACGTGGGAGCAAGGCTGGACGTACTCGTTGGACCCGTTCTGTTGTTATATTTTTGTGTGTGGACACCGAGAGGGTACTTTCTAGACGCCCAATTGCTTGGAAGCGATGCGGTATGCTTCTCAGAAGGAAGCGGCAAGGCCTTTTTTTTTTTTTTTTTTTTTGTAAATCAGCCAGGTCTCAATGTCAGGGTGTACCACAGATAGCGCCATAATGATTGTACTGATTCTATTCTTTTATGCTGCTTCTCAAGGTGCCGCTTTGGACCACACGGGCATAGTTGGCTCAAGCAAATCCCACCAAGAGGTTAAACTAGGACGCCATATGTGTTGAGTACGTAAGTGTGCACACACGCACGCATGTGTGTGCGTCTGTGTTACCAACAATAGATTCCAAGGGAATTGCAGGGGACTTCAGTGGCTGTGGGCTGGTCCAAGACACCACCCATCAATTTGGCGGTGAGGCTGAATACAGTTTGATATTCCTGTATGTTTGTGCCTCTACCACTATAGCCAGAAACGAGCAGCTTCCGGCTGACTGAGAAGACAGGTTTTCCTCATGTCGCCGTGGCACTTTGAAACCTTGACTTTTTTTTTTTACTGTAATATACAATACGCTATCTAACCCTTTTTATTATTATTATTATTTTAATGTAAATTTCAAAGTTGTGAATGAATGACTGTACAGCGTTGAGCACAGTGCATTGCAGAATAATCCACGGTGGCCATCTTCAAATCTTTATATGCGGGACAGGCAATGTTTAAAGTCACACGACAGCCGCAAAAGTTGGATTCAAACGAAATCCCGCAAAGCTGACACGTCAAGCCGTAGTGAAAGATATAACTGCCTTCGCCGTTCATGCACAACCCAACGTAGGCGGGATATTTCCGCAACTACGGAAGGCAACCCGTAATTGTATAATTAGATGCATGACGGCGTTAGCAACTGATGTGACAATTTCTTACAACATAACGAGGCAGGAGAACACCAAACGTTAACCCAAATTTCGACCAAAGTCGGAATGGGCTGTAGTGTATCCCTAACCAACACTAACGGGCAAACACAACTAAGTGCTATCATAATTACAGTAAATATTTGTCTTGAGGAAAACCTGAATGTAAAACATTCAAATGAAAAACAATCCTTACGGCGTGCCGTCTCGTGTCTCAGAACCGCGGATTTTTACGCCGCCACGGACTGTTTGTAACCTCAAAAAATTGTATGTTGGGACGCTCAAACCAAGGACCCACTGTTATAGTTACAATATGCAATTTTAAAAGGCATGAAATTACTAGTTGGACTTGGTCTCCCCCGTTCTCTGCCTTTTCGACAGAAGGCAGGAGCTTAGGTAGTGTGAAAAGGGCCATCGCCAATCAAGCTTGTTAACTTGATGCGGATCCATTTTTTCCATTTTGCCCTTAACTCACAAGCGCTGGAAAATAATCACTGTGAAACGTCAAATCAATATTTCATTATTATATTGGCAGCCAGCATTGCATATTATTTTAACTCTAAAAGTTTCGTTTGGATTCCGAACGATGCAACCAAATGTCATTTCGAGGCAACCCTGCAAATGCATGATACATGGCGGAGTTCTCTTTTGTTTTTTTCAAAGCTTCATACCAAGCTGAGTCATTTCTTTCCTGCTGCGTGTAAATTCATGCTAAGTCATAATCAAATGGCTTCAGCAGCCCCTTTCCCCTCACTGCAGTCTCACTTCTTCCCTTGTGTTTGGTTCCCCTGGTCAGCTGCTCGGCTCGTAACCGCACAGACCCCTCTCTGTTGTTTCCCTGTTGTTGTCCTCGAGTTCTAGGGGCAGTCAAGGGGCTTCTTCTGTTCTCTTCTGGGACATTTATTATGGAGAGGGCAATGCAACCTGATCAAATTAGGGCGAGCGAGAGACGCTCGGGATGTTTTCCAGGCTGGGGGTTGAAGTTTTTTTTTTTTTTAAATGCTCATGGCATGACGAAAAAAACATGCATTCATTAAAGGCTCTCGTCACACGCCCACTGCCTATTTGGATATTGCTAAAATAACTAGCGCAGCGACCACAGCCGCCTTTTAATTAAACAGAGCAGAGTGGTCAGGACGGCGGCATGTGACCAATGTGACACTGTTGATGTTGATTTAGGAGAGGAGATGGCTGGGTTGCGTTGGAGGTTGGCACGTCACAAGAGGACGGGCGGGGCGCCCTCAGCGGAAGTCCAGGAGGAGAAAGAGAGAGAGAGAGGGGGAAGTGAGGTGATGCCCTTGCTGCTGAGATGGAGCAAACATAACGGCCGATGAGGGAGGCTCACAAAGCGTGGACACGGGAGTTGAGCAAGCCGAGACCGGTCATCTGATTACACAGCGGCTTCTGTTACATGTCTGTTAGAGGCCCGCAGGAACAAGTCCTTTCCGTTTGGTCTGCGTGCGGCCTCGCTGGCCCATTCTCGCATCCCGTCTGAAGCCATGTGTTAAGTTTTGGTCACCCTTCTCGGTTTGTAAGCACGTAGGCGTCACATTTGGAGACTTCGACTTTTAATAGTCAGCCACGCAAAAAAAAAAAAAACGTTTGACGAAGTTGTGTGACCAATTTGTGGTTTTGATGCGCGTTAATGCATCGGCATCGTTGAACCCTGGAACACAATCGGTTCATTGATGTTGCTTGGCTTACAAGTTGTCGTTTCAAAATGAAGAGTGAGGATCATCCAGTGCCTAAAGCAGTGCCTCTGGCGGTCAAAGAGGATGACAAAATTTTCCCATAATAATTAGGATGAATGAATTGATTCCGTTCAGAGTCAAGCTCTTACCTTCGATAAGATGTGAAAAAGTGATATGATTATGTAACATCTGAAATGTCATCAAATCAATTTAAACTCCACGAAGGCACTAAGTTGATTAATCAATCGTGATACCAAACAGTCAAATCATTTCATATTTTGTTCCATTTCTGGTTTTGCAAAAAGACAGACTCGATCCTTTACATGCTCATCATGAGATATCCTCAAGTCTTGCGTAACATAACGTATAGTGACAGTTTGAAGTCCAAGTTGGGTTTCACTTTCAAGGCGTGTTTTACCGGAAGTTTCTTGTTAAAATTAGAACGCTGGTGGCTTTCGACCATGGAGGTTACACTCCAATCAGCAACTGATTTCATTTTGATTTTGTTGGGATGTTTCGAATGAGTCATGACATCACCTTGAACTCATTTTTGCTGCGCTTCAATATTGTTGTCTGAACTCCTAGGGAGTGTTAGACTGCACCTGGGTTTGCATAAGGGCAAAATAACTTAATAACCCCCCAACCTGCTTACTCAAATGAATCTTTGCCCCACCTGTGGGCGTTGAGCTTTCCTCTCATCCAAGCCGGTTTTACCAGCTAAACCAACGAGATGCGAGTTTATCATTGACATCTGAGCCGGATTCCAAGACTCTTTGCAGTTATGAACGTTTGTGAGTTTAATAAACCGGCCTCGCCCACCGCCTCTTCGCTCACTTTGTGTGTTCACCAGCACTTCCTTACGAGCGAACGCCCCGAGCCTCGGTGCGACTTTCGCAACGTGTTTTTTTTTTTTTTTTGTTATCAGCCGGCCGCCCCCTTCCTGCTCGTCTTCCAATAAGACCCATTACGTTTCCTTCCACGAGTCTCCTGGCAACCGCGAGTCACTTCGCTGCTGTGGTGCTTTTTCAAAATCTGCTTTTCCTAGAAACTGCTCTCTCGCCCCCTCCCCATTCCGAGTATCTTGTACTATCCCCTTGTTGGGTTGGAGCAGGTGATTCCCTGTTTCCTTAGAATGCTTTATCAGTTCAACTGAACAGCGATAAGGAGTTTGACTTGATGTCTGTTCTCTAGTGACTACTTAAGACCTTGCTAGAAAAAAAATGTCTTTTGTGTGTAATTTCCTTGCCAAAGCTCGCATTGTGTCCTCCAAATTTCAGAGCCGTGTGGCATTTTATCAGCTCGTGCCTTTTACATGGGACCAATCTGCTTATACGCTTGATTAGCACCAGGATCTGGTGTGATAAAAGTAGAAAACGGCGTCTTTATACAGAGATCCCGCAAAATCGCTGTGCCAAATAGCAACCGTGTGCTTTTCCACACGGATAGGGCATCGTACAATCAGGTAATGTGATGACATCACCACGGAAGAACGAAGTGTCAGTTGTTGAACTTCACACTGTTTACACTCCTGTTGTCACAATACCAGCATTTTGATTAAGGCCCGATCGAATGATTAATCAGCCGGCCGATTATGACTCGGCAAAATAATCGTCCAAATGACTGATGTTTGCTGATTAGTTTTGCCGTTATGTCCTCGAATAATTCATGGCAGTTGCATAGTAAAATTGCTCTTATTATTACGCATACTAAATCCATACCTTGTATCCTTGAATATATCAAATGGAAATTGTAGATAAGGACATTCTATGGACATATTTAAAACAAAGTAAATTTTTTTTTTTTTTTTACAAGCGATATTTAGATGACCATTGCAAGTTAATGTAAAGTCACAATTTTTTGTTTTATACACTTTTCAATCCATCAGGTGATTAATCTGTAATGAGTAAAAAAAATACATATCTTTCTGCTAAAGATTGGCATCACCCTTTAAAAAATCCATTTTGGCCTGGCTAAAATCATGATAATAATCACTAGCGCCTTTCTTGAAATCAAAGGCCACTTTACACAAAGTAAACACAGCATGAAACAGGCGACCACACATCCCACAGCTATGTGAAACAAATGCAGTCATTAAACAGTAATTCTTAGAAACATTACAAAAGCACACTTAAGAAGCTAGTTACAACTTGTTTCGAATGATACAGTGCCACATGTTTGCTAAAATTTTGCAATCACTTTTGTAAAAGTGCTGGCTGGCTATCTCAAACACGTTAGCTGCTCTCGGGCTTAACATTTTGTCTCGTTGTTTGTAGAAATGAATGCTATTTGTTAGCCAAAGACAGACTCTTGACTTCACAGCGGTGAATATCTTTCATCTGTGTTTCACGGCAGATAGAATACGAAGAAAAAAAAATGGCCATGTGACAAAAAAGCAAAACACACAAGTAACTGTCGCCTTATTGCAAGGGTGAAGCCGAGGAGCTCTAGCGGCGGTTTCTTAAATTGGACTAAAGAATGAGCCCTTCCCTGGAAACAGAGCGGTAGACACACACCCACTTTGTTACCTGGCTTCGGGCTGCTTGGCCCGAAAGCATGAATAAGTCATAGGGAATGTTCATGCCACAAGGAGGTGACAGGATCAGGTTGGTTGTGGTGCAGTTCTTAGCCCACATACAGTCATCTGGGGACAGGTGGCTCCGGCATGCAGAGGAATCCCTCTGTGCTTCTTTGGCTCTCACTTCTAGTCCCCGTGTGTGTGTGTGTGTGTGCGCGTGCATGTGTGTGTTTTATCTCAGCTCAGCGTCTTTACCCCCGCAAAGCCGCGACCCGGGGTCAGCTCCTGTATGCGCTGAGGATAACGTGTACACAAGCTCGCAGCCAAAGCTCGGTCTAGTGCAGGTGCTTCAAGTCAGGTCTGGATGGGCCTCACGGAGATCACTTTCCAGCACCAGAGGACGTGACCGGAGGCCATGTGGTCTCGCTCTCTCTTTTTCGCTCTCGTTCACCCTCGCATCCTGAGCCGTCGTCTCTTTTTCGTCTTTGTCCTCCCCCCCCCCCTGTCGTCCTCTGCATATTCAGATGAGGCCTCCTCTAATACAATTTGCTCGTGTCCTCTCAGACAGCCTGGCAACCAAGTTCAGTGGAGCTCACCGCTTGCCCAAAGTCAGCTAGGATAGCTTCCAGCTTACCTGGAATGAGGACATGAAAGAACAAACCCTGGTGTGCCTTGGTGTGGCAGTTCATTTCACTCAAGAATGTTAAAAAAAAAAAGCTTCAAATCACATTGCGTGTCTCAAAGGTTGTAAGCGGTGATGATTTCACTCTGATTATTTTTCTTCTATTTCTTCATAAGGGGGAAAATATTTCCAAACTGCTTGATCGTTGTTCCGTATTCGAGCTTCTGCTGCAGTTTCATTTTGATACTCTCGTCCAGTCATTTCACCCTATGACCCTGCTTCTGTAATGAGCACGCCACTGTTTTTAAGTATGAGGACATGCTCTTTGCTCCTTGCCTCCCCCCCGACTTTGAAGGATAGGCGTAGTTGGTCGAACAATGGCAGGAGGAGAACGTGAATGCAGGTGAACAGGTGTGAGGGAGGAGAGGCGGCCAGGTTTGGCGGGTTGTTCCTGCAGCGAGCCAGCGTTTCATCCAAGCGAATCTGCCGCACAGTCGTATATAGAGTCCAACCGGCCCCCGTCTCACCCCCTGCTGCCTCTCCCTGGCAGATGGAGAGGGGAGGGTGGGCGGCGGTGGATGTACGATACGTGTTTGCGCGTGTGCATTATTGATGGCACCACGTTTTGTGTGCGTGCTTGCGAGTGTGTTGATACAGGAATCGAGGATGGCTCGTTGTGCCCCAACGAAAGCCCCCCTCCTCCCACTGCGCGGGCTTCAGTCGATCATTTTAATCTCCCCTCCCGCACGTGAGCAAGGGGACAGCCATTCCTGAAACTTGGCACACAGAGCTGGGTGGGGTAACCAGCTCAGACCGGATTGACAACCTCCCTTTTAATACTGTTCCCTTGCAGCTTGTTGCGTGTCCTCTTCCTCGTGGAGTTTTTCCACATACAGGGTCTGCTGTGGCAACCCCGTCTGACTTTGTCCCGCTATCGTTTTTTTAAGGGGAGGGCCCCCCTCTTTATTTATTTCCTTCTTCCGCCTCCCTCGCTCTTTTCGCCAGCTCCCGGCCGACAGCCCGGCTCCCAGCATGCATTTTGATCCCCTCTGCCCTCTCCCTATCTGTCCTTCACGACCTCTTGCTCTAGTGCGCGCGCACACACACACCCCCACCCAAATGTGTGCGTAGGTGTTTACAAGGAGACACTGAGACCGCCACCTGCACGCATAACAGGAAGTACAGTCTGTAGCACAAGTTTAAATCCAATGAGGCCAAATACTTCACTGAATGTGATCAAATGTACAAATTGACCGAGCACGAACATTTTGGGATGTGCCTTTTGTAAAAAGTTCACTTTATCAAGCATGATTGTGGTTTGAGCGCCTGCATTTTGTTTGAACTTTGAAGCTAAAATTTTTGGTTGAAAGCAACTTTTGTGCATTTTGACTTGGGGATCGATCATAAGTATTTTCAACTAAGAACATGACAATATATATATATATATATATATACACAGAATGTCTTTTTTCTGTTTTAGTTGCACTTTCACATGCAAACCTTTTTTGCAGTTTGCTTTGAAGTAAACGTGCAGATGAATACATTACCGGAAAAGTACTCAACTTATTGAGGGAGGGGCCCTTTTTTGCTGTATGACATGTTTATGATGCCATGAGTCTTTGATCTCTTTTTTTTTTTTTTTTGGGTGGAGTAAAGATTTATGCACACTTTGATAATCCTCCATTAGTTCAAGCAGAAATACACAGTTTCTCTTGACAGTTCTGACTGAGAGTTGGCTTTGATTCTGGCTGATGCCATAGCTTTCTGGTATGGAATTTTACAATTGTCTTTATATTCTGATTTAAGTGCAGTGAAGATTTGACGTAGTTGACTTTGCTTGGCCGTTCTATAAAGGCAGCTTTCATGAATGTTACAAATGTATTTAATTTTTCTTTTGGTTCCATGATGCCAAGAATATTATCAACATGTTTGTTTTGAAGCTTCCTGTATTAATGTGTCTGTTTTCTGTCATTCCCCTTCCTCAGACAGGCAGAGAGACGGACGGCAGGACGGATACACGGGTGGGGCCTGTGCTAGGCGGCTCGGCGGCAGGCTGGTGGAAGATGTCGTCCGGAGCCGGCGGGAGGGGAGGAAGGCGGCTCAGGGGAACGTCGGGCGGCGGAGGGCGAGGAGTCGCCGGGGAGGCCGAAGAGGGCCCCGTGGGGATCCCCTTCCCCGAGCACAGCGCCGACATTCTGGGCAGCCTCAACAAGCAGCGGCTGAGCGGGTTGCTCTGCGACGTTCTGCTGATCACGCAAGAGCGGGAGTTCCCGGCGCACCGCTCCGTCCTGGCGTCCTGCAGCTCCTACTTCCACAAGTTGTTCACATCGGGAACGGCCGCCGACCAACGCAACGTCTACAACATCGACTTTGTGGCGGCGGAGGCGCTCGGAGCGCTGCTGGACTTTGCCTACACGGCCACGCTGACCGTCAGCCACAGCAGCGTGGTTGACATCCTCGCCGCCGCACGCCTCCTGGAGATCCCGCCCGTTCAGGATGTCTGCACACACCTGCTGGACACCAAAGTGCTCTCCCCGCCGGTATGACACCATTCCGCCACTGCACATTACACTTCAAGATTAAGATTAAACGTTTTTATTCGTACTTATGTCCGGGAGATTTTAAAACACATTTCTACCACTTGATAGGAGAGTTTATTTGACATCACAGTTGCTCAGGGGTCCGGTAATGAAATTTCCAGTGGAATTAATTAGTCTTCAAGAATTGCCTTTGATATGCCTTGAACTGATGAAACACCACATATGTTACTTCTATGAAATGTTTTTGAGTTGTATTGGTAAGAAACATCCTCCATTTTGCCTTGGCAGGGGTCAAATTAAAATCAGTAATCAATTTCAAAGACGAGTAATGATAATCTCAACATTATCAGTGGCTCTCACCATGCCAAACGCACACCCACGGCCTTCAACACTTACTCACGCTCAGCCAATTGCTTGTGCGGAGGAACAGCACGCTGTGCGTGTGTGTGTGTGTGTGTGTGTGTGTGTGTGTGTGTGTGTGTTTTCAAGCATAATATCACAGCTACACGTCCACATAATCAAGAGTAGCGATTGGCTCCTGTTTCAATGTTATCACTGAATGATCACGGCAGCGCTTCACTTGCAGTCATGTAGGCCAAGAGTCAAATTAACTGAGGTCAGTTTAGTTTACGACTCGTCGCAGTCTATTAAAAACCCGCAATAATGAACGCCTTTGTAGTAACCATCCACCATTTTGTAAGATATTTCCAGACTATTGAGTGTCAGACCAATTTGCACGTGTGTGGAACAGTACAGACTGGTTTAAGCTATTAATACAACTAATTATGATTTTTTTTTGGGGGGGGGGGGGTTGTTTCTCCTTTTTTCCTCTGGTAACCTAATTGTCAACCGTACATCTAGTGTACCTTAAATCTGTCTCCTTCCTTCTCCAGGCGGGTAGTGAGCAAAGAAATGGGGATGAGGAGAGGGGCAGAGGCGAGCAGGGAAACCAGGTGCTGGCCCGGGAGTTCCTGGAGTACTTCCAGAGAGGGGCGCACTGGGGCAGCAGCTGCAGCACGCCAGAGCTCAGGGACCTGCCCACGCACCTGCACTTTAACCACGGCAACGGCGGGACCCCCAGCAACGGAGCCCCCGGTGGCCCTGGTGAGTACTACTCCCCCCTGGCCCTGGCTTTGGCTCAGGCCCCCATCCACGAGCCAGAAGAGGAAGAGGACGAGGAAGAAGACGACGAGGACGGGGAAACGGTGCAGGGCAACGGAATAAGCCTCGGGTCATTTTACTGCCCTCCCTCCCAGAACGGGCACTTCTACCTCCCGCCCGAGGCGCGGCCGGGGCTCGAGGCCCCCGAGACGGAAGATAGTGCCCTACAGCTGATAGCTAGGGAGAGGGGCTCGGCCAGCGCCCTCTTGCAGCAGATGATGGACTCCATCGAGAGGCAGAAGCAGCGCGGGGCGGCCGGGGAAGATCCGGGCGACGGGGACGACCCCGATATGGAATTTTACTACAATTACTTTAACAGCACTCCGCTTGAGGACACGCCTTCCACCGGCGTGACGTCGAGCGGTACGCCGCTCTGGTTGTCAAGAAGCAACTCCGGTCACGACAGAGTGGGCGGAGGGGAGAGAGGGGTCGGCGAGAGGGGCGGCGGCGGCGAGAGGAAGATGCGCTCCAAGGCCTTTCAGAAGTGTCCCATATGCTCCAAGGTCATCCAAGGAGCCGGCAAGCTGCCCCGCCACATCCGAACACACACGGGGGAGAAACCCTATGAGTGCACCATCTGCAAAGTGCGCTTTACCAGGTAAGCCCAATTAATGAAGCCACCGCACCGTGTCACGTGGCACAGACACTTTTGGCAACCCGGCGAGTGGTATTCATCTGCAGAGTCGGAGGCTTGGGCTTTGCATTAAGGGGCTAACGCAGTGTTTATTTTTGCATCGCTTAGCATTAGCTCCAACATGGTGATAAAAGTGGCTTTTATTGAGATGCTCTGCAAAGCAAAGTCCTCGACTCGTAGCGCAGGGGTCCTATAAAAGTAGGCTGTGACTGCTCGCCGTTATCTAGGTGGAGGCCTGCTATAAAGTTCTGATACAGAAGGGGGGTTGCAAGGCCTGGATTGTGTGCGTCAGTGCAGCCATTTGAACTTTTGATCTCTGCCTGAATTGCCCACAGCAGAGTAGTTATTCCACCCCCCCACTCCACACTCGTTTTGTCGCTACTTTACCTCCATAATGAAACCTGACTTGCGCCGCTCGGATAAATGCGAGCAGAGTTTAGCGTGACACTTTGACTGATTTCCCTGTATCGAGGAAGCCCGTCTTTTCCTTGAAATCCCTTCTGTAATTAATCAGAGCACTCGTGCTTGGAATAGATGCAGCGCGCCTCAAATACCTAACAACTTTTAGGACGCGGCGGAGACGGGTGTGAACCGAATTGCCCTCCTGGTTAAATTCGACCAGCAGTGGGAAGTGGGCTATTTGTAATCTTAATCCTGTTTGATCGGGGTTAGGAGTGCCGCACACTAGGTAATAAATCACTGCTGTCCTTAAGATAATTCAGGCCTGTCAGTGGTGGTGTTAACGTGTTTTCGTTTAGGGTACGATTGGCGCAAATGATTGGCTCCTTGTTTAGTGTGAGCGCTAATCCATTTAAATTGCTTATGTTGTCAAATAGGGGGAGGGAAGGGCAAGAGCCAGTTGAAGGTGTCCTGATAAAAGTTCAGTCCAAACTGGCATGTGACCTCCTGGGAGCTCGATTGTATCATTTACTACAATTCACAACGAAATCATGTGATGTTTAGAAGCTGCATACTAAATTTTAGGTTGTGGGGGTTTTAGTTGTGCCCAGTCAATTGACTGTTGCTTTGCTCCCAGAAAAGTTGGAACCATAAAAACATGCCACGGTGAACGTTGAGCTTTATTGTCAGGATACAGTCATCCAGATAAAGATGCACACTTTATGGTTTCGTCTCAGGCGACCTGGTTGACCTCGCAATAGGAGGGGGGTGGGGGCAACTGGTGGTGAGCCAAATGTTTGGCCATGAAACAGAAAATAAAAGTATTCGCAGTGGATTTAGCTGACCTTGTAGGAATCGATGTTTTGATGCTTCTTCATTAGTGGTTGTTCTGATGCCCTTTTGTGCTCCCTCCCTCCAGGCAAGACAAGCTCAAGGTTCACATGCGGAAGCATACGGGAGAGAAGCCTTACCTCTGTACGCAATGCGGGGCCGCCTTTGCTCACAACTACGACCTGAAGAACCATATGCGCGTTCACACCGGCCTGCGCCCCTACCAGTGCTCCAGCTGCTTCAAGACTTTTGTACGCTCAGACCACCTGCACCGCCACCTCAAGAAGGACGGCTGCAACGGCATCCCGTCCCGCCGGGGCCGAAAGCCTCGAATGCGAGAACCCGGGCTCCTGGATGCCCCCATGGGTCTGCTGAGCCCCGGCTCAGACACTGGCCTGGAGCCTCACATCATCAAGGGACGGCAGCTCTCGGAAGCTCTCAAGTCTGAGGTGGAGGGGGCCCGCTCACACAGCCCACAGCTCGCAGGGGGGGGCACACCCTGAGACAAAACCCTTAAGAAATAGACGGACGGACGGTCACCATCACAACGTCACTCTGCTCCACACAGGAGGAAAAATACAGACTTCAAAAGGATATATAGATATATAAAAGCTAACTATGGCTCTATCCAACCAAATCAGGGTGTCACAAAAGTTTGAATCTTAACATTTCTTTCTCCTTTTACTTTGGGAAAAACAAAGTAGACTTGAAAGCACTTGAGTCGGTTTAAAGAGCAACCAACGCTTCAAATCACACACCCGCGACGTGTCCACTTTCTGGGCCATTTTTTTCTTATCAATAATAATCGGGGGTTTTATACATTGGCGTCATGTATAAAGGACACTAAGAAACTATGCAGTTGATTTTAGGTTTTTATTATCGGGTGAGCTCTGAGCAAAGGTGTCTGAGCTCCTTCCGACTAGCGTACGGGTGAAGCGAGGACAAATCTTTCCCAGAGAAAACAGCTTTTTTTTTTTTTTTTTATTCTTTTGCAGGTTTAGAGATGTACAGTTACCATAGAAACAACGTTGCCATAATATGGCATATGCAAGGAAAAAACTCACCACACTTGTGATGCAACATGCTCACTCGCTTGCTCTCTCACTCTCTCGCTCTCCAAATGCTCCAGAAAGAGTCATAGACAAGGGTTTGATTGAAGTGTTACTTACTCGATAAGAAAAATGCGTCGGGAGAATCTATCGTTTTGTCTTAGAACGAGTCAAATCCACATTGGTGGAGGCTCCAGGTTGCAGGAGGAGGGAGTACGAGGCTGGCTGTTTTTAAAACGCTACCACTGCCCTCCGACCTCTGCAATTTTAAGTTTTCCTGTCTTAATTTTATTTTTATTAGTTGACTGGGTACTTGACACTTTATAATAATGTATACATGTGTATATACAGCATGGGCCGATGATGACATCCCGTTAACTGGCTTTTCCTGACGGGGGGGAGGGAGGGGCCGGACGTGGTGTTTCTCACAGCGTCGGCAAACAAACCGTATGAATGTTTGTTGAGCATAGCGTCACCTGAGTGAGGGGAGGGAAAAAAAAGAAACACTTGATAGATCCTGTCTGAAAATGATTGAAATGATTGCTTTTGCTTTGCGCAGCGTGTCCTTGTGTGACAAGGTGCAGGTTTAAGGAACAAACAGGGAGACCAAATGAGACTGATGAAGAGAAAAGATGAGCACCTTTTTTTTCTTTCTCTCTTTGTATAATTTAAAGACATCCAATAGAAAGGTCGAGGGATATATTTTTTTTTTTTCTGTTGAAATATTTTTCTTTTCACAACCTGGACCATTTAGAGAGCGGTATAAATACCTACCCCGTGTTAGGAAGGCCAAACGGAAATGCAGCTGCAGCTGCTTCACGGGAGGAAAGGGGAAGGGAGGCGGATCTCGCCGTGTCTGATGCATTCCAAAAAAAATAATCTCCCCCAGCTCAGCCACGTTTCCATGCAGGCGGAGGGTGGGGGATCGGATCACGCCTCTCTCACCCCCCACCCCTCCCTTTCCCATCCCCTCTGTAGACCTCTAATGCCCTTAAGGGACATGATTATTATAATCGAGCCTGGTGTTACCGTGGGTGCATGCATGTGTCCGTGTGTGTGCGTGGCAGCAAGGGTCCCTCTGGCCACATCACCAGTGTGTGAGTCAGCCCCAGCCTGTTCAAACATGCACCTTGAGCTGTCAGCCTCAGCACACTTCCCCGGCCGGCTCTGCTGAAAGTCACGTTTCCACCGAGCAGTCCGCCGCCTCACTGCACCGCGGTACGGTTTCGATCGCTCGTGAGGTAACGCAGGTGAACGCCAACAATTGTCTGAGCGGTGACTTGAGTTCCACTCTACAAAGCGAACTTTCTTCGCTTGCACAAGGGTGTTGGAAAATTGTACTGCTCGGTGGAAACAAGCCAAAGACAAATCGATTTTTTTATTTTTTTTTTCCTGACAATGGGACACAGTTTATTTTTAATCGGATGGGGGAATCTGAATCTTATGAACGCTTTTTTGTTAACGATGCTCAAGTTCCCGTTGCTGACGTCATGTTTTTACATCTTTCGACCACAAACTAGTTGAGCCTGATTCAACAGTACACTCCATTTTGGCAGATTTGTTCACGCCGATCCATTTTTATGCCCATCCCCGACCCGATACAAGGTCATCTCTGCTGTAACACCTCTCCCTGTCTTTAATTGCACCTTAATCAGAACGAGGCAGGTTCCGAAAGCACTTTGTTACAACACAAGGGCACTTTTGTTAACAAAACGGGTACTTCAAGAGAGAGAGAGAAAAAAAAAAAGCAAGTTGCAAACGAGATTGGCTCCTTTCGTCTCACAGCGGTGGTAAATAAAAGCCCTTCTTTGTTTTCAGATTTAACAACAAACTGCCAAACAAAAAAAAGTAGTGCTCCAGAAAAAAAAACTCGATAAAAAGATGTATCAAAATGTAACTGATTGCACTTGAAGTTAGCTGTTAGCGAGCTGTCGAAATCTCTTTAGTAGACGGAGAGCGGTGTGTGTTATGTGTGTGTGTGTGAGTATGCATTGCCTTCTGGTGGACTGGAGGGTCTGGGGACACGCTTGAGTAAACAAACGTTGCCCCATCTGTTCCCCAGCTTCCCTCCGAAGCGTGCGACCATAACGGGCCCCAATGTTGTAAAACACCTCATCGGACAGTCGCTTGTTTACTTCACAGCTCTCTTGGCGCACATTTGCATAAATCTCGGTTTACCCTCGCTGGTCATTGTCGGCGGCTGTCCGGGTCTTGGGAGTGTACTTTTGAGTTAGTCCCCAATCTCGTAAAACAACAAACAAAAAAAACAAGCTGATGTCTGTATACTGTCTTGAGTAGGGACCCTAAACCAGTTTTGTTCCTTAATAACCTTTGAGCCATCTAAACCTGTGTAACTTTGGACCTTTATATTTCTTCTAGTCTTTGGGGTGCTTTCACACCTGCTTACGTTCCTAAATCAATTTTAATCCGAATTGAAATCGGTTTTCATTGGTCTGGTGTGAACAGAGTTCAGACAAATTCTAGTACACTTTTGGCTAGGGCGCTAAAACCGTCAAATCAATGAATCAGGTTCTGAGTGCGTTAATGTTGGATGTGGGCGGAGTCTATTAGGCCTTCAGTGTGGCAGTAAACCAGTGTCTTGTTTGGGATTTCAAGCCTGATAGCACCAAAAGTTGGTACTTCAGCTGAGCGTAGCGCAAACGTTTGCACTAATTGTCAATGTTCTTGTCCTGCTGGTGAACGATGGCTTCAGAAAGGCCACATGGGTGGACCTGGGTCGGTCCTGTCCCATAGAAGTGATCTTGTATAGTCTATATGTAATATACGTTGACTAATACCAAAGGAGAGTAAAAATATTTTAAGATGTACCAATTAAATTGTTGGGTTTGAAACCTCGGTGAATCCAACTTGCACGGTTCCCTTTGTGAAAGGTTCCACATTTTGGCCTCATTAGAAATATTTGGGCTGGTTTTTACGGTGTGCAAAGATGTGAGACACACAGATGAGATTTATGGATTTTCAGTCCAACTGATGAATAACGAATCGATTTTACTTTTTATTCAATGATAAAACTTTATTTGTTCCATCGCTCTGTGATTGTGCTGACTGTGCGATTTTGCAATGTGGAGCTCCGGCTGGCTCCTACCAGGTGAGCCTTACGTGAGTGGGGCCCTGTTTGACCAAACTCGCGGCTCGTTTCAGTTTTTTTTTTTTTTCTCCGCCCCGTGCTTTCAGACCAAACGCTACGAGCTGACGCTAATTGTGCGGCTATTTAAGCTTTACTTGAATTAATTTATTGTTTTTATTCTTACCTTGTTCAAAACTGAAGAGTTCTGCAGCCAATGTATCCATCCTAACCTCTCTGATTCTCGAGTGTTTTTTCCAAATGGACCTTGACGTCTGTTTTTGTCGTTTTCTCTTTATCAAAGACTTTTTGCTGAATATATCTGATTAAGCCATAAAACAAGACCAACAACCACAATAAAGATGGTTTTATTTTATTTTGAAAGCGAGATGGGGTGACTGTTATGGAGCTTTGTGGCGGCAGACACCAGGAGGGACCGGCTCAGGGGCGGCGACTCTTTTGCTTTGTCATTGTGCTATCGTAGATGATTGATATTTGAGTTTTTCTCGTCTAGCTTCGAACGCAAGTGTGGCACTTACCTAAGCTCCGAAATAAAAAATAAAAAGCGAGAGAGGGCTAAACACCAGTCTTAACGAAAGATGAGCCTAACGTGGACCATTTGTACCTCCTGGTTCTCGGCATGTACATGTTGGAGGCAGAGCCATTACGGGTGGGGGGGTGGGTGTGGGGTTAAGTCGTAATGTTTTCAGGGTCAGGGTAGCATGTAAACATTTGGGAAGGTGTGGCCAAAAAAAAAAAAAAAAACGTCCAGAAGATGCGGAATGTTGCGGGTCTCCTTTTTGCCTCTTTTTTGCAAGTACTTCTCAGGTGGAAACAAAACACTGCTATGCATTGGCTGTCTATGTTCGTGTCTCATACCATGCTCGTCATGTCTCCTCGCTAATTAGCCGAAAAAAATGCAAGGGTGGGCTCATTGCAGAGTCTGATGTTGATTTCATAACTTGTTTGGAGGGAGACATCTCATGAGTTTCAGTTTTGAAGAGTAGCACCAGGTAGTGGAGCCCTGCGTCATGCAGCAAACATTCCATAACTTCATACTGTGATTTCCCCCTCTTTCTTATTCCGCAGACGTAATGACTTAGCTTTTTTTTTTTTCCACTTCCTCTCAAGCTTTTGCGATTGTAAACATTAGCACTTTGCGATAAAAGGCCATTGTGTGTTCGATGATGTCCTTTTTTTTGTGGCTTCGATGATGCTGTTTCACTTCCTGTTGTGAGAATTACACTTGAATTGTTCGGTGGAAGATGGACGCCATATTGGATGCCCTTTGCTTGCTTGCTTTTTTTTTTTTTTTTTTTTGAAGGAGAAACATGATTGGTTCTCATTTCGGGAGACTCTTTTGAAAGCTGTGTTTAATGTCACGTGTAATACGGGAGTGGGCCAGAGCATTTGATGCAATCCTAAAAACAAACGCAACCTCAGTCTTTAGGAAAAGGTTCGCCACCCCTGTTGTACAGTACAAGGCTGGATCAGGTATCCATCTTGAGCACTTTTTTTTTATTTTTGCAAATCAGCGCAATTTAATTGCAGTCCCGTGGGAAGAAAGATATTGATCAGAACATAACCTGGGAGATTAATAGAGATAATAGGCTATTTATTTTGAGCATTATTCGTGAGGTTTCTGAAGTGGCCTATTTGGTGTTCACATTTCCTAATATGGAGATTTGAAATTGTAAATGCAAGAGTCACATCAGACAACAAAATATATGGCCATGCAATATCGGAATCAAAATTGTATGATAAAGGGGATAGAAAAAAATTTTTGGAATATTTCAATTGATTTCACGTGTATTTTGTTTGCTAAGTGTGACTCTTGTTTCTTTAGTTCGCTCCACATGTTTATGAAGCTTCAAGCAGGTGAATTGTTTTGGGGAGAATTTGCACTTTCTGATTATGAGAAAAAAATGTATATGAGACCACTACATCCACACCATCAAAAATCATGTAATTCCATGTTGTCTTTTTTTTTTTTTTTTTTTTTTTTTAATATATCCTAAAATGTCTGGCATCTGGTTGTCTGGTTTAAAGAATATACAAATCTTTCTATTAAAAAGAAAAACAATGGTTGCAAAGGTTGATTATGGATGTTTTGTTTGATTGATTTGACACAACTAATCTTTGTTTGTTTTTTCCCAGCCAGAGCTCGCAGTTTACATCTCACAGCATATCAACGAAAATTTACATACAGTGAATGATGTTCCCCTATTCCAATTTATTAAATGGTTGTCAGCACACGCCTACCTCAGATTAATCCTAAGGTAAGTTTACCCAATGCAACTTAATTCAACTATTGGTTAAATTAATGTCTGGAATTGACAGAATGACCAAAAACAGGCAACTCACGATTTTAAATCTTTACCTCTCCAGTTGTGTCAACCAAAATTGTTTTCCTTGCAAAGGCAATTTTATTAAATTGCTTGTCTTTTAAACTCTGTACATGTATATTGCATCATTTAATGTTAAATATTTACATACATTCTGACATTTTATTATAATTGTATTTATTTTTTCCATGAAGTTCTTCCAAAAATTATTCCACCACTAATGGACATTTAGACTGCGTAGTCTGTCCGGCAGGTGGCAGTGTTGTTTTCTGTTTCGCTACTTAGAGGGAGGAGCAATCAAAATGTTATGACGCTGCATGCTTAGTAGTCCTACATTGATTTGAAGTTCCTCCAAAATTATTCCACCACTAATGGGAGTGTGACAGTGTCTGTGCAGTCTTACCGGCAGGTGGCAGTGTTGTTTCTGTTTAGATCCTTAGTGGGAGGAGCAATATCAGAATGTTAAGACTCTGCATGCTCTTCACCGCCTCCTGTGCCTTGAACTAACATTTGTACCATCACGGCAAGGCTTCATATTCTTAAGCACATGTTAGCAGCGTGGTGGAACTAGTTAGCATCTCAGCCTTATAGTTTTGAGATTGTGGTTTGAGATTGTGGTTTCGGAGTTTGGCTGGAGCCTCCTTTCTGGAGTTTGCCTCTTTTTATGCCATTGAAGATGAATGAATCCGTTAAGTTGCATATTTAGTAGTTGTTATTTGGAGGTCCATTTGTATGTTTTGGGCCACCCTGCAGGAGAGAAGCTGTAAAGCGGGCTGGCCTTGTTGTCACCCCGACTTCCTGTTTGTCTCGCACCATCTCCCTCAGGCCATCCTGCCAGGTGACAGAGGTCACGGAGCAGCTCATTAACCCCCACCCTCACAGCTCATACGTTTTACAAACACACACACACTTTAGAATGCTGCACTAATAGCAGTAAAGAGAACTTAACTGAACTGTTTTATGCCATGTTGTCATTTTTGTAACATATATAGTTGTGACTGGACTAAGACTTTTTATGATACGAGCTGTCGTTTGCTAAAAAAATTTATTGTCTCTGTAGATGTGGTAGCAAACCTGCTATAATGGCCAACATTAAAATACAGTTGCTTAGTAGGCCCAAATGTTCATTTATGATATGACCTAAACACACTTTGTAAAGCTGACCTAAATATTGTTAAATCTACTGAAAAACTCAGTAAAAATTATCTAACTACGCTTAGTAAAACACTCAAATAATTCATCCATTTTCTTATGCATAGTTATCAAAGTACTCTTAATATATTGTAATATTCCCTAAAAGAAAATTAAACACCTCAGTCTACATAATAGTTGCTAAAAGTGACCTAAATACAAATTTACACGGTCAGTCAAGGCACCACTTCCCGCGACATTAATGACACCACATTAGTGTAATCAAAGCTGGGGTCAAAAAACGGCACCTTTGGTGGCAAGCAATCACACCCTGAAAGGTACAATAAAGTACTTGTTTGGCTGTTTTGTTTTGTTTTGTTTTACGTTCGCCAAGCACAAAAACGGCAGGAGGTTTTGTTTTGACAGCTGTTTGTTTGTTTGCAGGATTACGTTGAAATCACACACTATTATCCACCCCTCTAAAAAAAAAAAAAAAAATTCTTATGACATTTTATCATGACATTACCAGTTTGCTTTGGTAGCGCTTTTGTGTAATATTTCAGTTTTATTGTACTCTGTGATTTTATTTATTTATTTATTTATTTATTTTTGCGTGACAGTGCTTTCATGTTGTATATTCATTGTATTTTTTATTTTAACTCAATCCATTTATTACATTTTTTTGGAATGAACATTTGTTCTCGTCACATTACAACTACTCTCAAAGCATTGAAATTATGACTTCTCAAAATTTATGGCTTTTTTAGGTAAGGTAAAGACTGATATTGTTGACTTGTTTTAAAAAAAAAAAAAAATTTCAGCCATCTGACAATCCTTGTGAGGCAGGAAGTGACGACTCTAGACACACACACACTCACACACATCCAGAGTTAGCTAGTTTATTGGCTGGCGTTTGAACCTGTTGTCCAGATGTGTGGTCGGCTCCAGCTCATTAATTATTATATGTTTGTGATCTACCTTTTAAAACACGTGTCTACGCTCACTCCAAACATACTAAAGCGGCCCACCGCCATGCATGAAGGGGGCTTCTTTTTGAGTGTTCCTACATTCAAGTGCGTCACGTCACTTGCTATGCAGGCAGAGCGGCATCATTAAGCCAAATGAGCCTCTCACTGCCCCCACAGTGAACACTCGGAGGCAATAATGTAGAAACACACACATATGCACACACAGTAGCCTCATTTTCAGCGGCGTACACCTTTCCCGGGGGGATATAAAGAATCCCCTCTGTTTTTGCGTTCCCCCTCCAAACTAGCACTTTCTCTCGGGCTCTGTTTTGTTCACATCAGGTGCTTAAATGGCTCAATATGACAATAATTAGGCAGTGAGCAAGACATGTGTTCTTTCTTATGTTGATAAGGGACATTGAACTTTAACCCCTAAAAAAAAAATCTCCCCCTTCATTACACCACCTACTCCGTACGCCTCAAGCCAACCCTATCCTCGACTGGTCCAGCTCCCTCCAGGAAGGGCCATGTGTGTGTGTGTGGAGGGAGGAGGGGGGGGAGTTGTTGGTGGGCCGAGTCCAGGCTTGCAGCCTAGCCTCCGGCCAATCTCTTCCTCCTCTTCCTCCTCCTCTTCATCCCCAGAGAACAAGAGCACTGAGGTGCCTTTAAACCACTGCGGCAAAAAATGGGGGGTGGGGGGGGGAGAAGCCTGCAGTCATTAATATGCAAAAATGCAAATGAGAAGGTAATTAAGAGCCGGCGCTCTCTGGAGGCTCTTTGATTGCTAATGAATTCTAATCTGCAAAGAAGGGGGGAGGGGAAAAAGGAGGAAAATCACCAGAAGAAGACAAAATGGGGAAAGCAACAATAACGATAGAAAAAGGGAAGATTTTTGGCCGAAACTATTTTTGATTAGATACGAATACAGGAGGGGTCACAAAATTAGGTACAAGAGGTGTCAAAAATTTCAAGACAAAGATAATCGATCTTGTAGGTCTTCCATAAGTCCTTCTAAACTAAGAGCTGATCACCAATCAGCGAGTTTAAAAAATACGTTTGATCAATGATCTGAACAAAAAAATAGAGAACTACTGACTGCTCTTGAGTCACGGCTAATGAATGCAATGTCATTAATCAGTTTGGCATGTGGATAATGACACTTTATTTTCTCACACAGACTCGTCCCGCACACTGATGCCTCAAAAATACTCGTCCGTATATTTATCTGACTTTGTAGACACAAATGTTAACACTGGGGACATTCAAGACTCAAATTGAGCGCTTTTGAACTCTTGCTAACCAAAACAGCAGCATCTATTCAATATATTCAAATAGATTACTGTAGTCGGCCAAAGTAGTCATCAAAAAACAAACTTGGGTTTTATTATTAATATAATCCATTGTGGAATTAGGCTCAATGTGCTTAAATATATCTACATTAAACTTCAAAATCTAAATCTATTCAAGTTAAATACAACTGAATTGCGTTTCACGTCAATATAAGCTGTTCAATGCCGATAACATTCTTGAATAAAAATGCCCCAAAAATTAAACTGACCTAAAAAAAAAACTTCATTGTGTAAGTAAAGCCAAAGTCTTTCCACCACTGCAGTGGGAGTCGTAATAACGCGACCCACTTCCACTCCAACACACTGCCTGTGTCATTCATACACACACACGCACGCACACACGCAACACTGCTGTTATTGTTGTTGTTGCGCTGCTCCCACGACACCAACAATCTCTGCTTGCTCGCCCTCCCCCACTAGGCCTCGCATCTATCCATCTATCCGACACACACACGCTCACGCACACACACACCACCCAAGCGCCCTCTGCTCCCAGGCAGCCCTAACATGACATGCCCACTTCAATTGATTAAGAGTCAATTGTGCTTCTGATCTGATTGTTATCGTGCACACAAGAGCACAGCACTATTTTCAGACGCTTGCAGTTTGTTCCGTTTTACCTCGGAAGCAACCTTATATTGATTATTGTATTAATTTTGTGGGAGGACTTTTTGGATCAATTGACTCTTTTTACAAAATACTGATGAGGATTTAAAAAATGTATATAATTATTTTAAAAAAAAGACTTTTAGGGCTGTAGTGTGTTATTTGTATTTTTCAACCTATTCTGTTAAGTACGATTGTTTAATTTGTAAATTAGCTACACAACTAACTAGCCAAATAAATCATTTTATTCCTAAGCTTTTCATAATACTCATCATAGAATCGTTCAAGGGTTTTAAGCATTTTGAAAATGCGTCCAATAATCCCCCAAGTCTCAACCAATTGCAACCTTTTATTGATTATGTTAATAATGTGAAGAACAATGGACTCTGAGGCCCCTTGACTGGTTTCTATAAGTCAATAATGGCATAATATAATGTCCCCAGTAAAATATTTGAGAACAAAGAGTTCTCTACAAATTTTTCTTCAAAAAATGAAATTACTTTTAAATTTCACCTATTTTAGGAGGTTTTTTTTATTATTAATAATGAAGATTGAAATGTAATGACAATCAAAGATGGCAGTGACTCAAGACGGTTGTGGGTATCTCTTCAAATGAGCTCAGAGGAAAAAGGGAGCCATGCGAAAGCAATTGTCAGATGAGAGCAGACAGAAGCCACAGAGATTGTTGATGCACTTTTTCCCTAGCTAAATAGATTGTTGATTTGCTTTGTCTTTGCCAGTGTGCGCCGCGTCCTGTGTGGAAGTGCAGCGTTTGCGGCGGATTAATGTCAGGGACAATCTCTCAAACTCATTTTCTTTCTCACTGTGCGGCTCAGTGGGAATTGCAGCGTGGATAAGGCGGGGAGAGAACCGTGCATTTCCCCCCGCCCCGTTTGCCATGGCGGCCTGACTTTGTTTTGAATACTTGAATGGGACGAGATACGGCGTCCTCGCTTTTTCCACAAACAAGCAGGGTTGTTTTGCTTCCAGGGGATAACGGAACTCTGTGGGAGAGTCAATAGGACCGCCCCGTACCTTGATTAACCTGTTGAAAATATTCATCACTGAAGAAGTTCTAGGCCATATATTTTTGAAAATAAATGATGAAAAAATAGAAAGGAGGGTGAATGAACAAATATATCATACTTTATGGAACACTGACTCATTTGGAGGGATTACTTGAAAAAAGAATAATTACAAGTGGAAAAGTGACATTTTTGGTTATCGTAGGATTTTTATATCGTAGGATTTTGTGCGGGACAGCTTGATCAAACTGAAACAATCTGAATCATACTGATCTAAACTATAGAGAGAGACTATACATGATTAAAAATTCAGTGTACATGTGCATTGGTATCGCCACCTACTGGCCTGGCATGCACATTGCACCATTTCCAATCGATTTAGTAAGTCACAGTGGCCTGGTATCACTTTGACATCACTTTAACCAAAAACACAAAAGGAAAAACATCACAGTTATTACTCATCTGTTGTTGTGGAAACACACCCTGAGTTGGGCTGTTTTGTTGCCGTGAAGGGGGGGGGGAAAGGGGGAGCAGGGGCGGGTAAGGCTTGGTTTATCATGAGCACAACAGATAGATCCCCCCCACCACCATCAGTCCCCTCCCCTTCAACACAGATAGACTTGGAGCGCGGGCATCGAGCCAACACTATCAATCCATCCGCTTCTCTACCTCCAGTCTCCAACTCCTACTGGGCAACAGCTTCCAGTGGAAGGGTCATAAATCACATCTCTCCACCCTGTAAATAAATACACGTGTAGTGGCACACTAATAAAAAAAAAATTGCATCCACTGTGGAGTGACGCTTCAAACTCTTGGCCTAGTTTTTTTTTTTCTTCTCCTCCTTCTTTCCGCTAGTCTGATCACAAACCTGCGTGCCTTTTGCCCTTCCCCCACTCGAGGCCTTTTTTTTTTTAAGCCTCTACTATTACACGCTGCGAGGGGCTCGGAGTGGAACGAGGTGAGCCGCTTGCCTTCACTGTGCCTTTTTGTGGGCCGTTGCCTACGTGCCGTGTTTATCCTTGTGTGAGATGAGAGCCGGCGATGTGGCTTGGACGCTTCAAACGTGTGGAACATGAAGGCAGGAAGCTAGCGCCAGACGCAGCCGGCAGAAAGCAGACAATAACAAGCTTTGTAGGAAAAGTTTATATGACAAAAGGCAGTGGTATTAACAACTGGCACCTTGTGGGGACTCGCAAAGTGTTTATTTGGTAGGAATTTGTTTCAATAGTAAGATTTTGTGCAAAAGTACTCAACAATAAGTAAAAAAAACATTTTTTTTTGCACAAAAAGTGCACCATAAGTCGCAAAAACAGAAGTATGTGTTACTTCTTGGGATGTTCAACTTGAGTACTGACTGTTACTGAGTACTTTTGATATATAACATTTAATTTAAAACAATGATTAAAAAAAATGTGAATAAACAACTTTTCTCAAATTAATGTCCGAACCCCCGCAGTATAGCGCCAACTAGTGCTGAGGAGGACTTACTCCATTGTCAATTTATTTTTTAGATTTTTTTTTATTGATACATTTTGTACGAAACAGGGCAAGATTAATTATTAGAAAATGTTTATATTTGGGGGTCACTTGAAAACCAATTGTTTACTTAGTCGAACTTGTTACATAATGTGCACTAATTAGTAGAAAATTGTCTTTTGGTTACTTTAAAAGGTCTTGCGTTTTATTGGATTTCATATGAGCGGCGCACATAATTAAGAGAAAACAAACGCATAGCGTAGCGGATGAATCCATTTGCACGGCATCTTCTCACACCGCTGCTACTTCTGATGTGGCCGTAATTGAAAATATTTTACATCCATAAATATTTCATCAAATATGCACAAATATATGACTGGCCTGCCAAACGTATGCTAATTTGCCTAGCGCATCTGTTGTTAATTACACATATATAAAAGCACGACGCAGGATCACAGAGTTGCTCCCTATTGAGCTTTTAATCGGCCACTGCGCCGCCATTATGCTTGGGGATTAAATGACTTTTTCCTTTGCTTTGTCTCGTCTAACAACACTGCAAAGCTTTTTGACGTTGTCATGTGGCAGGTTAGCCTGTGGAAGATGAAACAACAGGGTTTTTGTTTTTTTTAATCTGTTTATAGAGGAGGTCACCGGGCGCTCGCTCGGGCCCACTTTAGTTGTGATACCTGACAAAAATGGTGACACTTGCAGTACGTATATTAAATTATTCATCATTGTTTTTTGAAAAAGAAGAATTTCAGGGGGAAACGAGCTCCAATGGGAAGCAATGTTTTCTCAAAAGACTTTTGCAATTATTTTTCTTCTTGTGGGCAGAACACAGCATCAGTGTTTCATCATTTTGAACATTCTAAAAAAAAAAAAAAAAAAAAGAAGGCACGATGGCTTAGTCATCACTGCTTGCAGCTCCCATTATTACCATATCTGATCATGGCTGCATTCAAGAAACTCATTCATTCTCTTGAATTCATATGTCACTTTGCTTTTATAGTCTTCGCCCCATGTGTCTATTGAAGATGAGCAGCATCTTTGTTTTGCGTGTGTGCGCATGTGTGTGTGTCAAATTCTTCTTTTTTTTTTTTGCCCCCTCCCTTCCTCCTCCATGTTCCTCATCCTGGCTGCCCTTGTGTATGCTCTCCATGTCAGACCCAGCTGTTACTACAAACTACTTGGAGGGCTTACAAGCCTCATTGCTAATACTGACAACGGCCGCTATTCTTACTCGAAGGAACCAGGCAACGTCCGCTGGAAAAAGTGAGAATGGCAGCAATTCCCCTCCGGGAAAAAAAATAAAAAATCCATCTTTCCCTGAGCAGATGTCGTGTTTTGATGGCTAATCTTGTTGATGAAGATCTTCCAGAAAGAGGTGTTAGATAAAGTACAGATGCCCTTTTTTTTGTGGTAGCTTGGATTATTTTCTGATGCATGTGAGCGCCTGTCTTCTTCTTTGTGTGTGTGTGTGTGGCGTGTTTGTGGAGGTATTTATGACCCATATGTGCACTTGTTCCTTGCAGTAACCCCATTACATTCCTAAGTCTGTCCACGGGGCTAATTAATGTGCTATGCCTTCACCCAGGGGACAGCCAATGGATTATTTACCTATATGTCCTATTGACAGCAAATCCCCCCCCCCCCCCCTCCCCTCTCTCTCATCCTCTTCGCTGTGCAAACAGACAACAATGTGAGGCAGTTAAGCAAAATTTGCATATGTTGGGTCATATTCATCATTGTATTCTCACAACACACGTCTTGAATTTGAGTTACTGGATAAGAAAAAAAGTACGGATTTATAAGTAAACTGTAGAAGATTGGCAACTTTTGAGGCAATACTTTAAAAAAATGAGAAATTGTTGGATGATCAGTAAGTTTTGTCTCTAACAAAACAACAGAATCAATTATTCTACCGATTATTCGATTGATTAGTCAGCTAATCGCTCCCCCGGCCCTCACTTTTTTTGTAGAAATGTGACTATTTGGGGATGTTAATTGAACATTTTGAACATTCAAACATTTTATTTTAATAAAAATAATTTGGGGATTATACTTCAAAAAGCTGTTTATAAAGTAGAATTTTGTTATTATTATTATTATTATTATGAGAAAACTTACTTTTCTTACTTTATATATTTTTTTAAGGATTTTGTAGGATAAGTATGACTGCACGCACTAATAGAGGTGGTTAAGATTATTTTGCACCTTTGTATGTATTGCATTCACACCAAGCCTCGGAGGTGGTCTGAAAAATATGTACACTCTTTGTGACCACCATGCTGTTGTGTTTATAAACGGAAAACAAAAGAGGCGCTGTCTGAACTTCCCTCCTCTAGCTTTTTTTTTTTTTTTTTGCCCTCAGGCTGCAAGCAACAGCTGTCTAACACCAATAACTTTCAATAAAAGTGGGTTATTGTGTCTTTTCATTCACAGTGAATAGCATTAGGGT
This sequence comes from Syngnathus scovelli, assembly GCF_024217435.2. Classification (NCBI taxonomy): domain Eukaryota; kingdom Metazoa; phylum Chordata; class Actinopteri; order Syngnathiformes; family Syngnathidae; genus Syngnathus; species Syngnathus scovelli. The sequence continues at coordinate 4,936,624 of NC_090856.1, forward strand.
GTCTCCACGTGTAGGTAAAGCTTTTAGGTCGTTGTCAAAGAAGGAGAGGCAGAATTTCAAAAAGGTCTTTCAGGTGGGGGAGGAGAGGATCGCCTCTTCGTTGATTTTTGGATTGTTAAATGTTCCAAAATCTTGCCTGGGATCCTCTTGGCGGCTCAGCTCGGAAGCATCCAGTAAGCAGGAACTTGTTGGTTTTATGGTTTTCGGCAAGGAAACGGGCACTGCCTTTTAAAATCCACATTAACAGTTTTGACGCTCACTAATAAAAAAAACCTGATTTGACTTGGTGTGGGCAGAGTCAGTGCAAAAAATCATTTAAAAAAAAGTTTGATTTAATTTTTAATTTTGTGGTAAAAATGTTTGACTAGTGTAATCCCCAGAGTATTTTCGACACTTGGCATTTATTTATATATTTAAATTTTAGGGGGAGGTGGGGTGCCAACCCCCCCCCCTTTTTTTTGTGGAAAACGCTTATTGAACTTTATGCTATACTTTCAATAATTTCTGGGGTAAGCAAAATTTCCCAAGTATTTCAAATGGGCTGATTTACCCTATCCACGGATTAGCCCGGTCCCTATCCCCTGCAAAAGCAGCGGTCCACTCTATTCTGAATATATTTTTTAATTTAATAACATCACTCAATAAAAATATAAACATCTCATAATTCAATTATATTTTCCTTTAGTATAGATGCATGATTGAATACTAATTTCTTGTAATAGTAGGTTAAAACACGAGGTTACTACAAGGCATAAAAAATAACCATACATTAAGTATGGTTATTTAAAAAAAAAAAAAGAGGCAAGTGAGCACACGAAACTAAAAATTAAAATGATGTCAGCGGGCATGTTGGAGCCCCCTTCGGCCAGCCTCCCTGAGCACACGCACACGCAGGGAAAGTGAGCGTCAAGAAAAAGGCGGGCGCAACGCCGTGTTTTTAACAGCCGAGTGGCCGAGCTTGATGTCAATCAAATATATGCGCCCTCCCATTGGCGGAGCGTCTTAGCATTTATCGTGCCATCTCGTCGAAGCTGCTGCTGTGTAATCGCAGGTAACTTTCTTGCTCTAGCCTTCCGCTGCGCAAGCTAGTGCGCGTAATACTCTCGCGTTTTGATGATCGCAGCTAAAGCAGACAGGACATATACACTCATTTCGAAATATTAATCGCTGTTATGCACCCTAAACGCTGACAATCGCGATTCAACAGGGAAGAAATGTGGCCGTGTCCAAAAGGCGTTTGAAATCGGACACCGCTGGCGTTGAGGGCCTCACTCCGCGCGCGGAAGGATACGTTGTTGCGTCTGACAATGTGGACGGAGGAGGTGAAGATGTCTACGAGAAGAATGAAATCATCTCCTCAGTTGTAACAGGGAAAAAGGGAGGAAGACGCCAGATTAAGCGAGTAGAATAGATTTGTTTGCACACAGACTCGATACACTGGAGCACACACGTGGAGGCGGACACTTGAAGAGCAAGCTTTCCGGGACAAAGAGAGGGCAGAAAGACGTTCCACGGCGCTCCAATGCGTCTGGTGCGCTGAGCTCGAAATTCTCCTCAACTTTTATGTTTTCCCCCCTCGCCGCTGTTCGCTTTTTCTTCGCCGCTCTTGGATAGCCGATACCCGCGGAGGAGAGGTAAAAATAACAACCAAACACCTTCTTTCTCGTCACCTTTCACCCCCAAAAGTTGCACGAATTCGACGGCTTTCCCCCCCATTGACACCCGCGCAGGACGCCTTGTGTTTTTTTCCGAAAACTTTTTCGGGAAGGCGATTTTAAAGCTTGGCTCGTTCCATTTTTTGTCTGCTTTGACGAGCTAGCTTCGTGCTACTCCCCTGCCTCGACCGCTAATAGGAATCCAAAAGACGTCTAAATATCCTTGTTTTGTTGCTTTTTCCGCCGTGCGTCTATGCTAGTTAGCATTTCGGAAAACACAATGTATAAGCTTGACGAGGCTATTTAGCTCAACTTTACATTTTGAGGCCTACTATCTGTGTCCCCCCCCCTGTTTTGCAAGACAAACTTTCCATAAGCTCTCTTTTGGTCGCCGTTAAACATTCCTCTATGGGAGCGAGTGGCCACCAGCGAGACTTTTAATTTTATTGCACATTTGGCAGGAAATTCCTCTCGCTCCCACCCCCACCGTCTCCCAACAGCCCCCACACCACCACCATAATGCGACTTGAACCCTAATCTGAGTGAAGGAAGTGTAAAGTTTGGTAGCTATTCTCCAAAAGGTGGCCTCTTTTATTTATTTGCCCCCCACCCCCTCTGAAAAAAAAAATGTTGAATGGATTAGTTTTGGATGTGGTATTTATCCTTCCTTCTGGGTGCTTGTTGAAATAAATCCTGTCCAAAGTGGACTTTATTGAACATTTTTGACACACACTGTCCACTGGTGTAAACACTGCTACCTGTAATTGTTTTGTTTTGTGCAGCAACAAGTTATGATAGCAGTGTATGCCATCATCACATCTATATGCAGGGGAGCTAAGAAGTTTTAAGCAACTTATAGGTATTTTCCTCATGCAAGATTTATAGGTTGGATTTGTTTTATTTGGCCGTTTTTTGGCCCACGTGCCACAGGTTTGTGTTGAAGGCTTCTTTGTGGCTTCTTTGCCCTGTGTGTGGGGACTGACACAACCCCCCCTTTCTTAATCTGCTTGAAATATTGATCCACGAGTAGGCCAAGATGCCATTTTGTTAAAGCCCCCTCTTCCCCCTGTCGTCCGTGTGCCTGAGTCTATGTCGTGCTTGGGTAACATTTGAGACGACCAAAAAGTTGGGACAGGCAACGAGAAGGCATGCTCCTGGCTTATAGACACTCGGATCAGTGCATGTGTATGTGGTCACTTCCTTTCCATGTCTCAAGGTTAAAGTTTTGCTTGCCTGAGTTCGCCACACTTCAACAAGTTTGATGGTGGGCTATGACAGCAGCGGAGTTTGTTTGTTCGTTAATTCCCATCGCCCGTATCCCCTAAATGGATTTCAACGTGCCATAATTTACGCTGCCATCTTTATGTTGTTGTTTTTTTTTTAATACCTTTTAGTACATGCTATTGTCTTATTACAAAACAAGCTGTGAAAGCACACCACCTGTTGGTGTCCAAGTGCCTTCATATGACCTCCCACCCCCCTTCCGTTTTTTTTTTTTTTCTTCCTCCAAGCGTGGCTCAATCACGGCCCGGCACTGGAGCAAGAAAAATCCAGCATTGCCACTCGCTGTGTAGTTTGACAATTTTCTCTTCGGCGTTGACATATGCTAATTTGGTAATGACGTGTTTGCATATAGTCATTAGCTCTGCCTTTCACCCTTATTTCCTTGGGCTAACAATGGTCCTAATTATGTCTGTAATTGTAAATGTATGCGCTGCCTTTCATGTGGCTGTGATGGACGTAAGGCTGTGCTGGTTGCCTGAGTTGTGGTTTTAAAAAAAGGGGGGGGGGGAAGTCTTGACACGAAGCCGGTTCATTTTCATAATTTTTACGGCAACACGAGTTTTTACATTAACATGACACGTAGTGCCAAAGTGATGAATCACATAACTAATAAATAAATAGATTAAAAAAACAACTGCCAACTCTTCTTGCAGATCCCGCCTTTAAAGCCGTACACACTCAAAGTCACATTTAATGACTCATGATTCACTTACTCCATTAATTGATGAAATCACCGGTTCTAAAAATATTTGATAGCTACGGTGTAAACTGAAATGCTGAATGAAACTTTTCTATTAGAAAAAAACTTTTGCATTACAGTGAGACCGATTGAAGTTCTTGGCTCAAATTGTCACCTCTATAAAACTTTTGACAGTAAAGTTAAGGTCAGTTGTGGAAGGGGGCGGAGTCTTGTGTTCTTTTGTAGTTTTTGTGGTCTTGTTCAGTTAGCTGACTGTATTGAGTGACCTGGACAGATTAGTTTGGCGGTGGTTGGATGCGCCAGTGGCCGGCCGGTGTGATGTTGCGCCAGGTGACGTCACCAACGGGACAGTTGTTGTACTAAGCAGCCAGGACAGACATGCGTGTACCACCGCCTTTATTAGTATACACCCTAGTTTCTCAGGTTTTTTTTTTTTTTTATGAGTTTGTAGTTTTTCTGTTTGCCCTCCTTTTTAGATGTGATTTTTAACAAGGCATACAAAACCAACATAAAAGAATATTGCAATTTTGCAAAAGGGTCTCCAGTGATCCGCAACCTCAGTTATTTTCCCCCCAGTTCTCAAATTTAATTGTTTCCTTTATAAACTTTGCTTTGCAAAATGTCCCAGCTTCGGGACTTTCTCCTGCAATTATTCGTACCTGCATGATAGTAGAGCAAAGGAAAGTTTCAAAATTGTCACACTTGGTTTGCATTTCTTTGTTAAAAAAAAAAAAAAAACACATCCAAGTAGCTGATCCTCCAATTTTTCTCCAGTTATAATATACCTCAAACATTTCACAATTAATTCATATTGTTGCTTTGGGATGTTGTATTGTATTTTGAATTACGAATGCCGTATGTTGGCAATAAAGCTGTTGTTAGTGTCATAGAAAATGGCAGTAAAGTGTACTGAAGTCATATGGCTGTTTCGGAAGTCACATATATAGGATGGAAAAATCAACTTTATTCATCGTGCATTGCGTTTTTACCATCATGATTCTTTTAGTTTCTTATTATTTTTAGTTTACTAGTCACATTAATGCTCAGTTGTGTCACCCTTGTCCTTGTGATTGCGAGTGCCCTTATTATCATTTATTAAAGTCCTGTATTTGCAAATCTCTCTCATAGGGTTTGTTAGAGACGCAAGGTTATGACCGAGCAGCAGCAAAGAATGGCTGCAGTGGGAACTGACAAGGAACTCAGCGACCTCCTGGATTTCAGCGCGGTAAGACAGCCAGAGTGCAGTCGGGATGGGTGGCACCGAGAAGAGAGGGCCGTGCAGGTGGGAGATGTCGGCGATAGAATTTCGGGTTTCCCCACTTGTCGATCTTAAATCGCTATCTGTATAATTGCAAGAAATGAATTTGTCGCCGTTTGTCGAGGAGGAATTGTGATATTGTTCTCGATGGAAAGACGTATTTTAGTGGTATGAAGTTCTGAGATGTAATGTATCTTTTTTTTATTGTTTGGAGTTTGGTTTAAATTTGAGCCTGTGACGACTTAAAAAGAAAACAAGTACAGTTGGCAAGCACTATTTTATTTTATTTTTTACATTCAAGCTGTAATTGTGGCCACAAATGAATCTCATTTTTATTCCGCTAATCGCCATTTTAATAGCGGCATTATGTCATTTTTTGTTGCCCTGGGGAAAGCCTTTTGTCTGCAGCTAGAGTATTTCACATGATGGAGCGCTGCGGTCCACTTCAAAAAAAAAAAAAAAAAAAAAGCGCCACACTCCCTGAAGGGAGTGTCTCATTAAACGGTGGAGTCCACCATCAAAATGCCCAGATTGATCGCCTGCCAATTTGTCACAGCAGATGTTCCGTCTACTGAATATGACACCGATAATTGGGTGAGAAACTGTCGAGGGTTGTACAAACAAGTTTCTTCCTCGTTTGTTCCTCGCGGCAGACATCCTCCCAAGGTTTGGACACGGAAGAAAGCGCGTGTTTAACGCGTCTTACAAGACCTAATGGAATCAAAATGTTTTGCGTGGACCTGTTTTGTCGTCACGCCAGCTTGCGCTCTCATTTACACGTCCTACTTTGGGGGGGGGGGGACAAGATGCCACGTACAGTCGGTAATTCGAGCCAAAAAGAAGCTTCGGTAACATCGCCCCCAAAAAACTGGAACTGGCATTAAAAAGTTTTTTGCTGCAAGCTGGCGGCAATTTTTTTTTCATCCATTTATCTGGTATGCCATGAAGCGTAAAAAAAAAAAATCGCAGTGAGTGACAAGTGCACAATGTCGTTTATTAGTGGAAATAGGATGTGTGAAGTGTGCCCTCCTTTGCTTTTGATACTAACGCTATCGTTCCTCTTTTTGTCGTCCCCGCAGATGTTCGCGCCTCCCGTAGCGAACGGCAAGAACAGAACAATGACCCTCGCCAGCAGCCAGTTCAGCGGCTCAGGTAAGTTTCCGAGCACTCACTTTGCTCTCATGCCACTTTTCCACCTTTCTTCATGTGCGCTAAAAAGTTTAGCGACCGCTAGCGTTGCATATCATCCCACGAAATTCAGCGTTGAAGAGCAGCTCTTGCTCTCTGACATTTTTGGTTCCTTTCCTTCTTAATGTGAAAATATTTGGAATACCATTCAGTCAGGATGTCTCTGTGGAACATCACACCTCACTGACCTTCAAATGTACTGAACGTGAGCGAGCTGTTATTTGCATTTTCTACCCAGGAAAGTGTTAACCTGTGTAAATATGAGTTATGCTCAAACATCTGTGCCATTATTTTGGATAGTCTGTATTATTTTCCAGTTTGAAAGTGCAAATGAGCCGCCGCTTAACCCCTGGACGTGCTTGAAGACTTCCAGCGAGTTTTTCTTTCTCGCCGAATGTTATTACTTAGTCATGTTACTTTGGTTCTTCTGTCACCCTGCCAACCTGCTGTGTGAAATCCAGTCACACTCCATGGTGTTCCCCAGAGTGAGAACTTGGCCACGCAGGAACAAAGGCAAAATAAAAAAAAGGGGGCTTATAGACTTGAAACGCCCCCTCCTCCCCATCAGCACCGCCACCCTGAAGTGTAAAACAGTCCTCCCCCAATCCGGCCGGCGCAGGGCTCTTATCCCCACTGATCTGCAGGAAATGGCGCGACTCAGGGACAATACGCCTCACCCCCATTTCGCCAACTCTTAAACTGGCCCAGCATGCAGTGAGTGGCCCAAGTGGAAGAGGGAGCTTGTTGAATAGAGGGATCAGCCCGTGGAAGGCACGATTCTGTTTGTTTCTATTACAGCGAGCAATTACCAAGCACTGAGAAGTTAATTCCTTCACCCCACCCCACCCCCCCTTTTCCTCATTCTCGCGTCCCAAAGTGTGGCCCTCGTTCAATGACACCCATTTTAATGCGACACACTGCAAGCTGTCACCTTTGGAGATCCGGGGCACAATGCTGTTAAAATGCTTAGCCATGCAAATTCCTCACCAGGAAGTATTGGGAGTCTGGCTACATAGACGCCGCCACGTGCTCTAGCAACTAATAGAATGTTAATATGCTATTAGGGATGAAACAAAATCGCATTTATCTCTCGTTGCAGTATTGATATGCCAACATCAGATATTAATAATCTTGTGGTCCTATTTGTAGCTAATTGATTTTTTATTTGTTTATTTTTATGTCCATGTATTTTTTGAGAAGGCTTTTATTTTGAATTTCCCAGCACGTTGCTGGTGTGTTACCGCATGTGATGTTCATATTGGAGCCAGCAGTCGGTCCGACGCAGATTGTTGGCATAGTCGCCATTAGAAGAACAATGTTCACGTGTGACGTCACTTAAGCGGCTTGTATATTCAGTGACCCCGCAACGCGGGAACGGGAGCAAGCAGCCCGGTGGCCCAACAGACCACTTCTATTCATTAACATAAAAGTACTCCGAGGGGCCGCTAATTGCATTAGGCGTCTTTCTCCCCTTCCTCAAGAGCCAGTGAGCGTGTGTGTGTGGAGGGGAGAGCCCTGGCAAAGAAGATGTGGGATGTTTGAGGAGTGGCGGTCGTGTGACGTACGTGCTGGTGGGAGTGGTGGGAGTGGGCCAAGCACGCAGAAAGGCAGGCGTCCTCTCCGTCACCTCTGCAGCTGCTGGCAATGTCTCCAACCCCCTTCTCACACACACACACGCTGGATGTGACCACCTCACTTGGCCTGGATCACAACAACTTTTGTCAATTTACATCATGTGGTCTTGCAGTGGCTCTCATGCTAGCTGCGTTGTTGACGGCGTCTCAGTTTTGTCTCAATTTCTTCACGAGCCCCAAAGCGTTGGCTGTGACCTCAAAAGCAAAACGATTGGAGTCAAAACTTTTATCTCGATCTCCATGAAAACCCAAGTTCCTCCTTGGCCCATGTGCCAATCAACAAACAGCCATCAAAACGTAGCCTTGTGAGATTAATGCTTGGGGGAGGTAATCATTAGCCTGACTCCGCTAACATTGCAAAACTTTATGGCTACTGAACACACTTGCCCCAATAACAAGCAAGGCCTAGATCTTTTATTTTAGTTTTTAATTTAAAGTAATTTCCATCTCTTTTCTAAGTGAGTTTCTGTTTTGTTTTGTTTTTTCTTTTTAAGATGAGCTCATCCAAATGTTCACGTTTTTCAAGTTCACACGTGCACCTATACTGAATAAATCTTGAACACAGTGTACGCATTCATGACAAACAGTCAACAACAATAGAAAGATCTCTTCTCTTGGCAGGCAAAGTGTCATTGGCACCTCCGCGGATCTCCACCTTGTTTTTAATTGCCTTGGAGTTAATTAGCCCAGTATGTGTGAAACAATGTTGTCAGACTGCGCAGCCATGCTACCGCTCCACTTTCCACTCCAGACCTCCTGCTTGCCAAGCAAACGGAGGCGTCCTGGGTGGCGCGCTGGGGCATCCAAAACACCACGATTGTTAGGACTTTATGCTCTTAACTTGTTGGCCTGGCAGAGCTTCTTCACTTTGCAGGATGCCGGGGTTCATTTTTTGTTTTATCGCCTTCAACGATGTCCAAGCTGCCATTTAATAAAGTTGCTCTCCGGCGACAGTGATGCAAGTCCACTTTATTGAACATAATAGTCTTGGGTATTTTGGCACTATTTTTAGAACTGGCAAGGTTTCCCGACTTGCAGCGTTAATACCAACCGGGTGATGTAAACCTGTGCTGCTCGCGCATTGGCCCAGCAGATCATCACTGTTGTCATCCGAGCGAGAGATGTTGCTGCGCTTTAGCTCCGATTACGGCACTCCCTGCCGGGAGTCCTTCTGACTCTCATTGTTGTTCTAGTTTTTTTGCCGGCTGGTTACAAACGATGCCTTACATCCTTTCCGCCGTGCTATTTTGGAAAAGCGACCTCCCTGGCAGGATGCGTCGTGGTTGACCACAACCTTTCTAATTTTACAACAAAGACGGAAAATACGTTACACATGAATCCCTTCGGTCGCTCGAATGTGTTTTTCCTGCCTGTCGTCTGCTGTTGCGCGTTTGATGGCGGCGCTTTTATTAGTGCTGTGGCCTTTCCGCTGAGGCTGATCCTCCGAGGTCTCCCTCATCCGTGCCACTTGCACGGGCGCCATAGATCACGGCTGTCGCGGCGTGTGTAGGTGCTTGCACCGCTCTGTTAGTCTCATCACTCATTCCCGCGCTCGTCAGCCGGGCTGCTGATCTCGCCCAGACCCCTCAGCCCCCCCCCAAACCCCTTCAATACTCCCTCCGCTTTCTCACACATACATTTTTTTAATTAGGCAAAAAAAAATCAAAGAAAACATGAATATTCATAAGGAAGCTGCATTAATATGCACAATTATGCAAATCAGTATGCAATTAAGCCTTGCGTCTCCAGAGAGCCTGGATAGCATTAGTGCACAAGACGGGGAGAAGAGGATGATGGGGGTATTTTGAGGAGTTTTCAGCTTCACCAGCCTTTTGGCTTTGTGTTTCCTTTGTGTTGCACATGGTGTCTTTTTTTTTTTTTTTTTTTTTTGCCACTGTGTCTCGTTTTGGATTGTGTCCATCTCACTTAAAGTAATATAATTTTGCTATATTGCACTTGGGAATGTTTAATTTTTCTCATTTCCAGTGGCTGTAATGAAAGCTAATGACTATATTACCAGACTTTTCTGTCTTTTTTTACGTTACATGGCGTTTTAAAAGCAACAGCGGCTTATTTGCTCGTTAGTGATTCTCTCATGGTTTTCGTGTGTGCCCATTATGGCCACTTAAGGAGCTAAAATGCTGAGTGCAACATGATGGCACAGTCCCTTAATGTTATTCCAACCTCAATGACACATTCATTAATAAAAATTTTGAGGCTTTGTTTGCTGTTCTCTGGCGTGTGTTCATTTTACTGCTCTAAACGAAATGTGTGTTGTTGGATTTTTTTTTTTTTAGCACTAGATGAGCGCAGCAGCTCTGGATCCTGGGGTTCGGCGGAACAGAACAGTCCTTCTTTCAGCCAAGGACGGGTAAGCTCGAAATGGAATTTTGTGATATCACATGTTTTTTTTTTTTTTGTAAATCACCGCTATTGCCAATCACGCACACACACACACCAAGCATCAAGGCAGCGGAGTGCATTTTGAAGCCACGCCGCATTTCGACTTTGTTCCTGATAACCTTGGCTCCAAATCATTCTTTGGCAAGCCATCTCGTTGCCCAAAACCTCTGTGGAAACCCGCTGGTAATTCCTGCCTCACATCCGCCGTTAACTACCTTGGCACCACTCTCGGTAGAAATAAGAAACACAAGCTGAGGTACAAGCGACATTGCTTTGATTCGCCCGCGTCGATAATCAAGAAAGTTGCTCCCAATTTCCCGAGCTGATGCAAATTTGTTTGGCATCCGTCCTGTGAGTTAAGCAGAGGGGAGGGTAACTGTGAAGCCCAGTAGGTGTGCCAACACAATGCGGAAGGCCCCGGAAGTGTGCTTGTCACGCCTGTTGAGCTTAAATGTTTTCATCTTGCAGGGCTACGCAGAAGGATCCCACTACAGTGAACATGAAGGCTTGGCCTCTCCTTTTATAAGTTCGGGGATTGCAGGTATAATTTGCAGTTTGTGAAGTTTAATTTGCCATTTTTGTGTCTATATATATATTTCTACAAATTTAATTCCCTATTTATGTAAAATATATGTTAGGAATGTTTATTTAAGACTAGAATTTTTTTTTCATTGCGCGTGTGTATGCCTGTGTGTGTGTCCATTGGTTGAGTGTCAGTGCAGTGAAGCGGAAACCTTCCCCAGGGTTTTATCTGGCAGGCAGCTTGATTCAACTGAGCGTACTAAAAAGAAGGGGGAAGGCCATCTCTGGACTTTAATTTAAAAAAATAAAATAAAAAACGTTTTGTTAGTGTGCACAAATTTTTGCATCTGGCCTTTGTTTGTTGTAACGCATGGACATGAATTGATCTTTCAGGTAAAAATGAGCGGCCTTCATACTCTCCCTTTCCAAACCAGGTAAGTTGCACAATTCAGTTTTGTTTATTTATACAGTAAATGAATGAGGCACGGGACATTACTATGTGCTGCAAGCAAAACGTTTTAATTCTGTATCAATCAGTCTTTGGAAAGTCATGTTTTGAGCTGCACACTAAAAGTGTTTCCCAGTGCTCAGATTTCCACCAGTGCAAAAAAAGAATTTTAACAGTTTAACATTGGTCTAGCCTTTGCTTGCCCATTTATTTTATTTTTTTCTAGCCCGAGTCCTCAAATTTTGCAATGAGACTGGCTTACTACTCATGATATCAGATCAGCATGATTGGTGCACACAACTTCACATCATCGTGAATGCTAAATGTTCCGACTACACTCTTTGTGTTGGCAGCCTGGTTTCCTTCCAAGTGAAATTGCAATGCCAAGCCCAGATGCCATGTCCCCCTCTGGCCTGAAATCAGGCTCCCAGTTTTACCAATCCTACCCAAACAATCCGCGGAGGAGGCCGCCTGATGGAGGCTTGGGTAAGATAAAGCAACGGATCACATTCTAGAAATCTCTGTGATTTAGATGCCAAATTGCATTGTTGTGCTCGCTTCCCTTTTAATTAAAACACACACTCATACATTGAATGCCTGGCAAAAAAAAAATTCTCTGACACGCACAAACTGTAGCCGACCCGACAAAATAGCGCACCTGTGCTGACGTTGGTACTTGCATATTGTCTCACGTTTACATTTTTCTTTCTCTCCTGTCTCTGGGTGCATGCAGACTCTCAGCCAAAGAAGATTCGGAAACCCCCTGGCCTTCCTTCGTCGGTGAGTCCTTCTTTCTTCCTCTCACTCTTTGTATACAGACCCTCTCATTTCTCCCATTCTCTCTCTCCCCCTCCACACACACGCCTTGCTTTCTGCTCTCCGCTTGAGCGGTTCTGTGACAGACGGGGTAAAGACCCACAGTGAGCTGACGTCAACATTTATCAAGCTCAACTTCTCCTACGCGTGTTTTGAGGCTTGCATCCAGTCGCCATTCTCGCACTCGCATCTCTTAAGATGATGATTAAACTGTTGCCTTGACTTTTTTTCCGGTGGGCTTTGGGTCCAGGCAGCTGATGGCGCTTGTGTGTGCGTGACGCAGCACACATACTTGGAAATGCAAGTCATGTTCACATGTTTGACTATACAGTCAGCGAATCGGCAGTTGCCCACATCACTCGCCTTTTTATAGGCTGTCGAGTTTAGCCTTGTGTGCTAATTACCACGCGGCCTAGCCGCACCTCTTCAACTACTGTAGTTCGTTTTCAGCTTGGCACGAGTGCTACTTGGTGATCGTCTCTAATGTTTGTTTCACTGTGCCCAACCTAGCAAATGTTCTTTGTTTACACTTTTTCATGCCTCTGAATGGGAGGTTGGCAGAAAATAATATTAAAGACCCATGGCCATCAGTATGATTTGAACTCCACAATAATCAAATTGTTAATCCCCTTCTGACAGTGCCCATCCAAATTGATTTTTATAATCCCAATTAAGGTTTTGATCTAGATTGCATATGATTGGGTTGTCCACCCAATGTTTTGTGAAATGAGAATTTGCTTGCTTATGTTTTTTTTTTCCCCCTCAGAGCGCGGAGGAAGCTGATTTTTCTGGTCGGCCAGGTCACAAATTGCATAGCCATGGGTGCATAATGTGACATGAGTTTAAATCTAGCGTAAACACTCGGGATTTTGTCTCTTATTGTCGCTGTGAAATGGGTTTAGTGCAGCCCACAGCATTGATTAGGAAGGCGTGCGTCAGATGGATGAATGGCAATTTCATGTCACAGCAGAGTGCGTCATGTTTATGCCTCAACCACACTTCTCCACCTGTGGGTGCTAGCCGTTTGAAGTGGCTGCCGACGTACATACCTCTGCGTCTGTATCTCACACATCTCACCACCAGCCCGCGTTCTCACCGTCTGAACCTCAGTCATTCTCCTGCGGTGTGAACGGCGGCCGCGTAGTTTCAGCGCGAGATGTCTGTGTGAATCCCCTCCCTCCCCCCCGCCGCTTCGGTCAGCCCGCACCTACGCCGCAGCACACCATGGCCTGGGTGGGCCTCCCCCCTACCAGTGACCCAGTTGTGCGGCACGGTGCTTGCGAGGCGAGGGCTCTTAGCCCCCCATGTCTGAGCCCAGATTAATGACTGCCAATGATCCTGCGCTTCCACACTGCCTCCATGCCTGCCTGGCGTGGACACCCTATGCCAACCCTTGTTGTACGTATCAGGAAATGCTCTCCTTGTTAAGACCAATCATGCTTCATTTGCACTCTTCCCTCCGAGAAGCAAAGGTGAAGGAACCCCATCCCTGTAGGCCATTAAACTAACCACAATCATGGTGTGGTGGAAGAATAAAGTACTTTGAGTTGAGTTGGACCTTAATCTGAATCCACTCCCACTCGCAGAAACCCCTTTTGTGCTCTCATAACCCGAATTGCATTAAAGCCCTATTAGTTGAGGATTTTAGCCTAGAAATCTCTTTTCTTCTCCAATATAATTACGCCGCATCCCGCCAGTCATTGTGTCATTCTGTTGCCATCTAGAGCAACAGGATTCACATGACATTGTTCTCCACGAAAGAGCAACTCAAAAGCCCATTGTTAAATGAAGCCGTCTCAGTCGTGTTTTTTTTTTTTTTTCCCCTGAATTAACAGCGATCATGTTAAATCCCCCGTTTCCTTCACACTCCCCTGGCCATATCAAGCTTTGTTTAAGTCATTTAGATTACCTTCTACCGGCCCCCTCCCTCAACACCCCTTATCTATCTACCCATTTCATAAATCATCAGGGTCCTCATTTTTTTCCCCCTCAATCCCCCCCCCCCCCCCCCCCCCCCCCAACCCACTGCAGTCGCTCTCTGACTGGATCCCAGCCCCCAACGCTCTCTCTCTCTCCCTCGCTCCTCTCCCTCCTTCCCTCCCCTCGCTCCTTCTCCTCAGCCCAGCTGCCTGTGGAGTTGGATGTGGTCCAGGAACAGGCAGATGGCTCTGTAATTAGAAGTGCATCTCTCCATTCCCTTTCCACTTCTCCCTGTTAAATCAAATTACAGAAAAAACATCCCTTCTCTGGATTAGCATTCTTTGCAGCGTAGCAGCCATTCTTCTTCTCTTCCTGTATTCTGCCATATGCAATGCAATCGGAAAGGGGGGGGGCAGTCTGAGAGGTCGCTGAGGAATCTGACAAACTGGGGATTCCGCATGTCTGTGGAACTAGTGCAGAAAATCTCAGCAGGCAGGAACTGTAGTCGTGTTTCATCGTGGTTGTCACCTGTGATCCACTCGAGAAGTCAACACCGAGAGAAAGTTAGGGCGCCTCTTTCGGAAAATGGCAGGCGTGTGGAAGCACTGCTTTGGCTCTTTGTGGCGTGACACACACTACACTACGTGTGTGTGCATGTGTGTTTCTTGGGAGGGCTGCTGGCCAGCCAGTGTGATGTCATTGGGGTCCTGGGAGGAAGAGGAAGCGCTCGCTGTGCACCGGGATCCGAACCTTAGCCGTGCCCAGCGTGCCATGGCCGTTGCATTTCCCCCCAGGGGAGAAGCCTGCTCCCTCTCGCCATCTTGTGGCCCCGTTGAAGCTAACACCCCAAAATATTAAGCCTCCTCGTTATTTCTCTCTGTGCTTGTTTAGGTATATGCGTCCACATCCGGTGATGAATACACCCGAGACAATGGAGGTTATCCGAGCGGTAAACCCGGTGCGGTCTACCCGGGCTCGTTCTACATGCAAGGTAGGAACTAATTTTATATTACTTTTGCTGATCTTGCATCATGAGGCTGAATTTTTCCATCCCTCCGCAGAAGACCTTTGGTCATCTACTGGCTACTCGGCCATGCTGGGCAACTCACCTCACATTGGACCAGCAGGTTCCTTCTCATCACTGAACTCGCAAGACAGGATGGTTGGTGGACCTTCACTTCTATAAGATATTTGCCACAATATTCACTGTTTGTGACATATGAGGACCTAATATACCCTTTCCCTGCGTCTGTGCACACAGAATTATCCGCTGCATGGCAGCGAAGTCAATGGCTTCCATGCCGCCCCCACCACCTACAACCACACGCCCGCCATCAACGGAGAACCCATCATGGGTAAGAAGCTAATTCCCAAAATCTTTTGGTTTATTGGGGCTTTCAAACCGAATACTTGACTCGCTTGTATTTGTTGCAGCTGGCACCCGAGCCACCACGGCAGGCAGTTCTGGGGATGAAATCGGAAAGGCTCTCGCCTCGGTGAGCTTTGTAGTTCACTGATATGCATGTAGAAAATACTTGAGAAGCTCCACTAAATTCACTGACTTAAACTAATGGCTCTGAAACCTCAGTATTAAGTAGTTGTCCTTTTTTTTTTTTCTCAAATTATTTTATTTCAGATTTATCCGTCAGACCACAATAGTAATAACTTCCCCTCAGCTCCGTCTACTCCAGGGTCTCCTCAGGCTATTGCAGGTAAACTGTCACTCTTCAGCATGTTCATAAAGCAATCATGTTGGAAGAGCTTTAAAAATCCGGGCAACCCTAAATGTTGTTTATAACACACATGCCTCACCAGCGCCCTCTGGTGTTACATTAAGAACGACCACTTATCATCATCCTAATGTTTTTCTATGCAGGCACCCAGTCCCAGTGGCAAAGACCCACCACACCCAACTTTGAAGGGCAACCACATGCACTGGTATGCTACAAAATCAAAAGATAATATTGAATATTAGTGTACCTTGTTATATATATTAAAAAAAACAACAACTCTGGACTCACTCTATCTGCCTTTATTTTTGTAGCAAAGTAAAATGGAGGACCGTTTGGAGGAGGCAATCCATGTGCTCCGGAACCATGCTGTAGGCCAAGGGCCCGGCTTAGATGGTGCCCACCCCGACATCCACAGCCTTCTGTCGGCAGTACACAACGGGGGACTTGGATCCCTCTCTCCAGCTTTCCCAAATGCCAGCCTCGCTCTCAGCAACAGACATCCTGCGATGGTGAGCCACCTACTAGCTTTTCCCTTTGCATCCTCACGCCGCTGAAAAAATCGACTGTCATTAAAGGGTTTGCAGCATATTTTTAAATTTTTATCCTCTTTATTGGAGTCTTGTATTCTGTTTCAAAGGAGGTCAAAGAATGATGAAACGCTTGATGTGGTTCTTGTACAACTAATACTTTATGCCACCTAGTGGACAGTTGTTAAACTGTAAGCAAATGGAACTTATACTAGTTGTTATTTTTATTATCTAAACTTGTATATTGACTGTAATGATGACTTTGCTACTGAGTCTGCATAATTTAATCGTGATTAGACTATGGCGCATTTTCACTAGTGTACAAATTGGGGCGACGCTGGCAGGAATAGGACAAGGGCTCCTGTACTGTACAATGGAAAAGTAGCTTCAGATGTATTGACATCACCATTTTGTCCTCCTCACACAATTAATGATAGCCACTCATCCATCCAGCTGTCTGTCAAACAGGGAGGGAAACATGAGGAGCCCACTGGCCTTCCACCCAGCAGCACACTTCTGCACGGTCATCACGCGTCCGGGTCCACGCCGTCAGTTGGCCAGCCGGAAGGCTTCAGCGGTAAGTCAGACCCGAGTTTAAAATAATGCCGCCCGAGTGCAAACACATCACATCACACACACGTGCGCTTGTCCAGGTCTTCCTGGTGGGCTCGCGCGCTCCACGCACTCCTCCAGCAGCTCGGACATCAAAAGAGAGGATAAGGAGGACGATGAAAACTCGTCCTCCGCGGACAAATCAGACGACGAAAAGAAGGAGTCCAAAGCAGCACGCAGTCGAACAAGGTAGGTGGTTTGTTGTCAATCGTATTGTTTCTTAAAGTTTGTTATAAGATGGAGATTTTCTTTTTTGTCCCCCACAATCTAAAAGTTCTTATTTTTTGTCCCCCACAATCTAAAAGTTCCTGCTATCGGTCTCTCATAAAGGGCGTCGTCATAAGTCGCATTTAAATCAAATCCTGTGTCGCCCTGGTTGGCAATGTTAGCTGTTTAATGCTGTTGACATCCCCCCCCTCCCTTTATGTCACAATTTTCAGAAAGGAGGCGTTGACCCTCCAGATGCTCTCTAGCCTTTCAGACCCGAAAGATGAGTAAGTTTCTCAAGTAGAAAATCCCTTTCTTGTGCTTTGTGGGCTCCTCCTTCGCGTCCATGCAAAGCGCGCTGTCGTGCAGCTGCGTCTGAAGCTGCCGAAACGTGATCAATCGCCCATGTTGACGTTTAGAATATGTGATCCCGAGCCATTTTATTCTCATTGGATTAGAAAGAATAAACTCTGTTTTCTGAAAATGTGGAATTGATTTGTGAATTACAGCATGTCAGATGCTGTTTTTGACTGAAATGTGTTTTGCTGCTTCCAGATATAGGTGCAAAATGTCGCCCGTTTTGGTTTGTTCCAATGTTCAGCGCATTCACCTTCTCCATCTCCTTCCAGTCAGGACAACGAAGAAGACGACGAGGACCTCCCGCCCGAGGTGAAGATGGAGCGCGAGCGGGAACGGCGAGTGGCCAACAATGCCCGCGAGCGCCTGCGAGTACGGGACATCAACGAGGCCTTCAAGGAGCTCGGCAGGATGTGCCAGCTGCATCTCAGCCACGACAAACCTCAGACCAAACTTCTCATCCTGCATCAAGCCGTCAACGTCATACTCAATTTAGAACAACAAGTCAGAGGTCAGTTTCCATGGCAGCTGTAAATGTTGGTTTACTTGTTTCTTTGAATCTGTCGCCAATCCACTTCTTTGCTCTCGTTGGTTCAGAGCGCAACCTTAACCCCAAGGCAGCATGTTTAAAGCGCCGTGAGGAGGAAAAGGTGTCCGGGGTGGTGGGTGATGCGCCCATGCAGCTCTCAGGAGGCCACCCAAGTATTGGAGGAGATGGCCACAATCCAGTTGGTCACATGTAACACCAGGTTGGCCTTCCATTAAATGTTGATTTTAATGTGCAATACCATTTGCTTTGCATGCTAACATTAATTGAAAAACAAGCGGAAAAAGAAATTATGTGGGAAGAGGATTGAGTAAAACACCATTGAATGCTTACTCGGGTGAAATTTTGGTCTGGTTGAATTTTTTGGGTGACTTTGGAAGTTCTGCTGTCTTTAGCTTTGCTTGTTTAAAACCTAGTGCTGTCTCTTTTTTTTTTTGCAGATGTGGTAGTGTTTCCTTGGCTCTCAGAGGATGTGGCCTTAACAGATTTCTTCCACCTGTTAACTCTCAGTGGGTGTGTGTGTGTGCGCGTATGTGGACATGTCTGTGTATTGTCCGTTCAAGTTTCAAGATGCGCACACACACACACACGCACACATACACACACATGCAAACTGCCAAAATGGACACAGCCTGTTTGTCGCACTCCCAACCATGACTACAAGCTCAAATGTGAAGAACTTTTTTTTTTTTTTTTTTTTTTGCTTTTATATAGTATATATATAATTATATATATATATATATATATATATATATCTCTGTACAAAAACTTTGACTTTTTGGTTTCCTCAATACGATTTAACGCCAGAACCTTTTTTTTTTTTTTTTTTGTCCTGCCACAATTTGGGACTTTTGACACACTGCCGAGAGTTGCTCTGGTGAACGGGAAAAAGGAAGAAGAAACACAAATTGAATCATGGATTTGTGCCTCAATGTTACACCATGTTTTCTATTTGACATTTAAGCAAATTGCTTTACATGTGAGGAACATTTATTGTGAGGGATTGCTTATGTGTATGAGCAATTATTTTTTAATGTATGTCATTCCCAGTGTGATGGTACAGTCTTACATATGTTATGTAACCAAGCCCATATTTGAATTGCCTAAATTCAGTGACCTTTTTTTTTTTTTTTTTTTTTTTTTTAATCAGCAATTGTTTGAGGAGGCCATGAAATCCAAGGTGGCCATTTCTGGACAATTCACATGCAGCGTTCTTGAGGGAGAACCGCTCGTATTAGAGCATCTGGACACCCTGGAATTAAGGACTCTTGATTCTGGGAAGCATATGAATTGTCACCACTTAACAGTTCTTCCTCTTTTCGTTTCTCCTTTTTTCGGACAACAAATTGAACTGTTAAAGCTGTTGTCGTGACTTCAGGTGTCTCTACTGCTTTGCCACTAAAGCGCACACAAACAAGACAAAGCACAGTTGTGTAAAGTGTCCAGTTGGGTGGGAAGACAAAAGAAGCCATTTTAGGTGCTCACGGAGAGGAGGGCGCGTCTTTGCAATGGCTCACCGACAATGCCAGCGAGTTTGAGGACTGGTTTATTTCCCCCGCCCCTAAATTGATACTCTGGAAGACAAAAAAGAAAAATCTCTGTTTTGTTTTTTTTCTATGGAGGAAAGACAACCTTTTTGGCGTCACTGAGGCTTTCTTTTCCGGAAATGAGCATTCCCACTGAATAAGCACCCCTCGCCCTCCTCCTCCGCCCCCTAGAGAGAAGTGTGACGCTTACATTCACTCCGTACGTTACTCTTGATGCGTTTCATTTTTCAAAAATTTAAATATATATAAAAATATATATTTTTTGTTAGCCTATACATTGTAGATTTTTTTACGTAAATGGCAATATTAGTTTGAAGTTTAGAGTGTATTGTAGATGAATTTACAAGGGGATGTTGGACACAAATTGAAACAGGGCGGCAGAGGAAAGGCTGTTAGTTTTTAATTCACGTTTGAGTTGAAGAAGGCTACTCGGATGAATTTTCTTTACCTTTTTGGGGGGGCACTGAGGATAAACGTGGAGTCGGTGTGGGTGAACAGTAAATATGCAACTGGTTCTTTGAATGTAGCCACCATACTTAATGTGGATCGCCTTCATTTGTCAGTGGATTTTGTTTTTCATTTCACCCTTCTCCCGCCCACTGAAAAACATGTCATGGAGGCAGATGTCAGCCATTTTGGCGTGAGATGATGGCTAACAAGGAGAACAAATCAGTGTTATTGTGATGTTATTCCCATGTCATGTTGTCAAAGTGTCCTACCATATGTAATCACAGATGGCGGGTAGAGTGTTTTGTTAGGTTTTTTTTGTTTTGTGTTTTGTTTTTTGTACAAGATGAAGAAAAAGAAGACCTATACAAATTAACAGTGTGGCCTTTTCATCCTCAAGACTTAACGATGTCATAAAGGGAGAGTGATACCTTATCAGTGCCTGAACTTGTATTTTTCATTTATGTTTGTCAACCATATCATTTCATTTATCATGGAGATTAAAAGAGGTACTTGTTCATTCCCCCACCCTCCCTTCTCCTAAATGCTTTTTTCAATTTTTCAGGAAGAAGTTTAAAGTTATGTTTTTTTTCTTTCACTGTATCTAGTTGAAATAAAATAAAAGTTAATGTTACGTATATCTTGTTTTATTGATTTTGTTTTCTAACTGGATTCAACTCATCCAAACTGCTGTTTCATGGGTCCAAGTATTTGACCAGGCATCAACTTTTGGCATGTGACACACATTAACATGCTTTTCAACATAAGGAGTTTTTTAAAGTAGATATGGAGAAGCTTTCTGCATTTTCTGTACCTTTGTGCTGACTTTCCATAATCAATGCTGTTTAAACCTCTTTGTGGTGTGGGAGGTGATTTATGTTGTTGTTTTTAAATAAGGTGTTACTTATTTCATTTATTTTCTTGAGCATTATTAAAAGACACATTCATAAGTGACGTGTGGAGGGAGGACATGACACACTCCAGCAGGCCCCACAGACCCTCAGAGTGCCTCTCTTGAAATATATATAAATATAGTTGAGAACTGTCCTGTATATAACAGTAATGTAGCAATAAATGTTCCAATTTTAATATCAGATTATACCTTTCTTCCTATGTCTGTTTTTGAGGGAAATTGTGAACATTGAAAGGGAAATAAAGGAAAACATTTTAAGAAAGGGACTTTTGTAGTTTTGACATTTGTATTTGTTAAAACTAGTTTAAGGTCATATCTCCTCGGAGCCAATGTATTACAGAATATTTGGAAATGGGGAAAGAAGTGTTAAAAACCAGACGACCCGAAACGACCCCGAGCCAAGCAATTCTAAACAGGCACTTAAATAGGGCAGTCGTGGGTCCTTCCAAATCAGAGTAAACACTTCCGTCGAGTAGAGTAGTACAGGAGAGGTCAGGATGGTCCTCAACAACATACTCAATAAATTTGTCGGTGCTAAGTACGTCACGATTGCACGGACGTGGTACGTATAACTTATAACCGTATTGAACTTCCGCTTTGTACGTGATTATGTATATTTTTACGTCTGGTAAAGTGAAAACGCAAACGTGAACACGACTGTGTCCTTCTACGTGACCCATTGCTGCACACAAGCTAACTTAGCTTAGCTTAGCTTCCCTGTTTATATTCGCAATGATTTAGCCTGCTTGGCTAATTTTGAAATATCTATCATTAGAATAGAAGCAAACTATTATTTGACATTTAAAGTGAGATGCTGTTAAAGTATGTGAATTAATACTATCTTGCTAGGTTATTGGAGAATGAATACTGTGCTTTTAAAACGATTTTATTATCAATCTGTTAAGCCTAAAAGCTTATTTTTCGTTCTGCATTTCTCAGCGCATGTCTAAAAGATCTATCCTTTAATAAGAAAAGGTTTGAGCGATTAAAAATAACCGCATATTGATTGTTTTCCCACTGCTCTTGTGCATAAAAATTATCGTTCTAGGATGAAAGAGAACTACTGAAGAAAAAATAACATTAAGTGCAAGATCTTGTTTTGTGCATTGTTTTCACACACTAAAAATACTCAAAATGTCAATATTGAGCTCCTATGATTGTTCTGCCTGTTATACAAAATCTGCCTGAAAGTATTAGGCTAACGTGGTGTAGTATAAGACTGTGCTGATGCAACCAAGCCACCCTTCAATGTTCTACAAATAATCCTGATTAACCTCCAATATACATTTTCTTTGAAAAACAGGCGTTTGACCCTTTCAATAAACCATTCCCAAAGAGTTTGGAAAAATATTAGGGGTGAAGGAGCTGTGGGTGGTTATGGCCATAATCATATCAACCTTTTCTTCTTGATTGTTTTCTTCATGCAGGATACCCAATTTGGCGGGGTGGGGAACAGTGGGCGGTGTGGCGCTGGTTTACGTCACAGACTGGCGGCTCATCCTTGACTATGTGCCGTACATTAGAGGCAAATTCCCTAAGGATGACTGAAGACTTTTTCAATTCAATTGTAAGTATTTTATCAACATTACACATCTGTTGAAGCATTTGTAGGTCTTGTGCACTGCCACTGAAGTTTGTCAGGCCCATTTGTGTGTTGGTTGGCTGGGGTCAATAAACATGCCTCAAAACACCTCCAATAAATTCAATGCATCAAATGACTTGGCTGTTAATTTGGACTCCTTTTTCTGGTCTATAGAGCTATAAAAATATTGAATGGCACTTTAAGTACTCCCATGATTTAGCCTAACCGCCAGGTTTGTTATTCCTCGGAGGAATAAAAGAAAAAGATAGCGCATTAGCTAACAATGCAGCTAGCCTACAATCTTCAGTTTTCATAGAAGCCACTATGTTCCAAAACCTACACTTATTTTCCCCCCCCCACCTAAAGCACTGTATCGGGCAAAGTTGAAGACCATAGATGAATGGATGTTTATATTTGTATTTCTCAAATATATGTTTTGGCATAAAATCAAGTGTGACAGTTTATGTGGAGTTGTATATGTGTTCATGATCTGGTGTTGCTGATGTGTGTTTTACAGGAG
The DNA here is from genome assembly GCF_024217435.2 of Syngnathus scovelli. NCBI lineage: Eukaryota > Metazoa > Chordata > Actinopteri > Syngnathiformes > Syngnathidae > Syngnathus > Syngnathus scovelli. The sequence continues at coordinate 4,959,444 of NC_090856.1, forward strand.
TAGAGTGTATATACGTGAACTGGATGGACAAGAGTAAACGTGCTTCTACTTGGCCAATTACAAATCAAATGATGATGTCCATCCACTGACCTGTTGGGCTGTGTTCTGTATAATGAAAACGTTTTAATCCATAACTATTTAACGTGAATAAATCTGAAATATGCCATTGTGTGTCTGCATAGTTATTATGAAGCTCTGCTTCATGCATGGACAAAAAAACATGTCATTTATATACTTGCAATTTGACCGGCAGTCACGTACCTACCTGATAAGGGTTGCCCCCCCTCGCACTGCGCCCCCGACACAATAGTCACGTTATCACGCAGACGTCGAAATTTGCGTGAATAATTTCTCCAGCGGTAGAGGGGGAGGGGAGGGGACTGAGAGAGAAGGGATTTAATACAGCGAGAGGAACAAAACCCACTGTGTCTTCAAAATGGATAAAAACGAGTAAGTACATGACATTCAAGGCTTCCAAAACCTCCGTTACCGGTTTGCAATAGACTCGGTGTCGTTAAGCGTGCAAAATGTACCTTCAGTCAGACAGAAACGTCAGTAAATCGGAATGTTTATCATCGATACGGTGAATAGTGTTAGCGTTTTGCGTGTTCGTGTGTACAAGTAGCAATGCAACGGTGTGTTCGCTCACGTCTATGTAGCACCGTTGCAATGTCGCTATTAACAAAGGTGATCTTTTTTCGTGTTTGCAATTGACGTCGACATTGTACCATTTTGACAGTTCTGCATGTTAACCGTGCACAGTAAATCCTCTACCCCCCACCCCACCCTCCCCAAACAGCGTCTGTAAACGCGTTAATGCACGATGTGTTTTTGCACCGTAAAATTTGAAACATACCGCTTGCGTTCGATGGAAAATACGCTTTGTTCATTCATAATATGAGGGGAGGAAACGAGAGTGGCAACGGTCGGCATTGTAGTCAAATGGCTCTCCGATTTCATGTAACTGACGTGAAACGTGAGAGCTAAGGTAAAGCACGGTGATCTTTCACAACACTTGTTTCATTTAATTGACCTGAAACGTCAAGCTGTTTTGCACCTTCACTGTGAATATTTACGACTATTTTGAGCAGTAGACATAATTAATGTTGCTTTCAGTTAACATTGTTGCTACCTGACACCATCGTCAAGGTAAACAACGGTAATTGTACAATTTCCGTATTTCTTTTCAAAATAAAAATGACGCGTTACGAAATTTTAAATGACTAGTATTATCGTTTTTAATAACTGTGAACTACACGTGTGGAGTAAGAAACTCGATACACAATATTACAAGTATTAAGGATACAGTGTAGACTGTGATGATGTTGACTCAAAGTGGACAAAATACTTTTTGCGATATTTTTGTTTGGTGGTGTTATTTCTAATGCAAATTAATTGCCTTGACTAAGAATTGCAGATATCAAATCTGTCAGAAGAATATGTAAGAAATGTCAGAAAAATAAATGAATCTCACATAGTGTTACACTTTTTGTGCAAAACGATGGTGAACATTATTGCTTATTTATTTATTTATTTATTTATTTAATCAATTTTTCTTCTTCCAGTCTAGCTTTTGTTTTCAATACGTGCTTTTATTTCGAAATTGGTTATATTAACTTTTTTCATTTTCCTCTTTCCTCTTGGAGCGGGGAAATCCTTGGCTCAGCTTGTGTTCTCGTTTCCCTCGCGGATGTAGCTCCTCACCGGGACCTGTGGCGAGTCGAGCGGGAGGGGGGTAGTGATGTGGCCGCGACGACCGCGGCGGAGCGATCTCCATGAGTACAAAGAGCACGGAGACGTTTAGCTTTCTAACTAGCCCGTGCGAGCTCGCGTTCCAGGTGGCGCGGCGCATGTTCGTGCTATGGTCGACGCTAAGCTAACAACCAAAACAAAACGATTTCTTTTAAGACTGCCATTTATACTAGTGCGCGAGAATGGAGAAGAAAAGGTGGGATTGCACTGCTCTCCCCAAAGGCTGGAAAATGGAAGAAGTGACCAGAAAGTCGGGTTTGTCCGCCGGGAAAAGCGACGTCTATTATTTTAGGTACCTATACGAACTGTGCTTCGACTTCTTAACTGTGTGCGTCAGCTTGTTCGCGGATGGATACACGCAGGACTATTTGTTTCTTGGGGGGGAGTCGAGGTGTAAAGTTGGGCTCAGTGGCTGAAAAGCCTAGCGACAGGCCTCTTGAGTTGACACCCCTTATCCCCCAAACCCTTCACCTGAAATGAACCAACAACGGCAGAATTGTGTTCTCCTTTAGCAGAGGAGACGAGCCAGATGAGGAACAGAGGCAAGAGAGGGGGGAGGCGGGTCGGTTGTATAGTCTGTGGTAGGCCCACCACCCTGTCGAACCTCTTCTGTTTTCTGTATTGTGTGATGCAAGACGCATTGTGTGTGCATGAGTGACGTGCACGGTCAGGTTCTATATACATTCCTAATTCTCATGTTCAACATACGAGGTGTATGAGAAAGGTTCCAGGCTTAGTGTCCCAAAAGGTTGACGTAGTTGAACTAAAAGTTTCTACAACCCCCCCGGGAATCTTTTCTAGTTTTCTCCTGGAACTCCTGGAAGGATTCTTATGAGATACCCCACAGAACAAGCTGTCTTTATAGTTGATCATTCAGCAAGAACTCATGATTGAAGTCAAGGTTCTTGATAGAGCTTTTGAAACGCCAGTCCTGGAACCTTTCTGACACACTGTGTACATCGTAAGTTGTCGCTCCCACGCGTGGAGCCGCTATCAGTTCCATTTGACCCCCTAAAAACCGTGCAGTGGCCATTTAAATGACATGTTTGTAATGCATTGTGAGTTCAGGGTTTCAAATCCATTCATTCAAATGTTTACGTGCTTGTTGCATGTTGCCGTCGTGTGCCTGTCCGTCAGCCGCTTCCCGCCTTTGAATGTTTAATATAAAGACATGGTGTCTTCTCAATGATCCTCACATATTTTTTCTTCCGTACCGCCTCGCGTAGTCCATCTGGCAAGAAGTTCCGAAGCAAGCCTCAGTTGGCCCGTTACCTCGGCAACCAGATGGACCTGAGCTCATTCGACTTCCGCACGGGGAAGATGCTGATGAGTAAGCTGAACAAGAACCGCCAGCGGATGCGCTACGATAACAACAACCAGAACAAGGTGAGGCAACTGAGGAGAAAATTCTCTATCTGACTTCAAATGTCAAAAAAATACAATGCAAGATTAGAAAGATAAGATATTGGATCATTTTTAACATGTATGATTTTCGGCTCACCGTTTTAAGGGTAAACCTGACCTGAACACATCGCTACCAGTCAGACAGACAGCCTCCATCTTTAAGCAGCCTGTCACCAAGGTTACCAACCATCCCAGTAACAAAGTCAAGACAGACCCACAGAAAGCTGTGGACCAACCTCGTCAGGTGAATGTCTTTTCCAAGACTGGATTCACATTTAGCGTGGGCTAGTTCACCTACATGTTTTGTGTTTTTCTAGCTATTTTGGGAGAAGAAGCTAAGCGGTCTGAGTGCATACGACATCGCAGAAGAGTTGGTGAAAACCATGGAGCTGCCGAAAGGTCTTCAAGGTATGTGGCTTGTTCACTTTCTGTCATGACCCAGGGGACTTTTGGAGCGAGAAGCTGGGTGAACTAAAAAGTTGAATGGCTATAAAAAGCATGCATCGAGACCCTTTCCCTACTCATGCCCTGCTGCTTGTGTCAGGTGTGGGTCCAGGCTGCACAGACAAGACGCTTCTGTCGGCCATCGCCAGCGCGCTTCACACCAGCGCCGCCCCCATCACCGGGCAGCTATCAGCCGCTGTCGAGAAGAACCCGGGCGTGTGGCTTAACACCACGCAGCCGCTCTGTAAGGCCTTCATCGTCACCGATGAGGACATTAGGTGAGCGTTTGTCATCATTACACATTTTATAGGCTGCAAACACGTTTGGCTTGACTTGTGTCCGTGTGTTGTTAACTCCTAGGAAGCAGGAGGAGTTGGTGTACAGCGTGAGGAAACGCCTGGAGGAGGCGCTCATGGCTGACATGTTGGCGCACGTAGAGGAGGCGGCGGCAGCCGGCGAGGGCGACGCCGTCAAGGACGAAGGCAACGGCAGCGAAGACATGGAGAGCGTATAACGCAGGTGCTGCCAACCCAGACGGCAACTATTATCCTTTTCCCCAGGTCTTCATCCTCTTCGCAAACATTGGACAAGCCTTTCCTGCCATCTCTGGCCACATGCAAGCAGATTGACTGAACTGCAGTGTCCGTTATGGCCACTGGATGGCAGCAACATGGCAAATTCTCCCCGAACCCAAAACAGGAAGAGACCTAATCCAGAATTTTTTTTGGGTCACACATGCACACATTCACACCGTTGTATGCGAGAATCGAACTCACGGTGTCGACACACAAGACAGGAAAGTGTACCCCTACACTTTTCACCGAAATGTCCCATTGTTGGATAAAATGAACATTTTTCATCAAGCCATTCATTTTTTTTTTGACAATCCCGTCAAGGAAATATTTGGGTGCTTACTCATTTTTTTTAGATGGATGTGAAGGCCATAAATATTTTGCATCTTAAATTTTAAGCATTCCCTCTGTGCACCACAGAATGAGGTACTGGTTAACTAAACTGGCACGCTCGGCGTTAGTGTCATCCTGGTGGTACGTGGCCCGTATACCTTCTGTTCATTATATATTTAATTCTGAAACACTAATAAAAAAATATGGTCAACCTTTTTTAAAAAAAAAAATTGGAGCACCATTTTTAATGTCCTCCCCAACAAATCAACAAAATATGTGGAGTTATCTGGGAAGAGCTTAGATGTTCACAAAAATCTCCTCAGCCTCATTGCAACATATCGTCGATTCACTCATAATTGTATTACATTTGTGGAATGTCTTCAAACACGTACATGTAAGGGGCTCGTTCAGAAATTCACACAGACAACAATGCACAACAATTGTGACATGCTGAAGTTGCTGGTGTGATTCCAGCTCTAGCCTTGATTTTCTCATTTGTTGTACGGAACGTTTAGTAAGAAAACGTCTGTCAATAATTTGATTTTAATGCTTTATTTCTACAACAAATAGAATACAACCAACAATTTTCAGGGCCAAAGCAGTCATCATGACTGGCCAACGGGTGGCGCTAGTGTTTAAAGTGCTGTTCAACAAGCAGAAGAAGGTTGGCTTGGATGGGTGGACGTGACGTCAGAGCTGCAGGTAAATTGGAGAGGGGGGGGGGACGAGAGGAGTCATCACAAGAGCAAGTGTTTGCTTGTTTATATTTAAATTTGGTGTATCAATTTTAAAAGTAAAATCAAATAAGTCGTGTTTCTTTCTTTTAATATCTGCGTCCAATTTGAAATATCCAAACACCAAAAGCGACACGGAGCACGGACTCACCTGCTAGATATTGACGTAGCAAGTAGTGATGTGCATTCCAGTTCTTTCAAGTGAACTGAATCTTTAGAATCAGTTCACTCAAAAGATTTGTTCAAACGAATCATTCGACGAATTAGGGCAGGGGTGTCCAAGTCCAGTCCTCGAGGGCCGTATTCCTCCATGTTTTCCAAGTTTCCCTCGTTAAACACACCTGATTCAATGATCAGGCTCCTGCAGAACGTGAGGATGAACTGATCATTTGAATCAGGTGTGTTTAACAAGGGAAACTTGGAAAACATGTAGGAATGCGGCCCACGAGGACTGGACTTGGACACCCCTGCCTTACACTGAGTGCCAAAAGTCCCAATGATCATGAGCAGCAGGGGGGGCCCCATTTCAACCCCTTACACTGAGTGCCAAGCAGGGAAGAAATGGGTACCATTGTTATAGTCACTGGTATGACTCGGCAGGGGTTTGAACCCACCACCTCCCAATCTCAGGGCGGACACTCTCCTCTCAGGCCACTGAGCTGGTAAACACTTGTATCGTAGTATAACACTTATAGTCGTTTTTAAATAACGTGTACGCCTAAATATTGTTATCCAATATATCTACTGCAATTTCACATTAGATTGCTGGTTTGAAATTTGCTTTTAATATTATTATTTTTAATAAACATTTATGTTAAAACTTGTCTGGTGTTTCATTCCTTGTTTCTTTATTCGCCAATTAAAACATAAAAATCAGACATTTGGTTAACTGCTTTATATGACGATATGTGTAGGTACACCTTCAATAGGTACACTACAAAAGGTTTAATTTCGACCTAATTTAAAACTATTCTACTTGTTAATACCTACAAAATAACATATTCTAACCGGAGATTGCATTGACCTAATTTTCACATGGTCCTTGTTTACATTTTGGATTTGACACTGACAGCTGTCAAGTGCCACGTTAGGGCTCTTCTTGTGTAAGTTTAATTTATTATGAGTTTTCTTTTGTAAGTTTAACTTTGGGTACTTCGAAAGTGTCATTTTAAATTGTACTTTGCTAGGTGTTCGTGTACACAACGTGTTGTGATGACATCTGCTGTGGAGTCTCCACTGATCTCGTCTTCTTGTGAGCTGCTCCATAAAACCATACATGTTCCACGTACTGAGAGCAAGGCTTCCATAGGGTAGTGGTTAGTCCTCTGGGCTTTCGCCCCAGCGACCTGGGTTCGAATCTCAGTGCGACCCAAAAACTTTTAACTGATCTAGTCGCTTGTGAGCTGCTCCATAAAACCATACATGTTCCATGGCCTGAGAACAAGGCTTCCATAGGGTAGTGGTTAGTGCTCTGGGCTTTCACCCCAGCGACCTGAGTTCAAATCTCAGTGCGACCAAAACATTTTTCACTGATCTAGTCGCTTGTGAGCTGCTCCATAAAACCATACATGTTCCATGGCTTGAGAACAAGGCTTCCATAGGGTAGTGGTTAGTCCTCTGGGCTTTCACCCCAGCCACCTGGGTTCGAATCTCAGTGGGAGCCCAAAATATTTTAGCATAGAAAATTTGCAACACAGTTGCTCGTGTAACCATAAAACCATACATGTTCCATGTACTGAGAGCAAGGCTTCCATAGGGTAGTGGTTAGTCCTCTGGGCTTCCACCCCAGCGACCTGGGTTCGAATCTCAGTGTGACCAAAACATTTTTCACTGATCTAGTCGCTTGTGAGCTGCTCCATAAAACCATACATGTTCCATGGCCTGAGAACAAGGCTTCCATAGGGTAGTGGTTAGTGCTCTGGGCTTTCACCCTAACGACCTGGGTTCGAATCTCAGTGGGAGCCCAAAATATTTTAGCATAGAAAATGTGCAACACAGTTGCTCGTGTAACCATAAAACCATACATGTTCCATGTACTGAGAGCAAGGCTTCCATAGGGTAGTGGTTAGTCCTCTGGGCTTTCACCCCAGCGACCTGGGTTCGAATCTCAGTGCGACCCAAAAAATTTTAACTGATCTAGTCGCTTGTGAGCTGCTCCATAAAACCATACATGTTCCATGGCCTGAGAGCAAGGCTTCCATAGGGTAGTGGTTAGTGCTCTGGGCTGTCACCCCAGCGACCTGGGTTCGAATCTATGTGCGGCCCAAAAATTTTCACTCATCTAGTCTTCTTGTGAGCTGCTCCATAAAACCATACATGTTCCATGTACAGAGAGCAAGGCTTCCGTAGGGTAGTGGTTAGTCCTCTGGGCTTTCACCCCAGCGACCCGGGTTCGAATCTCAGTGCGGCCAAATACATTTTAACTGATCTAGTATTCTTGTGAGCTGGTCCATAAAACCATACATGTTCCATGGCCTGAGAGCAAGGCTTCCATAGGGTAGTGGTTAGTGCTTTCACCCCAGCGACCCGGGTTCGAATCTCAGTGGGACCAAAAATCATAGAAAATTTGCAACACAGTTGCTAGTGTAACCATATAACGATACACTTCCTTCGAGCTAGGGTTAGAGCTAAGGTTAGGGTTAGAGCTAGGCTTAGGGCTAGGGTTAGGGTAGGGTTAGAGCTAGGGTTAGGGTTAGGGTTAGAGTTAGTGCGAGGGTTAGGGTTAGAGTTAGTGCGAGGGTTAGAGCTAGGGTTAGGGTTAGAGTTAGTGCGAGGGTTAGGGTTGGGGTTAGAGCTAGGGTTAGAGCTAGGGTTAGAGCTAGGGTTAGGGTTGGGGTTAGAGCTAGGGTTAGGGTTAGAGCTAGGGTTAGGGTTAGGGCTAGGGTTAGGGCTAGGGCTAGGGTTAGCGGTAGGGTTAGGGTTAGAGTTAGAGTTAGGGTTAGGGTTGGGGTTAGGGTTGGGGTTAGAGCTAGGGTTAGGGTTAGAGCTAGGGTTAGAGTTAGGGTTGGGGTTAGAGCTAGGGTTAGAGCTAGGGTTAGAGCTAGGGTTAGGGTTTGAGCTAGGGTTAGGGCTAGGGTTAGGGTTAGAGCTAGGGTTAGAGTTAATGCGAGGGTTAGGGTTAGCGCGAGGGTTAGGGTTAGAGCTAGGGTTAGGGTTTGAGCTAGGGTTAGGGTTAGCGGTAGGGTTAGGGTTAGAGCTAGGCTTAGGGTTAGAGTTAGAGCTAGGGTTAAGGTTAGAGCTAGGGTTAGGATTAGAGAAGGTGCGAGGGTTAGGGTTAGAGCTAGGCTTAGGGTTAGGGTTAGAGTTAGAGCGAGGGTTAGGGTTAGAGCTAGGGTTAGAGGTAGGGTTAGAGGTAGGGTTAGGGTTAGAGTTAGGGTTAGGGTTGGGGTTAGAGCTAGGGTTAGAGCTAGGGTTAGGGTTAGAGCTAGGGTTAGAGCTAGGGTTAGGGTTAGAGTTAGTGCGAGGGTTAGGGTTAGAGCTAGGCTTAGGGTTAGGGTTAGAGCGAGGGTTAGGGTTAGAGCTAGGGTTAGGGTTTGAGCTAGGGTTAGGGTTAGCGGTAGGGTTAGGGTTAGAGCTAGGCTTAGGGTTAGAGTTAGAGCTAGGGTTAAGGTTAGAGCTAGGGTTAGGATTAGAGAAGGTGCGAGGGTTAGGGTTAGAGCTAGGCTTAGGGTTAGGGTTAGAGTTAGAGCGAGGGTTAGGGTTAGAGCTAGGGTTAGAGGTAGGGTTAGAGGTAGGGTTAGGGTTAGAGTTAGGGTTAGGGTTGGGGTTAGAGCTAGGGTTAGAGCTAGGGTTAGGGTTAGAGCTAGGGTTAGAGCTAGGGTTAGGGTTAGAGTTAGTGCGAGGGTTAGGGTTAGAGCTAGGCTTAGGGTTAGGGTTAGAGCGAGGGTTAGGGTTAGAGCTAGGGTTAGAGGTAGGGTTAGAGGTAGGGTTAGGGTTAGAGTTAGGGTTAGGGTTGGGGTTAGAGCTAGGGTTAGGGTTAGGGTTAGAGCTAGGGTTAGGGTTTGAGCTAGGGTTAGGGCTAGGGTTAGGGTTAGAGTTAGAGCTAGGGTTAGAGTTAGTGCGAGGGTTAGGGTTAGAGCTAGGGTTAGGGTTAGAGCTAGGGTTAGGGTTAGAGTTAGTGCGAGGGTTAGGGTTGGGGTTAGAGCTAGGGTTAGGGTTATAGCTAGGGTTAGAGCTAGGGTTAGGGTTGGGGTTAGAGCTAGGGTTAGGGTTAGAGCTAGGGTTAGGGTTTAAGCTAGGGTTAGGGCTAGGGTTAGGGCTAGGGCTAGGGTTAGCGGTAGGGTTAGGGTTGGGGTTAGAGCTAGGGTTAGGGTTAGGGTTAGAGTTAGGGTTGGGGTTAGAGCTAGGGTTAGAGCTAGGGTTAGGGTTAGAGCTAGGGTTAGGGTTTGAGCTAGGGCTAGGGCTAGGGTTAGGGTTAGAGTTAGAGCTAGGGTTAGAGTTAGTGCGAGGGTTAGGGTTAGAGCGAGGGTTAGGGTTAGAGCTAGGGTTAGAGCTAGGGTTAGGGTTTGAGCTAGGGTTAGGGCTAGGGTTAGCGGTAGGGTTAGGGTTAGAGCTAGGCTTAGGGTTAGGGTTAGAGTTAGAGCTAGGGTTAGGGTTAGAGTTAGTGCGAGGGTTAGGGTTCGAGCTAGGCTTAGGGTTAGAGTTAGAGCGAGGGTTAGGGTTAGAGCTAGGGATAGAGGTAGGGTTAGAGGTAGAGTTAGGGTTGGGGTTAGAGCTAGGGTTAGAGCTAGGGTTAGGGTTAGAGCTAGGCTTAGGGTTAGGGTTAGAGCGAGGGTTAGGGTTAGAGCTAGGGTTAGGGTTAGAGTTAGAGCGAGGGTTAGGGTTAGAGCTAGGGTTAGGGTTAGAGTTAGTGCGAGGGTTAGGGTTAGAGCTAGGGTTAGGGTTAGAGTTAGAGCGAGGGTTAGGGTTTGAGCTAGGGTTAGAGCTAGGGTTAGGGTTAGAGTTAGAGCTAGGGTTAGCGGTAGGGTTAGGGTTAGAGTTAGAGCTAGGGTTAGAGTTAGTGCGAGGGTTAGGGTTAGAGCTAGGATTAGGGTTAGAGCTAGGCTTAGGGTTAGGTTTAGAGTTAGAGCGAGGGTTAGAGCTAGGGTTAGGGTTAGAGTTAGAGCTAGGGTTAGAATTAGAGTGAGGGTTAGGGTTAGAGCTAGGGTTAGGGTTAGAATAAGGGTTAGGGTTAGGGTTAGAGCTAGGGTTAGGGTTAGGGTTAGAGTTATTGCGAGGGTTAGGGTTAGAGCTAGGCTTAGGGTTAGGGTTAGAGTTAGAGCTAGGGTTAGAGCTAGGGTTAGGGTTAGAGTTAGTGCGAGGGTTAGGGTTAGAGCTAGGGTCAGGGTTAGAGCGAGGGTTAGGGTTTGAGCTAGGGTTAGAGCTAGGGTTAGGGTTAGAGTTAGAGCTAGGGTTAGCGGTAGGGTTAGGGTTAGAGTTAGAGCTAGGGTTAGAGTTAGTGCGAGGGTTAGGGTTAGAGCTAGGGTTAGAGCTAGGGTTAGAGCTAGGGTTAGGGCTAGGGTTAGCGGTAGGGTTAGGGTTAGAGCTAGGCTTAGGGTTAGGGTTAGAGTTAGAGCTAGGGTTAGGGTTAGAGCTAGGGTTAGGGTTAGAGTTAGTGCGAGGGTTAGGGTTCGAGCTAGGCTTAGGGTTAGGGTTAGAGTTAGAGCGAGGGTTAGGGTTAGAGCTAGGGTTAGAGGTAGGGTTAGAGGTAGAGTTAGGGTTGGGGTTAGAGCTAGGGTTAGAGCTAGGGTTAGGGTTAGAGCTAGGCTTAGGGTTAGGGTTAGAGCGAGGGTTAGGGTTAGAGCTAGGGTTAGGGTTAGAGTTAGAGCGAGGGTTAGGGTTAGAGCTAGGGTTAGGGTTAGAGTTAGTGCGAGGGTTAGGGTTAGAGCTAGGGTTAGGGTTAGAGTTAGAGCGAGGGTTAGGGTTTGAGCTAGGGTTAGAACTAGGGTTAGGGTTAGAGTTAGAGCTAGGGTTAGCGGTAGGGTTAGGGTTAGAGTTAGAGCTAGGGTTAGAGTTAGTGCGAGGGTTAGGGTTAGAGCTAGGATTAGGGTTAGAGCTAGGCTTAGGGTTAGGTTTAGAGTTAGAGCGAGGGTTAGGGTTAGAGCTAGGGTTAGGGTTAGAGTTAGAGCTAGGGTTAGAATTAGAGTGAGGGTTAGGGTTAGAGCTAGGGTTAGGGTTAGAACTAGGGTTAGGGTTAGGGTTAGAGCTAGGGTTAGGGTTAGGGTTAGAGTTATTGCGAGGGTTAGGGTTAGAGCTAGGCTTAGGGTTAGGGTTAGAGTTAGAGCTAGGGTTAGAGCTAGGGTTAGGGTTAGAGTTAGTGCGAGGGTTAGGGTTAGAGCTAGGGTTAGGGTTAGAGTTAGAGCGAGGGTTAGGGTTTGAGCTAGGGTTAGAGCTAGGGTTAGGGTTAGAGCTCGTTTTTTTTTTTTAAAAAAACCTACCATACACGGTAGTTTTTTTTTTAAACTACCATTTAATGGTAGTTTTTTTTTAAACTACCGTGTATGGTAGTTTTTTTTTTTCAAAAAAATCTACCATACACGGTAGTTTTTTTTTTAAACTACCATTTAATGGTAGTTTTTTTTTAAACTACCGTGTATGGTAGTTTTTTTTTTTTCAAAAAAAGGAAAAAAAAAAAAACGCTTTTTTTGAAAAAAAAACTACCATAAATGGTAGTTTAAAAAAAAACTACCGTGTATGGTAGTTTTTAAAAAAAAAAAAAAAAAAAAAAAACATACACGGTAGTTTTTTTTTAAACTACCGTGTATGGTAGTTTAAAAAAAAAAAAAAAAAACTACCATACACGGTAGTTTAAAAAAAAACTACCATTAAATGGTAGTTTAAAAAAAAAAACTACCGTGTATGGTAGGTTTTCTTTTTTGAAAAAAAATAAAATAAAAAAACGAGCTCTAACCCTAACCCTAGCTCTAACCCTAACCCTAGCTCTAACTCTAGCCCTAACCCTAACCCTCACTCCAATTCTAACCCTAGCACTAACCCTAACCCTCGCTCTAACTCTAACCCTAACCCTAGCTCTAACCCTCGCACTAACTCTAACCCTAACCCTAGCTCTAACCCTAACCCTAGCTCTAACTCTAACCCTAACCCTAGCTCTAACCCTACCGCTAACCCTAGCCCTAACCCTAGCTCAAACCCGAACCCTAGCTCTAACCCTAGCTCTAACCCTAACCCTAGCTCTAACCCTAACCCTACCTCTAACCCTACCTCTAACCCTCGCACTAACTCAAACCCTAACCCTAGCTCTAACCCTAGCTCTAACCCCAACCCTAACCCTACCTCTAACCCTACCTCTAACCCTAGCTCTAACCCTAACCCTCGCTCTAACTTTAACCCTAACCCTAAGCCTAGCTCGAACCCTAACCCTCGCACTAACTCTAACCCTAACCCTAGCTCTAACCCTAACCCTAGCTCTAACTCTAACCCTAACCCTAAGCCTAGCTCTAACCCTAACCCTACCGCTAACCCTAGCCCTAACCCTAGCTCAAACCCTAACCCTAGCTCTAACCCTAACCCTAGCTCTAACCCTAACCCTCGCTCTAACCCTAACCCTCGCACTAACTCTAACCCTAGCTCTAACTCTAACCCTAACCCTAGCCCTAGCCCTAACCCTAGCTCAAACCCTAACCCTAGCTCTAACCCTAACCCTAGCTCTAACCCCAACCCTAACCCTAACTCTAACCCTAGCTCTAACCCTAACCCTAGCTCTAACCCCAACCCTAACCCCAACCCTAACCCTAACCCTAACCCTAACTCTAACTCTAACTCTAACTCTAACTCTAACCCTAACCCTAACCCTACCGCTAACCCTAGCCCTAGCCCTAACCCTAGCCCTAGCCCTAACCCTAGCTCAAACCCTAACCCTAGCTCTACCCTAGCTCTAACCCCAACCCTAGCTCTAACCCTAGCTCTAACCCCAACCCTAGCTCTAACCCCAACCCTAACCCTCGCACTAACTCTAACCCTAACCCTAGCTCTAACCCTCGCACTAACTCTAACCCTAACTCTAACTCTAACCCTAGCCCTAGCCCTAACACTAGCTCAAACCCTAACCCTAGCTCTAACCCTAACCCTAGCTCTAACCCTAGCTCTAACCCCAACCCTAATCCTAACTCTAACCCTAACCCTACCTCTAACCCTACCTCTAACCCTAGCTCTAACCCTAACCCTCGCTCTAACCCTAACCCTAAGCCTAGCTCTAACCCTAACCCTCGCACTAACTCTAACCCTAACCCTAGCTCTAACCCTAACCCTAGCTCTAACCCTAGCTCTAACCCCAACCCTAACCCTAACTCTAATCCTAACCCTACCTCTAACCCTACCTCTAACCCTAGCTCTAACCCTAACCCTCGCTCTAACTCTAACCCTAACCCTAAGCCTAGCTCTAACCCTAACCCTCGCACTAACTCTAACCCTAACCCTAGCTCTAACCCTAACCCTAGCTCTAACTCTAACCCTAACCCTAAGCCTAGCTGGAACCCTAACCCTACCGCTAACCCTAGCCCTAACCCTAGCTCAAACCCTAACCCTAGCTCTAACCCTAGCTCTAACCCTAACCCTCGCGCTAACCCTAACCCTCGCACTAACTCTAACCCTAGCTCTAACTCTAACCCTAACCCTAGCCCTAGCCCTAGCTCAAACCCTAACCCTAGCTCTAACCCTAACCCTAGCTCTAACCCTAGCTCTAACCCCAACCCTAACTCTAACCCTAACCCTAACCCTAACCCTAGCTCTAACCCCAACCCTAACCCCAACACTAACCCTAACTCTAACTCTAACTCTAAACCTAACCCTAACCCTACCGCTAACCCTAGCCCTAGCCCTAACCCTAGCCCTAACCCTAGCTTAAACCCTAACCCTAGCTCTAACCCTAACCCTAGCTCTAACCCCAACCCTAGCTCTAACCCTAGCTATAACCCTAACCCTCGCACTAACTCTAACCCTAGCTCTAACCCTAACCCTAGCTCTAACCCTAACCCTCGCACTAACTCTAACCCTAGCTCTAACTCTAACCCTAACCCTAGCCCTAACCCTAGCTCAAACCCTAACCCTAGCTCTAACCCTAACCCTAGCTCTAACCCCAACCCTAACCCTAACTCTAACCCTAACCCTACCTCTAACCCTACCTCTAACCCTAACCCTCGCTCTAACCCTAACCCTAAGCCTAGCTCTAACCCTAACCCTCGCACTAACTCTACCCCTAACCCTAACTCTAACCCTAACCCTAAGCCTAGCTCTAACCCTAACCCTACCGCTAACCCTAGCCCTAACCCTAGCTCAAACCCTAACCCTAGCTCTAACCCTAACCCTAGCTCTAACCCCAACCCTAACTCTAACCCTAGCTCTAACCCTAACCCTAGCTCTAACCCCAACCCTAACCCCAACCCTAACCCTAACTCTAACTCTAACTCTAACTCTAACTCTAACCCTAACCCTAAACCTACCGCTAACCCTAGCCCTAGCCCTAACCCTAGCCCTAGCCCTAACCCTAGCTCAAACCCTAACCCTAGCTCTAACCCTAACCCTAGCTCTAACCCTAGCTCTAACCCCAACCCTAACCCTAACTCTAACCCTAACCCTACCTCTAACCCTACCTCTAACCCCAGCTCTAACCCTAACCCTCGCTCTAACCCTAACCCTAAGCCTAGCTCTAACCCTAACCCTCGCACTAACTCTAACCCTAACCCTAGCTCTAACCCTAGCTCTAACCCTAACCCTAGCTCTAACCCTAGCTCTAACCCCAACCCTAACCCTAACTCTAACCCTAACCCTACCTCTAACCCTACCTCTAACCCCAGCTCTAACCCTAACCCTCGCTCTAACCCTAACCCTAAGCCTAGCTCTAACCCTAACCCTCGCACTAACTCTAACCCTAACCCTAGCTCTAACCCTAGCTCTAACCCTAACCCTAGCTCTAACCCTAGCTCTAACCCCAACCCTAACCCTAACTCTAACCCTAACCCTACCTCTAACCCTACCTCTAACCCTAGCTCTAACCCTAACCCTCGCTCTAACTCTAACCCTAACCCTAAGCCTAGCTCTAACCCTAACCCTCGCACCTTCTCTAATCCTAACCCTAGCTCTAACCTTAACCCTAACCCTAGCTCTAACCCTAACCCTAGCTCTAACCCTAGCTCTAACCCCAACCCTAACTCTAACCCTAGCTCTAACCCTAACCCTAGCTCTAACCCCAACCCTAACCCCAACCCTAACCCTAACTCTAACTCTAACCCTAACCCTACCGCTAACCCTAGCCCTAACCCTAGCCCTAACCCTAGCTCAAACCCTAACCCTAGCTCTAACCCTAACCCTAGCTCTAACCCCAACCCTAACCCTAGCTCTAACCCTAGCTCTAACCCTAGCTCTAACCCCAACCCTAACCCTCGCACTAACTCTAACCCTAACCCTAGCTCTAACCCTAACCCTAGCTCTAACCCTCGCACTAACTCTAACCCTAACCCTCGCACTAACTCTAACCCTAACCCTAACCCTAGCCCTAACCCTAGCCCTAAGCCTAGCCCTAAGCCTAGCTCTAACCCTAACCTTAGCTCTAACCCTAGCTCGAAGGAAGTGTATCGTTATATGGTTACACTAGCAACTGTGTAAATTTTCTATGATTTTTGGTCCCACTGAGATTCGAACCCGGGTCGCTGGGGTGAAAGCACTAACCACTACCCTATGGAAGCCTTGCTCTCAGGCCATGGAACATGTATGGTTTTATGGACCAGCTCACAAGAATACTAGATCAGTTAAAATGTATTTGGCCGCACTGAGATTCGAACCCAGGTCGCTGGGGTGAAAGCCTAGAGGACTAACCACTACCCTACGGAAGCCTTGCTCTCTGTACATTGAACATGTATGGTTTTATGGAGCAGCTCACAAGAAGACTAGATGAGTGAACATTTTTGGGTCGCACATAGATTCGAACCCAGGTCGCTGGGGTGACAGCCCAGAGCACTAACCACTACCCTATGGAAGCCTTGCTCTCAGGCCATTGAACATGTATGGTTTTATGGAGCAGCTCACAAGCGACTAGATCAGTTAAAAAATTTTTGGTCGCACTGAGATTCAAACCCAGGTCGCTGGGGTGAAAGCCCAGAGGACTAACCACTACCCTATGGAAGCCTTGCTCTCAGTACATGGAACATGTATGGTTTTATGGTTACACGAGCAACTGTGATGCAAATTTCTATGCTAAAATATTTTGGGCTCCCACTGAGATTCGAACCCAGGTGGCTGGGGTGAAAGCCCAGAGCACTAACCACTACCCTATGGAAGCCTTGTTCTCAAGCCATGGAACATGTATGGTTTTATGGAGCAGCTCACAAGCGACTAGATCACTGAAAAAATTTTTGGTCGCACTGAGATTTGAACTCAGGTCGCTGGGGTGAAAGCCCAGAGGACTAACCACTACCCTATGGAAGCCTTGCTCTCAATACATGGAACATGTATGGTTTTATGGTTATACGAGCAACTGTGTTGCAAATTTTCTATGCTAAAATATTTTGGGCCCCCACTGAGATTCGAACCCAGGTGGCTGGGGCGAAAGCCCAGAGCACTAACCACTACCCTATGGAAGCCTTGTTCTCAGGCCATGGAACATGTATGGTTTTATGGAGCAGCTCACAAGCGACTAGATCAGTTAAAAGTTTTTGGGTCGCACTGAGATTCGAACCCAGGTCGCTGGGGCGAAAGCCCAGAGGAGTAACCACTACCCTATGGAAGCCTTGCTCTCAGTACGTGGAACATGTATGGTTTTATGGAGCAGCTCACAAGAAGACGAGATCAGTGGAGACTCCACAGCAGATGTCATCACAACACGTTGTGTACACGAACACCTAGCAAAGTACAATTTAAAATGACACTTTCGAAGTACCCAAAGTTAAACTTACAAAAGAAAACTCATAATAAATTAAACTTACACAAGAAGAGCCCTAACGTGGCACTTGACAGCTGTCAGTGTCAAATCCAAAATGTAAACAAGGACCATGTGAAAATTAGGTCAATGCAATCTCCGGTTAGAATATGTTATTTTGTAGGTATTAACAAGTAGAATAGTTTTAAATTAGGTCGAAATTAAACCTTTTGTAGTGTACCTATTGAAGGTGTACCTACACATATCGTCATATAAAGCAGTTAACCAAATGTCTGATTTTTATGTTTTAATTGGCGAATAAAGAAACAAGGAATGAAACACCAGACAAGTTTTAACATAAATGTTTATTAAAAATAATAATATTAAAAGCAAATTTCAAACCAGCAATCTAATGTGAAATTGCAGTAGATATATTGGATAACAATATTTAAGCGTACACGTTATTTAAAAACGACTATAAGTGTTATACTACGATACAAGTGTTTACCAGCTCAGTGGCCGGAGAGGAGAGTGTCCGCCCTGAGATTGGGAGGTCGTGGGTTCGAACCCCGGCCGAGTCATACCAGTGACTATAACAATGGTACCCATTTCTTCCCTGCTTGGCACTCAGTGTAAGGGGTTGAAATGGGGCCCCCCCCCTGCTGCTCATGATCATTGGGACTTTTGGCACTCAGTGAAGGGCATCGAAAGTAACAAGTAGACTGAGACTCAAACCGCAGCTGTTCTCTTGCCAGGTATAAAAGATGTGGAGCCTCGCAGACAGGGGGGGGGAAGGGGCTGCTAACACCTTTGCTTTTGGGCCACTCGAATATTTGCAGAGACTTCACTCTGACATCGGTTGAATAAAATATTTTCCCAATCAGCCGTGTGTCACTGGAGTGTTCCTTCTCTGGGCCAGCCGTCGTCCACCAAGTGTTTTTTTGAAGACCAGCGAAGCAACAAAGACCATTCACCACAATAACAATATTTAGGCGTATACACGTTATTTAAAAAATACTATAAGTGTTATAAAATCAAGATAATCTCCCCGTTGGACGGCGCATCCCTTCATGCAATAAAGTTAGCCGTTAGCTTGGAGAAAACGTGCATAAAAGAAGTGGTGTTTCAGTGAGTGGTTCTTTCTTTCCTTGGCAAATCGTAAATCGACATTCTGCCTTACATAGTTCACGCCAGGAGGAAGACGCAACACGTTCACCGACTGATCCGTTGATGCACGGGAAGGAATTGACTCGTTCGCGAACGGGAAAGTCAGGATTAGTTCCTTCACTCATGCGTTCTCACGATGAACTGGAAATGCAAATCACTCACTGATTCGTTCACTCAGAAATTTGTTTGTTGGTGGACGGGAAATGAAATCCCCAATTCGTTCGTAAACCGGAAGTGACGTCATTTTCTTCTTCGTTTTGTTTTACGGCGAGGCGGCACCAGCCTCAATGCGCATTACCGACACCTACTGGTTGAAGTCATATGAACTGACAAAAGAACGAATCACTTTAGGAAGTGATTCGTTCACTCTTGTTCACTGAAAAGATTCGTTCTTTTGAACCCATCGTTCAGTCACGAGCCAACATTAGTAACAAGTCAATTCCCACCCAATCAGCTGCAGACTCACCTGCGTGCGTGTGTTTTAATGTGAACAAAGTGCACATGCACCCACAGATAGGGACGTTTTCCTATGTGGAAAATCCCTTTGCTTGTTTTTGTCTTCTCGGATGCTTTTTGACACCTAATTGAAGATGGCGACACTGCAGCTGTACACCAAGGTAGCAATGCTGTGTTCTATTATTTTAAATCACATTGATATGTATGGAGGAATGGCAACTAGATTTTATATTAAAATATTGTCTTTGGGCCTTTTCCACACAAAGGTATTTGCATTTCTCCACGTGTCTCTGAGCACTTAAATCTCAGTTAATTGTTTAATTTTTTTCTTTTGTTTTTCAATGACTATTTTAATTTGATCTCAGGTCCATATATCATATTTTTATCCGATAAATACTGCAAACCAAGTCCTCCATTTTGAGAATGATTTTGAAGTGTGTAGTCAAATGCAGTTTTCTCAGGTGAAGATGAAATACACTAATATCCATATTCTTAAATATTCTAGGTTATATAGTGCTTTATTCATGCACTCATCACAGTATAGTCATGCATAATGGCTTATCTACGTAGACTTTTAAAGTGGGATGGCCAGTGTTAATTTGTAAGCCTTTTTAAGAGCTTTTTATGCTGATGGCTGTCAAATGTTTCAGGAAGCAATGTTGGGGCAATTAAAAATCAGAGTGTCACTGTTTTGGCTCATATCCCGGATTCTTTTACCAGGGGGCCAACGTGTGGACTCCTGATCCGGATGCAGTCTGGGTGTCGGCCCAGCTCGTTCAGGACTACACACCTGATGACAAGCATGTGCTGCTGCGGTTTTCAGGAGGGAAGGTGAGACAATAAAACAAAGTTAAAAATGAAAATGAAATTAAATATTTTCTCCACTGACAGGAGTCACTTTACCCGGTGGCGGCGCCGTCCGACCTTCCTCCGCTAGCTAACCCTGACATCTCAGAAGGCGAGAATGACCTGACAGCACTTAGCTTCCTCCATGAGCCTGCCATCTTGCACAACCTCCGCGTTCGCTTCCTGGACTACAACAGCATCTACACTTACTGCGGTGAGCATGTGACACCATATGGACAAAAAGTATTGGGACACACCTCATATTAATATTCAATAAAAAAAATAGATATTCAATATTCACATTTATTTTCTAAAAATGGAAACAACAGAGTTGTGCCAATTAAATAAACCTAAAATGTTTGCTAGGTATCGTGCTGGTGGCTGTCAATCCCTACGATGAGCTCCCCATCTACGGCGAGGAGGTGATTGACGCCTACAGCGGTCAGGACATGGCCGAGCTGGAGCCTCACATCTTCTCTGTGGCGGAGAACGCTTATCGCACCATGATCAGGTCAGCCTCGACTCAAGCTCTTGACCTTTATCTCTTTGGCTAACATGCCGTCCCATTCACAGGGAGGAGAAAAATCAGTCCATCATCATCAGCGGCGAGTCGGGTTCCGGCAAAACGGTCTCGGCCAAATTCACCATGAGGTACTTTGCGGTGGTGGGAGGAGCCGCTCAGCAGACCAGTGTGGAGGACAAGGTGCTGGCCTCCAATCCTATCATGGAGGTAATGTGCGGAAACAACAAAGGTTTCTATTACTACTTTGTCTAGTCCAGTAAAACATATTTTGCGTGAAGGCCATCGGGAATGCCAAAACCACCAGGAACGACAACAGCAGTCGCTTTGGGAAATACATCCAAATCGGTTTTGGCAGGAAAGGAGACATCATCGGGGCCAACATGAGCACCTACCTGCTGGAGAAGTCTAGAGTGGTCTTTCAGGTGCAGAATATTTGTGGCAAAAAACTTGCAGTCTTACTCTATATGAAATATTAACTTTGTATATTTTTGCATACATTAGTCAGCAGCAGAGAGGAACTACCACATCTTCTACCAGCTGTGTGCCTCCAGACAACTGCCTGAAATGAGATCGCTTAAACTGGGTGAGACGTGACTATTAAAAAAATACTTATTTAATTCATTCACTTGTTTTTTTTTTTTTATCCAGCTGCTCCTGAATATTTTCGCTACACAAACCAAGGAGGAGATGCAAAAATTGCTGGGACTGATGACGTGATGGAAATGGAGCGCACTCGCAATGCTTTCACCATCCTGGGTAGGATTAAATAAAAAATATAAATAAATAAATAAATAAGTTACATTTGATCCACATTTTTTTTCTGTTGGACTTACAGGCATCCTTCCTGACCAGCAAATGGAGCTCTTCAGAATCCTGGCAGCTGTTCTCCACTTGGGCAATGTGAAGATTTCAGGCAGTGGACGCACTTCTGATCGTTCTTATATTGATGTGAGTCTCCAATTTTCCTTTACTGAACAAAATAAAAATATTAAAATATGACACAAATGTGAAGAAATGATCAAGCGTTGTCTTCTTTTAGGCAGATGACAGTTCTATGGCTATCTTCTGCAAGCTTCTGGGTGTAGAAGCCGCCCACATGGCCCATTGGCTATGCCATCGCAGGTTGGTGCTAGCGGGCGACACGCTGAGCAAGCCTATGACGGGTCAGCAAGCCATCGAGGCTCGAGATGCTCTGGCCAAGCATATCTATGAGCAGATGTTCAAGTGGACCGTGCACAGACTCAACTCTGCCCTACGTAGTCAGGCAGGTCGTGCCAAAACCTTCATAGGAGTGCTGGACATCTATGGGTGAGGAGCTGCATCTATGTTTTTTGAATTCTCGCCATCAACTCACAAGTCTTCATCTATGGGCAGCTTTGAGACCTTTGAGCGGAACAGCTTCGAGCAGTTTTGTATCAACTACGCCAATGAAAAACTGCAACAGCAGTTCAACAGGGTGAGTTACAGTATATGACACCTCATGTCAGCCAACATTTTTTTTTTCTCCCAGAGTGGCCATAGTATTGAATTTTGTGGAATGTCTCCAGTTTTCCACTGTAATGGCAACCAATGTAAAAATGGGTGGGCTTAAAATAGAGCCTTGTGGAACACCACCACCAGTTTCTATCTCAGTTTAAGCGAATATTATTCCAATAGACTCTGACATGTATCTACTCCTTAATGATTTGCGCAGCACGTGTTCTACCTGGAGCAGGAGGAGTACATACGTGAGGAGCTGACATGGAGCAGGATCGAGTTCAGCGACAATCAGCAGTGTATTCATCTCATTGAAGGACAGCTTGGCCTCTTGGACCTGTTGGATGAGGAGTGCAGGGTTAGTGTTGGCCAGCTGCAACCAGTTGAGAGATGCTTATCAAGTTCTGTTCTTATTTGGACTCACCAGATGCCCAAAGGTTCAGACGACAGTTGGATCCAGAAGCTGTACGACCAGCACCTGACCAGCCGACGTCATCCCAACTTCCGCAAACCTCGCACGTCCAACACCGCCTTCATCATTAAGCACTTTGCTGACACAGTGCGTGACGCAGATTCCTCATTTTTCTACTATTTAAAAAGTTAAAAGTGTGTATTTGTTTCCGCAGGTGCAATACGAATGTGGCGGCTTCCTCGATAAGAATCGAGACACCGTTTTTGAGGAGTTGGTCAATGTTATGAAAGCAAGTCAGGTTAGACGTGTGTCTGTGCTTTGAAAATCCAGCATCCTTGAGCTTGTCCAAAACTTCGGAGTTAAAACTCAGTATGTGTTTTTCAGTCGGAGCTGGTGGCCGAGTTGTTCCAACAGCAAGGAAAGGGGACCAGTGTGGCCAATGGACGAAGAGCCCAGAGAGAACACAAGTTGACCGTGGGCTTTCAGGTGAACCTTCCCATTCCTGCTCCAGCGTCTCCTTGGTCTTTTTCAACAAACACCCCATTTTTTTCTCCAGTTCCGTCAGTCCTTGCAGATGCTGATGGACACTCTGAACAGCACCACACCTCACTATGTCCGCTGTATCAAATCAAACGACCTCAAGGAGCCTTTTATGTGAGCCGTGGGCTTCCTTCAAAGCTATCACTGATGGCTTTGCCTTCAAACTGAATTTTTTTTTTACTTGTCAGGTTTGACCCAAAGAGGACGGTGCAGCAGTTGAGAGCATGTGGAGTGCTGGAGACAATCCGAATCAGCGCTGCTGGTTTTCCATCCAGGTTATGACTCCTGGGTTCTTCACTGCAACAAATGGGTCATTGAGAACTTCAGTTTTATTGTTCTTTCCCCAGATGGACGTACGAGGAGTTCTTCTTGAGGTATCGTGTTCTGCTGCGAGGGTGCCAGCGCTGGGAGGAGGCTCGGCTCGCATGCCAGCAGGCTTTGCCTCAGCTCATCCCCACCCCGGACCAATACGTCTTCGGAAAGACCAAAGTCTTTTTCCGGGCCGGGCAGGTGGCTCTTCTGGAGAGGTTGAGAGCGGAGAGGCTTCGAGCGGCTGCTGTGAAAATTCAGAGTTGCGTCAGAGGGTGGCTGGCCCGGATTTACTACAGCAGAACCCTTGGGGCCATTGTCGTCTTACAAAGATACTGGAGAGGAGCGCTAGCAAGGCGGTGAGCTCACGTTTGTTAGCACGTCTGCGTTCAGGTTCTGAGGTTCAAAAACACACATCTTGCAGTTTGGCTCAGACCCTGCGGTACACCAAGGCTGCTTTGGTAATCCAGAAGACTTACCGCATGCTGGTGGACAGACGCATGTTCCTCCTGGTCCGCCAAGCCACCATCATCATCCAGGCCTTAGTCAGGGGCACACTAACCCGTCGTCAGTACCGACTGGTTAGTGTTTTATAATCCTCTGCTTTCCTGGTTCAAACAAAATGTCAAACGCGACATCTTTGGTTAGTTTGTGGCCGAGCGAGCCGCCACGCTGCTCCAGGCCAGAGTTCGAGGGTGGTTGGCGAGGAGAAGCTTCACCAGGTTGCGAGCGGCCGTTGTGTTGGCGCAGTGTTGCGTACGTCGCAAGGCTGCCAGAAAGGAGCTGCTGAAGCTCAAGACGGAAGCTCGCTCGGTGGAGAGGTACCGAGAGCTCAACAAAGGCATGGAGGTCAAACTGATGCAGCTGCAGATGAGAGCAGACCAGGAGGTGCGTCATTATGTCATGTGATCAAATGAAGTCATTTTACATTTTCAGGACTGATATGAAATACTAACGATGTATGCAGGCCAGGGAGAGCGCCGCCCTTAAAGAGACCTTGCGTGTCGAGCGGGAGGTTGCCACCACTGAACTGGCTGCTCTGAGGGCAAAAATTGAGAAGCTGGAAGCCCATCAGAAGGACGTCACTCCTTCTCCTGCACCTTGTTCCATTGTGAACCAGGAGACGGAGCAGGAAAAGAAGCGAGCGGAGGAGAAGGCTGCTCAGGAGCTACTGCAGCTAAAACAAGTAGCTGTCACCGTAACTTTGTTTTTGGATTGAGTTCATGAATTATTTTGATTTCTTTGTGAATCTTGAAGGAGGTGGAGACACTGCAGAGAGAAAAGGCCTCACTTAGCGCAGAAACAGAACGTCTCTCTGCAAGCCTACTTCAGCAGGAACAAGCACAAGAAGGTACCACGTGTCACTTTGGCTTTGCTGTCTTTTTCCAACCCGTGGTCTCGGTGCAGCTCTTGTGCAGCAAGCGGCGTCCCAGGCCACGGCGGCTATGAGCGGCGAGCTTGACGAGGAGAGGAGAAAGCACCAGGGCCTCCTGCGGGAATTCACCAGGCTGGAGCAGCGATACGACAACCTGAGGGAGATGAGCCAGCTTACTGAGGTTCACAACCAACACAAAAATTAGTTGGAAACTTTTGGGGCAAGCGTAAAGGTCTGAATCCTCCATCCAGGGCACCAGGGGCCTCAGGAGATCCGACTCGGCGCTAAGCTCAGAGCCTCTGTCGCCCTCACCGCAATCCCTCACCCCGCGCTCCCTCTCCCCCTTCCCGTCCGCCTACCCATCCCCAGAGGAGGTTCGCCGAGTCAGCGTGACGTCTCCCAACACGGAGGGAGGCTTCACGGAGTGGACTTTGGAAACGCCAATGGTTCGGGACACATTTGTGTTCTGATGCAACACCATTGTTGACTTTCTGTTTTGCTCAGTTGTGGTGCATGCTTGCAGGAACAGCTGATGGACAAGATGGGCTTCACCAAAGAGTATGGCGGTGAGCTGAAAGGAGAAGACTTGGCACACGCCTACGACACAGTACGAGTAGCCAACAAGTGAGTCACTCATTCATCTTCACATCATTAACAGTAACGATTAACTCGCAATTAATTTGTTTGTCCCTCTGAGGTTTTTGGAGAGCCAGTTGCTGAATCAGCGCAATCAGTGGGCGGAGGAAGTGGAGAGGCTGAGATGTCAGCTGCTTCGAGTTAGCTCGGGTTCGTCTTCTCATCAGCAGGTAGCATCAATCCATTTTCGATTGTCCTAATTTGGGTTAGGGTTGATAAGCGGACTTTTAACTAACGACGCTAATGAGCCACATGCTGCTTCACCAAGTCTGAAGTCTTGTAAACATTTGCGTGCGTAGGACCTTCTGGAGGCCAGCGAGCAGGAGTGTGCAAGGCTGAGGAAGGAACTGAAGGAACTTCGGAACACCGTTCCATTCCGGCGACTCCTTACCCAAGGTGAAATATTATTATATTCATTTTTGGGACGTTTGGCCATCTCAAACTCACTAAAGGTTTTGGATTTGGTGTATTTTTCCTTCCTAGTTTTGCCATCAGTGTTCCCCACTGATGGCTCGCCTTTAGCCCAGCAGAAAGGACCTACAACGGCCGGACTTCTGGAATGCAAGAGACGAGATGATAGCAAACTCATCAAGAATCTCATCACTGGTGATAACTCCAAAATCTTATTATTTTTACATTGTAGTCATACTTCAGATATTTAAGTTAAAAGGTAGGACATCCACTGCTAAGTAGGTATGACCTTCTGTCTTTGTGTCCAGATGTCCGGGCAGACGTGGGCGTGTCGCTGGCTCCCGGGCTGGCGGCAAGCGTGGTCTTCCTGTGTGTTCGGCAGGCGGACATCAGGGGCGATCAAACTGCCGCTTTGTCGCTGTGTCGTGCCGCCGTCGCCGCCATGAAGACGACTCTGAAGGTAACCTTGGATGATTTGTTGAACAGAAACCGCACCTGCACAAAAACCAAATCTTACAAATGCAAAATTTTTGGGAAGGATTGGTAATGATGTTTTTCTCGACAGAAACACAACAGTGATTTAGACATGACTGCTTTGTGGCTGAAAAACATCAGTCTGTTGCACGACCTGCTGACTCAGCATGGTCCAAAACAGGTGAGAAGCACATGTGTACACACACTGAGAGGCCACCAAAGACATAATTCAGGATTGTTTGTGTGTGTATGCGAGTGAGGAAAAAAAATTCTGAAGTGTTTTAGTAGGAAGTGTGAGAGAGGTCATCCCGAGTGCAGCTCATGGCCTTCCATATGTCTATTTTAGCTGTGTGTCCGTGAGGACTTGTCGCCGCTGACCTTTGATATTGGCAATCTGAGCCACACGCTGAGCGAGCTCCGCATCCAAGCCTACCAGCAGCTCGTCTCCATCACTGAGCAACGCCTGCAGAGCTTCATAGGTAGCGCCAGAATCCAGACCTCAACCCGCCGTCTTCATGCTAACCATCTTCATCTCATCCTTTTCAGCCGTTGCCTTGTTGGAGGGCGAAGACATTCCGACGGGCTCTAGAAGGCAAGCGGGTCCGGCGGAAGGGGCGGACGCTCCCACCGTGGCTCGAGTGTTGAAGGAGTTGGGCGCCCTTCACGCCGCCATGTCCCGTCAGGCTTTGCCCGCGGCGCTGATGGAGCACGCCTTCCACCAGCTGGTCTACTTCATGTCCGCCTCGGCCCTCAACAGCCTGCTGCTCAGGAAGGACGTGTGCTGCTGCAGCCGCGGGATACACATACGGTACAAGAGATATTGAAGAAGAGATCAATCGATTTTTAAATCACAAAACATACTTACTTGAAAGTCCCTTATGTGGTTTAGCCTGAACTTAAGTCAGCTTGAGGAGTGGCTGCGTGACCGCGGTCTGCAGACCGAGGGTGCCATGTCCTCCCTGGCGCCTCTCATCCAGGCAGCTCAGCTGCTGCAGGTCGGGAAGAACACCGAGGCGGACGCTCATGCACTTGTGCAGGCCTGCACCGCCCTCAGCGGCCAGCAGGTGATTCATGACCTTTTGCTGGACACAAAAAAAAAAAAAAAATCAAGCTTCCTTGAAAGATGCATTTCAAAAGGTCAACAAGCTAAGTTGTCGTTGTGTTGAGCAGATTGTGAAGATTCTTACCAACTACACGCCTCATGGTGATGTTGAGGAAAGAGTCTCGCTGAATTTTGTCCGCCTGGTCCAGGTACTGCTTACATTTCACCACTCACACACGGTCACTAATTGGGTGTATTAATGAACCACAGAATTTATTTATTTTTTTTTTTTTGGGTAACCTATCCACCATTATTTATGAGAAATATTTTCTATTTGCTGTTTTTGTGCTCAGCACAAAGCGATTACTGTAATGTATTACTCTGGCGCCATCTATTGGGAGTTCTTTTTATACAGAAAATATCAATTCTACTTCTTCTCAGGGCCTCCTCAAAGACCGCATAGATGCTCAACCTCGCCAGTTCCTCCTGGAAGTAAAGCGCGTCTTTCCCGTCACGTTTCCCGTCCAAGTGCTGCCCGCCATCCACGCGGACAACTTGGTCATCCCGGACTCCCTTAAATTAACCTTTCTACGCAGAGTGTGAGCTTTTTTTCTGTCAAAATCAAACCTAATTGAAATTTGCCATCTTTTATTGGAAGCAGAACACAACAAGACTGTCGTCCCAATAACTCCCAGAAACATAAATATTAAAAAAAAAGAGATATAAACATCTTGTGTATAAAAAAAGTCCCATGCGACTACTTTGCAACACTTCACATCATCATCATCATCAGTTATAAATATTTATATATATTCACAAACATTTAAAAATAGAAAAGAAGCTATCAAAATAAAGGAGACAAATTATTACACGTGCTGGCAAAAAAAAGTTTTTTTCAAAATTAAAATTTCTTTTTGTTACAGCGTTCCTCTCATGCACCATTAGTGGAAGTACAAGACGTGCATGTGGGGCAGAACATGCACGTCTGCCTCTTGGTAGTGTGCTTTGTAATTATTTTTTTTTTGCTTGTGCTTCAATCCCATAACTTCTGCATGCCTCTGAAAAATGTCATTGAATTTCGAGCTATTGTCCGCATGTTCGGCTAATTTTTTATCCCTGTAAATGCGCACACGCTTCCATGTGCGTGAAGGACAGAAACATCCACTCAATCATTACCTTCCTTGAGCCACACTGACAAGAAGAAAAAGTTAAAAAAAATTGAACTTTTACCCTTACTGCATTGAATGTATTCTTGTGATATTTTGCAAATTAATCTGAAATTTTTACCTGAATAAAGTTATATGGTGACCTGAAAAACCTCAATTTTTTGAGTTAAATGTTAAATTTTTTTTTCTTCTTCTCTGTGAGTCCATGACATTTCTTCAGACGCCTACTCATGAATTTTTGTTAAATTTCTCGCAGATCTTCTGATTAAAAAATAAAAAATTCAATCTCCACTAAAGCTGCAGCAAACATTTGGCCCTTGACATTACATATATGTTTTTCAAAACAATATATCCAACACTTGTGCTGATATTAGAATAGGAATATCCACCATGTAAACATTATGAGACATCTTATAAAAAAATGAAAGACATTAGATTCTATGGATCAGATGCATAGAGTTCCAATCTAACACGAGAAGGCTCGGCCTGCCTAACTCAAGCTCATCACAGGCCCAAATAAGACCACAAATATACACCCTGTATATGACCTCAACTATTTTTCTCTAAAATGTAATGGTTAGTTTTTTTTAATAGACTGGCAAGAATCACAATAGATGGAATTGGCTAAACCGTTCCAATACTTCTGCTTCATTTTCAGGACTTGATAGCAGATACCCTGTGATCTGTAAACTTGACATGCTCTTCTGATTAGAAAAGGGCTAGTTTGGTCATTTTAGTATGGCCTACCGCAAGGGGGTGTCGACCTCCAGTCCTCGAGGGGCCGCGTTCCAATATATTTTCCAAGTGACCCTCGTTAAACACACGTGAGTGAAAAGATCAGTTCATTTTCCCCTTCTGCAGGAACCTAACTTTTCACACAGGTGCTCTTAACGAGGGAATCTCGGAAAACATGTTGGAATGCGGCCCCCGAGGACTGGAGTTTGACACACATAGCCTAACAGGTAACTAAAAGAGGAAAAGAAAAAAAAAAGCCAAACCCCTCAAGGTCCATGTCAGATGCAGACCGGGTGCAGTGGGGAGCTTCAGCCCTTTTTTGCAGCGGTCCCACTTGACGGACAATGACTTGTGCTTGGTGTCATAATAGCAACCCACGTTTACTTGGCACCTTCCACTTGGAATGTTTACACTGGTAAGAAATAAAACGAAGCAAACCGAGACACGAAAAGCGCACTATGATCTTGTGTTGCTTACTGGCAAGGCAACACACACTCGTATATTTCTACATACACACGTGCACTTGTCATCACAAAGACGGCGGCGGGTGTACGAGACAGAAGGCATTGAGGGTGTCAGGCAGTGTGCTCTGTTCCACCATCTAACATCATCCCCGAATATACTGGAACTTCACGTATGATTCATGATTACACTCAGAGTTCCATCTGTAGAAATATAATCTGAAAGACAATAGTAACATAGTTGCACTTCGACGTGTTCATCTGACGTAATTTTTTTCCCTGCGATCCTTCCTATCATAGTTCCTCCTTCTTGGAATGTTTGGCATCCAACATACTTTCTTTCACAAGAAATATAAAACCCTGTGCGGCCGATTGACATGTGATGTGTGTCAGAAAAGTTCCAGGACTAGTGTCGTAAAGCCCCTTCAGTGTGTCAGACGACCAACTGGGACATCTACAAAGAGATCCTGAGTGTGTGAGAAGAGGCGAGAGTTGTGTGTGGCTGCTCACTATGCCCTGAGCATCTGACAGTTCCTTGCCATGAAGGACTGCCATGCTGGAGCAAACTCCCGTGTGTTTTTTTTTTTTCTCTCTCTTGGCCATGCTCAATTGGGTCATCAAGGGAACCCATTTTAAAGACGTGGACAACATCAAAATGGCCATGACTAGGTGTCTTGACATAGTTTGATGTCTATTCTCACAGAGGATAAAGAATATATGCCTTTGAGTGACTCCCCCATTTGCGTTCAAATTGCACCTCCGTATCTACTTTTCGACACTAGTCCTGGAACTTTTCTGACACGCAAACTTCGCGATTCAACTTGACCACAAAGATGGCTGATGTGATCCATAATGATAAACACGCCCCCATCGGAATGAACGTATATACATCACCAAACACGATCAGGGTTGGGGGGGGCGGTTAGCCGCGGCCTTCCTCGGCCGAGCGTTGGTCTGACTTGAGCTTGACGAACTCCTTGGCCACGTCGTCGTTGTTGCGCTGCGACAGGATGCGCAGCACGGTCAGGCCCGTCTCGTCCATGTGGATGCGTTTGCCCAGGGGCAGCCAGCAGGCCACGCTGCCCTTGGAGGCCACGTCCTTCAGCTGCAGCACGGCCATGCCCACCGTGCGGTCCTCGCGGGCGAAGCAGTAGTCCTTAACGCACACCTGCAGCTCGTAGCACTCGGGGCCCACCTCGCTGCTTAGCGTGCTGATGGAGGAAAGAAAAATAAAATATTACGAGATCATCGTCGTAATCCTCTGAGACCAAAACGTTAGAAGACTCACAAAGTGAAGGTCTCGTTGTATTTGGGCGCCCAGCTGTTGTTCTTGGACTTGGTGGCGTACTTGCGCTTCTTGTCGCTGAGGTGCGGGCCGATGATGAACACCTCCACGAACGGACGGAATATTCCCTGCGTCTGCCACCTCAGGTCGTTAGCGGCCACCACTGTCACGGCAGAAGGAGACTTCAATCAATTCACACATATAAGGCCATCTCCATGACGACCAGTCTCACTTTTGTCCATGCTCAGAAGACCTTGGAAGGAGAAAAGAATACCTTTCACAGTGACTTTGTGCTCGCCGGTGTTGGGGTGAGTGAAGATCTCCACGTGGATGGACACCTCCCCCACGGCATCGTCCACACCGGAGCCTGGCGGGATGGACACTCAGTAAATATCTGCGTCTTCCTAGCACAAGGTGCCCTGACTTTTGCTTTGAGTCTTCTCCTCCAAGGCTCAAGAGCAGAACTAAAAGTGAAGACCATTTCTATAGTGGGTGATTAGAAATGGACTGAGCATGTTAGAGGAGGACTTTAAGCAGAGTGATGTGCTGAGGTGCAAGTTTGGAGAAGATAAAGCTGCTATGAGTGGGCCCGCCGTGGTGGCAAGGTGTTCCATATTTTCGTCGTCTCAGAAAATCAATTTGCACTGGCGCCCACTCATAGATGCAAGGTGTGCGTTAGGATGCACCAAAAGGTAACGCATTGTCTACTCGTGCCATGCAGTCAACTGAGGTAGAATTCCAGAAGGATATGGCGACAGATGGATATTAATTTGCAATGTTTTAATTAGTGTCTTCACTCTGTCAACGGCAGCAGCCTGCACGTCTTTTTTTTTTTCAGCCGGCCGCCCACTAAACAAGGTGTCGGTGGGAGTTAGACGGCAGAGTGTTCCTGGCACGAAAACCCGGCGCTCGGCTCTCGTCGACTCTCCGGGAAGGATTATTGGATCGGCGCTCTCGTTGCCAACTTCCAACAAGACCAAAGAGAACAGCAGGGGTCCATCTGGACTGCTTTCCTCACATAAGAGATCACAAAGAAACTTTTCTGGCTAAAAGTCATGATTTAACGATGACATCATGCTGCGTCAGATCTCCTCCATACTAACGATGCATCGCTATTATCGTCTGATGTCCGCAACTCATGCTTCATCGTGTGCTCATACATACCGAGTGGGTATGTATAAAGTGCAGCTTCATCAATACAGACATCACATGCATAAAAGTTCTCAACGCTCGAAAGGACGATGGAAAGGCCGACGTGGGAAAAGAGAGGCGGGGAAGTATATTCAGTCGATGCAGAGTTTGGGGATACATGGAGGTGCAAGGGGAAGTTGGGCGCTTTCTGGTAGTCCTGCGTGTCTCAAAACTTTTGAGCAACGTACCCCTCTCTGGGTAAACATCCTCACTAGCGGTGAAGCGCACCCCCTTGCCGCCGAACACTGGCCGACAGATGGGGAGGGTGTGCACAGAGAAAGGAGAAAAAGAACATTAAAAACAGAGGAAAATAATACTCGCTGGCCCACTGAGGCAAATTTGAAATGGGATTGGTTGAAAACACAAGTTATGTAGGCCGATACGAGGGATCACGAAGGTCCTGTGGAGGTGAGAAAAACATGGCAGCAAGAGACTTGTCACGTCTCGTCCCCAGCCGTTCCACTATGTGTCGTCATGGTTTAAAAAAATAAAAATGGTGGCTGAGCGGGTGAACAAGAAGGAGGATGGATATTTGTTCTTTTCATTCCAAACAGCGGTTGAGCTCCATAAAAAAAAAAAAAAAAAATCCTCTCTGGCTTCCCGAAGGCAGTGGAGGCTACCAGGAGTGTATTTTTAGACTACAGAGTGCTACATTTGGGAAAACACTAGAACGGCTCTTCATAAAGTGACGCTGGAGCCACAGAGGCAAAAAAAAAAAAAAGGCATATCAGGTTACCTTGTGCATTCTGTGATTGGACGAAGGTCTTAATGAGTTTGTCTGTGGCCTGCGTGTAGAGGGACAGGGCGTAGTGAAGCGACAGAAGGTCAGGGCTCTTCTCCAGGAACGTCTTCTTTAGACCGACGCCACCGGCGTGGAAGTATTGCTGACAAACACAAAAGTCGGGCGGTCAGTTTTGATTTCTGGCATTTGAAAAATGTTAAGATAGCAACATCTCATATTTTGGAATTGAGTTGATTTTAATAGCCATTTTGAACTTTGCAGTCCTACCTTGATGGTGTCCAGGGCCAGTTCTATGACTGCACACTGCTTGGGCGTGAGAGCTTTGGCTTCTTCGCGAACCATGTGCTCCTGAGAGAGAGAAAGAAAAAAAAAGACAATAAGCTTTTACTCCTACGGCATAAACAAAGATGCATCTTAGTTAAAACATTTGATTTTCTGAATCCCATGAGCATCATGTTTGCTTTTCTTGGCAGTACCTTCAGCTTGGACAGTTGACCCAGCTCCTTGGCAGCGTTAAAGATGAGCTGAGTACCCTGCAAGAAGAAACAGAAAAAAGAAAAATGATAGGAAAGATTATTGCAATGATCTAAAAGTGATTAAAAGCAAAATAGCAGGAAGCATTACACAGAAGACAACGACATACATAAACACCTCTAGACAAAATGTTTTCCGTTATGTTCCAAAGCTGCACACATATACATCCACAAACAGTGAATACGGACACACACAAATAGTGTAACAATAGAGTGGCGCATATTTAGCGAAAATCCATCGTCATTCTGCAAAATGACTAAATTGCTATTTGCACTTCGATGTGCAGTTTGGACAAGTGTTCTGATTTTGCCTTTATAGACCAACACTCAAATCACCAGGCCACACACAAAAAAAAAAAATTCTAGAAATTTTAGGTTAACAATTGTATTTTTTCAGGAATTTCCAGATGTTGTATCAGAAGAATTTATTGAGCCAAAATTAAACTGGGTAAGCTAAACTGATGTGTACCACATCAATGTGTTATTTAAAATTTTTATTAACAAATTAAATTTAAATTAAATGAATTATTATTATTTTCTAATCCAATTATTATTATTTTCTAATCCAAGGGTGTAAAAAAAAAAAAAAACTCAGTCATTGTCCAAATATTTTTGTGCCTAACTGTATGTACTAAATGGTTTTGCAGGCAGAGAAATGTATGACACATAAAGAAGTCTATATTTCCACGACTGTGGGGAGCTGGGGGAGAGAGACAAAGACACAAAAAGAAGACATGGAGGAGGAAAGAGAGAGACCGAGACAAGACATTTATCTGAAGGGGTTTAGTCCTTACGTCGCTGTGAGAAGCGCTCTTCAGCCTCCCCTGGAAAGAGAGCACGTGGTTAATACATGGGAACACTCGCCACTTGCTGCACTCATGTCGGGACATTGTCATTGGCATCTCTTTGAGTGGCCATCTTGAATGTAATTCTTCAAACCAAAAATCAACCTGGCTTTAAAAACGGATCATTTACAATCAACCCGGTGAACGACAAGAACATGAGCAAACCAGGAGAGACGGACATGAAAGGTCCGCAGAGAGACAAACAGCACAGGATAGCGTCGTACAAATTCACTGGCGGAAGACTGAAGTGTTGAAAGAGATCAGATGCAAGCAACAAACCCACAGTGGGGGATTTTTAAGGAGGGGAAACAGGTGAGAAAGGAGTGAAAGGTCATCCGAGGGATCATCGCTTTTGGGGTCCCAGTGCATGAGAAGAAACAAGGCAACAGGTGAGGAGGGCCACTTCTTGGTTGACGGGCAGATTCGGGAAGAGGAGAGCAAAGGAGAACATTGATTGGTGGAGATTTTTTTTTTTAGGGACTGGGGGCCTGAAATGCACCATGCGTCTGTCTTCTCAAAAGACAAAGTTGAAGGACACAAGAGGAGGAGAAGAACAGTGTTAATTTTTCTTGGATTTAAATGAATTAATTTAAATAAATGATGACTTAATTTAGATTTTCATTATATCTCCCCACCCCCCAAAAAAAATTCTACATAATAATAAAAAATCTGTCCTACGTGAATAGCTATTTAAAAAGTGTAAAAACATTATTAAAGCTACTTTTAAAATAACATAAAAAAAAACCTCTTGTCATAATTATGATCTAATTTCCATATCAACCTTTTTTTTAAATTTAATTAACACTGCAAAAGAAGACGCGAGAAAGGCCGGTGAGACGGTGAGATGCAGGGTGAATATAAAAAAAAAAAAAAACAACAACAGGGGGAAATCGCAGCCACATATAGCAAGAAGAAACCAACCAATCACCGTAGACGGACAGACACACACACACACACACACGCAGGAGTGCTGTACTTACAATCATCTGTGGAAGGAGAGCAGTGGGAGCAGGATGTAATAATAGTCACAACAACCAGAAAGAAGGGTCAGTCAAGCTGCAAAGAGCCCCACATCCATCACAAAAAAAAAAATACCAACGCAAGTCCTGGAGGGGACCAATTGACTCATCTGGATTAAAAACCAGCAATTAAATACAGGAAAAATTGACTTCTTTGTAACCAATTTTTTCTTATTGTGATATGAGGCTCTTCAAATGATAACCAAACACAAATAGAGCACATATATATAAAATAAAACAAAACAACAGGCTGCTTTCCAAAATGCACCTTGCTTTTTTTTTTTTTTTTTTGCACATTCTAAGTCGAGGCTGACATAGTGGAGAGCAGGCCTGAGCTGGTATGCAAATGATATGATGCACTCCTTTTGTGTGGAATGTAGAATAATATAATGTGTGTGTGCGTGGGGGGGTAGAGGGGGTTGTTGTCCTACATGGTTTGTTTGTCAGAGTCTTGAATTGCAGCACACTCAAGGTTGTTCTTTCGTTCCACACATTCCACCCACATCTTTGTTTCTTGTCGTGCCAACATAACGGCTGAAGTATGTGTGTGTGTGAAAGCAGACATTTTCTTTCCTTTATTCGTGTCGCTTATCGGTATAAACGACACGTATGGAGAATGGGTGAATTTTTTTTACCGTATACGTCCATCTAGCTTATCTTCTGCAAAAGAATAAAATGTCCCCGCATGCTTAAAATTACATTTAACACACCTCCAAAAAAGCTTAAAATATCTAAAAAATTCCGTACGTATTATAATGTGGGTATCTGCTGGTGCATGCCCGAGTGACTTATGCATTCCTCACGCACTCACCGTTTGATCGGTGAGCGGCGGCAGAACAATCGTCTTCTCCATGGTGTTCATCACCAGCTTCCACAGCTCCTTCAGGACGCGCTTCAACACCGTCTTCTCGCAGATTTTGGCAAACAGAGTCAGGCTGGGGGAGACGGAATATGTTGATGAAAAATTGACAGGAGATAAAGAAACTAAAAATAGATGATTGACTTACTTGCTGTCCAGGAACTCCATGATGGGTTGCAGGACGTTGTCGGCATCTTGGGCCACGCTGCTGGCATTGCCGACATTTGACGTTCCTTTTACCTGCGCTAAGATGTCGCCCATCTGCTTCACGTTCTCCTCAATGTGAGGCTGGAAACTGTTTTAAAAAGTCATGAAATGAAACGAGGGCGATGCAGAGCGCACGCAAGAATGCGAGTCTCAGTACCTGACGGAGAAGACTCGACTGAGGTCATCCATGACATTGTTGAGTTTAACTTGCAAGTCCTTCAGGATGTCGCTGGCCTCGATACAAAGCTGAACATGCAGAAAGAGCCGTCAATCACATTTTATCTTGACCAGTCAAATTAGTTGGCTTGAATGAAAATGAGAAGGACTCACATCTTTTCCACCCATGGCCTCAAACATCTTCTCCAGCTGCACTCTCAACTGTTGGATGTTGTTGATAAGGATGCAGGGCTAAACGAGATCAAATTAATGACTGAATTAAGAACGTACAGTCGTTTGGTTTCTTGCAGTGTGTCTTTGTCCTCTTACCACTTTCTCCATAGTGACGTAGTTGGCAAACAATTTCGAGATGATGTCAGCGTATGATAAAAGTACATTGCTGATCGTCTGAAAAAGGACACAAAAAAAACATTGACCCTGGTGTACCTCAAGGCTCCATTCTAGGGCATTTTTAAGACAGAAATGTCTTTTTTTATCATTTAATTATGCATGACTGACCTTTGCAAATCGTTTCATGTAATGTCCAACGATTTGCGGATCCGGACACTCTAATTTCCTGATGATCTCAAAACTTTGGTTGAGCTGGGAAAATACGTCCACGACAGAACAGGAGAACAACGCATGCTCTGATGTGACCTGGAACTGTGGGACAGAAAAGACAAAAGAATTTGTGGAATCAAACATCAAGAGTAGCTCTATGACAAAAAAAAAATAATATATCAGGTTGTGAGTTGAAAAAGTTAGTAAAACCCAGTTCTGTACTCGGAAATGCTACCATCTGTATTTCTGATATCACAACTGGCAGTTGTTTCATGTCTATTTCTAAACATTGAAGTGCTCAGGTGTCCCTCCAGGGAGTCTCAGTAATGAGGTAAGGACAGTTTTCCCGCTGCGAAATCTCCGAAATCCAGAGGAAGCTCCTTCAACCAACTCTCACCGAGCTATTTGAAGCTTGCAAGGACATTGAACATTGCCGTGTCCGTCTTATTAATGCCAAGGAGTCTTTGAAAAAGGAGATGGAGGGAAAGCGCGAGAGGAGGAAAGTGATAGCTTTGAGTAAGATTACAGTTATTCCGCCTGAACAACAACAGCTCAGCGATTTTCTGGGGGACTTTGAAAAAATGTTTACCCCGTCTTTCTTGTCTCTCTCCAAAGCGCCGTGGAGGAAGTCGCGAGAAACTTCCTCGTTTTCATCCAGCCATTGGATCACAAAAGGCTCAAACCACCTATAGGGAGCGATATGTAACATTTGAATATTTATGGCAAATTTTTTTGATTTGATTTACACTGCAGGCTACAACTCACGCAGGATACTCGGGAACTCTGCTCTTGAAGAAAGGCAAGTCTTTGCAATATTCGTTGTAAAGCCACTTGACCTTGAAGTGCAGGTTCATGTAATCGGCACTCTTGCACAAGCGGTTTTTCTCGTGTTCTGAGAAGAGAAGAAAAGCTAGCTTAGCTATTTTAATGATATGAGTCATAATATAAATATTGCAATTGCGTTTGGTTGGTATTCTCTGAAACTAATTATTTTTGAATTGCATGTATATAAATGATGGTCATTAGTGCTTTAATACTGTTGATTATTCCAAGGAGTGGAAGCTCACTGTGTCGACTCACCCTCCATTGCATATTTCATGTCCTGAGCAAACAAGTTCCACATCACTTCAGCGCTGATTTTACCCACATTGAGCTCCTGAGGGAATCTGGGTAGGAAAACAAGAGAAGAAAATGAGGGGAAAGAAAAATAACAGATGGCCATAGAGAATTGGGTAAAGACAAACTGGTTGAGGCAGGGTGTGTAGGAGTTCTTGTCTTCCTCGATGATGGAGACAATGAGGGTGATGAGTTTGGACCAGAAGTCGAGGTTCTTGATGCTAGGTCCTTGTTC
Organism: Syngnathus scovelli; assembly: GCF_024217435.2. Taxonomy (NCBI): domain Eukaryota; kingdom Metazoa; phylum Chordata; class Actinopteri; order Syngnathiformes; family Syngnathidae; genus Syngnathus; species Syngnathus scovelli. The sequence goes on from NC_090856.1 coordinate 4,997,309, forward strand.
CTCTGGAGGTACTGCACCCTGCTTAGCCTGGATGAAGGGAAATAATTTTAGACACTGGAAACAAGAGTGAAAATAAAATATTATTATGGAGAACAGCAGGCAGCTGCATGTGATCTAATGGAAGTATACTGTAGATGTGGTGAAGCAGCATGTGGCTCAATGTTATTTTTGTTCTTCTTGTTATTGGGAGAGTATCAAATTTAATTATTCCCATGTTGTCAAGATGAGACTATAAAAACCATCTGCCCTGTTTTGCGAGAAGGCCCCAAAGCAGCCATAAATTGGTTATTTTTAGTCCATCGCTGATTTGCTTACCGGGTCTGTTTGGTACTCGCGGCTGTAGAGCTCATGGCAGTTGTTAAAGATGTATTCGTAAGTGGAGTTGAGACAGGCTTTGACGCAGTCTTTTACCACCTGGCTCGCTCTGGGTGGAGACTGAAGCTCTTGGACCTGATTAACGGAGATCTGTTTTAGTCCACGAATAGGGAGGACAGAGGGAAAATCGAGACCTTCATCCTGAAGAAGGTGATACTGGTGAGGAGGTCCACCGTGGACTTGAGATCCTGCAGCCTCTCGGGACTGCTCGCTGGGAAGTTGTTCTGCAGGAATTGCATTGACAAGTGTAAACTGGTGGATTAGTTAATGATATAAACATACGCTTAGCTTGATGCTAACGAACAACTGGGCTAACAAATAGCAACAGTGTCACAGTAAGTAAGTAACAGACCGTTGAACACAAAAACTGAAGCAACACATGTAGACAAACAATTTTCTTTAACTTCTATCAAAAACAACTAATGAACTCTCTTACTCGATACATGGACAGGTCGATCCTCAAGGAATTGTGAAGCTGATCGAGAAGTTTGACGAATCGTTCTTTCTGTGAAAAGCACAGACGGGTACTTAAAACAAAGATCCTTTGATGAAACGGTGGTTGCATTTGTGTACCGCTGCTCACCCCAAAGTTGGATGCTGCAAAGCGGTCTGAGGCAGAGACGTTGTTAGCAGCCTGGGTGGTGTGAGCGTAGTAGGCATTGATGTTGGCCAGCAGGGTGCTCATCACCGCAGGCACCCCCGGGCACATGTACTTTGATGATAAGCAGGCAAAGTGACTGCAAAAAATGGTGCATTTTGAAACCACTTTTTTTTGTGTACATTTTAAAGTAAGATTATGGACGAGAACATACGTCATGGCTTGGTAGATGGACTCCACTCCGTAACGCATGGCAAACTCATCCACTATCTCCTGAGGTGTCTCCTCAAAGTAAACTTTCCACGCGTCATCTCCTTTGGCGTCAGGGATCTTTACCACACCCGTGTTCTGGATGTCAGTGACAAAGTGGAAAAGGTTCTGGAGGAAGAGAAATAAAACAGATTGAGAGAAGCTTTTCAATTCCTCTTTCAAAATTCCCGCTCCAAATGATAATCAATGTTTGTGTTTGTAATGATCGATTCATTTAGTTTACGAGGCTCCATTAGGAGGCAAAACACAGTGACTACAAAGCCATAAAGTGTTATGCACAAATCACAGTGCGCTTTACGGCCATTTTGGCTGTTTATAATTCAGCTAATATGCTCCACTACGTAATAAATCCATTCCGGGCTGCAAACGCTCTACAATCAATCAGCCGGGTTTTCCGTAAAGAGAAAGAATGCAAATCTTTGAGGTCCAACCTGTCAGACGTGCACTTTATCTCACTGGAGTAAAGAAATATCTCAAGTTAAGTGCATTTAGCAGAGGATCCATCACAGTACTAATCATTATTGAAGAAGAAGGTCTCATTCTGAGACACTGCTAGCATATCATTATCCATCCATTTCCTATATTGCTCCTCCTGCTGAGTCAGTACAAATATTTTAAAACATATGTCAAACAAAAAAATCAACACTTACTTCATGCAAACAGGTGTACTGAACGTGATAAGGAGCGACCGTCTCCTCGCCCTTAATCTCCACATTGATGTGCATACGGATCGCCCCGGACACGGCCGATTTGTCCGTGCGCTTGTCTGAGAAGACAGAAACGCATTAAAATGAAGTCAGTTGAAACTCCCGGAGTGCATCACAAAGCTCACCCAGGTTGTACCACACGTCCATCTCTCCGCTCAGAGTGCGGACCTCGATGATGGTTTGCCCGAGGAAGTCGTCCGACTCTCGTTTGAACTTCTGCTTCACGCGGGATTTGATGTCGTCGTCCTCGTCCCAGACTCGCACCTTGATGCGGTCGGAGGAGTTGTGGCATTCACTTAAGGGACACAGGAGGGATTAGAAAAAATGAGATCTTGAATTCCAGATACTATACACTGGAAAAAAAAATTCACACTCACAAATTGAAGGTCTCCTCCCAGACAGGATTGAGGTTGCCGTAGATGGTTTTGGTCCTCTTTTTGGTTTTTCCCACCTGGACTGTGACGTAGGGATCACTGGAGCCGGTTTTATCCTTTGCTTGTAAACCTTGCGCACATAAGACTAGGAGAAGAACACAAGTCAAGCGAGCACGTTGTGTGAAGGTAATGATCAACCTCAAGACCAACTCACCCGTGATGCTGATCTTGGCCGACCATTTGGATGTACCGTCGAGCACGCTTTGTTTGATCTGCTTCATCTGGGTGCCGTGCGTGGCCTTGGGGACGGTGAAGACCTCTTGGATGAGTTCAAAAATCTCCGGTTTGTTCCTCTCGCGGATTTTCATGCGGTCTTTGAGGACCATGATAATGTTTTGAGTGCGGTCCTCTGCGCCGTGTTTCGAGCTCTTCTCGGCCGCTCCTAGACGACGGTTAATAAAAATGAAACATTTAAGAGCAGTGGATGACAGTAGAAGATGAATATCTTTTCACAGAAGAAAAAGAATGAAAAATAAAACGTGATAGGTTGAAGGAGACACTATAGCAGCATTAATTCACACGATTGTCATGAATATTTAACAATCGAGGGCATAAGGTCTTACTTTGCAGACAGTCGGCGTTGAGGAGATCTTGGCACTTCTCGTGACATTTGACGCCGCACTCAGTGCAGCGCATGCCCTGACGAGCGATACCCCAAAGCAGACCCTCACACTCGTAGCAGTAAGTGGGCGTGGTGGCGGTCCACACCTCGAAATTGTGTGGGGTGGTACAGGAGATGGGATAGATGAGAGCTTGCAGGGTCTTCTTGTAGACGTGACTCTTCTGTAATTGGATAGGGGATACACCATGGCGGCGTTACGAGTACCCTTTTTTTTTAAAATACATATGAGATGGGAATGAATTGAATGTCACTAATTAATTGGCAATAACAAAAATGAAATGAAATGCATCTATATATAAAAATATTTAAATAGCAAAACTGATTTGAAAGAAAAAAAATGTATTTTGAATGTTTTACTGACCAGCTCTTCATTATGCAAGGTGCTGGATGTCAAGGCTGAGGTGATACCGGCCTTCCTGGAGTTCTGGACCAATGACTGATTGGCAGGAGAGGAAGTTGATTATTAATCAAGTACTGCATATATATGTAAATAAAGATTTTGTTACTCACCATAGCCTGCGACATTCGTGTGATGGCGGGGATAAAAAGAAGAGAATAAGAATGTTACGGATACAACAAGATTGTATAATATTAATTTTGTTTTTGTGGCTGTGAGGACAAGTCTTAACATGTCTTGACAAATCTACTTGATTATTTTTTTTTACTAGGACATGGTGAAAAATGGTGGATGTCCATCTCCACTTTAACGCGATGCCTCACTCAAGGAGGGACTGGAAAAGGCATAAGACGCATGGTAGATGGAATACGATAAGGCGACGCACGGCCTGTTTCCCGAAGCTGAGTAATAGATGGACAGTGGAGAATTTAAAGTGATTAAACCCACCAGATCTCTGACCAGAGGCATCGCTTTCCTCTTCCTGAGGTCTGGCATGCTGTCGATACTATAAAGAGCACCGCCCATCCTGAGGAGAAAAAACACGCACATATATCACGGATGACAACTTACTCAGCTGCAGATGTTATACATCATGATCGCTAAAACGTACCCCGCTGATAACAGCAGAGAGGCGATGCCGACGCTCTCTCCTCGGGCCTGAGGAGAACACAAAATGTTAAATGGCGAGTATAGAACCCGCCGTTAAAGCAATTGCTAAAATAATAACATCAAAACTAAATTCATTTTTTATTGTTGTCCCTCCCTAGCAAATAATCATCAAGGTGCACGAGATAAATTAAAATAAATGATGTGGATTAACACACAACACCCACCTGAGAAACTGCTCCAGCCAGAGGAGAATGGACAACATGCAAATCGCTATGAGTGTGGCAAACCACTGAAAAGAAAACAATGAAATGGCAAAACAAGGCTCGGGGTAAACAGAGACTACTGAATAAAACACAAGACGATATAATAATTAAAAAAAAAAATAGGAGAAATACTGGAATGTTCCACAAAAGCATAAAAAACATGCAGGAACTGATGCAACAATTAAAAGACACGACAAACATATGGTGAAGGTGTACCTCTTGTAATTGCAATCGGACTCTACTGAACAATCGGAGCCAGTTGGCTTTGGCTCTGGCAGGACCCGGTTCCATGAGTTCCCTTTTTGGGAAGCTGGAGATGAGGTTGAAGATGCAGTTATCCAGGCCCGTCACACAGCCTCGCTTTGAACTCACAGAACTCACCTGGGGACAGGAGGCTCCTCTGTTTTCTCCTCAGGGGGCGGGGGGATGATCTCCTCATCCGGAAATTGTTCTGGTGGTGATGGCAGCTCCTCAAGAGGCACCTCGGGTGTTGGCTCAGGTTCCTGGATCTTGGTATCAGATTCTGGAATATGTGATATAGTGGTGGTGGTGGTGGTGGTGGTATTGATGGTAGTGGTGGTGATGAAGAAGTCTTGCTGGCCAGGTTCAAAGGGAACGTCGGTGAAGTCGGACGTGAAAGGGGTTGAAGTCTCATCTGGTTTGAGAGGAGGCAGGACCGGGGCGGTGCTTGAAGGTTGCAGTTGTTCAGGAGGCTGCTGCTGATGTAGAGATGTTTGCTTTTCTAGCGGAGGCCTGCTGGAGGACACGGCGTCAGATGGAGGAGCGAGAGTGGCAGCGGTGCTCGTGGGGGTGTAAGGCGGCTCCTGCTCCTCAGTGACAACCCCGTCCATGGGGTATATATCTTCCTCGTACGGCATCTCCTCCTCATCTTCATAGCTGTACCCCTCTCGCTCCTCGTACATCTCACCCTCCTCGTCACCATAGAGCGCTCCGTCTTCACCGCCGTCTTTAACGTAGCTTCCCTCGTCGCTGTAGACCTGCTGGTCATCCCCGTCCCATCCCGGGAAGTCCTCCTTGCCGTAACTGATAGACGAGTGGCAGGAATGGTACGAGTCGTTTTCGTCGTAGAACTCGGAGCCTCGTAAGCTCTCGCCGTCCTCGGGTATGAACTCCTCGCTGAGTTGGGAACTGCCTCGGCTCAGTTCGCCCGATGAGGCATAGCGGCTGTCTGTTGGACTGAAGGAGAAACACCAAGCTGTGATATCAATATTGAAGAACAGTAGAAGCTTTCCTGGACTTTTTAGAGCTTGACATGTTGGTTAGTGGGACATTTAAGGGGCTTGTGTTGAGGTTAAGACTGGAAAGGGTTCAAAGAAAAGCTATTAGTGGAGAGGAGTGACTTTCAACTAACCAGCAGGCTTGACAGTGGAGGTTGGAGGTGTTAGACTCATGACGCATCTACGGCCTTGTTCATATTGTAGCCAAATTCAATTTCTTACCCAAAGTCAGATCCTGCTGCTCTACTAATGTAATTTGTGAGCGAGAAAAATGGAGCCGTTGCACTGAACTACCTATTGCATTGTGATGTAGCCACGTGTCTGTCTGCGCCGTTGTGGGAGTGAACACAACTGACTGAAAGGATCTACATATGCAATGGATTTGCTGGAGTCCGATGCGTTCATAGTATATTTAAAAAAAAAAAAGCAAGATCTCCATTTGCAGATGATTTAAAGTTGTTCACTCCAAAGTGGACTAAAAAAAAAGATTCACAAAGATTTCTACCCCTACTAAAATGCAAGTCACATTCTTGGAGAGGTCTAACACAAACACAGCCGTTTGTGCATGGACACCCACTGCTGCTTCATTGTGCCGCCTCCATTGATTACCGTCATGTCGGTTCAATAATACACCATGTGGGATGCACTTAAGAGGAAGGTTATGTGAGGTCTCCAGGCTATGAGTGTGGATACAGTAGATGCAGGACCAGCATTATTAGTGTGTGTTTTTTTTTTCCTTTTTGGACATACAGTATACATCAAAATAGGGTAAGAGCGCATGCATGCAAGCACAGTGAGCGAGGAGGACGGGACAAGTCCACCACTGACGTCACAGCGAGACTGAGTCACAGGCTTGAGCGGGAAGAAGAGGACGAGATCAGAGGAGGTACAGAGACCCACCTATCGGACAGCCTACTGTCTAGAGAATACTGACGACTGGTACGCCGGCTCGACCCTGAGCCTGAGTCGATATCGCTGCACCCGTTGGTGGCCAAGTCTAAACTATCATAGGGTCTGGTAAGAGGAGTAGGGAAAGGGGAGGGGGGAGAGGTAGAGCTCAATTTAGGCAGAGAAACCACATCGGATTTATTAAAAAAGGGTCCTCGCACGCACACACAAAAGCAACCAGTATACAAGATACTTGTATAGACTGAAGCTAGCCTTATTCTCTGAGGGAGGAAGAGCACAGTGGGGAAAGCATGTACAACAAAGTGGAACAAAACATGGCCGCCAGGCACGAGTCGTCTTTGGGGCGAAACACTCGGAATCTTCAAAGTGACTTATTTATAAACGAATAGTCTCTGTTGTTTTTTTGTTTGTGGTTTGATACGTTAAAAAAAACAAGGCACCTGCGTTTCATCTCAACAAACACTCATTGGGCATTTTATTAGGTACACCAGGACAACCTAATATTTTGATTTTCAGAGTCATTGATTTAACATGTAAATATTCGTGACGTTAAACATTTTTCGCAAATGAGAAAGAATACATGCCTGTGAGTATTACTATATTAATTTTGTCTACATGTGTTGCACCACCATTTGTGTTCAAATCTATTTATGAGCCTATTTGTGGCATTTTGCCTTTTTTTTTGTTAGCATAAAGCTAAATCAACTCATCTAAAGCAAAGTCTTACATGCTTGTTATGAAGTAAGATGAGTTGAGTTCACTGCCACTATTCAGCAATCATTCTCAGATTCTTTATTTATTTATCTCCATGGTCACTGTGCAAGGAAATTAAAATTGCTTCATCTTATGTGGTACATTTACAAACCTAATCGCCGCTGTAGCCCTTGCATTAGATCTAATTAGATTGTGTGGGTGTACCTAATGAGTTGATTTTCTTTTTTGTATTAGCTCTTTCGATAATCTCCATGGCAACCCGAAGGACGCACGTGAGATTAATTTCCAGCAAACGGTGGAAATGATGATGAAAATGAAGCGCTACCTCATATCCCCGTGGTCATAGTCCATGTCATGGATTTCGTCATCATACTGTAGTCTGTAGTGCTGCTGCCTGATGGGATACTGGTGCATGGAGGCGTTGGGTTGAGACGTGGTGTAAAAGGGTGGGGGGATGCTGTTACTGGTCTCGCTGCGGTAGTCGCTGTCCCTGTCGTCCACGGCGCTATCCGGGTCGTCATCTGTAGGACGCACAAGATGATTATTAGTGGTGAGTCGGTGAAGATTTATGAGCGTAGATGCATCGGACTTACTTTGCTGATCTCCCCACAGACTCCAATTACCTGTAGATAACGGGATGGAAAAAGCAGAACTATCTGAATATGAAAATAGGAATGTCTGGAATAAATTGGAATGGGGGGGGGGGGGATTTGAGAGAGTTTGTAGCGTCTTCATGACATTTGCACATTTATAATGACCTTCTTCATTGTCACTTCAATTCACAGTCATACTACGTCTGCTGTCAGTTTGTCAGCCTTAAGCCTTAATAGCACCTCCCACCCAATTGCAACCTCTGGTCCAGTTCCTAAATGAGTCTGGGTAGGAGGCAGTTATGAAAAGCCGTGAGGGGTGAAGAAGTGCTTGGTCGCTTTATACTCACAGCACTGCGTGGATGGTGCCTGGAGAGGCCTCTCTTGCTCCTCTTGGTAGGCATACTAAAAAAAAAAATAAAAAAAAGAACATAGATAATGTAGTTTTAGTCAAAAGTTGAAAAACCGATTTTAGAATTAAATGAGAATTATAAAATGATAGGCACACGACAAATTTCTTACATCTCGGTCTCTCATGGCATTGAGTTGCTCGAGCTTCTTGGCCCAGTATCGTGCTTCTTCTTCTGGAATGTCTGCAGTGAATGGAACATTTGCAATCATACTCTTGACTTGACCTCAACAACAACACTTGATAACGAAAATGACAGCTAACCTAGTGGCAGTTCAAATCGTGTGTCCAGCAGCAATCTGTGAAAGGTCGGATCTTTGGTGCCGCAGATTTCATTTTCAGACATGATCACGTTGGAATCCAATGTCAGCCATTGACCCGGACCATCCTGGTGGTGAGCAAGAATTTTGTGTCCAGTTAGCATGTTTTAAATGTATATGAGGATGGAAAGGAAATATGCCGCATACCTCATTGGATTGCCGGATGCTACTCAGTGGAATCCATAAGGTGCCCACCATGGTGTCCCAGATTAAACCTTTATTCCAAACTTCTACTGCCAGGCCCAGGTCCAGCCGGTTTATCTCACTGTGGGTTAAAGAGGAGAAGGGTTCAAATAAATCTAAAACTATTATGTTTTAGATATGATACCAAACATCTTCCAGATCACAAGCAGGTAGTAGAAAAATAATCTTAGGCATTGAGTCACATGCTGCTTCACCCATGTGACTAGAAAAAAAAAAAACCCACACACGGTCTTTATATGAAAATGCATTTCCATTTCCTTGGAAGCCGAGGATATGATCTAGTAAATAGAGGCGTGTTCATAAAAGGAGGGGAAAAAAAACGAGAGGAAATGAGCGGGAAAGGGTGAGGCGGAGGACACAGTTGGGTGTTTACAGTGAAGGCGCTCGTTAGCTACTGTAAATCTCATTTACTCAGACTCCTTTGCATGTGATAGAATTTTCCGTATCCATCTCCCGCTTTTTGTTTTAGGTATAGTCGAAACGCACAAGGACACTTATGGAGTTCAAGTGAAATGATCTGGATAAATATTCAAATGAATTATTAGAATAAATGAATATAATGACATTCACTGGCCACAAACTTTGGGTAGAAACAGTTGAAGAAAAAAAAAAGACAACTGATTTTCATCATGACATCAAGAGTCTACAGTCTAGCAGATATTTGGACCTCAAGTATATCCAACAAGGTTAAGAACCACTGATCTATATTTTGTCTTTTGAGTTCCTTCAATAAACCCTGGTCCAAGCTGCATTTGGTCGCCCAGCTCCATTCCCTCTATGACACATAACTTGTGAGTTCATTCCCAAAATCTTCCAGCCATACTGACAAGTCACGACCGGCTAAGTCACAAAGGGAGAAGCCGCCCAGCGAGAGGAAACGCCTGTCGCCCACTTGTCTCGTTCTTCCAGTCATTACTCAAAGCTTGTGAGCACGGGGGAGCAGTTGATGACAGACACCACAAAGTCGCTCTGGGTCTGATGCTGCAAAAGCTCCACGGTGGAATCTCGTGCTGTGTATCGCATGCGCTGCTTATCCTTAATAAAGAATCCGCTGAGTGTATGTAAGATGAGGGGACTAAGTTATAAATGCCACAGCTGAGCCCGCCCGCTGAGGTGACATTTGTGTGAATGTGATCTATAGCACCTACACTTAATCTTCCCTATATCTGCCATCTGCTCTTAAAGTGCTCTATATTTTCCACCTCCGGAAATAACACCAGACAAATATGTGAACAAAAGAGCCACTGACAAAATGACACCTTTCTGCATGTTCCTGGTGCAAAAAAAAAAACTTGACATGATGATTGCCCCAAAGCAATTCAAACAGTTCATTATATGGCAGGTGGCAAGATGATGGTCGGTGATAACGATAAAGCTTCCCCCCAAAAAAAAAAAAGTGACTCACAACATAAAGTCCTGCTCCCAGCACGGCTGACTGCCGCGCACGGCGATGGTGGTGCTCTTGACATTCTGCACCTTCAGGGTCACGTAAGTGTTGAATTTTTCTGCGCAACAATAACATAGATTTAAATCCCAAACAATTATAGCATATGTGAAACCAGCCAGATGAATGAGAGTACAAATTTTACCTTGGGGTCCATCGAGCTTGGCTTTTTTCACTGCAGAAACACAAAATGAAATATTATATGATACAATCTGGAGTTCAACATTTTTTTTGCGGCAGGATTGCTTCAAAGGTCAAACTGATCTTGTGAGACTTCATCTTAGTGAGCTTCTAAAACAAACTCAACAGAACTTAAAATCTCTTTTACATGAATGAGAATTCGGAAGCTAGCAATTCTGACTTTTAAGTTTTACTTTTGTAAAATAATGAGCCACATGCTGCTTCACCAAAGACACAACACTGAGCAGCAGACCAACCCGCACGTCTGCATTCCAACTCTAGTGCATCCTCTTCGCTAATCACCTCCGCTGGCATCAGACGTTTTAAAGCCACAATGACGTCAAGGGTCCATTAACTATTCATGCCTTCCAGCAGCGAGGTCGTTATAAACTGTTCAGAAGTAAGGCATTAATATTCACAGCTCTGCTTGCCTTGATACCGCGTTGACATTCAAGACGAAGCTTTTTTTGGACATTGGCATGCTAGCATAACTGACCCTTGATCTTGGCAACTTCTAAACTTTTGAAAACAGTCGACCCCTGGACTCATTCAACTGATGGACATGATTATCTCGAGGGCCTTCTGGGTTGACACGACTATTTTAAGAAGTCGGTTCGGATTATGATGCTGCTCTGATGTCACCGCCTGGGAGAATGACTCACAATGAGGTTCTTTGTCTTGATATGTTGGGGCGTGTTACCAACAGCGGATGCCCTACCCTCATCTTAATGCTGTGATAGATAAATTGATTTAACTTGACACTTTGAAAATTCATCCACTGGATTATAAAAGTAATACGGTTCGTTTATTCCCAGGAAACCTCCTTGCTTGTGTCCCTTCCGTTGAAAACAGGCGATAAATGGCATGTCGGGCTGCCCCCTTGTCAACACTCCTCCTCAAATGCTGCTTCCTCACCCCCCCAGCGAGCCCTCCCCTCACCCTCTCCTACGAGCTCTCGCTGCCATGTGGCGAGCGTGCACGTGTGCACCCTTCCTCTGCCTTTCTCTCGTGCTCCATTAATCTCTGTGTGTGAGCTGGCACAGCGAGCTGCATCCCCAACTCTAAAAATAACCACTTCAGCGTGACAAGGTTGGGGGGGGGGGGATTTGAGGTGGGGGGCACTCATAGCTTGAAGGCATATAAGACTAAAGCAGCACTACCGGGGGAAGCAGAGAAGGGATGAGTGCAAAATGTGTTCCGCAGATTTCCATTGCGAGATCTCATTTTCTTCCAAAAAAGGAAATCTGGGGGAAATGAATGCAACCAGATGTAGGGCAACTGAAGCAGCGGGTACTTCATGAGATGGTCCACTTAAGATGTTACAGCCTGATCTGCACAATACATAGAATATACGCAATGCATATAATTTCTCTTCACGGGCCATAAGAAATGATGTGATGGGCCGGATGTGACCCCCAGGCCTTGGGTTTAACTCCTGTGGTTGCTAAAATTAAGTATGCTAGTATTATAAAAGACAAAGGAGACCAAAATGAGTGATTTAAAGTTAATTGAAGATTCCAAATTGACTTCAAAGTTTACAAAAAAATCTTTTTCATGTCCTTGTAGGCTAGTTAGAGTGTAGCCTCTGTGTCCACATTGAAATCTGCTTATTCAGCTCATGTGACAACACAATCCAACGTGTCAAGTCGTGATGTCACATCGCTGTCGGCGCATGTTTATCACCTTTTAAGCCGACCAACATAAAACACAATTTAGCTTCGCCTCGGGCGTACAACGGAGCGTCATAATGAGAACACAGGAGTACAGAGCGACCAGTTGGTTGCCATGACAACAAAAAGGACATCCTAAAGGGATCAGGCTGATATCTGGTGTGGAAAAGATGGAGGAATCTCATAAAGGTGAGGTGGAGCCTCTCCATACCTCCTTGGAGGCTATGGAGGACTCAAGACCACACCCCCCTTTCAGACCTTTAAATTTTTTGTAGACCTGCTGTGGATAGATTTTTTTTTTTTGGGGGGGGGCATAATTTGCATGTAATAAATCCATCCAATGTTTCATCTGCTTATCTTAAAAGTTTGTCCACTCCTGCTTGCTGAGCTGAGGTCTCACCAGGCGATTCGTGATGATCATTTGAACTCCCAAGATTTTGTTTGACTTTTGAGGTATGCAAGATCTTTCTCTGAATTGAACCACCAGAACACAGACTATGTACTGCCTGGAGTAACAAGAGCACGGGTTACATTTCATACTGTCCACAAATCAATGTTAGTCGTGTGTCCATGTTGGTCTTCAACACACGACTGACATGTTAACACATTGGAACGATATAACAAATGAGTGTCTTACCTCCAACACACAGCAAGGACATCTCTCGAGAGGGCTTTTATTGCGTCAACTCCTGGCCTCTTTGCTACTTTCCCAGTGACCGTCAAACGCCGCTCTCGAAGCGGCGAGGAAGATGTGACACGTCCGCCTAACAGCAGCAGCACCACCGCCACCACCACCAGCGCGGCCCGACGTGCGTCGCGACGCAACACATGAGTGGGAATTTCTTCACACTTTGCTTGACGGTGAGCGCCGAGGTCCTCCCGTCGATATTTAAAAGATGAAGAGGAGGTGTCCGCGCGTTAAAATGGTCTTCTGGTTTCCCTCTCAGCCATCTTTGTTGGGCTTTCAGAACCAGCGCTGAATAGACAGCTCCCCATCTAAAAGGTGACGTCACAGCATGAGGCGGGAGAGAAGGTACGTCATACTGTCAGCCCCGCCCATGGAATATTTCTACTACATTGTATGAACTGATCGATTGAAATCAGGGTTCTTGAAATTAAAAACCGGAGCCTTTTACCGTTTTATAATTCGATAGGGATACACATTTCACTTTTTGAAATTGACTTCATCGTATTGCGATGAATTAAATAAGACAAAAGAGGAAAATCATTTGCATGAAAACAAACAGACATACTGCTTATTTTACAACAAACAAGTTCCTGTTTGGCAACATTCATATTTCCACAACTTGTTTTGTTCCTCCCAGAAGACGAATTTTAAGTTACCTCTCAGAGGAGCAGCAACAGAGCAAGGGACGTGTGTGTGCAAGCCAACACTGCCATCTGCTGGAAGCCATGATTAATTACAACAAACCAAAATGGTGCCATTCCAATTCCTGTACAATCTAATTATATAGTGTTACAATGTGTACAATATATGTGTATTAAAAATAACAACAATAACATTGATGTTAAAGTTAATACCTTGCTAAATCTGATCCTTATCATCTTCATTTTTAATACACATCACATATTGGATCTTGATGACTCAATGAGTGAGTGATAAAGACAAGAGAAACAAGCTTGTTCACTTTATATTGGAAATAATTTCAGCACATTTTCAAACAGCATTTTGGAAAAAAAATACAATTAAAGTTCACACTAGATAGAAACTGATATGACGACTTATAGTTATGCTTAATAACACTGCCCACACAGATGATCCCAGCCACCAATGCAACATGGCATTACTTGTAAACTCCTCATTATAAACAAAGTAAACAGAGGGTACGCCTTTCAAAATAGTTTCCGCGCACTTTGGAGAACTCACACATTTGTGCAGAAGAGGGAGCGGTCCAAACTTCGACCGACGGAACTGCCCTTTCGATCCCTCGAGACGATTGCACCTGACAAATTGATCCGCCCGGTGCAGGAATGACTGAGGAGGCCGGAAGAGGTTGCGCAGCTGTTCTATAACTTCTCACTTGAAAATATAAAATGCGTTTTTGGAGAATATATCACATTTTGTGGGGCCCACATGGATATTAGTATTTTTGGAGGTGCTTTAATACAAATCTGGGTTTATGGCGTGCTTGTAGTGTAGCGCAGGTTAGCATTAGCTCCGGGTGGTTAAACAAACAACTCACTACAAATAAATTAAGTGGAAGTTAAGTTTGTGATGAATGCTTTTCTTTTTTTTTTTATGCACGTGTGTGGCAATGACAAAGCTGTATTCTACCTGTCCAGGTGAGAGAGGACATCGCTAAGCTGCGTAAGCAAGGCCCGGTGCTTTTGAGGGTTCCCTTCGAGCGCGCCGCTGAGACGACTGAGATACGAATCCAAGTTTCCGAAGGTCGCCGTCTCGCCCGTGCCTGTTTAAAGACACAGTGGAGGTTAATCTCTGGAAATTTTGTAGTAGTACGAAGTATTGAAAATTTTGAATCTTTAAAATTATACTTCATGCGGCAAACCTGGTAGCGGCACAGCAGCCAGACTGTTGACCAACGTGTGTTTAATGGCCAGCAAGTGCTGCTGAAGCGCCTGCGTGCGCTTCTCGTCCTGGTTAAGCTCCGCCTCCAGGCGCTCTTTGGCGTTGTACATGTCTTTGATGTGCCTCTGCAGCATGGCGTTCTGCTCCTCAAACTCGATGTTGGCTTTGCGAAGTCGACGCAACTCCGCCTCTCGAGCTGTGGTCCGGTTGAGAGAATGAACGATCATGCAACTTGCATATGGATTTGCAATGATTTGAAAATCATACAGATGCTGGATTTAATATCCGATTCCAGTATGGTGGCTAATATAAGAGATGTTTTACTTATTTGTGTTACCTTTGTTTTGATCAAGGAACTCCTCTGTGAAGATGGGGATGTCAAACCTGCTAGGGAGCTCGGATGTCTGACAAATCAAGAAAGACCTTTTACACACTTGACTGAAAATGAGGTTGGAGTTTGCAATTGAATCAACACTGAATGAAAATTTTAAATAACTCAAATATCAATGTAGATCTGTTTTGACACTCATAAATGTCTCAGTTTTCATCAGTGCAGTTGGATTGGACACAATTTAAATGATTCTCGGAGTGTCACGCACCTTTGGCAAGCCTGAACTGGCACTTATGATCACAGACGGATTATCCTCTGAAAGAGAGACGGTGTGCGAGTATAAGAGCGCATTTCACAACAAATTTGGTGCTTTGAAAAGTGGAGACAACAACATAGCCACCTTTCTTAATCCTTTTGTCTTGTATTTTCGTGCTGGTGATCTGATATGCCTCCGTCTGATGATATTCCTTCAATTCCTGGGCATACTGCATCTTCTCCCGCTCGGCCTCATCTAGGTAACGCTGGAAATTCACACTCAAGATGATCCCACATATGAAAGAAAACTGATGCCATTTTGCCACAAATTAAAATTTCCCTGGAGTCCTGATAAAATGTGAGAGATGTCGTTTTCTCACATGGGTAGTTTACAAAAGATTGACTTGGGTGGTGTAATCCCACACTTGATGGGTGGGCAGGCAGACCAGCGAGTATGTGTATACAAGCAATTAAAAAGTCAATATCCTCTTTAAGGGCTTTCAATTGATTGTGATTTACCTGTTTGTCATTAGGCGCTAATCGTGTCCATTCTGCTCCGAGCCTCTTGGTGATTTCCGGGAAAGGCAGGTCAGGATACCGGGCCCTCATCACTTCCCGCCGCTCATTCAAGAAGCGGACGTACCCAGTGACTGGCGCCTTGGGACCGTTGGGTAGCACTTTCTTTCTTTTCTTGCCCTTGGGCCATCCTCGCTTCTTAGGCTGCAGTGAAAGTAAGCAGTCACATTGGTATATAATAAGACTGGTCAACTAATTTTTGAATCAGAGATGCAAGCAAAAGTTTCTTCCTCTAGGACATCAGGTTTTAACAAAATACAAAAGTTTTTTTTTATAGCATCGCAAAAATCTGGAAAAAATCTACAAAAAAATAGGTGTAGAAAATAAATTTCTGATTTAAATTTGTCATACCACAGTGTAATACAACATACTGGAACCTCTAAAGGCCAATAAAATGCATCTGGATAATGTTCAATAATTTATTAAACAGCACCATTATGTTTTGGGTTTATATTTATGAACTTCTAGTTTTTTCCCCGTGTAAATATTTACTAAAGTTAGTATTTAACAACTCACCGAGCATAGGCTGGTGATGGGTTACGACACTACGTCGTAAACCGAGGACCCCTGTTATTGTCTGGTGGCGGCTGTTTTACCCAAGAATTAATTAATTTTAATACCATAATTCATATTAGGAAAATTGAAAAGAAAGAAGCCGGAAAGCAAACGTTGGAGGTTGTAGTGTATTAAAACAGAGCACCCACCTCCTCTTGAGGATGTTCTGTGGACTGTGAGGCTCGAGGCTGCTGCGGAGCATCATTCTGCTCCTGTTTGACGCCACCCATGATCCCCCTCAGTCCTGCTTAGAGCGTTAAATGAAGCAATTTCCGTCGGAATTATGCCAGGTTGTATCTGGGGGAAACAAGAGAGGAAATTCGAATAAAAAGAAAACGACAACGTCCCCCGCATTGACGCCACTTCTGGCTTGCTAAACAGCTTGCTAGCATCCAGTAGGGCTAATTGTGTAACAATATACAAGATGAACAAAAAAAAAAAAAAAACAGCAGACGGGGCGGGCGGGGAGAACAATTAGAAAAACAGCAGGCGTAGTAATTCGTATCTAAATGTAAGGACTTACAGGAAATGTGTCGTTGTATAAATCTCTTGTTTTAAATTATTACTCCGCATGGATAATAATTACTCTGCTCACCGGAAAAAAAAAACTCCTCTGTAAAACAGGAAACCAAAGGCAGGCTTGCACGTGATTGGTCTATTTATTTCATTCTGATTGGTCAATACAGTCACTCCCCATTGGTTAGTATGATCATTGGGCCTCTTCAAGGTATGTTGTTTCAAGTGAATCTCTGAAAAATAAAAACGCGAGTTACGACACCACGGATAATTTCCTTCGTAATAAATATTAATATCAGTCTCCGGTATGTGAATAGTCTGAGTGGGCTGTGGTTAATCTGAAGAAAATTTAGGAGCAGGAATAAAAACTGATTGTTGGTAAACGTCAATTTTGAAAACATCAGGTACACATTTGTGAGGAAAAGCCAGTTTTAACTCCACTCGTGACATTTACAATGGGTCTACAACAATAATTAATTATTAATAAATAATTAATAATTAAGGTGCATATGTTGGAGAGATACATTTATTTCGGCCTCCGGGATTTTGTTTTGGTATTTATGTTATAAATGCAGTTTTTCAAACACAGCAAACCCGAAACTTCCGCTTTCAAGGTTACGGCTATCTTTCAGTATATAAAATTGTGTGTACATTGTAGCAAAGGTTGTATACACATTTATTACCCCTTGTATGGTTGTAGCAAAGTGCACTTCGATACCATTCCCTTGACTCATGAAACTTGAATTCATGTCGAATGTAAGTGTTTCATTGCAAATACAAAACAGGATGTGAGAATGTGATTTGAGAGTTAAAAATCAAACATCGGATAGGTTTTATTTCCTTTTATTTGTTTACAATTTTTTGTAAGGTTTATCATTTATATTGTCAATCCGTTTGGCAAACTTGGTGCTCACTGTGTTCTGTACAGTCCGGTCCCACAGTGCCGATTACATGTGTGGGGGAGGAATGAGGCAATAAGCAAATAGTGGTCCAGGCTTTTATAATTTGTCCAGGTAGTTGTCCAAGGCCGGCACGCCTTCTTTCAGGCCCTTGCGTTTACGTGTATCGGTGACCACAACACCGGGCTTGCTTGTGGGTTCCAACGGGTTTCCAGGGAGGATCTGCCAATGGTCAAAGACACACTGGGGGAAGGCCTGGCCACCGGTGTTGGAGCGAAGGTCGGCTGTGAAACCTGCAAATGGAGCCATGTTGCACGAGTAAGTTACCGGGCCAAAGTCGCAGGGGAAAAACAATTACTTGGCTGCAAACACATACCAAACGACTCCATGACAGGCAGGTAGGCCTTGATGACACGCATGGGTGTACCGAGCACACTGGCTTCCTCAAACACGTGACCACGTCTCTTGGTCAACACACCATAGATTCCACCCATGGCAGCCTCAGGACACTACACGAGATAGGAACATAATTGTGTCAATTGCAAATATATGAGACTAAAATTGCCGTGCCAAGTATAAATTCAAGACTGACCTGGATCTCCACCAGATAGACAGGCTCCATCATTCTGGGCTCAGCTGTGAGCTCGCATGCATACAGAACTCTGCGAGTGGTGGGCATAATCTGTCCACCACCGCGATGGATGGCATCTGTGTGCAGGGTGACATCATGGATATCAAAGCGAACCGCACGCATGTTCTCTTCACAGAGGACGCCCTGAATACAAGAATCACGATCAGCACCAATTCATACGTTTTCATCAACGCTGACTCAACAACTTGTTTTTGTACCTCCTTGACAGCCCACTGGAAGCCAGCCACAACACTGTCCTTGATCTCATTAAGGTACTGCACTCCCTTGGTCACATCCACCAGCAGGTTGGGCCCAGTTCCGTCAGGGCCGAAGCACCAGATCTTCTTGCAGTCTGTGGCTTCCCACTCATACTTTTCCGCAAGGTAGCGGGCACGGGCCTTCATCTCCTGACGAGCGCTGACTTCTCCCTTCTCGATGTCCTCAGGCAAACCGTCTTCAAGGGGCCGTGCCTTCATGAACAGACGGTTGTGCTTGTTGGGGGACTTGGACAGACACATGATTGAGGACTCGGCGCTGACAGTCTCCCTGTAAGACACCACGGGCTCAGATTTCTAGAAGAAGAAAAAAGAAACAACGATTAGATTAAGAATATGACCATAATTGTAAAGTGTGCTGCTTTATTATTATTTAATAGATCACCTTGAGTGGGATGCAAGCATGGTCCTCTTCAAGATCCTTGAGGCAGATCTCCAAGTGAAGCTCTCCGGCTCCAGCAACAATGTGCTCTCCAGACTCTTCAATGATGCACTGCACCATGGGATCGGACTTGGACAGACGTTTCAAGCCCTCCACCAGCTTGGGGAGATCGGCGGGGTTCTTGGCTTCCACGGCGACCCTCACCACAGGGCTGACGCTGAACTTCATAACTTTCATGTTGTGTGCTTGCTCAAAGGTGGTGATGGTTCCAGTCTTGACCAGGAACTGATCCACACCAACCAGACCCACAATGTTACCACAGGGCACATCTTCAATGGGCTCGGTGTAGCGACCCATCATCAGAATGGTCCTGGTGAGTGAGAAGGGGACAAATTACAATTTCAACAACAGTGATTGGACAAGACAATTTGGGTCGTGTGTGGGGAAACCAACCTCTGGATTGGCTTCAAGTAGAGATCTTCTTTCTTTCCAGGGGTGTAGTTGGGTCCCATGATACGCACTTTGAGACCAGTGGAAACGGTTCCAGAGAAGACACGGCCAAAGGCATAGAAGCGTCCCTTGTCACTGGTGGGTACCATCTTGGAGATGTACATCATTAAGGGAGCCTTGGAGTCGCAATTCTTGATACCTGAAAGAAAAGATCAGTTGGTGAAAACAAAACCAATACATCAGAGTAGTTACATTAAAGTTTTCCTTCTTCTTTCCATCATACCCATGGCGGCCTCATCTTCGTCGGGTCCTTCATAGAGCAGCTCGCAACGGTACTTTTGGGCAGTGACGGGGGAAGGCAGGTGGATGGTGATCATCTGAAGGAGGGCCTCTCCAGCTGGCAGCCAGCGACGCATCACAGCCTTCAGCAGGGGCTTGCCTTCTTTATCCTTGTCCTCGGTATCCAACTTGATGTCCAACTTTTGGATCAGCTTGCTCGTCTCCTCCTTCTTGAAGTTCATGATGGCATCAAACACCTGGGGAGGAATTGAGCACATTTGTCAAATCCAAACATTGAAATCAAAGAGGTCTCAACACAAAACACATTCCGCAACCTGCTCAGACAAACGATGATCATCAACTATAAATCAGGTCAAAGTGAAGAATGCTATGAAAGTCATCACTTGCAGGTATTAGCGCCAACACGCAGTTTGATCTCATTGACTGCACAAATCATCTTTACCTTGAAGATGGGGTCAAGGATAAGATGGACAAAGCTGCGAGGGATCCTCTTGCCATCGGCTCCATTTGAGGTCTTGGAAAACTTGCCAGTGGCTGGGTCAAAGTACCTACAGACAAAAAGCAGGACATTCAGTACACACAAAAACTTAAATTCCTTTCAATGTCCAGCAGGAGGTACTTTGAAAAAAAATATTTACGTCACAACAATGCGTTCCATGTGGCTTATTCGGGATGACCCCAAGCGCTGAATTCACAATTGTGGAAACGAGCTACGTTAAATGCCAGCAAGGAGGCTGACATTCTCAAGCGTACATTGACCACCACTTTGCTATGTCAGTCGGCGGTGGCAAGCAGCTGCCACAAAGACACTATGGAAAATGCCCAACTTGGGCTCCATGTCACATCAACAACGTATCCAATCTTGTCAATAACGGCAAGACAAATTCATATCGGCTATTGTAGGTGCCAAACTTGGGGACCATGAGAAACGTCTTAGAGGAGTTTTTGCCAAGAGCGCTTCTCTACCAAGTACAAATTTCTCTTTTCCATGGGGATCAAATGCAAATTTGGCACTTGCCGGACCCCCCCATCAACAGTTAATCGAGTTGATGCTCCCAAACTAAACAGGAATCAAATAATCATCCCCCCCCCAAGTGATCTTTTCCACAAATGGACTCTGTACCTGTCACCCCACAGTTTCTTCATCATGTCTTCCACCTTCTTGCAACGCTCAGCAGCAGTCATCTCGGTGTTGCCCTTGGCAGCAAATTTGGCCGCGTACATCTCAGCAAACTGCTTGAGGGTGAAAGCCCATCCGTGGAGGCCAGAGCCAAAGCCGACGGTGCCAATGACTGGATCAATCTAGAAATTGGCAAATAAAAAATAATATTTACCAAATATTTGTGGCCCGTGTTGAGACAAACACCCAATTCTGTAGAAAAAAAACCCCTCAAACATTTGATACACGCACCTGGATATTGCCCATGGGTCCATCCTCTTCACCATAAGTGGAAATGATGACGTTGACGTTCTCGATGATGCACTGGAAAGTTTTGTACAAGTCCTCGGCCTCGAGCTGCAGCTCCAACAAGGCACGGTCCATTTTGTTCATCATCAGGACTGGCTTGATGCGCTCGCAGATGGCCTGGCGGAGTACAGTCTCGGTTTGGACGCACACGCCTAGCATAGAGAGACAATAACAAACGATGAGTTAATTATATTGCACATCGCCAACAGCAACAGGGACGCGTTCAACAGCACCATCGCAGATGCAGCCGCTTCCTCACACTTACCAGAAACGCAGTCAACGACCACCAGGGCTCCGTCGGTGACACGGAGAGCAGCGGTCACTTCAGAGGAGAAGTCGACGTGTCCAGGAGAGTCGATCAGGTTGATCAAGAAGCCGGAGCCATCCTTGGACTGCTTGATGAAGGCCATGTCATTCTCGGACAGCTCGTAGAACATGGAGATGGCGCTATAACGTTGGAGACAGGCAGTTTTAAAGTGAGCATCACAAAAAAACAAAAACAAACAAACACCGAAGTCACATGGTGTCATTGTTTTCAAAAAATATAATTTGGAAGTCATCCTGAGTCATGGATCAGAATTTAACTGACCTCAACTTTGGACTTTACAATCAAGTGTTTCACTCAGGCAACTGACATTTTTCCCAAAATGCAGAAACCCTTAAAAATGAAAATAATTCAACTATATCAACGCTTACGTAGACTTGATGGTAATACAACGATCTTGTTCGTCCTTCCGTGTGTCGGTGAATCGGGTTTCCCCAGCACGGGCCGAGGCGATGATACCAGCCTTGGACACGAGTGAGTCGGTCAAGGTGGATTTGCCGTGATCGACGTGCGCAATCACGGACATGTTACGGATGTTGGCCTTCTTGTCCATGATGGCACGGATCTGGTCGATTGTAAAGTTCACCTGCAGGGACAAGAATAGATTAGATGTGCATGCAGACATAATACAACTATTGATTATTACCACTTTTCATGGCAGATTTATTCATTAAGTAGAAAATACATCTAAATTGTCTCAATAACCGCAAAACCAGACATGTTTTTTCTACTCTGGAAATGTTTCAAGGTGTGCCATTCTCCATACATATTTTAACCTGCACTGGAAATGAAGCCACCTCACCGATAGGGGAGAAGACAAAATTGCTCTGACGCACCATTTGAATGCCAGGGCGTTGTGAACCCGCAATCGCAACTCGTTTTACCAAGTAGATACTTGAGCATCACGTGTTATGTTTTTAACAGTGGCAAAATGGGGCGGTATTGCAAATATCGCACGCTCGAGTATCAAATGTCGGTGAATAGGCCACGTGTACAGACTTTGACACAATGCTACGCGTTAGCATTAGCACGTTGGGTAAACGACGTAGCCTCAACGGCGTAATGACAATAGGCCGGTGGGTTATAAAACCGAGCAATAACAGCAGCCACTTCGGCCGACATGTACGTCGATCGATCACGACAGTCGGAATTCGACTGATTAGGACTCGACGATTCATTTTACTATCAGCTGTTTGGGCCGTTCATGTTTGCGCACAAAGAAGCTCTTAAGAGCCGGTACGTTAGCAAACCGCCGCTCCGATTACAGGCCTCGACGATAAGAACACAACCGAGAAGCACAACGCTTTTCGTGTATAACGTTGTAATATTATCAAGCGGATAATCGTTTTAAAAATCGCTTAGCGTTCAAGAGTTGCAGTTACGAAAGAATGGTTGCCATTTTTTCATCGGCAAATGATCGACGCCCAAAATCGCTCGCGAGCGGATTACTAATCAATAATAGCGGTAATAACAACGGTAATGAGAACCTCGCCGCTTTAGGTATCCCACACAAACTCCCAAAACCCGAATCATCTTACCATTTTGACGGATGGTTTTGGATTCGCTCGGTGGAGAAAAAGCCGAAGGCAAATATTACACTGCCCACCACACGAGGGCCTAGGCAGGGAAGAGACCGCTGACGTCAGACGAACTCAATATATAATGCGTGCGTCGTGTCGGTGACGTCATCACGCTTTTGCGCAGCCGCATCCGGGCTCTTCTCAGCTCTATTCAAAACTTCAAGACTGGTAATAATCACTTCGTCCAGTAGATGGAGCTCTAGACTAAATTATGACAACATTTTCCAGTGTTCAATAAATGAGTTTGTTGCATCATTTTGTTCTTTACCTAAAATTTGGTTGTTGTTGTTTTTTTAAACATGTTTTTTTAGATGGTAATCACGACACAACCATACTTGTTCTGTAAAAATGTATGTAGTTGCAAATATATTAAAAATACCGAATTTAAGAATGACGCCAATTGGCAAAATTGCGTCATAGCCTGCGACACAGCACAGGTGAGTTGTAAACAACCAGGTGTGTGAGTGATGTGTCATGGATTCAAAAGGCAAAAAAGAAAAAGATTGCTGATGAGAACAGAGGCTTTAAGAAAGAATGGCCTGAACTTTTTGCTTTCATTGCCAATGCTGAAGCTTTGCCTGCATGTTTGATTATCAATGAGAAGTTGTCAAATAACAAGAAGAGGAATTTGGAGCGACATTTTCTGCTAAAGCATGCTAAATTCAGAGATCATTCGGAAAATTAAAGACATACCTCTCCGCACAAACAATATCACCGATCAGCAAATCAAGGACATCAATTCAGCTCCAGCTTTCTCAATTGATGGATGAGTCGTGTGACGTGACCGATATCGAAAAGACAGCTCTGCTATGCAGGTACGTGAACTTTAATGGGCCGCAAGAAGAAATGATCAAATTGATACCACTATTTTGAAAACAATTATTTTTATAGTAGGCGTACAACTTATATATTGACAGTCTATGTTGCATTATAAAAGGCTTTTAGAATTTTGCAGCTCCAGACAGGTATGTTTTTTGTTTTTTTTGGGGCCAATATGGCTCTTTGAACAATTTGGGTTGCCGAACCCTGTTCTAGTAGAATGAAGGATGATGACTGCAGGTAGGAGTTGAAGAAGAAATGCACAAGATAAATAAAGAAGTTATAAATATAAAGTATATTGTACTAGAGAATTGTCCTCTTCTTGCGTTTTCAATGAGTCAAGGCCACAGCACGAGTCTGCCATTCAATGAAGGAAATGTACAGTAAGTGAATAATCGCTATAGAGACAAACCGAGCACACAGTTACATACAATGCTAATCGTATAACAAATAATAATGATCCATCTGTTTCTATAGTAATCCCATTAATATCATAATAATGCAATATTTAAAAAAGAAGGTTGCTATGCATTGCCATCAATGGCGTAAAAGTGACAGGGAGGATTTGTGAAACGATCTCATTTAATTTTCCCCCGCACCGATTGTGCTCGTTCATAGCCTTGTGCATTCCAGAGTAATTGCTGGCGACAAATATCAGACAACTCACCCTGAGTAATTAACAATGAATTGGAATGACATGAATTCTAAGGGATGCTTTTTCTGCAAGCTGTGGCCAGTGAGCAAATTATGCGGAAAAGCGTATTCACACAAATTCTCGATGAGAGTCATTCTGAAAGGAAAAGATAACCATGAGAGGAGTGGATACAAAACCCTGTAAAAGTTACAGGGATAAATAATTACAATCCAAAAGTGGTCACAACAAAGTCTCCATCCACTGCATTCTTGCACCAATACTTCCATTTCCTTTTTTGAACATCCACTCACTCAAGCATCTTGCTCTTTTGGTTGCTTGGCAATGTCACTGCAAGCTTTTAAGACACCGTGTCAACGCTGAAAGGGGTTTTGGGTGTCATGCTACTCTGTGTTTACTAGCAATCAACCTGCAAGCATCCATCACATTCCAGTGACCTAGATTTTTGAAAGGTCACACTTGCATGTATTCACTCAACTTCCGCACGCACATTCTCCTCTTTGGAGACTCTCCCAAGTGGGGCTTCGTCTCCAAATGTGGCTTGTGTGTTTCATTTTTAGACTCACACGACAACAAAAACTGCACATGAGCTACATCGAAATGAAGAAAAAATGGAAATTTTTGAGAAGCTAATTGGGATTCTTCATACAGCTATCAACCAGTGGCGGAGTTAGAGGGGGGCCGCAGGGGAAATCTGCCCCCCCGCTAAAATCTATACAAGCATATACCAGTCATTCCTGGTAAAAGTTAACTCTACAGACACATAAAGGAACTGAGAGAGAATACTTATTTTGAGAAATTATTTCCGATGGGAGGGTGAGGGTAATCATTTCTGTACGTACAACTTCTGGGAAGTCATAAAATAATAAAACCATAAAAGATCGAAGGTGTCAGAAACACGTGCCTTCTACATTTCTCCCTGAAATTACTCCAGCAATAATGTTTTAAAAGTCACAAGACAAATTTGATAGAATTTAATTTCCCGAGTGATTCGCTAATTGTTCATTAGCGGGATACAAAATTAATAAATGTATGGATTTTCCTGGTTGAATGTCTATTTCAAAAAGGTTCACCTGTAATGTTGCCTCTTCCGAGAATATGAAGCTATTTTATTCAATGTTGTTATCAGGACCCATAAAGTGAATTCCCCTTATACCTAATGGCGTGCACAGCCCATTTGTAGTCGTGGTTATCAGAAAATAGACGTGGAGACAATACAGATAAAATCATCACAAAAGAAGATAACCATTTTATCGTCGAGCGCCTCTTTGGGCGCAAATAGCAGGACGACAGCTCTGAACAGCATGTGTCAATGTGCCACAAGGCATTTCCTCCTCTGATTTGTTCTTTTCCTAATTCAAACTGAACAAAATAGGTGGTTTTTATATGAATACAAAAATAAATGTAGGGCAGAGTGTTTTTTCCTTTCCTACTGACACACAAACGAACAAAGATGTTTTTTTTCCGTAAATGTTTGCTACAGTCGTCATCCTTTCTGGTTCATTGAGGCTGTGAATTTTTTTTTTTTTCCAATGTAGCCTAGATTCAAATTTCAGTTGCTGAGTTCGAAAAAAAATTCTCAATGATAATGATGAATTAAATAAATAATAAAGTTTGAATTCATAAAAAAAATGAATATCTCTGATTTAAATGTTCATTTGACTCTCCTGAGCATTTTCATTTTTGCCGATTTTCTTCCACTTTCGCTTTCACACTGTGACAAGTCGATGCTTCTATTTTATGAGAGTCGCTATCGACGACTACCAAGTGGGACGTTCTACCTCCCGCCGTTTCTCCCACTTCCGAACATTTAGTTTCTATTTGCTGTGAGCATCTTCCGCTACACAGGCAATCAATAAGTGCGGAAGCAATGAACTCAAATAATTTCAAAGGCATAATTGGATTTCAAGATACACGAAAACAATACTACAGAGATGAGGCAACCTGGCCCTGGTGTTCACTACCTTGATCAAAATTAATGAACCAAGCAGCGGTGAAATTTTTCAACAAGTTGAGGCAGGAGATGTACTTTTCATCAAAGCAGTGCCGAGATGTGTGCGTGACAGAATTCCATCGAGATTATATTCATATCATCTTGTGTCACGTTTTTCCTCTTGTTATGCTAAAACCAGCCATATTTAAAATTGAGGGGGTCGCCGAAGGGCACAGCCGGGGCACCTGGTATCATTTAAACATGTAAAGTCAAAGTCGAGGTGATGAAATAATGAAAGAAATGATGAGTCAACCCCTCAAAGGAAATTATATGCAAAATAATAGCCCTCATTAATCTGAAAAATGCATCTTGAATGTTACTCCCTTGACTGCATAGTTAAAAGAGTTATTTTTCCATTTCGGAACTTCTAATTTCTTTAACTGGGCCATGCAGGTTTTGCCTCAAAACCGTTACTAATATCAAACATTCTGACTTCAGCTAAAGATTTCAAATCCAGCCAATTCCATTAATATCTCGCCTAAACTGAGTCACCAGCCTCGCTCGCCAGAATAAGAAGCTGGATCATGCAAAAAGATGAATAAATCCCATTTATGTGCAATGCGGGGAATACTGGCGGGCACGCGCTCGGAGGCGTGCCGACAGCGGCGTCGCTCGATAAACAAACAGCGGGAGGTCAAGATTGTGTTCAGAATTCTCCAGTCAAATATTTTAATCCATGTTGGACATCTGTGGATAAATACCAGACAGGAATTTCCGACCACATGGGTGGGGGTGGGGTGGAGTGCCCAAGTGCCCCTTTGCAAGGCTTCTAACTTCCCAGATTTTTCTGGCCCGAGTTTTAGGCCACTAAATCAGTCGGGACAGGCAAGTTGGTGAAATTAAATTATTCAGCTATGTTCTTAGTGCGGTCCAGATTGAGTGCTGCCACAAATCGCCAGAGACACCAGGCAGAAATTGAAGATGATCTTTGAATATTGCATTTTTCACACTTCATGCGACAGGATTTTACAAAGGTGAGGGTTTATAAAATGACACAATGAGATCATCTTGGGCAAGAGGCTGGAATGAGTTTTTCGGTTTGGACCCAAAACTCAGCTAGCTTGCTATTTTTATTCATATCCTGATAAATGACTTGTTTACAATATTAAAATAAATGCTCCTAAATTGTTGCCTCAATCCTTTTTTGTCCAATATTCTTCTTGTTCATAAGAAAATCACCGCATAAACAATTCCCCTGTTTTGCCACGAGTATAATTGTCCCTCTGACATTTGGACCACTTTTCATTGTTAGCAAAAAAAAAAAAAACGCAGTTTCCGTCCTGCACCTGATGCTAATCATGAAAAATGTTGTTTTGAGCGGACTTAATTTTCACAGGCAATGTTCTCTTGTTACAGAGCAGAAAAACGATAAGGGCGCTCTCCGAGGGTTTATTTATCTATTTATTTATTTTTTAATCAAACTATGGGGCGTGCCGGCGCATCTTTGACACGATAAGTCGATACATAACACAACCATGAATAGTAAATAACATCGACCAAGGCTATACACACATATTGGTTTTTCAATTTTATTAGATCAAACCCTTTGGGAAATTATGTCTAGGGTGACATGCAACGATGTAACTTGACATTGTTGTTGAGTGTCTTATGTCTATGTTTTTTTATTCTCTAACAAGTCTACTCTGTTTCTATTAACTGTCAAACAAAATTGTCTGGAAAGTAAACAGCTGTGAGAAAATGTTTTACTCTCTCTCTCTTTAAATTCTAATTAACTTTTGAATCCCTCCCAGTCATGGCAGCACTTGATGAAGTGTCCCTGCGGAAAAGGTGAACTCTATGGAAAGACTTTAATTCAGAATAGCTTCTATTAACCTCGCCATGAATCTCAGCAAGAGTTTGAAAGGCATAAAATTAAAAATCTGACTTTTAAGGGTCACGCTTTGCCAATGGGTGAAGGAAATTGGCCATCACGAGTGAATGAGATGCTTGCGATCGTGTCCTATAATGGAATAATCATTCATTTTTTTCCCCTCACCCTTTTGTCAGAACTGACTTGCTTGGCTGAACTGCTGTCTGGGGTTCTTCACGCCATCTCCAAGTGTTAAATTCCTTATAAACAAGAACACTGAAATGATTTTCCCTTCCGGGTACTCGAAATTACTAGAGTCCTTGAATTAATCGTATTGTGAGAAACAAAAAGGCGACGTTGGCTAAGAACATCAGGAGACAATACTGTTGAACACTTCGTTCGTGGAGAAAGATAATATGAGTGCATTCCGTCACCAAGTTTTTACGAAATGTCCTCAGCGAGACTAGAAAAGCAAGTTTTATTTGCTGCATTGCCAGAAACCAAAACAAATTGCTTTCTTTGTTCCTCAACGAAATCTGTCACTAAGACCTCATCCAACATGAGTCACTTTAATCACTGCTTCTCAACTCATTTGTCACTCGACACATTCACTGTGTCATGCTGTCACACGTAACAAGAATGCTGTCAATATTAGGAAATGTTCAAAAGCCTTGAAAACATTGGTCGCGGAAAGTAGTCTAACCCCTTTGGGGTTTGCTTTGGATTTCCTCTAATGGAGAGTAAAAAAGTCATCCTAATTAAATGTGAAAGGATTTAACGCTAGCTAGCGGCGGGACAAACTACTCGTCACGCCATTTTGCACTCAAGAGACAACAAATTTCGCCTTTTTTTCTTTACCTAAGCTTAAAGTGAAAGGCCCCACGGGATCAGCAAAACAAAGAGGGCGATAATATGAAAATGAGATAAATACAGAAAAATCCGGCTCGTCTATGCAGGAAGAAAAATCTCTCTGCACATGCAGCCGGAACCCTACTTCCATTCTGACCTTGCTTTATCTCCCATCTCCAAAGCCAACACTGGTCACGGCACACCTGCATGATCTTTCAATCTCTAAAGCCGATAAGACAAAGCACTTTGGGCGCCGTCACTCAACAGACAGCAGCAAAATTCTCATTGTGAAGATTGCTCAGTTGCTGTAAGAATCTAACATATGAATTTGAAAATTTTATGAAGTCTTTACACTTAATAATCTTAATATTTACAGAATAAAAGAAATGAAAGGGACCTATCATTGACCCCTGAGGAATACCTTGTGAGGTTTCAATAGTGATACTTGTGTGTCTTTTCACACAATGGCCAGACGAGGTTGGCGCGCCCTGCACTCATGCATTCACCCCATTCAATTACAAAATTGGGTTGCACTCTGTCGACCGCCGAGGCTTCGGCTTGGATTTTTGCGGATATTTACCTCGCACGGAACAATGCACACCCCGAGCAAACATAGCATGATAAATAACCAGGGCAGCATCCAAAGTGATTATTACCGAGAAGAGAAACCGACAAAAATAGGAGCCGAGCAGAGACCCGGTCGAGGACTGATGAACGTATTGTATTCAGGCGTCTTTATACTCAGCATGAAAACATTTTTGTAGCCTTGGGATTGAAAATTGAATTCATAGCAGAAAGTATAGACATAAAAATGCCACAAAATATTTCAAGAAGTTGACGGAAACGTTCATGTGAGTATCATGGCGCTAGAAACTCCAAATTAGATGCTGGTTGAGATGACTAATTGGGAAATACCGAGAAAATGGATAAATAAAACTTTTGGAGGGAGCTGTCAATCCAAATGAATTAACAAAGAAAGTGATTTTTCATAACAAATGAGGTGGACACCATCTGGAAGAGCTCCACAGTAATAAGCTCTCCATGTTGTGCATCATCATCATCATCTTCATCAAGAGCTCAAACGGTATGACGCCTCACGTGTGAAGGCAAGCTTTTGCATGTCAGTTTCCCTGCATGCTCTTTTTGATCGAAATGACTCACGATGTACTCAAATAATTCCATCTGAAGCTGAAAAAGGCAACGCAGCATCAAAACAGCCTACTGGTGTCCCGCTAATGGGCCATGATTAGATGTTCCACTCATGTGTCAAACACGACGCATAAG
Organism: Syngnathus scovelli; assembly: GCF_024217435.2. Classification (NCBI taxonomy): domain Eukaryota; kingdom Metazoa; phylum Chordata; class Actinopteri; order Syngnathiformes; family Syngnathidae; genus Syngnathus; species Syngnathus scovelli. Next base: position 5,027,760 of record NC_090856.1, read on the forward strand.
GAAAGGTCATCTCCTTGGATGCCATGCTACCTCCTACGATAGCTTCCTGTCCTGGGGGAGCATAATTGAGTACTGATGATGTCAATGATTTTTTTCTACAATCCAATTTAAACTATATTTTCTCGAGGTGGGGGGCGAGAGGGATCTGAAAAGTTATGTTCGAGCCGAAGCTCGAGATAACATAAAACGAGTCTCGGCCGGTCCGGCATCATTATGGTTCACTAAATTTCGGTGTGGCAGTCATCACCATGGCAACCGGAGTCATCAATGCAAGGCAGCGCACATAATGGTTCAAGGATGAATAAACTACCACATATTGTGACTTTAGGTCAACAGATGCTGCTCCATTAACATGCAGCGCTCATCGGCTGCTTTTATCAACGATCAATGTCACAAGGACATGGCCGAGAACGACACACGACAAAGTAGAGGAAAAAAAAAAAACGCAAAGCCTGAAAATTCTTTTGGTGCGCATTGCTGTCAATGTGGAAACAAAAATAATGAGGACGTTACATTTAGGTCGGTTGCAATGACATAACTTTTTGTTTTTGTTTCGCTCCACTGCCCAAGGGGAGTAAATAATTCAAAGAAACACGTCAGGCCTAAGCCGCTTCACAACTAATTAATGATAATTCCTTTTCTACCTTTCTAGGTGTTTTGCTAGAGGCAAGAGTCAGTCCTTTCAACATAAAATGTGATTCCAACTGCTAAGGTAAGCTAAAACACTTTTAATCCCGCGAAAAGAAACTAATAAAACAAAAAATCTGATATTTGCTTAAATCATCTTAATGGGATGGAAAAATGCGAGGTGTAATCTTCTAAACTCCTATTTCCTAGCTAACACCCTATTGGCTGATTCTGTTTGAAGGAGTTCAGTTATCACAAATGTTTTTTCAGAGTGCAAATTGATGTCATTAATTTTTCGGGTTGTCCTTAGATCTAAGTCTGTGGACAAAAGTGTTTGAATCACGACTCGCCCTCACACTCGCCTTAGTCAGCCTCTAATTAGTGTCACTGCTTATCACTCCGACAACGCTCATTATTTTCCAATGTAGCTTACATTGAATTTGGGTGAACTTACAGCTTTGGGTTTACTGTCAGATTATTGATAGCAACTATTTTTTTACTTAAGTCAATGGATAAATATAATTAAATAGTAGCCAACAGATATTTGCCTGATTTTTTTTTGGATTATGTCACAGATGCTCTGTGCCCTTTTAGCTTCTTTTTTTTTTTTTGGTTTTGTTTGACTTTTGAACAAGGCAGTCGAATCCAACGCCTCGTCAAGGACAGCCAAATTATACAGCTGAGTCCACAATGATAACGCCTCACAATGTTGATTCAAGATTTCACAAAATGTATTTGCTTCTTCCTTTCAGAAGATCACACAGAAATGTTCCTTCAAATTGATTTAACCACATAAAATTTTTAATGCCAAGCGAGTATAATAAAGCGTCGTCATTTTGTTTTGGCCGCAATGTGTATAAATTTGAGTCAAAGTCATTTTTAATTTGGCAAACGTGTATAGTTTAGCTGAAAAAAAAAAAGACTCAGTCATGTAATGAAAGATTGTGTCTGATAAATTCATGTAAAAAATTGCACACACTTTTTTTTTGAAAGACCGGAAATGTTCATGGTTAACCTTTTTTATTGCTCATTTGAGAGAACAAAAAACAATGTCGTTAATATTCATCTATATTGTATTTTATAGCAATGTTTAAAATCTGCTCACGACTCTTGTTAAAACTTTTTTTGTTTCGACTACAAACTAAACAAACTACACGTACTGTGTGAATGAAGCCCATTGACATCACAATTTGACTTCACTGCCTTTGTTCTTAAATCTAGTAAGCTTCAAAAATCAATCATCTTTTAATAAGTTTTAAGCGATTTTCACAACATGAACAACGCACACCAACAAACAAAAGAGCAAACATTGCATTTAAAAAAAAGCCAGACAAACTTCCGTTGTACGAATCACTGACTCCTCATCCACAGCCAGAGGGATTTTTCCCTGAAAAAAATTTGATAGCTCACCGCTCCTCGTTGGCAAATGTTAAATAAGGATTACACGTCGTACCCCTCGAGCTCATCCCAGATGAGCAGCCAAGTGCTTCAGCTCTCCAAAACTCATTCATGATTGACATTGATACATATTCATGATTACATTCCAGGGGAGGGGCGAGAAGTGGGGGGCATCACAATCAGGGTCTATCACAAAGAGACAAATGGTCGGGGTGAGAAAAAGTATTTGTGATTACGTAACGCGGGAAAGGGGAAAGTGGGCCATGTCTCGCTGCGTCGGGCATGATTGTTATTCTCACAGAAGCAGAATATAAATGAAGGAGTTGGCATTTGATGCCTTGATGGGATTTGGGTGAGGCCACCAAATAAACAATGACAGCCGCTTCCTCCACTCCGAGCCATCCATCCGTCCGTCCGTCCATCTGTCCGCTGCTCACACATCCATTTGCACCAGCACCATGACGGGCGGCGCCTCTGCCACTTTGCCTTTACGTCGCAGCAGATGAGTCAGACCCCTGAAGGATGGCGTGGTGCGGAGGACGATCTCCTTGAGACCAGCCCGGAACTCGCGGCGGATCAGGCAGTAGAGCACCGGATTGAGGCAACTGTTGGTGTGCGCCAGGCACACAGTCAGCGGGAAGGCGTAGGCTTGGACGTTGTAGAAAGCTTTGCTGAAGGGCACCAGGTCAAACTTGATGAGCACCCCCCACAGTGTCAGAGCCTGATTGGGAAGCCAGCACAGAAAGAAGGACAGAACCACAATCACGATCGATTTGGTGACTTTGGAGCGACGGTTTTGTCGGCCTTGTTCCACCTCCGGATTGGCGGCGCCGGAAATGCGCCGGCTGAGGATGAGGCGTAGAAGTAGTAGGTAGCAGACGCTGATGATGATGAGAGGGATGAGGAAGCCAAGCAGGACTTTTTGAAGGTGGTACAAGCCCAAAAGAAGCTGCGGGTCCCAGTTGGCCGTTTCCGGGAAACGCACTAGGCAAAGTTCCTCGTCTGACACTTGGGCGGTGGTGGAGTAGATGGCGTGAGGCAACGTGACCAACAGAGACACGGCCCAGATCCCCAGACTGGTCCACTTAGCCCGTGTGGCCGCCGCCCTCCTGCTGTGCATCTTGAGCGCCGAGGAGATGGAATAATAACGTGCCACGCTCATGGCGGTGAGGAAGAAAACGCTGGCGTACATGTTCATGGTAGTCACCGAGCTGACGATCTTACACATGACTCTGCCGAACGGCCAACGGAAGTCCAACGCCGTGTCCACCGCCCAGAAGGGCAAAGTCAGCACAAACTGCAGGTCGGTGATGGCCAGCCCCATCACGAAGCAGTTGATGGACGATTGCTTCTGCCTGTAACGCGAGTGCAGCAGACACAGCGCCAGTACGTTGCCCACCAGCCCCAACGCACACACCACCGAGTAGACGCAGGCGATCATCACCCGCACCACAAGGCTGGAGGTGTCTCCTTGGAATTCCGATCCCGATTCCTTGGTGAGCAGCTGCAACCAGCAGTGCAGCGACAGGTTTCCGCTGGAACTGCCGCTACAGTTACCACTGTTGTCTTCCGCCGTCATTTGCTGCTGACATGACTCTGGAGCCAGACTTCCAACTCCGCTTTCGTTCATATCGGACCCGGTCGATCACATACCTCCCTCCGGGGCAAAGTTGGACAGCCTGGGATTACGAAACAGGAGGCAAAGCGGTCGGGAAGGTGGCACGCAGCTCTGCATATTCTTCCTATATCTGTGTCAGGTTGCTTCTAAAGCTGCCGCCCCGCTGTGATCTTCCTCTCCTCCTCCGCTTGACTACTCGCCGCTCTGTTGCTTATCGCTTTGCAAGTGAGAGCGCAACAGCTCACCAACGCTGACGGCGCTCATCTGGCCCACGGAGAGGAGTCATGCTCCGATTCCCGCTGCTACGTCAAAATTCTCAGGCATGACCGTTACGGGAGGGGGCGGGGCTTAGGACAGAGGGCACAAACAATCAGGGTGACATCTCTGGGATTGTGTGGGTGAGCCTTTGAAACGGAGCTCATATCATGAGAGTGTTAGGCGGCTCACGTCACGGTTACGCAACTTTATTCATTGGATGTGCTTTCTTGTTTTTACTTTTTGTATTGTTTACTTGAAGGTTTTGTTTGTCCGTGGACCAATATAATATAATATATATATTTAATATGTAATATGTCTTGTCATCGTGGGATCTTTTTGTGTGAAGAAATTGACAATAAAGCAGACTTTGACAACTTCTCCTTTACTTTTGAGCTACTTAAACACAAATAAATATATTTAGGCGGACATTTTGAGACATCTGTTGGCCAAAGAAAAAAAATAGTGTTTTTCTCCCTTCATATTCTGATTGTGATTTAATACGATTATTTCTCCAAGGTTCTCTTCCCATTTTTTTAGCACAATTATTAAATTAATCTGTATTATAAAGAACAATATCAGATTTGTTATACACAAATGTTTTGCTCATTTAAATAAATGTCGTGTTGAAATAAAGGCAAATAAACCATGAATACTATGAAAAAAATTAGCTACTTTCATGAAAGAGAGAGCAATATTATGAATATTTTTCAGCGTGCTGCATTTGAATGCTGTTACCACAATAATAATAATTCTTCCCTGACACCACCAGTCAAACTTCAGCAACTCGGTATTATTAAAAAAAAAAAATTGTTGGCTGTCATAGTCTAATATAACCAATAACTACTTCAAAGCCTTGTTGTTATGCTGCCAGCTTTCATAACGAAAGGTCTCGGAAAAAATCACATTTTTCATGCTGTCTTCCGCTGGATGTACACCTGTCAACAAAGCTTAGTGTGATCCAAGATGGAAGTCTTGTGCAGCTGACAATCTTAATTAAAAAACGAAACTGGATAGAAATCCTTCATTTGAATTTTGCTGCGGTTTAATCCATTGTGATTCATGTCTTGTTTTTTTTCAAAGACCTGGAAAACTCAACATTGAGGTTGTGTCAGGTTTCACAATGAGTCATAGAAGTCTTAAAGGCAGCCGACATTTGAGTGGGTGCATATAAATTGCTCTCCACGGAATGTAAAGTAATTATGCAATACTGAAGGGCATCACACTATATTCTACAGTTTTTCAGTCGGTTTGCAAGCAAAGCTTTTTTTTCTTCCTCATTTTGCTTCAGTTTTTGAGAAAAACATATTTGACTATGATGAAAATCACATAAATCAGCGTATTAAATCTCACTCGACCTCATTTCTGAATAGAACTTTTTTGTTTGTCTATTTTGCAAGGACACCCTGGTGATTAAAAGTAAACTATTTTGGTGTCCAAAAGACGTACACTTTTTCAGTTTTAGCTTTAGCGTTAGCTAGTTGTGACATTAGTATCGCAAACGAAATGGCCTGAAGTCATATTTAGAGCGTTTCCTGGTCTTTGTTTGTTTTAAAACATTGTGCTTTCGTGTTCATGGCTTGATAAAACTTTTATTGAGACTTTTTGAAAACAAAAGACTTTGACAGAAAATAGCTGTAGGGGCCTTGATATAATGTGAAGGACGTTAGCTTGTCAGGCTAACTAGCTAGCCCAGGCTTTCTTTTCATTTTTAGTTTTTACTTTTTGATTTATTTCCATTCCCATTTGCTTGATGGCACTTTTTTTTGTCATTGGGCAATAAATACTGGATAACACTGGTATTTTCACCGGTTTTCTACCTATTAAAAAATGTGGCTCGTGAAACCCGGATGACAGCACAATTAAAAATGAAAGAATTACTCGATGCATGCGGCTTGATGGGATTGTGCCTCGAGCGCTGAGTGCCTCCACGAATAAAAGAACAGCGTTCACACTCGCCCTCCTGGGAGCCGAGGCTAGTGCTGAATGTGCACTGCCAAGTTTTTGAATACCCTCCACAATTCCCTTGATCTTGAACATGAGACCATGAGGTTCTGAGGTTCAGATCTATTAGGCTAAAAGTTATCAGATTAATTTAAATATGATAAGCTCAATTATTGAGGTTTGGTCCAGACCATTGGTGCTTCATGACCAAACTCTACAATAGATTCAGGGCCTTTCATCTAATAGGCTAAAAAAATCATTTTTGAATTACGTGATCTGCTATATTCATATGCTTCGAAACAAAATGTGAGAAAACGATTGTGCCCCTTTCAGAAAGGTTTGAGATAATTTCCGGAATATTCGCCGCTTATACAGGTTGCCACGGACAACGAAATTCAAACCGACCGTCCTCTCACAATAGGAAAAGTATTCTAGATGGTGCCAGTGTTAGTCAAGTGGTCTTTTATTTGAATGAAATTGCACCGTGAATGTTGATGAAGCAAATATTCCCAAACTGCTATGCTGCTCTCCAAATTCACTTTCATCGCCTTGCCTCTGTCAGCAGTGGTGTTTTTTTTTTTTTTGGTCGTTTCTCGTCTCCCGATGGGCTGCGAAAAATCTCTTCTTTCTTGACGTCATCTCCTCATTAACAATAATAGACATCAACACCGGTGTTGACAATTTATTAATGGAAAAAACATACAATCTCGATTTTTCTATTTTTTTTTTTTATTTTCAATGCGGCTCATGACATCAACTTGTTGAACGACCCCTATAAAAGCAGCGTTAATTTAAATAGGTGTTGAAGTAGTTGCAATTATAGAATGTTTTGGGTATTAAAATGATTAATTGGCATCTTTTTTGCTGCTTAAACCAGCCAATCAAATTAATTTAATGCAATCTCTTACTGACTGTAAAATGAATAGAAAACATAATGCGAGTATTAAATAACGTCCTCATTCCTTTAACTGTGTAGTAAATAAAAATAAGGTCTATATTTCAAAACATTTTAAGAAGGCGTACAGCTTCACCCAAAGCCGATTTAAAGCGCTTCCCACTCACTCTGCTGCCATAACATTTTGTCACCCGGCCTACAGTTGTGATACAGTGATCAGAGGCAGGAATAATTAAAGTGACTTGTAGACATCGTCAGAGTGTTATAGGCCTTAATGAGAATATATTTATTTCGGCTCTATGTGAGCTTTTGTTGTAGTTTAGAACAATGACTTGGATATTTTTTTTTCATCGAAGTTTGCTTCTTTGAAATTTGTTTTATCTAAGAACAAACAAAGTTGGGAGACTGAAAGGCTTTGGCCCCGATCAACATCTGAAGAGGGTTTTTTGGGAGGATTTTAGCAGTCTTAGAAATAAGCAAAAACGGTCATTCTGAAGGTCATGGTGTTTTGAAGACTAAAAAATATATTTTTTTAAAATCATTATCAGCTCAGCAATCTAAATGCCACCATGAATTTTAAATTAAACATGGCGACGCGACACAAATATGAAAAATACATTTCCCCCCCCCAAAAAACCCCAAAATGGTCTATAAAATCAGCTTTCCAAATGTGTGAATAATTTTGAATAAAAAAATCACAATATTATGACAAAAAAGTCTTATTTTACAAATTGTAAGACATGTCAGAGAAGTAAATTCATAATAATAAAAGGAAAGAAAATAATCACAATCTTTTCTGAGAATCATGTCAGAGAAGTAAATTAATTAAAAAAAAGAAAGAAAATAATCATAATCTTATCTGAGAATCATGTCACATGAATAGCAACTGCTCAATGCGGCTGGCCGATTAGAGCGACATGAACAAATCTTCTCTAAAATAGGCACCGTTGAAAAGAATTCACCCAAATTAATTTCCAGTGTGTCACCGTTAATATCCGGCTGCATGTCACATGGTCAGTTTGATATTTGGATAGCTTACAGATTTGAGCAAAGCCGATAAGTGGCGTCCAGGCCGCAGACAAATGAGGAGCAGTTAATACCGGAGGATGACTAATGAGCCTGATCCCGTCCAATCACCAAATAGACCCAAAGCTCGTAATTACACATCATACATCCTAAACCCGAGAAAACCGAAAATCCTGCTGAGAGTTATGCGTTGTATGTAAACTAATCCTCGCTATGTGTGTGATTAGAACTGCAGACAAGCAAACATCTGACCAAGGGTTGTCCTCATTGGGGGTCAGGCATAAATTGGAACCCATCTTAACTGATTATAGTTGAAAGGCCACCACTCATTTTTGTTCGGTGGTGTAAAAATGGAAGAAAGTTACGTGATTGGGCTCAAAAGTTTGGCAAACACCCTGGGCGGAAACACAAACGCTCAAATAGTTTCACACTTCTGTCAGGTGTCATCCATCGAGTTTCCTTGCAAATCCCCGTTTGGCTCAGCCTAATTGGAAAAGGCATGTTGTGTTTGAGGAAGCGTCAAGTTTTTACTGTCTCAACCTTAAAACTTTAATCCCATTTGTAGATTAAAGATGAGCGGATTTGGCCTTTTGACTTTGATGGACAAGATTCCTCTTATGGTTCGCCCCGCTTGGCGGGAGCTTGTCCGGGTGGAGCGGCTCCTCAGAGAATTTCCTTAATCAAAGTAATGCATTCGGGTCTTGATTGGAGAAGCTTGTGCCTGAGACACTTCCATCCTGATTAAAACGAAGAGAAAAAAACATTTTTCAATTTGCCGTGCAGCTCATCCTAGACGTTCAGGTGGCTCGAACAAAAGAAAGAACCAACCTACAACACATAGATGTCTGGCAGAGATAAACAATTGAACCTTTTACCTCCATGTATGATGACAATATTTACATTTTCACCACCTAAAAGAAAATTATGATTCGACACACTCTTGCTGAGAATGCAAAAGCATTGTAGTGCTAAAATGAATTAAATTTATACTTTCATGGTTTGGAGAAGACTGGAGTGAAGCTATCAGGAAGTATTAAGGCCACACATTGGATTTAATATAATAATAATAATAATGGAAAAAAAAAAATATTTCAAGAGGAATTAGTGAACAACCCAAACACTTTTATTTTGTCTGGTCATGTTGCAGACGCAAGCTTTTCCAATATGTCAATACGTTGGAATGAAGTCTGGTGATAAGAGCTTGTCTATTCAACCTTTGGCTTAGTTTTCTCCCTTTCTATTGTCCCTGCTGACATATTTGCCCTTTGAGAGATGTCTTGTTTGTACATTGGATCAGCTGCTTCGGCAGAAGAATCGTGGAGGTTTACCGCGGGGGAAGAAAGCTACATGGCACAGTGTTTGGCCACTTTACCTTTCAGAGATCTTTTACTTTTTTTCTTTTAAATATACGAATCAATCAATAAAAATGTCTGTATTGCTTCCCTGATGATCCAATATCATAGTTACATCTAAGTTCATTTTCACTAGGCCATCTCTCGTCGTTTTTATCACGTGTTAGCATTAAGCTAGCTGATCATTTTTAGTTAAACATTTTTTGGAGAACCATGCTAGTGAGTAAGAACAGTTGCTGCGAAATTTGTTTTAAAAGTGTGTTTTAATAAGCATCTGGGAGGCGTAAAAGTATACAAAGAATGTTTTTTTTTCTGTATATTGCTGATTTTTATGTAAAGGTTTGAAACAAATTAAGAAACGTCCTTGTTAGATCACACTTGAAAAGATGTAAGTTGACAGGCAATTTTAGTTTGACATTGAAATGCGCACGACGATGCAAAATAGGACTGCAAATGAGAAAAGGGCAAAGAGGACTGCAGAAACTGAATCTTTACGACATGATTAAAATAAAATAAAAAAAAAAAGCTTCAGTGGAGCTTCTTTTACATGTCATCAGCGATCGGCGGTAAGCCAGCAGAACGTTGGGGATTCAAAGTTACACTTGCTATGTGGCCGGTGATAGGGTCCATGTGGAAATGCCCCAGTGTTTCCTCCTGGCTCCGGTTCGGTGACATAGCGTCCAGTTCTCGGTTCAGCTTCATGTTCCCCATCAGGGTGGTGATTTCCAATCCCGCATCTGCCGGGAATCGCCGGTGCGCCGGCTTTGATTCGTCTTGGGTGGCCAACGGGGGATCGATGACGTGCAGCACGCGGGAGGCCTGCACGTTCTGCAGGGCACGTGACTGGACTGTGAAAAAATTAAGAAGCCAGAATGAAACACACACGCCTCTGGAAAAATCGATTATTACACTTTATGGGCTGCCATCTTAGCTGCATTCATCGCCTGTGACAAGTTTTCCCGCAGTCATGAATAGCAAACCAAAAAGTCTGGACTTGCATAATATTTCATTCAATTTGATTGAATTTTTCCCCAAGGCTCCTCTCCGCACGCCATATTGCGCATAAAAAAAACAAGCAACATCAATAATGATCCGACTACTCATTGCGGTCAAGGGTGAACGGCGGCAGATGAGCAAAAAGTGGGCGGGGCACAACTAGACTGATCGTCAGCCAATCACAAGACACATATTTATAAATTTCCCACTTTGGATCTACTGACAATTTTGGATCTTAGCTGAACTCAACATGCATATTTTTGGTATGTCAGAGGGAAGGTCATTAAAGTCAGCTATTAAAATTGACAGCAAATCCTCATACAGCTAAAAAAAAAAAATTCTTAAGTCGTCCACATGTCACCTTTAACGGTCACGCTGGGAGCTATTTGCCATTCAAGGTTACTCACTTCTGACTGGGCTGAAGTCTCCTTGGCTGACTTTGGTGTCAGCGTAGGGCTTGAGACTCGGGAAGAGGATTAGGGAGAAGGACAGTAGGAGTACCTGAGGGGGATAAAGAAGTCAAAAGGAGACGGGGGGAAAAAAAAACACTGCTTGCATATTTTTCACGGAATCCATTTAGAGTTAATGTCGCTTAGACAAATAAATGCCACCCTCAAAAATTAAGCCTTCTATTTCCAGTGGTGTGACGTGACAAAGTACAGATATCACTACTTTATTTGAGTATTTATTTTTCACAAGGTGATCCTGTGAATTTTGTAGGATTTTCCATGAATTTTATTTTAAATGGATGTTATTATTTAATGATTTAGTAATCCTAAATAAACAGGAAGCACAATGTTGTTGGTGCGTCTTTTCTCTGCTTCTCTAGTTGACATCATAACGTATTCCGTGACTGCGTTCTGACACACATCCATATCCATTAAAGCTCAGATTTCAAATATTTTTCCCTCCTTATAGCCTTGGGCGGCGTACGCTGTGCTTCGGCGCTGATCAAAGACGGAACATGGCTTCCATTCAGAAAAGGTACTTTTAGATTTAAGGATTGTGCTTTTTTTATGTCTTCAGAGATTGTCATGTCATGATTGGCCTTTTATTTGTCTATCAAGATTATTATTTTTTTATATATATATCGTCCGACGAGTTCATACCAACACACACGTCCCGGTCTGGGCCGGCTTGTTAGATGTATTCATGACCAGAGCTTGGAGCCGGCGCAACTGTTCCATTAGTGAACTGCGGAGACAAATCCATGAAAAAATAATCACAAAGAAGACAATGTAAAATGAATGATGTGAAGACACAGGAAGATGTAGGAGAGGTTGTGAAGTGGATGACTCCTTTCGGGTTCCATTTTATAGTCTCTTACATGTTACATTTCTCCAGCTGAGACACTTTCCGCTGAAGTTCCTGGTTATGTGCGCTGCATGCAGCCATTCTGAAAACACACATACACATAGAAAGAGTACAAGTTATAGCTGGGAGCGGCCCTGTGCTTAAATTGGAAGGCTTGGCAAAATGGTTTTGTTACATCTGCTATTCCAACACAACACTTCAAGTTATTATAATAAAATGCAGAGTTTGAATATTAAATTCATTTGCTATTCGCTGCAAGGCTCAATCACCGTCCCACTATGTTAGCGAGATGATCGCTATATTCACTGCCAGCCTAGTTAAAATGGAACTTCGACGTCTATAGCCGTCAATGGGAGTGAACGGGTTAACATAGGAAAATAGTGAGAAGAGTTCAAAAGAAATTTTAGCCACGCTACTGCTCAAATGCTCACAGCAATCTAAATGTGATGTGTAATTGAAAAACTGTTACCTGCTTTCCAATCCATCAATGTATTCTTTCTTCTTTTTGCGGCTCTCTTGGGCCGACTGCTTATTGCGAATCTTTCTGCGTATTTTCTTCAGGATCCTTTCTTCATACTGATTGGAATAGATTTTTTTTGAGTGAGTGGTTTGAACTGGTTTGTTCTTATAACGAACCTTGGTGAGTGGTAGTTGGCTGGGTAGAGTCACGCCTTCCTTGGCGAGGAGCTTCTGCTCGTCTTCATTGAGAATCAGTTCTTGAATGGACTGTTGGAACGGCTGCGGAGGCTGGAAGGGAGACGGCACATGTGATTCAGTAGGAGGTGCTGCTCTTGATTACACTTCCTCGCTGCCGTC